>NC_092334.1:235001666-236422500 GCF_046630445.1 Rutidosis leptorrhynchoides | reverse complement strand
TTATTATTACTGATTATTGTATTATTATGATTATTATCATTAATATGATTATGAACATGTTAACAACATACATGTTACAAAATTAATAATAAAGTTGATATGATAAAAATTATGGAAAATGGTTATAATTATATGATTACAGATACAATTATGAATACGATTACGAATTTAGGTTATAGAAACTGTAGTCATAAGTTTAGAAATTAAACCCAAAGTTTATGATATATCTATTTATTATTATTAACACTGTTATTATTATCATTATATTATTTAAGTAAATTATCATTTTTATTAGAATTATTATTATTATTATTATTATTATTATTATTATTATTATTATTATTATTATTATTATTATTATTATTATTATTATTATCATCATCATCATCATTTTACTAAAAGCATCATTTTAATTAAAATTATCATAATTATCATTTTTATTAAAACTACCATTTATATTAAAATAAACATTATTACTTCTATTATTATTACTATTAATACTATCACTATTATTATCATTCTTATCATTATTAGTATTCTTACAAATAGATATTTTTATATAAAAATACATTACAATAATATTAATATTACATATCACTATATTTTTATTATTAAAATGATAGTAAACTAAACTATATATATAAAATGTATCAATTAATATATAAATATATATTATTATCATATATAAACCCTAATATAAATTTTTATTATTAACATGATTTAAAGAATGATAAATATTAGTTGTATAAAATATGTAAATTAAATATATTAAATTTATCTAAATAACATATAATATAACTAGTATATTATTAATAATAATATAAATAAATTTGTTCGATTACCCTTATATGTGTTAATGTATATATAAATGATCGTGAGTTTTTATAGTTCAGTATCGTCGTATGAATATTTTTACTACAAAATATTGTATCGTGAGTTTCATTACTCCCTTTTTATATATATTTTTGGGACTGAGAATACATGCGCTGATTTTACTAATGTTTTACGAAATAGACACAAGTGATCAAAAACTACATTCTATGGCTGGATTATGAATATTGAATATCACCCATTTTTAGCTTGGTAACATAATAATTAGGAAACGGGTATGGCCCCTAATTGACGCGAATCCTAACGATAGATTTATGGACCTCGACAAGTCTCATCCGGGGTACAGATGCTTTAGTACTTCGAGATTATTATTATTATACAGACGAGAGGTTCTGTTTGGGGATATTCTATGCATTAAAGTTAAGTCGGTTATCAAGCGTTCACCATATGAATGATTTTTAATTCGCGGGTTACGCGTGTTATTTTGTACTCGGGTTACGTGTACAATTAAATATATGAAATCTTGTGGTCTATTAAAATGATGGAAATGAATGATTATGATAAACTAATGAACTCACCAACCTTTTGGTTGACACTTTAAAGCATGTTTATTCTCAGGTATGAAAGAAATCTTCTGCTGTGCATTTGCTCATATTAGAGATATTACTTGGAGTCATTCATGACATATTTCAAAAGACGTTGCATTCAAGTCGTTGAGTTCATCAAGATTATTATTAAGTCAATTATAGTTGGATATATTATGAAATGGTATGCATGCCGTCAACTTTCGATGTAATGAAAGATTGTCTTTTCAAAAACGAATGCAATGTTTGTAAAATGTATCATATAGAGGTCAGGTACCTCGCGATGTAACCAAATATAATGTATTCGTCCAGATGGATTAGGACGGGTCATTAAAATATAGAGGTCAAATACTTCACGATGTAATTATATGTTATTGTATTCGTCCTTATGGATTAGGACGGGTCATCTCATGTGGTATCAGAGCGGTGATCTTAGCGAACCAGGTCTTGCATTAGTGTCTCTAACTGATAGTTGATAAGATCCATTAGTAAGTCTGGACTTCGACCGTGTCTGCATATCAAAAGTTTTTCTTATCATTTTTGTCGAAAATTACATGCTTATCATCTTAAGTCTAGACACATTTTAGTGCAATTATTGCATAGATAGTGTATAGACAAAAACTCACATCTTACCATATAAACTCTGCCTAACAACTTCCGAAAGTTCCTCCGTCTTCTACGGAATCTTTTGGACTATATATAGGTATTCTATGTAATTAGAATATCATCCGAATTCAAAAATCATTCCATATCGAAAATCCTTTAACTGATCGTGTAAGATGGATCCTGTACCAAATTCGAATTCATATAATTTCGAAGGCGATTCTGAAGACTCTGAAGGTAGTGTGACTGAAGTACCCTAACTGGTTGACTACACTTCTTTCTGGAGGAGATGGGGATGGATTCGAGACATACTCACTCGCTGGAGAAATGAAAAGGGAGAACCCTACCACGAACCAAATTTACCTCCCGACATCGTAGAACTTGACGCACTCACCGGTCAACCAATTCGCAATACCGTTTTCACACTTTTTGCCCGAATATTCCGCCTTGAAGAACGCATTCATAGAATTATGTTATTAATTCAGCCCCTACTCCCGACTACTAATCAAGTAGGATTAGTGGAAGAAATTAGAGGGCTTCGTGCTAGGCTTGAAGAAAGATTGGAATTTCTAGAAAATACAGTACACAATTTGGAAGGTAGACTTACGTCTACAGCAATAACACCAGTACCACCAACAACATCCACATCGCAAGCCTCAATACCACAAGCACCCGCAGCATCACTGGCATCAACGGTACCACCATCATCAACACCAACAGTATCATTACCACCACCAACGACAACCGCGTCGTAAACCTCAACTTTACAATCTGTCCCATAAGCACCAATGTTATACGCCCTATAGATACCAAGGAATACCAACAACAACAAACGATGAAGTATTGATTCATAACTTCATTGAAGAAATATTTTGCGGCGATTATGTAATCTCCAAAGTCTTACAGATTATTTATTCTGATCGCAAATCAGATGAGTGAACAGAGACTGTAGAGTAGAAACCCTATCAGAAATGGTACGTGATTTACAAACTATACTTGTTATGCAAACAGCATCAACAGTACTGTCAACATCACCAGCACTGTCAGTGCCATCAACATCGTCAGTATCAGCAGCACCTCCAACATCACAAGCTCTGCCAGATCCATAATCACAGCGAACATCATCACTAATAAACAACGAGTATATTGTATCAACGAATTACGAAGTATTACCTCATTCCCTCTGAAGAATTTATATGTATATAAATTTTGAAACCATAACAAAATCTTTCCGTACTAAGCTATTACGTGTGAATCTTTAACCGGTAGGTACTACTTGGTTAATTCATATTCATATGACTAATATGCTATAATGTACATCATTCGTTAGCAATTTAACCATCATTAACTACAACCTCTGTTTCAAATTCAATGAATTCCAGGTCATAATAAACCAAGTCTACTACTCAAATACATGTTTGATATTACACTTTCATTTTCACCATACTCTAAACTTTCTAGAAAACATCATTCATATCTTGCGAAGTTCACAAGAATTCCACGAGCACCAACATCATTCACTAAAAAATGAATAATGAAGTATTGATTCATAATTTCATTTACGTTGAAGAAATAATCCACTAAGATTAAGTAATTTCTAAAGTTTTAGAGATTATTCTAGCTGAAAATCAAATGAGTTTAATTTAATATTAACTCATTAAATCTGTATTACATCTGAAGAAAATATAAATATGTTTTCATAAAGACTATAATAAAATTCATTTGTACAAAATATTATTTGTGAAATTTTTTTTTAACGGGTAGGTAATACCCGAGAGATATATAAATTCACAGTTAATATGTTACATCCTTCGAATCTGATTCCGCAATCATCAACTATACTCACTACTTTCACAACGATATACATTCTTTCACATCCAAATTTGATTACATATTCTGATCTTAACAAATCAAAATTTAAGTCAAGATTTAACAGAAGACATCACTCTTAGAATTTTTACATCTTTCAAAGCTATACTTTAACTTCAAAACGGTGCTAGGACATCATTTCTATTCATAGAACCTAGAAAAAAATATTTGTATCATTCAAAATTCTAGAACATCATAGGTATGTTAACGATTACAATCTGAATTCAAACCCTTCGAAATTTCTGAAGACACTTCAAATAATGAACAATCGAAATGATAATCCAACCACTTGTACCCACAGTCATGTACCTGAAAAACTCTCGAAACCAAAGTCATAGTTTAACACGTATTCGTGTCAGATCCTTTTGCATTTATTACCAAAAATCACCTTTCAATTCCTTTTTAAAATAGACAGTTTTGTCACAACTCTAGCAAACCAACTTCAATTGTTCATTCGAATGAGCCTTATTATAATGATTACCCTTTCATCATTGTTACCAGGGAACCTTTTATGTCTCGCCACATTAGCAGTAAACTTACCAACAACTTCGTTGATCTTTAAGCCTCTCCGAAAAATCACTATACTTATTCATTGAAACCCCATCATGTACTCATCTGCATCATGTAATGGTAGTTGCCATACTAAAAAGCTTGAATCATTATTCTTGAATTTCGCAGCAATTCTACGCCAGCAATTATATATATACATATAACGTCTATCTCCAAGACTCACATACTTCGAATGTGAAGTTTCTGAAAAACGCCCTAAACTGCGAACTAGTTCTCCGAATTTTGAAAAATGCTGAAGAAGCAGAAAAAACTGTAAACGACCTTAACAGTCAAAATTTTGACGATAAAGATTAGCGTGTTGGCAAAGCTCAGAAAAAGAGAAGATTTGGTAATATCTTCGACGTTTCTGAAGATATCTTCATAACTATTGTTATCCGAAAGTATTTACCTCTTCGAGCTATCTGTGTTACATCATAAAAGAAACTATTTTAGTTTCTAAATTCTGAAACCTTCGAACTTAAAATATGAATGTTATTGAAGTAGTGTTGGGAACTGATGCATGAGTTAGTATAATATAATGACACTTGATCAACGTGATTATATTACAATAAGTCATGCTGAGTTTTTAATGGGACATGACTATTCACAGACCATACCGTCATCATGTGTCATGTTACACGACTCTGGTATCCTCTAAAAATATCAAGAAAATATTTTCTTGATGATTCAGTCTTTCTCGGATATTCTGGTAATGTGACAAATCAAATCGTGCTACTACCTTTCCTTTCTACTTTGTATATTATGATAATTTGAAACTCCATACCTACGAATTCTGGACCATTACTTGCGAAAAGAAAACAAAAGCATGAAGCTCTGAAATAGAAAGGGGGTATAAATCGCAGCAAACGGAAAAGAGCATTAACCGTAGATGTCAATAATTATGAAAAGACAAATACAAGGAAGGATTATGAAAATCACCACCCCAAGAGCGAAATAGAAGTAAATAGATTCCTCCGGAGGGAGTTGGAAAAGAAGGAAAATTGTTGCGACAGTTAGGAACATATCAAGGATCAGAACTGGATCAAGTATATTGACAAATGTTTTAGAAGTATGAATTGGGGAAGAAAGTATAGAAGATAAGTGATAATGCTACAAACAAACACATATTTCATAGCATTATCCTTCAAGAAAGACAAGCTTTTGGTTGCAATTGTTCCATTTACAAGTGATATTCGTTTAAATAATAAAAGTTGAAGACAAAAGACAGATTCGACGATTTGAAGATGCAAACGACCAAAAAGCTAAAAAGTACAAAGTACAATCCAAGTGGTTAAATTTATTGATGAGAAACGTCTCAAAATTACAAAAGTATAAGTCGCAAAACGTAAAGTACAAGATATTAAATCGTACGAAAGGATGATGTGCGAGAAGTGTCGTATAAATTGTCGTATAAAATAATATGGAAAAATACCGATTAAAGATTTCTACACACTAACGGGCAGTGTACCCGATCGTGTAGTAGTATAGTAACTGGTTTAGTTCCGTGTATCGTTCCAAGGACAGTTGTATTAGCCAAACTAGAATTAGAAACTATATTATGATTAACTAAGTAAATGAAACTTAAAGGTACAAGTTTTATGTTTTGGTGGCCATTTAACGATTTAGCCAAATCAGAGAAGGTTAAATGTAAAAACAATATTTTTGGTCTTTTAAATTTATAAGATGAAAATAAATGCAAAGAAAGCAAGTAAGATAGTTTTGATTTAAATCAAAGAGATGAAATGTTCATCTAGACATTTTACCCTCGGTATTGGATGTAAGTTTTGATATTAAGGCCTGATTGAATAATTATGTGTGTAAGTTATCTAATAGGTTCACTAAGAGTTCTCTTGAATAAACACGCAAACACAATCACAAGATCAAGGGTTCCCTTTTCACTATGGTTCTTGTATTTGTAATCAAATAAATATTATAAGCATGCTAATCACCTAAATCGATCCGCCAAGAGTTCTCTTTAGCGAGTACTCAAACTAGAATTACTAAGTGAGGATTCCCTATTACTTAGACCTTTTCGTTTGTGACTAGTTGATTAGCTAGATCAAAGACTTGAATAACAATTGTCTTTGCGTTCGCTCTACACAATTCATTCCTATTTTGTTTAACCATTTTAATCTAGTTTACCCCCTTGGTCCAGTTTAGTAAACAATCAATCTAAGACAAGTTGATTGTAAATCAATATGATACATCAACAAGAGTTCTCTTTATCAATAACATATCAATTAACTAGATACAAATGATTTTAACAACAATAAGCATGGTTCTTAATTCAAGCTTTAATCTATCACACATAATACATTCAATCAATAAGATTACATCCAATACCTTGGTTATTAATCTAGACAAACATTATAGAAACTAGCCAACAATTATGGTAACAGACAACATAACAAGCAGATTAACAAATGAAATCAATGTTTTAGAACAAGGAATAACCTACAAGAACAAGGAGTTCTTGGATGATGAAGGTTTTGATCTTTGATGTCTTGATGTTGAGCCTCTTCCAAGAGCTTGGAGTTCTCCAATTTTGCTCCTAAAAATCGTCTCTGTACTCTCTGGTTCTTAAGCTATGAAACAGTCCCTCAAAACAGTAGTTTTAAAGTGGAGAAAGTAGGTAAAAAGCACAAAAGTCGGCTGAAACCTACTACTGGACGGCGTCCAAAAAGGCTGGACGGCGTCCCGTCCTTAAGATCTAGACGGCGTCCTTGTATACAGGACGGCGTCCTGTTTCAAGAAGCTGGACGGCGTCCTATAACCCCGGACGGCGTCCAGATACTCTGAAATCCACTGTTTCGCTTTCTTTTCAATCCTCTTTTATTTGGACGAAGCCTAACACCTTGGAAGCTTTGTTTTACCATTTTAGAGCACTAAATAGACCTTAAGTCGTATCGGGATCAACCAATGTCATAAATCATCAAAACTCTTTGTAAATCACTCTTCCTATACAAATTTGCGCATCTTGGATTATCACTTGTAGAAACGCCTTCATTATCCTCGATTCTAGAGCATTTTACACGATATTGCGATAGATATATATGATGTTATTGAGTAATATCAAAACACCCCACACTTAAACCTTGCTTGTCCTCAAGCAATTCTTTCTTTACAAAGTAGAACAATATCAAACATAATCACACAATATAGATTAAAAACATTACATGAATCACTCGAAGCACACGAAACACACACGTTGATATGAAACACAACTCACGCTATATACACAATGGAAACACACGCTTTAAGTATAGCACACTTTTATTGAAATCACACGCACGATATATACACAATGGAAACATACACACACATTTTTGGGAGATTAGAGCCAAGTATCCGAAAAATCTGACCTTAGGGAAATCAGGATCTTATGAAAACGTTTTATGGTTTTGAAAATATCATGCTAGTTTTTAATACTATGCACGTTTTCCGATTTTGATCGGATTTTCTGAATTTTTAAAAATGAGTGCGGGTTTCCCGCTATTGGTCAAGCCAATCCCTCCCACGGTACCTAACATTACGAGATGTCGGTAGAAAATAATGTGCTTTAGGAGGATACACATTACGTCCGAACATCATTGACAATTATGAGGTAATCATCTAATCCGTTAAATCAATCATGAAGATTGAGGTTTATCAGTCTTAAAAGCTGATATTTTACCTTTCTGGAGGTTATCCTTCCGGGGATCTGATAAATCACTAACATTTTGTGTATACATGGTGCCCCCCCGTTTTACTAGTTAATCTCCCTCATTGAGATAAACTTTGACTACCAGTTTCCCTGTTTGACGTTGAGGCCTGGTAGATTTCCAGTCGATGTCAGTAATGACTTTTCAAGAGTTTTTGTCACCCTACAACTGGTCTGGACTACATCTTCTGAATTGAATCAGTAAGTGTGTCATTCGAAAGACTTTACTTCCTTGAGGATGGAAAAGATACATCCTATTGGTCATATCAAGTGGTCGGACGCAACATTGTCCTTGTTAGGAGAAACAATGAGGACCGTCCTTAGGGTTTTCGATCTGGCGCGAGATCCGGTTTCCGACCACGCTATACAATCACCGCTCTCTCACGGTTTACACTCGTTTTGGTACAAGTGACCTACAAGTTAGCTTACTAAACTAGTAGGATTTTCATTCAAATAATTGAATGATAGTGCAACTTCAAAGACTATTAATAATTTAAAATGTAAACCAACATTTATTTTCTAGATTTTAAGATCATAATGCGTATAACATGGTTTTTGGACTTTTAATCGTTTTTTTTTTTTAAGGCTACTTGAAAATTTTAAAATTTTTATAATAAACGCCTTAATTTTAGTGAAACGAGTTCCTGATAAATTTCTATTCCCCACCCCACACTTGAGATCATGCAAGGCCCTCATTGCATGAAATCAGAAAAAGGATTAAATTTAGAGGGTAAAGCGATATGGTGATTGTAGAAATTTTCAATTTTTAACCTGCAAATCGTGGAACATGTAGACGGATGCCGCTGAACTTACTGCCAGCATAAGAGCATCGTCCATTCCGCGATTATCATCATACACACATCATAATATCAAATGTCGATGAACTTAATGCCAGTCTTTGAAGTTCAATCACGCTGCACAAATTAACAAACCACACAATTTATAATAAAAAGAATGGTGTTTTTACAACCACAACCGTTCATAAATCCACACAATTAGCCAGTTATTACAAACCAAATATTGTCTAAAATCACACCACACAAATTAAATTGTCTCAAAACAAAGTACAAAATGATCAAAGGCACGCAGGCCTAGTTATCAAACGGCCAAAAATAATTACCCGAACCATCTCTGTACGGGCGTCCCTGTGGATATTCCTCCTCAAATCTGTTCCGAGCATCCTGCAACGCAGCGGTATTATCATAAATCGGGTGAGGCGGAGGTGGGTTTTGAGGATCCGTGTAATATTGGGGTGTCAGACGTGTCGTCCCATAGTACTGCTCGGGGTTGGAATAAAACAACTATGAGTTATGGTTATTCCAATCAATACCATAACTCATCCATCCCTGATCGTGCACTTGAGCAATCTGTCGTTGCTCCATTCGCTGCTGACTATCCCACATTCGATCGTTGTGCGTCCTTTGTTCGTTCGGGCTCAACCTCATGTTATTAACACTACCAACCAAACTGTCCCAACTTGATTGGGACGGATGCCACAGAACCTGATCACCAACGTTAGTCTGTGCCTCCATTTCCGCCTCTTCTTCCTGCTGCTGTTCTTGCTGCACGCCACTGCCACTTGCGCCACCTGCCTCAAAAGGTACCAAATGCCCATTTCTATCTTTCATAAGAATTTCGGCATTAATATAAGAAACCTTTTTAATGGTTTCATGACGTTCGTACACTCCTGTAATCTGCTGAAATCTATGTTAAAATGTCGAGCAAGTTGGGTGATGTAGTGGCCTCCCAGAAGTGGCTTCTGTTGCCGTGTCTCGGTAGCAATTGCCAGGAAATAATTACCGATCAACCCAGGAATGTCGGTATAGAAACCCCGCTTTATTTGGTCCATAATCCATAAATCCAACGTTTTCACTTTCTCGTGACCCTCAACCCTCGCATTAAAAGTGCATGCGATAAGTCTATGAAGCAGTTTATCATCCCGGGCTGCGATTTCGTTGTACCTGTGCCTGCTTGATCTAAACTGTGCAGCCGCATTCGGCCTACAAATCCTTCGCCAATAAGAAACATCACTAAATTCATGCCGGCCAACATAATCGGAGGCCCGCAAGTATTCACCTAACTGGGTATCGGTGAGTTCCTCAAAAATACCCAAAACTCGGCATAGCTCAAAACTACTTATACCCCTGTACTCACCCCCTAAACGAAATCGAAGAAAGTCATTTGACAAATAATCGCTGACATTGTTAAACCGCACAGTTGAGTAGAATTCTTTAAGCAGCACCGGATAAATTGGTTCGTTGATGCTGAAAACTTACTCCCAAGCGTGGGTGACTACTCTACCGTAGGGGATGGCGAGTAAGTTAGAAACATGGCGGCGCATACCCGCCTCTTCCAATGGGCCCCAGATAAAATACCAAGTGGCATTAATAGGCCTACGGTTTATCGTCTCAAATGTTTCTGTGTAGTCTTCGTCGTTTTAAACCTGTGTCAACCAAACTCGAGGATCATTTCGATCCTCCTCTTCTTCTTCTCCTGACGATGATGATGAATGATGTTGCTGTTGTGGTGGTTGTCGTGGTGGAGCCAAACCTGCTGTCCTTCCTCTCTTTGCCGGTCCTCCTCGGCTTGACTGTCCCTGCAAAACATTAACACCAAACCAAAAGAACATAGAAACCGTTGTGTTAATGTTAGCTAAAACATAACCGAGTAGCAAGAGAACTTAATCATTCCATTTCAAGTTTATAAGTATTATGACTCATTTAAGCAAAAGCGTATGTTCACAATTTTAAACCAAAGTCAACTATAGTCAACATAAACCCGTTAATAACTTTTCAAAAAATGAAATTCACAACTTCACAATGTAGCATCAACTTATGACTCAAGGATTCAAGCATGTTGTGTTATAGGTCATAACATTTAAATTTGCATTCTAATGATATTCATCACAAATCATAACACATTATTTTGCAATTTTAGTTCAAATGACCTATTATAACATCATACATTATGGCATTCCATTCCATCAATTTACTTCAACAGGCCCATACAAATGAAAATCAAGCATACATACTTCATAAGTTCATTACAATTCAACAATATGCTAAAAAATTCAAGAACATTCAAAAATGACCTGGCCAATTTGACATCAATATCACCAACACAATTAAATACTTCACAAGATTCATTAACATCATACACAAACTCAACATCATGAACTAATCACCCTAAATTCGGATTCAAATTCCACAAACCCTAAAATCATGAACAAACCCTTAAAAGCATGTAATCTTTGCAAAATAAACACATTATGGGCAATTAAACTACTAAGGCATGTTAATCTTAACAATAATCATGCAAATCAAACACCCCACACTTATCCTTCACTAATTTATAGATATAAACATACAATTCAAGTAATTGATAAAGAAAAGTGTAAAAATGGAGTATCCATACCCTAGAAAACATGATTTGAAGTTTGGATTTGAAGAAGTAATCGAGAAATTGAGGTAGAAATTAGGGTTTTTGGAGAGTGTTTCATGTTTGGCAGAGAGAAATGGATAAAAATGTGTTTTTGTGGTTAAGAAATGGGTTGGATAGGTATTTAAAACGTATTTTTTTTCTGAGTCAGTCACTCTAGACGGCGTCCAGAAAGGAGGACGGCGTCCAAGTTTTCATATTGGGACGGCGTCTAGCAAAAGAGGACGGCGTCCAGGTCTTCATATTGGGACGGTGTCTAGCAAAAGAGGACGGCGTCCAGGTCTTCAAATGGGGACGGCGTCCAGGAAAATGGGACGGTGTCCCATTGCACTAAAACTCACTGACCTGTTTTTCTGAGTCGCGCGTGTTTAAAGGCCAAACGTAAATCATTTTGTACCAAACTAAAATTTATCGTGCACACATTTCAAACCTATTTACAATTGTGAACCATTTTTTAACGAGTCGTTCACCAAACTCGTCCCCATTTTGATTTATGCTTTGTTCTTGAAGTTGAGGCTAACCTCATCCTCAATTTCTAGGGGACCATCAACATAGTGTTTGACCCGGTGGCCATTCACTTTAAAAGTATCACCCTTCCAGTTCACCATTTCAATTGTACCATAAGGGTACACCTTTCTGACCACAAATGGTCCCGTCCATCGGGACTTAAGCTTTCCTGGTGATAACTTGAAACGAGAATTGTAAACAAGGACACGATCTCCTTCCATGAATTCTTTTGGATGTTTCAATCTTTTGTCGTGCCATTGTTTGGTTTTTTCTTTGTAAATTAGAGAGTTGTCATAGGCTTCGAGCCTCAACTCGTCTAATTCGTTTAGTTGGGTCAAACGTAACCGACCCGCTTCTTGGTAATCCAAATTGCATGCCCTTAGCGCCCAATGCGCTTTGTGTTCAATCTCCAACGGGAGATGGCATGCTTTTTCGTATACCATACGGAAAGGAGTTGTTCCAATTGGTGTTTTGTAGGCTGTACGAAAGGCCCACATTGCATCGTTTAACTTGATTGACCACTCTTTTGGATTTGCACCAACGGTCTTTTCAAGTATGCGTTTTATTGACCGGTTGGTGTTTTCTACTTGCCCACTTGTCTGGGGATGATAGGATGTTGAAATTTTATGGATTACTCCATATCTTTTCAACACCTTTTCCAATTGCTTATTGCAAAAGTGGGTGCCCCGGTCACTTATAAGAGCTTTTGGCGTGCCAAACCTAGAGAAAAGTTCCATCAAAAAGTTTACCACAACTCGGCCATCATTTGTTGGTAGAGGTTTTGCCTCCGCCCATTTGGAAACATAATCTATGGCAACAAGTATGTATAGGTAAGAATGAGATTTTGGAAAGGGCCCCATAAAGTCAATTCCCCAAACATCGAACACCTCGCATACTTGGATGCTTTGTTGAGGCATTTCATCCCGTTTAGTGATTTGACCGGCCCGTTGGCACGCGTCACAAGCCTTACAAACAGTGTAGGCATCTTTGAATATTGTAGGCCAATAGAAACCGGCCTCGTAAACTTTCCTCCCCGTGATTTGGGGACCAAAGTGCCCACCTGTTGGACCAAGGTGACAGTCAAGCAGAATTTCGGTGCATTCTTTCCCTGAAACACACCGACGAATAATTCCATCCGCACATCGCCTAAATAGATAAGGGTCTTCCCAAAAATAGTATTTTAGGTCACTAAAGAATTTCTTTCTTTTCTGATGTGACCAACCGGTTTCTAGGAATCCACCCGCAAGATAGTTGGCTATGTCTACAAACCATGGATCATCAATTTTCTCAATCTTCATGAGATTTTCGTCTGGAAAGTTATCTTGGATAACAGTCTCATGGAGAACCCCAAGATTCGGGTTCTCAAGTCGAGAAAGGTGATCGGCAGCTAGGTTTTCGGCCCCCTTTTTGTCTTTAATATCGATGTTGAATTCTTGCAAAAGCAAGACCCAACGTATTAACCGGGGTTTAGCATCTTGCTTAGCAAGCAAGTACTTCAATGCCGAGTGGTCTGTATAGACAACCGTCTTTGCTAGTACCAAATAGGATCGGAATTTATCAAACGAAAAGACGATTGCCAGGAGTTCCTTCTCGGTGGTAGTGTAATTAAGTTGGGCTCCTTGCAATGTCTTGCTAGCATAATAAATGGGCTTGAAATGTTTTTTAATTCTTTGCCCCAAGACGGCACCAATAGTAAAGTCACTAGCGTCACACATAAGTTCGAATGGTATTGACCAATTCGGTGATATGAGAATGGGTGATTGTGTGAGCTTTGCTTTAAGTAGGTTAAAGGCGGTAAGACACTCGTCCGTAAAGACCAATGGAGCGTCTTTCTCAAGAAGTTTGTTCATGGGGGTTGCAATTTTGGAAAAATCTTTAATGAACCGCCGGTAAAAACCGGCGTGCCCCAGAAAACTTCTTACGCCTTTTACATTTGACGGTGGTGGTAATTTGGCTATGACTTCCACTTTAGCTCTATCCACCTCCAGACCTGCACAAGAAATTTTATGACCCAATACAATACCCTCTTTTACCATAAAATGGCATTTTTCCCAGTTTAGCACAAGATTTGATTCTTCACACCTAATCAACATACGCTCAAGATTATGAAGACATGAGTCAAAAGAATCACCGAAGACTGAAAAGTCATCCATGAATACTTCCATAAAGTCTTCAATCATATCATGAAAATAGCTACCATACACCTTTGAAAGGCAGCAGGAGCATTGCATAAGCTAAAGGGCATACGTCGATAGGAGAAAGTACCATAAGGGCATGTAAAGGTCATTTTCTCTTGGTCCTCTGGTGCTATAGGGATTTGAAAATATCCCGAGAAACTGTCAAGAAAACAATAAAAGTTCTTTCCTGCCAACCTTTCCAACATTTGATCAATGTAAAGAAGAGGAAAATGGTCTTTTCGGGTAGCATCATTTAATTTTCTGTAATCAATACATACCCTCTAACCCATGATAGTCCTGGTAGAAATTAATTGGTCGTCTTCATTTGTGACAACGGTCATGCCACCCTTTTTGGGCACGCATTGGACCAGACTCACCCAAGGGCTATCCGAAATTGGATAAATGAGACCTGCATCTAGGAGTTTGACAATCTCCTTTTTAACAACTTCTTGCATATTAGGGTTGAGTCGCCTTTGTCTTTGTACACATGGATTATAGTTATCTTCCATTAATATCTTATGCGTACAATAAGAGGGACTTATACCCTTGATGTCATGAATTTTCCATGCTAGAGCCATTTTATGGGCTTTTAACATGGAAACAAGTTTAGACTTCTCACTTACAGAGAGTTCGGATGAAATGATAACAGGGAGAGTAGAACCTTCTTGTAGGTAAGCATATTCCAAGTGTTTTGGAAGTGGCTTGAGTTCTAAAACGGGAGGTTCTTCAATCGATGTTGTACATCGGTACTCATTTCCTAAATCCAACTTTCTGTATTCTTCATCATTTGGCTCATAACCGTTAGCCATCAAGGTGGTCAAGATCTCCACTTTTTCCAACATATTCTCTTCATCACCTTCCGCAAAAATGCAATCTCCCGTACCTTGCAATTCTGGAAATTCCTGCAACAACTCCGAATATGTGTCTATGGTTTGCACATAATAACATTGATCAACAGTAGACTCGGGGTATTGTAGGGCATGGTCAACGGAAAAGGTAACCTTCATATCCTCAATACTAAGGGTCAATTTCTGCCCATGAACATCTATCATAGCTCTAGCGGTATTGAGGAAAGGTCGACCTAATATAAGAGGCACACGTGTGTCCTCCTCCATGTCCAAAATTACAAAGTCATCCGGAAATAGTAGGGTACCTACTTTTACCAACATATTCTCTAAAATTCCACGAGGGAATTTAACAGAGCGGTCCGCTAGTTGAATTGCCATTCGGGTTGGTTTTAGTACCCCAGGGTTTAGTTTAACATATAATGAATAAGGCATTAAATTTATGCTAGCTCCTAAATCCGCTAATGCTTTAATGCATTCCAAATCTCCCAGGAGACATGGTATGGTAAAAATTCCAGGATCTGCTAATTTCTTTGGTATTTTGTTCATCAAAATTGCTGAACAATTAGCATTCATGGTGACGGATGAAAGTTCCTCCATTTTCTTCCGATTAGTAAGTAAGTCTTTTAAGAACTTAGCATACTTGGGCATACCTGAGATTACATCAATGAAAGGCATATTTATGTTAATTTGTTTAAACATATCTAGGAATTTTGACCTTTCGGCCTCTAGCCTTTCTTGTTGTTGTTTTCTTGGGTATGGGAGCGGTGGTTGATATGGTTTCACTACGGGTTTTTCCCGTTCTTCCTTTTCAACCACTTTTTTCGGCCCCTTAACCGGTTCATCATTTCGGTTCAACGAAACACTAAAATCAGAATTTTTGGTCATTTTTGGAGCATCGTATGCTAAACCACTCCGTGTGGTGATAACATTGGCGTGCTCATTTCGAGGGTTCTTATTTGTATCGCCCGGTAAACTACCTGGTTTTCTCTCACTAAGTAAATTAGCTAAACCACTCATTTGTTTCTCCAAATTCTGAATTGAGGCTTGTTGATTTCGAAACTGGTGTTCGTTTTTCTCGTTGGTTTGGTTTATATTTGTGACAAGCTGAGTTTGTGATGAAATCAACTTTTCCAACATACTCTCCAAATTTGACTTTTTTTCTTCCTGTTGGGGTTTTTGATAAAAACCCGGAGTTTGTTGTTGGAACCCACTACTTGACCCTTGTTGGTAATTGGAATTTTGACCTTGAGGGTTGTAGGGGTTGTTAAAGTTCCGGTTAAATTGGGCTCTTCCTTGAAATTGATTGTTATTTCTTTGGCTTATGAAAGCCACTTCTTCTTTTTGAGCCATTGTTAAACCGGCATCACAATCTTTTCCTAAATAAAGACCACCACAGTATTCACAACCTACTTTCATACTATGAATTTCCTTGGTGATTTTATCCATGGTTCGAGCAACACCGTCTATTTTAACACTTAGGGAACTAAGGTCATCATAGGCGCTGGCGCTTTGGACTTGAGCATTACGAGTAATTGGGCGTTCTTGATGCCACTCATGAGAATAATCGGCTAGCTTCTCGATTATTTCATAAGCCTCTTGCTCGGTTTTGTCCATAAGAGAACCACCGGCCGCTTGGTCAATTGAAATTCGGGTTGCTACATCACAACCTTTGTAAAAGATTTGGACCTTTTGAAAGGTATCCAAACCATGGTTTGGACAACCTCTTAGCATTTTGGAAAATCGATTCCATGCTTCGTACAGGGTTTCCATCGGCTTTTGACAGAATTGGGTAATTTCGTGTTGGAGTCTCGCGGACTTGGATGCTGGAAAATATATCTTAAGAAATCTTTCCAACATACCATCCCACGTTTCTATCGTAGCCTCGGCCAATGAATCTAACCAACTTCGTGCTTCCCCTTGGAGTGTCCAAGGGAAAAGGCTTAATAATATGGCCTGGTTAGTTTCTGGTTTAAGTTTAAAAAGAAGACATATCTCTTGAAAGAGACGAATATGTTCGTTTGCATCTTCATTCGGACCACCACCAAATTGACACCTGTTATTAATCATTTGAAGAATAGGTCCTTTTATTTCAAAAGTTACCTCACCAGTAGGTGGAGTAATAGCACTACCTTGTCCGGTCCAGGTTGCTTTCATCTTTGCTGCCATTGATTGTCGTGGTACCAACGATCTTTCTCTTTCCATTTCAAAATTTGGGGGTTGAACGGGTTTACCAAAGTCTGAATATCGAGGCTTGGTCGTACTTGATTCTGAATCAAAGGTTTCTTGCTTTGATGAAGATTCAAAAATTTCAAGTACTTCTTTTGAAATCCTACCAAGCTTTCTATCAGGCTCTGTAAACGGTGTAAGTAATGGAGATTCTGAACTTCGGGTATGTGGCATAAGCGACCTATAAACTGTCAATCACACAACTAACAAAAACTATTAAACATACCGATTCTATAAAATTAAAATCAAAGACTATTAAAAATTTAAAATAATTAAGAAACTACTTAATCACAAATCAGTTAATAATTCTATTTTGACACAAAACTGTCCCCGGCAGCGGCGCCAAAAACTTGATGTGCGAGAAGTGTCGTATAAATTGTCGTATAAAATAATATGGAAAAATACCGATTAAAGATTTCTACACACTAACGGGCAGTGTACCCGATCGTGTAGTAGTATAGTAACTGGTTTAGTTCCGTGTATCGTTCCAAGGACAGTTGTATTAGCCAAACTAGAATTAGAAACTATATTATGATTAACTAAGTAAATGAAACTTAAAGGTACAAGTTTTATGTTTTGGTGGCCATTTAACGATTTAGCCAAATCAGAGAAGGTTAAATGTAAAAACAATATTTTTGGTCTTTTAAATTTATAAGATGAAAATAAATGCAAAGAAAGCAAGTAAGATAGTTTTGATTTAAATCAAAGAGATGAAATGTTCATCTAGACATTTTACCCTCGGTATTGGATGTAAGTTTTGATATTAAGGCCTGATTGAATAATTATGTGTGTAAGTTATCTAATAGGTTCACTAAGAGTTCTCTTGAATAAACACGCAAACACAATCACAAGATCAAGGGTTCCCTTTTCACTATGGTTCTTGTATTTGTAATCAAATAACTATTATAAGCATGCTAATCACCTAAATCGACCCGCCAAGAGTTCTCTTTAGCGAGTACTCAAACTAGAATTACTAAGTGAGGATTCCCTATTACTTAGACCTTTTCGTTTGTGACTAGTTGATTAGCTAGATCAAAGACTTGAATAACAATTGTCTTTGTGTTCGCTCTACACAATTCATTCCTATTTTGTTTAACCATTTTAATCTAGTTTACCCCCTTGGTCCAGTTTAGTAAACAATCAATCTAAGACAAGTTGATTGTAAATCAATATGATACATCAACAAGAGTTATCTTTATCAATAACATATCAATTAACTAGATACAAATGATTTTAACAACAATAAGCATGGTTCTTAATTCAAGCTTTAATCTATCACACATAATACATTCAATCAATAAGATTACATCCAATACCTTGGTTATTAATCTAGACAAACATTATAGAAACTAGCCAACAATCATGGTAACAGACAACATAACAATCAGATTAACAACTGAAATCATTGTTTTAGAACAAGGAATAACCTACAAGAACAAGGAGTTCTTGGATGATGAAGGTTTTGATCTTTGATGTCTTGATGTTGAGCCTCTTCCAAGAGCTTGGAGTTCTCAAATTTTGCTCCTAAAAATCGTCTCTGTACTCTCTGGTTCGTAAGCTATGAAACAGTCCCTCAAAACAGTAGTTTTAAAGTGGAGAAAGTAGGTAAAAAGCACAAAAGTCGGCTGAAACCTACTACGGGACGGCGTCCAAAAAGGCTGGACGGCGTCCCGTCCTTAAGATCTAGACGGCGTCCTTGTATACAGGACGGCGTCCTGTTTCAAGAAGCTGGACGGTGTCCTATAACCCCGGACGGCGTCCAGATACTCTGAAATCCACTGTTTCGCTTTCTTTTCAATCCTCTTTTATTTGGACGAAGCCTAACACCTTGGAAGCTTTGTTTTACCATTTTAGAGCACTAAATAGACCTTAAGTCGTATCGGGATCAACCAATGTCATAAATCATCAAAACTCTTTGTAAATCACTCTTCCTATACAAATTTGCGCATCTTGGATTATCACTTGTAGAAACGCCTTCATTATCCTCGATTCTAGAGCATTTTACACGATATTGCGATAGATATATATGATGTTATTGAGCAATATCAAAGGACGTTCGAAAATCCGGAACCGGGACATGAACCAACTATCAACGCGTGACGCAACAGAGCTAAAATTACAAGTCAACAATGCACAAGAATATAATATAATATATAATTAATTATATAAAATTATATATATTATATTATATATTAAATAAATACGCGCAACCCACGTTTAAAACTCAATCTGAGCTGGAACAGCTGGCCATGCGATCGTATGGCCAGAAGGCACAAATATCATGCACTCGCATGAGTTACTGTAGCTGGCCAGGTTCTATAAAAAGTCAGTTTTTCGGACGAGTTATATGAAGCGCCCCGTCCTAATCCATCCGGACGAAGTCCACATCAATTATAAACGATTCACAATAGTTGGTTACATCACGAGGTACTTGACCTCTATATGATACATTTTACAAACATTGCATTCGTTTTTGAAAAGACAAACTTTCATTTTATTGAAAGTTGACAACATGCATACCATATCATAAAACCTCCAACTATAATTGACTTAATAATGATCTTGATGAACTCGATAACTCGAATGCAACGTCTTTTGAAATATGTCATGAATGACTCCAAGTAATATCTCTAATTGAGCAAATGCACAGCGGAAGATTTCTTTCATACCTGAGAATAAACATGCTTTAAAGTGTCAACCAAAAGGTTGGTGAGTTCATTAGTTTATCATAACAATCATTTCCATTATTTTAATAGACCACAAGATTTCATATTTCCATTTCTCATAAATATACGTTTCATGCATAGAGACAAAAATATCATTCATATGGGTTGAACACCTGGTAACCGACATTCACAATATGCATATAAGAATATCCCCATCATTCCGGGATCCTCCTTCGGACATGATATAAATTTCAAAGTACTAAAGCATCCGGTACTTTGGATGGGGCTTGTTGGGCCCGATGGATCTGTCTTTAGAGTTCGTGTCAATTAGGGTGTCTGTTCCCTAATTCTTAGATTACCAGACTTATTAAAAAGGGGCATATTCGGTTTAATAATCCAGCCATAGAATGTAGTTTTAAGTACTTGTGTCTATTTCGTCAAACATTTATAAAAGCAGCGCATGTATTCTCAGTCTCAAAAATATATATTGCAAAAGCATTTAAAAAAGGAGCAAATGAAACTCACCATAGTGTATTTTGTAGTAAAAATACATATGACGACATTTAACAAGTATAGGGTATGCCTCGGATTCACGAACCTATATCGAGTATATATATTAATACATATAATTGTAATCAAGCAAATTTATATATTAAATCTTAAATTATTTGTATATATATTTAAAATAGTTAATATTTATATAATGTTATATATACATATGATTAATATTGTATTAAAAATCAATAATTTGTTATATGTAAATATTTATGTAAATAATCCTAATATATATAATTATATAAAATATCATGATAGTTGTAATAAATATATTCTTATATAGAAAATATTTATTTGTTATAATAATTTTATTAATATGAAAGTAATAATGATAATATTAATAATAATATTGATACTAATAATAATCTAAATGATAATTTTATAAATTTGGATAAAAATGATATTAATAATAGTAGTAATAATAATGATCATGATAATAATAATAAGATAATGATAATCATAATTAATTAAGTAAATAACTACCTCAACGAAGTATCCCTTAAAAAAATGCCCAAGTCCGGGTTTGAACCTGCGACGTCCCGCTAACCCATGTTATTCCGTTTTCCATTTTCCTACTTTTATCCTTATCAATACCGCATACACCATTCTTCAACTCATCATCATCATATGCTTATTATCACAACATCACGATTTTTATTATGATCAACATTCAACCATAATCGTCTAGTGTCAGTAACATCGTCTATCTATCTTTCTGGACATCATTGTGTATCTTTATAGCTAACGTCATCTAGCCTACACAAATGAGTTTTGGGTTTCGGCCCATATAGTACCGAGACATGGCAGCCTACTTCATTAAATAACTTAACCATTTATGACCCAAATTACATCGACCCACTAGTGTCATTGAAGCCAGATGTTGCATTTGTTAAATTAAATTAAAGGAGCTGATGTCTTGCATTTAGAATCCAAAGTATATGTCCCTATTACCTTTATTAGCATAATACACATATCATCTAATCATGATCATACCTAACATCATCATCACATACAACATCGCTTTTCTTTTCCTCAACATCATCATCATTTAAAATCACCTTAAACTATTTTGGTAACCCAATCACTCTCATAATCAGAGAATCTCTTAATCACTCGATTTTTATTGGGTTTATCATTATCTTCATTCGTTTAATTCCAACAGAAAAGCAAAACACGAGTTACATCTCAAGCCCAACTCATTAAACCGAGTTCTCGGTTTGTGCATCTGTTAGAATCTTAATAGGAGCCAACAATCCGCCATTTTCATTTTAATAATCATATTATACCTTTAACAACAATCAATTGGCCATCTTTATGCTGGTTGTCGACTACATAGAAACACTTTTACTCATCTAGTTGTAAAGGTCTAATAATTAATTGATCTTCTCGGCCCACAAAAACCCTTAGTCCAATTAGTTGGTCCGCAAATTGTGGTGGTACTCGACTAAAATGAAAGGAAATATATCTCAAAGTCTTCAAGTGGGATTAATGGTTGTAGTGGTTGTTGACCATCAAGCCCAACTCGTCCCACAAGCATCATTTCTTAATGATTAATAATGCTATGTAAATTTATATTCAATACATCCAAAGCTCCAAACAAGGACCCAATATCATATTTAAATATCTGTAGTATTTATTCATTTGTGGTTTTAAGTTGAACCGAAAAAAAATATGTAGGATAACAGCGAGCAGTTTATAAGAGATAGTGGTAAATTGGTTTTTGTTTTTGCAGCAGTAAACAAGAGAGGAAAGGAGAGGATTGGTGATCTAGCAAGAAAAAATTAAAAGGTGATGATTTTTATTTTGGTAGCCGAAGTCGAACAGCGAGCTGTAATAAGGAGGATTTTCGATGGATGGTGTTTTATGGCTCACGAGGATAATCAAGATGAATCGAAGGTGATCGAGTGTGATGGCGGGTGAGGGTTTATGGTGTTGGTGTGCCGATAAAAGATGTTTTAGGGTGGTCATCATGGTGAAGGTTGGTGATTGGGGTGGTGGACTTTGTGGTATGTTCAAACAGTAGTCACACAACAAATAACCAAGGGAAATTGGTGGTGGTTTGGTACTGTAACAAGAAAATAGAAAATAGATACCTATAAGTGGTGAGTGATAGCTGCAAGAATTTGTTTAATCGAAAACAGTAGCAGCAGTAGAGAACGTTTGATTATGGTAGTTCTTGTAGGTGATGAAAGGTTGGGTGTCGACAGGGTGGTCGATGGTGATGAGATTTAAATGGGTTTCCATTAAGGTGGTCGTTTATCAAGAAGGTGGTGGTGTTTGATGATTGCAAGTTGGGACGAGTGTGGTTTCAAGTTGAGTTGATGGTCTGTGTATGTGGTTGAAAGGTGGTTCATATAAACAAAGCAATAGCTTGTGTACTAGCAATATGGTGGTTATGGTTGTTTTTAGTCGTGGTTTTCAAGAGATAAGATGGTTATTTGTGTGATGCATATGATTAAAGTTTTGGTGAAAGGAGATTGAACAAGAAGGAAATAGAAGAGAGATAATTACAGAAATATGTAGGGGATAGTGTAGTTGCTTAGTCAATCATAAAACATGAAATACAAATAAGTAGATTACAATTGTAGTTCACGGATCCTAACAACTAAAGCAATAATATAGAATAATATAGTATGATAAAATGATGTGATGGTAAACATAAATATGCAAAAACAACACACAAGATTTCAAATATAGTAATATGCAAATATCTAATAAAAAGGGCGTGTGAAATGAAAATAAGCAGCCTAAGATTTATATGATTTTTCCGGCAGTTTTGACACAGAGATTATATCGTGTCTATTGCTAAACAGTTAACATATAAAAGTGTTCCTAAAAATCTCAAATTTTTAATTTAAGTCCATTTCAAGTTTATTATATAAATATATTTATATATATATATATATATATATATATATACATACATGTCTATTTACAAATAGTTGTTCATGAATCGTCTGACATGGTCAAAGGTTAACTGAATTCATGTAACTAATTCAAGAATTTTTTTTTTGAGACTCAATATTATAGACTTTGCTTATCGTGTCGTAATTATATAAAGATTAAGTTTAAATTTAGTCGGAAATTCCCGGGTCATCACAGTACCTACCTGTTAAAGAAATTTCGTCTCGAAATTTGAGTGAGGTGGTCATGGCTAACAATAAAAATGTTTTCATGACGAATATGAGTTGATAAATTGAGTTTTATCATCATTGAGTAATATGGATAAGAATAATTCGATTATTTGAAGAGTACGAATGAAGCTATCACCAAAGAGTGAAATAGGAAAGTAAAGATTCATCTTAACTTTAGACAGAGTCAGGGTTGAATTCCGGAATTCAAGGGATTTAAAGAAAATCTTAAAAATCTATAAGATCTGATTCTTCGGTAAATAAGGAAATTAAGATCTCTCTAATTAAATGCGGTGATCTGCTTCGATTACTCTATCTGATATTTCCATTATAAATTAAACTCTTCCATTCTATTATTCTTACCATTCCTATACTTTCTTTCTTAGTTCATACTTCTAAAAGATTGTGAAAATGCTTAATCCAGTTCTGATCCTTGTCCTTATCCTGACTATCGTAACAGTCATTCTCCTTTTTCAACTTCCACAGGATGAATCTGTTTATTTCTACTATGCTCTAGGGATTATTGTATTTATAATCCTCCCATGTCTTTATATTGCTATACGCACTGATATCCACGATTTGTAATTTCGGTGTTGTTGTTGGGCTTTATATTCTCCCTTATATTTCAAAGTCCCTGCTTCTGTCTTCAATAATCATTGTTATTCACAGTTAATACTCTCTCCTATTTTCTGCGATTTATACCCCTCATTTCTATTTCAGAGATTCATTCTTTTGTTTTTCTTTTCCCGACTTCAAACCAAGCGAATAATGGTCCAGAATTCGTAGATATGGAGTTTCGAATGAATTTAATGTTCTAAACAAGAAAGAACGTTATAGCACGATTTGATTTGTCAAATTACCAGAATCACTGAGAATAGAACTATCAAGAATATATTTTCTTGATATGTTCAGAAGTTAAGTAGAATGAAAGAGTTATGTAACATGGCACGTGATGACGTTAGGATCTGTGAATCATCACGTCCCATTAGAAACTCAGCATGACTTACTGTAATATAATCACGTTGATCAAGTGTCATTATATTATACTAACTCATGCATCAGTTCACAACATTACTTCAATAACATTCATATTTTAAGCTCAAAAGTTTACAGAATATAGAAACTAACAGTTTCTATATGATGTAACACTGATAGCATGAAGAGATTAATGATTTTAGATAAGAATAGTTATGAAAATATCTTCAGAAATATGGAGGATATTTATAATGAAAGATACGATGATATCTTGGAATTTCTAATACCGAAGGATGGTGAAGAAAATTTTCCGCAAGATTTTAACATGACTTCGGAGCAAGATATTCTCCAAAGATTTCAACGGATCCAGAATTACCTGGATTCTTTGAATATAGAGTATGGTCCTTGTATATGTCCTTGATCTCCTTCGTGGTTAGCTCAATCCGTTTTCCTATTCCAACTTTTCTGAGCTTTTCCAATGTATCCTTCTTTATCATCAAACTTTTGACTGTTAAGGTCGTTTACAGTTTTTGCTGCTTCATTCAGCTTTTTCATACTTTGAAGTATTGATTCGTAGACTGGATGCTTTTCAGAATTTCAGAATGAAAGATCATAGTTCTAAGTAATAAATGTTATATGGATACGTATAACTGTTGATGTGGAAATGTTGCGAGATTCACAATACAGATTCGCTGATTCCCGGTAATTGGTATAGCAATTCTTGTTACAAGATGTGGATGAGTACATGATGAGACTTCAATAGATAAATATAGTAATTTGTCAGAGAGATTTAAGCCAAGGAGCAACGAGGTTGCTGGTACATCTGTTGGTAATATGGTGGAATATAAAAGGTTCTCCGGTGACAATAAAAGAGCACGCATATAAATCAAGGTTATAATAAGGTTGTTTCGAATGAAAAGTCGAAGTTGACTTGCTGAAGCTGTGACAAAACTGGCTATTTTGGAAAAGAGTTGAAATGTTATTTTCCGGTAATAACAATGCCAAAGGAGCTAGAACAGACACGTTTTAAACGTTTACACAGGTTCCGAGTGTTTTTAGGTGCATAACTATATGCATCAATCTTTTCTTCCGTAGATGAAGTGCGGTTGGTTCATCCTCTCGATTGAGGTGTTTTTAAGAATCATGAAAGGTTTGAATGCAGATTGGAATCGTCAAGATACAAATGAGGTTTAAGATGAAATCAAGTGGCAAACTTGAAGAATTGTTTAGTTTCATATGTTATAAACATTATTTTAATTTATTTTAATTGTTCAATGTTATTAGTCTACAGTCGATAGTCCACAGTTTACAGTCCAATAATTCATATATAGTTTAATATATAATATTTGAATTAATTAATACGTATCGTGACCCGTGTACATGTCTCAGACTCGATCACAACTCAAATTATATATATTATTATAGAATCAACCTCAACCCTGTATAGAGAACTCGATCATTACTGCATATAGAGTGTCTATGGTTATTCCAAATAATATATATAAATGTGTCGATATGATATGTCAAAACCTTGTATACGTGTCCCGATATTTAAATGTGTAAAATGAATAACAGAAATTAAATGACGATAAATAAAGTGCGTAAAATAAATAACAGAATGTAAATGACAATAAATAAAATTGCGAGAATTAAATTGCGATAAAATAAATTGCGATAATTAAATGTACAATAAGGAATTAACAGTTCGCTAGGATCAGTTAGCTAGGATTTTGTTAGCGTGGATTCTTAACAAAATTTCTCATAGTTAATTTGTTTGTTTCTAACAAATTTTATTTTGTCCAATATTTTCTTCATTATGCCACTTGTTGGATTCTGATAAGTCAAAATTCAAATATGAAATTGAATAAAAATGGTTATTCTGCGGTGAACGAATACGTATATCGGTGGTTGTATGTAGGGTAGTAAATGACCGTTGAATCAGCTTCGTCGAATGTACAGTGTAACTTATTATTGTGAAATTTAAATATTCCTAGGGTATTACCTACCCGTTAAAATATTTTCATCATTAACAGTTTGTACAAAAGAATCTTTAATTATAATCTTTATGAAAATATACTTACATATATATTTTCTTCAGATATAATCATGGATTTAATGAGTCAATATGATATTAGACTCATTTGATTTACCGTTAGAATAAGAATACATAATCTCTAAAACATTAGAGATTACATAATCTCCATGTCGAACGAAGATAAATGATGTAGAATGATTCGTAGAACGATAATTATACTCGAGGTACAGAATGAGATGTTGAGGCACGGATTGTTGATGGTACTGATGTTGTTTATTGATGTTAATGTTGGTGCCGGTGATGTTGCTGAAGCTGGTACATTTTGCACCATATTTTCCAAATTTATTTTTCGGGCGCGAAGTTTGTTGACTTCTTCTATTATTCCGGGGTGATTGTCGGTTGGAACGAGCGAATGAATAAGATTCAGAATTTGAGATAGTATATAATCATGGCAAGATATCCGGGGAATGAGAGAGAAAATAGTATTACGAACAGGTTCGCCGGTAAGTGCTTCAGGTTCATCGCCAAGAGGTAAATTAAGTTGGTGGAAGGGATCGCCTTCTTCGCGTCTCCATTGATTAAGTTGACTACGAACCCATCAGATGAATTGGGGATGACTGATTGGTTGATTCATTCTGGTGATGCTGATAGGTGAAATTCCATATCGGAATAGCTGTCGGAATCCGAGGAATTCGAACTGTTTGAGGGATTCATCTCGTACGATCAGATGAAGGACTTTTTGATAAGAAATAGATTATAGGATGTAGATTAGTACACTGCAATACATAATTTACATATGCATATGTAATACTAAAATCCCATAAGTTACGGAGGAATTTACGGAAGCTGTCAGGCAAAGGTAACAATAACAGATACGCTAAGATATTAATTTATCTATACACTGTCTATGCAATAGAGGCAGTAAGACGTGTCTAGACTTTAAGGATGATAAGCAAATAATTTTCGACACTAAATAATAAGCAAAACTTTTGACATGCAGACACAGTCGAAGTCCAGACTCCTTAATGCATCCTAACAACTACTAGTTAGACACACTAATGCAAGACCTGGTTCGCTAAGACCACCTCTCTGATACCAACTGAAGCGCCCCTTCCTAATCCATCCGGACGAAGTCCACATCGATTATAAATGATTCACAATAGTTAGTTACATCGCGAGGTACTTGACCTCTATATGATACATTTTACAAACATTGCATTCGTTTTTGAAAAGACAAACTTTCATTTTATTGAAAGTTGACAACATGCATACCATATCATAATACTTCCAACTATAATTGACTTAATAATGATCTTGATGAACTCGATGACTCGAATGCAACGTCTTTTGAAATATGTCATGAATGACTCCAAGTAATATCTCTAATTGAGCAAACGCACAGCGGAAGATTTCTTTCATACCTGAGAATAAACATGCTTTAAAGTGTCAACCAAAAGGTTGGTGAGTTCATTAGTTTTGATGTTATGCGAGGTGTATATGAAATAGCTTATATTTTACTAGGAAAAACTATTAAATATGATACAATTTTACACAAGATATTTATTTATTTATAGAATGGATATACCTAAACCTTGCTACAACACTTATAGGCAGTGTACCTAATCGTACAGTAGTGTAGTTTTTAGTAAGTCCGGTTCGTTCCACAGGGAAATCTTTTAAACAAAGCTTAACGCTATATTAGTTTTATCTTATAAAAATACAAATATATATAAGTAATATTATTATTATTATAAAAAGGGGGTTTTTTTACCGTTTAATGATAGGTTTGTCCGTTTTTTAAAACTTTATTCGCAGTTAAAACCTAATGTAAAATATTAAATAAATAAAAGACTTAATTTAAAGCGTAAAGTAAATAATGATAATGAAATTACGATAAATAAAAGCGCGATAAAATAAAATTACGATAATTAAAGAGTACGAAAATTAAAAGTGCAATTAAATACAATGACAATAAATAAAAGTGCAATTAAATACAATAACAATAAATAAAAATGCAATAATTTTAAGTGCAATTAAATATGAAAATAAAGGAATTATGCTTATTTAAACTTCCGTAATCATGATGTTTGACGTGTTGATTTTAGTTTATTCCCATGGGTTAATTGTTCTTTGTCCTGGATTATTCAATATCTCCGTCTGGTTTTTGTCCATAACAGTCCATCAGTCATAAATATAAAGTGCGAGTGTCCTCATCAAATTATCCTTATACCTGAAGTCAAATATTCCAACTAATTGGGGACTTAAACTGTAACAAGGTCTTAATACTTTGTTTAATAATTACACCAGGATATCGATTGCGTGTAATCCAAGGTTTTAATACTTTGTTAACAATTACGCCAAGTGTCCTTGTACATAATTTCACCCCTATTTTAATAATTCTATAGACTATTAATCCATTCCCGTGTCCGGTTAAATGAACGATTATTCGTACATATAAATATCCCGCCCATCGTGTCCGATCGAGTGTATATGGTTATTTATAGGGATGTCCAATTGTAAATCTTTATATTAAAATTAACAAACTATCATTTAGTTAAATAAATATAAAGCCCATTAATAGCCCATAGTCTAATTTCCACAAGTGTCGTTCTTTTGTCCAAACCCCAATTATGCTACAAAGCCCAATTACCCAATTTTAATATTTTTAGTCAAACTTCACGATTACTTCAGCATTAAATAAGCATAATAATAACTTAGCTATGAGACATTAATGAAAATAACATAAACATAACTTACAGTGGGTGTTACTAGCGTAGTGGTACACGGACAGAGTTTCGACTTACAAAACCTAAAACATTCGACTAATCGATCCTTATTATTATCACTAACTTAAAATTAAAATTACAAATTGAGATTACGATTTGGAGTGATACTTGATACATAAAAAAATGGGGAAAGAAAAATATATATAAATATAAAAGGTATATCAAAACCGTCGAATTGCATGGGCTTTTATAGAATTCTATGCTCTGCGAGTGCGGTTGATTTTACTCTTCAGAGCTCCGCGAGTGCGGAGCCCACAATTTCAGCTCACCAAACCAGGATCCTAAGCTGCCGACGGTTTTTATAATATAATATAATATATATATATATATATATATATATATATATATATATATATATATATATATATATATATATATATATATATATATATATATATATATATATTAATTTTAAGAATTAATTATATATTATATTATATTCATGTGCATAGTTGACTTGTAATTTTTAGTCCGTTGCGTCGAGCGTTGAGAGTTGACTCTGGTCCCAGTTCCGAATTTTCGAACGTCCTTGCGTACAATTTAATATCTTGTATTTTGCGTTTCGAATCTTGTACTCTTGTAATTTTGAGACGTTTCTCATCAATAATTGGAACCTCTTTGATTGTACTTTGTACTTTTGAGCTTTTTGGTCGTTTGCGTCTTCAATTCGTCGAATCTGTCTTTTGTCTTCACCTTTTATTATTTAAACGAATATCACTTGTAAATAGAACAATTGCAACTAAAAGCTTGTCTTTCTTGAGGGATAATACGATGAAATATATGTTCATTTTTAGCATTATCAAATATTCTCACACTTGAGCGTTGCTTGTCCTCAAGCAATATAGTCTTGAATAAAAACATACTATAATCACTTCTTTATTCTTCACACTTTGTACATCAGTGATTTCATTACGGCGGTATGAACAATGATAGTAACGTTGTGGTTTACAGTCCCATATGACTATAAAAATTTAGATCCGTTAGGAAATTTTCCCTAGATAAATTTTCCCATATGACTTTATGAAAACATTTGATCTTTTGAAAATTAAATCTAGCTTTTACCCTAGATAAATTTTCCGGAATAACCCTTCACCGGTGTTTGCAAATTATTTTTGTGGGTTTGGTGGGTTTCAGATTTGAAAATTTTAGCTCAACACTTGCGGTTTTGTGTTACCCACTTGCTAACCTTGTATTAGGAAAGCAACACGTCCAGTATACTTGCTCCGTATATTACCTTTCGATAAACTACCGTTCGGTTGTAAAGGAAAGCATTGAACAAGCAACTGTTAAGGCAATGTCCCATGACATGCTTTTAATTATGGTCTATAACTTGTCGGATGCAATTACTATCCTTAGTAGGAGCAATAGTAAAGCTCACCCTTATAATTTTCCAGTTTGGCACAAGGTCCTGTCTTTGACCATACTATGAAACCACCGTTCTTACGGTTGACACCCGATTTGGTTCAGGTGACCTAATGAATTCCTAGGATTTTACATTCAATGGTAATGAAAGCATTAAAAATAGGTTTTCAGAAAACAAATCGGTTTGTAATTTTGATCAAAATATTTTCTCGTTCAAGCTCGAGTTTAGATATCATTGAATTCCATGAGTTTGTAATTCTCAATCTTTAAGGTCAATCTCTAGGATTGAGTAATATCAGGCTTAAAAGCTGATTTTTGATCTTTAAGGAGATTATCCTTTCTGGGGATCTGATTCATTAGTCTTATCCAGCTAATTTGCACGGCGTCCTCCCCATTTTACAAGACAGATCCTCTCATGGCTAGGATAAGTCTGACCACTTGGCGACCCTGTTTTATGCTGAGGTCCGTGGATTTCCTGCTGATTTTAGAGATGACTTTTCTAGGTTTTTCGTCAACCTACAGCTGGTCTGGACGACAACTTCATGACCTAAATCAAGAAGTGCGTTTCTTTTTCGGAAGACTTTACTTCCTTTTAACGATGGAATTGATTCATTGTGTAGATCCATCTTTCTTTCAAATATATTATAATAAATCGGGTAAAACTGTTTACTTTAGTCCAAAGCAAAAGTATCTTCAATTATTTGTTACAGAAATATGTGACATATGTTTAAGATAACTTGGTAAATTTTCCCATACTTGGCTCTTATTTTCTTTTATTTGCCTTTTTATTGTTCTCTATTCCATTTTAAATGAATTCTAACATTTTGGTTTGTTTCTCAATTTATGTCCTTTCCGAGGTAACAATAATTTCGGTGTTAACACCTAGTTTTATCGTTCATAAATATGTATAAACATGATTTTGAGTTCATTTAATTGAAAATTTTGAAAAATTTTACTAGAAATGGGTAGTCAGTATATAAGACTAGGGCTGTTCTTTGTTATCTGAGAGCACTAGATTCTAATATAACTACTACGTTACTAGTATTTTTAATGGTAACCAAGTGTTTAAGTTAAAAATTTTAAAAATCCGAAAGAATTTAACCCCTTCCCACACTTAAGATCTTGCAATGCCCTCATTTGCAAGAAATCAGTAACAATTTAAATTATTGAGGGTGATTAGCGTAGAAAAATGATTAAATTTTACCAAAGTTTCCAAACATATTGGCGTTTGTTTGCTGAATGGTAAATGGTGCACATCATTTGTTCATTCCGTCTGTTGGTACATCACATTTGTTTTTCATTTTGTCGTCAAAATTAATAGCTTTTGCTGAACTTAATGCCAGTCTTTGAAAATGTTTTACCCTGTTTTGTACATGAGATAAACTACAAACACATATATACATATTTTTGAAGTTGGGTTTTCACACCACATTCAAAAATTATTAAAATCTAATAAAGTTAGAAAATTATAAAAGCTATTATAATAATAAAATAAGAAATAAGAAATAAGAAATAAGAAATAAGAAAATTAAGAATTAGTAACATTACAAACAAATAAACAACAATAAAAAATTACGGATGAGGAGGATGGTTCCAGTATGGGTCTCAAGCGTATCCATAGATGCTGTAAAATGCTTGGGCCGGGTCATATGTAGGATATGGTGGTCGGCTCTCTAAAGTCCAAGGAGCAAATTCGGGCATAATGGTAGGAATGTAGTTTCTACCTACGTGTGTACAATGACTTATGATTTGGCTTTGATGATACTGTCAATCTTGAAATGCTTTTTGTCTAGCCATTTCATACTCGTGTCGAGACATAAAAATTTGCATTTCCGTCATTGGATTACCCCCTCCCGGTTGACCTTGCTGTTGATCTCTCTCAACCTGTGGATGCCTTCCATCATAACATGCTGCCGTGTTATTTCATTTTTTAAGACCTTAGCACCATGATAAACACCCAAATCTATTCTATCGCGGGGTTCTGGTTCTGCCATTAATATCCCCCCCCCCCCCCGAATTCTATCCACACCGAGATATTCAGCAATTAAAGTAATAAATATACCACCTCCTATTATGCTACCACGCCTCATACCCCTAACCATAGTCAATAAATAATAACCCACACAAAAAGGTATACTTACAGCGCTCTGTGGGTCTCGAATACACATGTGGTAAAACAAATCCTGTTCATTTACCTTTTCCTTATTCTTACCTCGTTGTGTAATCGAATTGGCTAAAAACCTATGGATTACTCTTAATTCAGCTCTATCAATATCAAGATAAGAGTATAATCCCCCCTGAAATCGGCGATGGCTAGTCATCCTACTCCATACGTCATTCGTATCAAAATTCTCATCCACCCTCCTACCATAAACTATTAACCTCTGACAATCATAAGATGCTAGCTCCTCGGACGTATATATACGTAAAGCCCGAGCCATATCTAGTAAAGACATATGGCGCATCACCCCTCCTAATAAAAATCTAAGAAAACTACGATCGGTTAAAGTATCTACCCGATCATTTATTTCAATAGTACATAATAACTCTATACACCATTCTCTATACACAGGTCTACGCATGTTGAATAAATGTACCCAATCACTAAAAGTAGAATTACCATACCTTTGAGTAAGTAATTCCCTGATTGACTCGGCCAATTCCACTACCTCTAATGGTTCCCAATCTATAACTCTGGGTACCTCAACATTATTAGACACAAGGTTGTGCAGGTTCTTTTGATATTTTGGATAGTCTATCCAATATCTATCAAATCTCAAATTCGGATGTAAATCTGCCTCATGAATGTTTGAATATGAAACAATTAGGTGAGGCATATCTTGTCGGTATTGGTTATTAATTTCCTGTTGATCTGCATCTTCCGGAGGAGCATTGCGAGCCTGGGATGAAGATTCACCCCTTTCAGTCTGCAAAATATATCAAACACAATTTTTGTGCATCCAAATATGCATTAGTTTTAGCAAAGTCATAAATCTAAACAATTACAATGATATGTTTAATCCACATTAAACTCTATACACATTTTCAAAATATTAACAATTCTACACTTTTACAAATATACATATATGAAAATTTATACAAAGTTCCTTCGCATTTATCTTTTAAAACATGTCAAAAACAATCATTATAACAATTAAATAAGTTCCTCATGGCATTCATATCAATTAAATCAAGTTCATGCAATTTTGGTTCAAAAAGTCCACTTTAATCTTCATAAATCATGTTTAGCATCAAAGTTTTGATCATTTAGCAATCTAAACATGTTACACTACTCAATTTAGCATAAACAACAGAATTCGGCCATAACCTGTTTATATCATAAAGCCCTAATTTTGCTCAAGAACACAAACCCTAGATTATTCAAAAATTGAAGTTCAAAGCTTCTAATCATGTTAAATAACATCAATCTAGGTTATACAAGCATAATACACAAACAATTTAAGCATTATTACACTAGAAAGCATCAAAATCGAATTAGGTATGAAATTGTTTAAGAACACTAAAAATTCAGATTAAATGGTGTTTAGGTGTAGAAATTTACCGATTTCCTTGAGTAATTCCTTGATAATAGTCTCCTCATTGTAATTTTAGCAACAAATTTGACGATTATTGGTGAAAAATTTTGATTTTGAGAGGTTTTTGTGTGTGTTTTTCGTGGATAATGGGTGTGGTGGTGAAGGGGACTGGTCTGTTCGATCAGATATGGTTCTGGTTTTTTTTTACCTCCGCCAGTGAGGTGGTGGGGCCATTTAAACCTCCGCGAGTCGCGGTGATTTTTTATTTTTATTTTATTATTATTTTTTTTATATAAAACCTTATACTAATAAAACATAAATTAAATTTAAAATTTTGTTTTTCCTTTTATTTAGGACGAGGTTGTTTCAAAACGATGTCCTAGTCCGTCCCTCGACAAAATTTTAAAATTTCGTCATTTCAAAACATTGTTTTAAAAGCAAAGATTTTTGGGTTTTTTTAATGTTTTTGACATACTTTAGTTCAATAAGATTAAAAATAATGATAATAAAAGTTCTCGTCCCTCCCTCGGGTAAAGCAATTTCGGTTCAACCACCTAGTCTTCAACTCATGACGAATTTTTAGAAATCAATTTTTAACTTAGCGAAATAAAGTAAATTTTTGTTTTTAAATTCACACCAAACTTAAATTTAAAAATATATAAATTTAAAAATTCATATTAATAAAATTTAAAGATTCACAATAAACTTATATTATATTTTTGTTTTTATACATACAAACTTAAAAATATTAATTTTTTCAAATATTTTACAAACTTAAATATATTGATTTTAAAAAGTTCACAATATTAATTTAATTTTTAAATATTAATTTTAAAAACATGGTAAAAATAAAATTAAAAATCTTTTTGGTCTTTTATCTCACTTTAATCAATCAAATATTATCAAAAATATACACCCCTCTTTTCGGTAAAGTAATTTCGGTTTTATAACCTAGTTTAACTCATGACGAATTTTTGAAATATTTTGGGTTGATTGATTAAAGATATTTATACCTTAAGATTAAACGGTAAATTTCACAGTGATGTAATAAATTTTTGTATGATATCAATAATTTCGGTTGCAAGACCTAATTTTATCGAATACCAATTTAATACTTTATAGCGAACAAATTAGCGTTTATTATCAAAAAGTTTAAAAATAAAAATAAAAATAAAAACTGTACAAACTTACCTGTGAGATAGTATTCTTAGTGATATGCTCTAGCCCACTCATAAGATAGTCGGACTAATTGATTTTCCATAGCTACATAGGCGTAACCTCGAGCATTCAGTGTTTTTTCTTCTAAACATATGAACGGTCCATCTCTGCATAAAGTAACAAATTCGGTGTTTGAATAGGTTTGATTATTTGAACATTTACCTTCGTGTGACCATTTTCCGCATTTGTGACATCTTTCAAGGTGTCGTGCTCTTCTTTTCGCTGCGGATTTTGATTTTCCTTTACCAAATTGTAACTTATTATTTTCGCATCTGGATTCTTTTCTTACTCCGTCCAATTTACCTCTGATTAATGATACTATTTCACTTGGAAGTGTGTCATTATTACGTTTAGTGATCAAAGCGTGTAGCATTAGACCATGGTTTAATTCACATGAAGTCTTCATCTCGTAAAACCTAAGAAAAAAATAAAAATTCAGAATGGGGGGAGAAGACTAGTTCTTTAGGGTCTGCTAGGGAAAAACCATTCGGGTTCCATTTTCGAGAACTACACGAAAACAGAAAATCTAACTCTAACAGAAATACATATTATCCTTTAAAGACTTGATTCTCCCCACACTTAGTTAGCTGTGGTGTTGAAATTGTGATTAACTTCGTTGTCAACTTCCATCGGACTATCTATGTAATGTTTAACTCTGTGACCATTAACCTTAAATTCAATCCCATTTGAATTTATTAATTCTATTGTTCCGTATGGGAAAACTCTTTTGACTATAAATGGTCCAGACCATCTTGATTTCAATTTTCCAGGAAATAGCTTGAATCGTGAATTGAAAAGAAGAACTCTGTCTCCTTCTTTAAATTCTTTGGAACTTCTGATTCTTTTATCATGCCATTTCTTCGTTCTTTCCTTATAGATCAACGAATTTTCGTATGCTTAATGTCTTAATTCTTCTAATTCATTTAATTGACTTAACCGTAGACGTCCAGCTTCATGTAAATCAAGATTACATGTCTTCAAAGCCCAAAATGCTTTGTGTTCAATTTCTACTAGAAGATGACATGCTTTTCCGTAGACGAGTCTAAAAGGTGTGGTTCCAATTGGAGTTTTGTAGGCTGTTCTAAAAACCCAGAGTGCATCCTCCAATTTAATGGACCATTCCTTCGGATTTGATCCTACGGTTTTCTCTAAAATACGTTTTAAAGCTCGGTTGGTATTTTCAACTTGTCCACTTGTCTGTGGATGATATGCGGTGGAGAATTTATGAGTTACTCCATATCTTTTAAGAACTTTCTCAAGTTGATTGTTACAAAAATGAGTACCCCGATCACTTATCAAAGCTTTCGGTGTTCCGAACCTTGCAAAAAGATGTTTTAAAAATGTGACTACAACTCGTGCATCGTTAGTTGAGAGAGCTTGTGCTTCCGCCCATTTAGATACATAATCAATGGCAACGAGAATGTAGAGATTATTATGAGATTTTGGAAATGGACCCATAAAGTCAATACCCCAAATGTCAAATACTTCACATACTTAAATGACATTTTGTGGCATTTCATCACGTTGACTTATTTTTCCGGCCCTTTGACAAGCAACACAGGATTTGCAAAGAAGGTGTGCGTCTTTGAAAATTGTAGGCCAATAGAATCCAGCATCGTAAACTTTTCTTGCTGTAAGTTGAGGCCCATAATGCCCTCCTGTTGGTCCTGTGTGACAATGGTTTAAGATTTTACTAGCTTCATCTTCGAATACACATCGGCGTATTATTCCATCGGGACAACTTTTAAACAAATGTGGATCTTCCCAGAAATAGTGTTTTATATCACTAAAGAATTTCTTTCGTTTTTGGTACGATAATCCTTTTTCAAGGAATCCACATACTAAGTAGTTTGCATAGTCTGCAAACCATGGAATTTCATTATAATCTATCTTCAATAGATATTCATCAGGAAAGTTGTCATGTATAGCCGATTCATTTAGAACTTCTAATTCAGGATTTTCAAGACGAGAAAGATGATCAGCGGCGAGATTTTCTGCTCATCTTTTATCTCGGATTTCAATATCGAACTCTTGTAAGAGTAAGATCCAACGGATTAATCGTGGTTTGGCATCTTGTTTTGAAAATAGGTATCTAAGAGCAGAATGGTCAGTATAGACCACCGTTTTAGCTAGAACGAGATATGAACGAAATTTGTCAAAAGCAAAGACAATAGCAAGGAGTTCTTTTTCAGTAGTTGTGTAATTTGTTTGTGCTCCTTGTAACGTCTTACTAGCATAATATATAGGTTGAAATCGTTTTCCAATCCTTTGTCCTAAAACGGCTCCCATTGCAAAATCACTTGCATCGTACATAATTTCAAACGGTAGATTCCAATTTGGAGTTATCATGATCGGCGCATTAGTGAGTTTCTCTTTAAGAATATTAAAAGATTTGATGCATTTATCTGAAAAGATGAATGAAGCATCCTTTTCTAGGAGTTTATTCATAGGAGTGGCAATTTTAGAAAAATCTATTATGAAACATCGGTAGAAACGGGCATGCCCTAGAAAACTCCTAACTCCTCTAACATTGGTGGGATGTGAAAGTTTAGCAATTACATCTACTTTAGCTCTATCCACTTCAATTTCTTCTTTTGAAATTTTATGACCAAGAACGATGCCTTCTTTAACCATGAAATGGCATTTCTCCCAATTAAGAACTAGATTTGATTGTTCACATCTAATAAGCATTCGTTCAAGATTAACTAGACATGTTTCAAAAGTATCACCGAAGACTGAAAAGTCATCCATGAAAACTTCCATGCATTCTTCTATCACGTCATGAAAAATCGCCATCATGCACCTTTGAAAGGTTGCAGGGGCGTTGCAAAGTCCAAATGGCATGCATTTGTAAGCAAAAGTACCATAAGGGCACGTGAACGTGGTTTTCTCTTAGTCCTCGGGTGCTATTGGAATTTGAAAGTATCCGGAAAAACCGTCAAGAAAACAATAGTAGCTATTTCCGGCTAATCTTTCCAACATTTGATCAATAAAAGGTAAGGGAAAGTGATCTTTTCTGGTGGCGTCATTTAATTTTCTATAATCAATACAAACACCCCATCCTGTTACAGTCCTAGTAGGAATAAGCTCATTTTTCTCATTTGTGATGACAGTCATGCCACCCTTCTTAGGTACGCATTGAACTGGGCTTACCCATGGACTATCAGAAATTGGATAAATTAAACCTGCATCTAGCAGTTTAATAATTTCTTTCTTAACAACATCTTGCATATTAGGATTTAGTCTTCGTTGGCGTTGCACATACGTTTTATGACCTTCTTCCATAAGGATTTTATGTGTGCAATACGTAGGACTTATTCCTTTAATGTCATGAATTTTCCATGCAATAGCTGGTTTATGAGCTTTTAACACAGAAATGAGTTGAGATTTTTCATTTTCAGTAAGAGAAGACGATATTATTACAGGTAATTCAGATTCACCATGTAAATAAGCATATTCCAAATGGTTTGGAAGTGGCTTTAACTCTAATGTCGGTGGTTCTTCTATCGATGATTTATATCGATATCTGTCTTCTTCGTTTAGTATTTGGAGTTCTTCTGTTGTTGGTTCATATCCATTAGCCATAAGTGTAGCTAACATTTCAGTTTTATCAATTGGTTCAGTTCCTTCTCCAAAAGAACATTCTCATGTTCCTTGTAATTCTGGAAATTCTTCTAACAATTCTGCATGTGATTCTATAGTTCGAATATAATAACATGTATCATCTGCAGATTGCGGTTGTTGCATTGCTCTATCAACTGAAGAGGTAACACTCCCGTCCTCTATACTTAGGGTCAGTTTCTTACTGAACACGTCTATCATTGCTTTAGCCGTGTTTAAGAATGGTCTTCCTAATATGAGAGGAACTTGAGAATCTTCTTCCATGTCCATAACAACAAAATCTACTGGAAATACTAAAGTACCAACTTTAACTAGCATGTTTTCCATTATCCCTCTAGGATATTTTATTGATCGATCGGCTAGTTGTATGCTTATTCTTGTTGGTTTCAATTCTCCAAAGTCTAGTTTAGCGTATAGTGAATACGGCATTAAATTTATACTAGCACCTAAGTCTGCCAATGCCTCTATTGAACTAAGACTACCCAGAAAACATGGAATTGTGAAACTTCCTGGATCAGATAGTTTTTCTGGTATCTTATTCAACAGCACTGCTGAACAATTAGCATTCATAGTAACAGCCGAGAGTTCTTCCATTTTCTTTCTATTTGTGATTAGATCTTTCAGAAATTTAGCATATCTAGGCATTCCTGAAATCACATCAATGAAAGGAAGATTGATATTTATTTGTTTAAACATATCCAAGAATTTGGATTGCTCAGCTTCAAGTCTCTCTTTTCTCATTTTACTCGGGTAAGGAAGTGGTGGTTGGTATGGTTTAACATAAGGTTTAGTCTTAACTGTGTTATCTTCATTAACCTTTTCAACTACCGGTTCTTTTTCCTTATCTTGTTCAGGTTGTGGTTCTTGTTGAGTAGGAATAGCTTCATCAGAAATTACAGGTATTTCAGGTGGTTTAAGTGTAATACCACTTCTTGTGGTAATGGCTTTAGCTGTTTCATTCCGGGGGTTAGCATTTGTATCACTAGGTAGACTTCCCGGTTTTCTTTCACCTATTAACCTTGCTAGGTTACTTACTTCTTGTTCCAAATTTTGAATAGAAGCTTGTTGATTTCTAAATGCTTGAGCATTTTGTTCATTGGTTTGTTTCTGAGATGTGAAAAATTGAGTTTGAGATTCAACTAGCTTCGTCATCATATCTTCTAAATTCGGCTTTTTATCATCGGTTTGTGGTGGTTTGTTTTGAAAATTAGGTCTTTGCTGATTGTAAGTATTATTGGATACTTGTTGATTACTAGGACCTTGTTGGTTGTTGTATGGAACATTTCGGTTATAATTCTGGTTTTGATTATAAATTGGTCTTGGCGGTTGATAATTATTCTGATAATTATTTCCAGGCCTTTGGTTTATATATGAAACATTCTCTCTTTGTTCCATTGTTAGTTCAATACTGAGACAATCTTTTGTCAAATGTGGTCCTCCACACTGCTCACAACTAATTCATATTGAGTGTATATCCTTAGTCATCTTTTCCATTCATCTCTCGACAACATCTATCTTTGTAGAAATGGAATCTAAGTCATGGCTAGAATCGGCTCTAGCTGCTTTAGATGATCTAACGATATCTTTTTCTTGGTGCCACTCATTTGAGTGGGAAGCAGTGTTATCAATAATTTTATAAGCATCAGTTTCTTTTTTCTTCATAATGGAACCACCAGCTGCTATGTCTATGTCTTTCTTTGTAGTGATGTCGCATCCTTGGTAGAATATTTGTACTATTTGACAAGTGTCTAAACCATGTTGCGGACATCCTCTCAATAACTTTCCAAATCTTGTCCATGCCTCATATAGAGTTTCATTTGGCTTCTGTGTGAACGTAACAATTTCTCCTTGAAGTCTTACAGCTTTAGATGCCGGAAAGAATTGTTTAAGAAATTTTTCAACTAAAACGTCCCATGTATCAATCGCCCCTTCAGGTAATGATTCCAACCAATCTTTGGCTTCTCCCTTTAAAGTCCAGGGAAATAACATGAGATATATCTGTTCATCCTCCACTTCTCTTATTTTAAATAGTGTGCAGATCCTATTAAAGGTACGAAGATGTTCATTTGGATCTTCCTTCGGCGCACCACTAAATTGGCATTGATTAGTTACCATGTATAGAATTTGTCCTTTGATTTCATAATCTGGCGCATTTATGTCAGGTTGAGTAATTGCGTGACCTTGGCCAGTGCGTTTAGCTCTCATACGGTCTTCCATACTTAGAGGTTCCAGATTCTCCATGATTGAATTTGTTGAATCTGAATCACTATAGGATTCTGATTTAATGGTTTGTTCCTCGACAATCTCTGTTTGAATGATTGGTGGTTCCGGAGAAAAGATTAGTGGTTCAGGATCTATGAATCGTCCCTGAATATTCTCCGGATTCTCAATTGTGAGGTCGGGTTCAAAAAATGGATTATCAAAAATTTGAATTGGAGTACTTGGTCGACTGGATGACGATTATAAAGAAAAATCAACGGCGACAATATTTGCTAGATGTCTTGATCGAGTTACAGGTGGTGAACGTAAAAAGGTGGTGAACGTTTTGCTCGGTGCATTAACTGAATATCCTATTAGTTTTTAAAAAGAAAGAAAAATTATATAAGTTATCAAATTAATAGACTTTTCTGATTTTGCCCACGTTTCGAATAGCCAAAAGATGCAGCAGAGGGGCAGGATTTGTTTGGTCTCAATATAATTGAGTACTGTTTGGCTCCAATAACCCAGTCCACGTACAAATCCAACTATTACTACGAACCAGAAAATTTTAATGTCTATCAATTTAACCACTTAAAATAAATTTTCATAATTTAAAGAAATTTTAGAGAAGAAGATAGAAAATTCTATGTCCTAAAACTAGAATGTCGAGAAATAAGAGAGAAAAAGAGCGTGTCGAAAAACGTCGAAAAATAAAAGATTGAAAAATAATAGGCGTTGAAAAATAAAAATAAGAAAGTAGCGCGTCGAAACTTAAAAAGGAACTAAAAACTAAAAATTTAAAAGTTGAGTCTAAAAATATTAAAGCTTAAAAGAAATACTATATCCCAAATGGCAATAACTTAAAAAAGTACTAAAACTTAAAAAGGCGTCGTAAAATTCTAAAGCACCTAAATCTTAGTATAAAGAAAAACCATTTAAGGGATTTTACGGCAAATCTTAAAAATCTAGAAGTAAAAATAACTATGGTAAAAACTATATCTTAAAACTAAATACGAGCGAAAAATACACAAATTACGCTAAAACGAATAAAAAGATACAAAATATAAAAATAAACTTAAAGTTTATAAAATTATAATTTTTATAAAAATATTATTTTTATATTATTTATTTTATAAAAGTATTAATTTTATAAATTAATAAAACTAATTAAACTAAATAAACAAATTAATTAAAATTAAAACAAATTAATTAAATATTTAAAACCTAATTAGGGTTAATAATAATTATTATTATTAATAAAACCCTAAACTGTAATTAATGCGTACTATGTTGACTTGTCAGAGGACCTCCGCGAGTGCGGTTAGACCCAGTTCAAAAGCTCCGCGAGTCGCGGAGGGTTCAGGTTCAGATTTTTTTTTTTACTTTTTCTGTTTTTTCTGTTTTATAAAATATAAAAAAAATAAATATAACTTAAATAAAAATTTAATTTTAAAACTAAAATAAAAATACTTATTTACTTTATAAATATTATAAACTCTTTAAAATATAAATATATTATTTTTTTTTCTTTTTGTATTTTTATATTTTTATTATTTTTAAAACTTATATTTTTATAAAAAGAACTTAACAAAAACTTTTATAAAAACTTTTTTTTTCTTATTTTTAGCGTTGCGCTTTCGGCGTTTAAGTTCCCCGGCAGCGGCGCCAAAAATACTTGATGTTATGCGAGGTGTATATGAAATAGCTTATATTTTACTAGGAAAAACTATTAAATACGATACAATTTTACACAAGATATTTATTTATTTATAGAATGGATATACCTAAACCTTGCTACAACACTTATAGGCAGTGTACCTAATCGTACAGTAGTGTAGTTTTTAGTAAGTCCGGTTCGTTCCACGGGGAAATCTTTTAAACAAAGCTTAACGCTATATTAGTTTTATCTTATAAAAATACAAATATATATAAGTAATATTATTATTATAAAAAGGGGGTTTTTTTTACCGTTAAATGACCGGTTTGTCGATTTTTTAAAACTTTAGTCGCAGTTAAAACCTAATGTAAAATAGTAAATATATAAAAGACTTAATTTAAAGCGTAAAGTAAATAACGATAATGAAATTGCGATAAATAAAAGTGCGATAAAATAAAATTACGATAATTAAAGAGTACGAAAATTAAAAGTGCAATTAAATACAATGACAATAAATAAAAGTGCAATTAAATACAATAACAATAAATAAAAGTGCAATAATTAGAAGTGCAATTAAATATGAAAATAAAGGAATTATGCTTATTTAAACTTCCGTAATCATGATATTTGACGTGTTGATTTTAGTTTATTCCCATGGGTTAATTGTTCTTTGTCCTGGATTATTCAATATGTCTGTCTGGTTTTTGTCCATAACAGTCCATCAATCATAAATATAAAGTGCGAGTGTCACGACCCTACTTTTTCTGTTATCTTTTACCGTTAATTATTTAACGACCGTTAACTGTTAATTGTGTTACGTCATTTCATGACCTATATTATTATTATTTTAGTAATAATATATTAATTATTATGTGTTATGTGAATATATGTATTCATATTTTAAATCGTACGTTTATACGAATAGCGGATTTCTATCCGGCGAATCTTTTCGATTTTTAAACCAACGGACGCGTTTTTGGGATATTTAAATCCTATTTATTTTAAATATGATATTTTAAGGTCATATAATTATATAGTGTATTTATATTTATTTTTCGTCGCGCATTTGTTATCTTTCCAGATTTTTATTCGCGTAAGTGCGTTTTCGCGTTTCGGGACTCGTTCGGGCTTTCGGGCCATCCGTAATTTACATTTAAGTGAGATGGACTAAGTGGGGCCCACCCCACTAAGAATTTCGGCCGAAGCCTCATGGGAGGGGGGAGTAATTCCCTTGATTTCTTTTTTTTGACAATTCATTCTATCATTCCACAAAAATTATCAAAACCTAATTTGCACTTTGCTCTCCCTCTTTCTCCTCCTTGTGCCGTCACCCCAACACCACCATACATCATCATCTTCATCAATTTTCATAGCTTGGATCAAGGATTGTTATACATCAACGCGTTCCTCGTTCCGTTCTCTATGCGATTATACTTCTCGTTTCTTGATTAGGGTATAAACCCTAACCCTAGAACTTTTAATTTTTCCTTACTTTTCTGTATTTTGATGATTTATTAATAGTATGATGATTATTAGTTGTTGTAATGTTGATTGTATGCGTAGAATTGCTCGTTTACATATGTTTTCGGTTTGATATAATTTAGACAGCAGCTTTTTCGTGTGTTTCTGACTTTGTAACAGATATAAAAGTAAAAATAAAGTATATAAATGAGTTCCTCTCATCAAGACATTAATTTTAGACACCGGATTCATGTCGTTTCAATTCCCGGAACCCTAGTTATGATCAAAGTGGTATTTTGTTAAGATTGAATGTGATTTTGGTATGAACCAGGTTTGGTCCGACTTTGTGACCATATTTGGTGACTTTAGGGTGTGTTAGTGTGTTAGGACTGATGGTGGGGCGAACTTTCATGTTCGGGTCATCTCAATCCGAGCCACGAATCACCCGTTACGTCCAAAACACGTTTTTGATTGAATTGAAGTTGCAAATAGTGTGTTGGCTGTACATCACGACTTGTGGACTATTCTTGGGGTGTTCTTGAGTGTACCAAAGTGTCGGGTGGTTTGCTTAGGTAGAGATATATGTAATGCTCGCCGAAAACCGACACCCGGGGCTCAGGATACGACCCGATGAACTTTTGATTTAAAACTTTTGATAAATTATTAAACTTAGGGTATAAATAATGGATTTCATTATAATTTAATTACTTATGATAAAAAAAAGTAGTTATTATTATTTAAGACTTATGATATATATTTATTATATCATTTAATTAATATTTATGATTTAATTAACTTTTAAATTAAACATATGATTAATAATACTTCATTATTAATGGAAAAATACTTATGATAAGTATTAAACTTATATTATGAGATTATTATAATAAGACTTATAATAAGGATTAATTAATTATTTAATTATTATAAGGCTTAGTTATTATTCAATTATAATTTAATTATTAAATACTTATGATTTAATAATTATAATTAGAAACTTATGACATGATTAATAATTCATTATTAATTAATAATACTTATGATATGATTTAAAAATTATTATTAATTAATAATACTTATATTATGACTAATATTTAATTAATTAATTAAATATTTATGTTATATTAATTATATCATTTAAACTTATATTAACTTTAATAATTCATTTTAATTTAATTAAACTTATGTTATGACATAATTAGACATATTTAACTTTAATAAATGTTATAACTTATATTATTATTATAACTTACATATTTAACTTTAATAAACATTGTAATCATTGGTTTCTACCGGTGAACGCGAATCCTACGGATAGATCTATCGGGTTTGACAATCCTATTTCGAGCTAGTCGCGCTAGCAATTTATAATCGGAATGTTTAGTACTTCGTATTTTGTTGTAGATACACTGTCCAGTGTATATTTTTATTGTGTTTGGCAAGGGTAAATAAAGGGTTAAGTGGTTACCAGGTGGCTCATCGATAATGGAATAATGTTTAATGTTTAATGTTTTCTAACATTTTTAAATCTTGTGGTCTAAAGTTTATTTAATTATTTAAACCTATAATTCACTCAACCTTTGTGTTGACAGTTTACTCGCATGTTTTAACTGGTACTTGAGTTTATGTGATGCTTCCCCTGTGTTTAGAAGAGTCTGCATGTATTTGGGCAGATTTTTATGAAACAATTTATGAAACTTTGGCTTGCATTCGATTTTTGAATAATTAATACTTGTGGGTTGTTGACAATGTTTTTGTGTCAACTTTGGATTATTAATATGTTGGGTTACTTTTAAACTACATATTTTGGTATGCTTTCCTTTTTGGGAAACTTTTGAAATAAAAGAATGCAATGCCGTTTGTTAAATTCATTTAAGTTCGATCAAGCTGTGGGACCAAGTGACGGAGCCGTTAAGTGTTTTGACAGGGCCATCACATTTGGTATCAGAGCTCTGGTTGTAGGGAACTAGGCGGTCTTAATGTGGTCAACCCGTGGTTCTTAGGGTGCATTAGAGTCTAGTCTACAGCCTGACCCTTTTGCTATAGCATTATTATGCATTTCATTTCGAATGTGTTATATCATTAGCATTTATATCTTTTGGTATGTGGTTTGCGGTTTTAGTGTTTGCAGATGTCGACTTCGAGCGATAACTCAGTTGCTGCTCCTGCTCCTCCGGCTGCTGCCAGACGCCGTGCTGATCAACCGGAGATCGATGATCCTGTTCACTACTACTTTTCCACCCTTACCCATATGAACAGGGCTTACAATGAAGTGATGCGTATTAATGCTCTTAGTGATTGTATGCGTACTTTGCCACATAACGAGATGATGGACCAGATTCGAGCTAGTATGGATTCGTTTGTTAGCTTTAAGAACAATGTTGGGATCGAGAGTCGTAAGCGTAATCGTGAAGTTGAATCTAGGTTCGAGGCTCTAGAGAGCACAGTTCGTGGTTTGAAGGAAGAGTTGGAAGAAGTGAAAGGAAAGTTGCGGAAGTATGAGCCTTCTGCTGAGACTCATGCTGGCCCAGCTTATCACACCCACTCTAAGCAGATGTGATATGATGATTCATGATTGATTACTTATTTCATAAGATTTAATGTCCTTTCATACATACATTTTTTGATTATGTACGGCGTTTTGCCGAGGATTTTATTACGGTTTTGTTATGGGATGTTTTTCATTATGTATGGATGGTTATTTTTATGACATCTATTATCATTATCACATTTTATTTCGGATGTTGTGACTCTTGGCATGTTATATTATGCGTAATGTAGATCATGTATGTTAGGTGCTATGTATGTTGTATGATGTTATCATAAAATATGTATGCATGTGGTGGTTATTTCTATAACAATCATAACTGTCATGTTATTACTCATAGTGGTTACTGACTATTATTTTAATGGTTAATCTTTTCGTGTTCGATCTATTCCTTTATAACACTGGTATTATTCTTAGTACTAACGATTGTGTTATTCTGTTTTGAAGATCATGCCTCGTAGAGAGTCCAACGAAGCCCGTATTCAACGTCTTATTACCGAAGGGATGGCTGCTGCTATGGCAGCGAATGCTAATTCAAATGCTAATGCGAACAACAATCAGGTGGGATGCTCCCACAAAACGTTTATGGCAAGTCGCCCACATGAATTCAGTGGTACAGAAGGACCCATAGGACTTACCCGCTGGTTCGAGAAAATCGAGTCTATTTTCAGGGTTAGTCGAGTCCGAGAGGAGGACAAGGTTAGTTTTGCTAGCTGCACTTTGAAGGATAGTGCATTGACCTGGTGGAACAACTTGGTTAACAGTTTGGGAAATGATGTGGCTTATGGTTTAACTTGGAATAATTTCAAGGAAAGAATGATCACCCGCTACCGTCCTAGGGGTGAGCTTAAGAAGTTAGAGGTTGAACTTAAAAACTTGAAAATGAAGGGCACCGAATTAGATGCCTACGAGCAGAGATTCTTTGAGTTGACTTTGTTTTGTCCTAATGTTTATGCCGATGAGAATCTTAAGATTGAAGCTTACATTGATGGGCTATCCGAGAAAATTGAACATGGAGTTGAATCTAGTGAGCCCCAAACTATTGAGGCCGCGATGTCCATGGCTCATAAGTTGAATGATAAGATTTTGAGAAGAAGCAAGGCTGCTGTAACCGAACCCAGTGAAGAGACTGTTAAGAAAGATGATAATGGGAAGAGAAAGTGGGATAATAACCGCAATCAAAACCAGAATCAGCAGAAAAAGCAGGATACTTCTGGTTCGAATAACCGCAGTCAGCGTGTGTGTCCACGTTGTTACAAGGCTCATGATGGTTTCTGTACCGTGACTTGCAAGAGGTGTTCCAAACAGGGACACATTGCTAAGGATTGTACGGTGCTTCTGCCGGGTTCTGCTACTCCTGCTGCAGGTGGTAATAATGGTAATAATGCTGGTAATAGAGTTGGTAATGGTAATGGTAATGGAAAGTCGAATAAGGGTGGTAATCCGAGAGTTTGTTACAAGTGTGGGAAGCCGGGGCATTTCCGTGATGCCTGTCCCAACAAGAAGACTGTAGAGACTGCGCGTGGTAGAGCGTTCAACATTAACGCCAGGGATGCTGAGGAAGATCCTAATCTTGTTACTGGTACGTTCTCGGTCAACGATTTATCAGTTTATGTACTATTTGATTCAGGGGCTGATTTAAGTTTTGTGTCGAGTAAATTAAGTCCAAAAATCAAAATACCGTTAACTCCTTTAGACAATACTTATGTTGTTGAAATAGCTAATGGTAAGGTACTCACTGCTAAGACTATGCATCGTAAGTGTAATATTAGTTTAGCTTGTAGAGATTTTGAGATAGATTTGGTACCGATTGAACTTGGTAGTTTTGATGTTGTTATTGGGATGGATTGGTTATCTGTGAATCGCGCTGAGATTGTGTGTTATGATAAATCTATTCGTATTACTAATGTGGTTGGAGAGCCGCTGATGGTTCTTGGAGATAAGAGGTGCCGACAGTTAAATCTTATTAGCTGTTTGAAAGTTCTTAAACATCTTCGCAAAGGCTGTCATGCTATTCTAGCCCATGTTGTTGATACCGAAAGAGAAACGAAGAGTGTTGGACATGTTCATATTGTTAGAGATTATCCTGAAGTATTTCCCAAAGATTTACCTGGCCTTCCGCCGCAACACGCGGTAGAATTTCAAATTGATCTTGTTCCCGGTGCCGCTCCTGTAGCACGTGCTCCTTATCGTCTTGCACCTTCTGAACTTCAAGAATTGTCAAGTCAACTCCGTGAGTTGTTAGACAAAGGTTTTATTCGTCCTAGTTCGTCCCCTTGGGGAGCTCCTGTTCTGTTTGTTAAGAAGAAGGATGGTTCTTTTCATTTATGTATTGATTATCGTGAGTTGAACAAGCTTACTATTAAAAACCGTTATCCCCTTCCGAGAATTGATGATCTGTTCGATCAACTTCAGGGTTCATCTGTTTATTCAAAAATCGATCTTCGTTCCGGCTATCATCAGTTGCGTGTTAAAGAATCTGATGTTTCGAAAACTGCTTTTCGCACCCGTTACGGTCACTTTGAGTTTCTTGTTATGCCGTTCGGATTGACGAATGCACCTGCTGTGTTCATGGACCTCATGAACCGTGTGTGTAGACCCTATCTGGACAAGTTCGTTATTATGTTCATCGACGACATCCTTATTTATTCGAAGAGTGATGAATAGCACGAGGAACATTTGAAGTTAGTGCTTGATCTGTTGAGAAAAGAAGAATTGTACGCTAAGTTCTCTAAGTGTGCATTCTGGTTACGAGAAGTTCAATTCCTTGGACACATTGTTAGTAAACAAGGGATACAAGTTGATCCTGCTAAGATTGAGGCGATTGAAAGGTGGGAAACTCCGAAAGCTCCTACCCAGATTCGTCAGTTCCTAGGATTGGCAGGTTATTATCGAAGGTTCATTCAAGATTTCTCTCGTATCGCAAAACCTCTGACTGCTTTAACGCATAAATGGAAGAAGTATGAGTGGAAGGATGAACAAGAGACTGCTTTTCAGATTTTGAAGAAGAAGTTGACTACCGCTCCGATATTGTCACTACCTGAGGGTAATGATGACTTTGTTGTTTATTGTGATGCTTCGCGTCAAGGCTTTGGTTGTGTTTTGATGCAACGAAAGAAAGTTATTGCGTACGCATCACGTCAGTTGAAGATTCACGAGCAAAACTATACAACTCATGATTTAGAGTTGGGGGCCGTTATTTTTGCACTTAAGATTTGGAGACATTATTTGTATGGGGTCAATAGTACTGTGTACATAGATCACAAAAGTCTTCAACATATTCTCAATCAGAAACAGTTGAACATGATACAACGAAGATGGATTGAGACATTGAATGATTACGATTGTGAACTTTTGTATCATCCGGGTAAGGCCAATGTTGTGGCTGATGCGTTGAGTCGTAAAGAAAGGGCTGAACCTCGCAGGTTTAGAGCCTTGAATATGACAATTAGAACAAACCTCGCAAGGCAGATTCTTGAGGCACAACAAGAAGCCTTAAAGGAAGGGAATTTTGTGAAAGAGAACGTAAGAGGTATGGCTAAGAAATTTGAGATTCGAGCAGATGGTACTAGGTACTTTGCAGGACGTCTTTGGGTTCCAAAGTTTGGTGAACTGCGACAACTTGTTTTGGATGAGGCTCATAAGTCTAGGTACTCTATTCATCCTGGTTCAGGAAAGATGTATCATGATCTTAAGGAGCTGTATTGGTGGCCAAATTTGAAAGGTGATGTGGCTACGTATGTGGCTAAGTGTTTGACCTGTGCTAAGGTTAAAGCTGAACATCAAAAACCGTCTGGACTGTTGGTGCAACCTGAGATTCCCGAGTGGAAGTGGGAAGGAATTACGATGGATTTTATTACTAAGTTACCGAGAGTTGCAGGTGGCTATGACACTATTTGGGTGATTGTAGATCGATTCACTAAGTCGGCTCACTTTTTGCCGATCAGGGAAATAGATTCAATGGAGAAGCTCACTCGTTTGTACTTGAAGGAGATTGTTTCTAGGCATGGTGTTCCTGTATCCATTATTTCGGACCGAGACAGTCGATTTGTATCGAGATTTTGGCGATCTTTACAGGAAGCCTTGGGGACTAGGTTAGATATGAGCACCGCTTATCATCCTCAAACGGATGGTCAGAGTGAAAGGACCATTCAGACGTTGGAAGATATGTTACGAGCGTGTGTTATTGATTTTGGAAATGGGTGGGATAAATATTTGCCGCTAGCTGAATTTTCTTATAACAACAGTTATCACGCAAGTATTCAAGCCACACCATTTAAAGCTCTGTACGGTAGGAAGTGTAGGCCTCCTGTCTGTTGGAATGAGGTTGGGGATGCTCAACTCACAGGTCCAGAAATTATTCACGAGACTACCGAGAAGATTGTACAGATTAAGGAAAGGTTGAGAACCGCTAGAAGTCGGCAAAAGAGTTATGCCGATAGGGGAAGGAAAGATGTGGAATTTCAAGTTGGTGATCGTGTTATGTTAAAGGTTTCACCTTGGAAGGGTGTGATCCGTTTTGGTAAAAGGGGAAAGCTAAGTCCTCGTTTTGTTGGACCGTTTGAGATTGTTGAGAGAGTTGGACCGGCGGCTTATCGTTTGAAGTTGCCACAAGAACTCAGTGCTCTTCACGATGTTTTTCATGTATCGAACCTAAAGAAGTGTTTGGCCGAAGCCGATAAGACTATTCCTTTGGAAGAACTTCATGTTGATAAGCAACTACACTTTATTGAGGAACCTATTGAAATTATGGATCGAGAAGTTAAGACTCTTAAGCAGAGCCGAATTCCTATCGTCCGGGTTAGATGGAACGCCAGACGCGGTCCCGAGTTCACTTGGGAGCATGAAGATCAGATGAAGCAGAAGTACCCGCATTTGTTCACAGATGCTGAGTCAACCCCTGCACCTGCTTAAATTTCGGGACGAAATTTCTGTAACGGGAAGGTACTGTCACGACCCTACTTTTTCCGTTATCTTTTACCGTTAATTATTTAACGACCGTTAACTGTTAATTGTGTTACGTCATTTCATGACCTATATTATTATTTTAGTAATAATATATTAATTATTATGTGTTATGTGAATATATGTATTCATATTTTAAATCGTACGTTTATACGAATCGCGGATTTCTATCCGGCGAATCTTTTCGATTTTTAAACCAACGGACGCGTTTTTGAGATATTTAAATCCTATTTATTTTAAATATGATATTTTAAGGTCATATAATTATATAGTGTATTTATATTTATTTTTCTTCGCGCGTTTGTTATCTTTCCGGATTTTTAATCGCGTAAGTGCGTTTTCGCGTTTCGGGACTCTTTCGGGCTTTCGGGCCATCAGGAATTTACATTTAAGTGAGATGGACCAAGTGGGGCCCACCCCACTAAGAATTTCGGCCGAAGCCTCATGGGAGGGGGGAGTAATTCCCTTGATTTCTTTTTTTTGACAATTCATTCTATCATTCCACAAAAATTATCAAAACCTAATTTGCACTTTGCTCTCCCTCTTTCTCCTCCTTGTGTCGTCACCCAACACCACCATAAATCATCATCTTCATCAATTTTCATAGCTTGGATCAAGGATTGTTATACATCAACGCGTTCCTCGTTCCGTTCTCTACGCGATTATACTTCTCGTTTCTTGATTAGGGTATAAACCCTAACCCTAGAACTTTTAATTTTTCCTTAATTTTCTGTATTTTGATGATTTATTAATAGTATGAAGATTATTAGTTGTTGTAATGTTGATTGTATGCATAGAATTGCTCGTTTACATATGTTTTCGGTTTGATATAATTTGGACAGCAGCTTTTTCGTGTGTTTCTGACTATGTAACTGATATAAAAGTAAAAATAAAGTATATAAATGAGTTTCTCTCATCAAGACATTAATTTTAGACACCGGATTCATGTCGTTTCGATTCCCGGAACCCTAGTTATGATCAAAGTGGTATTTTGTTAAGATTAAATGTGATTTTGGTATGAACCAGGTTTGGTCCGACTTTGTGACCATATTTGGTGACTTTAGGGTGTGTTAGTGTGTTAGGACTGATGGTGGGGCGAACTTTCATGTTCGGGTCATCTCAATCCGAGCCACGAATCACCCGTTACGTCCAAAACACGTTTTTGATTGAATTGAAGTTGCAAGTAGTGTGTTGGCTGTACATCACGACTTGTGGACTGATCTTGGGGTGTTCTTGAGTATACCAAAGTGTCGGGTGGTTTGCTTAGGCGGAGATATATGTAAGGCTCGCCGAAAACCGACACCCGGGGCTCAGGATACGACCCGATGAACTTTTGATTTAAAACTTTTGATTAATTATTAAACTTAGGGTATAAATAATGGATTTCATTATAATTTAATTACTTATGATAAAAAAAAAGTAATTATTATTATTTAAGACTTATGATATATATTTATTATATCATTTAATTAATATTTATGATTTAATTAACTTTTTAATTAAACATATGATTAATAATACTTCATTATTAATGGAAAAATACTTATGATAAGTATTAAACTTATATTATGATATTATTATAATAAGACTTATAATAAGGATTAATTAATTATTTAATTATTATAAGGCTTATTTATTATTCAATTATAATTTAATTCTTAAATACTTATGATTTAATAATTATAATTAGAAACTTATGACATGATTAATAATTCATTATTAATTAATAATACTTATGATATGATTTAAAAATTATTATTAATTAATAATACTTATATTATGACTAATATTTAATTAATTAATTAAATACTTATGTTATATTAATTATATCATTTAAACTTATATTAACTTTAATAATTCATTTTAATTTAATTAAACTTATGTTATGACATAATTAGACATGTTTAACTTTAATAAACGTTATAACTTATATTATTATTATAATTTACACTTTTAAAATTAACGTTGACTATGTTTGACCAAGGTTGACTTTTGAGTTGACTTTCAGTTGACTTTTGTTGACTTTCTAATTAAGGAAACTTTCCTAACTTATAAACTTTCCTAATATAGCAACTTTCTAAATTTGGAAACTTTCCAAAAATAGAAACTTTCCAAAAATAGAAACTTTCCAAAAATAGAAACTTTCCAAAAATGGAAACCTGCTAAAAATAGAAACTTTCTAAAAATAGAAAGTGTGTGTCCGTAAGCTGTTCCGATCAAACCGATGCATATTGAGTATTGTTCTATGACTACTTGCAACATGTACAATAGCTATCATACTAAGACTTGACCTAAGTTAGTTATTTATATCGACCTACTTTATTTATAGGTCGGCGTTGTGATCATTCCTGATCACTGTACTACATTTGCTGTTCGCTTAATTGTGTTGGTTACTTCATTACTATTAAGGTGAGTTATAGTCCCATTTTTACATACTTTTTAAAGTATATTTTTGGGATGTGATTACATGCATTTTATTTCACGTTTAGACATAAGTGACAATTAAATTTAAATTATTCGTTGTGAGTTGGTCAAAAATATTCCCTAGTCTGGTAACTGTAATCATTGGTTTCAACCGGTGAACGCGAATCCTACGGATAGATCTATCGGGTTTGACAACCCCATTTCGAGCTAGTCGCGCTAGCAATTTATAATCGGAATGTTTAGTACTTCGTATTTTGTTGTAGATACACTGTCCAGTGTATATTTTTATTGTGTTTGGCAAGGGTAAATAAAGGGTTAAGTGGTTACCAGGTGGCTTATCGATAATGGAATAATGTTTAATGTTTTCTAACATTTTTAAATCTTGTGGTCTAAAGTTTATTTAATTATTTAAACCTACAATTCACTCAACCTTTGTGTTGACAGTTTACTCGCATGTTTTAACAGGTACTTGAGTTTATGTGATGCTTCCACTGTGTTTAGAAGAGTCTGCATGCATTTGGGCAGATTTTTATGAAACATTGGCTTGCATTCGGTTTTTGAATAATTAATACTTGTGGGTTGTTGACAATGTTTTTGTGTCAACTTTGGATTATTAATATGTTGGGTTACTTTTAAACTACATATTTTGGTATGCTTTCTTTTTTGGGAAACTTCTGAAATAAAAGAATGCAATGCCGTTTGTTAAATTTGTTTAAGTTCGATCAAGCTGTGGGACCAAGTTACGGAGCCGTTAAGTGTTTTGACGGGGCCATCATAGTTGGTATCAGAGCTCTGGTTGTAGGGAAATAGGCGGTCTTAATGTGGTCAACCCGTGGTTCTTAGGGTGCATTAGATTCTAGTCTACAGCCCGACCCTTTTGCTATAGCATTATTATGCATTTCATTTCGGATGTGTTATACCATTAGCATTTATATCTTTTGGTATGTGGTTTGCGATTTTACTGTTTGCAGATGTCGACTTCGAGCGATAAATCAGTTACTGCTCCTGCTCCTCCTGCTGCTGCCAGACGCCGTGCTGATCAACCGGAGATCGATGATCCTGTTCACTACTACTTTTCCACCCTTACCCATATGAACAGGGCTTACAATGAATTGACGCATATTAATGCTCTTAGTGATTGTATGCGTACTTTACCACATAACGAGATGATGGACTAGATTCGAGCTAGTATGGATTCGTTTGTTAGCTTTAAGAACAATGTTGGGATCGAGAGTCGTAAGCGTAATCGTGAAGTTGATGCTAGGTTCGAGGCTCTAGAGAGCACAGTTCGTGGTTTGAAGGAAGAGTTGGAAGAAGTGAAAGGAAAGTTGCGGAAGTATGAGCCTTCTGCTGAGACTCATGCTGGCCCAGCTTATCACACCCGCTCTAAGCAGATGTGATATGATGATTCATGATTGATTACTTATTTCATAAGACTTAATGTCCTTTCATACATACATTTTTTGATTATGTACGGCGTTTTGTCGAGGATTTTATTAAGGTTTTGTTATGGGATGTTTTTCATTATGTATGGATGGTTACTTTTATGACATCTACTATCATTATCACATTTTATTTCGGATGTTGTGACTCTTGGCATGTTATATTATGCGTAATGTAGATCATGTATGTTAGGTGCTATGTATGTTGTATGATGTTATCATAAAATATGTATGCATGTGGTGGTTATTTCTATAACAATCATAACTGTCATGTTATTACTCATAGTGGTTACTGACTATTATTTTAATGGTTAATCTTTTCGTGTTCGATCTATTCCTTTATAACACTGGTATTATTCTTAGTACTAACGATTGTGTTATTCTGTTTTAAAGATCATGCCTCCTAGAGAGTCCAACGAAGCCCGTATTCAACGTCTTGTTACCGAAGGGATGGCTACTGCTATGGCAGCGAATGCTAATGCAAATGCTAATGCGAACAACAATCATGTGGGATGCTCCCACAAAACGTTTATGGCAAGTAGCCCACAGGAATTCAGTGGTACAGAAGGACCCATAGGACTTACCCGCTGGTTCGAGAAAATCGAGTCTATTTTCAGGGTAAGTCGAGTCCGAGAGGAGGACAAGGTTAGTTTTGCTAGCTGCACTTTGAAGGATAGTGCATTGACCTGGTGGAACAACTTGGTTAACAGTTTGGGAAATGATGTGGCTTATGGTTTAACTTGGAATAATTTCAAGGAAAGAATGATCACCCGCTACCGTCCTAGGGGTGAGCTTAAGAAGTTAGAGGTTGAACTTAAAAACTTGAAAATGAAGGGCACCAAATTAGATGCCTACGAGCAGAGATTCTTTGAGTTGACTTTGTTGTGTCCTAATGTTTATGTCGATGAGAATCTTAAGATTGAAGCTTACATTGATGGGCTATCCGAGAAAATTGAACATGTAGTTGAATCTAGTGAGCCCCAAACTATTGAGGCCGCGATGTCCATGGCTCATAAGTTGAATGATAAAATTTTGAGAAGAAGCAAGGCTGCTGTAACCGAATTCAGTGAAGAGACTGTTAAGAAAGCTGATAATGGGAAGAGAAAGTGGGATAATAACCGCAATCAAAACCAGAATCAGCAGAAAAAGCAGGATACTTCTGGTTCGAATAACCGTAGTCAGCGTGTGTGTCCACGTTGTTACAAGGCTCATGATGGTTTCTGTACCGTGACTTGCAAGAGGTGTTCCAAACAGGGACACATTGCTAAGGATTGTACGGTGCTTCTGTCGGGTTCTGCTACTCCTGCTGCAGGTGGTAATAATGGTAATAATGCTGGTAATAGAGGTGGTAATGGTAATGGTAATGGAAAGTCGAATAAGGGTGGTAATCCGAGAGTTTGTTACGAGTGTGGGAAGCCGGGGCATTTCTGTGATGCCTGTCCCAACAAGAAGACTGCAGAGACTGCGCATGGTAGAGCGTTCAACATTAATGCCAGGGATGCTGAGGAAGATCCTAATCTTGTTACTGGTACGTTCTCGGTCAACGATTTATCAGTTTATATACTATTTGATTCAGGGGCTGATTTAAGTTTTGTGTCGAGTAAATTAAGTCCAAAAATCAAAACACCATTAACTCCTTTAGACAATACTTATGTTGTTGAAATAGCTAATGGTAAGGTACTCACTGCTAAGACTGTGCATCGTAAGTGTAACATTAGTTTAGCTGGTAGAGATTTTGAGATAGATTTGGTACCGATTGAACTTGGTAGTTTTGATGTTGTTATTGGGATGGATTGGTTATCTGCGAATCGCGCTGAGATTGTGTGTTATGATAAAGCTATTCGTATTACTAATGTGGTTGGAGAGCCGCTGATGGTTCTTGGAGATAAGAGGTGCCGACAGTTAAATCTTATTAGCTGTTTGAAAGTTCTTAAACATCTTCGCAAAGGCTGTCATGCTATTCTAGCCCATGTTGTTGATTCCGAAAGAGAAACGAAGAGTGTTGGAGATGTTCATATTGTTAGAGATTATCCTGAAGTATTTCTCGAAGATTTACCTGGCCTTCCGCCGTAACACACGGTAGAATTTCAAATTGATCTTGTTCCCGGTGCCGCTCCTGTAGCACGTGCTCCTTATCGTCTTGCACCTTCTGAACTTCAAGAATTGTCAAGTCAACTCCGTGAGTTGTTATACAAAGGTTTTATTCGTCCTAGTTCGTCCCCTTGGGGAGCTCCTGTTCTGTTTGTCACGACCCTACTTTTTCCGTTATCTTTTACCGTTAATTATTTAACGACCGTTAACTGTTAATTGTGTTACGTCATTTCATGACCTATATTATTATTTTAGTAATAATATATTAATTATTATGTGTTATGTGAATATATGTATTCATATTTTAAATCGTACGTTTATACGAATCGCGGATTTCTATCCGGCGAATCTTTTCGATTTTTAAACCAACGGACGCGTTTTTGAGATATTTAAATCCTATTTATTTTAAATATGATATTTTAAGGTCATATAATTATATAGTGTATTTATATTTATTTTTCTTCGCGCGTTTGTTATCTTTCCGGATTTTTAATCGCGTAAGTGCGTTTTCGCGTTTCGGGACTCTTTCGGGCTTTCGGGCCATCAGGAATTTACATTTAAGTGAGATGGACCAAGTGGGGCCCACCCCACTAAGAATTTCGGCCGAAGCCTCATGGGAGGGGGGAGTAATTCCCTTGATTTCTTTTTTTTGACAATTCATTCTATCATTCCACAAAAATTATCAAAACCTAATTTGCACTTTGCTCTCCCTCTTTCTTCTCCTTGTGTCGTCACCCAACACCACCATAAATCATCATCTTCATCAATTTTCATAGCTTGGATCAAGGATTGTTATACATCAACGCGTTCCTCGTTCCGTTCTCTACGCGATTATACTTCTCGTTTCTTGATTAGGGTATAAACCCTAACCCTAGAACTTTTAATTTTTCCTTAATTTTCTGTATTTTGATGATTTATTAATAGTATGATGATTATTAGTTGTTGTAATGTTGATTGTATGCATAGAATTGCTCGTTTACATATGTTTTCGGTTTGATATAATTTGGACAGCAGCTTTTTCGTGTGTTTCTGACTATGTAACTGATATAAAAGTAAAAATAAAGTATATAAATGAGTTTCTCTCATCAAGACATTAATTTTAGACACCGGATTCATGTCGTTTCGATTCCCGGAACCCTAGTTATGATCAAAGTGGTATTTTGTTAAGATTAAATGTGATTTTGGTATGAACCAGGTTTGGTCCGACTTTGTGACCATATTTGGTGACTTTAGGGTGTGTTAGTGTGTTAGGACTGATGGTGGGGCGAACTTTCATGTTCGGGTCATCTCAATCCGAGCCACGAATCACCCGTTACGTCCAAAACACGTTTTTGATTGAATTGAAGTTGCAAGTAGTGTGTTGGCTGTACATCACGACTTGTGGACTGATCTTGGGGTGTTCTTGAGTATACCAAAGTGTCGGGTGGTTTGCTTAGGCGGAGATATATGTAAGGCTCGCCGAAAACTGACACCCGGGGCTCAGGATACGACCCGATGAACTTTTGATTTAAAACTTTTGATTAATTATTAAACTTAGGGTATAAATAATGGATTTCATTATAATTTAATTACTTATGATAAAAAAAAAGTAATTATTATTATTTAAGACTTATGATATATATTTATTATATCATTTAATTAATATTTATGATTTAATTAACTTTTTAATTAAACATATGATTAATAATACTTCATTATTAATGGAAAAATACTTATGATAAGTATTAAACTTATATTATGATATTATTATAATAAGACTTATAATAAGGATTAATTAATTATTTAATTATTATAAGGCTTATTTATTATTCAATTATAATTTAATTCTTAAATACTTATGATTTAATAATTATAATTAGAAACTTATGACATGATTAATAATTCATTATTAATTAATAATACTTATGATATGATTTAAAAATTATTATTAATTAATAATACTTATATTATGACTAATATTTAATTAATTAATTAAATACTTATGTTATATTAATTATATCATTTAAACTTATATTAACTTTAATAATTCATTTTAATTTAATTAAACTTATGTTATGACATAATTAGACATGTTTAACTTTAATAAACGTTATAACTTATATTATTATTATAATTTACACTTTTAAAATTAACGTTGACTATGTTTGACCAAGGTTGACTTTTGAGTTGACTTTCAGTTGACTTTTGTTGACTTTCTAATTAAGGAAACTTTCCTAACTTATAAACTTTCCTAATATAGCAACTTTCTAAATTTGGAAACTTTCCAAAAATAGAAACTTTCCAAAAATAGAAACTTTCCAAAAATAGAAACTTTCCAAAAATGGAAACCTGCTAAAAATAGAAACTTTCTAAAAATAGAAAGTGTGTGTCCGTAAGCTGTTCCGATCAAACCGATGCATATTGAGTATTGTTCTATGACTACTTGCAACATGTACAATAGCTATCATACTAAGACTTGACCTAAGTTAGTTATTTATATCGACCTACTTTATTTATAGGTCGGCGTTGTGATCATTCCTGATCACTGTACTACATTTGCTGTTCGCTTAATTGTGTTGGTTACTTCATTACTATTAAGGTGAGTTATAGTCCCATTTTTACATACTTTTTAAAGTATATTTTTGGGATGTGATTACATGCATTTTATTTCACGTTTAGACATAAGTGACAATTAAATTTAAATTATTCGTTGTGAGTTGGTCAAAAATATTCCCTAGTCTGGTAACTGTAATCATTGGTTTCAACCGGTGAACGCGAATCCTACGGATAGATCTATCGGGTTTGACAACCCCATTTCGAGCTAGTCGCGCTAGCAATTTATAATCGGAATGTTTAGTACTTCGTATTTTGTTGTAGATACACTGTCCAGTGTATATTTTTATTGTGTTTGGCAAGGGTAAATAAAGGGTTAAGTGGTTACCAGGTGGCTTATCGATAATGGAATAATGTTTAATGTTTTCTAACATTTTTAAATCTTGTGGTCTAAAGTTTATTTAATTATTTAAACCTACAATTCACTCAACCTTTGTGTTGACAGTTTACTCGCATGTTTTAACAGGTACTTGAGTTTATGTGATGCTTCCACTGTGTTTAGAAGAGTCTGCATGCATTTGGGCAGATTTTTATGAAACATTGGCTTGCATTCGGTTTTTGAATAATTAATACTTGTGGGTTGTTGACAATGTTTTTGTGTCAACTTTGGATTATTAATATGTTGGGTTACTTTTAAACTACATATTTTGGTATGCTTTCTTTTTTGGGAAACTTCTGAAATAAAAGAATGCAATGCCGTTTGTTAAATTTGTTTAAGTTCGATCAAGCTGTGGGACCAAGTTACGGAGCCGTTAAGTGTTTTGACGGGGCCATCATAGTTGGTATCAGAGCTCTGGTTGTAGGGAAATAGGCGGTCTTAATGTGGTCAACCCGTGGTTCTTAGGGTGCATTAGATTCTAGTCTACAGCCCGACCCTTTTGCTATAGCATTATTATGCATTTCATTTCGGATGTGTTATACCATTAGCATTTATATCTTTTGGTATGTGGTTTGCGATTTTACTGTTTGCAGATGTCGACTTCGAGCGATAAATCAGTTGCTGCTCCTGCTCCTCCTGCTGCTGCCAGACGCCGTGCTGATCAACCGGAGATCGATGATCCTGTTCACTACTACTTTTCCACCCTTACCCATATGAACAGGGCTTACAATGAATTGACGCATATTAATGCTCTTAGTGATTGTATGCGTACTTTACCACATAACGAGATGATGGACTAGATTCGAGCTAGTATGGATTCGTTTGTTAGCTTTAAGAACAATGTTGGGATCGAGAGTCGTAAGCGTAATCGTGAAGTTGATGCTAGGTTCGAGGCTCTAGAGAGCACAGTTCGTGGTTTGAAGGAAGAGTTGGAAGAAGTGAAAGGAAAGTTGCGGAAGTATGAGCCTTCTGCTGAGACTCATGCTGGCCCAGCTTATCACACCCGCTCTAAGCAGATGTGATATGATGATTCATGATTGATTACTTATTTCATAAGACTTAATGTCCTTTCATACATACATTTTTTGATTATGTACGGCGTTTTGTCGAGGATTTTATTAAGGTTTTGTTATGGGATGTTTTTCATTATGTATGGATGGTTACTTTTATGACATCTACTATCATTATCACATTTTATTTCGGATGTTGTGACTCTTGGCATGTTATATTATGCGTAATGTAGATCATGTATGTTAGGTGCTATGTATGTTGTATGATGTTATCATAAAATATGTATGCATGTGGTGGTTATTTCTATAACAATCATAACTGTCATGTTATTACTCATAGTGGTTACTGACTATTATTTTAATGGTTAATCTTTTCGTGTTCGATCTATTCCTTTATAACACTGGTATTATTCTTAGTACTAACGATTGTGTTATTCTGTTTTAAAGATCATGCCTCCTAGAGAGTCCAACGAAGCCCGTATTCAACGTCTTGTTACCGAAGGGATGGCTACTGCTATGGCAGCGAATGCTAATGCAAATGCTAATGCGAACAACAATCATGTGGGATGCTCCCACAAAACGTTTATGGCAAGTAGCCCACAGGAATTCAGTGGTACAGAAGGACCCATAGGACTTACCCGCTGGTTCGAGAAAATCGAGTCTATTTTCAGGGTAAGTCGAGTCCGAGAGGAGGACAAGGTTAGTTTTGCTAGCTGCACTTTGAAGGATAGTGCATTGACCTGGTGGAACAACTTGGTTAACAGTTTGGGAAATGATGTGGCTTATGGTTTAACTTGGAATAATTTCAAGGAAAGAATGATCACCCGCTACCGTCCTAGGGGTGAGCTTAAGAAGTTAGAGGTTGAACTTAAAAACTTGAAAATGAAGGGCACCAAATTAGATGCCTACGAGCAGAGATTCTTTGAGTTGACTTTGTTGTGTCCTAATGTTTATGTCGATGAGAATCTTAAGATTGAAGCTTACATTGATGGGCTATCCGAGAAAATTGAACATGTAGTTGAATCTAGTGAGCCCCAAACTATTGAGGCCGCGATGTCCATGGCTCATAAGTTGAATGATAAAATTTTGAGAAGAAGCAAGGCTGCTGTAACCGAATTCAGTGAAGAGACTGTTAAGAAAGCTGATAATGGGAAGAGAAAGTGGGATAATAACCGCAATCAAAACCAGAATCAGCAGAAAAAGCAGGATACTTCTGGTTCGAATAACCGTAGTCAGCGTGTGTGTCCACGTTGTTACAAGGCTCATGATGGTTTCTGTACCGTGACTTGCAAGAGGTGTTCCAAACAGGGACACATTGCTAAGGATTGTACGGTGCTTCTGTCGGGTTCTGCTACTCCTGCTGCAGGTGGTAATAATGGTAATAATGCTGGTAATAGAGGTGGTAATGGTAATGGTAATGGAAAGTCGAATAAGGGTGGTAATCCGAGAGTTTGTTACGAGTGTGGGAAGCCGGGGCATTTCTGTGATGCCTGTCCCAACAAGAAGACTGCAGAGACTGCGCATGGTAGAGCGTTCAACATTAATGCCAGGGATGCTGAGGAAGATCCTAATCTTGTTACTGGTACGTTCTCGGTCAACGATTTATCAGTTTATATACTATTTGATTCAGGGGCTGATTTAAGTTTTGTGTCGAGTAAATTAAGTCCAAAAATCAAAACACCATTAACTCCTTTAGACAATACTTATGTTGTTGAAATAGCTAATGGTAAGGTACTCACTGCTAAGACTGTGCATCGTAAGTGTAACATTAGTTTAGCTGGTAGAGATTTTGAGATAGATTTGGTACCGATTGAACTTGGTAGTTTTGATGTTGTTATTGGGATGGATTGGTTATCTGCGAATCGCGCTGAGATTGTGTGTTATGATAAAGCTATTCGTATTACTAATGTGGTTGGAGAGCCGCTGATGGTTCTTGGAGATAAGAGGTGCCGACAGTTAAATCTTATTAGCTGTTTGAAAGTTCTTAAACATCTTCGCAAAGGCTGTCATGCTATTCTAGCCCATATTGTTGATTCCGAAAGAGAAACGAAGAGTGTTGGAGATGTTCATATTGTTAGAGATTATCCTGAAGTATTTCCCGAAGATTTACCTGGCCTTCCGCCGTAACACGCGGTAGAATTTCAAATTGATCTTGTTCCCGGTGCCGCTCCTGTAGCACGTGCTCCTTATCGTCTTGCACCTTCTGAACTTCAAGAATTGTCAAGTCAACTCCGTGATTTGTTATACAAAGGTTTTATTCGTCCTAGTTCGTCCCCTTGGGGAGCTCCTGTTCTGTTTGTTAAGAAGAAGGATGGTTCTTTTCGTTTATGTATTGATTATCGTGAGTTGAACAAGCTTACTATTAAAAACCGTTATCCCCTTCCGAGAATTGATGATCTGTTCGATCAACTTCAGGGTTCATCTGTTTATTCAAAAATCGATCTTCGTTCCGGCTATCATCAGTTGCGTGTTAAAGAATCTGATGTTTCGAAAACTGCTTTTCGTACCCGTTACAGTCACTTTGAGTTTCTTGTTATGCCGTTCGGATTGACGAATGCACCTGCTGTGTTCATGACCTCATGAACCGTGTGTGTAGACCGTATCTGGACAAGTTCATTATTGTGTTCATCGACGACATCCTTATTTATTCGAAGAGTGATGAAGAGCACGAGGAACATTTGAAGTTAGTGCTTGATCTGTTGAGAAAAGAAGAATTGTATGCTAAGTTCTCTAAGTGTGCATTCTGGTTACGAGAAGTTCAATTCCTTGGACACATTGTTAGTAAACAAGGGATACAAGTTGATCCTGCTAAGATTGAGGCGATTGAAAGGTGGGAAACTCCGAAAGCTCCTACCCAGATTCGTCAGTTCCTAGGATTGGCAGGTTACTATCGAAGGTTCATTCAAGATTTCTCTCGTATCGCGAAACCTCTGACTGCTTTAACGCATAAATGGAAGAAGTACGAGTGGAAGGATGAACAAGAGACTGCTTTTCAGATTTTGAAGAAGAAGTTGACTACCGCTCCGATATTGTCACTACCTGAGGGTAATGATGACTTTGTTGTTTATTGTGATGCTTCGCGTCAAGGCTTTGGTTGTGTTTTGATGCAACGAAAGAAAGTTATTGCGTACGCATCACGTCAGTTGAAGATTCACGAGCAGAACTATACAACTCATGATTTAGAGTTGGGGGCCGTTGTTTTTGTACTTAAGATTTGGAGACATTATTTGTATGGGGTCAAGAGTACTGTGTACACAGATCACAAAAGTCTTCAACATATTCTCGATCAGAAACAGTTGAACATGAGACAACGAAGATGGATTGAGACGTTGAATGATTACGATTGTGAACTTTTGTATCATCCGGGTAAGGCCAATGTTGTGGCTGATGCGTTGAGTCGTAAAGAAAGGGCTGAACCTCGCAGGTTTAGAGCCTTGAATATGACAATTAGAACAAACCTCGCAAGGCAGATTCTTGAGGCACAACAAGAAGCCTTAAAGGAAGGGAATTTTGTGAAAGAGAACGTAAGAGGTATGGCTAAGAAATTTGAGATTCGAGCAGATGGTACTAGGTACTTTGCAGGACGTCTTTGGGTTCCAAAGTTTGGTGAACTGCGACAACTTATTTTGGATGAGGCTCATAAGTCTAGGTACTCTATTCATCCTGGTTCAGGAAAGATGTATCATGATCTTAAGGAGCTGTATTGGTGGCCAAATTTGAAAGGTGATGTGGCTACGTATGTGGCTAAGTGTTTGACATGTGCTAAGGTTAAAGCTGAACATCAAAAACTGTCTGGACTGTTGGTGCAACCTGAGATTCCCGAGTGGAAGTGGGAAGGAATTACGATGGATTTTATTACTAAGTTATCGAGAGTTGCGGGTGGCTATGACACTATTTGGGTGATTGTAGATCGACTCACTAAGTCTGCTCACTTTTTGCCGATCAGGGAAACAGATTCAATGGAGAAGCTCATTCGTTTGTACTTGAAGGATATTGTTTCTAGGCATGGTGTTCCTGTATCCATTATTTCGGACCGAGACAGTCGATTTGTATCGAGATTTTGGCGATATTTACAGGAAGCCTTGGGAACTAGGTTAGATATGAGCACCACTTATCATCCTCAAACGGATGGTCAGAGTGAAAGGACCATTCAGATGTTGGAAGATATGTTACGAGCGTGTGTTATTGATTTTGGAAATGGGTGGGATAAATATTTACCGCTAGCTGAATTTTCTTATAACAATAGTTATCACGCAAGTATTCAAGCAGCACCGTTTGAAGCTCTGTACGGTAGGAAGTGTAGGTCTCCTGTCTGTTGGAATGAGGTTGGGGATGCTCAACTCACAGGTCCAGAAATTATTCACGAGACTACCGAGAAGATTGTACAGATTAAGGAAAGGTTGAGAACCGCTAGAAGTCGGCAAAAGAGTTATGCCGATAGGGGAAGGAAAGATGTGGAATTTCAAGTTGGTGATCGTGTTATGTTAAAGGTTTCACCTTGGAAGGGTGTGATCCGTTTTGGTAAAAGGGGAAAGCTAAGTCCTCGTTTTGTTGGACCGTTTGAGATTGTTGAGAGAGTTGGACCGGCGGCTTATCGTTTGAAGTTGCCACAAGAACTCAGTGTTGTTCACGATGTTTCTCATGTATCGAACCTAAAGAAGTGTTTGGCCGAAGCCGATAAGACTATTCCTTTGGAAGAACTTCATGTTGATAAGCAACTACACTTTATTGAGGAACCTATTGAAATTATGGATCGAGAAGTTAAGACTCTTAAGCAGAGCCGAATTCCTATCGTCCGGGTTAGATGGAACGCCAGACGCGGTCCCGAGTTCACTTGGGAGCGTGAAGATCAGATGAAACAGAAGTACCCGCATTTGTTCACAGATGCTGAGTCAACCCCTGCACCTGCTTAAATTTCGGAACGAAATTTCCGTAACGGGAAGGTACTGTCACGACCCTACTTTTTCCGTTATCTTTTACCGTTAATTATTTAACGACCGTTAACTGTTAATTGTGTTACGTCATTTCATGACCTATATTATTATTTTAGTAATAATATATTAATTATTATGTGTTATGTGAATATATGTATTCATATTTTAAATCGTACGTTTATACGAATCGCGGATTTCTATCCGGCGAATCTTTTCGATTTTTAAACCAACGGACGCGTTTTTGGGATATTTAAATCCTATTTATTTTAAATATGATATTTTAAGGTCATATAATTATATAGTGTATTTATATTTATTTTTCGTCGGTCGTTTGTTATCTTTCCGGATTTTTAATCGCGTAAGTACGTTTTCGCATTTCGGGACTCGTTCGGGCTTTCGGGCCATCAGGAATTTACATTTAAGTGAGATGGACCAAGTGGGGCCCACCCCACTAAGAATTTCGGCCGAAGCCTCATGGGAGGGGGGAGTAATTCCCTTGATTTCTTTTTTTTGACAATTCATTCTATCATTCAACAAAAATTATCAAAACCTAATTTGCACTTTGCTCTCCCTCTTTCTCCTCCTTGTGCCATTGCCCCAACACCACCATACATCATCATCTTCATCAATTTTCATAGCTTGGATCAAGGATTGTTATACATCAACGCGTTCCTCGTTCCGTTCTCTACGCGATTATACTTCTCGTTTCTTGATTAGGGTATAAACCCTAACCCTAGAACTTTTAATTTTTCCTTACTTTTATGTATTTTGATGATTTATTAATAGTATGATGATTATTAGTTGTTGTAATGTTGATTGTATGCGTAGAATTGCTCGTTTACATATGTTTTCGGTTTGATATAATTTGGACAGCAGCTTTTTCGTGTGTTTATGACTTTGTAACTGATATAAAAGTAAAAATAAAGTATATAAATGAGTTCCTCTCATCAAGACATTAATTTTAGACCCCGGATTCATGTCGTTTCGATTCCCGGAACCCTAGTTATGATCAAAGTGGTATTTTGTTAAGATTGAATGTGATTTTGGTATGAACCAGGTTTGGTCCGACTTTGTGACCATATTTGGTGACTTTAGGGTGTGTTAGTGTGTTAGGACTGATGGTGGGGCGAACTTTCATGTTCGGGTCATCTCAATCCGAGCCACGAATCACCCGTTACATCCAAAACACGTTTTGTTTTGAATTGAAGTTGCAAGTAGTGTGTTGGCTGTACATCATGACTTATGGACTGTTCTTGGGGTGTTCTTAAGTGTACCAAAGTGTCGGGTGGTTTGCTTAGGTGGAGATATATGTAAGGCTCGCCGAAAACCGACACCCGGGGCTCAGGATACGACCCGATGAACTTTTGATTAATTATTAAACTTAGGGTATAAATAATGGATTTCATTATAATTTAATTACTTATGATAAAAAAAGTAATTATTATTATTTAAGACTTATGATATATATTTATTATTTCATTTAATTAATATTTATGATTTAATTAACTTTTTAATTAAACATATGATTAATAATACTTCATTATTAATGGAAAAATACTTATGATAAGTATTAAACTTATATTATAAGATTATTATAATAAGACTTATAATAAGGATTAATTAATTATTTAATTATTATAAGGCTTAGTTATTATTCAATTATAATTTAATTATTAAATACTTATGATTTAATAATTATAATTAGAAACTTATGACATGATTAATAATTCATTATTAATTAATAATACTTATGATATGATTTAATAATTATTATTAATTAATAATACTTATATTATGACTAATATTTAATTAATTAATTAAATACTTATGTTATATTAATTATATCATTTAAACTTATATTAACTTTAATAATTCATTTTAATTTAATTAAACTTATGTTATGACATAATTAGACATATTTAACTTTAATAAACGTTATAACTTATATTATTATTATAACTTACACTTTTAAAATTAACGTTGACTATGTTTGACCAAGGTTGACTTTTGAGTTGACTTTCGGTTGACTTTGACTTTCAGTTGACTTTTGTTGACTTTCTAATTAAGGAAACTTTCCTAATATAGCAACTTTCTAAATTTGAACACTTTTCAAAAATAGAAACTTTCCAAAAATAGAAACTTTTCAAAAATGGAAACCTGCTAAAAATAGAAACTTTCTAAAAATAGAAAGTGTGTGTCCGTAAGCTGTTTCGATCAAACCGATGCATATTGAGTATTGTTCTATGACTACTAGCAACATGTACAATAGCTATCATACTAAGACTTGACCTAAGTTAGTTATTTATATCGACCTGCTTTATTTATAGGTCGGCGTTGTGATCATTCCTGATCACTGTACTACATTTGCTGTTCGCTTAATTGTGTTGGTTACTTCATTACTATTAAGGTGAGTTATAGTCCCGTTTTTACATACTTTTCAAATTATATTTTTGGGATGTGATTACATGAATTTTATTTCACGTTTAGACATAAGTGACAATTAAATTTAAATTATTCGTTGTGAGTTGGACAAAAATATTTCCTAGTCTGGTAACTGTAATCATTGGTTTCTACCGGTAAACGCGAATCCTACGGATAGATCTATCTGGTTTGACAACCTCATTTCGAGCTAGTCGCGCTAGCAATTTATAATCGGAATGTTTAGTACTTCGTATGTTGTTGTAGATACACTGTCCAGTGTATATTTTTATTGTGTTTGGCAAGGGTAAATAAAGGGTTAAGTGGTTACCAGGTGGCTCATCGATAATGGAATACTGTTTAATGTTTTCTAACATTTTTAAATCTTGTGGTCTAAAGTTTATTTAATTATTTAAACCTATAATTCACTCAACCTTTGTGTTGACAGTTTACTCGCATGTTTTCACAGGTACTTGAGTTTATGTGATGCTTCCGCTGTGTTTAGAAGAGTCTGCATGCATTTGGGCAGATTTTTATGAAACAATTTATGAAACTTTGGCTTGCATTCGGTTTTTGAATAATTAATACTTGTGGGTTGTTGACAATGTTTTTGTGTCAACTTTGGATTATTAATATGTTGGGTTACTTTTAAACTACATATTTTGGTATGCTTTCCTTTTTGGGAAACTTTTGAAATAAAAGAATGCATTGCCGTTTGTTAAATTCATTTAAGTTCGATCAAGATGTGGGACCAAGTGACGGAGCCGTTAAGTGTTTTGACGGGGCCATCATAGTGAGTGTCCTCGTCAAATTATCCTTATACCTGAAGTCAAATATTCCAACTAATTGGGGACTTAAACTGTAACAAGGTCTTAATACTTTGTTTAATAATTACACCAGGATATCGACTGCGTGTAATCCAAGGTTTTAATACTTTGTTAACAATTACGCCAAGTGTTCTTGTACATAATTTCATCCCTGTTTTAATAATTCTATAGACTATTAATCCATTCCCGTGTCCGGTTAAATGAACGATTATTCGTACATATAAATATCCCGCCCATCGTGTCCGATCGAGTGTATATGGTTATTTATAGGGACGTCCAATTGTAAATCTTTATATTAAAATTAACAAACTATCATTTAGTTAAACAAATATAAAGCCCATTAATAGCCCATAGTCTAATTTCCACAAGTATCGTTCTTTTGTCCAAACCCCAATTATGGTACAAAGCCCAATTACCCAATTTTAATATTTTTAGTCAAACATCATGATTACTTCGGCATTAAATAAGCATAATAATAACTTAGCTACGAGACATTAATGAAAATAACATAAACATAACTTACAGTGGGTGTTATTAGCGTAGTGGTACACGGACAGAGTTTCGACTTACAAAACCTTAAAACATTTGACTAATCGATCCTTATTATTATCACTAACTTAAAATTAAAATTACAAATTGAGATTACGATTTGGAGTGATACTTGATACATAAAAAATGGGAAAGAAAAATATATATAAATATAAAAGGTATATCAAAACCGTCGAATTGCATGGGCTTTTATAGAATTCTATGCTCCGCAAGTGCAGTTGATTTTACTCTTCAGAGCTCCAAGAGTGCGGAGCCCACAATTTCAGCTCACCAAACCAGGATCCTAAGCTGCCGACGGTTTTTATAATATAATATAATATATATATTAATTTTAAGAATTAATTATATATTATATTATATTCATGTGCATAGTTGACTTGTAATTTTTAGTCCGTTGCGTCGAGCGTTGAGAGTTGACTCTGGTCCCGGTTCCGGATTATCGAACGTCCTTGCGTACAATTTAATATCTTGTATTTTACGTTTCGAATCTTGTACTCTTGTAATTTTGAGATGTTTCTCATCAATAATTGGAACCTCTTTGATTGTACTTTGTACTTTTGAGCTTTTTGGTCGTTTGCGTCTTCAATTCGTCGAATCTGTCTTTTGTCTTCACCTTTTATTATTTAAACGAATATCACTTGTAAATAGAACAATTGCAACTAAAAGCTTGTCTTTCTTGAGGGATAATGCGATGAAATATATGTTCGTTTTTAGCATTATCAAGTTTATCATAACAATCATTTCCATTATTTTAATAGACCACAAGATTTCATATTTCCATTTCTCATAAATATACGTCCCATGCACAGAGACAAAAATATCATTCATATGGGTTGAACACCTGGTAACCGACATTCACAATATGCATATAAGAATATCCCCATCATTCTGGGATCCTCCTTCGGACATGATATAAATTTAGAAGTACTAAAGCAACAGGTACTTTGGATGGGGCTTGTTGGGCCCGATAGATCTATCTTTAGAGTTCGCGTCAATTAGGGTGTCTGTTCCCTAATTCTTAGATTACCAGACTTATTAAAAAGGGGCATATTCGGTTTAATAATCCAGCCATAGAATGCAGTTTTAAGTACTTGTGTCTATTTCGTCAAACATTTATAAAAGCAGCGCATGTATTCTCAGTCCCAAAAATATATATTGCAAAAGCATTTAAAAAAGGAGCAAATGAAACTCACCATAGTGTATTTTGTAGTAAAAATACATATGACGACATTTAACAAGTATAGGGTTGGCCTCCGATTCACGAACCTATATCGAGTATATATATTAATACACATAATTGTAATCAAGCAAATTTATATATTAAATCTTAAATTATTTGTATATATATTTAAAATAGTTAATATTTATATAATGTTATATATATATATATATATATATATATATATATATATATATATATATATATATATATATATATATATATATATATATATATGATTAATATTGTATTAAAAATCAATAATTTGTTATATGTAAATATTTATGTAAATAATCCTAATATATATATAATTACATAAAATATCATGATAGTTGTAATAAATATATTCTTATATAGAAAATATTTATTTGTTATAATAATTTTATTAATATGAAAGTAATAATGATAATATTAATAATAATATTGATACTAATAATAATCTAAATGATAATTTTATAAATTTGGATAAAAATGATATTAATAATAGTAGTAATAATAATGATCATGATAATAATAATAAGATAATCATAATCATAATTAATTAAGTAAATAACTACCTCAACGAAGTATCCCTTAAAAAAAATGCTCAAGTCCGGATTTGAACCTGCGACGTCCCGCTAACCCATGTTATTCCGTTTTCCATTTTCCTACTTTTATCCTTATCAATACCGCATACACCATTCTTCAACTCATCATCATCATATGCTTATTATCACAACATCACGATTTTTATTATGATCAATATTCAACCATAATCGTCTAGTGTCTGTAACATCGTCAATCTATCTTTCTGGACATCATTGTGTATCTTTATAGCTAACTTCATCTAGCCTACACAAATGAGTTTTGGGTTTCGGTCCATATAGTACCCGAGACATGGCAGCCTACTTCATTAAATAACTTAACCATTTACGACCCAAATTACATCGACCCACTAGTGTCATTGAAGCTCGATGTTGCATTTGTTAAATTAAATTAAAGGAGCTGATGTCTTTCATTTAGAATCCAAAGTATATGTCCCTATTACCTTTATTAGCATAATACACATATCATCTAATCATGATCATACCTAACATCATCATCACATACAACATCGCTTTTCTTTTCCTCAACATCATCATCATTTAAAATCACCTTAAACTATTTTGGTAACCCAATCACTCTCATAATCATAGAATCTCTTTATCACTCAATTTTTATTGGGTTTATCATTATCTTCATTCGTTTAATTCCAACAGAAAAGCAAAACACGAGTTACATCTCAAGCCCAACTCATTAAACTGAGTTATCGGTTTGTGCATGTGTTAGAATCTTAATAGGAGCCAACAATCCGCCATTTTCATTTTACTAATCATATTATACCTTTAACAACAATCAAGTGGCCATCTTTATGCTGGTTGTCGACTACATAGAAACACTTTTACTCATCTAGTTGTAAAGGTCTAATAATTAATTGATCTTCTCGGCCCACAAAAACCCTTAGTCCAATTAGTTGGTCCGCAAATTGTGGTGGTACTCGACTAAAATGAAAGAAAATATATCTCAAAGTCTTCAAGTAGGGTTAATGGTTGTAGTGGTTGTCGACCATCAAGACCAACTCGTCCCACAAGCATCATTTCTTAATGATTAATAATGCTATGTAAATTTATATTCAATACATCCAAAGCTCCAAACAAGGACCCAATATCATATTTAAATATCCGTAGTATTTATTCATTTATGGTTTTAAGTTGAACCGAAAAAAAAATATGTAGGATAACAGCGAGCAGTTTATAAGAGATAGTGGTAAATTGGTTTTTGTTTTGGTTGCAGTAGTAAACAAGAGAGGAAAGGAGAGGATTGGTGATCTAGCAAGAAAAAAATTAAAAGGTGATGATTTTTCTTTTGGCAGCCGAAGTCGAACAGCGAGCTGCAATAAGGAGGATTTTCGATGGATGGTGTTTTATGGCTCATGAGGATAATCATGATGAATCGAAGGTGATCGAGTGTGATGGCGGGTGAGGGTTTATGGTGTTGGTGTGCCGATAAAAGATGTTGTAGGGTGGTCATCATGGTGAAGGTTGGTGATTGGGGTGGTGGACTTGGTGGTATGTTCAAACAGCAGTCACACAACAAATAACCAAGGGAAATTGGTGGTGGTTTGGTACTGTAACAAGAAAATAGAAAATAGATACCTATAAGTGGTGAGTGATAGCTGCAAGAATTTGTTTAACCGAAAACAGTAGCAGCAGCAGAGAACGTTTGATGATGGTGGTTCTTGTAGGTGATGAAAGGTTGGGTGTTGACAGGGTGGTCGATGGTGGTGAGATTTAAATGGGTTTCCATAAAGATGATCGTTTATCAAGAAGGTGGTGGTGTTTGATGATTGCAAGTTAGGACGAGTGTGGTTTCAAGTTGAGTCGATGGTCTGTGTATGTGGTTGAAAGGTGGTTCATATAAACAAAGCAATAGCTTGTGTACTAGCAATATGGTGGTTATGGTTGTTTTTAGTCGTGGTTTTCAAGAGATAAGATGGTTATTTGTTTGATGCATATGATTAAAGTTTTGGTGAAAAGAGATTGAACAAGAAGGAAATAGAAGAGAGATAATTACAGAAATATGTAGGGGATAGTGTAGTTGCTTAGTCAATCATAAAACATGAAATACAAATAAGTAGATTACAATTGTAGTTCACGGATCCTAACAACTAAAGCAATAATATAGAATAATATAGTATGATAAAATGATGTGATGGTAAACAGAAATATGCAAAAACAACACACAAGATTTCAAATATAGTAATATGCAAATATCTAATAAAAAGGGCGTGTGAAATGAAAATAAGCAGCCTAAGATTTATATGATTTTGCCGGCAGTTTTGACACAGAGATTATATCGTGTCTATTGCTAAACAGTTAACATATAAAAGTGTTCCTAAAAATCCCAAATTTTTAATTTAAGTCCATTTCAAGTTTATTATATAAATATATTTATATATATATATATATATATATATATATATATATATATATATATACATGTCTATTTACAAATAGTTGTTCATGAATCGTCGGGCATGGTCAAAGGTTAACTAAATTCATGTAACTAATTCAAGAATTTTTTTTTTTGAGACTCAATATTATAGACTTTGCTTATCATGTCGGAATTACATAAAGATTAAGTTTAAATTTAGTTGGAAATTCCCGGGTCATCACATTATACACCTTTTATCTATCTCTCACTCTCAATTTATATTTATATTTATATTTTAATTATAATTCTAATTTTAATTTAATAATAATAAGGTTATAGTGGCGAATGTTTTAAGTTTGTAAGTTGAAATTCTGTCCGTGTAACACTGCGCGGTTAATACTCATTGTAAGTTATGTTCAACCTTTTTAAATTAATGTCTCGTAGCTAAGTTATTATTTTGCTTATTTAAATCGAAGTAATCATGATGTTGGGCTAAATATTAAATACGGGGCAATTGGGCTTTGTACCATAATTGAGGTTTGGACAAAAGACCGACACTTGTGGAAATTGGACTATGGACTATTAATGGGCTTTATATTTGTTTAACTGAATGATAGTTCGTTAATTTAATATAGAGATTTACAATTGGATGTACCTATAAATAACCACATACACTCGATCGGACACGATGGGCGGGATATTTATAAGTACTAATAATCGCTCATTTAATCGGATACGGGAATGGATTAATAGTCAATGGACTCATTAAAACAGGGGTGGATTACATACAAGGACACTTGGTGTAATTGATAATAAAGTATTAAAACTTTGGATTGCACACAGTTGATAACCTGGTGTAATCATTAACAATGTATTAAAACCTTATTACAGTTTAAGTCCCTTATTAGTTGGAATATTTGACTTCGGGTATAAGGATAATTTAACGAGGACACTCGCACTTTATATTTATGACTGATGGACTGTTATGGATAAAAACCGTATGGACATATTGAATAATTCAGGACAAAGGACAATTAACTCATGGTAATAAATTAAAATCAACACGTCAAACATCATGATTACGGAAGTTTAAATAAGCATAATTTCTTTATTTTATATCTTACCGCACTTTTAATTATCATACTTTTTAATTATCGCAATTTTATTTATCGCACTTTTTAATTATCGCACTTTTATTATCGTCATTTACTTTACGCTTCAAATTAAGTTATTTTTATTTTTTTTACATTAGGTTTTAATTGTGACTTAAGACATAAAATCGACAAACCGGTCATTAAATGGTAAAACCCCCTTTTATAATAATAATACTACTTATATATATATATATATATATATATATATATATATATATATATATATATATATATATAAATATTAGTTTAAAATAAAATATAGCGTTAAACTTGGCTAGATCCCTGTGGAACGAACCGGACTTACTAAAAACTACACTACTGTACGATTAGGTACACTGCCTATAAGTGTTGTAGCAAGGTTTAGGTATATCCACTCTATAAATAAATAAATAACTTGTGTAAAATTGTATCGTATTTAATAGTATTTCGTAATAAAAATATAACTATTTCGTATACACCTCGCATAACATCAAGTATTTTTGGCGCCGCTGTCGGGGACGCCGAAGCAAAACACTATATTTTTGTAAACTATATTTTTGTAAAAATATATTATTTCGTATTTCATAAAAATATTTTGTATTAATAACAAGTGTTATAAAAAAAATTATATAATAAAAAGAAAAAAATATATTTTTAAGACGTTATATAAAAAGTACTTTTATTTTTAAGATTTTAAAACATAAGTTTATTATATTTTATATAAATATTCTATAAATATTTTCTATATTTAAAAAAAAAAAGTAAAAAGAATCTGGGCCGAGCCTGTTGAAGCCCAACTCCTGGCCTGGTATCTGGTTCCATGCGATCGCATGGCCCTCAAGTGCAAAACTCATGCGGTCGCATGAGGGCTGTGACAGCTGAAACCTAGTACTGCAATTAATACGGATTAGGGTTTAATTTATATTATTATTATTATTATTATTATTATTATTATTATTATTATTATTATTAACCCTAATTAGTTATTTGTTATTTAATTAGTTTTTAAGTTTAATTTTAATTTATATTTAGTAATATTAAGTTTTAAAATTATTATTAATTATATAAATTACTACTTTTATAAAATAATAATATAAAAATAATATTTTTATAATATTTGTATTTTTATCATTCTAGTTATAAATTGTATATTTTTATCGTTTATTTCGTAATTTGTATATTTATCGTTCGTAACTAGTTTTAAACTTAGTATTTTGCCATAGTAGCTCTAGATTTTTAGGCTTTGCCGTAAAATCCCTTAAGTGCTTTTTCTTTAAACTACGATTTAGGTGCTTTAGAATTTTGCGACACTGTTTTAAGATTTTAGTACTTTTTAAGTTATTGCCGTTTTGGATATAGAATTCCTTTAAGCTTTAATACCTTTAGACGTAATTTTTAATTTTTAGTTTTTAGACCTTTAAGTTTCGACGCTGCATTTTTTTATTTTTCGACATTTATTTTTCGACCTTTTTTGACGCGCTCTTTTTCTTTCTTATTTCTCGACGCTCTAGTTTTTAGGACATAGATTTTTATCTCTAAAATTTCAAAACGAAAAATTATTTTAAGTGGTTAAATTGATAGACATCTAAAATTTTATGGTTCGTAGTAATAGTTGGATTTGTTAGTGGCGAGTTGTGGGCTTCCGATTTAAAGGGTCCTGGCTACCTGCTGTATCTATTGGCTATTTGAAACGTGGGCAAAATCAGAAAAGTCTATTAATTTGATAGCTTATATAATTTTTATTTTTATAACTAATAGGATATTCTGTGAATGCACCGAGCAAAACGTTAACCACCTTTCATACGTTCACCACCTGTAACTCGATCAAGACATCTAGCCAATATTGTCGCCGTTGATTTTTCTTTAGAATCATCATTTAGTCGACCAAGTACTCCAATTCAAATTCCCGATAATCCATTTTTTGAACCCGACCTCACAATTGAGAATCCGGAGGATATTCAGGGACAATTCAGAGATCCTGAACCACTAATCATTCATCCTGAACCACAAATCACTCATCCAGAGATTGTCGAGGAAGAAACCATTAAATCAGAATCATCTAGTGATTCAGATTCAACAATTTCAATCATGGAAAATCTGGAACCTCTAAGTATGGAAGACCGAATGAGAGCTAAACGCACTGGCCAAGTCACGCAATTACTCAACGAGACATTAATGCGCCAGATTATGAAATCAAAGGACAAATCTTACACATGGTAACTAATCAATGCCAATATAGTGGTGCGCCGAAGGAAGATCCAAACGAACATCTTCGAACCTTTAATAGGATTTGTACTCTATTCAAAATCAGAGAAGTTGAGGATGAACAGATCTATCTCATGTTATTTCCCTGGACTTTAAAGGGAGAAGTCAAAGATTGGTTAGAATCGTTACCTGAAGGGGCTATTGATACATGGGATGTTTTAGTTGAAAATTTTCTTAAACAATTCTTTCCGGCATCTAAAGCCGTGAGACTTCAAGGAGAAATTGTTACGTTCATATAAAAGCCAAATGAAACTCTATATGAGGTGTGGATAAGATTTGGAAAGTTGTTAAGAGGATGTCCGCAACATGGTTTAGACACTTATCAAATAGTACAAATATTCTACCAAGGATGCGACATCACTACAAGAAAAGACATCGATATAGCAGCTGGTGGTTCCATTATGAAGAAAACCGCAACTGAAGCTTACAAAATTATTGATAACACTGCTTCCCACTCACATGAGTGGCATCAAGAAAAAGATATCTTTCGTTCATCTAAAGCGGCTAGAGCCGATTCTAGCCATGACTTTGATTTCGTTTCTGCAAAAATAGATGCTTTCGAGAGACGAATGGAAAAGATGACTAAAGATATTCACGCAATACGAATCAGTTGTGAGCAATGCGGTGGACCACACTTAACGAAGGATTGTCACATCGAGCAAACGATGGAACAACGTGAGAATGTTTCCTACATGAACCAAAGGCCGGGAAATAATTATCAAAATAATTATCAACCGCCAAGGCCAAACTTCAATCGAAATCAAAACATTCTTTACAATCCAAATGGACCCAACAATAACTCGTATAACTAACAAGATCAGAATAACCAACCAACTCAAAACAACACTTTCAATCAACAAAGACCTGGCTTGTATAAACCACCACAACAAACCGAAGAGAAAAAGTCAAATCTAGAAGAAATGATGGCAAGGCTAATGAAATCTCAAACACAATTTATTACATCTCAAACCCAAACAAATGAGAGGTTTGATCAATCATTAAGAACTCAACAAGCTTCCATTTTGAATCTAGAAAAACACGTAGGTACTCTTGCTAGCATGATGAGTGAGAGGGAACAAGGAAAGCTACTGGGTAATACTGAAGTAATTCCTCGGAATGAGAATGTTAATATGGTTTCAACAAATTCTGAAAAATCAGCACCAGGAGATGGGAAGGTTTTAGATGTGAGTAACGATGAAGAAGTTACAACACCATCACCACCCGAGTACGTAAAGGGAGTGGTGGCACCATACAGACCACCCATCTCGTTTCCAAGAAAAGGAGTTGAGTATGAGCAAGTAATAGGTAATAAAGTTTGTGATACCTCTAGAAAGAAGAAGAAGAATAAGAAAGTGCAAGAAATAAAAACCGTAAAGATAAAATCGGTGAAGGCAGTTCCACCAAAAACTCCACCCAGGTTGGATGATCCGGGTGAATTTATTGTTCCTTGTCTACTTAGTGATTGTGTCATGTATGATGCACTAGCAGATTTAGGTGCGAGTGTGAGTGTTATGCCTCTTTCATTATATAAGAGATTAGGAGTAGGTGAGCTAAGTCCAACGAAGATGAGTGTTCGACTCTTTGATCAAACCATTAAGCACCCAGTTGGAATTGCTGACAACCTACCCGTTCAAGTGGGTAATTTAACCTTTTTAGTCGAATTTATTGTCATTGACATAGAAGAGGACTCAAACATTCCTCTAATTTTAGGTCGACCATTCTTAGCATCCACCGGGGCGTTATTTGATGTAAGAGAGGGTAGAATGACACTTAGTAATGATGAAAAATCGATCACCTTTGTGATTCGAAAGTCTAAATCTCCACCAACCAAAACCGTTGAACCAACAAAAACGATTGGTAAGAATCATATTGTTTTACCAACTCCAACAGTAGTGCTTAACAATAATAAAACGCCTAAGTATGGGGAAAATGAAGTAACACCTAATGATGACCTGATAACAAAGAACCTCGTTATTGATACAAAATTAAATGACCCCGTTATTAATAGTTCAATGAAGAAACTTATTAAACGGATTCGCGATGCCAGAACCAAGGAGAACTTTAAGTTATGTAACCGGTTAGTATCCAATCTATCGCCTAAAGAAAAGGCAAAGCTAGTTGAATTTGTGGATATTACACAGGAATTCGACCAATGGCTTAAAGCAAAAGTCACAGAAATGCAAGTTGATTATGGTCCAAGAGAAATTGACAATGAAGTTACTCACAATTTCGACACCACAGCTACCTAAGTGTGGGGAGATTCAGATTCTAAAAATAAAATGATGTCTAGAGTTAGTTGTTCTATTCTCGTGTAGTTCCGAGAATGGAATTCGATTGGTCTTTTTCACTAGCAGACACTAAAGAACTAGTTTTCTCCCCCCATTCTAAATTTTTTTTTTTTTTTGGTTTTATAGGTTTTATATGAAATTTATATGCATTTTTAAATTTAAGTTTTGTGTGAATTTAAAAACAAAATTTACTTTATTTCATTAAGTTTAAAAAATGATTTCTAAAATTCATCTTAAGTTGAAGACTAGGTCATGGAACCGAAATTGCTTGACCCGAGGGCGGGGCGAAAAATTTTGTTATCATTATTTTTAATTTTATTGATCTAAAGTATACCAAAAAAATTAAAAAAACCCAAAAATCTTTGCTTTTAAAACAATAGCTTTAAAAATGACAAATTTTAAATTTTGTCGAGGGACGGACTAGGTAAACATACCGAAACTACCTAAAGTAAAAGGAAACAAAATTTTGAAAAAAAACTTATTCATTTAAATTGTTTTAATAAATAAAGGTTTTTATAATATATATATATATATATATATATATATATATATACATATATATATATACATATATATATATACATATATATATATATATATATATATATATATATATTATATGTTTGTAGTTTATCTTATGTACAAAACAGGGTAAAACATCGCACTTTTAAAGACTGACATTAAGTTCAGCAAAAGCTACTAATTTTGACGATAAGACGCAAAACATATGTGAAATTACAACAAAAGAAATGAACAATGAGGCGCGCCATCTATCATTCGACGAGCTTACTGAAAGAACCCGTTCATATACATTATAAACGATTCTCAATAGTTGATTACATCGCGAGGTATTTGACCTCTATATGATACATTTTTCAGACATTGCATTCGTTTTTAAAAGGTAAACTCTCTTTACATCAAAAATTAACATGCATGCATACTATTTAATAATGTCCAACTATAAATGACTTAATCTGTCATTTACTTAATAATAATCTCAACTGAACTCAACGACTTGAATGCAACGTCTTTTGAAATATGCCATGAATAACTCCAAGTAATATCTTTAAAATGAGCAAATGCACAGCGGAAGATTTCTTTAACACCTGAGAATAAACATGCTTTAAAGTGTCAACCAAAAGGTTGGTGAGTTCATTAGTTTATCATAATCATTCATTTTCATCATTTTAATAGACCACAAGAATTTCATTTCCAGTTCTCATAATATACGTCCCATGCATAGAGACAAAAATAATCATTCATATGGTGAACACCTGGTAACCGACATTAACAAGATGCATATAAGAATATCCCCTATCATTCTGGGAAATCCTTCGGACATGATAAAAACAACATCGAAGTACTAAAGCATCCGGTACTTTGGATGAGGTTTGTTAGGCCCAATAGATCTATCTTTGGGATTCGCGTAAATTAGTAGATCGGTTTACTAATTCTTAGGTTACCAAGCAAAAGGGGCATATTCGGCTTCGATCATTCACCCATATAATGTAGTTTCAATTACTTGTGTCTATTTCGTAAAACATTTATAAAAAATTGCGCATGTATTCTCAACCCAAAAATATAAAGGGTAAAAAGGCAAATGAAACTCACCTATTGTATTTCGTAGTAAAAATACATATAACGTCATTGAACAAGTGCAAGGTTGACCTCGAATTCACGAACCTATGTTAATTATATATATTTATGTGTTGGTCATTGTTTGTCTAACAAATTAGGTCAAGTCATAGTGTACCATAATCCTAATGCTCGAGACTAATATGCATAGGTCAACAAAAGTCACTTTGACTCAAAATGAATTCCAAAATCTATACATAATTAATATATAGTTTAAATGTCATCGTTTTATATATTTTTTTTAAATATTTTAAAAAAAAATTATTAGAGTAAATAATATAATTCATTTATTAATAAATAAAATTTTATATTAAAATTTATATAATAAAATATACTTATATATATATATATATATATATATATATATATATATATATATATATATATATATATATATATATATATATATATATATATATATATATATATATATATATATTAAGTAATAAGATTTATAGAGTTCATTTAATATCATAAAAATAATATGATAGGTATTATTAAATAAATTTTATTATACGTAGTAAAATATGTTTGTATCACATATTTATTTGATAAAATAATATCCATAATAATAGTAAATAAAAGTTGTATTATTTTGTAATAATTATTATTATTATTTTATTAATAAAAATATCAATATTTATAATTACTAAGATGATAATATGATAAAATGATAATTCTAATTATGATAACTTTAATATTTACGACATTTTTTAATATTATCTTTAAAATAATAATTCTATTTAAAATGATAATAATAGTGGTATTTTATAATAACAATGACATTTCTATTAAAATGATAATTTTTGTTAAAATGATAGTTTTAATACTAACGATACTTTTAATAATAGTAATGATAAAAATAATAAGAACGATAATTTTATCTAAATTAATATCTTATAATATTTTAATTTCATCAAGATACTCATACTTATTATTTCCTAATCGATTCGTTTAATAACTTTTAATTGTCTTTTATAACGTGTTCATTTTAATGATAATAATAGTAATCATAAAAATTAAGTGTTACTAATATTAGTTTTAATAATATTAATGATAATAAATATTATGATAATCTTAATAATAATACTTAATAACTATTTTATTGATAATAATAATAATACTAATTATAATTTTAAACATAAATACGATAGTAATAATAATAAAAATAACAATTTTTAATGTTAACACTTTTTATTGATAAAGATGATAATAATAATAATAATAATAATAATAATAATAATAATAATAATAATAATAATAATAATAATAATAATAATAATAATAATAATAATAATAATAATAATAATAATAATAATAATAATAATAATTAGATAAAAGTTATAACAACGATAGTAACGACGATAGTAATAATCATTTTTAATAATAATACAAAGATTCAATTGACTATAACTTCTAATCCGTTCATCGAAACCATTCGATATCTAAATGAAAAGTTCTTAATTTTTTGCTAGCTTTCCAATGACATGCATATCTTATACCTTATCTCAACCACATATGTAACTAATTCAAGATTCAACACATCCTATCTAATGGCAATATCAAAAGTACAAGCATGCACAATCCTATATACTCGAGCACTAGTTAGGGATACACTATTAGTATGTAAAAATTAAATTATGAGTACTCACATATCATTATTGAGATTCAATATTGCAGAAAAGGTACGTAGATGCAATGGAGATGATAAATACCAAATTGACCTCACGAGCATACCCATGAATCATACCCATCACCTCCATAGCTATAACCCATAATTTCCTTAGCCCTATCCTACTCGAAAACCAGTTTTGAAAAATAACACGCGTATGACCTCATCGTAGTATTTTATGTATATTACTAATAATATTGCTCCTACTAATAATAATAATAATAATAAGTTTAATAATTATAATAATAATAATAATAATAATAATAATAATAATAATAATTAAAATAAATAATAAATAAGTATGTATATGTATATTTAGAGAGAGTGAGATCGAGATAGATGAATAAAAATTAAAAACTGGGTACTTTCGGTATTTATAGAAATTTAATCTCACCAACTACCTAAAGTTTCCGTGATTTGTGGCTTCAAATTTACATCCCATATGATAAAAAAACGTGGAAGTGGTTAGTTTACATAATATTTTAATATAATATATTTAATTTATATAATTAATTTTATATTATATTATATTTACGTGCATATTTAAATTGTAATTCTTGTTCCGATGACTCGTACGTTGTCACTCGACTCATATACCACTTTTGGTTTTTCGAGAGCACTTTCGTACGTTTAGAAAACTAGCCTTTTACGTTACGTGATGTGTACCCTTATTAATAATTTGACTTACTCATCAATAACTTACCTTATAAAAATGTAATTTATAAAATTTAGCGTTGTGGTCATTTGCTTCTATAAATCAGTGACTCATTGTTTATCGAAATATATTATTTTAAATCAAGACGTTTTATGACTAAGTTAAAATATATATACATTTTTATTTAGAATTGTAAATTTGTATATATGTTTGAAATATTTATCTAATGATATAATATTTAGTCTTTCAAAACCAATTACATTTCAAAGTTCGTTTTATATAATTTAACTTGTTTTAAATAATAGTAGTTATTTTACCAAATAATGTTTTTAATATGTAACTAAAGGGTTGCTTTATCTAGGGACACGAGTTAATCAAATAAAGTATATTTTTGAAATTTAAACGGAAATGATTACTAACTTTTGACTAACTCTCATTAATGACACTTTTGTAAATCACTTTTATCAAATATTCCGGATATTGTTAAAAAGGAAAGGTTTACTAAATCAAAGTGGACCTCTTAACAGAGACTCGTAATCCTAATTCAATGTATCTGTTAAGTCAATTATTTGATAACATCTTCTAATCCCATCGATAACTATTTGAATATATATTTCGAAACAATTACATTTATGTAAAGTATTATACGTCTAATACTTTGTTAATGTTTTCAAGTTATAATATATATACATATACATACATAATCATGTATGTTCATTTAATGGTTCGTGAATAATTGGAACTTGGTCTAGGTTAAATGAATGTATGAACATAGTTTAAAATCCTTAAGACAAACTTTGCTTATCGTGTTGGAATAATATAAAGATAAAGTTTAAATTTGGTCGGAAATTCCCGGGTCGTCACAGTACCTACCCGTTAAAGAAATTTCATCCCGAAATTTAAGTGAGGTGGCCTTGGCTAACAATAGAAATGTTTTCATGACGAATATGAGTTGATAAATAGAGTTTTGTCGCTATAGAGTAATAAGGATAAATAATTCAATTCTTCGAAATGTACGAATGAAGCTATTAAAATAAATGAAAATGAGTAAACGCATATTTGAATTAACTGGTGACGTAGTCCTGGTTGAATTCCGGAATTCAAGAGATTTAAAGAAAATCTTCGAAATCTAAAAGATTTGATTCTTCGGCGAGTAAGGGAATTAAGATCTCTATAATTAAATACGGTGATCTGCCTCAATTAATCTGTCTGATATTTCCATTATAAATTAAACTCTTCCGTTCCATTATTCTCACCATTCCTATATTTTCTTTCTTAATTCATACATCCAAAAGATTATGAAAATGCTTAATCCAGTTCTGATCCTTGTCCTTATCCTTACTATCGCAACAATCATTCTCCTTTCCCAACTTCCACCAGAGGAATCTGCTTACTTCTACTTCACCCTTGGGATTATAGTGTTTTTAATTCTCCCGTGTCTTTATGTTGCGCTAAACATTGATATACACGGTTTGTAATTTATGTGCTGTTATCGGGCTTTATATCTCCCCTTATATTTCAATGTCCCTATTTCTGTTTCCTATAATCATTGTCAACCACAGTTAATACTCCCTCTTATTTGCTGCGATTTATACTCTAATTTCTATTTCAGAGCTTTGTCCCTTCATTTCTTCTTTTTGCGATTGGGCATCTCTTGTAATGGTCCAGAATTCGTAGATATAGGTTTCGGAATGAACATTGTTAATGTTCTAAGAAGGGAATGGTAATGGCACGATCTTGATTTGTTAAATTACCAGAATAGTCTGGAAAAGACCGAATCATCAAGAATTATTTTCTTGATATTTTAGAGGTTTAAATAGAATACAAGAGTCGTATAACATAGCACATGATGATGTTATGATCTGTGAATCATCACGTTCCATTTAGAAACTTAGCATGACTTACTGTAATATAATCACGTTGATCAAGTGTCATTATATTATACTAATTCATGCTTCAGCTCCCAACACTACTTCAAAAGTATTCCTATTTTAAACTCGAATGTTTCAGAATTTAGAAACTAAAATAGTTTCTTTTATGATGTAATACAGATAGCGCGAAGAGGTAAATGATTTCAGATAAGAATAATTATGGAAATATCTTCAGAATCATGGAGGATATTTATAATGAAAGATACGATGATATCTTAGAATTTCTAATATCAGAGGATGATGAAGGATATTGTTCGTAGGGGTTTAGTGAAATGTCCCGTTCATATTGATTATAAACATTCCATATTAATTGATTTCGTTGCGAGGTTTTGACCTCTATATGAGACGTTTTTCAAAGACTGCATTCATTTTTAGAACAACCATAACCTTTATTTTATCAATAAAGGTTTCAAAAGCATTACGTAGATTATCAAATAATGATAATCTAAAATATACTGTTTACACACGACCATTACATAATGGTTTACAATAGAAATATATTACATCGACATATATTTCTTGAATGCAATTTTTACATAATATCATACAAACATGGACTCTAAATCTTGTCCTTATTTTAGTATGCAACAGCGGAAGCTCTTAATATTCACCTGAGAATAAACATGCTTTAAACGTCACAAAAATGTTAGTGAGTTATAGGTTTAACCTATATATATCAAATCGTAACAATAGACCACAAGATTTCATATTTCGATACACATCCCATACATAGAGATAAAAATCATTCATATGGTGAACACTTGGTAACCGACATTAACAAGATGCATATATAAGAATATCCCCATCATTCCAGGACACCCTTCAGATATGATATAAATTTTAAAGTACTAAAGTATCCGGTACTTTGGATGGGGTTTGTTAGGCCCAATAGATCTATCTTTAGGATTCACGTCAATTAGGGTGTCTGTTCCCTAATTCTTAGATTACCAGACTTAATAAAAAGGGCATATTCGATTTTGATAATTCGACCATAGAATGTAGTTTCACCTTCTTGTGTCTATTTTGTAAATCATTTATAAAACCTGCATGTATTCTCATCCCAAAAATATTAGATTTTAAAAGTGGGACTATAACTCACTTTCATAGATTTTTTACTTCGTCGGGAAGTAAGACTTGGCCACTGGTCGATTCACAAACCTATAACAAATATGTACATATATATCAAAGTATATTCAAAATATATTTACAACACTTTTAATACATTTTGATGTTTTAAGTTTATTAAGTCAGCTGTCCTCGTTAGTAACCTACAACTAGTTGTCCAACGTTAGATGTACAGAAAAAAATTGATATATATTATCTTGAATCAATCCACGACCCAGTGTATACACGTCTCAGGCTAGATCACAACTCAAAGTATATATATTTTTGGAATCAACCTCAACCTTGTATAGCTAACTCTCACATTACTGCATATAGAGTGTCTATGCTTGTTCCAAATAATATATACACATGGGTCGATATGATATGTCAAAACATTTGCATACGTGTCTATGGTATCCCAAGATTACATAATATATTAGAATACATGTATAATACAATATAAGTTAGCTAGGATATAATTAATATAGATTTGTTACCAATTTTCACGTTGCTACAACAAGAAAAATTATCCAATCTTGTTTTACCCATAACTTCTTCATTTTAAATCCGTTTTGAGTGAATCAAATTGCTATGGTTTCATATTGAACTCTATTTTATGAATCTAAACAAAAAAAGTATAGGTTTATAGTCGGAAATATAAGTTACAAGTCGTTTTTATAAAGGTAGTCATTTCAGTCAAAATAACGACGTCTTGATGACCATTTTAGAAAACATACTTCCACTTTGAGTTTAACCATGATTTTTGGATATAGTTTCATGTTCATAAGAAAAATCATTTTTGCAGAAGAACAACTTTTAAGTCAAATTTTATCATAGTTTTTAATTAACTAACCCAAAACAGCCCGCGGTGTTACTACGACGGCGTATGTCCGGTTTTACAGTGTTCTTCGTGTTTCCAGGTTTTAAATCATTAAGTTAGCATATAATATAGATATAGAACATGTGTTTAGTTGATTTTAAAAGTCAAGTTAGAAGGATTAACTTTTGTTTGCGAACAAGTTTAGAATTAACTAAACTATGTTCTAGTGATTACAAGTTTAAACCTTCGAATAAGATAGCTTTATATGTATGAATCGAATGATGTTATGAACATCATTACTACCTCAAGTTTTCTGGATAAAGATACTGGAAATGAGAAAAATAGATCTAGCTTCAAAGGATCCTTGGATGGCTTGAAAGTTCTTGAAGCAGAATCATGACACGAAAACAAGTTCAAGTAAGATTTCCACTCGAAATAAGATTGTTATAGTTATAGAAATTGAATCAAAGTTTGAATATAAGTATTACCTTGTATTAGAAAGATATCTTACTATAAATAATAAATATTTCTTGAGGTTGGATGATCACTCTACAAGATTGGAAGTAAGTTAGCAAACTTGAAAGTATTCTTGATTTTATGAAACTAGAACTTGTAGAATTTATGAAGAACACTTAGAACTTGAAGATAGAACTTGAGAGAGATTAATTAGATGAATAAAATTGAAGAATAAAAGTGTTTGTAGGTGTTTTTGGTCGTTGGTATATGGATTAGATATAAAGGATGTGTAATTTTGTTTACATGTAAATAAGTCATGAATGATTACTCATATTTTTGTAATTTTATGAGATATTTCATGCTAGTTGCCAAATGATGGATCCCACATGTGTTAGGTGACTCACATGGGCTGATAAGAGCTGATCATTGGAGTGTATATACCAATAGTACATACATCTAAAAGCTGTGTATTGTACGAGTACGAATACGGGTGCATACGAGTAGAATTGTTGATGAAACTGAACGAGGATGTAATTGTAAGCATTTTTGTTAAGTAGAAGCATTTTGATAAGTGTCTTGAAGTCTTTTAAAAGTGTATGAATACATATTAAAACACTACATGTATATACATTTTAACTGAGTCGTTAAGTCATCGTTAGTCGTTACATGTAAGTGTTGTTTTGAAACCTTTAGGTTAACGATCTTGTTAAATGTTGTTAACCCATTGTTTATTAAATTAAATGAGATGTTAAATTATTACATTATCATGACATCATGATGTATTAATATATCTTAATATGATATATATACACATTAAATGTCGTTACAACGATAATCGTTACATATATGTCTCGTTTCAAAATCATTAAGTTAGTAGTCTTGTTTTTACATATGTAGTTCATTGTTAATATACTTAATGATATGTTTACTTATCATAATATCATGTTAACTATATATATATATCCATATATATGTCATCATATAGTTTTTACAAGTTTTAACGTTCGTGAATCGCCGGTCAACTTGGGTGGTCAATTGTCTATATGAAACCTATTTCAATTAATCAAGTCTTAACAAGTTTGATTGCTTAACATGTTGGAAACATTTAATCATGTAAATATTAATTTCATTTAATATATAAAAACATGGAAAAGTTCGGGTCACTACAGTACCTACCCGTTAAATAAATTTCGTCCCGAAATTTTAAGCTGTTGAAAGTGTTGACGAATCTTCTGGAAATAGATGCGGGTATTTCTTCTTCATCTGATCTTCACGCTCCCAAGTGAACTCGGGTCCTCTACGAGCATTCCATCGAACCTTAACAATCGGTATCTTGTTTTGTTTAAGTCTCTTAACCTCACGATCCATTATTTCGACGGGTTCTTCAATGAATTGAAGTTTTTCATTGATTTGGATTTCGTCCAACGGAATAGTGAGATCTTCTTTAGCAAAACATTTCTTCAAATTCGAGAAGTAGAAAGTGTTACGTACATTCGCAAGTTGTTGAGGTAACTCAAGTCGGTAAGTTACTGGTCCGACACGATCAATAATCTTGAATGGTCCAATATACCTTGGATTTAATTTCCCCCGTTTACCAAATCGAACAACACCTTTCCAAGGTGCAACCTTAAGCATGACCATTTCTCCAATTTCAAATTCTATGTCTTTTCTTTTAATGTCGGCGTAGCTCTTTTGTCGACTTTGGGCGGTTTTCAACCGTTGTTGAATTTGGATGATCTTCTCGGTAGTTTCTTGTATTATCTCCGGACCCGTAATATGTCTATCCCCCACTTCACTCCAAAAAATCGGAGACATGCACTTTCTACCATAAAGTGCTTCAAACGGCGCCATCTCAATGCTTGAATGATAGCTGTTGTTGTAGGAAAATTCTGCTAACGGTAGATGTCGATCCCAACTGTTTCCGAAATCAATAACACATGCTCGTAGCATGTCTTCAAGCGTTTGTATCGTCCTTTTGCTCTGCCCATCAGTTTGTGGATGATAGGCAGTACTCATGTCTAGACGAGTTCCTAATGCTTGCTGTAATGTCTGCCAGAATCTTGAAATAAATCTGCCATCCCTATCAGAGATAATAGAGATTGGTATTCCATGTCTGGAGACGACTTTCTTCAAATATAGTCGTGCTAACTTCTCCATCTTGTCATCTTCTCTTATTGGCAGAAAGTGTGCTGACTTGGTGATACGATCAACTATTACCCAAATAGTATCATAACCACTTGCAGTCCTTGGCAATTTAGTAATGAAATCCATGGTAATGTTTTCCCATTTCCATTCCGGGATTTCAGGTTGTTGTAGTAGACCTGATGGTTTCTGATGTTCAGCTTTGACCTTAGAACACGTCAAACATTCTCCTACATATTTAGCAATATCGGATTTCATACCTGGCCACCAAAAATGTTTCTTAAGATCCTTGTACATCTTCCCCGTTCCAGGATATATTGAGTATCTGGTTTTATGAGCTTCTCTAAGTACCATTTCTCTCATATCTCCAAATTTTGGTACCCAAATTCTTTCAGCCCAATACCGGGTTCCGTCTTCCCGAATATTAAGATGCTTCTCCGATCCTTTGGGTATTTCATCCTTTAAATTTCCCTCTTTTAAAACTCCTTGTTGCACCTCCTTTATTTGAGTAGTAAGGTTAGTGTGAATCATTATATTCATAGATTTTACTAGAATGGGTTCTCTGTCCTTTCTACTCAAGGCGTTGGCTACCACATTTGCCTTCCCCGGGTGGTGACGAATCTCAAAGTCGTAATCATTCAACAATTCAATCCACTTACGCTACCTCATATTCAGTTGTTTCTGATTAAATATGTATTGAAGACTTTTGTGGTCGGTATATATAATACTTTTGACCCCATATAAGTAGTGCCTCCAAGTCTTTAATGCAAAAACAACCGCGCCTAATTCCAAATCATGTGTCGTATAATTTTGCTCGTGAATCTTCAATTGTCTAGACGCATAAGAAATCACCTTCGCCCGTTGCATTAATACACAACCGAGACCTTGCTTTGATGCGTCACAATAAATCACAAAATCATCATTCCCTTCAGGCAATGACAATATAGGTGCCGTAGTTAGCTTTTTCTTCAATAATTGAAACGCCTTCTCTTGTTCATCCTCCCATTCAAATTTCTTCCCTTTATGCGTTAATGCAGTCAAGGGTTTTTCTATTTTGGAGAAATCTTGGATGAATCTTCTGTAGTAACCAGCCAATCCTAAAAATTGACGTATATGCTTCGGAGTTTTTGGGGTTTCCCACTTTTCAACGGTTTCGATCTTTACCGGGTCCACCTGGATACCTTCTTTGTTCACTATGTGACCGAGGAATTGAACTTCTTCCAACCAAAATGCACACTTTGAAAACTTAGCGTACATTTTTTCTTTCCTCAATACTTCTAGCAATTTTCTCAAATGTTCTTCGTGCTCTTGATCATTCTTTGAGTAAATAAATATGTCATCGATGAAAACAATGACAAACTTGTCAAGATATGGCCCACACACTCGGTTCATAAGGTCCATGAACACAGCTGGTGCGTTAGTCAATCCAAACGGCATAACCATAAACTCGTAATGACCGTAACGCGTCCTAAAAGCAGTTTTTGGAATATCATCCTCCTTTACTCGCATTTGATGATATCCAGAACGTAAATCGATCTTCGAATAAACCGACGAGCCTTGTAGTTGATCAAATAAGTCGTCAATTCTCGGCAGTGGATAACGGTTTTTGATGGTAAGTTTGTTCAACTCTCTGTAGTCAATACATAACCTAAATGTACCATCCTTCTTCTTGACAAACAAAACAGGAGCTCCCCATGGTGATGTGCTTGGTCGAATGAAACCACGTTCTAATAGTTCTTGCAGTTGGCTTTGCAGTTCTTTCATCTCGCTGGGTGCGAGTCTATAAGGAGCACGAGCTATTGGTGCAGCGCCTGGTACAAGATCTATTTGAAATTCAACAGATCGATGTGGAGGTAGTCCCGGTAATTCTTTCAGAAATACATCGGGAAATTCTTTTGCGACGACAATATCATTGATGCTCTTTTCTTCAGTTTGTACTTTCTCGATGTGTGCTAGAACAGCATAGCAACCTTTTCTTATTAGTTTTTGTGCCTTCAAATTACTAATAAGATGTAGCTTCGTGTTGCCCTTTTCTCCGTACACCATTAAGGGTTCTCCTTCTTCTCGTACAATGCAAATTGCATTTTTATAACATACGATCTCTGCTTTCACCTTCTTCAGCCAGTCCATGCCAACTATTATATCAAAACTCCTTAACTCTACGGGTATCAAATCAATCTTAAATATTTCGCTACCCAGTTTAATTTCTCGATTCCGGCATATATAATCTGCTGAAATTAATTTACCGTTTGCTAATTCGAGTAAAAATTTACTATCCAACGACGTCAATAGAAAACTTAATTTAGTACAAAAATCTCTACTCATATAGCTTCTATCCGCACCCGAATCAAATAAAACGTAAGCAGATTTATTATCAATAAGAAAAGTACCCGTAACAAGCTCTGGGTCTTCCTGTGCCTCTGCCGCATTAATATTGAAAACTCTTCCACGGCCTTGTCCATTCGTGTTCTCCTGGTTCGGGAAATTTCTAATAATGTGGCCCGGTTTTCCATATTTATAACAAACTACATTGGCATAACTTGCCCCGACACTACTTGCTCCGCCATTACTCGTTCCGACAGCATTTGTTCCTTTCGTTCTGTTGACCCCTGGTCCGTAGACCTCACACTTCACCGCGCTATGACCATTTCTTTTACACTTGTTGCAAAATTTAGTGCAGAACCCTGAGTGATACTTTTCACACCTTTGGCATAGCTGCTTCTGATTGTTGTTGTTGTTGCGGTTGTTATTGTTGTTGGGATGATTGTTGTAGTTGCTGTTGTTATTGTTGTTGTTGTTGTTGGACCGTTTGTTGTAGTTGCGATTGATGTTGCGATTGTTGGGATAGTTGTTGCGATTATTGTTGTAATTGCTGTTGTTGTTGTATTGGTGATTCTTATCACCGTTTTCCTCCCACTTTCTTTTGACTTGCTTCACATTGGCCTCTTCAGCCGCCTGTTCTTTAATTCTTTCCTCAATCTAGTTCACTAGTTTGTGAGCCATTCTACATGCCTGTTGTATGGAGGCGGGCTCGTGTGAACTTATATCTTCTTGGATTCTTTCCGGTAATCCTTTCACAAACGCGTCGATCTTCTCTTCCTCATCTTCGAATGCTCTCGGACACAATAGGCACAATTCTATGAATCGTCTTTCGTACGTGGTAATATCAAATCCTTGGGTTCGTAACCCTCTAAGTTCTGTCTTGAGCTTATTGACCTCGGTTCTGGGACGGTACTTCTCGTTCATCAAGTGCTTGAATGCTGACCACGGTAGTGCGTAAGCATCATCTTGTCCCACTTGCTCTAGATAGGTATTCCACCATGTTAACGCAGTACCTGTGAAGGTATGCGTAGCGTACTTTACTTTGTCCTCTTCAGTACACTTACTTATGGCAAACACCGATTCGACCTTCTCGGTCCACCGTTTCAATCCGATCGGTCCTTCGGTTCCATCAAATTCCAAAGGTTTGCAGGCAGTGAATTCTTTGTAGGTGCATCCTACACGATTTCTTGCGCCGTTAGCTGCATTGCTAGATTCGGAGTTATTGTTGGTATGTAGCGCAGCCTGTACTACGGCTATGTTTGAAGCAAGAAAGGCACGAAATTCCTCTTCGCTCATATTCAAGGTGTGTCGAGTAGTCGGTGTCATTTCCTTCAAAATAGTCAAATGAAACGAGTTAATCATATAGAATATCAAGAGTAGTCAATAGTATTTCGTAGCGTAATATGAACTTATTTATAAAATCTCTTTCTTCATATTAGCGTTTTATACTCTTTAATTCGGGTAGTACCTACCCATTAAGTTCATACTTAGTAGCTAACATACCATTTCAACTACTACAATTCTATATGAAAAACTAATCACAAAAAAAAATATCATATTCAAACCTTTATACAATAACTTGCAAACTTACAATACCGCTTTTTTTTTACATATAGCATGAAATATAGCACATAAAACTTTGATACAAAGTAGTTGCGAAGATAATTCTAGTTAATAAATAAGGCGTTCAGCAAAGGCAATAAAGACACGTAATTCATACGTCCAGAAACAAGTCATGCATTCTGGTTTTACTAATACCACTTCCCATCCTTGGTTTTGTGGAACATAACCGTTGTGACTGATAGTAAGACAATGTGTTGTAACGTCGTCAAAAGGATGAAGGTTACGTAATGACCAACAGTCTCGTAATAACCTAAAAACCTCATTTCTTACCCCAATTACCGACTCCGTCACGTGTGGGAACGTTTTGTTTAATAGTTGTAGCCCGATGTTCTTGTTCTCACTTTGGTGAGAAGCGAACATTACTAACCTGTAAGCATAACATGCTTCTTTATATTGCATGTTAGCCGCCTTTTCTAAATCACGAAGTCCTATATTCAGATATATTGAGTCAAAATAATTTCTTAACCCGTTGCGTAAAATAGCATTTGGGTTCCCCGCAATATATGCGTCAAAGTAAACACATCGTAACTTATGGATTTCCCAATGTGATATCCCCCATCTTTCGAACGAAAGCCTTTTATAAATCAAGGCATTCTTGGAACTTTCTTCGAATGTCTTACAAATTGATCTCGCCTTAAATAGTTGTGCCGAGGAATTCTGACCGACTCTAGACAAGATTTCATCAATCATGTCTCCGGGTAGGTCTCTTAAAATATTGGGTTGTCTATCCATTTTGTGTTTTTATACTGTAAAATAGACAAGAGTTAGATTCATAAAAAAATACTTATTAATACAAGCAATTTTTACATATATCATAAAGCATAAGCACACTATATTACATATATTACACCATACGAATACAACTATCTTATTCCGACTCGCTCATTTCTTCTTCTTCGGTTTTGGTTCGTTTTGCCAAGTTTCTAGGGATATATGATGTTCCCCTAATACGAGCCGTCGTTTTCCACATTGGTTTAGAAAAACCTGGTGCTTTAGAGGTTCCCGGGTTATTGTCACAACTTAAGAAATACGGGTGTTGACGATACATATAAAGTTCATCGTGTTTGGAATCAAATTTCTCTATTTTTATGCCCTTTCCCTTATTGTTCTCTTTTGCCTTATTAAATTGTGTTGGGGTAATTTCTATAACATCATCGGAATCCTTGTCGGGATCCGATTCATTGGAGAATTGGTAATCCTCCCAATACTTTGCTTCCTTGGCGGAAACACCATTTACCATAATTAACTTTGGTCGGTTGGTTGAGGATTTTCTTCTGCTTAACCATTTTATTATTTCCCCCACTGGTTCTATTTCTTCTTCCGGTTCCGATTCTTCTTCCGGTTCCGACTCTTCTTCCGGTTCCTCTTCGGGAACTTGTGAATCAGTCCACGAATCATTCCAATTTACATTTGACTCTTCATTATTATTAGGTGAGTCAATGGGACTTGTTCTAGAGGTAGACATCTATCACATAATATCAAACACGTTAAGAGATTAATATATCACATAATATTCACATGTTAAAAATATATAGCTTCTAACAAAAATGTTAAGCAATCATTTTTAAAGAAAACACGGTCGAAGTCCAGACTCACTAATGCATCCTAACAAACTCGATAAGACACACTAATGCAAATTTTCTAGTTCTCTAAGACCAACACTCAGATACCAACTGAAATGTCCCGTTCATATTGATTATAAACGTTCCATATTAATTGATTTCGTTGCGAGGTTTTGACCTCTATATGAGATGTTTTTCAAAGACTGCATTCATTTTTAAAACAACCATAACCTTTATTTTATCAATAAAGGTTTCAAAAGCATTACGTAGATTATCAAATAATGATAATCTAAAATATACTGTTTACACACGACCATTACATAATGGTTTACAATATAAATATATTACATCGACATATGTTTCTTGAATGCAGTTTTTACATAATATCATACAAACATGGACTCCAAATCTTGTCCTTATTTTAGTATGCAACTACGGAAGCTCTTAATATTCACCTGAGAGTAAACATGCTTTAAACGTCAACAAAAATGTTGGTGAGTTATAGGTTTAACCTATATATATCAAATCGTAACAATAGACCACAAGATTTCATATTTCAATACACATCCCATACATAGAGATAAAAATCATTCATATGGTGAACACCTGGTAACCGACATTAACAAGATGCATATATAAGAATATCCCCATCATTCCGAGACACCCTTCGGATATGATATAAATTTCAAAGTACTAAAGCATCCGGTACTTTGGATGGGGTTTGTTAGGCCCAATAGATCTATCTTTAGGATTCACGTCAATTAGGGTGTCTGTTCCCTAATTCTTAGATTACCAGACTTAATAAAAAGGGGCATATTCGATTTCGATAATTCAACCATAGAATGTAGTTTCACGTACTTGTGTCTATTTTGTAAATCATTTATAAAACCTGCATGTATTCTCATCCCAAAAATATTAGATTTTAAAAGTGGGACTATAACTCACTTTCACAGATTTTTACTTCGTCGGGAAGTAAGACTTGGCCACTGGTCAATTCACGAACCTATAACAAATATGTACATATATATCAAAGTATATTCAAAATATATTTACAACACTTTTAATACATTTTGATGTTTTAAGTTTATTAAGTCAGCTGTCCTCGTTAGTAACCTACAACTAGTTGTCCAACGTTAGATGTACATAAAAAAAATTGATATATATTATCTTGAATCAATCCACGACCCAGTGTATACACGTCTCAGGCTAGATCACAACTCAAAGTATATATATTTTTGGAATCAACCTCAACCCTGTATAGCTAACTCCCACATTACTGCATATAGAGTGTCTATGGTTGTTCCAAATAATATATACACATGGGTCGATATGATATGTCAAAACATTTGCATACGTGTCTATGGTATCCCAAGATTACATAATATATTATAATACATGTATAATACAATATAAGTTAGCTAGGATATGATTAATATAGATTTGTTACCAATTTTCACGTTGCTACAACAAGAAAAATTATCCAATCTTGTTTTACCCATAACTTCTTCATTTTAAATCCGTTTTGAGTGAATCAAATTGCTATGGTTTCATATTGAACTATATTTTATGAATCTAAACAGAAAACGTATAGGTTTATAGTCAGAAATATAAGTTACAAGTCGTTTTTGTAAAGGTAGTCATTTCAGTCGAAAGAACGACGTCTTGATGACCATTTTAGAAAACATACTTCCACTTTGAGTTTAACCATGATTTTTGGATATAGTTTCATGTTCATAAGAAAATTCATTTTCCTAGAAGAACAAATTTTAAATCAAAGTTTATCATAGTTTTTAATTAACTAACCCAAAACAGCCCGCGGTGTTACTACGACGGCGTATGTCCAGTTTTACAGTGTTCTTCGTGTTTTCAGGTTTTAAATCATTAAGTTAGCATATCATATAGATATATAACATGTGTTTAATTGATTTTAAAAGTCAAGTTAGAAGGATTAACTTTTATTTACGAACAAGTTTAGAATTAACTAAACTATGTTCTAGTGATTACAAGTTTAAACCTTCGAATAAGATAGCTTTATATGTATAAATCGAATGATGTTATGAACATCATTACTACCTCAAGTTTTCTGGATAAAGCTACTGGAAGTCAAAAAAATGGAACTAGCTTCAAAGGATCCTTGGATGGCTTGAAAGTTCATGAAGCAGAATCATGACACGAAAACAAGTTCAAGTAAGATTTCCACTCGAAATAAGATTGTTATAGTTATAGAAATTGAATCAAAGTTTGAATATGAGTATTGCCTTGTATTAGAAAGATATCTTACTGTAAATAATAAAGATTTCTTGAGGTTGGATGATCACTCTACAAGATTGGAAGTAAGCTAGCAAACTTGGAAGTATTCTTGATTTTATGAAACTAGAACTTGTAGAATTTATGAAGAACACTTAGAACTTGAAGATAGAACTTGAGAGAGAATAATTAGATGAAGAAAATTGAAGAATGAAAGTGTTTGTAGGTGTTTTTGGTCGTTGGTATATGGATTAGATATAAAGGATGTGTAATTTTGTTTACATGTAAATAAGTCATGAATGATTACTCATATTTTTGTAATTTTATGAGATATTTCATGCTAGTTGTCAAATGATGGTTCTCACATGTGTTAGGTGACTCACATGGGCTGCTAAGAGCTGATCATTGGAGTATATATACCAATAGTACATACATCTAAAAGCTGTGTATTGTACGAGTACGAATACGGGTGCATACGAGTAGAATTGTTGATGAAACTGAACGAGGATGTAATTGTAAGCATTTTTGTTAAGTAGAAGTATTTTGATAAGTGTCTTGAAGTCTTTCAAAAGTGTATGAATACATATTAAAACACTACATGTATATACATTTTAACTGAGTCGTTAAGTCATCGTTAGTCGTTACATGTAAGTGTTGTTTTGAAACCTTTAGGTTAACGATCTTGTTAAATGTTGTTAACCCATTGTTTATTAAATCAAATGAGTTGTTAAATTATTACATTATCATGATATCATGATGTATTAATATATCTTAATATGATATATATATATATATATATATATATATACATTAAATGTCGTTACAACGATAATCGTTACATATATGTCTCGTTTCAAAATTATTAAGTTAGTAGTCTTGTTTTTACATATGTAGTTCATTGTTAATATACTTAATGATATGTTTACTTATCATAATATCATGTTAACTATATATATATATCCATATATATGTCATCATATAGTTTTTACAAGTTTAACGTTCGTGAATCGCCGGTCAACTTGGGTGGTCAATTGTCTATATGAAACCTATTTCAATTAATCAAGTCTTAACAAGTTTGATTGCTTAACATGTTGGAAACATTTAATCATGTAAATATCAATTTTATTTAATATATAAAAACATGGAAAAGTTCGGGTCACTACATTTAGAGTCAGCAGCAATCATTAATGACTTCAGCAGATACTGAATCATTTGGATTCTTTGAAGGCAGGTTCAGTCTTTGTGATTTGTCCACAGCCTCCTTCATACTTTGCTCAATCCATTTTCCAGTTCCTAAACTTCTCTTTCTCTGAGCTTCGCCAATACACTAATCTTTATCATCAAACTTTTTACTGTTAAGTCGTTTACAGTTTTTGCTGCTTCATCAGCATTTCGAGAACTAGTTCGCAGTTCAAGGTGTTTTTCAGAAACTTCACATTCGAAGTATGTAAGTCCGTTATACGTACACATATAACTGTTGGCGTAGACAGGCTGCGAAATTTCAAAATACTGATTGCTAATTCCCGCGTATGGCAATTCTCGTTACAAGATGCAGATAAGTAAATGATGGGGTTTTGATAATAATATTGATTTTTCGGAAAATCCTAGATCATTACGGTTGCTGATAAGTTTACCGCTAACGTGGTGGATTATAAACGGTTCCTCAATAACAATGACGACAAGGGTAATCGTATATATCAGGGTTATAATAAGACTGTTTCAACTGAAAAGTCGAAGTTGACTTGTTGGAGCTGTGACAAAACTAGCTACTTTGGAAGGGAATTGAAAAGTCATTTTTTCTAATAAATGCCAAAGGATTTGACGAGGATAAGTGTTAAATTATGACTTTGGTTTCGAGAGCTTTTCAGGTATATAACTGTGGGTAATATGTGGTTGGATCATCATCTCGATTGCCCATTATTTGAAGTATCTTCAGGAATTTCGAAGGGTTTGAACACAAATTGTAATCGTTAATATACATATGATGTTCTAGCACAGTTTTGAAGTCAAAGTATAGCTTTGAAAGATGTAAGGATCTAAGAGTGATGATACCGGTTGGATCTTTGACTTAAATTTTGATTTGTCAAAATCATAATACATAATGAAATTTGGATGAGAATGATTGTCTTGATTTCTTATGAAAGAAGGTATGTTGTTGTGAAGGTAATGAGTAGATGATTACTGAATCAGATTCGAAAAAATGTAACATATTAATTGTGAATATATATATATATATATATATATATATATATATATATATATATATATATATATATATATATATATATATATATATATATATATATATATATATATATATATATATATATATCTCGGGTATTACCTACCCGTTAAAAAAAATTTCACAATTAATATTTTGTACAAAAGAATTTTATTACAGTCTTTGTGAAAATATATATGTATATATTCTCTTCAGATGTAACATAGATTTCAATGAGTCAATACTAAATTAAACTCATTCGATTTATGGTTGAAACCAGAATTGAATAATCCCTTGAAGGATTTAGAGATTACATAAGTATTTCTTCAATAATATTGAAATTATGAATCAATACTTCGTTATTTGTTGAGATGTGATGTTGGTTTTCGTTAAATTCTTGTGAACTTCACAAAGTACGAATGATATTATCTGAAAAGTTTCGGTTACATCAATAATGAAAGTGTAAAATCAAATATATACTTGATTTATTATGAATTGGAATTTGTTGAATTGAGACAGAGATTGTAGTTAACGATGGTTAATTTGCGGGCGAAGGATGTACATTATTGCATATTTGTAAGATGAATTAACCGAGTAGTTAAGATTCACACACAATAGCTTAGCACAGAAAGATTTATTTTTATTTCAATATATATATATATATATATATATATATATATATATATATATATATATATATATATATATATATATATATATATATATATATATATATATATATATATATATATATATATATATATATATATATAATTTCTTCAGAGGGAATGAGTTAATTCTTCATAACTCGTTGATACAATATACTCGTTATTGATTCGTAATGATGTCCACAGTGATTCTTGAACTGACGGAGTTTGTGATGTTATAGGTGTTGTTGATTCTGATGTTGACTGTACTGACGATGCTGGTGACGCTGACGGTACTGTTGATGCTGTTGGTAAAACAAGTTTAGCTTGTTAATCACACACCATTTTTGTCAGGGTTTCTACTCTTCCTTCTATCATTTTGGTTCGCTTAACTGATTTATGATTAGGGCTAGATTAGATAATCTCTAAGACTTTAGAGATTACATAATCACCGCGGAATGTTTCTCCAATGAAGTTATGAATTAATACTTCGTCAATTATTGTTGTTGGTACTCCTTGGTATCTGTGGTGCGTATGACGTTGATGCTCGTGGGACAGATTGTGAAGTTGAGGTTTACGACGCGGTTGTGGTTGGAGGTGGTAATGGTACTGTTGGCGTTGATGATGGTAGTACTGGTTATGCTGCTGGTGCTGCTGCTGGTGTTTGTAATCTTTGTACCATATTTTCCAAAGCCACTACCCGAGCGCGAAGCTCGTTGACTTCTTCTATTACACCGGGGTGGTTGTCGGTTCGGACGAGCGGATAAATAAAATCTAGAATTTGATGTAATATATAATCGTGACGAGATAATCTGGAAATGAGAGAGAAAATGGTGTTTCGGACAGGTTCGCCAGTAAGTGCTTCAGGTTCTTCGTCAAGCGGGCAATATGGTGGATGGAAAGGATCGCCTTCTTCTTGTCTCCAATTATTGAGGAGGCTACGAACCCATCCCCAATTCATCCAGAATAGGTGATGACTAATTGGTTGATCCATTCCGGTCACACTGCTTTCGGAGCTTGAGTGGGATTCCATTTTCGGAATCCGAGTGACTTGAACTAATGGCGAATTCCATTTCGTACGATTGAATAAAGAATTTTTCGATATGAAATGATCTTCCGGCTATCGGATGGTATTCTAATTACATAGAATATCTATATATATAGAGCAAAAGATTTTTTAAATTACGGAGGAATTTACGGAATATATCAGGCAAAGTTTAAAGTAACAGATACGATAAGATATGATTTAGTAGATACGCTAAGATATGAATTTTTGTCTTTACACTACTCATGCAATTAATGTAGCAAGACGTGTCTAGACTAATAATGATAAGCAGGTAATTTTCTAAGGATGATAAGCAGATGATTTCCAACTAGAAATGATAAGCAAAACTTTTGACATGCAGACACGGTCGAAGTCCAGACTCACTAATGCATCCTAACGACTTATCAGTTAGACACACTAATGCAGACCTGGTTCGCTAAGACCACCGCTCTGATACCAACTGAAAGAACCCGTTCATATACATTATAAACGATTCTCAATAGTTGATTACATCGCGAGGTATTTGACCTCTATATGATACATTTTTCAGACATTGCATTCGTTTTTAAAAGGTAAACTCTCTTTACATCAAAAATTAACAGGCATGCATACTATTTCATAATGTCCAACTATAAATGACTTAATCTGTCATTTACTTAATAATAATCTCTACTGAACTCAACGACTTGAATGTAACGTCTTTTGAAATATGCCATGAATGACTCCAAGTAATATCTTTAAAATGAGCAAATGCACAGCGGAAGATTTCTTTAACACCTGAGAATAAACATACTTTAAAGTGTCAACCAAAAGGTTGGTGAGTTCATTAGTTTATCATAATCATTCATTTTCGTCATTTTAATAGACCACAAGAATTTCATTTCCAGTTCTCATAATATACGTCACATGCATAGAGACAAAAATAATCATTCATATGGTGAACACCTGGTAACCGACATTAACAAATGCATATAAGAATATCCCCTATCATTTCGGGAAATTCTTCGGACATGATAAAAACAACATCAAAGTACTAAAGCATCCGGTACTTTGGATGGGGTTCGTTAGGCCCAATAGATCTATCTTTAGAATTCGCGTCAATTAGTAGACCGGTTTACTAATTCTTAGGTTACTAAGCAAAAGGGGCATATTCGGCTTCGATCATTCACCCATATAATGTAGTTTTAATTACTTGTGTCTATTTCGTAAAATATTTATAAAAAATTGCGCATGTATTCTCAGCCCAAAAATATAAAGGGTAAAAAGACAAATGAAACTCACCTATTGTATTTCGTAGTAAAAATACATATAACGTCATTAAACAAGTGCAAGGTTGGCCTCGGATTCACGAACCTATATTAATTTTATATATTTATGTGTTGGTCAATGTTTGTCTAATAAATTAGGTCAAGTCATAGTGTACCATAATCCTAATGCTCGAGACTAATATGCATAGGTCAACAAAAGTCACTTTGACTCAAAATGAATTCAAAAATCTATACATAATTAATATATAGTTTAAATGTCGTCGTTTTATATTTTTTTAAATATTTTAAAAAAAATTATTAGAGTAAATAATATAATTCATTTATTAATAAATAAAATTTTATATTAAAATTTATATAATAAAATATACTTATATATATATATATATATATATATATATATATATATATATATATATATATATATATATATATATATATATATATATATATATATATATTAAGTAATAAGATTTATAGAGTTCATTTAATATCATAAAGATAATATGATAGGTATTATTAAAGAAATTTTATTATACGTAGTAAAATATGTTTGTATCACATATTTATTTGATAAAATAATATCCATAATAATAGTAAATAAAAGTTGTATTATTTTGTAATAATTATTATTATTATTTTATTAATAAAAATATCAATATTTATAATTACTAAGATGACAATATGATAAAATGATAATTCTAATTATGATAACTTTAATATTTACGACATTTTTTAATATTATCTTTAAAATAATAATTCTATTTAAAATGATAATAATAGTGGTATTTTATAATAACAATGACATTTATATTAAAATGATAATTTTTGTTAAAATGATAGTTTTAATACTAACGATACTTTTAATAATAATAGTAATGATAAAAATAATAAGAACGATAATTTTATCTAAATCAATATCTTATAATATTTTAATTTCATCAAGATACTCATACTTATTATTTCCTAATCGATTCGTTTAATAACTTTTAATTGTCTTTTATAACGTGTTCATTTTAATGATAATAATAGTAATCATAAAAATTAAGTGTTACTAATATTAGTTTTAATAATATTAATGATAATAAATATTATGATAATCTTAATGATAATACTTAATAACTATTTTAATGATAATAATAATAATAATACTAATTATAATTTTAACGATAAATACGATAGTAATAATAATAAAAATAACAATTTTTAATGTTAACACTTTTTATTGATAAAGATAATAATAATAATAATAATAATAATAATAATAATAATAATAATAATAATAATAATAATAATAATAATAATAATAATAATAATAATAATAATAATAATAATAATAATAATAAATAGATAAAAGTTATAACGACGATAGTAATAATCATTTTAATAATAATACAAAGATTCAATTGACTATAACTTCTAATCCGTTCATCGAAACCATTTGATATCTAAATGAAAAGTTCTTAATTTTTCGCTAGCTTTCCAATGACATGCATATCTTATACCTTATCTCAACTGCATATGTAACTAATTCAAGATTCAACACATCCTATCTAATGGCAATATCAAAAGTACAAGCATGCACAATCCTATATACTCGAGCACTAGTCAGGGATACACTATTAGTATGTAAAATTTAAATTATGAGTACTCACGTATCAATATTGAGATTCAATATTGCAGGAAAGGTACCTAGACGCAACGGAGACGATAAATACCAAATTGACCTCACGAGCATACCCATGAATCATACCCATCACCTCCATAGCTATAACCCATAATTTCCTTAGCCCTATCCTACTCGAAAACCAGTTTTGAAAAATAACACGCGTATGACCTCGTCGTAGTATTTTATGTATATTACTAATAATATTGCTCCTACTAATAATAATAATAATAATAATAATAATAATAAGGTTAATAATAATAATAATAATAATAATAATAATAATAATAATAATAATAATAATAATTAAAATAATAATTAAAATAAATAGTAAATAAGTATGTATATGTATATTTAGAGAGAGTGAGATCGAGATAGATGAATAAAAATTAAAAAATGGGTACTTTCGATATTTATAGAAATTTAATCTCACCAACTACCAAAAGTTTCCATGATTTGTGGCTTCAAATTTACATCCCATATGATAAAAAAAACGTGGAAGTGGTTAGTTTACATAATATTTTAATATAATATATTTAATTTATATAATTAATTATATTTTATATTATATTTATGTGCATAGTTAAATTGTAATTCTTGTTCCGATGACTCGTACGTTGTCACTCGACTCATGTACCACTTTCGGTTTTTCGAGCGCACTTTCGTACGTTTAGAAAACTAGCCTTTTACGTTACGTGACGTGTACCCTTATTAATAATTTGACATACTCATCAATAACTTACCATATAAAAATGTAATTTATAAAATTGAGCGTTGTGGTCATTTGCTTCTATAAATCAGTGACTCATTGTTTATCGAAATATATTATTTTAAATCAAGACGTTTTATGACTAAGTTAAAATATATATACATTTTTATTTAGAATTGTAAATTTGTATATATGTTTGAAATATTTATCTAATGATATAATATTTAGTCTTTCAAAACCAATTACATTTCAAAGTTCGTTTTATATAATTTAACTTGTTTTAAATAATAGTAGTTATTTTACCAAATAATGTTTTTAATATGTAACTAAAGGGTTGCTTTATCTAGGGACACGAGTTAATCAAATAAAGTATATTTTTGAAATTTAAACGAAAATGATTACTAACTTTTGACTAACTCTCATTAATGACACTTTTGTAAATCACTTTTATCAAATATTCCGGATATCGTTAAAAAGGAAAGGTTTTCTAAATCAAAGTGGACCTATTAACAGAGACTCGTAATCCTAATTCAATGTATCTGTTAAGTCAATTATTTGATAACATCTTCTAATCCCATCGATAACTATTTGAATATATATTTCGAAACAATTACGTTTATGTAAAGTATTATACGTCTAATACTTTGTTAATGTTTTCAAGTTATAATATATATACATATACATACATAATCATGTATGTTCATTTAATGGTTCGTGAATCATTGGAACTTGGTCGAGGTTAAATGAATGTATGAACATAGTTTAAAATCCTTGAGACAAACTTTGCTTATCGTGTCGGAATAATATAAAGATAAAGTTTAAATTTGGTCGGAAATTCCCGGGTCGTCACACTTAGAAATTTCAAACTGGGTATTTTTAATCACTTTTCTACACTAATCACCCTCATGAATTAATAATTATAGTCTGATTTCATATAAATGAGGGCATTACAAGATCTCAAGTGTGGGGAAGGGTTATAAATTCTCTTGGGTTTACACTTAGTTTAATTGCCAAATTTTGTGAAAATTTGAAAAAATTTCAACTAAATGAATTCAAAATCATGTTTATACATATTTATGAACGATAAAACTAGGTGTTAATGCCGAAATTATTGTTACCTCGGAGAGAACATAAATGGAGAAACAACCCAAAACGTTAGAATTCATTTAAAATGGAATAGAGGAGAATATAAAGGCAAAGAAAAAAATAAATAAAAGCTAAGTGTGGGAAGAATTTACCAAGTTATTTAAAACACATATCACATATGTTTGTACAAGATTATTACAGATACTTTTGTTTTGAACGATTTTAATCAGTTTTACCTAATTTACTGTAATATATTTGAAATATGGATCTGCACGATGAATCAATTTCATCATTAAAAGGAAGTAAAGTCTTCCGAAAAAGACACGCGCTTCTTGATTTAGGTCAGGAAGTTGTCGTCCAGACCAGCTGTAGGTTGACGAAAAATCTAGAAAAGTCATCTCTAAAATCAGCAGGAAATCCACGGACCTCAGCATCAAACAGGGTCGCCAAGTGGTCAGACTTATCCTAACCATGAGAGGATCTGTCTCGTAAAATGGGGAGGGCGCCGTGCAAATTAGCTTGATAAGACTAATGAATCAGACCCCCAGAAAGGATAATCTCTTTAAAGATTAAAAATCAGCCTTTAAGACTGATATTACTCAATCCTTAAGATTGACCTTAAAGATTGAGAATTACAAACTCATGGAATTCAATGATATCTAAACTCGAGCTTGAACGAGAAAATATTTTGATCAAATTAAAACCGATTTGTTTTCTGAAAAACCTATTTTCAATGCGTTCATTACCAATGAACGTAAAATCCTAGGAATTCAACGGAATTCATTAGGTCACCTGAACCAAATCGGGTGTCAACCGTAAGAACGGTGGTTGCATAGCATGGTCGAAGACAGGACCTTGTGCCAGACCGAAAAACTATAGGGTGATCTTTACTATTGCTCCTACAAAGGATAGTAATTGCATCGAACATGATATAAACCATAATCAAAAGCATGTCACGGGACATTGTCTTAACAATTGCTTGTTCAACGCTTTCCTTTACAACCGGACGGTAGTTTACCGAAAGGTAATATACGGAGCAAGTAAACTGGACGTGTTGCTTTCCCAATACAAGGTTAGCAAGTGGGTGACACAAAACCATAAGTTTTGAGCTAAAATTTTCAAATCTAAAACCCACAAAATCCACAAAAACATTTTGCAAACACCGGTGAAGGGTTATTCCGGAAAACTTATATATGGTAAAAGCTAGATTGAATTTTCAAAAGATCAAATGTTTTCATAAAGATCCAATTTCCTTAAAGGATCTAAATTTTTATAGTCATGTGGGACTGTAAACCACATCGTTACTACCATTGTTCATACCGCCGTATTAAAATCACTGATGTACAAAGTGTGAAGAATAAAGAAATGATTCTAGTAAAGTTATATTCAAGTTCTATATTGCTTGAGGACAAGCAACGATCAAGTGTGGGAATATTTGATAATGCTAAAAACGAACACATATTTCATAGCATTATCCTTCAAGAAAAACAAGCTTTTGGTTGCAATTGTTCCATTTACAAGTGATATTCGTTTAAATAATAAAAGTTGAAGACAAAAGACAGATTCGACGATTTGAAGACACAAACGACCAAAAAGCTAAAAAGTACAAAGTACAATCCAAGTGGTTAAATTTATTGATGAGAAACGTCTTAAAATTACAAAAGTACAAGTCGCAAAACGTAAAGTACAAGATATTAAATCGTACGAAAGGACGTTCAAAAATCCGGAACCGAGACATGAACCAACTATCAACGTGCAACACAACGGAGCTAAAATTACAAGTCAACAATGCACAAGAATATAATATAATATATAATTAATTATATAAAATTATATATATTATATTATATATTAAATAAATACGCGCAGCCCACATTTAAAACTCAATCTGAGCTGGAACAGCTGGCCATGCGATCGCATGGCCAGAAGGCACAAATATCATGCACTCGCATGAGTTACTGTAGCTGGCCAGGTTCTATAAAAAGTCAGTTTTTCGGACGAGTTATACACCTTTTATCTATCTCTCACTCTCAATTTATATTTATATTTATATTTTAATTATAATTCTAATTTTAATTTAATAATAATAAGGTTATAGTGGCGAATGTTTTAAGTTTGTAAGTCGAAATTCTGTCCGTGTAACACTGCGCGATTAATACTCATTGTAAGTTGTGTTCAACCTTTTTAAATTAATGTCTCGTAGCTAAGTTATTATTATGCTTATTTAAGTCGAAGTAATCATGATGTTGGGTTAAATATTAAATACGGGGTAATTGGGCTTTGTACCATAATTGAGGTTTGGACAAAAGACCGACACTTGTGGAAATTGGACTATGGACTATTAATGGGCTTTATATTTGTTTAACTGAATGATAGTTCGTTAATTTAATATAGAGATTTACAATTGAATGTACCTATAAATAACCACATACACTCGATCGGACACGATGGGCGGGATATTTATAAGTACTAATAATCGTTCATTTAACCGGATACGGGAATGGATTAATAGTCAATGGACTCATTAAAACAGGGGTGGATTACATACAAGGACACTTGGTGTAATTGATAATAAAGTATTAAAACCTTGGATTGCACACAGTCGATAACCTGGTGTAATCATTAACAATGTATTAAAACCTTATTACAGTTTAAGTCCCCAATTAGTTGGAATATTTGACTTCGGGTATAAGGATAATTTGACGAGGACACTCGCACTTTATATTTATGACTGATGGACTGTTATGGACAAAAACCGTATGGACATATTGAATAATCTAGGACAAAGGACAATTAACCCATGGTAATAAATTAAAATCAACACGTCAAACATCATGATTACGGAAGTTTAAATAAGCATAATTTCTTTATTTTATATCTTATCGCACTTTTAATTATCGTCATTTACTTTATGCTTTAAATTAAGTTATTTTTATTTTTTTTACATTAGGTTTTAATTGTGACTTAAGACATAAAATCGACAAACCGGTCATTAAACGGTAAAACCCCCTTTTTATAATAATAATACTACTTATATATATATATATATATATATATTTATATACAAATATTAGTTTAAAATAAAATATAGCGTTAAACTTGGCTAGCTCCCTGTGGAACGAACCGGACTTACTAAAAACTACACTATTGTACGATTAGGTACACTGCCTATAAGTGTTGTAGCAAGGTTTAGGTATATCCACTCTATAAATAAATAAATAACTTGTGTAAAATTGTATCGTATTTAATAGTATTTCGTAATAAAAATATAACTATTTCGTATACACCTCGCATAACATCAATGAGAGATGCGGAAGTAAGGAAATAAAGGGGGTGAATTTATAGTGAAACATCCGACAGAGCAATCGAAATAGATCATTGCATTTAACCAAAGAAAATCATAATTTCCTTAATTACCAAAGAATCAAATCTTATTACGAAGATTTTCTCCAAATCCCTTGAACTTTGGAAATCAACTCTATCTACGTCAATAGATATGACGAAACTTTACCTTTCTCATTTCACCCTTTTGTGATAGCTTCACTTATACTCTTCGCGTAATCAAATTGTTTTATCCATATTACTCAATGATAGTAAAATTCTATTTATCGACTCATATTCATCATGAAAACATACTTATTGTCAGCCATGATCATCCCAATCAAATTTCGGGACGAAATTTCTTTAACGGGTAGGTACTGTGACGACCCGGAAATTTCCGACCAAATTTAAACTTAATCTTTATATGATTTCGACAAAATAAGCAAAGTCTGTAATGTTGAGTCTCAAAAACTTAGAAACTATATTCATGTAATCAATTATCCTTTGACCGTGCTCGACGATTCACGGACATTTATGTGTATATAGATATGTATATATGATATATAGTTATGATTAAGTGAAAACATTAACAAAGTATTAGATATATAATACTTTACATGAACGTACTTGTTTCAATATGTTTATCGATTGAATTAGAAGATAATATCAAATGATTGATTTATCAGATACATTGTGATATGATTACGGGTCTCTGTAGTAAGGCCCACTATGATTTAAGAAATCTGTTCTTTTTAACGATATTCAGAATTATTGGTAAAGTGATTTACAAGTAATAACAAAAGTGTCAATTAACAATAACTAGACAAGGGTTAATGTAGTTCCTGTTCAATGTCCTATTTATATGCGTCAACTATTTAATTTTAATATTATTTAAGATGAAGGTAAAATTATGGGATATAGATAACTTAGAAAATAAATATCGACGTTTTACCTTAAAATGATTTCGTACGTTCATTTTGTAACACCCCAGGTAAAACGTTCCCCGTAGCATGATATTATCCGCTTTGCAGAGATAGGGACGTACCCTTGTCTCCCCCGTAGGTTGCTCACGGATTTTTCTTGGCGACCAAACACGATGAGCACTTTCCCAGGAGGTCACTCATCCTGGTAGTGCTCTCGCATGAGCACGCTTAACTGCAGAGTTCTCATGGGATCTGCTGCGCTTGTGGTCCCAAAACGCGTTATGCTAGGAAAGGTCTCCACACCCTTATAAGGCATGCTTCGTTCCCCTCTCCAACCGATATGGGACGGATGTAACACGGATGTTACAATCCTCCCCCAATGGGACACAGCGTCCTCACTGTGCACGTTTGGTCCGGGGCCTGGCTCTGATACCATCTGTAACACCCCAGGTAAAACGTTCCCCGTAGCATGATATTGTCCGCTTTGCAGAGATAGGGACGTACCCTTGTCTCCCCCGTAGGTTGCTCACGGATTTTTCTTGGCGACCAAACACGACGAGCACTTTCCCAGGAGGTCACCCATCCTGGTAGTGCTCTCGAATGAGCACGCTTAACTGCAGAGTTCTCATGGGATCTGCTGCGCTTGTGGTCCCAAAACGCGTCATGCTAGGAAAGGTCTCCACACCCTTATAAGGCATGCTTCGTTCCCCTCTCCAACCGATGTGGGACGGATGTAACACGGATGTTACACATTTAACCTTTGGACTTTTTCTCACGCTTCATCAATATTTAGTAATTTAAAAACTTGAAACCTATTATATATAAATTTTACTTTTCAAATACGATATAACGATTTCCATTATTTTAACATTTTAATAAAATGTTTCTTAAATATATATTAGTTTTGGAAAACAAAAGCTACCATATTTATTTGGTTTAGTACTAAAACGTTTTCAATCTAGAGAAAACTTTATTATCAAAATGTTTTATAAGATACTTTGTTAATGAATTTTGAAGAACTTAACTAGAGCTTTATATTATAAATTTCAAATATATATTGTGTTTCAAAAATGTAAGCATAATATGACATAATATTTTCTATCATTTAAACGATTATAAATGAGTCTTGAAATATAATTACTTTTAAAAAACTAAATATTATATTATTAAATAAATATTTCAAACTTATATTTTGAGATATATATATATATATATATATATATATATATATATATATATATATATATATATATATATATATATATATATATATACATATATATATATATATATACATATATATATATAGGGGGATGATTACTTTTTTGATCCTCACACACCTATTTTAACCTTTTACTCTTCTAATAATACTCAATTGGTGTGTGAGGATCAAAAAAGTGTGTGTGAGAATCATCCCCCATATATATATATACTTTACAATATAACGAGATATAATAATAATGTAGTCATAAAACGTTTTAATTTAAAAATAATTTAGTATTTATATATAACGAGACGTCAATTCATAGAAGCAAACGACCATAATACTCAAAGGTATAGGTTACATTTCTTATAATATAAATTATTGGGATATAAGTCTAATTATTATTAAGGGTACGTGCCGCGAAACGTAAAGTACTAGTTTTCACAGCGTACGAAAATGCGTTCGGGAAACCGGAACCGGGACATAAGTCAAATGACAACGTACGAGTCATCGGAACAAAAATTACAAATTAACTATGTATGTAAATATTATATAATATATAAATAATTATATATATTAAATATATTATATATATTAAATATATTATATATTAAATATTAATAAAAGTGTCGGCAGCAAAAAAAAATGCGAAGTGAGCTGTAATGGGAGCCCATGCGATCGCATGGCCTATCCCTTTACCACCCATGCGATCGCATGAGGATGGGTTCAAGGAAACATCTATAAAGCTCGATCGGTCTGGTACCGAATTCATTCATCTCTAAATTTCTCAATCTCTCTACTCTATATATATATATATATATATATATATATATATATATATATATATATATATATATATATATATATATATATATATATATATATATATATATATATATATATATATTAAGATTAAGATTAATATTATTATAATTATTAAGATTAATATTATTATTATTAATCGTATTATTATTATTAGTATTATTATGTATTTACATAAAATACTACGACGAGGTTATGGGCAAGTTATTTCAAATGTGTTTTTCGAGCGGGTTAAAGTTAAGGAAATTATGGGTTATAGCTATGGAGGTTATGAGTAATGTTCGGGGGTATGCTCGTGAGATCAATCTAGTGTTTATCATTTCCGTTGCGTCTACATACTTTCCTGCAATATTGAATCACAATATTGATACGTGAGCACTCATATCTTATCTTTTATATATTAATAGTGTACCCCTGACTATTGCTCGAGTATATATGTTTATGCATGGTTGTATGATTATTTTCGTCGTTAAATAGTTTATGATAAATCACGAATATAATACATATGCTACCGAGATAAGGTATATGATATGCATGTCGTTGGAAAGCTGTCGAAAAATTAATAACTTTTTTATTTAGAAGTCGTGTGATTTTGATGAACAGATTTAAAGATATAGTTAATTGAATTATCTATAATTTTAAGTATTATTGTTAAAATTATTATTATTATTATCGTTATCGTTATCGTTATCGCTATCGTTATCGTTATCGTTATCGTTATCTTTATCGTTATCGCTATCGTTATCGTTATCGTTATAGTTATCGTCGTTATTATCGTCATTATTATTATTATCTAATAATCAATATTATTATTATTATTATTATTATTATTATTATTATTATTATTATTATTATTATTATTATTATTATTATTATTATTATTATTTTTATTATTATTATTATTAAAATAATTAATATTTTTATCAAAACTATCATTTTATTATTTTTATCGTTATTATTATTAAAAGTATCATTAATATTACAACTATCATTTTTATTAAAATTATGATTCTAATAGAAATATCATTATTATTATTTTAGTATTATTATAATTAAAAAAATTATCATTTTGAATAGAATTATTATGTTTATATAAAATATTATTATTACTACAGTTAATATTAAAAAGTATCGTTATTATTAAAATTATCAAGGTTGTTAGAAAATATCATTATAAATCTTAAAACTTATATTTTCATTTAAATTATCATTTTTATTATTATTAGTATTATTAATAGCAACAATATTATTAACATTGTTATTATCATTAACATGATTATAATATTTTTATCATTATTAGTAATATTATTATTATGACATTAATATTATTATAAAAGATTATTATTAAAATTATTATTATCATTAGTAAATATAAATATTGTTATTATTATAATTAATATTATTATTATCACAAAATAATACAACTTTTACTCATTATTATTATTAATATTATTTTATCAAATAAATATGTGATACAAAGATATTTTTATCACAGTTAATATAATTACATTTATAATACATACCACTATATTTTTATGATATTAAGTGAGCTTTATAAATTTTATTACTTAAAATATATAGAAATATATTTTTATCATTTTTAATATAAATTTTTTATTAATAAATGACTTGTATTATTTACTCTAATAAAATCTGATAAATATATTTATAGAAAATGACTATATAATAAACATGTATAAATTTTGAAAGTCATTTTGTGTCAAACTGATTTCTGTTAACTTTTGCATATCAGTCTCGAGCATTAGGATTGTGGTACATTATGACTCGACCTTAATTGTTAGACAGATATTGACCATTATATAAATATATATAAATATATATATACTTAATATAGATTCGTGAATCCAAGGCCAACCTTGCATTGTTCAATATCGTCATATGTATTTTTACTAGAAAATACAATATTGTGAGTTTCATTTGCTCCCTTTTTAAATGCTTTTGCAATATATATTTTTGGGACTGAGAATACATGCGCTTTTATAAATGTTTTACGAAATAGACACAAGTAATCGAAATTACATTCTATGGTTGGATTATCGAAATCGAATATCGCCCTTCAAGTCCGGTAACCTAAGAATTAGAGAAATGGCCCCTAATTGACGCGAATCCTAAAGATAGATCTATGGGCCTAACAAACCCCATTCTGGAATTTGGAATGTTTTAGTACTTCGATTTAAATGGTGATTGCGATTGCCAATATTTATGGCATACTTGCGAATATGCGGGGGATATTCTATATGCATTATGTTAATGTCGGTTACCATGTGTTCATCATACGAATGATTTTTATTACACGTGCGAGTGTAATGTTATTTATGAAAAATGAGAATCTTGTGGTCTATTAAAATTATGGAAATGATTGGTTATGATAAATTAATGAACTCACCAACCTTTTGGTTGACACTTGAAAGCATGTTTATTCTCAGGATTGAAAGAAATCTTCCGCTGTGCATTTGCTCATCTTAAAGATATTACTTGGAGTCATTCATGGCATATTTCAAAAGACGTTGCATTCAAGTCGTTAAGTTCATTAAAGATTATGATTAAGCAAATGACAGATTTGGTCATTTATAGTTGGAAATTATGAAATGATATGCATGCCTATCAACTTTCGATGTAATGAAAGTCTGTCTTTTAAAATGAATGCAATGTTTGTAAAATGTATCATATAGAGGTCAAATACCTCGCGATGTAATCATATGTTATTGTATTCATCCTTATAGATTAGGACGGGTCGTCTCATGAGAGTGGGTAAAGGCGTTGGTTCGGTTGGTGAAGTGGTGACCGAAGGTGTCCATAATGTTGTTCGTTTGTGCATGTATAAAGGTGATCGTTCGGCTTATGAAGTGATCGAAGAGGCACATGTGTTTCATGTGGACGATGGTTTGTGCATCAAAAATAATGGCCTTGTAATAATGTTGGTGATGGTTTGTGTAGAAATAATATTGGTCTGCATAATAATGCTTCGGACAGTTGTTTATTTATTTAATTTTTTTTATTAATTTTTTTTTTGTAAGTTAAAGGTCAATCTGTTGAATTTCGTAAGTTAGCCGATAAGTTAAAGCAAAAGGGTAAAAAGGTTGTTGGTGGTTCAGTTGGCTTACGGGATAACGTGAACGATATAGATTTTGGCGAAATGATTCAAAATTTATTTAGGGAAGTCCTGGTTGTTGATATGTATGGCGGTTTGAGTGCGGTACAAGTAATGTGGCCGCGCTTGCGGATCTGGATCTTGACAAGGCACGCAGATATGTTTGAGGTTTTATTCAAAGCTTAGCGGATCGAGGGTTGATTCCCCCTTCGAAGACCTCTTATTGGAAGCGCGTCTTCAAATGTGTTGACTTACTCTTTTGTCTCACGAGCGGGAAAGATAGCTCGGAATAAGATGGACGGTATAGTTTTTAAACCGGATCTCAAAAGCCGCAAAGGTTCTTCTAAGGACGGGTAGCGTGATTTGGTTTGTTTCGAGTTGGATTAATTGCCGCTGTGTTGTTTATTTAGCTCACTTTCTTTATGTTTCAGATTAGTTTTGGGTTCTCAATGTTTTGTGATTGATTCTTTGGAACAGTTAGACTCATTAGTAGATAGCGGGTGCTAGTTGGCTAGTTTATTTTTTAGGTACGAGTCTTTCCGTTTGTTTTCTTTTGTAACTTGATTGTATTTTTTTCATTTTTCGATGAGAGCTTTTATTATATTATACGTTTTTTAGCAAAAAAAAAAAAAAAAAAAAAAGAAAAAAAAAAGTTCAATATATTTAAGTTTAAGTAGGAAGATAATAAAATTAATAAAGAAATAAATGCGATGTGGTGTCCTCCTCTGGCGCGAAAGTTTGGGTCTGTCTCCTATTTCCATTTCTATACGTTCGTATGTATATATGTCTATTTCCATTTCCGTTGTTGATATTTCCTTCGAATTACCGTATTTATACCTAAATTAAATTAATATTTTTTTGCATGCGTCGTTTTTGGAAATCAATTAGCTTCAGATTAATGGATTAAGAGTGCTCAATTTCGAAGGTAAAATTGTGCTTCAACTATGTGTTTTGATTCATAGTAAAACCCTAGATACATATTTCATGTGTTACAATAGATATATAGAAGATGGATACATATACACAGCAATTTAGGGGATTTGGTAGATCAATTAATTAGGTGATTCTATTCCATATATATATGGTTATATTATATATATGCCGTTATTATTAGTTTAAATATTTGCTCAGATGTATGGATTCATTGTGAGATCAGACAAAGTAATTAGGGTTAGGTTTTGAGTCTACTCCTCCATTGCAAATGGAGGACACTGATGAAAATTTCTTCGATAAACTGGTTGATGATGTTGACATTGATGATAAATTCAAAATCACTTCAACCGCAACTACCGAAATAGTGAAAGCGAACGAGGTTAAAGCTAATTCAAGCACAGGTGAATTGGGAAGAGTAAGCGTAGAAGAAGAAGATAATAAAGGTTCTTCAACAATTAGTACAATACAAGAGTCGATCGATAATCAAGTGGACCCCGGTCAGTCTTTAGTGGTGCCTAATTTGTTCGAATTTGATAATGTGAATCAAGAAGCTAATAATGTGATTCAGTATTATGGAACTGGAGGTGGTTCAGGTGTTAAGGAGGTGCAGTGGAGCGCGTTTACTGCAGACGACTCTGACTTTTTTACCGAATTTGACAGTAATTTGGTTGACCCGAATATGAAAGTGGATAACTATGTTAACAGTGAAGCGAGTTCAGTCGATAACTCATCAAATGTGGGGAGTGTTATCGAATATTCAAGTCAATTTCATGAGGGTCAGTCGTATACAACATCTGGGAGACAAAGTATGGATGGACAAGATGTTAATAGCATTCAGTATTGGGAGAATTTATATCCGGGTTGGAAGTATGATGCGAATACTGGACAATGGTATCAAGTTGATGAAATTTATAACGCAGCGTTAAATGCACAGACAGCGGTTAACACTACTTCTGCATTTGACTGGACTGTTTCTAAGGTAAATACGGATGTTACTTATTCGCAACAAAATGTCCAAAATAGTAATAAAAATGTGTATCCCTCACATTTTTATTTTGATCCTCAATATCCTGGTTGGTATTATGACATGAATATTCAAGAATGGCGTGCTTTGGATGCATATAACTGTCAGTTAACCAATCAAAATAGTTACTCAGCAAGTAATAGCTATTATGGGAATGAACAGTTAGATAAGTGGTCTGGGTCAGACTGTAACTGGAATGGGTCATTTAGTAAACAGCAAGATTGGCAAACTGGTACCGTTAATCAACAGCAACATAATGGTGCAAATTTCCATGTTAATCAGCAGCAGTCATATGATTATGGGGGAACAGTCTTATCTCATAACAAAACTAATCTGGTTCATAATCAGTTTCCTGGTATTTCGGGGTCCCAATCGTTTGGGTCTGTTGGGAAATTTAGCGAACCGTTTAATCAATCAATGATGGAGCAATCTGAGATGATGAATGCTACGAACACCTACGGGAATCAGAACCAATTAAGTTTTTCTCAGAGAAGTGTTCATCAGAGTGGGCCTCAAAACAGGTCATCTTTGGGTCAACCACCACATGCATTGGTTACATTTGGTTTTGGTGGGAAGCTTATTGTCATGAAGGATGCAAGTGCTTTAAATGCATCCTATCAAAACCAGGTGAGCCTGTGAATCTTTACTTTTCATTACTCATATATTTATACTTACTTTTTTGTCTGCACTTGTGTTTATGTTGGATTCATACTAGTTATGGTTAATTAGCAGTATCTCGGCTAGAATCGACAAAATTAAGCATTTACTTACAAATGGCTTTTGTTTACCATGTATTATGTATTTAATGGGTCAATTATAGAAACTTATCTAAATATGACATGATTAATATGATAGAAATTCTATTAGAGATCAAGCATTGCCTGTTGAAATCAGATCAATTATATATTTTGATTCTCGTTAACAGTGAACAATAAAATGTTCTTTGATCCCTATCGATTTACCTATTGTTTTATCTTATCGAAGGATTCTAGTGCTGGGTCAATTTCTGTTCTTAACTTGGCAGAAATTGTGACCGGATCAAACGATGCATCAATCAGTGGGACCGGTGTATGTAGTAGTTATTTTCATACGCTTTGCCGCCAGTCATTTCCGGGCCCACTGGCTGGCGGAAACGTTGGTAGTAGAGAGTTGAATAGGTGGATTGATGAGAGGATTACGCAACCGACAGGCAGCGATTATAAGAATGCCCAAGTTCTAAGGCTGCTACTTTCTTTGTTAAAAATTGCTTCTCAGCACTACGGGAAATTGCGTTCTCCTTTTGGCACCGATACTACATCAAAGGTAAAAAAATTGTTATTGATGGTTTGTACTTTAAACAGATTAAGTGTGTAATTTATGTTTCTTTGATTTTGTGCTAAAATAATATGTATGTTCTATTACAATTATATCCATCAGTTAGGGTCACACACGTGCGTAAATGTTATTATTGCAACAAGTGACTGTCTCGTATTGAATTCTTTTTTGTATGAGTATGGTATATAATACACATTGGTTCCTTAATTTTATGTTGCTTAAATTTGAATAATTTTCCATCTTAGAGTGTTCATGGAATACCACCAAGATGATGAAAATCAGAAAATGCTTTTATCTACATCGTCTTCTTATTATATTCGTTATACGTCGGGAATTTTTTTCCTAATTTAGTATGTGCAGCTTCTGTCATACAAAGCATTAAGACGACTTCGGTCTAGGATAGTGTATAAGAAAGTGAAAAGCTAAAAGATACATTATTTATTTTGACAGCAGTAATATAAGTGATGTTCCACAAGTTATTTGCTAACAATCTGAATGTTAATATTCTTATTTTGAACTAGGAAAATGATGCACCTGATGTCGCCGTTGCTAGATTGTTTGCGTCTGCAAAGAAAAACATCGCAGAATACGGTGATTATGGTGTTTTCGCCAACTGCTTGCAACAGTTAACTTCGGAAGGACAGACCAGGGTATACATATATCCACGATGAATTATCTCCATAATAATAATATTGGATCCAATCGGCGTTACATAGTTCTGCAAAGAAGCAGTAATTTGACTGATTTCGACCCATTTACTAACAAGTGGGCCGATTTATGTTATCTTCTATCTCAGCCAAGTCAAATGAGTAAAATAACAGTTTCTTTATGGCTAAAAAGGAAATGGTCAAACACGTCGAAATTAATTCACTTAAGGGGTACTGTATTTGGTAATAACGTAGTTTTTGTAGTCACATTTAATGCATTCAATGCGTTATATGATTACTTATATTTTTATCTGCCGAAAAGTGTCTGTGGGTCAACCTAATCGGGCTCATCATCTCATTTCAACCCCTTTTTGCCCATTATTCAACCCGCCCATTTTGCCACCTCTACATCTTGAAATCACATCATCTTTTACTGCTTGCGCATATGATTAGGCAACTGCTGCTGAAGTCCAAACTCTGCTGGTTTCTGGTAGAAAGATGGAAGCTCTATATCGAGCACAGGAGGGTCAATTGTGGGGGCTAGCCCTTGTTCTTGCAGCACAACTTGGAGAACAGGTTAAGTTGTAATTTTGATCAAAAAATATCTGTATTATGGATATGCATTGTTAGATGTTATCTGCTGCTAATTTTTTTTTTTTCTTTTTTTGGTATTGGATTGGTCTTTGTTGCAGTTCTATATGGATGCGGTTAGAAATATGGCTCTTTGCCAGCTGGTAGCGGGCTCACCTTTGCGGACTTTATGTCTACTTATTGCTGGTCAACCTGCAGATGTGTTTTCAACTGACAGTACAGCAAATGATCCTACAACTGCTGTAAATATGTTTCAACAACCTGCACAGGTAATGTGGTTATATATTGCTGCTAACTTGTCAAATGCGCAAATATAGAGAAGTTAGTTAACAAGGAGACAAGTCAAAAAGGTTTGTATTATTTTGTAGGCTCAACTTATAGGTAATGCTATGCTTGATGATTGGGAAGAGAACGTAGCCATGATTACTGCTAACCGGACCAAAGATGACGAACTCGTGCTTATTCATCTTGGGGACTGTTTATGGAAGGAAACGAGTAATGTAAGTTTGTACATTATCATCCATCAAAGTATATAACTGTAAAGTAACTAATTTTCATGTCAAATTATGTCGTGTTATTATTTCAAGCTCGTGATTTTGTTACAAATTATTCAGATTATTGCTGCACACATCTGCTACTTAGTTGCAGAAGCAAACTTCGAGCCGTATTCAGATAGCGCTAGACTTTGTCTCATTGGTGCGGACCACTGGAAACATCCACGAACATATGCGTGTCCAGAAGCCATTCAGGTGCCTGATTATAAGCAATTACTAATTTTTGTTTTTGTTTTTTTTTTTTTTTAACAGCAACTTTTATTAAAAACTCCAGCAAGGCGCTAGAAAAATTACGACGACTTTAATATAGAAATAGCCAAAAACTCTCGTCAAGGTTCCATAGATAGAACCTGATACGAAGTACTGAACATAAGACCGGAGTCAGTCCTACTCATAAAGGGGATACCTTTACTTTAATTACGTAAAACGTGTTTGTTTATTTTCATGAATGTGCCTTCTAGTCATTATATTTGTCAAAATCGTAATCACTAAAGTTTTCCCACCACTTGAAACGTAATATTATTATTATAACTTCAAACAACATAACCACATCCACACCACAATGTTCTGCATCTGATGGTGATTATTTTTTATGGTATCATCACTATCAGAATGCACGCCCAAATTGCAAACATTCCCAAAATTCCCATAAGAATAGGATATTATTATTATTATTATTATTATATGAAGTTAAATAGCTTAGGAGGTTGCAAGCATATGAATATACTATAGACAACTCATCCCATATGGTCCATTTCATCTTTAGCGAAGTTTTTACAATTTGACTTAGATAATTATGCTCAAAATCAGCCTAAATTTACAATTTTATTCGTATTTAAATTAGTTATGATATTGTATTTTTTTTTCAAAATAACGATATCATGAATGCGGGCAGAGAACAGAGGTGTATGAATATTCAAAGCTTCTGGGGAATTCTCAGTTCACCTTGCTACCATTTCAACCATATAAGCTTATATATGCGAATATGTTGGCTGAAGTAGGAAGAGTATCAGACTCATTGAAGTACGCATACAGAAACCAATTTTTCTATAATCTTCATATATTATTGTTTCTTTATGCTTTGTTTTATAGTCAAATGATTGTATAATTTCAGGTATTGTCAAGTGATATCAAAATCTTTGAAAACTGGGCGGGCCCCGGAAGTGGAAATATGGAGGCATCTGGTTTCGTCATTAGAGGATCGGATAAAAACTCACCAACAGGTAAACCGTTCATTATCTAGTTACTCGTGCATCATTCATTGGAGATGGTAATATATGCGGGTCAGCTGAATTGAGTAACGTGTTAAACATGTGACTTTTGGTACGAATCAGTTAGTCACCTCAATTTGGATCTGCCTGAATTCGGGTCATTTTATTTTCTAAATTATTAAGGTGTCGAATATTAGTACTTGATTCGTATTGTTGCTATTATGATTAGATATAATTATTATTTAATAGATTTTACGCAATTAAAATGCAGTCCATTGGGGTCTAGATTGCCACATTAATGTAGTGTATATTATTATTTTTATTTTATGTATAATTTTATTTTATTTATTCTGTTGCTGTTATCATTTTTCAGGGTGGTTTCTCTACAAATTTAGCTCCTGGCAAATTAGTTGGAAAATTGCTCAACCTTTTTGACAGTACGGCACATCGAGTGGTGGGGGGTTTACCGCCACCTGTCCCATTAACGTCTGGTTCTGGTGCGCAAAATGAACATTACCATCAGCCCACGGGCCCGCGGGTATCTTCTAGTCAGTCAACAATGGCCATGTCATCATTAGTTCCATCCACATCCATGGAGCCCATTACACAGAATTCGGCAGAGGGAAACAATAGAAGGATCATGCATAACAGAAGTGTTTCCGAGCCTGATTTTAGTCGGTCACCTAGGCAGGTTGTGATATAATATCTTGTGAAATCTATTTTATATTTGCAGATAATTTTCCTGAATAGACTATGTGGGGTGGGGGAGGCGGTTCGCATCTCGCGATTTTACAACATTGGGTGTGTGTGGGGTGGGATCTGTATGATAGATTGGGAATGATCTGTTGTATAACTTGTGATTTGGATTTTGGATAACTGTATGTAGAAACAGGTTGATTCTTCAAAGGAAAACAATGCAGAGTCACAAAGTAAAGCTGCTGCTTCTTCCTCTTCTTCACGTTTTCGTCGTTTTAGCTTTGGGTCACAGCTCTTCCAAAAGACTGTGGGTTTGGTTCTAAAACCCCGCCAAGACAAGCAGGTAGGTATCTCTTTCTCTATCGTCAATCTACCAACTATTTAACCCTAGGTTTGTTATGTTTGGTAATTTATAATACTTGTGTTGTATATTTTTAGGCGAAATTGGGGGAGACGAATAGATTTTATTATGATGATAAACTCAAAAGATGGGTAGAGGAAGGTGTTGATCCACCGGCGGCTGAAGCAGCACTTCCTCCACCACCGACAATGTCGACTTTCCAGAACGGGACTACACCGGATCATGGCTCAAAAAGTGAAGGTTCTGTTAACAATGGAATTTCTGAATTTTCAACCTCCAAAAGTTCAGGGATTCCACCAATACCAGCCACCTCGAGCCAACATTCAGCACGTGGAAGGACGGGTGTTCGAGCAAGGTGTGTCTGATTTTGGTTTGCTTTTGCTAACCCTAATTATGAATTCACATGTTTGCTTGGCCTGTTATTATACTACATAGGAAGAAGGGTTTTAATGTTGTATGTGATTAATAATGTTTTGAACATTCTTTGTAGGTATGTTGATACTTTCAATCAAGGTGGTGGGAACCCAACCAAGTTGTTCCAGTCACCATCTGTTACTTCCATCAAACCAGTCGCGAAATCAAATCCAAAATTCTTCGTTCCAATTGAACAACCAGCCAACGCTGTTAAAGAGAAGATGCAACAACAAACAACTACAACGGTTGATGAAAATCATTCACCAACTTCTTCTTGTTCTTCAGTACATAATAATAACAGGTTTGAACCTCCATCTTATCAATCTTGTATGCAAAGATTTGCAAGCATGGATGATTTTTCAAAAGGGAGTTCACCTCACTCAAGAAGAACAGTTTCATGGGGTGGAAGTACGGATTTCAATATGCCTAAAAATTCATTCATCCCAAGTCAACAAGGTTTTGCTCAAACAACTAATGTTGATGATCTTCATGAGGTTGAACTTTAATTAGAGACTTAATGGTAAAATCTAATTGTAACTGCTAATTTGTGCTTAAATAGAGTTACGTTTGGAAGAAAAAAAAGGTGTGAAACGCTTAAAGAGTGAACCGAGGAGGTGTAAATGTACAGCTTACCTTTTTTTGTTTATTAACGAAGGTACACGACTCCCTCGAATATGTTGATAATAAGTTGGTTGAGAGGTTGAGCTATACGTATGGTGTATCAAATGTTCAAATAATGTGATACATTTGATCTTTCTCACTGGTTGTAGTAAAAAATTGTCATATATCGATCTTAACATACAAAAATCTCCCCTTCTATACGTTTACATTTAACATGGGGAAGTTGCAACAAAATAAATAAGAGTGAAGTATTGCAAGATATAGGTAATATTCTGACCATCTACTTGTAGAATTAATGTACAAGGTACAACATATAACTATATGGCTAAGTTCATTTGAGCATTCAGGGTCACATACATATACACTTAGATGTCAAATGAAATATATATATGATGTATATATATTACTCAAGTAGCGAAACAAATTAAATTAATTAATTAATTAAATGATTAATATTAATTGATTTCCTTGATTTGGTTGGTTTATTTTTGTCTTGATGCAAGAAATAAAACAAACAACTTTACGAAAATATATACTCAAATCACCATATTCAACTTGTGAATTGATTTGATTGTGAATTGATTTGATTGATGGTTTATATTTAATGATATACAAGATCCGTAAAATCTTGTTTGTTTTAAAAAGGCATATAACAACTTGTTTGGAATCGGTGGACTTAGACACAAAATACAAATATATATATATATATATATATATATATATATATATATATATATATATATATATATATATATATATATATATATATATATGATTGGATGGAGTAGGTATACTTTTTGATATCTTAAGTATTTTATTCAATCAACTTGCAAATTAGTTTGAAAAACAAAATATATATATGGGATTTTTCGCTTGGCATAATAGATGTAGAAAAACAATACTCAAAAACTCTCTGATTTTGTGCATTGGTTAAAAAACAAAATTTGCTATTGAATTTCATTTCTTTGCCGCGCGAAACCGAAGCCAACATTCGTTAAAACTATATACAGAGTGTATCTATTATTTGATATATTAATATAATTCGATTATATTAATACGTTACTTGGGTTTGGACTAGCATCCATTGACGGTTGTTTGAAGTGTAGTGTGGACTATCCTAAGAGACGGTCATATTTTTGATCGTAGGTTTCTCTCCTTCAATCAGTTTCTTCAAGAAAGGTATATCGTTTACTCACTTTGTGAATTACATATTTTGACAATTATTAGTGGTGTAACTGGATCTTTAGGATCGTTAATCATGTGCATGTTTTATTAAATTTAAATATATAAATATTTAATTTTGTAAATGGTTTATAAAATAATAATTGATTATTATTTTAACTATCCGCTGCGTTAATCTGATTTAAAAGTACACACGTTTTTCCAACAGTGGTATCAGAGCCAGGTTTTACACCATCTTAATTGTCGCGTGATTTTCTTTAGATTTAGCTTTGTGGTGAATTGGTAAAAGTTGAAACCTTTTTTGATTTTTAAAGTCAACGCGGTTGATTTAGACCTAACCTCATGACGCACAAATATGATTGAAAGAATATCACTATTTTAAATTGTAGATTTAATTGTTATGGCTTGAATATGTATTATAATTGTTGATTGTTATATTCCATGGTTATACACATGCATTATAACCATGGACAAGCCATATATAGTGTGAAGACCCGTCCAAATCCATCCAGACGAAGTCCATATCGATTATAAACGATTCACAACAGTTGATTACATCGCGAGGTACTTGACCTCTATATGATACATTTTACAAACATTGCATTCATTTTTGAAAAGACAATCTTTCATTACATCGAAAGTTGAAGGCATGCATACCATTTCATAATATATCTAACTATAATTGACTTAATAATAATATTGATGAACTCGACGACTCGAATGTAACGTCTTTTGAAATATGTCATGCATGACTCCAAGTAATGTCTCTAAAATGAGCAAATGCACAGCGGAAGATTTCTTTCGTACCTGAGAATAAACATGCTTTAAAGTGTCAACCAAAAGGTTGGTGAGTTCATTAGTTTAACATAAACAATCGTTTCCATCATTTTAATAGACCACAAGATTTTCATTTCTCATAAATAAACGTCCCATGCATAGAGACAAAAATATCATTCATATGGATTGAACACCTGGTAACCGACATTCACAATATGCATATAAGAATATCCCCATCATTCCGGGATCCTCCTTCGGACATGATATAAATTTCGAAGTACTAAAGCATCCGGTACTTTGGATGGGGCTTGTTGAGCCCGATAGATCTATCTTTAGGATTCGCGTCAATTAGGGTGTCTGTTCCCTAATTCTTAGATTACCAGACTATAAAGGGGCATATTCGATTTCGATCATTCAACCATATAATGTAGTTTCGATTACTTGTGTCTATTTCGTAAAACAGTTATAAAAAGTTGCGCATGTATTCTCAGCCCAAAAATATAAAGGGTAAAAAGGCAAATGAAAATCACGCATATAAATATTGTAAAATAGTTAATAAAGCATTTGCATGTATTCTCAGTCCAAAATGTATATAAAAAGGGAATAATGAAACTCACCATACTGTATTTTGTAGTAAAAATACATATAACATCTATGAACAAGTGTAAGGTTGGCCTCGGATTCACGAACCTATATCAATTATGTATATTAACACATATAATTGTAATCAAATAATTTCATTTCTTAATCTTATAATATTTATATATTAGTGTTGTAGTTATATGAAATTTATTATAAATCCTTATTAATATATATATACTTTATGTATATTTTATATCTTAGATTATATATTATCTATATTTATTTTCTGTATATCTATTTAAAGTAATTAATTTTTATACATATGATTATTTATATTTATTTATATATAATTAGTATTTTATCAAAAGAATCAATAATTTGTTATAAAAATATGTTTAATATAATTGTATGTAGTGTTAATATAAGTATACTTTTATATACCTAATATTTATTTGTTATCAAAATAATAATAATAATAATAATAATAATAATAATAATAATAATAATAATAATAATAATAATAATAATAATAATAATAATAATAATAAAATAGGAATAATAAAAATGCTACCTCAAGAATAGGCTCTTAAAAAAATATAACGCCACTGCCCGACTCAAACACGAGACCTCTCGATTAAACCAAACACACGTCTAACCATCGAACCGTTCATTTGTTTCTTGAATTAATCTCCACTTTTAATTATTTTAACCATCAATCTCATCTATCATTTATCATCTTCATCATTCTAAAATCCTTATCATGATTCTACACATACAATCATAATCATCATCACAGTGTCCTCTACAAACCATCATCATCGATCTATTTATGATTATCACCATCATAAAAATACTCCCCCATCATCATCATCTATCATTATCCTAAATTTAAAATGGTGTTTGGCCAAATTTAATCATGGCAGTCCAAACATCCGGTAACTACACCATTCACGGCTTAAACAAAGAAAAAGGAAAACGGTGGTCCAAATAGAAAGTTGGAATATGGTAGCCCAATAAGCAATTATCCATAATGTAATTTCGTTTAACCTAAAGACCCAACAAAAGCCCGTCAATCTGCTTGAACCTTTCGGTTGATGATTTAGTGGGTGTGGGACTAATTTACTTTTTACTTGTCGGTCAACAATGGAGCCCGGATCTGAAACATAAAAAAAAAAAAATAGCGGTGGTCCAACAACAACATAATTAAAGCTCAGCCATCGACATCTAAACCTGCTCCTTTTCCTTGCACTTGATCGAATAAAAAAAAAAGGTTGTTACAGCGTATGCATATAGCTGTAAAGTCGAACTTTTATGTGGGGTATTTCACATTTGATTATGTTGATCAACAAGTAAACTTCCACTAAGGCTTGGTTTTAAGAAAAAAAATACAGGAGCTAGAATACGGATTAATGCAACCGAACCTCTATATTGCAAGTTGGCCAAAAGATGTAAATAACTTTGAATTTGAATATTGTCGGCCATGAGCTAAATCGTGTCCCACATCTAACAACTTGTCTTGGATTCTTTTATAATGAGTTATAATCTTCAATCTATTTCAATTGACAAAGTAATAAACTGTGTTCGATGTCCATTGTTTGTTATTTCCGAAAATAGAAAACAGAAACACTTCATGGTGGTGTATGATTTGTTTTGATGGTTCATGAGTGGTGCTCAGCTTAGATTGAAAGAATTATAATAGCCTATGGTAGTAATCAAAACATATTGCAGGTTGGGGTTCACTGATGGTCGTGGAGCTGAGATTGAAAGATGGTGGTTCCAAATGGTTGGCTCGGTGTGGGCTGCAGAAACAGTACAACAGAAAAACAGATAGTAAATTCACGATAGTACAAAGAATATATGACGGATATGGCGATCATTGTGGGTGTGTTCATGGAGACGGTTGTAGGGTGGTTTTGTTCCATGAAGCAGGAAACGAACGAAGAAAAAAATAGTAGTGGGTTTCATTCTTTTCTGTATTGAAATTATCAAAATAAAATAGTTTTAAATTGAATAATTGATAATGAGTAAGGAAAGGTCAATGGGTTTCTTAAGAATGCATAGTAATCTCTTGTTTTATTGCTATTTGGAGTCGACAAAAAATAAAATAAAAATCAATATGTGATGTAGAAGATTGGTACTATCTGATGTAATGTAAAACGATTTTAGGGATATGAACAAAAATCAAAAACAGTATGGATTGGGATGTAAAGCTGAGTTTTGATTCCTAAAATCATTCGCATGATTTTATGCAGATTTATTAATGATTAATATATTACTTATAATTATCTTAATAATAATAATCTAAATAAAATGAATACTGATTTCCTAAGTTATCAAACTGTATATAACTGCATATTTATATATAATATGTATCTGTATCTGTCTATCCTTATATATGTATAACTGTTATATTTATATATTTGTTTTTTTTTATAGTTTATAATTAGTATTACTAATAATAATTATTATAACTATAATAATAATACTATCAATGTCATACATATTAATAATACAAGTTTATAATTATATAATAGTAGTAATATTATTACCAATAATATTATTACTATTGATAATGATACAAGTTTACATATATTCCAATATACATATGATAATAATTATTATAAAAATCACTTATTTATATACATACATTTATTTTTAGTAGCAACTTATTTTGTATAATATTTTTCATATTTAATTTTAATGATTTAATAACATTTTATAATTTCAAATACTTATATTTATATTTATATAAATTTATATATATATATATATATATATATATATATATATATATATATATATATATATTTATATTTATATATTTAGTTGTTTACAAACATTTGTTCGTGAATCGTCGGACGAAATCAAAGGTCAATCGTATACAGGAACACTGTTCGAAAATTTTCGAGACTATAACATTACAGACTTTGTTTATCGTATTAAAATCATATAGAGATTAAGTTTAAATTTAGTCGGAAATTCTCGGATAGTCACAGTACCTTCCCGTTAAAGAAATTTCGGCCCGAAATTTGAGTGAGGTGGTCATGGCTAACAATAAAAATGTTTTCATGACGAATATGAGTTGATAAATAGAGTTTTATCACTATTGAATAATTTGAATAAAACGATTCGATTACTCGAAGAGCATAAGTGAAGCTATCACAAAAGAGTGAAATGAATAAATGCAGGTTTGACTTAACCGGTGACGTAGTCACGGCTGATTTTCCGAAATTCAAGAGATTTAAAGGAAAATTTTGGAAATCTATAAGATCTGATTCTTCGGTATTTATGAAAATTAAGATATTTATAATTAAATGCGATGATCTGCCTCGATTGCTCGGTCTGGTATTTCGCTATAAATCAACCTCTTCCGTTCCCTTTATTTTCATCATCCCTATAACTTCTTTCTTAATCTATTCTTCCAAGGATTGTGTAATTGCTTAATCCAGTTTTAATTCTGAGCATTATTCTGGTCATTATAACAATAATCCTTCTCTTTCAATTGCCTCCAGAGGAATCAGTTTTCTTCTATTATGTCTTAGGGATTATTGTCTTTCTAATTCTGCCGTGTCTTTATTTTGCTATTCACATTGATATACACGGTTTGTAATTTATGTGTTTGTGACCGGCTTTGTATTTTCCTTTATATTTCGGAGCTCTATGCTTTTGTTTTCTCTTCTCGACTTCAAGTCAAGCGAATAATGGTTCAGAATTTGTAGATATAAAGTTTCAAATGATTATAATGTTCTAAGCAGGAAGGAACGTAATAGCACGATTTGATTTTTCAAATTACCAGAATCACTGAGAATAGAACTATCAAGAATATACTTTCTTGATATGTTCAGAAGTTTAGCAGAATGAAAGAGTCATGTAATATGGCACATGATGACGTTATGATCTGTGAATCATCATGTTCCACTAGAAACTCAGCATGACTTACTGTAATATAATCACGTTGATCAAGTGTCATTATATTATACTAACTCATGCATCAGTTCCCAACACTACTTCAAAAACATTCATATTTTAAGCTCAAAAGTTTACAGAATATAGAAACTAACAGTTTCTATATGATGTAACACTGATAGCACGTAAAGATTAATGATTTCAGATAAGAATAATTATAAAAATATCTTCAGAAATATGGAGAATATTTATAATGAAAGATACGATGATATCTTGGAATTTCTAATATCGAAGGATGATGAAGAAGATTTATCCGTAAGGGTTTAGATTTGGAAGCAAGGTATTCGCTAAAGATTTCATCAGAAACAGAATTATTTAGATTCTTTGAAGTCAAACTTATTCTTTGTGATTTGTCCACGGCTTCCTTCATAGTTTCGCATAATCCGTTTTTCGGTACTAGATTTTCTATTGAATGTTTCCAATATAATGATACACAGGAAGCACGAAGAGGTATATAATTTCAGACGAGAATATTTATGAAAATATCCTCAGAAATATCGAAGATATTGATGATGATATTTTGGAATTTCTAAGTTCGATGGTTGATAGAGAAAGATTTTCCGTAAAATTTTAACATGACTTCAGAGCAAGATATTCTCTAAAGATTTCAACGGATCCAGAATTATCTGGATTCTTTGAATATAGGGTATGGTCCTTGTATTTGTCCTTGGTCTCCTTCGTGGTTAACTCAATCCGTTTTCCAGTTCCAACTTTTCTGAGCTTTTCCAACATACTATTCTTTATCATCAAACTTTCGATGATTATGGTCGTTTACGGTTGTCTATGGTTTCTGCTGCTTCATTCAGCTTTTTCAACATTCAGAGTATTGATTTGTGACTGAGTGCTTTTCAGAATTCCAGAAGGAGAGATCATAATTCTAAGAGATAAATGTCATACATATAACTGTTGTTGTAGATATGCTGTGAGTTTTCAAAGTACTGATTGCTGATTCCCGGTAATTGGTATGGCAGTTCTCGTCACAAGATGCGGATGAGTATATGATAGGGTTTCAATGAATAAATATAATGATTTGTCAGAGAGATTTAAGCCAAGAAATAACGAGGTTGCTGGTATGTCTGCTGGTAATATGGTGGAATATAAAAGAATTCTCCGGTATCAAAAGGGTAATCGTATATATCAGGATTATAGTAAGGCTACTTCGAATGAAAAGTCGAAGTTGACTTGCTGGAGCTGTGACAAAATTGGCTACCTTGAAAAGGGATCGCAAAGTTATTTTTGCTAATAAATGCCAAAGGATCTGACGCAGCTACGTGTTAAACTTTTACTCAGTTGCCGAGAGTTTCTCAGATGCATAACTATGTGCATAAATCTTTCCTTCCGTAGATGAAGTGCGGTTGATTCATTCTATCGATTGAGGTGTTTTCAAGAATCAAGAAAGGTTTGAACGCAGAATGTAATCGTGAAGATACAATGAGGTTTAAGATGAAATCAAGTGGCAAACTTGAAGAATTTTTTTAGTTTCATATGTTATAATCAATATTTTAATTCATTTTAATTGTCCAATGTTATTAGTCCACAGTTGACAGTCCAATAATTCATATATAGTTTAATATATAATATTCGAATTAATTAATACGTATCGTGACCCGTGTACATGTCTCAGACTCGATCACAACTCAAAGTATATATATTATTATAGAATCAACCTCAACCCTGTATAGAGAACTCGATCATTACTGCATATAGAGTGTCTATGGTGATTCCAAATAATATATATAGATGCGTCGATATGATATGTCAAAACCTTGTATACGTGTCCCGATATTTAAAGTGCGTAAAATAAATAACAGAAAATAAATGACGATAAATAAAGTGCGTAAAGTAAAAAACAGAAATTAAATGACGATAAATAAAATTGCGAGAATTAAAATTGCGATAAATAAATTGCGATAAATAAAATGTAATACGGAATTAACAGTTAGCTAGGAACAGTTAGCTAGGATTGTGTTAGCGTGGATTCTTAACAGAATTTCTCATAGTTAATTTGTTTGTTTCTAACAAATTTTTATTTTATCAAATGTTTTCTTCATTATGCCACTTGTTGAATTCTGATAGGTCAAAATCCAAGTATGAAATTGAATGAAAATGGTTATTCTGTGGTGAACGGATTCGTATATCGGTGGATGTAAGTAGGATAGTATATGACTTGTTGAAACATATTCGAAGAACATACAATGTAACTTATTAATGTGAAATTTAAATAGTCCTCGGGTATTACCTACCCGTTAAAATATTTTCACCATTAACAGTTTGTACAAGAGAATTTTTAATTACAATCTTTATGAAAACATATATACATAATATTTTCTTCAGATGTATTCATGGATTTAATGAGTTAATATGATATTAAACTCATTTGCTTTTGGGTTAGAACTAGAATAAATAATCTCTAAAACTTTAGAGATTACATATTCGCCATGTCGAACGAAGATAAATGAGGTAGAACGATACGTAGAACTAAGATCATACTCAAAGTACATATGATGATATTGAAGCATGGATTGTTGATGGTATTGGTGTTGTTATTGATTATACTGTTGGTGTCGGTGATGTTGCTGAAGCTGGTACATTTTGCACCATATTCTCCGAATTGATTATTCGAGCGCGAAGTTCGTTGACTTATTACTCCAGGATGATTGTCGGTTTGAACGAGCGGATGAATAAGGTTCAGAATTGTGGATAGAGTATTATCTTGTCGAGTTACCCTGGAAATGGGACTGAAAATGGTGTCTCGAACAGGTTCGCCGGTAAACGCTTCAGGTTCATTGTCAAGAGGTGAATTCAGTTGGTGGAAGGGATTGCCTTCTGCGTGTCTCCATTAATTAAGTCAACTACGAACCCATCAGATGAATTGATAATGGCTGATTGGTTGATTCATGCCGATGACGCTGTTTTCGGAGCTTGGGTGAACATCTATGTCGGAATAGCTGTCGGAATAACTATCGGAATAGCTATCGGAATCTGTGGGACTCGAACTGGTTGCAGGATTCATCTCGTACGATCAGATGAAGGATTTTCGATAAGAAATAGATTATAGGATGTAGATTAGTACCCTGCAATACATAATTTACATATGCATATATAATACTAAAATCCCATAAGTTACGGAGGAATCTACGGAAGTTGTCAGGCAAAGTTACAGTAACAGATACGCTAAGATATGAAGTAGCAGATACGCTAAGATATGAATTTTGTCTATACACTATTCATGCAGTCAATGCATTAAAACGTGTCTAGACTAAGAATGATAAGTAAGTGATTCTCTAAGAATGATAAGCAGGTAATTTTTGACACAAAATGATAAGCAAAACTTTTGATATGCAGACACGGTCGAAGTCCAGACTCAATAATGCATCCTAACAACTTATCAGTTAGACCCACTAATGCAGACATGGTTCGCTAAGACCACCGCTCTGATACCAACTGTGAAGACCCATCCAAATCTATCCAGACGAAGTCCATATCGATTATAAACGATTCACAATAGTTGATTACATCGCGAGGTACTTGACCTCTATATGATAAATTTTACAAACATTGCATTCATTTTTGAAAAGACAATCTTTCATTACATCGAAAGTTGACGGCATGCATACCATTTCATAATATATCTAACTATAATTGACTTAATAATAATATTGATGAACTCGACGACTCGAATGCAACGTCTTTTGAAATATGTCATGCATGACTCCAAGTAATGTCTCTAAAATGAGCAAATGCACAGCGGAAGATTTCTTTCGTACCTGAGAATAAACATGCTTTAAAATGTTAACCAAAAGGTTGGTGAGTTTATTAGTTTAACATAAACAATTGTTTCCATCATTTTAATAGACCACAAGATTTTCATTTCTCATAAATAAACGTCCCATGCATAGAGACAAAAATATCATTCATATGGATTGAACACCTGGTAACCAACATTCACAATATGCATATAAGAATATCCCCATCATTCCGGGATCCTCCTTCGGGCATGATATAAATTTCGAAGTACTAAAGCATCAGGTACTTTGGATGGGGCTTGTTGAGCCCGATAGATCTATCTTTAGGATTCGCGTCAATTAGGGTGTCTGTTCCCTAATTCTTAGATTACCAGACTATAAAGGGGCATATTCAATTTCGATCATTCAACCATATAATGTAGTTTCGATTACTTGTGTCTATTTCGTAAAACAGTTATAAAAAGTTGCGCATGTATTCTCAGCCCAAAAATATAAAGGGTAAAAAGGCAAATGAAACTCACGCATATAAATATTGTAAAATAGTTAATAAAGCATTTACATGTATTCTCAGCCCAAAAATGTATATAAAAAGGGAATAATGAAACTCACCATACTGTATTTTGTAGTAAAAATACATATAACATCTATGAACAAGTGTAAGGTTGGCCTCGGATTCACGAACCTATATCAATTATGTATATTAACACATATAATTGTAATCAAATAATTTCATTTCTTAATCTTATAATATTTATATATTAGTGTTGTAGTTATATGAAATTTATTATAAATCCGTATTAATATATATATACTTTATGTATATTTTATATCTTAGATTATATATTATCGATATTTATTTTCTGTATAACTATTTAAAGTAATTAATTTTTATACATATGATTATTTATATTTATTTATATATAATTAGTATTTTATCAAAAGAATCAATAATTTGTTATAAAAATATGTTTAATATAATTGTATGTAGTGTTAATATAAGTATACTTTTATATACCTAATATTTATTTGTTATCAAAATAATAATAATAATAATAATAATAATAATAATAATAATAATAATAATAATAATAATAATAATAATAATAATAATAATAATAATAATAATAATAATAATAATAATAATAATCATACTAATAATAAAATAGGAATAATAAAAATGCTACCTCAAGAATAGGCTCTTAAAAAAATATAACGCCACTGCCCGACTCGAACACGAGACCTCTCGGTTAAACCAAACACACGCCTAACCATCGAACCGTTCATTTGTTTCTTGAATTAATCTCCACTTTTAATTATTTTAACCATCAATCTCATCTATCATTTATCATCTTCATCATTCTAAAATCCTTATCATGATTCTACACATACAATCATAATCATCATCACAGTATCCTCTACAAACCATCATCATCGATCTATTTATGATTATCACCATCATAAAAATACTCCCCCGTCATCATCATCTATCATTATCCTAAATTTAAAATGGTGTTTGGCCAAATTTAATCATGGCAGTCCAAACATACGGTAACTACACCATTCACGGATTAAACAAAGAAAAAGGAAAACGGTGGTCCAAATAGAAAGTTGGAATATGGTAGCCCAATAAGCAATTATCCATAATGCAATTTCATTTAACCTAAAGACCCAACAAAAGCCCGTCAATCTTCTTGAACCTTTCGGTTGATGATTTAGTGGGTGTGGGACTAATTTACTTTTTACTTGTCGGTCAACAATGGAGCCCGGATCTGAAACATAAAAAAAAATAGCGGTGGTCCAACAACAACATAATTAAAGCTCAGCCATCGACATCTAAACCTGCTCCTTTTCCTTGCACTTGATCGAATAAAAAAAAGGTTGTTACAGCGTATGCATATAGCTGTAAAGTTGACCTTTTATGTGGGGTATTTCACATTTGATTATGTTGATCAACAAGTAAGCTTCCACTAAGGCTTGGTTTTAAAAAAAAAATACAGGAGCTAGAATACGGATTAATGCAACCGAACCTCTATATTGCAAGTTGGCCAAAAGATGTAAATAACTTTGAATTTGAATATTGTCGGCCATGAGCTAAATCGTGTCCCACATCCAACAACTTGTCTTGGATTCTTTTATAATGAGTTATAATCTTCAATCTATTTCAATTGACAAAGTAATAAACTGTGTTCGATGTCCATTGTTTGTTATTTCCGAAAATAGAAAACAGAAACACTTCATGGTGGTGTATGATTTGTTTTGATGGTTCATGAGTGGTGCTCAGCTTAGATTGAAAGAATTATAATAGCCTATGGTAGTAATCAAAACATGTTGCAGGTTGGGGTTCACTGATGGTCGTGGAGCTGAGATTGAAAGATGGTGGTTCCAAATGGTTGGCTCGGTGTGGGCTGCAGAAACAGTACAACAGAAAAACAGATAGTAAATTCACGATAGTACAAAGAATATATGACGGATATGGCGATCATTGTGGGTGTGTTCATGGACACGGTTTTCGGGTGGTTTTGTTCCATGAAGCAGGAAACGAACGAAGAAAAAAATAGTAGTGGGTTTCATTCTTTTCTGTTTTGAAATTATCAAAATAAAATAGTTTTAAATTGAATAATTGATAATGAGTAAAGAAAGGTCAATGGGTTTGTTAAGAATGCATAGTAATCTCTTGTTTTATTGCTATTTGGAGTCGATAAAAAATAAAATAAAAATCAATATGTGATGTAGAAGATTGGTACTATCTGATGTAATGTAAAACGATTTTAGGGATATGAACAAAAATCAAAAACAGTATGGATTGGGATGTAAAGCTGAGTTTTGATTCCTAAAATCATTCGCATGATTTTATGCAGATTTATTAATGATTAATATATTACTTATAATTATCTTAATAATAATAATAATCTAAATAAGATGAATACTGATTTCCTAAGTTATCAAACTGTATATAACTGCATATTTATATATAATATGTATCTGTATCTGTCTATCCTTATATATGTATAACTGTTATATTTATATATTTGTTTTTTTTATTGTTTATAATTAGTATTACTAATAATAATTATTATAACTATAATAATAATACTATCAATGTCATACATATTAATAATACAAGTTTATAATTATATAATAGTAGTAATATTATTACCAATAATATTATTACTATTGATAATGATACAAGTTTACATATATTCCAATATACATATGATAATAATTATTATAAAAATCACTTATTTATATACATACATTTATTTTTAGTAGCAACTTATTTTGTATAATATTTTTCATATTTAATTTTAATGAGTTAATAACATTTTATAATTTCAAATACTTATATTTATATTTATATAAATTTATTTATATATATATATATATATATATATATATATATATATATATATATATATATATATATATATATTTATATATTTAGTTGTTTACAAACATTTGTTTGTGAATCGTCGGACGAAATCAAAGGTCAATCGTATACAGGAACACTGTTCGAAACTTTTCGAGACTATAACATTACAGACTTTGCTTATCGTATTAAAATCATATAGAGATTAAGTTTAAATTTAGTCGGAAATTCCCGGGTCGTCACATATAGGTTTTAATAATGTAGTTATTAAAATTGTGATTGCATACATAGCCCGTAATGCCCTGACCTATGTGTTTGATTATATGTGATTGTTGATTACGGCAATATTATGTCATGTTGATTATTTATTTTATTACAAAGGCCATTTTGAAGCCAAAGTTGTATTATATTTATTTTACATTTTCATAGTATTGTTTTTAAGTTTATTCTAAATTATAAAAGTATTAGATTAGTTGTACTTTTCAATTTTAAATAAATGTAATAAGATGAAGATTAAAGATAAAGATGCAACGTGGATTTTGACTTAGAAGATGGCGAACATGTCAAGTTGACAATGATGGCGTTTGTCAGGTTTCACTTGATTCTTGAATTAAGTGGGAGCTACGATATTACCCTTAGTTTGACCTCTTGATCCCATGTCGGCTCATGGGATCAAGCATAGGATTTTTGGGCTAGGCTATGTGTGTGTGATGCATGATATGGTTGTGTTTTATTTTTGAATTTATATATAATTGTTGATTAGAATATATATGCTAAATGTTTTTGATGAAAACATTAAATAAAACCGGTAACGAGTTTCAAATATTAAAATTGATGATTTTAAAAGGTTAAACTCTAACGAGTTTAAAGTTAAATAATTTTGAGACTCAAGTTATATATGTTTTTGATGAAAGCATTAAATAAAACTCTAAACGAGTTTCAAAGATTAAAATTGATGATTTTAAAATAAGTTAAACTCTAACGAGTTTAATGTTAAATGATTTTGAAAGTCAAATAATATATATGGACGACATCTTTTAAAACTGTTTTAAAACGATACACGTTTGTGTATTTGTTATTTTTATATCTTATAAATTAAATAACAAATTAGATCACAAACATAATTGACATATACAATTGGTTAAAATGTTTTTTAACTAATAGTGTAGTGAATCTTGTGTGCATGTATTATTCGTTGACACAAACGTTTTCCAAAAAACTCGTCAAATTTAAGTCATGCCATCCAATGAGCTTGCAAACACTCCTCATTATTTTTCTGATCTAGTGAGACTAGGCTGAATTATAGCCACGAGGTGGATTTTTCGATCTAGTGAGACTAGCATGAATTTCCACTGTTTTCAAATTGGACGACTTAATCGTATTCACGGTGAGACCTGAGTTCGACGCAATGATGGGACAAACATGCCATTAGATAATAGTGGTTTGTTGGACTACATATATCGTGGTTTGTTGGACTACATATATCTCTAGGTCCCATAAAGATCTAAGAGTTGTACTTGTAATGCAATAACCCGCTACCTACCAATAGACTCCATAACTGCTAGCTGATCAACAGATGTGGCTATGGAACCTCTATGTGGATCTTAGGCCTTCGTAAATTAATTGTTTTTAAAAATTATAAAAACTTGGGTAGTTAATTTATTAAAGCTCAATATCGAAAATACTAAATTGAATCTTATTTCTGTTGTAGATGTTAAATAATCAAAACGTAAACCAAACACACTTCCTTATTTGTTGGAGAAGGATAAACTCAATTGTTCAAACTTCCCAGACTGGCACTGTAATCTGAGAACTGTTCTCAAACATAAATGGAAGTTGAACAAAATTTAGAACCATATCCGTTCTTCCTGCTGTGGCAGTTGCTGCTGCTCAGCAAAATGATTATCGAATGTTGTTCGATGATCAGGAAGAAATAGGATTGAAGGGTGAAAAAGAATAAGTCGAATACTTTGTGGAAGAAAAATGACAAATCATTTGCTAGGAAAAATATTCCACCTTCCAAGAAGGAAAGCCTAACAAAAGACGCCGAATGTTTCCATTGTGGAAAGGTTGGCAATTGGAGAAGGAAGTTGTCCTATCTTCCAATCTGAGCTAAAAAAAAGGCAACGCTGGCGAGACTAGCAAATCAGGTATATTCCATATATAGTTATATACTTCTTCTAGTGATTCCTAGATCTTTGTTAACTGGTTGTGGCCTTCACACCTGTAACAATATGAAGGGAATGAGAAGAAGTAATAGATTGAAGAAAGACACACTGGATTTGCAAGTAGGCAAGGGGGATCAAGCTTTTGTTAAAGCTATTGGTACCTCTGAACTTACTTCTCTAAGTGATCTTATTGTTTTATTGGAACAATAGCATTATGCTCTCAATACTGCGAGCGACTTACTTTGAAAGATGTTAATAATGAACTTGCATTTACACACTTAGGTATTTCAGTTTCTAAGGATAATATATTTATCTTAATACCTATCCACGTGATGGTATTTTTGAAATTGATATGCATAGTGTAATTTCAAATGAGAATTCTGTGTATACCTACATCGCCAAAGTCTACAAGCAAGACTTGAATAAGACCTATCTATGACATTGTCATATTGGTCATATAAACAAACAATGCATTTCAAAACTTCAATCTAATGGACTTTTGGAATCAATTGACTCTGAGTCATTTGAAGTATGCGAGTCATGTTTATGTGAAAAGATGAAAAATGCTTCTTTCTCCGATTTAGGTAAAAGAGCTAAAGATCTTTTTGGACTAATACATACTGCTGTATGTAGCCCTTTAAGAATAATGTATAGATTTAGTTAACTTTACTTCATTACATTTACTGATGAGTACAGTAGCTATGATTATGTTCACTTGCTGAAACATAAACATAAAGCTATTTTAACATTCAAAAGTATTCCAAAATGAAGTAGATATTCAGCTTGGAAAGACCATTAAAGCACTTCGCTCTGATGGAGTAAGTAAGTTTATGAATCAAGAGTTTTTTGGACCACCTAAAGAATTGTGGGATTGTCTCATAGTTCACTCTACCTTACACACCACAACACGATGGTGTGTCTAAGTAAGAGGAATCGAACTTTACTTGATATAGTTTGATTTATAATGAGTCTGATTTCTCTACTATCGTCTTTTAGGGATATGCATGAGAGTCTGCTGTAGGCATACTCAATGTGATTCCAACTATGAAGGTAGAAAAGACACCATATGAGTCATGGCATGGGAAGAATCCCAAGTTGTCTTATCTGAAAGTCAGGGGTTGTAAAGCGTACGTGAAGCATGACACTTCAAACAAATTAGAACCCATAACTATCTAATGTTACTTTGTACGATACATAAAGGAAACAATGGGTTACTGCTTGCTGAAGACAACATGTTTTCTGCTCAGTCTGCTGAATTCCTGGAAAGAGATCTTCTCTTACAAGAAGTCAGTGGAAGTATGAAGAAATTCAAGTACTTTAAAGTAACATACCTTCAGTAAGCACTAGCAATCCACATGTTAAAACTGAGCGCACTGTTGGTGAGCCAGAACATGTTACACCTGCACTTTATAGATCTAGTAGAACTCATCGGCTTATGAGGTTTAATTATCTGCTTAATTCAAATAAACCTTAACTAAGGGATTATGATGAACACTCTAGCTGCGTGAGGCCATATCAGATCCTGAATCTAAAAATGACTAGATTCTATGAATACAGATATGCAGTCAATGAAGGATAATCAAGTATGAGACTTGATTGATCTTCTACCTAATTGTAAGACAATGAGGTAAAAATGGGTCTTCAAAGGAAGACTGATATAGATGATAATGTAAACACTTTTAATGGTCGATTGGTGACAAAAGGTTATGATGAAAGTTTTTCACTAGTCGCGAGCCTTAAAATAATTAGGATACTTATTGCCATGGTTACTTTTCCTGATAATAAAATATGACTAATGGATGTCAAAACCACTTTCCTAAATGGCGACCTAAGCGAGGACGTATATATGGTTCAGCCGGAAGGGTTTGTGAATCCTAAGCATCCTAATAAAGTATGCAAGCTTCTAAAATCCATTTATGGATTAAAGCAAGTATCTAGGAGCTAGAATCTTAAGTTTAATGAGAAAATCAAAGTGTTTAATTTTTCTCAAAACCAAGATAAGCCCTAAGTTTACATTAGAGCTAGTGGGAGCAGAGTAGTCTTTTTGATCTTATATGTTGATGACATATTACTTATTAGAAATAACATTCCAACTTGCAAGATGTCAAGTCTTGGCTTGGAAAATGTATTTTCATAAAGGATCTTGATGAAGCTACTTATATTATTGGAATGAGGATCTATACAATAGATCCAATTGGCTTATTGGTTTGAATCAAAGTACATACATTATTTTGCAGAGATTTAGCATGCAAAACTCCAAGTATGGAGCTTTGCCAATGCAAAAGGGCATAACCATGAGAAAGTCTCAAAAGTCCTATCACAGCAGATGAGATGAGACAAATGAAATGTATCACATATGCTTCGGCTATATGATCCATTATGTATGCCATGATATGTACTATACTCGATGTTTCATTAGTTTTGAGTTTGACGAGTCATTGTCAACATAATCCAGGTGAAGTATATTGGATTGTTGTTAAGAATATTCTTTAGTATTTGCAGAGTACTAATGATATGTTCTTGGTTTACGGTGGTTTGGAAGAAGAGTTAAGTATTAAGTTTTATACTTATTCTAGTTTCCAAACTGATCAAGATGATTCTCGATCCAGTCACGTTGTTTCTTTGTCATGATGGGCAAGACAGTTGATTGGAAGAGCTCTAGGCAGAGCACTATTGAACAATCTACAACAAAAGCATAATACATTGTTGACTGAGAAGCTGCTCAGAAAGCTGTCTGGATAAGGAAGTTTGTTGTTATACTCAGAGTAGTACACAACATTTAATCTTCTATAATATGTACTGTGATAGTTCGAGTGTTAATATACTTTTGAAAGAATCACACGTACATAAAAGTATCTGGCACATTCTTCAAAAGTTTGACTACATTCATTAAGAGGAATGATATTAGTATTCTTAAAGGTTCATACAAATGATAATGTGGCTGACCCGTTCATGAAGCCCATGATGCACAACAAGCATGATGATCATTCTAGTAATACTGGACTTCGTTATGCTGCTAATCTTTTTCATTTGTAATTTAGTATTTGGATATTTTTGAAACATTAAGCAGTTTTATATTAATGAATTGATATATAGTTGGTATGATCGTTTTCATTTATATCACAGTGTTCTATATTAGCATGTTTAATCCATGAATAATTGTTGATTATTCAAAATTTCCATAATCGGTCATGTTATGGGAATAACATGAATTAAGATTAATATGAAACTTTGGTTATATTCATTGATGATGAATAGTTAACTTGTTGAGATCAAAATTCATATGTATTCATTGATGATGAATATTGGAATGACCCAACCATGAGATGTCACTACATGGATCGTAGTCAGTAGTGAATCTTTTAGTGATTATTGTTGACATATATTTATGTAATAGATTAGTGGCACACGGTTTTATCTTAATTATGTAATGTATTTACTGTTTTACCATGGTAACAATATATCTTTTGTATCTTGGGAGGTTGTCATATATAAACAACCTCCCCTATTCTAATACAACTAGTTATCCATTTGGCACTTACTCATCTTATCCTTTTCTCTCTAGTGTTCTTGAATAACTAATACTTCTAACCCACTAATCAACTCACAAACCGGTCGATCTAGGCTTCTTTAGGGACTAACAATTGGTATCAGAGCGGGACATGCTATCTTGCTTGTAGATCCAAGGATTGAAGGCTCTAGATTCGTGTTTTGAAGTGCTTGGTGTTCTTCAGTTGAGGTATCACGATTAATCTTTATTTGGTCATGAATTTGCTTGTTATTTGTTAAGTATATGTATGTTATCTGCTTGAAATCTGTCTAAAATGTGTTATCATGTACTGAATTCTTCATGCTCTAACTCAAATTGGTTTGCTGATTAAAGATCTATGCACGAAAATGTATACCAGACCATAATCTGTCATGATTTCCTTAATGTTTAACAAGCTTTATCTCATGAAAACGTTATTTATGTCAAAATTGTATGAAACTTATGAAGTTTTCTGGAAATTAAGTGCTTAGTTCATGTACTTTGTACATACTTCATGCTTGAATATTCGTGTTTCTGCTGCCATGACTGAGTTACTATGTTTTTGTCACTTTATTTCATGATTTAATCGAAATTTGCGTGGTAATAATCACTCCTTTATGTTAAGGTTAATTAAAGGTCCTAAACTTACTTGATTCATTGCTGTTTTGCACTCAAATCCTGCTAAATCTGCTTTAAAAACCATTTAATTTACTTAAGATTTTACCCAGAACAGACGCTCGAAAACCCCTTCTAGGCTTGATTCTGCTCGAAAACCTCTCAGGGTTGCATCACTACAGTGAAACCCTAAGGTTCTTGCTCTAAAAACCTGTTCATTCACCCACGTGTTGAGTCTGTTTTGGCTCCAAACTTTGGACCCTTAGTCAATACCCACCGAAATTGCTATTACCCGATAGTTTTATGTGTGAAAAGGACATGTCCTTGACATAATCCCTTGATTTGTGTCATAGAGGACAAAGGACTCGTCCTTTTGTGCATAAGCTTGTACTTTTGTGTAAGTATTCACGTGCATAGGTATTCTCTCTCTTAGGTCAAACAACTTGAAATTAAAACAAACTGAATTAAGTGTTTTCAGTCAAATTTGCTCGAAAAATTGTGAAAAGTGTGATTTTTGCTCGAGAACAGTGTGTAATTCGAGTATTTGCTCGAAAATTGTGCTAAAAATTAAAGGATTGATTGAAAACAATGATTTTTATTGCCCGAAAACCTTGCACGAAATTCTCTTTCTGCTCGAAAATCTTAGTTTTTTGTCTCATTGTGCTCGAAAACTCAGCTTCCAGAAAACCTGGTTTTGCTCGAAAACCACCCTGTTTTGGAGACTTGGTTTTGTTTGAAACCCTAGTTATCTGCTCTAAAATTTAGGTGCTCTAGAACTAGATTTGTGCTCGAATACCTTACCTGCTCGAATACATTGCCTGCTCTAAAATTTTGCTAGTGCTTTATTATCTTGCTTGCTCGAAAACCTAGGATTTTGCTCCCATAACTGTCCTGCTCGAAAACCTCCCTCTCTTAACTACTGTGTTGCTGCTCGAAAACATAGTCTGATTTGAAATTTGGCTTTGCTCAAAAACCACTCGGTTTATACAAGTGGTTTTACACCAAAACCCTAATTTCACTCTGTTTACACAAGTGATTCTCTACACTCAAACTCTCCACTTAACAATCACTTGTTAAAACTCCTCTCTTTTGCACCACTCAGTTTACACTACTAGTTAAGATGGCTACTGCAAACTGTGATGCTTTGGTCGTGGGCTCGGATACCCGTCCTCCCATGCTGTTCGAGGGACTGTTTGACGAATGGAAAGGAAGGTTTAACAACTTCATCGATGGAAAAGGAGAACAAACCAAATACCTCTGGGAATCATTTCTCAATGGACCTAAGATCTCACTTCACCCTGACACCGGCGCGGTTCTAAAACCCTATGAACTCCAGGGTGAAGAAGCCAAGAGAGCTCAAGCCGATATTGATTCCAGGTCCATTATCATGCAAGCTCTTCCTCATGACATGTACAAATCAGTCAGCTCTCTGAAATCCAGAAAAGAACTTCTAGATGAAATCACCCGTCAACAGGAAGGATACATCTAATCCGACCAGACAAAACTTGACATAGCTCTCGTAATGTATGAGGACTACTTTCAGAAACCTGATGAACCTCTAAAGGACTACTACATACGCTTCTGTGAAGTCATCAATGGGCTAAAAAAGGTTGGACTGAAAAAGGAAAATCAAGAGCTGAACATGAAATTTCTGAAGGAACTGAATGCCATCTGGACACCATACAGAAACAACTTCCGTGCCTCCAAGAACACCAAGAAGTACAACATCCATGAAGTTGTAGGGAAACTAATGAATCAACAACCTGATGTTCTAACCGCTCAAAAACCCTAAATCCAACCTATCTGAAACCAGTGATCCAATGGCTCTGTTTGTTAACAAAAGCTCCACCAAAACCCCTTCCAACCGCTCCAATTCACTCAAAGCAAAACAAACCATTTCCTCTGATGAGGACACATTCTTTGATGTTGATGAAGAGCATCGAGATCTCGTCAAGGCTGCCGCAATGTTCAGCAAGCAACTGAATCTCAGGAGATCATCTGGAGGTTTTAGTAAAAACAACAACAATCGAACCTCATCCAGCTCTTCATACTATAAAAAACCCGAAACCTCAACCACTCAATACCGAGCTCCTGACAACAAGGACCCCGATAATGTTTGTTTCAACTGTGGTAAAACAGGTCACTTTGCACGTGAATGCAGACTACCCAAACGAAAGGATGCCGAATACTACAAGAAAAAGATGTTGCTCGCCCAAGATGCAGAAAAGGGGAAGGTCCTCAAAGCCTCAGGTGATATTTGGCTAAAATGGTCAGACAGTGAATAGGATCCTGAACGAGCTAATGTAGTGAAACTCACCAGCATGAATTGTGCTCCTGACAATGTTTCTTCCGATGATGAGGAAGAGGTACAACTTTACACTTATAATACATGAATATTATAACTCTGTAAATAACAACTCTGAATGTGTTGCTGATGCACTGCATGCACCCTCTAATAAACCTAATGACCCACATGTCCAATCTAATGTGTCCATTAGAGATGAACCTGCATCTAATAATCATGATAAAATGCTCCCTAAATTGCCTGATATGTATGTTGACAACTTTGCTAAAATGAGTAAGAACCTTAGATCTCTGGCTAGTCAAGTTAGCGGACTTCAAAATGAGAACCATAGGTTAAAAGCTGAATTGAAAATCAAAGTGTCAAACAATGCATACCTGACCCTTCAAAAGGATCTAGCTAAAAAAGTAACACAATTAAAGGAGCTAGAATCTAGTGTGAGACTGTTACGGATAGAAAGGACAGATTTTAGGTTAAGAAATGAAGTTCTTAGTGAGAAAGTAGACAATGCTGAGAAAGAAATTAAGAAACTCACTGCCTCTAAGAAAACTCTTCTAGACACCTTAGAAGAAAAGATAAGAGAACCCCTTTTCGATCTTGCTAAGAAAACCTCTGAATGTTCTAAACTTGTTGCACATAATCTAGAGCTTCAAACTCACCTAGGTCAATTTGAAGAAAAGCTCTACAGGACCGAACAGTCTAAGGTTGTTTTAGCCGGACACATCTCGAATCAAACCTTGTTTATGAATCGACCAAAGGACTACTTCCGTGAGAACAAAGGATTAGGCTTTGAAAATCCTCTCACCTTGACCAATATGGCCAAAGCTGAGCCCTGTCTGTATGATAGTAAGTACTTGATGATTGGCCTACCTGCACGACTCACATTTGCATCCAACAGTGAGGTTGAGGAAGCATTGGCTAAAAGATCAACCAAAATGAAACGAGAAATTGCTCTAATCTATGATAAAATGAATGCTCTTTACTTGAAAAAGAAAAACTCGTTTTCTCATGAAAGTTTGCCAGATTTCTTTAATGAGGGTGAAAATTCGGAAGGTCAAAAACAGGTTGTATACTTACCAACCCTGGTCTTAGAAAAATACATCAGTTTAGAAAAGGAACTTTTTGAAAACAAAATGAAATCTTTTGACAATGAACGAAAATTTCTAATGATCATAAAAGCCATGCAACACCAAACCTCACTCCATGTGTCCACAAATGATCATCTTGTTCATGATGTTCATGAACTTGAAAAACAGATTGCTAGTCAAGCGACTACTTTCTGTGAAATGATTTCAAAGTCCAAAGCCCCACAGGAACCTTCACCCTTCCACCCTAAAGAATCCTCAAATATTCTAATTGATTCTCTCAGGGAAGAAATCGTTGATTTAAAACTTGAACTAAAAGGCTATAAAAACATGTTGCTCTTATTGAAAAAGGCAACATTGATTTGCAAGTAAAAGTTTTAATGATCCGTGATCTTGAAAAAGCCGAAAAGAATTTTGGTCCAACTGTAACACAAAATTCTTCACAACAAGAGAAATTCATACCATGGGTACCCACTTATTCTCAACGAGTTCTTCCCCCACATCACCAAGGTCTTCCTTACGCTACTGTAGCGAACTCAAGGAAACCTGTCATTCCAGCTATCACCATCCTAAAAAACCTAATCATGCCTCTCGATTAGAGATGATTGTCACAAAAAGGGGTGCTGATCCTAAACCACCACATTCCGCAACCTTGATGAGAAAGCCAAACAACCCTATTCGAAGAATAATCCAAGAACATGGTGGGAATGACCACTCATCAAGAAAAGTTCATAACCACCCTGCACCGTCTACCGCAGGCAGGAGGGGTGGTTCATACGATACTCGTGTCCATCATAATACCAACCACTCTAACTCTATTCAGAGCAACAGTGATAGATTTCTTGACCACAACCCCAAATCTATCAGACATTTGCAACGACCAAACATTAAGTATGTTACAAAGCAGACATCTGATGGATTAACTAAAATTCAAAAGCGAAATCGTCACAAAAGAGCACAAAGGGCTAGACAATCATTACTTAAAAACATGAATTGTTTTCAAACTGAGTCTAAATTTGGTGTTTTAAATTCCACAGGACATAAACCAAAACAAAGAATTTTGAAAGCATGGAAACCCAAGACTGAATCAGTCCAAGCATCCTCAAGTCTTGCTTCTCAGTTAGGGTCATTAAACTGTAATAGATGTAAAAGACGTCTGTATTTTGGTCACCATAACCATGATTCGTGTGTTGTAATGAATGTCCAGACTTTGTTGAATGTATCTTCTGATGAACCTAATGTTTTAAATTCTCTGAATCTGTCTGCTTACAAGGAACCCGAGATAACTGGGGTGCCTAAAACATGTGCTTAACTCTGTTTTGCAGGTTATCCCAGCATGTGTTTGGTATCTGGATTCTGGTTGTTTCAGACACATGACTGGCGATAAATCCATGTTGAAAAACTATGTCAACAAGTTCCTAGGTACTGTTCACTTTGGAAATGATAAAATTGCAACAATCGAGGGGTATGGAGATTATGTGTTCAACAGTGTGACCATCAAACGCGTGTCCTATGTTCGAGGGCTTGGGTACTGTCTCTTTAGTGTCAGCCAATTCTGTGACAGTGATCTCCGCATGATCTTTGAAAGATCTATATGCTGTGTTCAAACCATGGAGGGAGACAACTTACTCGAAGGAAAATGTGAATCCACTCTTTACTCTCTTGCCATGAAAAACATGTCTTCACACTTACAACCACTCTGCCTGGTTTCCAAAGCTTCCTCTGAAACCTCATGGCTGTGGCATCACCGAATGTCTCACCTTCACTCTTAGAACCTCAACAAACTTGTTTCCAATAACCTTGTTGAAGGTGTTCCACTCATCTCATTCGATACTACACACGTCTGCCCTTCCTGTGCTATGGGTAAGATTCATAAATCCTCCCACAAATCAAAAACCGAATTCAACACCACCTGTCCACTACATATGCTTCATATGGACCTTTGTGGGCCAATGCGTGTTTCCAGTCTTGGCGAGAGAAAGTACATCCTAGTTATAGTTGATGACTATTCACGTTACACCTGGGTCAGATTTCTGAAAAATAAGTCTGAGACTCCAAAAATAATCATTGATTTCCTGAAAAGAATTCAACTATCCACCAATAAGCTTGTACGTTTACTTAGAACTGATAACGGCACCGAATTTCAAAACTCTGTTCTTAACTCATATCTAGATCATGCTGGTATCACCCATCAATCCTCTGCCGCTCGTACTCCACAACAAAATGGATTTGTTGAAAGACGAAATCGCACCCTTGTTGAAGCAGCAAGAACAATGCTTGTTTATTCCAAATTACCTCCGTCCCTCTGGGCTGAAGCTGTTAACACTGCGTGTTTCACCCAAAATCGGTCCATCATTAACCGTCGATTCGAGAAAACTCCATATGAACTTCTTTTCAATCGTCAACCCAATGTGAAGTACTTTTGCATATTTGGATGTGTGTGCTATGTTCTAAATGACGAGGACAACCTTGGAAAATTTGATGTTCGCGGTGATGAAGCAATATTTATTGGCTACTCTCAAGATCGTGTGGCATATCGTGTTTACAATTGTCGAACTTGGATCATTAAAGAAAGCACCAATGTCAAGTTTGACGAGATGTCTGGAATGCTACTTGGACATAACGACTCTCGCCCTGGTCTCAATCCTGATCCTCACTTCCGGCATGTTCCACTGGCCACCTCTGATGATCTGGATGTGTTGTTTGAACCCATCATCTGTAACATCCCGCATTTTTCCGTTAAATTATTTTAACGCCCGTTTTTTTTAAAAATAATACCTTTCGTTATTTAAATTCGTAGTTTCCGTTGACTAACGTTCATAATAATTCCGTCATTTAATTATAACACCTCTCGTTAACTTGCGTTTTAAAAATATTCGATCGGTTAAATCCGGCACCCGCTTCTAAACTCGAGGGACTAAAATTGACACGGGGCAAACTAGTTGACTAGGTCAACTAGTCCACCCCAAACACCACCATTCAATCACCTCCATCCCTCTCTCTTTCTCTCTAGCAAGAACACACACAAACACCCAATTCAATCATTCATCATCTAAATTCGATCTAGGAGGCTTACAACAAAACAAATTACATATTTGGAATCCTCTCTTCATCCTCTACAATTTGATACCAACTTCATCTCGTTTGGGTAACATTTCTAAAACTCTAGATTTCTCTAAATTCGTGTTTTTGATTTGAAATGGTGTTAGTTAGTGTCTATGGCTCGTGTCTAGCATGAATATATGATTTACTTGCTCGATTTGTTGTTTTGAGTAACTAGTTTGAACATTTGAAATGGGTTTGCTTAATCTTGCATTTTGGAAGATTAAATGTTGTTTGATTGTTAAAGTTCATGTTTTAATTGTGTTACTAGTATCATTAGCTTCGTTTTGATGTATAGGTTGATTAAGGAAACTCCAAAAACATGATTATTGATTTTGAGATGTTTGACTAGGGTTTGATAGTTCTTGACATGAATTTTTGGATGCTTGAATGCCATGGAATGTTAATTATTAGTGTTTAGTTGTAATGTATGTTTCATTACCTTCAAAACGGCATATTATATGTGTGAATTGGTTTCCCGAAACTCAAATTGCATTTGAAGAACTTGAAACCTTAAAAATGAACGTTTAATGATCACTTGATGAGTTTTCGGCTATTATAAATGATGTTTTTGTTTGGTGAAACATGTTTAGTTGTGTTCCTTGTCAAAAGAGCTTTCCAACGGTATAAGATACGTCTTCTAGTTGTTTACGGTTTGAGTTTTGCGTTTGTTTGAAAATTGACCAAGCCTTGAACAAGTGAAACAGGCCTGGGACCAGGCCACGGCCATTGTCGCGGCGCGACAGGCCTGGCCGCGGCGCGGCATAAGCCGTGCCCAGCTTCTGTCTCCAATGTCCGTTTCACGTGAAATGTTTGCCATGTTTTAGACTTCCAATTCGCATGCAACTTGTTCTAACATGCTTATATATGAATAACTAGCATAGAAAATTTGTCCGAGACCCGACCCGAACATGTTGACTTTTTCGTTGGCTTTGACCAAGTTTGACTTTTTGTCAAACTTAACCAATTAATTATGCAATCTTTCTAACATGATTCTATACTTGTATCTTGCATGAAACTTGACAATTTGACTCACATGCTTCATAATCGAGTCGTAACGAGCCATAGGACTAATTGAACATCTTTGACCGTTTGTGTTTACCGTTATTGATATAACCTATATGTTTAGGTCAAGACTAGCTTTGTCTTTGCACGCGTTTACTTGTCGAAGTACTTTATTAACTCTTGCACTCAAGGTGAGATCATAGTCCCACTTTTTCAATCACTTTTATTCTTTACATCGTGGGCTGAGAAACACATACATTTCATACTTATTTACTTTTCATGCTTTTACATTGTGAACAAATACGAATACAAAGATGCATACGAGTTTAAACAAAAGTCCTCAATCCAATTATCATTAGTTCCACTTGCAGGGTGTAAGTGTAAGCGTGTAATTATGTTGTGTGGCCATACGGGTTTAACAAACCCTCATTCAGACGGTTCGCTACCGTTAGTGAATGAAATATAATTTCAACAATGTATAGTGTAAGTTCTAACACTAAATTCAAAATTCAGAGGGAAGATTCGGTTAAGCCTTGATAATTGGGTGCTCGTGATACAAATACTATTTTGGAATGTGAACGATTCTGGTTGAACAATTCTTAAAGAACCTTGTGGTTCAATACAATTTACTTACTAAACCTATGATTTCACCAACGTTTTCGTTGACAGATTTCTATGTTTTTCTCAGGTCTTGCACGATATGTGATACATGCTTCCGCTCATTAATTGATACTTGCATTGGATGTCGAGTATACATGCATTTCCTGGAGCGTCTTTTGACTTTACTTTAAACCGTGTCGCCTAGATTTCATTTGTACTTATAACCTTGTAACTTAACTTTTGGTTGAACAATTCTTGTAAACTTTGGAAACAATCTTTATTTTGAAATGAAGGCGACATATTTTGGTCAAACGTTGTCATAAAGACTTATGACCAGGTAAAGGGACCCACGTAGACGACGCCGTCACTTGACGATTTGTCGGGGTCGCTACATCATCCCTCCAATAACGTCAAACTCCACGGTACCCTCTGAACCCGCTCCCCCTGAATCAATCACAGTCGATTCCTCTACTCCCACAGTCATGGGCAAATCACCATCCGATGGAAGCAATTTAACCGAATTTCTTCTTCTGGATGACCTTGACACTGGAGTGTCTTCCTCTAACAATGCTCCCATCACCAACTCTCACCCTCCAGCTGTTGAATCACCTCCTCTCGAATTTAGTGAAGATTCTCCTTCAAATGAAATAGATACTAGGTCCTTAGACGCTACAACTCCTCTAGTACTTTTCACAGAACAAAATGCAGATACCGTTATTCCTCTGTGGGAAGAAAATGCTGTAGTGACCCGAACTTTTACATGTTTATATATATTAATTGAGATTGATATTTACATGATTAAATGTTTCCAACATGTTAAGCAATCAAACTTGTTAAGACTTGATTAATTGAAATATGTTTCATATAGACAATTGACCACCCAAGTTGACCGGTGATTCACGAACGTTAAAACTTGTAAAAACTATATGATGACATATATATGGATATATATTTAGTTAACATGATACTATGATAAGTAAACATATCATTAAGTATATTAACAATGAACTACATATGAAAAACAAGACTACTAACTTAATGATTTTTAAACGAGACATATATGTAACGATTATCGTTGTAAAGACATTTAATGTATATCATATTAAGAGATATTCATACATGATAATATCATGATAATATAATAATTTAAAATCTCATTTGATATTATAAACATTGGGTTAACAACATTTAACAAGATCGTTAACCTAAAGGTTTCAAAACAACACTTACATGTAACGACTAACAATGACTTAACGACTCAGTTAAAATGTATATACATGTAGTGTTTTAATATGTATTTATACACTTTTGAAAGACTTCAATACACTTATCAAAATACTTCTACTTAACAAAAATGCTTACAATTACATCCTCGTTCAGTTTCATCAACAATTCTACTCGTATGCACCCGTATTCGTACTCGTACAATACACAGCTTTTAGATGTATGTACTATTGGTATATACACTCCAATGATCAGCTCTTAGCAGCCCATGTGAGTCACCTAACACATGTGGGAACCATAATTTGGCAACTAGCATGAAATATCTCATAAAATTACAAAAATATGAGTAATCATTCATGACTTATTTACATGAAAACAAAATTACATATCCTTTATATCTAATCCATACACCAACGACCAAAAACACCTACAAACACTTTCATTCTTCAATTTTCTTCATCTAATTGATCTCTCTCAAGTTCTATCTTCAAGTTCTAAGTGTTCTTCATAAATTCCAAAAGTTCTAGTTTCATAAAATCAAGAATACTTTCAAGTTTGCTAGCTCACTTCCAATCTTGTAAGGTGATCATCCAACCTCAAGAAATCTTTGTTTCTTACAGTAGGTTATCATTCTAATACAAGGTAATAATCATATTCAAACTTTGGTTCAATTTCTATAACTATAACAATCTTATTTCAAGTGATGATCTTACTTGAACTTGTTTTCGTGTCATGATTCTGCTTCAAGAACTTCGAGCCATCCAAGGATCCGTTGAAGCTAGATCCATTTTTCTCTTTTCCAGTAGGTTTATCCAAGGAACTTAAGGTAGTAATGATGTTCATAACATCATTCGATTCATACATATAAAGCTATCTTATTCGAAGGTTTAAACTTGTAATCACTAGAACATAGTTTAGTTAATTCTAAACTTGTTCGCAAACAAAAGTTAATCCTTCTAACTTGACTTTTAAAATCAACTAAACACATGTTCTATATCTATATGATATGCTAACTTAATGATTTAAAACCTGAAAACACGAAAAACACCGTAAAACCGGATTTACGCCGTCGTAGTAACACCGCGGGCTGTTTTGGGTTAGTTAATTAAAAACTATGATAAACTTTGATTTAAAAGTTGTTATTCTGAAAAAATGATTTTTATTATGAACATGAAACTATATCCAAAAATTATGGTTAAACTCAAAGTGGAAGTATGTTTTCTAAAATGGTCATCTAGACGTCGTTCTTTCGACTGAAATGACTACCTTTACAAAAACGACTTGTAACTTATTTCTCCGACTATAAACCTATATTTTTCTGTTTAGATTCATAAAATAGAGTTCAATATGAAACCATAGCAATTTGATTCACTCAAAACGGATTTAAAATGAAGAAGTTATGGGTAAAACAAGATTGGATAATTTTTCTTATTTTAGCTACGTGAAAATTGGTAACAAATCTATTCCAACCATAACTTAATCAACTTGTATTGTATATTATGTAATCTTGAGATACCATAGACACGTATACAATGTTTCGACCTATCATGTCGACACATCTATATATATTTCGGAACAACCATAGACACTCTATATGTGAATGTTGGAGTTAGCTATACAGGGTTGAGGTTGATTCCAAAATATATATAGTTTGAGTTGTGATCAATACTGAGATACGTATACACTGGGTCGTGGATTGATTCAAGATAATATTTATCGATTTATTTCTGTACATCTAACTGTGGACAACTAGTTATAGGTTACTAACGAGGACAGCTGACTTAATAAACTTAAAACATCAAAATATATTAAAAGTGTTGTAAATATATTTTGAACATACTTTAATATATATGTATATATTGTTATAGGTTCGTGAATCAACCGGTGGTCAAGTCTTACTTCCCGACGAAGTAAAAATCTGTGAAAGTGAGTTATAGTCCCACTTTTAAAATCTAATATTTTTGGGATGAGAATACATGCAGGTTTTATAAATGATTTACAAAATAGACACAAGTACGTGAAACTACATTCTATGGTTGAATTATCGAAATCGAATATGCCCCTTTTTATTAAGTCTGGTAATCTAAGAATTAGGGAACAGACACCCTAATTGACGCGAATCCTAAAGATAGATCTATCGGGCCCAACAAGCCCCATCCAAAGTACCGGATGCTTTAGTACTTCGAAATTTATATCATATCCGAAGGGTGTCCCGGAATGATGGGGATATTCTTATATATGCATCTTGTTAATGTCGGTTACCAGGTGTTCACCATATGAATGATTTTTATCTCTATGTATGGGATGTGTATTGAAATATGAAATCTTGTGGTCTATTATTATGATTTGATATATATAGGTTAAACCTATAACTCACCAACATTTTTGTTGACGTTTTAAGCATGTTTATTCTCAGGTGATTATTAAGAGCTTCCGCTGTCGCATACTTAAATAAGGACGAGATTTGGAGTCCATACTTGTATGATATTGTGTAAAAACTGCATTCAAGAAACTTATTTTATTGTAACATATTTGTATTGTAAACCATTATGTAATGGTCGTGTGTAAACAGGATATTTTAGATTATCATTATTTGATAATCTACGTAAAGCTTTTTAAAACCTTTATCTATGAAATAAAGGTTATGGTTTGTTTTAAAAATGAATGCAGTCTTTGAAAAACGTCTCATATAGAGGTCAAAACCTCGCAACGAAATCAATTAATATGGAACGTTTTTAATCAATAAGAACGGGACATTTCAGTTGGTATCAGAGCGTTGGTCTTAGAGAACCAGAAAATTTGCATTAGTGTGTCTTATCGAGTTTGTTAGGATGCATTAGTGAGTCTGGACTTCGACCGTGTTTTCTTTAAAAATGAGTGCTTAACATTTTTGTTGGAAACTATATATTTTTAACATATGAATATTATGTGATATATTAATCTCTTAACGTGTTTGATATTATGTGATAGATGTCTACCTCTAGAACAAGTTCCATTGACTCACCTAATAATAATGAAGAGTCAAATGTAAATTGGAATGATTTGTGGACTGATTCACAAGTTCCCGAAGAAGAACCGGAAGAAGAGTCGGAACCGGAAGAAGAATCGGAACCGGAAGAAGAATCGGAACCGGATGAAGAAGTAGAACCGGTGGGGGAAATAATAAAACGGTTAAGTAAAAGAAAATCCTCAACCAACCGACCAAGGTTAATTATGGTCAATGGTGTTTCCGCCAAGGAAGCAAAATATTGGGAGGATTACCAATTCTCCGATGAATCGGATTCTGACGAGAATTCCGATGATGTTATAGAAATTACCCCAACTGAATTTAAAAAGGCAAAAGAAAATAATAAGAGAAAGGGTATAAAAATAGAGAAATCTAATTCCAACCCCGATGAACTTTATATGTATCGTCAACCCCCGAAGTCCTTAAGTTGTAACAATGACCCGGGAACCTCTAAACCACCAGGTTTTTCTAAACCAATGTGGACAACGACGGCTCGTATTAGGGGAACATCATATATCCCTAGAAACTTGGCAAAACGAACCAAAACCGAAGAAGAAGAAACGAGCGAGTCGGAATAAGATAGTTGTATTCGTGTGGTGTAATATATGTAATGTAGTGTTCTTATGCTTTATGATATATGTAAAAATTGCTTGTATTAATAAGTATTTTTTTTTTATGAATCTAACTCTTGTCTATTTTACAGTTTAAAAACACAAAATGGATAGACAACCCAATATTTTAAGAGACCTACCCGGAGACATGATTGATGAAATCTTGTCTAGAGTCGGCCAGAATTCTTCGGCACAACTATTTAAGGCGAGATCAGTTTGTAAGACATTCAAAGAACGTTCCAAGAATGTCTTGGTTTATAAGAGACTTTCGTTTGAAAGATGGGGGATATCACATTGGGAAACCCATAAGTTACGATGTGTTTACTTTGACGCATATATTGCGGGGAACCCAAATGCTATTTTACGCAACGGGTTAAGAAATTATTTTGACTCAATATATCCGAATATTGGACTTCGTGATTTAGAAAAAGTGGCTAACATGCAACATAAAGAAGCATGTTATGCTTACGGATTAGTAATGTTCGCTTCTCACCAAAGTGAGAACAAGAACATCGGGCTACAACTATTAAACAAAACGTTTCCACAAGTGACGGAGTCGGTAATTGGGGTAAGAAATGAGGTTTTTAGATTATTACGGGACTGTTGGACATTACGTAACCCTCGTCCCTTTGATGACGTTACAACACGCTGTCTTATCAACGGCCATAACGGTTATGTTGCACAAGACCAAGGATGGGAAGTAGTCCTAGTAAAACCAGAATGCATGACTTGTTTCTGGACGTATGAATTACGTGTCTTTATTGCCTTTGCTGAACGACTTGTGTACTAGCTAGAATTGTCTTCACAACTATCTTGTATCAAAGTTATTGTGTGCTATATTTCATGCTTTATGTAAAATAAGCGGTATTGTAAGTTTGTAAAATATTGTATAAAAGTTTGAACGCGAAATATTATTATAATCAGTTTTTCATATAGAATTGTAGTAGTTGAATTGTATATTAGCTACTAAGTATGAACTTAACGGGTAGGTACTACCCGAATTTAAACTTATAAAACGCTAATATGAAGAAAAAGCTTTTATAAATGAGTTCATATTATGCTACGAAATACTATTAACTACTCTTAATATTCTGTATGATTAACTTGTTCCATTTAACTATTTTGAAGGAAATGGCACCGACTACTCGACACACCGTGAATATGAATGAAGAGGAATTCCGTACTTTTCTAGCTTCAAACATAGCCGCAGTACAGGCTGCGCTACATACCAACAATAACCTTGGATCTAGCAGTACAGGAAATCGTGTAGGATGCACCTACAAAGAATTCACTGCCTGCAAACCTTTGGAATTTGATGGAACCGAAGGACCGATCGGATTGAAACGGTGGACCGAGAAGGTCGAATCGGTGTTTGCCATAAGTAAGTGTACTGAAGAGGACAAAGTGAAGTACGCTACGCATACCTTCACAGGTTCTGCGTTAACATGGTGGAATACCTATCTAGAGCAAGTGGGACAAGATGATGCGTACGCACTACCGTGGTCAGCATTCAAGCACTTGATGAACGAGAAGTACCGTCCCAGAACCGAGGTCAATAAGCTCAAGACAGAACTTAGAGGGTTACGAACCCAAGGATTTGATATTACCACGTACGAAAGACGATTCACAGAATTGTGCCTATTGTGTCCGGGAGCATTCGAAGATGAGGAAGAGAAGATCGACGCATTTGTGAAAGGATTACCGGAAAGAATTCAAGAAGATATAAGTTCACACGAGCCCGCCTCTATACAACAGGCATGTAGAATGGCTCACAAACTAGTGAACCAGATTGAAGAAAGAATTAAAGAACAGACTGCTGAAGAGGCCAATGTGAAGCAAGTCAAAAGAAAGTGGGAGGATAACGGTGATAAGAATCACCAATACAACAACAACAGCAATTACAACAATAATCGCAACAATTATCCCAACAATCGCAACATCAATCGCAACTACAACAAACGGCCCAACAACAACAACAACAACAACAACAACAGCAGCAACAACAACTACAACAATCATCCCAACAACAATAATAACCGCAACAACAACAACAATCAGAAGCAGCTATGCCAAAGGTGTGAAAAGTATCACTCGGGGTTCTGCACCAAATTTTGCAACAAGTGTAAAAGAAATGGTCATAGCGCGGCGAAGTGTGAGGTTTACGGACCAGGGGTTAATAGAACGAAAGGAACAAATGGTGTCGGAACGAGTAATGGCGGAGCAAGTAGTGTCGGAGCAAGTTATGCCAATGTAGTTTGTTATAAATGTGGAAAACCGGGCCACATTATTAGAAATTGCCCGAACCAGGAGAACACGAATGGACAAGGCCGCGGAAGAGTTTTCAATATTAATGCGGCAGAGGCACAGGAAGACCCGGAGCTTGTTACGGGTACGTTTCTTATTGACAATAAATCTGCTTACGTTTTATTTGATTCGGGTGCGGATAGAAGCTATATGAGTAGAGATTTTTGTGCTAAATTAAGTTGTCCATTGACGCCTTTGGATAGTAAATTTTTACTCGAATTAGCAAATGGTAAATTAATTTCAGCAGATAATATATGTCGGAATCGAGAAATTAAACTGGTTAGCGAAACATTTAAGATTGATTTGATACCAGTAGAGTTAGGGAGTTTTGATGTGATAATCGGTATGGACTGGTTGAAAGAAGTGAAAGCAGAGATCGTTTGTTACAAAAATGCAATTCGCATTATACGAGAAAAAGGAAAACCCTTAATGGTGTACGGAGAAAAGGGCAACACGAAGCTACATCTTATTAGTAATTTGAAGGCACAAAAACTAATAAGAAAAGGTTGCTATGCTGTTCTAGCACACGTCGAGAAAGTACAAACTGAAGAAAAGAGCATCAATGATGTTCCCATTGCAAAAGAATTTCCCGATGTATTTCCGAAAGAATTACCGGGATTACCCCCACATCGATCCGTTGAATTTCAAATAGATCTTGTACCAGGAGCTGCACCAATAGCTCGTGCTCCTTACAGACTCGCACCCAGCGAGATGAAAGAACTGCAAAGCCAATTACAAGAACTTTTAGAGCGTGGTTTCATTCGACCAAGCACATCACCGTGGGGAGCTCCTGTTTTGTTTGTCAAGAAGAAAGATGGTACATTCAGGTTGTGTATCGACTACCGAGAGTTGAACAAACTTACCATCAAGAACCGCTACCCACTACCGAGAATCGATGACTTATTTGATCAACTACAAGGCTCGTCTGTTTATTCAAAGATTGACTTACGTTCCGGGTATCATCAAATGCGGGTGAAAGAAGATGATATTCCAAAGACTGCTTTCAGAACACGTTACGGTCATTACGATTTTATGGTCATGCCGTTTGGTTTTACTAATGCACCAGCTGTGTTCATGGACCTTATGAACCGAATGTGTGGACCATACCTTGACAAGTTTGTCATTGTTTTCATTGATGACATACTTATTTACTCAAAGAATGACCAAGAACATGGTGAACATTTGAGAAAGGTGTTAGAAGTATTGAGAAAAGAAGAATTGTACGCTAAGTTTTCAAAGTGTGCATTTTGGTTGGAAGAAGTTCAATTCCTCGGTCACATAGTGAACAAAGAAGGTATTAAGGTGGATCCGGCAAAGATAGAAACGGTTGAAAAGTGGGAAACCCCGAAAACTCCGAAACACATACGCCAGTTTTTAGGACTAGCTGGTTACTACAGAAGGTTCATCCAAGACTTTTCCAGAATAGCAAAACCCTTGACTGCATTAACGCATAAAGGGAAGAAATTTGAATGGAATGATGAACAAGAGAAAGCGTTTCAGTTATTGAAGAAAAAGCTAACTACAGCACCTATATTGTCATTGCCTAAAGGGAATGATGATTTTGTGATTTATTGTGACGCATCAAAGCAAGGTCTCGGTTGTGTATTAATGCAACGAACGAAGGTGATTGCTTATGCGTCTAGACAATTGAAGATTCACGAACAAAATTATACGACGCATGATTTGGAATTAGGCGCGGTTGTTTTTGCATTAAAGACTTGGAGGCACTACTTATATGGGGTCAAAAGTATTATATATACCGACCACAAAAGTCTTCAACACATATTTAATCAGAAACAGCTGAATATGAGGCAGCGTAGGTGGATTGAATTGTTGAATGATTACGACTTTGAGATTCGTTACCACCCGGGGAAGGCAAATGTGGTAGCCGATGCCTTGAGCAGGAAGGACAGAGAACCCATTCGAGTAAAATCTATGAATATAATGATTCATAATAACATTACTACTCAAATAAAGGAGGCGCAACAAGGAGTTTTAAAAGAGGGAAATTTAAAGGATGAAATACCCAAAGGATCGGAGAAGCATCTTAATATTCGGGAAGACGGAACCCGGTATAGGGCTGAAAGGATTTGGGTACCAAAATTTGGAGATATGAGAGAAATGGTACTTAGAGAAGCTCATAAAACCAGATACTCAATACATCCTGGAACGGGGAAGATGTACAAGGATCTCAAGAAACATTTTTGGTGGCCGGGTATGAAAGCCGATGTTGCTAAATACATAGGAGAATGTTTGACGTGCTCTAAGGTCAAAGCTGAGCATCAGAAACCATCAGGTCTACTTCAACAACCCGAAATCCCAGAATGGAAATGGGAAAACATTACCATGGATTTCATCACTAAATTGCCAAGGACTGCAAGTGGTTTTGATACTATTTGGGTAATAGTTGATCGTCTCACCAAATCAGCACACTTCTTGCCAATAAGAGAAGATGACAAGATGGAGAAGTTAGCACGACTGTATTTGAAGGAAGTCATCTCCAGACATGGAATACCAATCTCTATTATCTCTGATAGGGATGGCAGATTTATTTCAAGATTCTGGCAGACATTACAGCAAGCATTAGGAACTCGTCTAGACATGAGTACTGCCTATCATCCACAAACTGATGGGCAGAGCGAAAGGACGATACAAACGCTTGAAGACATGCTACGAGCATGTGTTATTGATTTCGGAAACAGTTGGGATCGACATCTACCGTTAGCAGAATTTTCCTACAACTGAAATGTCCCGTTCTTATTGATTAAAAACGTTCCATATTAATTGATTTCGTTGCGAGGTTTTGACCTCTATATGAGACGTTTTTCAAAGACTGCATTCATTTTAAAACAAACCATAACCTTTATTTCATCAATAAAGGTTTAAAAAGCTTTACGTAGATTATCAAATAATGATAATCTAAAATATCCTGTTTACACACGACCATTACATAATGGTTTACAATACAAATATGTTACAACAAAATAAGTTTCTTGAATGCAGTTTTTACACAATATCATACAAGCATGGACTCCAAATCTCGTCCTTATTTAAGTATGCGACAGCGGAAGCTCTTAATAATCACCTGAGAATAAACATGCTTAAAACGTCAACAAAAATGTTGGTGAGTTATAGGTTTAACCTATATATATCAAATCATAATAATAGACCACAAGATTTCATATTTCAATACACATCCCATACACAGAGATAAAAATCATTCATATGGTGAACACCTGGTAACCGACATTAACAAGATGTATATATAAGAATATCCCCATCATTCCTGGACACCCTTCGGATATGATATAAATTTCGAAGTACTAAAGCATCCGGTACTTTGGATGGGGTTTGTTAGGCCCAATAGATCTATCTTTAGGATTCGCGTCAATTAGGGTGTCTGTTCCCTAATTCATAGATTACCAGACTTAATAAAAAGGGGCATATTCGATTTCGATAATTCAACCATAGAATGTGGTTTCACGTACTTGTGTCTATTTTGTAAATCATTTATAAAACCTGCATGTATTCTCATCCCAAAAATATTAGATTTTAAAAGTGGGACTGTAACTCACTTTCACAGATTTTTACTTCGTCGGGAAGTAAGACTTGGCCACTGGTTGATTCACGAACCTATAACAATATATACATATATATCAAAGTATGTTCAAAATATATTTACAACACTTTTAATATATTTTGATGTTTTAAGTTTATTAAGTCAGCTGTCCTCGTTAGTAACCTACAACTAGTTGTCCACAGTTAGATGTACAGAAATAAATCGATAAATATTATCTTGAATCAATCCACGACCCAGTGTATACGTATCTCAGTATTGATCACAACTCAAACTATATATATTTTGGAATCAACCTCAACCCTGTATAGCTAACTCCAACATTCACATATAGAGTGTCTATGGTTGTTCCGAAATATATATAGATGTGTCGACATGATAGGTCGAAAGATTGTATACGTGTCTATGGTATCTCAAGATTACATAATATACAATACAAGTTGATTAAGTTATGGTTGGAATAGATTTGTTACCAATTTTCACGTAGCTAAAATGAGAAAAATTATCCAATCTTGTTTTACCCATAACTTCTTCATTTTAAATCCGTTTTGAGTGAATCAAATTGCTATGGTTTCATATTGAACTCTATTTTATGAATCTAAACAGAAAATGTATAGGTTTATAGTCTGAAAAATAAGTTACAAGTCGTTTTTGTAAAGGTAGTCATTTCAGTCGAAAGAACGACGTCTAGATGACCATTTTAGAAAACATACTTCCACTTTGAGTTTAACCATAATTTTTGGATATAGTTTCATGTTCATAATAAAAATCATTTTCTCAGAATAACAACTTTTAAATCAAAGTTTATCATAGTTTTTAATTAACTAACCCAAAACAGCCCGCGGTGTTACTACGACGGCGTAAATCCGGTTTTACGGTGTTTTTCGTGTTTCCAGGTTTTAAATCATTAAGTTAGCATATCATATAGATATAGAACATGTATTTAGTTGATTTTAAAAGTCAAGTTAGAAGGATTAACTTTTGTTTGCGAACAAGTTTAGAATTAACTAAACTATGTTCTAGTGATTACAAGTTTAAACCTTCGAATAAGATAGCTTTATATGTATGAATCGAATGATGTTATGAACATCATTACTACCTTAAGTTCCTTGGATGAACCTACTGGAAAAGAGAAAAATGGATCTAGCTTCAATGGATCCTTGGATGGCTCAAAGTTCTTGAAGCAAAATCATGACACGAAAACAAGTTCAAGTAAGATCATCACTTGAAATAAGATTGTTATAGTTATAGAAATTGAACCAAAGTTTGAATATGATTATTACCTTGTATTAGAATGATAACCTACTGTAAGAAACAAAGATTTCTTGAGGTTGGATGATCACCTTACAAGATTGGAAGTGAGCTAGCAAACTTGAAAGTATTCTTGATTTTATGAAACTAGAACTTTTGGAATTTATGAAGAACACTTAGAACTTGAAGATAGAACTTGAGAGAGTTCAATTAGATGAAGAAAATTGAAGAATGAAAGTGTTTGTAGGTGTTTTTGGTCGTTGGTGTATGGATTAGATATAAAGGATATGTAATTTTGTTTTCATGTAAATAAGTCATGAATGATTACTCATATTTTTGTAATCTTATGAGATATTTCATGCTAGTTGCCAAATGATGGTTCCCACATGTGTTAGGTGACTCACATGGGCTGCTAAGAGCTGATCATTGGAGTGTATATACCAATAGTACATACATCTAAAAGCCGTGTATTGTACGAGTACGAATACGGGTGCATACGAGTAGAATTGTTGATGAAACTGAACGAGGATGTAATTGTAAGCATTTTTGTTAAGTAGAAGTATTTTGATAAGTGTATTGAAGTCTTTCAAAAGTGTATAAATACATATTAAAACACTACATGTATATACATTTTAACTGAGTCGTTAAGTCATAGTTAGTCGTTACATGTAAGTGTTGTTTTGAAACCTTTAGGTTAACGATCTTGTTAAATGTTGTTAACCCAATGTTTATAATATCAAATGAGATTTTAAATTATTATATTATCATGATATTATCATGTATGAATATCTCTTAATATGATATATATACATTAAATGTCTTTACAACGATAATCGTTACATATATGTCTCGTTTAAAAATCATTAAGTTAGTAGTCTTGTTTTTACATATGTAGTTCATTGTTAATATACTTAATGATATGTTTACTTATCATAGTATCATGTTAACTATATATATATCCATATATATGTCATCATATAGTTTTTACAAGTTTTAACGTTCGTGAATCACCGGTCAACTTGGGTGGTCAATTGTCTATATGAAACATATTTCAATTAATCAAGTCTTAACAAGTTTGATTGCTTAATATATTGGAAACATTTAATCATGTAAATATCAATCTCAATTAATATATATAAACATGGAAAAGTTCGGGTCACTACAGTACCTACCCGTTAAATAAATTTCGTCCCGAAATTTTAAGCTGTTGAAGGTGTTGACGAATCTTCTGGAAATAGATGCGGGTATTTCTTCTTCATCTGATCTTCACGCTCCCAGGTGAACTCGGGTCCTCTACGAGCATTCCATCGAACCTTAACAATTGGTATCTTGTTTTGCTTAAGTCTTTTAACCTCACGATCCATTATTTCGACGGGTTCTTCGATGAATTGAAGTTTTTCGTTGATTTGGATTTCATCTAACGGAATAGTGAGATCTTCTTTAGCAAAACATTTCTTTAAATTCGAGACGTGGAAAGTGTTATGTACAGCCGCGAGTTGTTGAGGTAACTCTAGTCGGTAAGCTACTGGTCCGACACGATCAATAATCTTGAATGGTCCAATATACCTTGGATTTAATTTCCCTCGTTTACCAAATCGAACAACGCCTTTCCAAGGTGCAACTTTAAGCATGACCATCTCTCCAATTTCAAATTCTATATCTTTTCTTTTAATGTCAGCGTAGCTCTTTTGTCGACTTTGGGCGGTTTTCAACCGTTGTTGAATTTGGATGATCTTCTCGGTAGTTTCTTGTATAATCTCCGGACCCGTAATCTGTCTATCCCCCACTTCACTCCAACAAATCGGAGACCTGCACTTTCTACCATAAAGTGCTTCAAACGGCGCCATCTCAATGCTTGAATGGTAGCTGTTGTTGTAGGAAAATTCTGCTAACGGTAGATGTCGATCCCAACTGTTTCCGAAATCAATAACACATGCTCGTAGCATGTCTTCAAGCGTTTGTATCATCCTTTCGCTCTGCCCATCAGTTTGTGGATGATAGGCAGTACTCATGTCTAGACGAGTTCCTAATGCTTGTTGTAATGTCTGCCAGAATCTTGAAATAAATCTGCCATCCCTATCAGAGATAATAGAGATTGGTATTCCATGTCTGGAGACAACTTCCTTCAAATACAGTCGTGCTAACTTCTCCATCTTGTCATCTTCTCTTATTGGTAGGAAGTGTGCCGATTTGGTGAGACGATCAACTATTACCCAAATAGTATCAAAACCACTTGCAGTCCTTGGCAATTTAGTGATGAAATCCATGGTAATGTTTTCCCATTTCCATTCCGGGATTTCGGGTTGTTGAAGTAGACCTGATGGTTTCTGATGCTCAGCTTTGACCTTAGAACACGTCAAACATTCTCCTACGTATTTAGCAACATCGGCTTTCATACCCGGCCACCAAAAATGTTTCTTGAGATCCTTGTACATCTTCCCCGTTCCAGGATGTATTGAGTATCTGGTTTTATGAGCTTCTCTAAGTACCATTTCTCTCATATCTCCAAATTTTGGTACCCAAATCCTTTCAGCCCTATACCGGGTTCCGTCTTCCCGAATATTAAGATGCTTCTCCGATCCTTTGGGTATTTCATCCTTTAAATTTCCCTCTTTTAAAACTCCTTGTTGCGCCTCCTTTATTTGAGTAGTAATGTTATTATGAATCATTATATTCATAGATTTTACTCGAATGGGTTCTCTATCCTTCCTGCTCAAGGCATCGGCTACCACATTTGCCTTCCCCGGGTGGTAACGAATCTCAAAATCGTAATCATTCAATAATTCAATCCACCTACGCTGCCTCATATTCAGTTGTTTCTGATTAAATATGTGTTGAAGACTTTTGTGGTCGGTATATATAATACTTTTGACCCCATATAAGTAGTGCCTCCAAGTCTTTAATGCAAAAACAACCGCGCCTAATTCCAAATCATGCGTCGTATAATTTTGTTCGTGAATCTTCAATTGTCTAGACGCATAAGCAATCACCTTCGTTCGTTGCATTAATACACAACCGAGACCTTGCTTTGATGCATCACAATAAATCACAAAATCATCATTCCCTTCAGGCAATGACAATATAGGTGCCGTAGTTAGCTTTTTCTTCAATAACTGAAACACTTTCTCTTGTTCATCATTCCATTCAAATTTCTTCCCTTTATGCGTTAATGCAGTCAAGGGTTTTGCTATTCTGGAAAAGTCTTGGATGAACCTTCTGTAGTAACCAGCTAGTCCTAAAAACTGGCGTATGTGTTTCGGAGTTTTCGGGGTTTCCCACTTTTCAACAGTTTCTATCTTTGCCGGATCCACCTTAATACCTTCTTTGTTCACTATGTGACCGAGGAATTGAACTTCTTCCAACCAAAATGCACACTTTGAAAACTTAGCGTACAATTCTTCCTTCCTCAATACTTTTAACACCTTTCTCAAATGTTCACCGTGTTCTTGGTCATTCTTTGAGTAAATAAGTATGTCATCAATGAAAACAATAACAAACTTGTCAAGGTATGGTCCACACACTCGGTTCATAAGGTCCATGAACACAGCTGGTGCATTAGTTAAACCAAATGGCATGACCATAAACTCGTAATGACCGTAACGTGTTCTGAAAGCAGTCTTTGGAATATCATCTTCTTTCACCCGCATTTGATGATACCCGGAACGTAAGTCAATCTTTGAATAAACAGACGAGCCTTGTAGTTGATCAAATAAGTCGTCGATTCTCGGTAGTGGGTAGCGGTTCTTGATGGTAAGTTTGTTCAACTCTCGGTAGTCGATACACAACCTGAATGTACCATCTTTCTTCTTGACAAACAAAACAGGAGCTCCCCACGGTGATGTGCTTGGTCGAATGAAACCACGCTCTAAAAGTTCTTGTAATTGGCTTTGCAGTTCTTTCATCTCGCTGGGTGCAAGTCTGTAAGGAGCACGAGCTATTGGTGCAGCTCCTGGTACAAGATCTATTTGAAATTCAACGGATCGATGTGGGGGTAATCCCGGTAATTCTTTCGGAAATACATCAGGAAATTCTTTTACAATGGGAACATCATTGATGCTCTTTTCTTCAGTTTGTACTTTCTCGACGTGTGCTAGAACAGCATAGCAACCTTTTTTTATTAGTTTTTGTGCCTTCAAATTACTAATAAGATGTAGCTTCGTGTTGCCCTTTTCTCCGTACACCATTAAGGGTTTTCCTTTTTCTCGTATAATGCGAATTGCATTTTTGTAACAGACGATCTCTGCTTTCACTTCCTTCAACCAGTCCATACCGATTATCACATCAAAACTCCCTAACTCTACTGGTATCAAATCAATCTTAAATGTTTCGCTAACCAGTTTAATTTCTCGATTCCGACATATATTATCTGCTGAAATTAATTTACCATTTGCTAATTCGAGTAAAAATTTACTATCCAAAGGCGTCAATGGACAACTTAATTTAGCACAAAAATCTCTACTCATATAGCTTCTATCCGCACCCGAATCAAATAAAACGTAAGCAGATTTATTGTCAATAAGAAACGTACCCGTAACAAGCTCCGGGTCTTCCTGTGCCTCTACCGCATTAATATTGAAAACTCTTCCACGGCCTTGTCCATTCGTGTTCTCCTGGTTCGGGCAATTTCTAATAATGTGGCCTGGTTTTCCACATTTATAACAAACTACATTGGCATAACTTGCTCCGACACTACTTGCTCCGCCATTACTCGTTCCGACACCATTTGTTCCTTTCGTTCTATTAACCCCTGATCCGTAGACCTCACACTTCGCCGCGCTATGACCATTTCTTTTACACTTGTTGCAAAATTTGGTGCAGAACCCCGAGTGATTCTTTTCACACCTTTGGCATAGCTGCTTCTGATTGTTGTTGTTGTTGCGGTTATTATTGTTGTTGGGATGATTGTTGTAGTTGCTGTTGTTGTTGTTGTTGTTGTTGGGCCGTTTGTTGTAGTTGCGATTGATGTTGCGATTGTTGGGATAATTGTTGCGATTATTGTTGTAATTGCTGTTGTTGTTGTATTGGTGATTCTTATCACCGTTTTCCTCCCACTTTCTTTTGACTTGCTTCACATTGGCCTCTTCAGCAGTCTGTTCTTTAATTCTTTCTTCAATCTGGTTCACTAGTTTGTGAGCCATTCTACATGCCTGTTGTATGGAGGCGGGCTCGTGTGAACTTATATCTTCTTGGATTCTTTCCGGTAATCCTTTCACAAACGCGTCGATCTTCTCTTCCTCATCTTCGAATGCTCCCGGACACAATAGGCACAATTCTGTGAATCGTCTTTCGTACGTGGTAATATCAAATCCTTGGGTTCGTAACCCTCTAAGTTCTGTCTTGAGCTTATTGACCTCGGTTCTGGGACGGTACTTCTCGTTCATCAAGTGCTTGAATGCTGACCACGGTAGTGCGTACGCATCGTCTTGTCCCACTTGCTCTAGATAGGTATTCCACCATGTTAACGCAGAACCTGTGAAGGTATGCGTAGCGTACTTCACTTTGTCCTCTTCAGTACACTTACTTATGGCAAACACCTATTCGACCTTCTCGGTCCACCGTTTCAATCCGATCGGTCCTTCGGTTCCATCAAATTCCAAAGGTTTGCAGGCAGTGAATTCTTTGTAGGTGCATCCTACACGATTTCCTGTACTGCTAGATCCAAGGTTATTGTTGGTATGTAGCGCAGCCTGTACTGCGTCTATGTTTGAAGCTAGAAAAGTACGGAATTCCTCTTCATTCATATTCACGGTGTGTCGAGTAGTCGGTGCCATTTCCTTCAAAATAGTCAAATGGAACAAGTTAATCATACAGAATATTAAGAGTAGTTAATAGTATTTCGTAGCATAATATGAACTCATTTATAAAAGCTTTTTCTTCATATTAGCGTTTTATAAGTTTAAATTCGGGTAGTACCTACCCGTTAAGTTCATACTTAGTAGCTAATATACAATTCAACTACTACAATTCTATATGAAAAACTGATTATAATAATATTTCGCGTTCAAACTTTTATACAATATTTTACAAACTTACAATACCGCTTATTTTACATAAAGCATGAAATATAGCACACAATAACTTTGATACAAGACAGTTGTGAAGATAATTCTAGCTAGTACACAAGTCGTTCAGCAAAGGCAATAAAGACACGTAATTCATACGTCCAGAAACAAGTCATGCATTCTGGTTTTACTAGGACTACTTCCCATCCTTGGTCTTGTGCAACATAACCGTTATGGCCATTGATAAGACAGCGTGTTGTAACGTCGTCAAAGGGACGAGGGTTACGTAATGTCCAACAGTCCCGTAACAATCTAAAAACCTCATTTTGTACTCCAATTACCGACTCCGTCACTTGTGGGAACGTTTTGTTTAATAGTTGTAGCCCGATGTTCTTGTTCTCACTTTGGTGAGAAGCAAACATTACTAATCCGTAAGCATAACATGCTTCTTTATGTTGCATGTTAGCCGCTTTTTCTAAATCACGAAGTCCAATATTCGGATATATTGAGTCAAAATAATTTCTTAACCCGTTGCGTAAAATAGCATTTGAGTTCCCCGGAATATATGCGTCAAAGTAAACACATCGTAACTTATGGGTTTCCCAATGTGATATCCCCCATCTTTCAAACGAAAGTCTCTTATAAACCAAGACATTCTTGGAACGTTCTTCGAATGTCTTACAAACTGATCTCGCCTTAAATAGTTGTGCCGAAGAATTCTGGCCGACTCTAGACAAGATTTCATCAATCATGTCTCCGGGTAGGTCTCTTAAAATATTGGGTTGTCTATCCATTTTGTGTTTTTATACTGTAAAATAGACAAGAGTTAGATTCATAAAAAAAATACTTATTAATACAAGCAATTTTTACATATATCATAAAGCATAAGCATACTATATTACATATATTACACCACACGAATACAACTATCTTATTCCGACTCGCTTGTTTCTTCTTCTTCGGTTTTGGTTCGTTTTGCCAAGTTTCTAGGGATATATGACGTTCCCCTAATACGAGCCGTCGTTTTCCACATTGGTTTAGAAAAACCTGGTGGTTTAGAGGTTCCCGGGTCATTGTTACAACTTAAGGACTTCGGGGGTTGACGATACATATAAAGTTCATAGGGGTTGGAATTAGATTTCTCTATTTTTATGCCCTTTCCCTTATTATTTTCTTTTGCCTTTTTAAATTCAGTTGGGATAATTTCTATAACATCATCGGAATTCTCGTCGGAATCCGATTCATCGGAGAATTGGTAATCCTCCCAATATTTTGCTTCCTTGGCGGAAACACCATTGACCATAATTAACTTTGGTCGGTTGGTTGAGGATTTTCTTTTACTTAACCGTTTTATTATTTCCCCCACCGGTTCTATTTCTTCATCCGGTTCCGATTCTTCTTCCGGTTCCGATTCTTCTTCCGGTTCCGACTCTTCTTCCGGTTCCTCTTCGGGAACTTGTGAATCAGTCCACAAATCATTCCAATTTACATTTGACTCTTCATTATTATTAGGTGAGTCAATGGGACTTGTTCTAGAGGTAGACATCTATCACATAATATCAAACACGTTAAGAGATTAATATATCACATAATATTTATATGTTAAAAATATATAGTTTCCAACAAAAATGTTAAGCAATCATTTTTAAAGAAAACACGGTCGAAGTCCAGACTCACTAATGCATCCTAACAAACTCGATAAGACACACTAATGCAAATTTTCTGGTTCTCTAAGACCAACGCTCGGATACCAACTGAAATGTCCCGTTCTTATTGATTAAAAACGTTCCATATTAATTGATTTCGTTGCGAGGTTTTGACCTCTATATGAGACGTTTTTCAAAGACTGCATTCATTTTAAAACAAACCATAACCTTTATTTCATCAATAAAGGTTTAAAAAGCTTTACGTAGATTATCAAATAATGATAATCTAAAATATCCTGTTTACACACGACCATTACATAATGGTTTACAATACAAATATGTTACAACAAAATAAGTTTCTTGAATGCAGTTTTTACACAATATCATACAAGCATGGACTCCAAATCTCGTCCTTATTTAAGTATGCGACAGCGGAAGCTCTTAATAATCACCTGAGAATAAACATGCTTAAAACGTCAACAAAAATGTTGGTGAGTTATAGGTTTAACCTATATATATCAAATCATAATAATAGACCACAAGATTTCATATTTCAATACACATCCCATACACAGAGATAAAAATCATTCATATGGTGAACACCTGGTAACCGACATTAACAAGATGTATATATAAGAATATCCCCATCATTCCTGGACACCCTTCGGATATGATATAAATTTCGAAGTACTAAAGCATCCGGTACTTTGGATGGGGTTTGTTAGGCCCAATAGATCTATCTTTAGGATTCGCGTCAATTAGGGTGTCTGTTCCCTAATTCATAGATTACCAGACTTAATAAAAAGGGGCATATTCGATTTCGATAATTCAACCATAGAATGTGGTTTCACGTACTTGTGTCTATTTTGTAAATCATTTATAAAACCTGCATGTATTCTCATCCCAAAAATATTAGATTTTAAAAGTGGGACTGTAACTCACTTTCACAGATTTTTACTTCGTCGGGAAGTAAGACTTGGCCACTGGTTGATTCACGAACCTATAACAATATATACATATATATCAAAGTATGTTCAAAATATATTTACAACACTTTTAATATATTTTGATGTTTTAAGTTTATTAAGTCAGCTGTCCTCGTTAGTAACCTACAACTAGTTGTCCACAGTTAGATGTACAGAAATAAATCGATAAATATTATCTTGAATCAATCCACGACCCAGTGTATACGTATCTCAGTATTGATCACAACTCAAACTATATATATTTTGGAATCAACCTCAACCCTGTATAGCTAACTCCAACATTCACATATAGAGTGTCTATGGTTGTTCCGAAATATATATAGATGTGTCGACATGATAGGTCGAAAGATTGTATACGTGTCTATGGTATCTCAAGATTACATAATATACAATACAAGTTGATTAAGTTATGGTTGGAATAGATTTGTTACCAATTTTCACGTAGCTAAAATGAGAAAAATTATCCAATCTTGTTTTACCCATAACTTCTTCATTTTAAATCCGTTTTGAGTGAATCAAATTGCTATGGTTTCATATTGAACTCTATTTTATGAATCTAAACAGAAAATGTATAGGTTTATAGTCTGAAAAATAAGTTACAAGTCGTTTTTGTAAAGGTAGTCATTTCAGTCGAAAGAACGACGTCTAGATGACCATTTTAGAAAACATACTTCCACTTTGAGTTTAACCATAATTTTTGGATATAGTTTCATGTTCATAATAAAAATCATTTTCTCAGAATAACAACTTTTAAATCAAAGTTTATCATAGTTTTTAATTAACTAACCCAAAACAGCCCGCGGTGTTACTACGACGGCGTAAATCCGGTTTTACGGTGTTTTTCGTGTTTCCAGGTTTTAAATCATTAAGTTAGCATATCATATAGATATAGAACATGTATTTAGTTGATTTTAAAAGTCAAGTTAGAAGGATTAACTTTTGTTTGCGAACAAGTTTAGAATTAACTAAACTATGTTCTAGTGATTACAAGTTTAAACCTTCGAATAAGATAGCTTTATATGTATGAATCGAATGATGTTATGAACATCATTACTACCTTAAGTTCCTTGGATGAACCTACTGGAAAAGAGAAAAATGGATCTAGCTTCAATGGATCCTTGGATGGCTCAAAGTTCTTGAAGCAAAATCATGACACGAAAACAAGTTCAAGTAAGATCATCACTTGAAATAAGATTGTTATAGTTATAGAAATTGAACCAAAGTTTGAATATGATTATTACCTTGTATTAGAATGATAACCTACTGTAAGAAACAAAGATTTCTTGAGGTTGGATGATCACCTTACAAGATTGGAAGTGAGCTAGCAAACTTGAAAGTATTCTTGATTTTATGAAACTAGAACTTTTGGAATTTATGAAGAACACTTAGAACTTGAAGATAGAACTTGAGAGAGTTCAATTAGATGAAGAAAATTGAAGAATGAAAGTGTTTGTAGGTGTTTTTGGTCGTTGGTGTATGGATTAGATATAAAGGATATGTAATTTTGTTTTCATGTAAATAAGTCATGAATGATTACTCATATTTTTGTAATCTTATGAGATATTTCATGCTAGTTGCCAAATGATGGTTCCCACATGTGTTAGGTGACTCACATGGGCTGCTAAGAGCTGATCATTGGAGTGTATATACCAATAGTACATACATCTAAAAGCCGTGTATTGTACGAGTACGAATACGGGTGCATACGAGTAGAATTGTTGATGAAACTGAACGAGGATGTAATTGTAAGCATTTTTGTTAAGTAGAAGTATTTTGATAAGTGTATTGAAGTCTTTCAAAAGTGTATAAATACATATTAAAACACTACATGTATATACATTTTAACTGAGTCGTTAAGTCATAGTTAGTCGTTACATGTAAGTGTTGTTTTGAAACCTTTAGGTTAACGATCTTGTTAAATGTTGTTAACCCAATGTTTATAATATCAAATGAGATTTTAAATTATTATATTATCATGATATTATCATGTATGAATATCTCTTAATATGATATATATACATTAAATGTCTTTACAACGATAATCGTTACATATATGTCTCGTTTAAAAATCATTAAGTTAGTAGTCTTGTTTTTACATATGTAGTTCATTGTTAATATACTTAATGATATGTTTACTTATCATAGTATCATGTTAACTATATATATATCCATATATATGTCATCATATAGTTTTTACAAGTTTTAACGTTCGTGAATCACCGGTCAACTTGGGTGGTCAATTGTCTATATGAAACATATTTCAATTAATCAAGTCTTAACAAGTTTGATTGCTTAATATATTGGAAACATTTAATCATGTAAATATCAATCTCAATTAATATATATAAACATGGAAAAGTTCGGGTCACTACAACAACAACAGCTACCATTCAAGCATTGAGATGGCGCCGTTTGAAGCACTTTATGGTAGAAAGTGCAGGTCTCCGATTTGTTGGAGTGAAGTGGGGGATAGACAGATTATGGGTCCGGAGATTATACAAGAAACTACCGAGAAGATCATCCAAATTCAACAACGGTTGAAAACTGCCCAAAGTCGACAAAAGAGCTACGCTGACATTAAAAGAAAAGATATAGAATTTGAAATTGGAGAGATGGTCATGCTTAAAGTTGCACCTTGGAAAGGCGTTGTTCGATTTGGTAAACGAGGGAAATTAAATCCAAGGTATATTGGACCATTCAAGATTATTGATCGTGTCGGACCAGTAGCTTACCGACTTGAGTTACCTCAACAACTCGCGGCTGTACATAACACTTTCCACGTCTCGAATTTGAAGAAATGTTTTGCTAAAGAAGATCTCACTATTCCGTTAGATGAAATCCAAATCAACGAAAAACTTCAATTCATCGAAGAACCCGTCGAAATAATGGATCGTGAGGTTAAAAGACTTAAGCAAAACAAGATACCAATTGTTAAGGTTCGATGGAATGCTCGTAGAGGACCCGAGTTCACCTGGGAGCGTGAAGATCAGATGAAGAAGAAATACCCGCATCTCTTTCCAGAAGATTCGTCAACACCTTCAACAGCTTAAAATTTCGGGACGAAATTTATTTAACGGGTAGGTACTGTAGTGACCCGAACTTTTCCATGTTTATATATATTAATTGAGATTGATATTTACATGATTAAATGTTTCCAACATGTTAAGCAATCAAACTTGTTAAGACTTGATTAATTGAAATATGTTTCATATAGACAATTGACCACCCAAGTTGACCGGTGATTCACGAACGTTAAAACTTGTAAAAACTATATGATGACATATATATGGATATATATTTAGTTAACATGATACTATGATAAGTAAACATATCATTAAGTATATTAACAATGAACTACATATGAAAAACAAGACTACTAACTTAATGATTTTTAAACGAGACATATATGTAACGATTATCGTTGTAAAGACATTTAATGTATATCATATTAAGAGATATTCATACATGATAATATCATGATAATATAATAATTTAACATCTCATTTGATATTATAAACATTGGGTTAACAACATTTAACAAGATCGTTAACCTAAAGGTTTCAAAACAACACTTACATGTAACGACTAACGATGACTTAACGACTCAGTTAAAATGTATATACATGTAGTGTTTTAATATGTATTTATACACTTTTGAAAGACTTCAATACACTTATCAAAATACTTCTACTTAACAAAAATGCTTACAATTACATCCTCGTTCAGTTTCATCAACAATTCTACTCGTATGCACCCGTATTCGTACTCGTACAATACACAGCTTTTAGATGTATGTACTATTGGTATATACACTCCAATGATCAGCTCTTAGCAGCCCATGTGAGTCACCTAACACATGTGGGAACCATCATTTGGCAACTAGCATGAAATATCTCATAAAATTACAAAAATATGAGTAATCATTCATGACTTATTTACATGAAAACAAAATTACATATCCTTTATATCTAATCCATACACCAACGACCAAAAACACCTACAAACACTTTCATTCTTCAATTTTCTTCATCTAATTGATCTCTCTCAAGTTCTATCTTCAAGTTCTAAGTGTTCTTCATAAATTCCAAAAGTTCTAGTTTCATAAAATCAAGAATACTTTCAAGTTTGCTAGCTCACTTCCAATCTTGTAAGGTGATCATCCAACCTCAAGAAATCTTTGTTTCTTACAGTAGGTTATCATTCTAATACAAGGTAATAATCATATTCAAACTTTGGTTCAATTTCTATAACTATAACAATCTTATTTCAAGTGATGATCTTACTTGAACTTGTTTTCGTGTCATGATTCTGCTTCAAGAACTTCGAGCCATCCAAGGATCCGTTGAAGCTAGATCCATTTTTATCTTTTCCAGTAGGTTTATCCAAGGAACTTAAGGTAGTAATGATGTTCATAACATCATTCGATTCATACATATAAAGCTATCTTATTCGAAGGTTTAAACTTGTAATCACTAGAACATAGTTTAGTTAATTCTAAACTTGTTCGCAAACAAAAGTTAATCCTTCTAACTTGACTTTTAAAATCAACTAAACACATGTTCTATATCTATATGATATGCTAACTTAATGATTTAAAACCTGAAAACACGAAAAACACCGTAAAACCGGATTTACGCCGTCGTAGTAACACCGCGGGCTGTTTTGGGTTAGTTAATTAAAAACTATGATAAACTTTGATTTAAAAGTTGTTATTCTGAAAAAATGATTTTTATTATGAACATGAAACTATATCCAAAAATTATGGTTAAACTCAAAGTGGAAGTATGTTTTCTAAAATGGTCATCTAGACGTCGTTCTTTCGACTGAAATGACTACCTTTACAAAAACGACTTGTAACTTATTTCTCCGACTATAAACCTATATTTTTCTGTTTAGATTCATAAAATAGAGTTCAATATGAAACCATAGCAATTTGATTCACTCAAAACGGATTTAAAATGAAGAAGTTATGGGTAAAACAAGATTGGATAATTTTTCTTATTTTAGCTACGTGAAAATTGGTAACAAATCTATTCCAACCATAACTTAATCAACTTGTATTGTATATTATGTAATCTTGAGATACCATAGACACGTATACAATGTTTCGACCTATCATGTCGACACATCTATATATATTTCGGAACAACCATAGACACTCTATATGTGAATGTTGGAGTTAGCTATACAGGGTTGAGGTTGATTCCAAAATATATATAGTTTGAGTTGTGATCAATACTGAGATACGTATACACTGGGTCGTGGATTGATTCAAGATAATATTTATCGATTTATTTCTGTACATCTAACTGTGGACAACTAGTTATAGGTTACTAACGAGGACAGCTGACTTAATAAACTTAAAACATCAAAATATATTAAAAGTGTTGTAAATATATTTTGAACATACTTTAATATATATGTATATATTGTTATAGGTTCGTGAATCAACCGGTGGTCAAGTCTTACTTCCCGACGAAGTAAAAATCTGTGAAAGTGAGTTATAGTCCCACTTTTAAAATCTAATATTTTTGGGATGAGAATACATGCAGGTTTTATAAATGATTTACAAAATAGACACAAGTACGTGAAACTACATTCTATGGTTGAATTATCGAAATCGAATATGCCCCTTTTTATTAAGTCTGGTAATCTAAGAATTAGGGAACAGACACCCTAATTGACGCGAATCCTAAAGATAGATCTATCGGGCCCAACAAGCCCCATCCAAAGTACCGGATGCTTTAGTACTTCGAAATTTATATCATATCCGAAGGGTGTCCCGGAATGATGGGGATATTCTTATATATGCATCTTGTTAATGTCGGTTACCAGGTGTTCACCATATGAATGATTTTTATCTCTATGTATGGGATGTGTATTGAAATATGAAATCTTGTGGTCTATTATTATGATTTGATATATATAGGTTAAACCTATAACTCACCAACATTTTTGTTGACGTTTTAAGCATGTTTATTCTCAGGTGATTATTAAGAGCTTCTGCTGTCGCATACTTAAATAAGGACGAGATTTGGAGTCCATACTTGTATGATATTGTGTAAAAACTGCATTCAAGAAACTTATTTTATTGTAACATATTTGTATTGTAAACCATTATGTAATGGTCGTGTGTAAACAGGATATTTTAGATTATCATTATTTGATAATCTACGTAAAGCTTTTTAAAACCTTTATCTATGAAATAAAGGTTATGGTTTGTTTTAAAAATGAATGCAGTCTTTGAAAAACGTCTCATATAGAGGTCAAAACCTCGCAACGAAATCAATTAATATGGAACGTTTTTAATCAATAAGAACGGGACATTTCAAATGCCACCTACCCTACTGCCAACACTGAACTTACAGGATCCTCATCCTCTTCGTACATCGATACCTCTCTTAATGATGGATCTACTTCACCTCTTCCACATTCCACAAAATGGACTGCGGATCATCCAATTCATCAAATCATTGGTGACCCAAACGCTCCTGTCCGCACTCGCAAGGCTTCCAACAATGAATGTCTCTTCGAAGCCTTTCTAAGAACAATCGAACCTAAAACTACTTTTGAGGCCCTACAAGATCCTGACTGGTCTGTTGCCATGTAAGAAGAAATTCATCAATTTGATCGGCTTGATGTATGGGAACTTGTTCCTCGTCCATCTGGAAAAACCATCAATGATACCAAGTGGATCTTCAAAAATAAGAAGGACCCTCACGGTATCATCATCCGTAACAAAGCACGTCTTGTTGCAAAAGGATACAGGCAACAAGAAGGAATTGACTACGACGAAACATTTGCTTCTGTAGCTCCATTAGAAGCCATCCGTCTGTTCCTATCTTATGCTGCTCACAAGCGATTTACCGTTTATCAAATGGACGTAAAAATTGCTTTTCTAAACGGCATTCTTCAAGAAGAGGTCTATGTCAGTCAACCTGAAGGTTTTGTAGACTCCAAATGCCCCAATCATGTGTATCTTCTTTCCAAGGCTCTTTATGGTCTCAAACAGGCGCCCAGGGCATGGTATGAAACCCTGACCGCATTTCTTCTCAAGAACAGTTTCTCACGTGGAACCATAGAAACGACTCTATTCATCAGAAAATAGAAAGAACACATTTTGTTAATTCAAGTCTATGTTGATGACATCATCTTCGGATCCACTTCCCCCGCTCTCTGTTATGAGTTTTCGGAATTCATGAAAAACAAGTTCGAAATGAGCATGCTCGAAGAACTCAATTTCTTTCTAGGATTAGAAGTTAAACAACTTCCTAAGGGGATCTTCATTGGTCAATCAAAATAAATTTCCGATATGTTCAAAAAGTTTAAATTTCCTGAGATGAAAATCAGCCCCACTCCAATGTCAATCAACATTTCATTACATGCTGATCTGGACGGTCAATCCTTTGATCAAACACTCTATAGGAGCCTGATTGGCTCATTGATGTATCTCACTGCTAGTAGACCCGACATCATGTTTGTTGTATGTCTTTGTGCCCGATTTCAAGCCAAACCTAGGTATTCTCACTACAAGGCCGTAATGAGAATCTTTAGTTATCTCAAAGGCACGCCCAATCTCGAACTCTGGTATCCCTTCGGGACTGGCTTCAACCTTACAGCATTCACGGTTGCTGGTGACCAAGTAAACCAGAAAAGCACCTCTAGTGGTCTCCAATTCCTAGGTCACAAGTTAGTCAGCTGGTCCTCTCGCAAGCAAAACTGTATCTCTCTTTCCACTGCTGAGTCTGAGTACATTGCAGCTGCAAGCTGTTGCTCCTAAGTATTGTGGATGCAGTCCCAACTACTTGACTATGGATTCAAATTCAACAAAATCCCAATCTACTGCGACTCTCAGAGTGCCATTGCTATCTCTAGCAATCCATTTCACCACTCTCGAACCAAACACATTGACATTCACTATAACGACCCTCATTTTTCCATTCTATATTTTTCCATGTTAAATGCCCAACAATATAATTAAACTTAATAGTTAAACTTTAATCAATAATGATTAAGCGTTAAGAATTATAAAATATAATAATTAACTTTGTGTAATAAACAACAAGTTAATAAAAGATAAAAATAATAAGTTAATTAACTTTTGGTGAACAAATAAATAACTTTAAAACTTGCGTACTTAAAATAAATAAACTTGGATAATTAAGGAACCATTTAAGCTAAATTAAAGTATAAGGACTTAAGTGAAAAATCTCAAACCCTAACCCTAAAAATGCCCTAGCCGAAAATTAAAAAAAAAAATATGTGAGTTTCCTAAAATACCCCTCTAAATTTCGGCTCCCATCACCACCCTTACTTCCTTTCCAAGTCCAACTTGTTCCCTAAGTAATTCCTTATTAAACCCTAACTCTAGAATAATCCTATCCTCCCTATAAATAGAGACATAGGCTAACCCATTCTATGTACCAAATCACAACAACAATTCTCTCCCAAATCTCTCTCCCTCTCTCTCTAATTTTCGGCCAAAACCGAAAATTATCACCACCACCCCATCGAAAATCATCATCAATCTTTAAGGCTTTTCCAAGTGATCTTCAAGCGTTCTTCATGTTCTTCAAGAATCTTCAAGGTGTTCTTCAAGTTTTTCAAGGCTTTGATCTTTAATCTTCATCGTGTTCATCTTTTCTTTGTTAGTCATCTTTGAATCTTCAAAGGTATAACATAAACCCTAATCTATTTACATAAACTTTGATCTTTAATTCATGTTATAAACTTGTTTAATCATAAACACATACATAAACACACCTCGATCTAAATATACATGAAAAAAAAGAATGTAATATATATGTATATGTATGTCGACCAAAAGAAAGAAAAAGGAAAAAGGAAAGTTTGATCTTTAAAACCTAGAAGATTAGATAAAGATTTGTTTGTGTTTAATTAAGGAAACAAAATAACTACATATATATACATATACATATCGACATATATATATATATATATATATATATATATATATATATATATATATATATATATATATATATATATATATATATATATATATATATATATATGCATGTAAAAAATATATTTATATATATATATATATATATATATATATATATATACATATATATACGAGTAATATATACATATACATATTAAAACCCTAAACCTAACCCTAATTACTTAAACCCTAATTTACTAAACCCTAGTTTATTAAAACCCTAATTTATTAATACCCTAGGACATTAATTAAACCCTAGTCATTTTTACAAACCCTAATCATTAAAATATCACTTTAATTAACTAACCCTAATTAATGAAACCCTAATACTATTTATACTATTAATTAACATGTATACACTATTACTATTACTAACACCTACAACCAACTACTTATATTATAAAAACATTTTGGGATATGTATTAGAGATGTATAGATCTTTGAACTTTCTTGACGACTGGTTTCTATGAAACTCTAGGCGGAAGGGTTTGGATTTTCTGATTTAAAGGATCCTATAGCTCAAGCCCCTAGACCTGAAATGGCCATTCGAAGGGAAAGAGGTGATTGGAAGCTTATCTAATACGGAAAGTATCCTAAAATGGAAACACTCTTAAAGTAGAAACTTTCTAGTTATAGAAACTTACTAAAATAAGAAACCTACTAAAAGTGGAAGCTTTCTAAAAATAGAAACTTACTAGGAAAGGAAACTTAGTAAAAACGAACTATACCTAAAACACTATCATACCTAAACACTTACTTAAACATGGGCAAAAACACTTACTACTCTTAAATGTCAATAGGTTGACTTTCTGTTCGTTCATCCAACTTTCTATTCCAAGGAATAATTGTCATCTCTCTCTGCTTACTAAGGTGAATTCATAGCCCCACTCTTTATTGCTAGCAAACTTACTTACTTTTATTGGGGTGAGACACATGCTGTTATTTTACATTTTACAATTTAGACACAAGTACCAACTGTTAAAACTATGCTATACCCAGTTATGTCCGACTAAGTCCCTACAGTGATATTTTTAATTGCTCATTGAATGCATGCTTAATTATTAAGGGTAGGTCTATCGGGAGTAACGTCCCCGATACATTTGACTAAGTCATTGTATTACTTAATAATGAAATTAAACCGACAAGTATAAACTACTACTTGTCTTTGGGGCAAGCTTGAACGTTTAGTCTAAATATCACGCACTGTCATAACTTTTTGATCTGCGAGATCAACTTTACAAACTAAATCTTGTGGTCTAAAACAACGGTCAAACTTATTTGTTAAACCTATGATTTCACTCAACCTTTTGGTTGACACTTTAGCATGTTTTGTCTCAGGGGCTGTTTGATTCAAGCTTTCTTTCTTACTGCTTATGTGATGCTACTTGGACATAGGAACAAGAGATATCGCATTATTTACCTTTGCATTGAAACATTTACGTTATTATTATTTCCGACATTGTAATGACATTTCATTTTCCGCTGCTTACTCTCAATAAAGTATGATTTTATCATTTAGTATTGTTCTCGTATATTATAATATGTTGGTTAATTTGATATTAAGTCACATTACGCCCAGGCCCTAACTGGGGGTGTGATAGATTGGTATCAGAGCAAACCAGGCTGTTATAGAGAACCAGGATTGCATCTTTATGTGTGCCTTACTTGTTAGCTAGGGTGCCTTAGCAATCTAGGAAACTATAACGTTTCCTTCCTTAGACTTAAAGCACTTAGGATTGCCCTATAATCTTAACACTTATGCTTTACTAAACTTGACTTAAAGATTCTAATCAAAGTCTCTTTCCTAATGTTAGGATGTCAAGCTCAAGCGTTAATAAACCAACTCTCTTTAAGCCAACCGAAGAAGATACTAAAGGGTCTTCCACTGAAAGATCAGTCCAAAGTCCACCTTATGGCTTTGGTGGTCCTCATTCACTAAACTATAGCCCGTATACTCTACGTGCTTCTCCTGATTTTCACCCGACTCAAGGATCTGAAAGCGAAGGAGAAAGCTCTGCTAATTCTGCTGACTCTGGCTCTTTTCACTCATTGGTACATAAACCGATGAGTACTCCCGAATGGGATGCACTTCAAAATCTCCCTAACTACGACAGTGACTTTTCAAATTATGAGCCCGAAGAAGAGCCTATTGAAGAATCGTCTGAAAACTCAACTCTAAAGAGAAAGCAACCCGAACCCGCTACCGGTCCATTATTTTGTAATAACATGGAGCACGTAAGGGTGAAGTGTGATATCATCAACCTTCAAAGTAGTTGTGAGAAGAATAGGGAGTTTAGCAGACACCACGTTGCTCGGATAGAAGTGCGTCTAAACAACCTAGAAAAAGAAAACAAAATCTTGAAGGAAATCATCAAAGAGTCCTTTGACTCTCAAACCGAAAGGCTAGAGAAACTTGTGAAGGATAACATGGAGAAAGTGATGAAGCAGTTTGAGGATGAGAAGAAGAGATATGAAGACTACTTCAATCTTGACATTTCCTAGTTTATTTTCCTATTTTTCCATCTATGTAAAGGCTATGACTTAAACTATTCATATTCCCGAATCGTGTATTAAAAGGCTTATTTTAACGCCTCGTTCCTTAATAATATAAAGTGTTTTATTTATATCATGTGATATCAATACTTATCTTATTCATACTTGTAATTACTGAACCCTATAACTTGTTAACTTATCCGACTTATGTAGCAACATCATGGTTCGTCCAGCTGCACCTACTGTTAACAATATCGTATTGACTACCGAGCAATTCCAACAACTACTCACTGCCGCACAAGGCAACAATCAAGCTAATAATGTTAATCCTCAACCGAAACCTTGTTCATACAAGGATTTCACAAACTGTAATCCTCCTACATTTAAGGGAAATGAAGAAGCAGTTGAACTAGTTCGCTGGTTCGAGGAGATGGAATCTATTTTCCGTATTTGAAACTACAGGGATAACGATCGAGTAAAGTATGCCACTAGCTCATTAGGTGGTAATGCTTCAACTTGGTGGTCTGCTCATGCCAAGTCCGTAGGAATTGACAATGCTAATGCAATTCCATGAGATGAACTCAAAAGCATGATGGTCAACAAATTCTACCCAAGGAGTCAAGTTCAGAAACTTGAAGCTGAGTTCTGGGAACTCAAGGTGAAGGGTACTGATATTGAGAACTATACCAACCAATTTCTTGAACTCTCTACTCTGTGTCCTGAGATGTTTCCTACCAAAGCAAGGAAGATCAAACGATATATTGAAGGTCTCCCCGAAGATGTTCAGGGGAATGTTATTGCTGCCGAGAAGGTTAATCTGGATGCTGTGATTCTCATGGTACAAAATCTAATGTTGGCCAAGAGAAGAAGAGCGTCGGCCATTAAGCCTGTTGACACTAAGGGTAATGAAGGAAAAAGGAAGTTTGAGCCGTCTCAAGGTTCAACTCAGAATGATAGTAAGAAGCTTACGGATAGTACGAGGACGAATTATAAGGGTACCTATCATTTTTGTATTCGTTGTGAGAAACATCACCCGGGGCGGTGCACTGCTACATGTGCATTGTGTAAGAAAGTGGGACACGTAGCTAAGACGTGTAAGACTCCTCCAAAGGATAAGGTGATTGTTCCTGCTAAAGCTCCTCCAACTTGCTATACTTGTGGAGAAAAGGGACACATTAGTCCAAATTGTCCTAAGAAGAAGGATAATCCTGCTACTTGAGCTAATGCTACCGCTGCGAAGGGTCGTGCGTTTGTTATTACTGCTGCTGAAGCCCGAGATGAGGATGAGGTCATCACGGGTACGTATCTTGTCAATAATTGTTATGCAACTATTTTATTCGATACTGGTGCAGACCGAAGTTATGTGCCTAGTGATTTTTATACCCTATTTACTGAAAAGCCTCAACCCTTAGAAACCAAAAGATTAGTAGAAGTAGCTAATGGAAAGATCATGCAAGTCGATAAAATCTATAAAAATTGCAACCTAATCTTAGCCAATAAAGAATTTAAGATAGACCTTTTACCGGTCGAGCTAGGAAGTTTTGACGTCATAGTTGGAATGGATTGATTACGTCCATTACATGCTGCCATCCTTTGTTACGATAAAACTGTTCATGTTCCATTGAGAAATGGAGAGACTCTCATCATCTAAGGTGAAAAGAGTGGTTACAATCTCAATATCATCTCCTGTATTAAAACCCGCAAATACCTTATGAAAGGTTATCCAGCTATTCTAGCCCACGTTAAGATGATTGAATCGAAAGATAAGCGTATTGAAGATGTACCAGTGGTTAAAGATTTTCCCGATGTATTTCCCGAAGATCTTTCTGGTCTTCTACCTCCTCGACAAGTTGAATTTCAAATTGATTTAACTCCCGGTGCTGCTCCTATTGCTAAAGCGCCATACCGTTTAGCACCCTCCGAGATGAAGGAATTATCCAACCAACTCCAAGAACTATTGGATAAAGGTTTCATTCGTCCAAGCTCGTCCCCATGGGGAGCTCCTATTCTGTTTGTTAAGAAGAAAGATAGTACGTTAAGGATGTGCATTGATTACCGCGAACTTAACAAGCTTACTATCAAGAATCATTACCCGTTGCCACTTATTGATGATCTATTCGACCAACTTCAAGGGTCGTAGTTGATCGCCTTACTAAATCTGCGCATTTTATACCGATCAAGGAAACCGACAAGATGGAGAAATTATCACAGCTTTATATTAAAGAAATTGTCTCACGTCATGGTGTTCCTATCTCAATTATTTCTGATCGCGACAGTCGATTCATTTCTAGATTCTGAAAAACTTTACAATCTGCTCTTGGAACTCAACTCGACATGAGTACAGCCTATCATCCGCAAACTAATGGTTAAAGTGAACAAACTATCTAAAACATGGAAGATATGCTACGTGCTTGTGCAATCGATTTCGGCAAAGGTTGGGATAGACACCTACCTTTGGTTGAATTTTCTTACAACAACAGTTATCACTCCAGTATTAAAGCTGCACCTTTTGAAGCTTTATATGGACGAAAATGTAGATCCCCTTGGTGTTGGGATGAACTCGAGGACAGACATTTAACTGGTCCTGAAATCATTAACGAAACTACCGAAAAGATCGTTCAGATCAAGCAACGATTAGAAACTACCCGAAGCCGACAAAAGAGCTATGCTGACAAGAAACGAAAAGACATCGAATACCAAGTTGGAGATAAAGTCATGTTGAAAGTATCCCCTTGGAAAGGTGTTGTCCGCTTCGGTAAAAGAAGTAAACTCAGTCCACGATACGTTGGACCTTTCGCAGTTACTCAAAGAGTCGATCCCGTGGCATAGTGATTAGAACTATCAACTGAACTTAGCCAAGTACATGATGTGTTTCATGTCTCAAATCTTAAACGGTGTCTTGCTAATGACACACTCATTATTCCTTTGAATGATGTCCACATTTATGAGCAAATGCACTTCGTTGAAGAACCTATAGAAATCATGGAAGGAGAGGTCAAACAAACGCGTAAAAGCAACATACCTATCGTTAAAGTCTGTTGGAATTTACGTAGAGGCCCCGAATATACCTGGAAACGCAAAGACCACATGAAACGGAACTATCCCCATCTCTTCTCAACTGCTGATGCAAATGAGGAATCTACCTAAAAACTTCTGGACGAAGTTTTCAATAACGGGGAGGTACTATAACGACCCTCATTTTTCCATTCTATATTTTTCCATATTAAATGCCCAACAATATAATTAAACTTAATAGTTAAACTTTAATCAATAATGATTAAGCGTTAAGAATTATAAAATATAATAATTAACTTTGTGTAATAAACAACAAGTTAATAAAAGATAAAAATAATAAGTTAATTAACTTTTGGTGAACAAATAAATAACTTTAAAACTTGCGTACTTAAAATAAATAAACTTGGATAATTAAGGAACCATTTAAGCTAAATTAAAGTATAAGGACTTAAGTGAAAAATCCCAAACCCTAACCCTAAAAATGCCCTAGTCGAAAATTAAAAAAAAAAATATGTGAGTTGCCTAAAATACCCCTCTAAATTTTGGCTCCCATCACCACCCTTACTTCCTTTCCAAGTCCAACTTGTTCCCTAAGTAATTCCTTATTAAACCCTAACTCTAGAATAATCCTATCATCCCTATAAATAGAGACCTAGGCTTACCTATTCTATGTACCAAATCACAACAACAATTCTCTCCCAAATTTCTCTCCCTCTCTCTCTAATTTTCAGCCAAAATCATAAATTATCACCACCACCCCATCGAAAATCATCATCAATCTTCAAGGGTTTTCCAAGTGATCTTCAAGCATTCTTCGTGTTCTTCAAGAATCTTCAAGGTGTTCTTCAAGTTTTTCAAGGCTTTGATCTTCAATCTTCATCGTGTTCATCTTTTCTTTGTTAGTCATCTTCGAATCTTCAAAGGTATAACATAAACCCTAATCTATTTACATAAACTTTGATCTTTAATTCATGTTATAAACTTGTTTAATCATAAACACATACATAAACACACCTCGATCTAAATATACATGAAAAAAAAAAGAATGTAATATATATGTAGATGTATGTCGACCAAAAGAAAGAAAAAGGGAAAAGGAAAGTTTGATCTTTAAAACCTAGAAGATTAGATAAAGATTTGTTTGTGTTTAATTAAGGAAACAAAATAACTATATATATATATATATATATATATATATATATATATATATATATATATATATATATATATATATATATATATATATATATATATATATATATATATGCATGTAAAAAATATATTTATATATATATATATATACATATATATACGAGTTTTATATACATATAATATTAAAACCCTAAACCTAACCCTAATTACTTAAACCCTAATTTACTAAACCCTAGTTTATTAAAACCCTAATTTATTAAAACCCTAGGACATTAATTAAACCCTAGTCATTTATTACAAACCATAATCATTAAAATACCACTTTAATTAACTAACCCTAATTAATGAAACCCTAATACTACTTATACTATTAATTAACATGTATACACTATTACTATTACTAACACCTACAACCAACTACTTATATTATAAAAACATTTTGGGATATGTAATAGAGATGTATAGATCTTCGAACTTTCTTGATGAATGGTTTCTACGAAACTCTAGGCGAAAGGGTTTGGATTTTCTGATTTAAAGGATCCTATAGCTCAAGCCCCTAGACCTGAAATGGCCATTCGAGGGGAAAGGGGTGATTGGAAGCTTATCTAATACGACAAGTATCCTAAAATGGAAACACTCTTAAAGTAGAAACTTTCTAGTTATAGAAACTTACTAAAATAAGAAACCTACTAAAAGTGGAAGCTTTCTAAAAATAGAAACTTACTAGGAAAGGAAACTTAGTAAAAACGAACTATACTTAAAACACTATCATACCTAAACACTTACTTAAACATGGGCAAAAACACTTACTACTCTTAAATGTCAATAGGTTGACTTTCTGTTCGTTCATCCAACTTTCTATTCCAAGGAATAATTGTCATCTCTCTCTGCTTACTAAGGTGAATTCATAGCCCTGCTCTTTATTGCTAGCAAACTTACTTACTTTTATTGGGGTGAGACACATGCTGTTATTTTACATTTTACAATTTAGACACAAGTACCAACTGTTAAAACTATGCTATACCCGGCTATGTCCGACTAAGTCCCTAAATTGATATTTTTAATTGCTCGTTGAATGCATGCTTAATTATTAGGGGTAGTTCTATCGGGAGTAACGTCCCCGATACATTTGACTAAGTCATTGTATTACTTAATAATGAAATTAAACCGACAAGTATAAACTACAACTTGTCTTTGGGGCAAACTTGAACGTTTAGTCTAAATATCATGCACTGGCATAACTTTTTGATCTGCGAGATCAACTTTACTAACTAAATCTTGTGGTCTAAAACAACGGTCAAACTTATTTGTTAAACCTATGATTTCACTCAACCTTTTGGTTGACACTTTAGCATGTTTTGTCTCAGGTGCTGTTTGATTCAAGCTTTCTTTCTTACTGCTTATGTGATGCTACTTGGACATAGGAACAAGAGATATCGCATTATTTACCTTTGCATTGAAACAATTACGTTATTATTATTTTCGACATTGTAACGACATTTCATTTTTCGCTGCGTACTCTCAATAAAGTATGATTTTATCATTTAGTATTGTTCTCGTATATTATAATATGTTGGTTAATTTGATATTAAGTAACATTCCGCTCAGGCCTTAACTGGGGGTGTGACATTCGCTATCACTTTATTAAGGATCATGTTAAAAAGGGGAATGTTGAATTGTATTTTGTACCCACCAAAAGTCAACTTGCTGAGTTACTGACCAAGGCCCTAGATGAACACACATTTAAAAATCTGGTTGGTAAAATTGGCATGGTTGATTTCTTTTCCATTTAGGAACCTGGCAAGTGCCTAGGGGGAGTGATGCACTTGCCTAGGGGGAGTATTGCATTTTTTAAAACCTGATGCATCACATTTTGAGGGGGAGATGAGAACAATGGCTCTCACATAAATTACAGTGTGAGACCCGGTATCATAATTTGATTTTCAAAATCTAAACTGACTTTTACACAAATAACAATGTAAAACTCGCTCATACAAAACTAACTCTCCTAAAACCGACAACTGTCTAGGGGGAGTTAACATCAAAATGTCAGCAATGACGGAGGATATGTTCTGATGACTGCCTCAGGAGGATGTGTCTATATGACTGCCTTAAAATCTCAGTCAACAAATGATAGAGGATGTGTCCCTGTGACTACCTCAATAGGATGTGTCTAAATGACTGCCTCAAAAATATCAGTCAACATATGACGGAGGATGTGTCCCTGTGACTGCCTCAAGAGGATGTGTCTAAATGACTGCCTCAAAATCACAGTCAACAAATGACGAAGGATGTGTCCATGTGACTGCCTTAAGATGATGTGTCTATATGACTGCCTCATGGTTCCTGGTCTCAATAATTGTTAAAACCTGAGAAAATTAAATTTTGAAAAATAATTAAAGTTTAAACTTTAACTTGATTATTTCACAGAATTTCTTAAAATTCTTAAAGGTTATCATACTGTACCAAAATCCCATTAAAATACAAATCTGCTTAAAGTTTTCGAGCAAATTCATATGCTGAAGGTTTTCGAGCAATTGTGCATAAAGTGTAAATTTTCGTGCAATGCATATGAACTTATTGTTTCTCGAGCAAAACTGACTAAAAATTGAATTTTTCAGTCATCACATGTCTATATAAGGATGAAAGTTCATTTTTTTAACCCATCACTTTCAAATCTCACTCTAAAATAATTATATCCAAGGCCCACTTGCTCTCTAGGAACACCATCGTCATCATCACTGTTCACCTTCCTCACACTTAAACCAAATCGGTATTTTTCTCTAAATTCATGTGTTTGTGATTAAATTTGTTGTTTCGTAGAAACTTTAAAATCTCTGTAATCACTTAAATACATAAAAATGCCATGATTTGTATGATTACTTACTTAATCTCTGTTTTGTGTGCACAGGGGTTTCGAACCCTAAGACCTTGTTCTGATCAATTACACCTATAATTCAAATCTGTTAGGATAAATTGACTTAGGGTTCATGTCTGTGATGAATAGAACATGATTACTTCCTCTAATTCATTGTTAGATGCTTGTGTCATTCCAATTTCGAAAAGGGGTCAATTTTAGGGTTCATGACTAACTTTGAGCATATCAGAGGTTTAGCCTTAATTCATGCTTTTGATCGAGTTAGGTTTATCATAGATTTCACTTATTAAAACTTAATTTGGCCTAATTTGTTGATTTTTTTGCTAAGTAATGAATATGTATTCAAACAGACAGAGTGCTCGAAAATCACATGTTTTCGAGCGCTCGAAAACAGTGCTCGAAAAAGTGACTGACTGAAAACCTTTAAGTCTCTGTATGAAAAATCCTTTTGTGCTCGAAAAAGTTATTGACTGAAAACCTTATGTGCTCGAAAAATGACTGTATGAAAAATCCTCTTGTGTCCGAAAAAGTGTTTGACTGAAAATCTTATGTGCTCGAAAAAGGTCTGCTTGAAAAACTCTTTTCTGCTCGAAAATGTGTTCTGACTGAAAAACTTTGACTGCTCGAGAAAGTGTTGTCTGAAATTCTGTTGTGTGTTGACTGAAATTCTTTGTTGTATGAAATTCTCAAAACTTGCTTGCACGAAAACCTTCATGCTCAAAAACCTTTCTTTGTTCAAAATTGCAAAGTGCTCGAAATTCCCTTCTGTCCAAAAATTGCTAAGTGTTGATGCTGTTTCAAATGAACTTTGACAAATTTTTAAATTGAATCAATTAAATGTTTTGTCACCATCTTCACAAAAATACCAAATGAACTGTGTGTTAACTAATCATGCTCATGATATCACAGCAATGTCAAACAACGCCTTTTTCACTAAGGATGTTCCTACCCCATGTGATTAATGGATTCCTATCCTATTAAACCACCCATTACACCACCTATTCACTGAAACAGAAAATGTCTCTGAACGACAACTCCAATTAATGAGGGACACCATGACCTATCACCCAGCCACTGAGAATGACCCCGATCACATCACCTTCTTAGTTGCCCAAAATCCTGATCACTCAACCTCCTTTGCTCTAAGTGACATGAGACGGTACTTAGGCATTCCCAACAGACAACAATATGATGCCTTCCCTTCTGAAGATAATATGTTAGCTGCTTTTCGTCAGCTCGGGTATGAAGGTGAACTCCGAAACATAAGGGCTTTCAAGAAGCAACGCATGACACAACGATGGGCGGTACTGTACACTTTCATTAACCGATGTTTCAACCCGATGAAAACTGGAACCCATCACATCAAAATATTCCTGCTAAAGATCTTTTATGGGATTATGTTTCTACCTAATGCTGATTTCGGCCAAGCTCTATGGGATCGGATGATTGAAATTCACACCAACCCTCCACTCCCAACTTACATCCAATTTAGTAGATTCTAAGCCATTATCCTTTCATCCATCCTACATGAAGCTCACCTATCTCCCAATCCACTCCCACATGACAGGAGTAAGCCCGATGTAGATCAAGAAGGTATTTCCTTTATTCAACAACGAATCGGATCAAAGAACGTGTAAGGCAAACTAATTCCTGCTCATCTGCTGAATCTTGGACCACGTGATGATCCAAGAATCATTGCATATATGAGAGAGATAGGAACTCCTATGGATCCTCTACAACCTGGGGATCCTGCCCCAGGAGCTGATAGGACACCTGGTAAGGGGTCTAGTAAGCGAGGGTCAAAGAAAATAAAATTTGAGGGGAAATAAATTGAGGGTGAAAATAGGCCTAAAAGAAAAACAAAACCAAAGCAGGTAACCTCTGAATAACTCCAGAAGGTTCTTCATGATATTGATCGGAGTGATAAGGATGGAAATGAGGGTGGGATTGAAAAATCAAGAGAGGATGTGTGGACCGGGAGTGAGATAGGGCAAAAAGAAAACGTTAGCCCCCCCCCCCCCTCTCAAACATTAGGAAGCCACTCAGATGCACAAACATCTGTTTCATATGAGTTAGAATCGTCATCTCTAGATGAGATTCGCCAAAAACAATTTGAGAATGTGTCTAGTGCTCGTAGGGATTTGGTGCAGTCATATACCGAACCTTCAGTGTCTATAGCTCAGATTGCAACAACAAGCGTATGAAATGTCCCGTTCTTATTGATTAAAAACGTTCCATATTAATTGATTTCGTTGCGAGGTTTTGACCTCTATATGAGACGTTTTTCAAAGACTGCATTCCTTTTTAAAACAAACCATAACCTTTATTTCATAAATAAAGGTTTAAAAAGCTTTACGTAGATTATCAAATAATGATAATCTAAAATATCCTGTTTACACACGACCATTACATAATGGTTTACAATACAAATATGTTACATCGAAATCAGTTTCTTGAATGCAGTTTTTACACAATATCATACAAACATGGACTCCAAATCTTGTCCTTATTTTAGTATGCAACAGCGGAAGCTCTTAATATTCACCTGAGAATAAACATGCTTTAAACGTCAACAAAAATGTTGGTGAGTTATAGGTTTAACCTATATATATCAAATCGTAACAATAGACCACAAGATTTCATATTTCAATACACATCCCATACATAGAGATAAAAATCATTCATATGGTGAACACCTGGTAACCGACAATAACAAGATGCATATATAAGAATATCCCCATCATTCCGGGACACCCTTCGGATATGATATAAATTTCGAAGTACTAAAGCATCCGGTACTTTGGATGGGGTTTGTTAGGCCCAATAGATCTATCTTTAGGATTCGCGTCAATTAGGGTGTCTGTTCCCTAATTCTTAGATTACCAGACTTAATAAAAAGGGGCATATTCGATTTCGATAATTCAACCATAGAATGTAGTTTCACGTACTTGTGTCTATTTTGTAAATCATTTATAAAACCTGCATGTATTCTCATCCCAAAAATATTAGATTTTAAAAGTGGGACTATAACTCACTTTCACAGATTTTTACTTCGTCGGGAAGTAAGACTTGGCCACTGTTGATTCACGAACCTATAACAATATATACATATATATCAAAGTATGTTCAAAATATATTTACAACACTTTTAATATATTTTGATGTTTTAAGTTTATTAAGTCAGCTGTCCTCGTTAGTAACCTACAACTAGTTGTCCACAGTTAGATGTACAGAAATAAATCGATAAATATTATCTTGAATCAATCCACGACCCAGTGTATACGTATCTCAGTATTGATCACAACTCAAACTATATATATTTTGGAATCAACCTCAACCCTGTATAGCTAACTCCAACATTCACATATAGAGTGTCTATGGTTGTTCCGAAATATATATAGATGTGTCGACATGATAGGTCGAAACATTGTATACGTGTCTATGGTATCTCAAGATTACATAATATATAATACAAGTTGATTAAGTTATGGTTGGAATAGATTTGTTACCAATTTTCACGTAGCTAAAATGAGAAAAATTATCCAATCTTGTTTTACCCATAACTTCTTCATTTTAAATCCGTTTTGAGTGAATCAAATTGCTATGGTTTCATATTGAACTCTATTTTATGAATCTAAACAAAAAAAGTATAGGTTTCTAGTCGGAAAAATAAGTTACAAGTCGTTTTTGTAAAGGTAGTCATTTCAGTCGAAAGAACGACGTCTAGATGACCATTTTAGAAAACATACTTCCACTTTGAGTTTAACCATAATTTTTGGATATAGTTTCATGTTCATAATAAAAATCATTTTCTCAGAATAACAACTTTTAAATCAAAGTTTATCATAGTTTTTAATTAACTAACCCAAAACAGCCCGCGGTGTTACTACGACGGCGTAAATCCGGTTTTACGGTGTTTTTCGTGTTTCCAGGTTTTAAATCATTAAGTTAGCATATCATATAGATATAGAACATGTATTTAGTTGATTTTAAAAGTCAAGTTAGAAGGATTAACTTTTGTTTGCGAACAAGTTTAGAATTAACTAAACTATGTTCTAGTGATTACAAGTTTAAACCTTCGAATAAGATAGCTTTATATGTATGAATCGAATGATGTTATGAACATCATTACTACCTTAAGTTCCTTGGATGAACCTACTGGAAAAGAGAAAAATGGATCTAGCTTCAATGGATCCTTGGATGGCTCAAAGTTCTTGAAGCAAAATCATGACACGAAAACAAGTTCAAGTAAGATCATCACTTGAAATAAGATTGTTATAGTTATAGAAATTGAACCAAAGTTTGAATATGATTATTACCTTGTATTAGAATGATAACCTACTGTAAGAAACAAAGATTTCTTGAGGTTGGATGATCACCTTACAAGATTGGAAGTGAGCTAGCAAACTTGAAAGTATTCTTGATTTTATGAAACTAGAACTTTTGGAATTTATGAAGAACACTTAGAACTTGAAGATAGAACTTGAGAGAGATCAATTAGATGAAGAAAATTGAAGAATGAAAGTGTTTGTAGGTGTTTTTGGTCGTTGGTGTATGGATTAGATATAAAGGATATGTAATTTTGTTTTCATGTAAATAAGTCATGAATGATTACTCATATTTTTGTAATTTTATGAGATATTTCATGCTAGTTGCCAAATGATGGTTCCCACATGTGTTAGGTGACTCACATGGGCTGCTAAGAGCTGATCATTGGAGTGTATATACCAATAGTACATACATCTAAAAGCTGTGTATTGTACGAGTACGAATACAGGTGCATACGAGTAGAATTGTTGATGAAACTGAACGAGGATGTAATTGTAAGCATTTTTGTTAAGTAGAAGTATTTTGATAAGTGTCTTGAAGTCTTTCAAAAGTGTATGAATACATATTAAAACACTACATGTATATACATTTTAACTGAGTCGTTAAGTCATCGTTAGTCGTTACATGTAAATGTTGTTTTGAAACCTTTAGGTTAACGATCTTGTTAAATGTTGTTAACCCAATGTTTATAATATCAAAAGAGATTTTAAATTATTATATTATCATGATATTATGATGTACGAATATCTCTTAATATGATATATATACATTAAATGTCGTTACACCGATAATCGTTACATATATGTCTCGTTTCAAAATCATTAAGTTAGTAGTCTTGTTTTTACATATGTAGTTCATTGTTAATATACTTAATGATATGTTTACTTATCATAATATCATATTAACTATATATATAACCATATATATGTCATCATATAGTTTTTACAAGTTTTAACGTTCGTGAATCACCGGTCAACTTGGGTGGTCAATTGTCTATATGAAACCTATTTCAATTAATCAAGTCTTAACAAGTTTGATTGCTTAACATGTTGGAAACATTTAATCATGTAAATATCAATCTCAATTAATATATATAAATATGGAAAAGTTCGGGTCACTACAGTACCTACCCGTTAAATAAATTTCGTCCCGAAATTTTAAGCTGTTGAAGGTGTTGACGAATCTTTTGGAAATAGATGCGGGTATTTCTTCTTCATCTGATCTTCACGCTCCCAGGTGAACTCGGGTCCTCTACGAGCATTCCATCGAACCTTAACAATTGGTATCTTGTTTTGCTTAAGTTTTTTAACCTCACGATCCATTATTTCGACGGGTTCTTCGATGAATTGAAGTTTTTCGTTGATTTGGATTTCATCTAACGGAATAGTGAGATCTTCTTTAGCAAAACATTTCTTTAAATTCGAGACGTGGAAAGTGTTATGTACAGCCGCGAGTTGTTGAGGTAACTCTAGTCGGTAAGCTACTGGTCCGACACGATCAATAATCTTGAATGGTCCAATATACCTTGGATTTAATTTCCCTCGTTTACCAAATCGAACAACGCCTTTCCAAGGTGCAACTTTAAGCATGACCATCTCTCCAATTTCAAATTCTATATCTTTTCTTTTAATGTCAGCGTAGCTCTTTTGTCGACTTTGGGCGGTTTTCAACCGTTGTTGAATTTGGATGATCTTCTCGGTAGTTTCTTGTATAATCTCCGGACCCGTAATCTGTCTATCCCCCACCTCACTCCAACAAATCGGAGACCTGCACTTTCTACCATAAAGTGCTTCAAACGGCGCCATCTCAATGCTTGAATGGTAGCTGTTGTTGTAGGAAAATTCTGCTAACGGTAGATGTCGATCCCAACTGTTTCCGAAATCAATAACACATGCTCGTAGCATGTCTTCAAGCGTTTGTATCGTCCTTTCGCTCTGCCCATCAGTTTGTGGATGATAGGCAGTACTCATGTCTAGACGAGTTCCTAATGCTTGCTGTAATGTCTGCCAGAATCTTGAAATAAATCTGCCATCCCTATCAGAGATAATAGAGATTGGTATTCCATGTCTGGAGACGACTTCCTTCAAATACAGTCGTGCTAACTTCTCCATCTTGTCATCTTCTCTTATTGGTAGGAAGTGTGCTGATTTGGTGAGACGATCAACTATTACCCAAATAGTATCAAAACCACTTGCAGTCCTTGGCAATTTAGTGATGAAATCCATGGTAATGTTTTCCCATTTCCATTCCGGGATTTCGGGTTGTTGAAGTAGACCTGATGGTTTCTGATGCTCAGCTTTGACCTTAGAACACGTCAAACATTCTCCTACGTATTTAGCAACATCGGCTTTCATACCCGGCCACCAAAAAATGTTTCTTGAGATCCTTGTACATCTTCCCCGTTCCAGGATGTATTGAGTATCTGGTTTTATGAGCTTCTCTAAGTACCATTTCTCTCATATCTCCAAATTTTGGTACCCAAATCCTTTCAGCCCTATACCGGGTTCCGTCTTCCCGAATATTAAGATGCTTCTCCGATCCTTTGGGTATTTCATCCTTTAAATTTCCCTCTTTTAAAACTCCTTGTTGCGCCTCCTTTATTTGAGTAGTAATGTTATTATGAATCATTATATTCATAGATTTTACTCGAATGGGTTCTCTGTCCTTCCTGCTCAAGGCATCGGCTACCACATTTGCCTTCCCCGGGTGGTAACGAATCTCAAAGTCGTAATCATTCAATAATTCAATCCACCTACGCTGCCTCATATTCAGTTGTTTCTTATTAAATATGTGAAGACTTTTGTGGTCGGTATATATAATACTTTTGACCCCATATAAGTAGTGCCTCCAAGTCTTTAATGCAAAAACAACCGCGCCTAATTCCAAATCATGCGTCGTATAATTTTGTTCGTGAATCTTCAATTGTCTAGACGCATAAGCAATCACCTTCGTTCGTTGCATTAATACACAACCGAGACCTTGCTTTGATGCATCACAATAAATCACAAAATCATCATTCCCTTCAGGCAATGACAATATAGGTGCCGTAGTTAGCTTTTTCTTCAATAACTGAAACGTTTTCTCTTGTTCATCATTCCATTCAAATTTCTTCCCTTTATGCGTTAATGCAGTCAAGGGTTTTGCTATTCTGGAAAAGTATTCTGGAAAAGTCTTGGATGAACCTTCTGTAGTAACCAGCTAGTCCTAAAAACTGGCGTATGTGTTTCGGAGTTTTTGGGGTTTCCCACTTTTCAACAGTTTCTATCTTTGCCGGATCCACCTTAATACCTTCTTTGTTCACTATGTGACCGAGGAATTGAACTTCTTCCAACCAAAATGCACACTTTGAAAACTTAGCGTACAATTCTTCCTTCCTCAATACTTCTAACACCTTTCTCAAATGTTCACCGTGTTCTTGATCATTCTTTGAGTAAATAAGTATGTCATCAATGAAAACAATGACAAACTTGTCAAGGTATGGTCCACACACTCGGTTCATAAGGTCCATGAACACAGCTGGTGCATTAGTTAAACCAAACGGCATGACCATAAACTCGTAATGACCGTAACGTGTTCTGAAAGCAGTCTTTGGAATATCATCTTCTTTCACCCGCATTTGATGATACCCGGAACGTAAGTCAATCTTTGAATAAACAGACGAGCCTTGTAGTTGATCAAATAAGTCGTCGATTCTCGGTAGTGGGTAGCGGTTCTTGATGGTAAGTTTGTTCAACTCTCGGTAGTCGATACACAACCTGAATGTACCATCTTTCTTCTTGACAAACAAAACAGGAGCTCCCCACGGTGATGTGCTTGGTCGAATGAAACCACGCTCTAAAAGTTCTTGTAATTGGCTTTGCAGTTCTTTCATCTCGCTGGGTGCGAGTCTGTAAGGAGCACGAGCTATTGGTGCAGCTCCTGGTAGAAGATCTATTTGAAATTCAACGGATCGATGTGGGGGTAATCCCGGTAATTCTTTCGGAAATACATCGGGAAATTCTTTTGCAATGGGAACATCATTGATGCTCTTTTCTTCAGTTTGTACTTTCTCGACGTGTGCTAGAACAGCATAGCAACCTTTTCTTATTAGTTTTTGTGCCTTCAAATTACTAATAAGATGTAGCTTCGTGTTGCCCTTTTCTCCGTACACCATTAAGGGTTTTCCTTTTTCTCGTATAATGCGAATTGCATTTTTGTAACAAACGATCTCCGCTTTCACTTCTTTCAACCAGTCCATACCGATTATCACATCAAAACTCCCTAACTCTACTGGTATCAAATCAATCTTAAATGTTTCGCTAACCAGTTTAATTTCTCGATTCCGACATATATTATCTGCTGAAATTAATTTACCATTTGCTAATTCGAGTAAAAATTTACTATCCAAAGGCGTCAATGGACAACTTAATTTAGCACAAAAATCTCTACTCATATAGCTTCTATCCGCACCCGAATCAAATAAAATGTAAGCAGATTTATTGTCAATAAGAAACGTACCCGTAACAAGCTCCGGGTCTTCCTGTGCCTCTACCGCATTAATATTGAAAACTCTTCCACGGCCTTGTCCATTCGTGTTCTCCTGGTTCGGGCAATTTCTAATAATGTGGCCTGGTTTTCCACATTTATAACAAACTACATTGGCATAACTTGCTCCGACACTACTTGCTCCGCCATTACTCGTTCCGACACCATTTGTTCCTTTCGTTCTATTAACCCCTGGTCCGTAGACCTCACACTTCGCCGCGCTATGACCATTTCTTTTACACTTGTTGCAAAATTTGGTGCAGAACCCCGAGTGATTCTTTTCACACCTTTGGCATAGCTGCTTCTGATTGTTGTTGTTGTTGTTGCGGTTATTATTGTTGTTGGGATGATTGTTGTAGTTGCTGTTGTTGTTGTTGTTGTTGTTGTTGGGCCGTTTGTTGTAGTTGCGATTGATGTTGCGATTGTTGGGATAATTGTTGCGATTATTGTTGTAATTGGTGTTGTTGTTGTATTGGTGATTCTTATCACCGTTTTCCTCCCACTTTCTTTTGACTTGCTTCACATTGGCCTCTTCAGCAGTCTGTTCTTTAATTCTTTCTTCAATCTGGTTCACTAGTTTGTGAGCCATTCTACATGCCTGTTGTATGGAGGCGGGCTCGTGTGAACTTATATCTTCTTGGATTCTTTCCGGTAATCCTTTCACAAACGCGTCGATCTTCTCTTCCTCATCTTCGAATGCTCCCGGACACAATAGGCACAATTCTGTGAATCGTCTTTCGTACGTGGTAATATCAAATCCTTGGGTTCGTAACCCTCTAAGTTCTGTCTTGAGCTTATTGACCTCGGTTCTAGGACGGTACTTCTCGTTCATCAAGTGCTTGAATGCTGACCACGGTAGTGCGTACGCATCATCTTGTCCCACTTGCTCTAGATAGGTATTCCACCATGTTAACGCAGAACCTGTGAAGGTATGCGTAGCGTACTTCACTTTGTCCTCTTCAGTACACTTACTTATGGCAAACACCGATTCAACCTTCTCGGTCCACCGTTTCAATCCGATCGGTCCTTCGGTTCCATCAAATTCCAAAGGTTTGCAGGCAGTGAATTCTTTGTAGGTGCATCCTACACGATTTCCTGTACTGCTAGATCCAAGGTTATTGTTGGTATGTAGCGCAGCCTGTACTGCGGCTATGTTTGAAGCTAGAAAAGTACGGAATTCCTCTTCATTCATATTCACGGTGTGTCGAGTAGTCGGTGCCATTTCCTTCAAAATAGTTAAATGGAACAAGTTAATCATACAGAATATTAAGAGTAGTTAATAGTATTTCGTAGCATAATATGAACTCATTTATAAAAGCTTTTTCTTCATATTAGCGTTTTATAAGTTTAAATTCGGGTAGTACCTACCCGTTAAGTTCATACTTAGTAGCTAATATACAATTCAACTACTACAATTCTATATGAAAAACTGATTATAATAATATTTCGCGTTCAAACTTTTATACAATATTTTACAAACTTACAATACCGCTTATTTTACATAAAGCCTGAAATATAGCACACAATAACTTTGATACAAGATAGTTGTGAAGACAATTCTAGCTAGTACAAAAGTCGTTCAGCAAAGGCAATAAAGACACGTAATTCATACGTCCAGAAACAAGTCATGCATTCTGGTTTTACTAGGACTACTTCCCATCCTTGGTCTTGTGCAACATAACCGTTATGGCCGTTGATAAGACAGCGTGTTGTAACGTCATCAAAGGGACGAGGGTTACGTAATGTCCAACAGTCCCGTAATAATCTAAAAACCTCATTTCTTACCCCAATTACCGACTCCGTCACTTGTGGAAACGTTTTGTTTAATAGTTGTAGCCCGATGTTCTTGTTCTCACTTTGGTGAGAAGCGAACATTACTAATCCGTAAGCATAACATGCTTCTTTATGTTGCATGTTAGCCGCTTTTTCTAAATCACGAAGTCCAATATTCGGATATATTGAGTCAAAATAATTTCTTAACCCGTTGCGTAAAATAGCATTTGGGTTCCCCGCAATATATGCGTCAAAGTAAACACATCGTAATTTATGGGTTTCCCAATGTGATATCCCCCATCTTTCAAACGAAAGTCTCTTATAAACCAAGACATTCTTGGAACGTTCTTCGAATGTCTTACAAACTGATCTCGCCTTAAATAGTTGTGCCGAAGAATTCTGGCCGACTCTAGACAAGATTTCATCAATCATGTCTCCGGGTAGGTCTCTTAAAATATTGGGTTGTCTATCCATTTTGTGTTTTTAAACTGTAAAATAGACAAGAGTTAGATTCATAAAAAAAATACTTATTAATACAAGCAATTTTTACATATATCATAAAGCATAAGCACACTATATTACATATATTACACCACACGAATACAACTATCTTATTCCGACTCGCTCGTTTCTTCTTCTTCGGTTTTGGTTCGTTTTGCCAAGTTTCTAGGGATATATGATGTTCCCCTAATACGAGCCGTCGTTGTCCACATTGGTTTAGAAAAACCTGGTGGTTTAGAGGTTCCCGGGTCATTGTTACAACTTAAGGACTTCGGGGGTTGACGATACATATAAAGTTCATCGGGGTTGAAATTAGATTTCTCTATTTTTATGCCCTTTCCCTTATTATTTTCTTTTGCCTTTTTAAATTCAGTTGGGGTAATTTCTATAACATCATCGGAATTCTCGTCGAAATCCGATTCATCGAAGAATTGGTAATCCTCCCAATATTTTGCTTCCTTGGCGGAAACACCATTGACCATAATTAACTTTGGTCGGTTGGTTGAGGATTTTCTTTTACTTAACCGTTTTATTATTTCCCCCACCGGTTCTATTTCTTCATCCGGTTCCGATTCTTCTTCCGGTTCCGATTCTTCTTCCGGTTCCGACTCTTCTTCCGGTTCCTCTTCGGGAACTTGTGAATCAGTCCACAAATCATTCCAATTTACATTTGACTCTTCATTATTATTAGGTGAGTCAATGGGACTTGTTCTAGAGGTAGACATCTATCACATAATATCAAACACGTTAAGAGATTAATATATCACATAATATTTATATGTTAAAAATATATAGTTTCCAACAAAAATGTTAAGCAATCATTTTTAAAGAAAACACGGTCGAAGTCCAGACTCACTAATGCATCCTAACAAACTCGATAAGACACACTAATGCAAATTTTCTGGTTCTCTAAGACCAACGCTCGGATACCAACTGAAATGTCCCGTTCTTATTGATTAAAAACGTTCCATATTAATTGATTTCGTTGCGAGGTTTTGACCTCTATATGAGACGTTTTTCAAAGACTGCATTCCTTTTTAAAACAAACCATAACCTTTATTTCATAAATAAAGGTTTAAAAAGCTTTACGTAGATTATCAAATAATGATAATCTAAAATATCCTGTTTACACACGACCATTACATAATGGTTTACAATACAAATATGTTACATCGAAATCAGTTTCTTGAATGCAGTTTTTACACAATATCATACAAACATGGACTCCAAATCTTGTCCTTATTTTAGTATGCAACAGCGGAAGCTCTTAATATTCACCTGAGAATAAACATGCTTTAAACGTCAACAAAAATGTTGGTGAGTTATAGGTTTAACCTATATATATCAAATCGTAACAATAGACCACAAGATTTCATATTTCAATACACATCCCATACATAGAGATAAAAATCATTCATATGGTGAACACCTGGTAACCGACAATAACAAGATGCATATATAAGAATATCCCCATCATTCCGGGACACCCTTCGGATATGATATAAATTTCGAAGTACTAAAGCATCCGGTACTTTGGATGGGGTTTGTTAGGCCCAATAGATCTATCTTTAGGATTCGCGTCAATTAGGGTGTCTGTTCCCTAATTCTTAGATTACCAGACTTAATAAAAAGGGGCATATTCGATTTCGATAATTCAACCATAGAATGTAGTTTCACGTACTTGTGTCTATTTTGTAAATCATTTATAAAACCTGCATGTATTCTCATCCCAAAAATATTAGATTTTAAAAGTGGGACTATAACTCACTTTCACAGATTTTTACTTCGTCGGGAAGTAAGACTTGGCCACTGTTGATTCACGAACCTATAACAATATATACATATATATCAAAGTATGTTCAAAATATATTTACAACACTTTTAATATATTTTGATGTTTTAAGTTTATTAAGTCAGCTGTCCTCGTTAGTAACCTACAACTAGTTGTCCACAGTTAGATGTACAGAAATAAATCGATAAATATTATCTTGAATCAATCCACGACCCAGTGTATACGTATCTCAGTATTGATCACAACTCAAACTATATATATTTTGGAATCAACCTCAACCCTGTATAGCTAACTCCAACATTCACATATAGAGTGTCTATGGTTGTTCCGAAATATATATAGATGTGTCGACATGATAGGTCGAAACATTGTATACGTGTCTATGGTATCTCAAGATTACATAATATATAATACAAGTTGATTAAGTTATGGTTGGAATAGATTTGTTACCAATTTTCACGTAGCTAAAATGAGAAAAATTATCCAATCTTGTTTTACCCATAACTTCTTCATTTTAAATCCGTTTTGAGTGAATCAAATTGCTATGGTTTCATATTGAACTCTATTTTATGAATCTAAACAAAAAAAGTATAGGTTTCTAGTCGGAAAAATAAGTTACAAGTCGTTTTTGTAAAGGTAGTCATTTCAGTCGAAAGAACGACGTCTAGATGACCATTTTAGAAAACATACTTCCACTTTGAGTTTAACCATAATTTTTGGATATAGTTTCATGTTCATAATAAAAATCATTTTCTCAGAATAACAACTTTTAAATCAAAGTTTATCATAGTTTTTAATTAACTAACCCAAAACAGCCCGCGGTGTTACTACGACGGCGTAAATCCGGTTTTACGGTGTTTTTCGTGTTTCCAGGTTTTAAATCATTAAGTTAGCATATCATATAGATATAGAACATGTATTTAGTTGATTTTAAAAGTCAAGTTAGAAGGATTAACTTTTGTTTGCGAACAAGTTTAGAATTAACTAAACTATGTTCTAGTGATTACAAGTTTAAACCTTCGAATAAGATAGCTTTATATGTATGAATCGAATGATGTTATGAACATCATTACTACCTTAAGTTCCTTGGATGAACCTACTGGAAAAGAGAAAAATGGATCTAGCTTCAATGGATCCTTGGATGGCTCAAAGTTCTTGAAGCAAAATCATGACACGAAAACAAGTTCAAGTAAGATCATCACTTGAAATAAGATTGTTATAGTTATAGAAATTGAACCAAAGTTTGAATATGATTATTACCTTGTATTAGAATGATAACCTACTGTAAGAAACAAAGATTTCTTGAGGTTGGATGATCACCTTACAAGATTGGAAGTGAGCTAGCAAACTTGAAAGTATTCTTGATTTTATGAAACTAGAACTTTTGGAATTTATGAAGAACACTTAGAACTTGAAGATAGAACTTGAGAGAGATCAATTAGATGAAGAAAATTGAAGAATGAAAGTGTTTGTAGGTGTTTTTGGTCGTTGGTGTATGGATTAGATATAAAGGATATGTAATTTTGTTTTCATGTAAATAAGTCATGAATGATTACTCATATTTTTGTAATTTTATGAGATATTTCATGCTAGTTGCCAAATGATGGTTCCCACATGTGTTAGGTGACTCACATGGGCTGCTAAGAGCTGATCATTGGAGTGTATATACCAATAGTACATACATCTAAAAGCTGTGTATTGTACGAGTACGAATACAGGTGCATACGAGTAGAATTGTTGATGAAACTGAACGAGGATGTAATTGTAAGCATTTTTGTTAAGTAGAAGTATTTTGATAAGTGTCTTGAAGTCTTTCAAAAGTGTATGAATACATATTAAAACACTACATGTATATACATTTTAACTGAGTCGTTAAGTCATCGTTAGTCGTTACATGTAAATGTTGTTTTGAAACCTTTAGGTTAACGATCTTGTTAAATGTTGTTAACCCAATGTTTATAATATCAAAAGAGATTTTAAATTATTATATTATCATGATATTATGATGTACGAATATCTCTTAATATGATATATATACATTAAATGTCGTTACACCGATAATCGTTACATATATGTCTCGTTTCAAAATCATTAAGTTAGTAGTCTTGTTTTTACATATGTAGTTCATTGTTAATATACTTAATGATATGTTTACTTATCATAATATCATATTAACTATATATATAACCATATATATGTCATCATATAGTTTTTACAAGTTTTAACGTTCGTGAATCACCGGTCAACTTGGGTGGTCAATTGTCTATATGAAACCTATTTCAATTAATCAAGTCTTAACAAGTTTGATTGCTTAACATGTTGGAAACATTTAATCATGTAAATATCAATCTCAATTAATATATATAAATATGGAAAAGTTCGGGTCACTACAGCGTAGAGATTAGCAAATCTCCGGAAATTGCTTCTCTAAGATCGCTTGGAAGTCCTGTTTCAGCAGGCCTCACTGCTCAGCTTTCTAGCTCAACAGTGGTGACAACTGAGTTTCATCAAGAATCTCGGGCTGTTTTCATTAACACTTCTTTGCAGGGCTCCATCACATCCTCACTAATTATCTCCACGGCTCTTTCACCACCACGATTAAGATCACCACCACCTGATCTCAATGCTTCCCCACCACCGTTATCACCTCCAATCATGACATCATCTCCTATCACCCAGACTGTCACTCATCAACTAAATCTCACGTACATTCAACGGGAAAATGAATTTCACGCTTATCTTCTCTCAGTTAATCTTTCTGAGGGTGACTACATCAGGAAAGCTATCCTTGGTCTTCTCAACTCTCTTCAACTCATCCCGAATTATCCTCCAGTACTTGAACCAATCTCGTGTCGTGTTGATCAACCATCTTCCTCCAGGCGACATGATGACCCCGATTCCGGCGGTCAACATGAGGGGGAGAATATCAGAGGAAGATCCACTGTGCATATCACCCAAACTATCAGTCAAACACAAACTCCACCTAGCTCTTCCAGGAAAGGGGAAGAAATTGTTGATGACTCTGATGTGCCTGAAGGAATGGTCGAAGGAATCGAATACACAGTAGAAGAAGATGATGTTGCCCCCGAAGGACATGACGTGATCACAATCAACTCTGATGATGAAGATGATTTTGATGAAGTTTTGTTTGTTGATGTCAAAGAGGAAGTAGAAACCGAAATCGAATTGTCTAAAGCAGTAGTTACCTCAGCTGAAACCACCCTTGCTATGGTGGTGTACACAAGTACTGACATCGAACCCATCACCTCCCAGTCTGAAACAATCATCACATCCGCACCACAGCTTATCATACCAAAATCTGAAGAAGAAGAAGAGGAAGAGTACTTCAGAAACATGAAACCCCAGCCTACTATGGTCATTGAAGGAGCATTCACTAAAGAAAATTACGTTAACATAGAAGCTCCGGAAGAGGAAGAGCTGAATGAATTTGATCGGTTTGTCACTCAGGAATACACCGGTGAACCTGCACCAAGGTTTCCCAAACCAACCGCTCAACCAACTCCTGATCAATCCACGTCATCCGATCCTCAACATGGAGAATTCAACAAACACAGATCACTTCCGATTAAACTTGGTGAACCTCAATCTCAAGAGGTATTACATGGCTATTGGCTGGAGGAACAAGCTTATAGGATCTTCGTAAGTGAAGATAAACTTAAAAACGTGACAGTAGCTGAAAGGTTCAAACCAATCGGGTGTTATGATTTTCTTAATGACAAGGACAAGTTAACAATGTACCGTTACCAAAGGAGGGTTTATAAGAACTGGGATGAGTTTTATATGGAAGACCAGAAAGAGAATCTGATTATCGTCATAAACAGTGTGTTCTGCAGATCATTATCTAAGAGAGTGTTTACTCCATTTTTTAGAGTGATTCGTTCAAACGACCAAGAATACATTTCTCGGAGTATGATATGATTGAACTCAATCCGGTTGATATATTGTTTCTATACAATTGGTTGAGAGATAAAATAAGAAAGACTTGGGTTATCGAAACGGCAATCGAAAGGGTGAGAAGGTTCATGAAAGACAGAATTAAACTGGCTTCTCAATATGATTTTCATCTAGGTGTCGAATCAATTCGAAAGAAGATCCTGCTCTCCGCTCCTAATCAAACCATCGACACTCTGGATTTGTCTCAATTCAAGATATGCTATTGCTTGGACGCCCCCGAAGAAGGCTACATTTTTCGCAACAAAATCAAAAAGCCCATATTCATTCGCAAATTCGAGCTGCCAAAATACTCTGATGGGACCCTCAAGCGTGCTCTAAAGTTCTTCGACATTTGTAAATGAACAGAGAACATGGGGAACTATCAAAAGCTGATGACGAACGAGATGACAAATCACATCAATGAACTTCTTGAATTCAGGCTGTATATGAGGCAATTTGATACTTCGTTGGGGATTAACAGGAAAAAGAACTACTTCACGGGTTCTCAATATGTACCACGATTTGAATACAAAATCACCAGCCTCAAACAGTTCATCATTCCCAAACACTATGAAAGAAACTACACACCAGGAAGTGATGTGAAAAGCAGAGGAGGAAGCCAAGAGGAAGGCTTCAGAAGATGCAAGTCAGAGCTGATGATCAGGAGATAATTTTTTTTTTTGAAAACCGCACGCCAAGGGGGTGATTGTTGACATATATTTATGTAATAGATTAGTGGCGCACGGTTTTATCTTAATTATGTAATGTATTTACTGTTTGACCATGGTAACAATGTATCTTTTGTATCTTGGGAGGTTGTCATATATAAACAACCTCCCCTCTTCTAATACAACTAGTTATCCATTTGACACTTACTCATCTTATCCTTTTCTCTCTAGTGTTCTTGAATAACTAATACTTCTAACCTACTAATCAACTCACAAACCGGTTGATCTAGGCTTCTTTAGGGACTAACAATTGTGTCTTTGTGTCCTTAGACTTGAGATGCACGTCCGTCTTAATGAGTGTAGCATTGTACTTTGATATGGTTAAACGCTGTCCAGAATAAGACTGTTATAAAGGTCATTATTGGGTATAATGTAAAGCTCGTGATAGACACGTGTATGCAATATAGGATTTGTTTCTCTAAAATGTTTGGAGTTAGATACTTTATGAGCTCCTCGATGAATGAATAAGATATTTGTGTGGCCGCACCTAGATGTAATTAAGATGATACTTAATTAATTTGGTGATCTAATTCAGTTCTAAAATCGAGAAACAAAATTGTTAAACAAATGAGAATGACCGATGATCCATATCTCAAGTTTAACTAAAGTATCTGAAACAAAGGGACGAATGACATTTAACACTTACTACAACCAGTTCTGAGAAACTACCCTCACATGAATTTAGGGACAATGGCCTGTTGCTAGACGGTATCCATTGTTTGTATAGTTATTTGTTGTTGTACAATGCACAAGTGGGAGTCTGTAGGATTAATGTGCAAGGTACAACGTATAACTATATGGCTAAGTTCATTTGAGCCTTCGGGGTCACACACATATACACTTAGATGTCAAATGAAATATATATATGATGTATATATATTACTCAAGTAGCGAAACAAATTAAAATAATTAATTAATTAATTAAATGATTAATATTAATTGATTTCCTTGATTTGGTTGTTGGTTTATTTTTGTCTTGATACAAGAAATAAAACAAACAACTTTACGAAAATATATACTCAAATCACCATATTGAACTTGTGAATTGATTTGATTGATGGTTTATATTTAATGATATACAAGATCCGTAAAATCTTATTTGTTTTAAAAAGGCATATAACAACTTGTTTGGAATCGGTGGACTTAGACACAAAATACAAATATATATATATATATATATATATATATATATATATATATATATATATATATATATATATATATATATATATATATATATATATATATATATATATATATATATATATATATGATTGGATGGAGTAGGTATACTTTTTGATATCTTAAGTATTTTATTCAATCAACTTGCAAACTAGTTTGAAAAACAAAATATATATATATATATGGGATTTTTCGCTTGGCATAATAGATGTAGAAAAAAAATACTCAAAAACTCTCTGATTTTGTGCATTGGTTAAAAAACAAAATTTGCTATTGAATTTCATTTCTTTGCCGCACGAAACCGAAGCCAACATTCGTTAAAACTATATACGGAGTATATCTATTATTTGATATATTAATATAATTCGATTATATTAATACGTTACTTGGGTTTGGACTAGCATCCATTGACGGTTGTTTGAAGTGTAGTGTGGACTATCCTAAGAGACGGTCATATTTTTGATCGTAGGTTTCTCTCATTCAATCAGTTTCTTCAAGAAAGGTATATCGTTTACTCACTTTGTGAATTACATATTTTGACAATTATTAGTGGTGTAACTGGATCTTTGGGATCGTTAATCATGTGCATGTTTTATTAAATTTAAATATATGAATATATAATTTTGTAAATGGTTTATAAAATAATAATTGATTATTATTTTAACTATTCGCTGCGTTAATCTAATTTAAAAGTACACACGTTTTTCCAACACTACTTTATACTTTTCAAATTATAATGAACCTGTTGAGGCTTTTTGGATATTAGAATTCAGCTGAGCCAGGTGCTCGTGGAAAAGCTATTGTGTCTCGAATGTTATCTATTCCAGTTGCACACTGAATAAGCCTCTCAAAACCCAACCCAAAACCTGCATGTGGAACTGAATACACCAAAACAATCAGAGCACAAGTATGAATAATATAAATTTCGTTTCGGAATTACAACGCCCTGATTATTGTTATGTTTTGACTCTGAACTGCCAGCAAGGCACTCATATAATTACAAATTGACAAGAATTCTATTCAGCATACAAATTTTTTTTTTTGAAAGGCAAGTTGTTGGCATCGAATACTCTCATTTGTCACGTACGCACGCGCTTTCGGGCAGGAAAACCGAACCGCATTACAGGGATCCGAACCTTATACCATCCCGAGGGGCAGGCGATCGAGCCTGAGTCCTGAATACGGGTCGGTAAAACCTTCCCCGGGGCAATTCGGCTTTCAGGAAATAAATTCCACGAATATTTTTAAGGGGAGAGACTCGAACTTGAGACCTCCCTACCCTCGTCCCAATGCACAAGTGCAAAGGGGTACTTGGACCACAAGGGAGGGTGGGTTCCTATTCAGCATACATAGATAATCTGAAAATTACTTTGAACTAATTGTAACAGAATACTGATTGATTTTGTGATTTTGACCTATTAAATTCCCCTACTTTTGGTTTATTGGTATTTCCAATTTTCCATAAACATCTCACAAATATTCAATACATTTTTACAAAATTTACCAACTTAAAAATTGGGACTACAAACTAGTTCCATGGCATATGTAAAAAAATCTAATCAGGCTATAAGAACATATATAACTTATCAAGCAAAAAACATTACCATTTTTAAGGTCTATATTACATCATCAAATGATGTATAAAGACAATAGTAGTTGCAGAATCACTAAACTATCCTTTTCTTTATGTATTAAATGATCAATAACGTTTTATACGAACGAACATATTTCAAGAAATTAGCAGACTGAAAAAGATACTAACCTGTACCATATCGTCGAAGATCAAGAATTAGATAAAGATTATTTGGGCTCTACAATTCACAATAGAAAAGGTATTAGAAAGTGATAAGTTAAATGCATACCCATTATTAGACTTACCGAGTCTTGTTCTGAGAGTAAACAAAAAGGATGAGGTTTTCCCTGTTCAGGTAACTCGGAAGGGCAAGTATTTTTACTCTAATGTACGCACTCTAACTGGGTTATCCCGTTTCCGTTTCCGATCCTTTCCCTAGCAACCACAAGACACAAGATGTGTTGCTAGTGAGGTTTGAACCGAGACCTCTTACGAGGATATCATGACACCCAACATGGTATTTTACATGACCGCCCTTCAAGTAGTAGAAACTCAATGTCAAATTTGTTCAATTATGAATAACATTGAACTCTGCAAAAATCATATACAAGAGAGACCATGTGAGACTTGCAGAGTCGTAGTGCATTGGTAACCCATTATAATTACAAAGTCCCCTAAGTAAATTCAAATTAAAAACCTAAGTAAATTCAAATAATTTATAACTAGTCCGGTCAGGACCGCGCGATGCGGCGGGGGTTTTCGGCCGGCGTATTCATATTTAACGCAGTTTTATTTACAGAAGGAAAAACGGCTCATGTGTTATGCGTCGTTGTTGGTGTTGTCATCTTTGGTGTTTTTTAAAATCTGTCCGGTTCGAACGTAGGTAGTTTCGTTTTAATGATATAATTATTTCGAGCCTGACGGTGTGGGCGAAAAAATTTAACTCGCGGCGAGCAGGAAGATACGGGTTGTCGTTGTGTTTAGCGTTTTTTAAAAAGTGTCCGTTTCGAACGTAGTTAGTATCGTTTTGTTCATAAAATTATTTCGAGTCTGACGATGCTGTCGAAAAAATTTAACGCGCGGCGAGCCGGAAGATACGGACTGTCGTTATGTTTAGCGTTTTTTAAAAGGTGTCCGTTTTTAACGTAGTTAGTTTTGTTTTGTTCGAAAAAATATTTCGAGTTTAACGGAGTGTTTGGTGAAATTTAACTCAGAGTGAGGAGAAAGATACAGGCTGTCGAAAGGTTTGGGTAGAGTTTTTATTTTAATTTAGGGAATTTACGCTTTATTCCCCTGGGGTTTGGTTTTTTTTTTTTTTTGTAAGTTGGGTAAAGGTGAGGGTGGAAAAGTGAAAAAGCAAAGTGTGAATTGCGGATATTCATTATTGTCGTTTTTGTGTAGACCAAACGATCAAAAGCTCTATAAAATAAAAATAAAAATATGTATAGGATAAATGTAGTTAATTAACTGTCCCACATGTTCTATCCATTAAATTTTATACAAGTTGCGAGAAATGTCTATTTAAACATGTAAAAAGATAAATTTAGAAATCAACAATTCATACACCTTTTTGAAAACATTCATTCGTTGATACCAATTACAAAAATGAATGTAACACTGCTTTGAACACCCTCTAACAGTAAGATTCTGACCTAATTTATCCAAACCCTCACTTTCTCCACCTTTGATTTCAACAATTCTCAGCCGTTTACGGAATTGGCCAACTCGACAATCACTGAATTCGGTTTTTAACTTCTCTACGACCTCTCCGGAGGAAACGGCGGCGGATACGACGGTGGATAAGAATCTACGGTGAGTTGTGAAGTTCGTTATTATGTGGTGGTTGAAATGGATGTTAAGTTTTGGCGGGTGATGAGGTGGAGTGGTGATGAATTGGTATTTGATTTTGGTAGGTTTAAATTGGTGATTGTATAATTATAGGATGCGGACGGTGGTGGAGAAAGGTTTACGGCGGAGAGACGCAGTGGCCGGAGATAACGCCGCCGTGGCCATTTGTTATTTAGCTCTTGCGGCTTTACCACAAAGCAGAAGCTAAATTTAGTTGATTTTACTTTAACTGCGTTTGTTTATTTTAACGGTATGAACGGAAGGATAACAGGTGTTAATTGCAAATTCACGCACCCTGCATAATTTTACACGAATAATGTACTAAATAGTTATCGAACCCATGATTTCAAAGTCAGAGGAACTCCTCGATACTACTATGCCAAAGACCCTTTGATAACAGAAATTGTTATTAATAAAGTCTTCGTCGGTTCAAGTTTCCATTTTTTAAGTTTATTTGGTACTGTTTGTTTGGTTTTGATATTTTTTTCGAAAATAAAAACCGAAATCGAAATCCATTTCAAAACCGAAATCAAATCAAAAAATGAATTTGAATTCAATTTGATTTCAGTTAAAACTGAAAACCCCCCAAAAAAAAACTATAATTTAACTAAAATAATTATACAAAGTCGAATTTTAATTTTAAAATACAATTAACTTCGGTCTTGGTCATTCTAGCAACACCATCTGAAACTTCTAACTTTGTTGGGAATTTTTGTTTGTCAACCCTAACACCACCACTATCACTACCACCATCAGCGCGAGGTCAGAGAGAAAGATAAGATTTAAGGTAAAAAAAAAAAAAATAATGAAAAATGTTTTAACGTTTGTTAAATAGAGGAACTACCCGTGCAAGATTTACAAACCACGAGTGTGATGATCCGTCCAAATCCCTTTGGACGAATACATCATTCATCGATTTCATAGTGAGGTTTTGACCTCTATATGATACGTTTTGTAAGTATTGCATTCTTTTGAAAAGGTACACCATAAAGGAATATATAAATCCAAGGTTTTCGACGTCTGATGATTTCTACGTATAGACAATTACTGTATATAATAATTTACAATACTACATCCGTTGACAATGCAGTCAAAATAAGATACATGGTGATGATTTTGTGAATGCAAAGTTTTCTTGAATAAAGCATGTATGACTCCATGCACATAGCTTGTATAACGTATAAGCAAACAGCGGAAGACTTCTAGGAACCTGAGAATAAACATACTTAAAAGTGTCAACACAAAGGTTGGTGAGTTCATAGTTTTAGTATTGCGCATAATCTGTATATAAAGGTGGATCACAAGATTTCAGTTGTTTCATCCAGAAAGGTTTATCAAAATATTCTACAAGATTGAGCACCCTGGTAACTAAACTTTAACGTCTATATAATAAGTACCTATGTTTTAACATACATGCAACCAACATGTACAATACACGCAAACCAACGTGTACTAAACTCAGATATTATACATCTGTTCTATAGTTCAGGCTAGGGTTTCTATACCTGGAACAGACGAGGATGTCAAGCCCTATGGATCCATATATAACTAATCGCGCCCACCAGTTCTTATAACCGGCAGTTACTAGTTACCAAAGCTAAGGGATTTTCGGTTCAAACTCGGTGTAGAATTTAGTATGTACTTGTGTCCATTGCGTTTAAAATATAGTGCATGTATTCTCAGCCCAAAAATATAGATTGCAAAAGCAATTAAAAAGGGATCTATAAACTCACCTTAGAAGCACATATGTAACGACCCTGGATTTTCCAACTTTTATTATTAATATTTATTATTAATACTTGCGTGTTAATAAATGTATTTTTATACATTTACTTGTTACCGTATTTGACTTTACATGTCCCGACTTGCCTTTGTGGCACACGTACTTTTCACGAATAATATTTAGAATATTATTTACATTCATGATTAATTATTATTGATCATTTTTAATTAACTAGTGTAAGTAGTTAATTACTTGGGATTTTTATTTATTTGTTGGTTACTTGGACTTGGGCTTTTATTATATGGACTTGGAAGCCCACCCTACACACTTAATGGACTAGTAAGCCCATCTTTTAAGCTAATGAATCATTAAGGAAAAACATGGTTTAATTAAGTTAATGATGAGACAAATACTACAAGCATGCTAGAAACTCTTCCCCATACATTTAACTTTAATCTATTCTAAGCTTTCACCACTCTCCCACACATGAAAGTTGAGTTTTGGCTTTCCCCTTTGAGCTCCAAAAACCGTCGGCCAACAATGGGGAGGAGGGAGTTCTTTTTCAAATTTTTTTGTTACTTATTTGCAAGCATTCCTTCATTTTACACACACTCCATATTTACACTTTCATTTCTCTCACTTTTTCTCTCAAACTTTGTAAGTTACAAACTTTATTTCTTCTTTCTTTTTCTCCTTGAAACCGAAATCTTCATCATCATTATTACTAGTTTCATTAGTTTGTTGTTGTTTGTTGTTGTTAAAGATCAAGTTCTATAACTTGTATCTTCATATAATCTTGGTTACTTTCATCTTTGTTTGATGAAGAACCAAGAACAAGGATCTAAGTTCTATAACTTATGGTTCTACACTTAAATGTTATAAGATTTAAAGTTCATAAACTTTATAATCATACTTGTGTTCATGTTTTGTAGACTTAAATTCTTAAGATCCAAGCTTGACTTGAATCTTCTTAAGTATGAAACAAACATGAACATAGTACTTGTAACTTTAGTTTTTTTTTTTTTTGTAAGTACTTTAAAGTTGTGATGTTGTTAATTTGGTCAAGTATTACTAGTTAAACTTGATCTCATATTTCTTGAAACTAAAGTTAACTTTATAAGTTCAAGAATATGGAAGTATAACTTTCTAGTTATAACTTCATATACTTATGTTGGATCTAAGTTTATATTGAAATGTCCCGTTCATATTGATTATAAACGTTCCATATTAATTGATTTCATTGCAAGGTTTTGACCTCTATATGAGACATTTTTCAAAGACTGCATTTATTTTTAAAACGATCATAACCTTTATTTTATCAATAAAGGTTTTAAAAACATTACGTAGATTATCAAATAATGATAATCTAAAATATACTGTTTACACACGACCATTACATAATGGTTTACAATAGAAATATATTACATCGACATATGTTTCTTGAATACAGTTTTTACACAATATCATACAAACATGGACTCCAAATCTTGTCCTTATTTTAGTATGCAACAGCGGAAGCTCTTAGTATTCACCTGAGAATAAATATGCTTTAAACGTCAACAAAAATGTTGATGAGTTATAGGTTTAACCTATATATATCAAATCATAACAATAGACCACAAGATTTCATATTTCAATACACATCCCATACATATAGATACAAATCATTCATATGGTGAACACCTGGTAACCGACATTAACAAGATGCATATATAAGAATATCCCCATCATTCCGGAACACCCTTCAGATATGATATAAATTTCGAAGTACTAAAGCATCCGGTACTTTGGATGGGGTTTGTTAGGCCCAATAGATCTATCTTTAGGATTCGCGTCAATTAGGGTGTCTGTTCCCTAATTCTTAGATTACCAGACTTAATAAAAAGGGGCATATTCGATTTCGATAATTCAACCATAGAATGTAGTTTCACGTACTTGTGTCTATTTTGTAAATCATTTATAAAACCTGCATGTATTCTCAACCCAAAAATATTAGATTTTAAAAGTGGGACTATAACTCACTTTCACAGATATTTCCTTCCTCGGAAATAAGACTTGGCCACGGATCGATTCACGAACCTATACAAATATGTACATATATATCAAAGTATGATCAAAATATAAATACAACCATTTTTATTATGTTTTAAAGATTTGAGTGTATTAAGTCAGCTATCCTCGTTAGTAACTTACAACTAGTTGTACACAGTTAGATGTACAGAAATAAATCGATATATATTATCTTGAATCAATCCACGACCCAGTGTATACACGTCTCAGGCTAGATCACAACTCAAAGTATATATATTTTTGGAATCAACCTCAACCCTGTATAGCTAACTCCAACATTACTGCATATAGAGTGTCTATGGTTGTTCCAAATAATATATATACATAGGTCGATATTGAAATGTCCCGTTCATATTGATTATAAACGTTCCATATTAATTGATTTCGTTGCGAGGTTTTGACCTCTATATGAGACGTTTTTCAAAGACTGCATTCATTTTTTAAAACAACCATAACCTTTATTTTATCAATAAAGGTTTCAAAAGCATTACGTAGATTATCAAATAATGATAATCTAAAATATACTGTTTACACACGACCATTACATAATGGTTTACAATAGAAATATATTACATCGACATATGTTTCTTAAATGCAGTTTTTACACAATATCATACAAACATGGACTCCAAATCTTGTCCTTATTTTAGTATGCAACAGCGAAAGCTCTTAGTATTCACCTGAGAATAAACATGCTTTAAACGTCAACAAAAATGTTGGTGAGTTATAGGTTTAACCTATATATATATATATATATATATATATATATATATATATATATATATATATATATATATATATATATATATATATATATATATATATATATATATATATATATATATATATATATATATCTAATCATAACAATAGACCACAAGATTTCATATTTCAATACGCATCCCATACATAGAGATAAAAATCATTCATATGGTGAACACCTGGTAACCGACATTAACAAGATGCATATATAAGAATATCCCCATCATTCCGGGAAACCCTTCGGATATGATATAAATTTCGAAGTACTAAAGCATCCGGTACTTTGGATGGGGTTTGTTAGGCCCAATAGATCTATCTTTAGGATTCACGTCAATTAGGGTGTCTGTTCCCTAATTCTTAGATTACCAGACTTAATAAAAAGGGGCATATTCAATTTCGATAATTCAACCATAGAATGTAGTTTCACGTACTTGTGTCTATTTTGTAAATCATTTATAAAACCTGCATGTATTCTCATCCCAAAAATATTAGATTTTAAAAGTGGGACTATAACTCACTTTCACAGATTTTTACTTCCTCGGGAAGTAAGACTTGGCCACTGGTCGATTCACGAACCTATAACAAATATGTACATATATATCAAAGTATATTCAAAATATATTTACAACACTTTTAATACATTTTGATGTTTTAAGTTTATTAAGTCAGCTGTCCTCGTTAGTAACCTACACCTAGTTGTCCAACGTTAGATGTACAGAAAAAAATTGATATATATTATCTTGAATCAATCCACGACCTAGTATATACACGTCTCAGGCTAGATCACAACTCAAAGTATATATATTTTTGGAATCAACCTCAACCCTGTATAGCTAACTCTCACATTACTGCATATAGAGTGTCTATGGTTGTTCCAAATAATATATACACATGGGTCGATATGATATGTCAAAACATTTGTATACGTGTATATGGTATCCCAAGATTACATAATATATTAGAATACATGTATAATACAATATAAGTTAGCTAGGATATGATTAATATAGATTTGTTACCAACTTTCACGTTGCTACAACAAGAAAAAATTATCCAATCTTGTTTTACCCATAACTTCTTCATTTTAAATCCGTTTTGAGTGAATCAAATTGCTATGGTTTCATATTGAACTCTATTTTATGAATCTAAACAGAAAAAGTATAGGTTTATAGTCGGAAATATAAGTTACAAGTCATTTTTGTAAAGGTAGTCATTTCAGTCGAAAGAACGACGTCTAGATGACCATTTTAGAAAACATACTTCCACTTTGAGTTTAATCATGATTTTTGGATATAGTTTCATGTTCATAAGAAAAATCATTTTTCCAGAATAACAACTTTTAAATCAAAGTTTATCATAGTTTTTAATTAACTAACCCAAAACAGCCCGCGGTGTCACTACGACGGCGTATGTCCGGTTTTACAGTGTTCTTCGTGTTTCCAGGTTTTAAATCATTAAGTTAGCATATCATATAGATATAGAACATGTATTTAGTTGATTTTAAAAGTCAAGTTAGAAGGATTAACTTTTGTTTGCGAACAAGTTTAGAATTAACTAAACTATGTTCTAGTGATTACAAGTTTAAACCTTCGAATAAGATAGCTTTATATGTATGAATCGAATGATGTTAAGAACATCATTACTACCTCAAGTTTTATGGATAAAGATATTGGAAATGAAAAAATTAGATCTAGCTTTAAAGGATCATTGGATGGCTTGAAAGTTCTTGAAGCAGAATCATGACACGAAAACAAGTTCAAATAAGATTTCCACTCGAAATAAGATTGTTATAGTTATAGAAATTGAATCAAAGTTTGAATATGAGTATTACCTTGTATTAGAAAGATATCTTACTGTAAGTAAGAAAGATTTCTTGAGGTTGGATGATCACTCTACAAGTTTGGAAGTAAGCTAGCAAACTTGGAAGTATTCTTGATTTTATGAAACTAGAACTTGTAGAATTTATGAAGAACACTTAGAACTTGAAGATAGAACTTGAGAGAGATCAATTAGATGAAGAAAATTGAAGAATGAAAGTATTTGTAGGTGTTTTTGGTCGTTGGTGTATGGATTAGATATAAAGGATATGTAATTTTGTTTTCATGTAAATAAGTCATGAATGATTACTCATATTTTTGTAATTTTATGAGATATTTCAGGCTAGTTGCCAAATGATGGTTCCCAAATGTGTTAGGTGACTCACATGGGCTGCTAAGTGCTGATCATTGGAGTATATATACCAATAGTACATACATCTAAAAGCTGTGTATTGTACGAGTACGAATACGGGTGCATACGAGTAGAATTGTTGATGAAACTGAACGAGGATGTAATTGTAAGCATTTTTGTTAAGTAGAAGTATATTGATAAGTGTCTTGAAGTCTTTCAAAAGTGTATGAATACATATTAAAACACTACATGTATATACATTTTAACTGAGTCGTTAAGTCATCGTTAGTCGTTACATGTAAGTGTTGTTTTGAAACCTTTAGGTTAACGATCTTGTTAAATGTTGTTAACCCATTGTTTTTTAAATCAAATGAGATGTTAAATTATTACATTATCATGATATAATGATGTATTAATATATCTTAATATGATATATATACATTAAATGTCGTTACAACGATAATCGTTACATATATGTCTCGTTTCAAAATCATTAAGTTAGTAGTCTTATTTTTACATATGTAGTTCATTGTTAATATACTTAATGATATGTTTACTTATCATAATATCATGTTAACTATATATATATCCATATATATGTCATCATATAGTTTTTACAAGTTTTAACGTTCGTGATTCGCCGGTCAACTTGGGTGGTCAATTGTCTATATGAAACCTATTTCAATTACTCAAGTCTTAATAAGTTTGATTGCTTAACATGTTGGAAACACTTAATCATGTAAATAATAATTTCATTTAATATATATATAAACATGGAAAAGTTCGGGTCACTACAGATATGATATGTCAAAACATTTGCATACGTGTCTATTGTAGTGACCCGAACTTTTCCATGTTTATATATATTAATTGAGATTGATATTTACATGATTAAATGTTTCCAACATGTTAAGCAATCAAACTTGTTAAGACTTGATTAATTGAAATATGTTTCATATAGACAATTGACCACCCAAGTTGATCGGTGATTCACGAACGTTAAAACTTGTAAAAACTATATGATGACATATATATGGATATATATGTAGTTAACATGATACTATGATAAGTAAATATATCATTAAGTATATTAACAATGAACTACATATGTAAAAACAAGACTACTAACTTAATGATTTTTAAACGAGACATATATGTAACGATTATCGTTGTAAAGACATTTAATGTATATATATCATATTAAGAGATATTCATACATGATAATATCATGATAATATAATAATTTAAAATCTCATTTGATATTATAAACATTGGGTTAACAACATTTAACAAGATCGTTAACCTAAAGGTTTCAAAACAACACTTACATGTAACGACTAACGATGACTTAACGACTCAGTTAAAATGTATATACATGTAGTGTTTTAATATGTATTTATACACTTTTGAAAGACTTCAATACACTTATCAAAATACTTCTACTTAACAAAAATGCTTACAATTACATCCTCGTTCAGTTTCATCAACAATTCTACTCGTATGCACCCGTATTCGTACTCGTACAATACACAGCTTTTAGATGTATGTACTATTGGTATATACACTCCAATGATCAGCTATTAGCAGCCCATGTGAGTCACCTAACACATGTGGGAACCATCATTTGGCAACTAGCATGAAATATCTCATAAAATTACAAAAATATGAGTAATCATTCATGACTTATTTACATGAAAACAAAATTACATATCCTTTATATCTAATCCATACACCAACGACCAAAAACAGCTACAAACACTTTCATTCTTCAATTTTCTTCATCTAATTGATCTCTCTCAAGTTCTATCTTCAAGTTCTAAGTGTTCTTCATAAATTCCAAAAGTTCTAGTTTCATAAAATCAAGAATACTTTCAAGTTTGCTAGCTCACTTCCAATCTTGTAAGGTGATCATCCAACCTCAAGAAATCTTTGTTTCTTACAGTAGGTTATCATTCTAATACAAGGTAATAATCATATTCAAACTTTGGTTCAATTTCTATAACTATAACAATCTTATTTCAAGTGATGATCTTACTTGAACTTGTTTTCGTGTCATGATTCTGCTTCAAGAACTTCGAGCCATCCAAGGATCCATTGAAGCTAGATCCATTTTTCTATTTTCTAGTAGGTTTATCCAAGGAACTTAAGGTAGTAATGATGTTCATAACATCATTCGATTCATACATATAAAGCTATCTTATTCGAAGGTTTAAACTTGTAATCACTAGAACATAGTTTAGTTAATTCTAAACTTGTTCGCAAACAAAAGTTAATCCTTCTAACTTGACTTTTAAAATCAACTAAACACATGTTCTATATCTATATGATATGCTAACTTAATGATTTAAAACCTGGAAACACGAAAAACACCGTAAAACCGGATTTACGCCGTCGTAGTAACACCGCGGGCTGTTTTGGGTTAGTTAATTAAAAACTATGATAAACTTTGATTTAAAAGTTGTTATTCTGAGAAAATGATTTTTATTATGAACATGAAACTATATCCAAAAATTATGGTTAAACTCAAAGTGGAAGTATGTTTTCTAAAATGGTCATCTAGACGTCGTTCTTTCGACTGAAATGACTACCTTTACAAAAATGACTTGTAACTTATTTTTCCGACTATAAACCTATAATTTTTATGTTTAGATTCATAAAATAGAGTTCAATATGAAACCATAGCAATTTGATTCACTCAAAACGGATTTAAAATGAAGAAGTTATGGGTAAAACAAGATTGGATAATTTTTCTCATTTTAGCTACGTGAAAATTGGTAACAAATCTATTCTAACCATAACTTAATCAACTTGTATTGTATATTATGTAATCTTGAGATACCATAGACACGTATACAATGTTTCGACCTATCATGTCGACACATCTATATATATTTCGGAACAACCATAGACACTCTATATGTGAATGTTGGAGTTAGCTATACAGGGTTGAGGCTGATTCCAAAATATATATAGTTTGAGTTGTGATCAATACTGAGATACGTATACACTGGGTCGTGGATTGATTCAAGATAATATTTATCGATTTATTTCTGTACATCTAACTGTGGACAACTAGTTGTAGGTTATTAACGAGGACAGCTGACTTAATAAACTTAAAACATCAAAATATATTAAAAGTGTTGTAAATATATTTTGAACATACTTTGATATACATGTATATATTGTTATAGGTTCGTGAATCAACCAGTGGCCAAGTCTTACTTCCCGACGAAGTAAAAATCTGTGAAAGAGAGTTATAGTCCCACTTTTAAAATCTAATATTTTGGGATGAGAATACATGCAGGTTTTATAAATGATTTACAAAATAGACACAAGTACGTGAAACTACATTCTATGGTTGAATTATCGAAATCGAATATGCCCCTTTTTATTAAGTCTGGTAATCTAAGAATTAGGGAACAGACACCCTAATTGACGCGAATCCTAAAGATAGATCTATTGGGCCTAACAAACCCCATCCAAAGTACCGGATGCTTTAGTACTTCGAAATTTATATCATATCCGAAGGGTGTCCCGGAATGATGGGGATATTCTTATATATGCATCTTGTTAATGTCGGTTACCAGGTGTTCACCATATGAATGATTTTTATCTCTATGTATGGGATGTGTATTGAAATATGAAATCTTGTGGTCTATTATTAGGATTTGATATATATAGGTTAAACCTATAACTCACCAACATTTTTGTTGACGTTTTAAGCATGTTTATTCTCAGGTGATTATTAAGAGCTTCCGCTGTCGCATACTTAAATAAGGACGAGATTTGGAGTCCATGCTTGTATGATATTGTGTAAAAACTGCATTCAAGAAACTTATTTTGTTGTAACATATTTGTATTGTAAACCATTATGTAATGGTCGTGTGTAAACATGATATTTTAGATTATCATTATTTGATAATCTACGTAAAGCTTTTTAAAACCTTTATCTATGAAATAAAGGTTATGGTTTGTTTTAAAAATGAATGCAGTCTTTGAAAAATGTCTCATATAGAGGTCAAAACCTCGCAACAAAATCAATTAATATGAAACGTTTTTAATCAATAAGAACGGGACATTTCAGTTGGTATCCGAGCGTTGGTCTTAGAGAACCAGAATTTTCCATTAGTGTGTCTTATCGAGTTTGTTAGGATGCATTAGTGAGTCTGGACTTCGACCGTGTTTACTTGAAAAATGATTGCTTAACAAATTTTGTTGGAAACTATATATTTTTAACATGTGTATATTATGTGATATATTAATCTCTTAACGCGTTTGATATTATGTGATAGATGTCTACCTCTAGAACAAGTCCCATTGACTCACCTAATAATAATGAAGAGTCAAATGTAAATTGGAATGATTCGTGGACTGATTCACAAGTTCCCGAAGAGGAACCGGAAGAAGAGTCGGAACCGGAAGAAGAATCGGAACTGGAAGAAGAATCGGAACCGGATGAAGAAATAGAACCGGTGGGGGAAATAATAAAACGGTTAAGTAAAAGAAAATCCTCAACCAACCGACCAAGGTTAATTATGGTCAATGGTGTTTCCGCCAAGGAAGCAAAATATTGGGAGGATTACCAATTCTCCGATGAATCGGATTCCGACGAGAATTCCGATGATGTTATAGAAATTACCCCAACTGAATTTAAAAAGGCAAAAGAAAATAATAAGGGAAAGGGCATAAAAATAGAGAAATCTAATTCCAACCCCGATGAACTTTATATGTATCGTCAACCCCCGAAGTCCTTAAGTTGTAACAATGACCCGGGAACCTCTAAACCACCAGGTTTTTCTAAACCAATGTGGATCACGACGGCTTGTATTAGGGGAACATCATATATCCCTAGTAACTTGGCAAAACGAACCAAAACCGAAGAAGAAGAAACAAGCGAGTCGGAATAAGATAGTTGTATTCGTGTGGTGTAATATATGTAATATAGTGTGCTTATGCTTTATGATATATGTAAAAATTGCTTGTATTAATAAGTATTTTTTTTATGAATCTAACTCTTGTCTATTTTACAGTATAAAAACACAAAATGGATAGACAACCCAATATTTTAAGAGACCTACCCGGAGACATGACTGATGAAATCTTGTCTAGAGTCGGTCAGAATTCTTCGGAACAACTATTTAAGGCGAGATCAGTTTGTAAGACATTCGAAGAACGTTCCAAGAATGCCTTGGTTTATAAAAGGCTTTCGTTCGAAAGATGGGGGATATCACATTGGGAAATCCATAAGTTACGATGTGTTTACTTTGACGCATATATTGCGGGGAACCCAAATGCTATTTTACGCAATGGGTTAAGAAATTATTTTGACTCAATATATCCGAATATTGGACTTCGTGATTTAGAAAAAGCGGCTAACATGCAACATAAAGAAGCATGTTATGCTTACGGATTAGTAATGTTCGCTTCTCACCAAAGTGAGAACAAGAACATCGGGCTATAACTATTAAACAAAACGTTCCCACAAGTGACGGAGTCGGTATTTGGGGTAAGAAATGAGATTTTTAGATTGTTACGGGACTGTTGGACATTACGTAACCCTCGTCCCTTTGACGACGTTACAACACGCTGTCTTATCAACGGCCATAACGGTTATGTTCCACGAGACCAAGGATGGGAAGTAATCCTAGTAAAACCAGAATGCATGACTTGTTTCTGGACGTATGAATTACGTGTCTTTATTGCCTTTGCTGAACGACTTGTGTACTAGCTAGAATTATCTTCACAACCATCTTGTATCAAATTTATTGTGTGCTATATTTCATGCTATATGTAAAATAAGCGGTATTGTAAGTTTGTAAAATATTGTGTAAAAGTTTGAACGCGAAATATTATTATAATCAGTTTTTCATATAGAATTGTAGTAGTTGAATTGTATATTAGCTACTAAGTATGAACTTAACGGGTAGGTACTACCCGAATTTAAACTTATAAAACGCTAATATGAAGAAAAAGCTTTTATAAATGAGTTCATATTATGCTACGAAATACTATTAACTACTCTTAATATTCTGTATGATTAACTTGTTCCATTTGACTATTTTGAAGGAAATGGCACCGACTACTCGACACACCGTGAATATGAATGAAGAGGAATTCCGTACTTTTCTAGCTTCAAACATAGCCGCAGTACAGGCTGCGCTACATACCAACAACAACCTTGGATCTAGCAGTACAGGAAATCGTGTAGGATGCACCTACAAAGAATTCACTGCCTGCAAACCTTTGGAATTTGATAGAACCGAAGGACCGATCGGATTAAAACGGTGGACCGAGAAGGTTGAATCGGTGTTTGCCATAAGTAAGTGTACTGAAGAGGACAAAGTGAAGTACGCTACGCATACCTTCACAGGTTCTGCGTTAACATGGTGGAATACCTATCTAGAGCAAGTGGGACAAGACGATGCGTACGCACTACCGTGGTCAGTATTCAAGCACTTGATGAACGAGAAGTACCGTCCCAGAACCGAGGTCAATAAGCTCAAGACAGAACTTAGAGGGTTACGAACCCAAGGATTTGATATTACCACGTACGAAAGACGATTCACAGAATTGTGCCTATTGTGTCCGGGAGCATTCGAAGATGAGGAAGAGAAGATCGACGCGTTTGTGAAAGGATTACCGGAAAGAATCCAAGAAGATATAAGTTCACACGAGCCCGCCTCCATACAACAGGCATGTAGAATGGCTCACAAACTAGTGAACCAGATTGAAGAAAGAATTAAAGAACAGACTGCTGAAGAGGCCAATGTGAAGCAAGTCAAAAGAAAGTGGGAGGAAAACGGTGATAAGAATCACCAATACAACAACAACAGCAATTATAACAATAATCGCAACAACTATCCTAACAATCGCAACATCAATCGCAACTACAACAAACGGCCCAACAATAACAACAACAACAACAACAACAGCAACCACAACAATCATCTTAACAACAATAATAACCGCAACAACAACAACAATCAGAAGCAGCTATGCCAAAGGTGTGAAAAGTATCACTCGGGGTTCTGCACCAAATTTTGCAACAAGTGTAAAAGAAATGGTCATAGCGCGGTGAAGTGTGATGTCTACGGACCAGGGGTTAACAGAACGAAAGGAACAAATGGTGTCGGAACGAGTAATGGCGGAGCAAGTAGTGTCGGAGCAAGTTATGCCAATGTAGTTTGTTATAAATGTGGAAAACCGGGCCACATTATTAGAAATTGCCCGAACCAGGAGAACACGAATGGACAAGGCCGCGGAAGAGTTTTCAATATTAATGCGGCAGAGGCACAGGAAGACCCGGAGCTTATTACGGGTACGTTTCTTATTGACAATAAATCTGCTTACGTTTTATTTGATTCGGGTGCGGATAGAAGCTATATGAGTAGAGATTTTTGTGCTAAATTAAGTTGTCCATTGACGCCTTTGGATAGTAAATTTTTACTCGAATTAGCAAATGGTAAATTAATTTCAGCAGATAATATATGTCGGAATCGAGAAATTAAACTGGTTAGCGAAACATTTAAGTTTGATTTGATACCAGTAGAGTTAGGGAGTTTTGATGTGATAATCGGTATGGACTGGTTGAAAGAAGTGAAAGCAGAGATCGTTTGTTACAAAAATGCAATTCGCATTATACGAGAAAAAGGAAAACCCTTAATGGTGTACGGAGAAAAGGGCAACACGAAGCTACATCTTATTAGTAATTTGAAGGCACAAAAACTAATAAGAAAAGGTTGCTATGCTGTTCTAGCACACGTCGAGAAAGTACAAACTGAAGAAAAGAGCATCAATGATGTTCCCATTGCAAAAGAATTTCCCGATGTATTTCCGAAAGAATTACCGGGATTACCCCCACATCGATCCGTTGAATTTCAAATAGATCTTGTACCAGGAGCTGCACTAATAGCTCGTGCTCCTTACAGACTCGCACCCAGCGAGATGAAAGAACTACAAAGCCAATTACAAGAACTTTTAGAGCGTGGTTTCATTCGACCAAGCACATCACCGTGGGGAGCTCCTGTTTTGTTTGTCAAGAAGAAAGATGGTACATTCAGGTTGTGTATCGACTACCTAGAGTTGAACAAACTTACCATCAAGAACCGCTACCCACTACCGAGAATCGATGACTTATTTGATCAACTACAAGGCTCGTCTGTTTATTCAAAGATTGACTTACGTTCCGGGTATCATCAAATGCGGGTGAAAGAAGATGATATTCCAAAGACTGCTTTCAGAACACGTTATGGTCATTACGAGTTTATGGTCATGCCGTTTGGTTTAACTAATGCACCAGCTGTGTTCAGGGACCTTATGAACCGAGTGTATGGACCATACCTTGACAAGTTTGTCATTGTTTTCATTGATGACATACTTATTTACTCAAAGAATGACCAAGAACACGGTGAACATTTGAGAAAGGTGTTAGAAGTAATGAGGAAGGAAGAATTGTACGCTAAGTTTTCAAAGTGTGCATTTTAGTTGGAAGAAGTTCAATTCCTCGGTCACATAGTGAACAAAGAAGGTATTAAGGTGGATCCGGCAAAGATAGAAACTGTTGAAAAGTGGGAAACCCCGAAAACTCCGAAACACATACGCCAGTTTTTAGGACTAGCTGGTTACTACATAAGGTTCATCCAAGACATTTCCAGAATAGCAAAACCCTTGACTGCATTAACGCATAAAGGGAAGAAATTTGAATGGAATGATGAACAAGAGAAAGCGTTTCAGTTATTGAAGAAAAAGCTAACTACGGCACCTATATTGTCATTGCCTGAAGGGAATGATGATTTTATGATTTATTGTGATGCATCAAAGCAAGGTCTCGGTTGTGTATTAATGCAACGAACGAAGGTGATTGCTTATGTGTCTAGACAATTGAAGATTCACGAACAAAATTATACGACGCATGATTTGGAATTAGGCGCGGTTGTTTTTGCATTAAAGACTTGGAGGCACTACTTATATGGGGTCAAAAGTATTATATATACCGACCACAAAAGTCTTCAACACATATTTAATCAGAAACAACTGAATATGAGGCAGCGTAGGTGGATTGAATTATTGAATGATTACGACTTTGAGATTCGTTACCACCCGGGGAAGGCAAATGTGGTAGCCGATGCCTTGAGCAGGAAGGACAGAGAACCCATTCGAGTAAAATCTATGAATATAATGATTCATAATAACATTACTACTCAAATAAAGGAGGCGCAACAAGGAGTTTTAAAAGAGGGAAATTTAAAGGATGAAATACCCAAAGGATCGGAGAAGCATCTTAATATTCGGGAAGACGGAACCCGGTATAGGGCTGAAAGGATTTGGGTACCAAAATTTGGAGATATGAGAGAAATGGTACTTAGAGAAGCTCATAAAACCAGATACTCAATACATCCTGGAACGGGGAAGATGTAAAAGGATCTCAAGAAACATTTTTGGTGGCCGGGTATGAAAGCCGATGTTGCTAAATACGTAGGAGAATGTTTGACGTGTTCTTAGGTCAAAGCTGAGCATCAGAAACCTTCAGGTCTACTTCAACAACCCAAAATCCCGGAATGGAAATGGGAAAACATTACCATGGATTTCATCACTAAATTGCTAAGGACTGCAAGTGGTTTTGATACTATTTGGGTAATAGTTGATCGTCTCACCAAATCAGCACACTTCCTACCAATAAGAGAAGATGACAAGATGGAGAAGTTAGCACGACTGTATTTGAAGGAAGTCGTCTCCAGACAAGGAATACCAATCTCTATTATCTCTGATAGGGATGGCAGATTTATTTCAAGATTCTGGCAGACATTACAGCAAGCATTAGGAACTCGTCTAGACATGAGTACTGCCTATCATCCACAAACTGATGGGCAGAGCGAAAGGACGATACAAACGCTTGAAGACATGCTACGAGCATGTGTTATTGATTTCCGAAACAGTTGGGATCGACATCTACCGTTAGCAGAATTTTCCTACAACAACAGCTACCATTCAAGCATTGAGATGGCGCCGTTTGAAGCACTTTATGGTAGAAAGTGCAGGTCTCCGATTTGTTGGAGTGAAGTGGGGGATAGACAGATTACGGGTCCGGAGATTATACAAGAAACTACCGAGAAGATCATCCAAATTCAACAACGGTTGAAAACCGCCCAAAGTCGACAAAAGAGCTACGCTGACATTAAAAGAAAAGATATAGAATTTGAAATTGGAGAGATGGTCATGCTTAAAGTTGCACCTTGGAAAGGCGTTGTTCGATTTGGTAAACGAGGGAAATTAAATCCAAGGTATATTGGACCATTCAAGATTATTGATCGTGTCGGACCAGTAGCTTACCGACTAGAGTTACCTCAACAACTCGCGGCTGTACATAACACTTTCCACGTCTCGAATTTGAAGAAATGTTTTGCTAAAGAAGATCTCACTATTCCGTTAGATGAAATCCAAATCAACGAAAAACTTCAATTCATCGAAGAACCCGTCGAAATAATGGATCGTGAGGTTAAAAGACTTAAGCAAAACAAGATACCAATTGTTAAGGTTCGATGGAATGCTCGTAGAGGACCCGAGTTCACCTGGGAGCGTGAAGATCAGATGAAGAAGAAATACCCGCATCTATTTCCAGAAGATTCGTCAACACCTTCAACAGCTTAAAATTTCGGGACGAAATTTATTTAACGGGTAGGTACTGTAGTGACCCGAACTTTTCCATGTTTATATATATTAATTGAGATTGATATTTACATGATTAAATGTTTCCAACATGTTAAGCAATCAAACTTGTTAAGACTTGATTAATTGAAATATGTTTCATATAGACAATTGACCACCCAAGTTGACCGGTGATTCACGAACGTTAAAACTTGTAAAAACTATATGATGACATATATATGGATATATATATATAGTTAACATGATACTATGATAAGTAAATATATCATTAAGTATATTAACAATGAACTACATATGTAAAAACAAGACTACTAACTTAATGATTTTTAAACGAGACATATATGTAACGATTATCGTTGTAAAGACATTTAATGTATATATATCATATTAAGAGATATTCATACATGATAATATCATGATAATATAATAATTTAAAATCTCATTTGATATTATAAACATTGGGTTAACAACATTTAACAAGATCGTTAACCTAAAGGTTTCAAAACAACACTTACATGTAACGACTAACGATGACTTAACGACTCAGTTAAAATGTATATACATGTAGTGTTTTAATATGCATTTATACACTTTTGAAAGACTTTAATACACTTATCAAAATACTTCTACTTAACAAAAATGCTTACAATTACATCCACGTTCAGTTTCATCAACAATTCTACTCGTATGCACCCGTATTCGTACTCGTACAATACACAGCTTTTAGATGTATGTACTATTGGTATATACACTCCAATGATCAGCTCTTAGCAGCCCATGTGAGTCACCTAACACATGTGGGAACCATCATTTGGCAACTAGCATGAAATATCTCATAAAATTACAAAAATATGAGTAATCATTCATGACTTATTTACATGAAAACAAAATTACATATCCTTTATATCTAATCCATACACCAACGACCAAAAACAGCTACAAACACTTTCATTCTTCAATTTTCTTCATCTAATTGATCTCTCTCAAGTTCTATCTTCAAGTTCTAAGTGTTCTTCATAAATTCCAAAAGTTCTAGTTTCATAAAATCAAGAATACTTTCAAGTTTGCTAGCTCACTTCCAATCTTGTAAGGTGATCATCCAACCTCAAGAAATCTTTGTTTCTTACAGTAGGTTATCATTCTAATACAAGGTAATAATCATATTCAAACTTTGGTTCAATTTCTATAACTATAACAATCTTATTTCAAGTGATGATCTTACTTGAACTTGTTTTCGTGTCATGATTCTGCTTCAAGAACTTCGAGCCATCCAAGGATCCATTGAAGCTAGATCCATTTTTATATTTTCCAGTAGGTTTATCCAAGGAACTTAAGGTAGTAATGATGTTCATAACATCATTCGATTCATACATATAAAGCTATCTTATTCGAAGGTTTAAACTTGTAATCACTAGAACATAGTTTAGTTAATTCTAAACTTGTTCGCAAACAAAAGTTAATCCTTCTAACTTGACTTTTAAAATCAACTAAATACATGTTCTATATCTATATGATATGCTAACTTAATGATTTAAAACCTGGAAACACGAAAAACACCGTAAAACCGGATTTACGCCGTCGTAGTAACACCGCGGGCTGTTTTGGGTTAGTTAATTAAAAACTATGATAAACTTTGATTTAAAAGTTGTTATTCTGTGAAAATGATTTTTATTATGAACATGAAACTATATCCAAAAATTATGGTTAAACTCAAAGTGGAAGTATGTTTTCTAAAATGGTCATCTAGACGTCGTTCTTTCGACTGAAATGACTACCTTTACAAAAACAACTTGTAACTTATTTTTCTGACTATAAACCTATACTTTTTCTGTTTAGATTCATAAAATAGAGTTCAATATGAAAACATAGCAATTTGATTCACTCAAAACGGATTTAAAATGAAGAAGTTATGGGTAAAACAAGATTGGATAATTTTTCTCATTTTAGCTACGTGAAAATTGGTAACAAATCTATTCCAACCATAACTTAATCAACTTGTATTGTATATTATGTAATCTTGAGATACCATAGACACGTATACAATGTTTCGACATATCATGTCGACACATCTATATATATTTCGGAACAACCATAGACACTCTATATGTGAATGTTGGAGTTAGCTATACAGGGTTGAGGCTGATTCCAAAATATATATAGTTTGAGTTGTGATCAATACTGAGATACGTATACACTGGGTCGTGGATTGATTCAAGATAATATTTATCGATTTATTTCTGTACATCTAACTGTGGACAACTAGTTGTAGGTTATTAACGAGGACAGCTGACTTAATAAACTTAAAACATCAAAATATATTAAAAGTGTTGTAAATATATTTTGAACATACTTTGATATACATGTATATATTGTTATAGGTTCGTGAATCAACCAGTCGCCAAGTCTTACTTCCCGACGAAGTAAAAATCTGTGAAAGTGAGTTATAGTCCCACTTTTAAAATCTAATATTTTTGGGATGAGAATACATGCAGGTTTTATAAATGATTTACAAAATAGACACAAGTACGTGAAACTACATTCTATGGTTGAATTATCGAAATCGAATATGCCCCTTTTTATTAAGTCTGGTAATCTAAGAATTAGGGAACAGACACCCTAATTGACGTGAATCCTAAAGATAGATCTATTGGGCCTAACAAACCCCATCCAAAGTACCGAATGCTTTAGTACTTCGAAATTTATATCATATCCGAAGGGTGTCCCGGAATGATGGGGATATTCTTATATATGCATCTTGTTAATGTCGGTTACCAGGTGTTCACCATATGAATGATTTTTATCTCTATGTATGGGATGTGTATTGAAATATGAAATCTTGTGGTCTATTATTAGGATTTGATATATATAGGTTAAACCTATAACTCACCAACATTTTTGTTGACGTTTTAAGCATGTTTATTCTCAGGTGATTATTAAGAGCTTCCGCTGTCGCATACTTAAATAAGGACGAGATTTGGAGTCCATGCTTGTATGATATTGTGTAAAAACTGCATTCAAGAAACTTATTTTGTTGTAACATATTTGTATTGTAAACCATTATGTAATGGTCGTGTGTAAACAGGATATTTTAGATTATCATTATTTGATAATCTACATAAAGCTTTTTAAAACCTTTATCTATGAAATAAAGGTTATGGTTTGTTTTAAAAATGAATGCAGTCTTTGAAAAATGTCTCATATAGAGGTCAAAACCTCGCAACGAAATCAATTAATATGGAACGTTTTTAATCAATAAGAACGGGACATTTCATCTATGGTATCCCAAGATTACATAATATATTAGAATACATGTATAATACAATATAAGTTAGCTAGGATATGATTTGTATAGATTTGTTAAACATTTCCAGTAGCTAAAAAGATCAAAAATATCCAATCTTGTTTTACCCATAACTTCTTCATTTTAAATCCGTTTTGAGTGAATCAAATTGCTATGGTTTCATATTGAACTCTAATTTAAGAATCCAAATAGAAAAAGTGTAGGTTGATAGTCATAAATTTAATTACATGTCAATTACTAAAGAGGTAGTCATTTCCGTCGAAAGAACGACATCTTGATAACCATTTTGAAAAACATACTTTCACTTTGAGTTTAACCAAGATTTTTGGATATAGTTTCATGTTCATATGAAAAATCATTTTCCCATAAGAACAACTTTTAAATAAAAGTTTATCATAGTTTTTAATTAACCAAACCAAAACAGCCCCCGGTTTCACTACGACGGCGTATATCCGATTTTATGGTGTTCATCGTGTTTCCAGGTTTTAAATCATTATGTTAGCATATCATATAGATATAGAACATGTGTTTAGTTGATTTTAAAAGTCAAGTTAGAAGGATTAACTTTTGTTTACGAACAAGTTTAGAATTAACTAAACTATGTTCTAGTGATTACAAGTTTAAACCTTCGAATAAGATAGCTTTATATGTATGAATTGAATGATGTTATGAACATCATTACTATCTCAAGTTTTCTGGATAAAACTACTGGAAATGAGAAAAATGGATCTAGCTTCAAAGGATCCTTGGATGGCTTGAAAGTTCTTGAAGCAGAATCATGACACGAAAACAGTTCAAGTAAGATTTTTACTCGAAATAAGATTGTTATAGTTGTAGAAATTGAATCAAAGTTTGAATATCAATATTACCTTGAATAATAAAGATAACCTACTATAAATAACAAAGGTTACTTGATCTTAGATGATTACTTGGAATGGATTAGAAAGCTTGGAAGTAGACTTGCAAACTTGGAAGTATTCTTGATTTTTATGAAACTATACTTATGGAATTTATGAAGAACACTTAGAACTTGAAGATGGAACTTGAGAGAGATCAATTAGATGAATAAAATTGAAGAATTCAAGTGTTTGTAGGTGTTTTTGGTCGTTGGTATATGGATTAGATATAAAGGATATGTAATTTTGTTTTCATGTAAATAAGTCATGAATGATTACTAATATTTTTGTAATTTTATGAGATATTTCATGCTAATTGCCAAATGATGGTTTCCACATGTGTTAGGTGAATCACATGGGCTGCTAAGAGCTGATCATTGGAGTGTATATACCAATAGTACATACATCTAAAAGCTGTGTATTGTACGAATACGAATACGGGTGCATACGAGTAGAATTGTTGATGAAACTGAACGAGGATGTAATTGTAAGCATTTTTGTTAAGTAGAAGTACTTTGATATGTGTCTTGAAGTCTTTCAAAAGTGTAAGAATACATATCAAAACACAACATGTATATACATTCTAATGGATTCGTTAAGTCTTCGTTAGTCGTTACATGTAAGTGTTGTTTTGAAACCTTTAAGTTAACGATCTCAATTAATGTTGTTAAACCAATGTTTATTATATCAAATGAGATGTTAAATTATTGTATTATCATGATATTATGATGTATAAATATCTCTTAATATGATACATGCATTAAAATATCGTTACAACGATAATAGTTACAACGATAATCGTTACATATAAGTCTCGTTTCGTAATTCTTGAGTTAGTAGTCTTGTTTTTACATATGTAGTTCATTGTTAACACACTTAATGATATATTTAAATATCATTTTATCATGTTAAATATAGTGTATCAATATCTTAGTATGATACATATGTATTTAGTAGACGTTATCATAACGATAATCGTTATATATATCATTTCGAGTTACTTAACTTAGTAATCTCATTTCTTATGTATATCACACATTGTTAATATACTTAGTGAGATACTTACTCATCATAATCTCATGTCAACCATATATATATATGTCTATATATACCACAACATGTAGTTTTCACAATTTTGTAACGTTCGTGAATCGCCGGTCAACTTGGGTGATCAATTGTCTATATGAAACTTATTTCATTTAATCAAGTCTTAAGAAGTTTGATTGCTTAACACATCGGAAACATTTAGTCATGTAAATATCAATCTCAATTAATATATATAAACATGGAAAAGTTCGGGTCACTACAGTACCTACCCGTTAAATAAATTTCGTCCCGAAATTTTAAGCTGTTGAAGGTGTTGACGAATCTTCTGGAAATAGATGCGGGTATTTCTTCTTCATCTGATCTTCACGCTCCCAGGTGAACTTGGGTCTTCTACGAGCATTCCATCGAACCTTAACAATCGGTATCATGTTTTTCTTAAGTCTCTTAACCTCACGATCCATTATTTCGACGGGTTCTTCAATGAATTGAAGTTTTTCATTGATTTGGATTTTGTCCAATGGAATAGTGAGATCTTCTTTAGCAAAACATTTCTTCAAATTCTAGAAGTGAAAAGTGTTATGTACAGCCGCGAGTTATTGAGGTAGCTCCAGTTAGTAAGCTACTGGTCCGACACGATCTATAATCTTGAATGGTCCAATGTACCTTGGATTTAGTTTCCCCCGTTTACCAAATCGAACAACGCCTTTCCAAGGTGAAACCTTAAGCATGACTATTTCTCCAATTTCAAACTCTATATCTTTTCTTTTACTGTCCGCGTAGCTCTTTTGTCGACTCTGGGCGATTTTCAATCGTTGTTGAATTTGGATGATTTTCTCGGTAGTTTCTTGTATTATCTCCGGACCCGTAATCTGTCTATCCCCCACTTCATTCCAAAAAATCAGAGACCTGCACTTTCTACCATAAAGTGCCTCAAACGCCACCATCTCAATAATAGAATGATAACTGTTGTTGTAGGAAAATTCTGCTAACGGTAGGTGTCGATCCCAACTGTTTCCGAAATCAATAACACATGCTCGTAGCATGTCTTCAAGCGTTTGTATCTTCCTTTTGCTCTGCCCATCAGTTTGTGGATGATAGGCAGTACTCATGTCTAGACGAGTCCCCAATGCTTGTTGCAACGTCTGCCAGAACCTTGAAACAAATCTACCATCCCTATCAGAGATAATAGAGACGGGTATTCCATGTCTGGAGACAACCTCCTTCAAATACAATCGCGCCAACTTCTCCATTTTGTCATCTTCTCTCATTGGCAGGAAGTGTGCTGACTTGGTGAGACGATCAACTATTACCCAAATTGTATCATAACCACTTGCAGTCCTTGGCAATTTAGTAATGAAATCCATGGTAATGTTTTCCCATTTCTATTCCGGGATTTTAGGTTGTTGTAGTAGACCTGATGGTTTCTGATGTTCAGCTTTCACCTTAGAACACGTCAAACATTCTCCTACATATTTAGCAATATCATCTTTCATACCCGGCCACCAAAAGTGTTTCTTGAGATCTTTATACATCTTCCCCGCTCCGGGATGTATTGAATATCTGGTTTTATGTGCTTCTTTAAGTACCATTTCTCTCACATCTCCAAACCTTGGTACCCAAATTCTATTAGCCCTATATCGGGATCTGTCTTCCTGAATATTAAGATGTTTCTCTGATCCTTTGGGTATCTCATTCTTCAACTTTCCTTCTTTTACAACTCCCTGTTGTGCCTCCTTTATTTGAGTAGTAAGGTTAGTACGAATAATTATATTCATAGCTTTTACCCGTATAGGTTCTCTGTCCTTTCTACTCAAAGCGTCGGCTACCACATTCGCCTTCCCCGGGTGGTATCGAATCTCAAAATCATAATCATTCAACAGTTCAATCCACCTGCGTTGTCTCATATTCAGTTGCTTCTGATTAAATATATGTTGGAGACTTTTGTGGTCGGTATATATAATACTTTTGACCCCATATAAATAATGCCTCCAAGTCTTTAATGCAAAAACAAAAGCACCCAATTCCAAATCGTGAGTTGTATAATTTTGCTCGTGAATCTTTAATTGTCTAGACGCATAAGCAATCACCTTCGTTCGTTGCATTAATACATAACCGAGACCTTGCTTTGATGCGTCACAATAAATCACAAAATCATCATTCCCTTCAGGCAATGACAATATAGGTGCCGTAGTTGGCTTTTTCTTCAATAACTGAAACACCTTCTCTTGGTCATCCTTCCATTCAAATTTCTTCCCTTTATGCGTTAATGCAGTCAAGGGTTTTGCTATTTTGGAGAAATCTTGGATAAATCTTCTGTAGTAACCAGCCAATCCTAAAAATTGACGTATATGCTTCGGAGTTTTTGGGGTTTCCCACTTTTCAACGGTTTCGATCTTTGCTGGGTCCACCTGGATACCTTCTTTGTTCACTATGTGACCGAGGAATTGAACTTCTTCCAACCAAAATGCACACTTTGAAAACTTAGCATACAGTTTTTCTTTCCTCAATACTTCTAGCACTTTTCTCAAATGTTCTTCGTGCTCTTGATCTTCTTTGAGTAAATAAGTATGTCATCAATGAAAATAATGACAAACTTGTCAAGATATGGCCCACGTACTCGGTTCATAAGGTCCATGAACACAGCTGGTGCGTTAGTCAATCCAAACGGCATAACCATAAACTCGTAATGACCATAACGCGTCCTAAAAATAGTTTTTGGAATATCATCCTCCTTTACTCGCATTTGATGATATCCAGAACGTAAATTGATTTTCGAATAAACCTACAAGCCTTATAGTTGATCAAATAAGTCGTCAATTCTCGGCAGTGGATAACGGTTTTTGATGGTAAGTTTATTCAACTCTCTGTAGTCAATACACAACCTAAATGTACCATCCTTATTCTTGACAAACAAAATAGGAGCTCCCCATGGTGATGTGCTTGGTCGAATGAAACCACGTTCTAATAGTTCTTACAGTTGGCTTTGTAGTTCTTTCATCTCGCTGGGTGCGAGTCTGTAAGGAGCACGAGCTATTGGTGCAGCTCCTGGTACAAGATCTATTTGAAATTCAACAGATCGATGTGGAGGTAGTCCCGGTAATTCTTTCAGAAATACATCGAGAAATTCTTTTGCGATGGGAACATCATTGATGCTCTTTTCTTCAGTTTGTACTTTCTCGACGTGCGCTAGAACAGCATAGCAACCTTTTCTTATTAGTTTTTGTGCCTTCAAATTACTAATAAGATGTAGCTTCGTGTTGCCCTTTTCTCCGTACACCATTAAGGGTTCTCCTTCTTCTCGTACAATGCGAATTGCATTTTTATAACATACGATCTCTGCTTTCATCTCCTTCAACCAGTTCATGCCAACTATTACATCAAAACTCCCTAACTCTACTGGTATCAAATCAATCTTAAATATTTCGCTACCCAGTTTAATTTCTCGATTTCGGCATATATAATCTGCTGAAATTAATTTACCGTTTGCTAATTCGAGTAAAAAATTACTATCCAACGGCGTCAATGGACAACTTAATTTAGCACAAAAATCTCTACTCATATAGCTTCTATCCGCACCCGAATCTAATAAAACGTAAGCAGATTTATTATCATTAAGAAACGTACCTGTAACAAGCTCCGGGTTTTCCTGTGCTTCTGCCGCATTAATATTGAAAACTCTTCCGCGGCCTTGTCCATTAGTGTTCTCCTGGTTCGGGCAATTTCTAATAATGTGCACATTTATAACAAACTACATTGGCATAACTTGATCCGACACTACTTGCTCCGCCATTACTCGTTCCGACACCATTTGTTCATTTCGTTCTGTTAACCCCTGGTCCGTAGACCTCACACTTCGCCGCGCTATGACCATTTCTTTTACACTTGTTGCAAAATTTGGTGCAGAACCCCGAGTGATACTTTTCACACCTTTGGCATAGCTGCTTCTGATTGTTGTTGTTGTTGCGGTTGTTATTGTTGTTGGGATGATTGTTGTAGTTGTTGTTGTTGTTGTTGTTGTGCCATTTGTTATAGTTGCGATTGATGTTGCGATTGTTGGGATAGTTGTTGTTGTTTTGGTGACTCTTATCACCGTTTTCCTCCCACTTTCTTTTGACTAGCTTCACGTTGGCCTCTTCGGCTGCCTGTTCTTTAATTCTTCCCTTAATCTGGTTCACTAGTTTGTGAGCCATTCTACATGCCTTTTGTATGGAGGCAGGCTCGTGTGAACTTATATCTTCTTGGATTCTCTCCGGTAACCCTTTCACAAACGTGTCGATCTTCTCTTCCTCATCTTCAAACGCTCTCGGACACAATAGGCACAATTCTGTGAATCGTCTTTCGTACGAAGTAATATCGAATCCCTGTGTTCGTAACCCTCTAAGTTCTGACTTGAGCTTATTGACCACGGTTCTGGGACGGTACTTCTCGTTCATTAAGTGCTTGATGCTGACCACGGTAGCGCGTAAGCATCATCTTGTCCCACTTGCTCTAGATAGGTATTCCACCATGTTAACGCAATACCTGTAAAGGTTGCGTACTTCACTTTGTCTCCTTCAGCACACTTACTTATGGCAAACACCGATTCAACTTTCTTGATCTACCGTTTCAATCCGATTGGTCCTTCGGTCCTATCAAATTCTGAAGGTTTGCAGGCAGTGAATTCCTTGTAGGAGCATCCTACACGATTTCTTGCACCGTTAGCTGTTTTGCTAGATTCAGAGTTATTGTTGGTATGTAGCGCGACCTGTACTGCGGATATATTTGAAGCAAGAAAGGCACGAAATTCCCCTTCGCTCATATTCAAGGTGTGTCGAGTAGTCGGTGCCATTTCCTTCAAAATAGTCAAATGAAACAAGTTAATCATACATAATATTAAGAGTAGTCAATAGTATCTCGTAGCATAATATGAACTCATTTATAAAAGCTTTTTCTTCATATTAGCGTTTTATAAGTTTAAATTCGGGTACTAACTACCCGTTAAGTTCATACTTAGTAGCTAATATACAATTCAACTACTACAATTCCATATAAAAAACTGATTATAATAATATATCACATACAAATATTCTTCAAACTTACAACTTCGCTATATTATATATAACATGAAATATAGTACACTATGATACATGACAGTTTTGAAGATAAATCTAGTTAATACGCAAGTTGTTCAGCAAAGGAAATAAAGACACGTAATTCATAAGTCCAGAAACAAGTCATGCATTCTGGTTTTACTAAGACGACTTCCCATCCTTGGTCTTGTGGAAAATAACGGTTATGACCATTGGCTAGGCAGCATGTTGTAACGTCGTCAAAAGGACGAGGGTTTCATAATGTCCAACAGCCCCGTAATAATCTAAAAACCTTGTTTCTCACCCCAACTACTGAATCCGTCACTTGTGGGAAAGTTTTATTTAAAAGCTGCAATCCGATGTTCTTTTTCTCACTTTGGTAAGAAGTGAACATCACTAACCCGTAAGCATAACATGCTTTTTTATGTTGCATGTTAGAAGCTCTTTCTAATTCACGAAATCCTATGTTGGGATATGTTGAGTTAACATAGGTTCTTAACCCGTAGCGTAAAATTGCATTTGGGTTCCCCGCATTTAACGCTTTAAAGAAAACACGGCGTAACTTAAAGTCTCCCCAATGTGATATACCCCACCTATCAAAGGAAAGCCTTTTATAAACTAAGGTATTTCTGGAAAGTCTTTCAAATGTTTGATAAGTTAATTTCGCCATAACTAAATGTGCTGATGAATTCTGACCGACTCTAGACAAGATTTCCTCAATCATATCCTCTGGTAGGTCTTCTAAAATATTCGGTTGTCTACCCTTAACGTCCATTTTGTTTTTATACTGTAAAATAGACAAGGATTAGATTCGTAATAACAAACAATACAAGTAATTTTTACATAGAACATAAAAGTACAAGCACACTATAATACATTTATTACACAACATGCTCACACCCGTCTAATCTGAATCACTAGTTTCTTCTTCTTCTTCGGACTTGGTTCTTTTTCCTAATCTTCTAAGGATATATGATGTTCCTCTAATACGAGTCGTCATTTTCCACATTGGTTTAGAAAAGCCTAGTGGTTTAGAGGTTCCCGGGTTATTGTCACGATATTGAAAATACGGGTGTTGACGGTACATATAAAGTTCATCGGGGTCGGAATCAGATTTCTCTATTTTGATGCCTTTTCCCTTATTATTTTCTTTTGCCTCATTAAATTGGGTCGAGGTAATTTCTATAACATCATCGGAATCCTCATCATGATCCGATTCATCGGAAAATTGGTAATTTTCCCAATATTTTGCTTCCTTAGCGGAAACACCATTGACCATTATTAACTTTGGTCCATTGGTTGAGGATTTTCTTTTATTTGACCAGTTTTCTGTGGTTCCTACTATTCCCCCCTCCGGAACCTCTTCTTCTTCCGGTTCCTCTTCTTCTGGTTCCTCTTCTTCCGGTTCCGTTTCCTCTTCTTCCGGTTCTTCGGGAACTTGTGAATCTTGCCAATATATATTCGACTCTTCGTTATTATTAGGTGAGTCAATGGATTTGTGCTAGAGGTAGACATCTATCACACAATATCAAATATGTTAAGAGATTAATATATCACATAATATTTACATGTTAATAATATATAGTTTCCAACAAAAATGTTAAGCAATCATTTTTAAAGAAAACATGGTCGAAGTCTAGACTCACTAATGCATCCTAACAAACTCGATAAGACACACTAATGCAAATTTTCTGGTTCTCTAAGACCAACGCTCGGATACCAACTGAAATGTCCCGTTCATATTGATTATAAACGTGCCATATTAATTGATTTCGTTGCAAGGTTTTGACCTCTATATGAGACGTTTTTCAAAGACTACATTCATTTTTAAAACAACCATAACCTTTATTTTATCAATAAAGGTTTTAAAAACATTACGTAGATTATCAAATAATGATAATCTAAAATATACTGTTTACACACGACAATTACATAATGGTTTACAATAGAAATATATTACATCGACATATGTTTCTTGAATGCAGTTTTTACACAATATCATACAAACATGGACTCCAAATCTTGTCCTTATTTTAGTATGCAATAGCGGAAGCTCTTAGTATTCACCTGAGAATAAACATGCTTTAAACGTCAACAAAAATGTTGGTGAGTTATAGGTTTAACCTATATATATCAAATCATAACAATAGACCACAAGATTTCATATTTCAATACACATTCCATACATATAGATACAAATCATTCATATGATGAACACCTGGTAACCGACATTAACAAGATGCATATATAAGAATATCCCCATCATTCCGGGATACCCTTCGGATATGATATAAATTTCGAAGTACTAAAGCATCCGGTACTTTGGATGGGGTTTGTTAGGCCCAATAGATCTATCTTTAGGATTCGCGTCAATTAGGGTGTCTGTTCCCTAATTCTTAGATTACCAGACTTAATAAAAAGGGGCATATTCGATTTCGATAATTCAACCATAGAATGTAGTTTCACGTACTTGTGTCTATTTTGTAAATCATTTATAAAACCTGCATGTATTCTCATCCCAAAAATATTAGATTTTAAAAGTGGGACTATAACTTTCTTTCACAGATATTTCCTTCCTCGGAAATAAGACTTGGCCACGGATTGATTCACGAACCTATACAAATATGTACATATATATTAAAGTATGATCAAAATATAAATACAACCATTTTTATTATGTTTTAAAGATTTGAGTGTATTAAGTCAGCTGTCCTCGTTTGTAACTTACAACAAGTTGTCCACAGTTAGATGTACAGAAATAAATCGATATATATTATCTTGAATCAATCCACGACCCAGTGTATACACGTCTCAGGCTAGATCACAACTCAAAGTATATATATTTTTGGAATCAACCTCAACCCTGTATAGCTAACTCCAACATTACTGCATATAGAGTGTCTATGGTTGTTCCAAATAATATATATACATAGGTCGATATGATATGTCAAAACATTTGCATACGTGTCTATGGTATCCCAAGATTACATAATATATTAGAATACATGTATAATACAATATAAGTTAGCTAGGATATGATTTGTATAGATTTGTTAAACATTTCCCGTAGCTAAAAAGATCAAAAATATCCAATCTTGTTTTACCCATAACTTCTTCATTTTAAATCCGTTTTGAGTGAATCAAATTGCTATGGTTTCATATTGAACTCTAATTTAAGAATAAAAACATAAAAAGTATAGGTTTATAGTCGGAAATTTAATTACATGGCAATTACTAAAGAGGTAATCATTTCCGTCTAAAGAACGACATCTTGATGACCATTTTGAAAAACATACTTTCACTTTGAGTTTATCCAAGATTTTTGGATATAGTTTCATGTTCATATGAAAAATCATTTTCCCAGAATAACAACTTTTAAATCAAAGTTTATCATAGTTTTTAATTATCCAAACCAAAACAGCCCCCGATTTCACTACGACGGCGTATATCCGATTTTATGGTGTTCATCGTGTTTTCAGGTTTTAAATCATTATGTTAGCATATCATATAGATATAGAACATGTGTTTAGTTGATTTTAAAAGTCAAGTTAGAAGAATTAACTTTTGTTTGCGAACAAGTTTAGAATTAACTAAACTATGTTCTAGTGATTACAAGTTTAAACATTCGAATAAGATAGCTTTATATGTATGAATCGAATGATGTTATGAACATCATTACTACATCAAGTTTTCTGGATAAAACTACTGGAAATGCGAAAAATGGATCTAGCTTCAAAGGATCCTTGGATGGCTTGAAAGTTCTTGAAGTAGAATCATGACACGAAAACAGTTCAAGTAAGACTTTTACTCGAAATAAGATTGTTATAGTTGTAAAAAATTGAATCAAAGTTTGAATATCAATATTACCTTGAATTAGAAAGATAACCTACTGTAAAATAACAAAGGTTCCTTGATCTTAGATGATTACTTGAAGATGGAACTTGAGAGAGATCAATTAGATGAAGAAAATTGAAGAATGAAAGTGTTTGTAGGATATGTAATTTTGTTTTCATGTAAATAAGTCATGAATGATTACTAATATTTTTGTAATTTTATGAGATATTTCATGCTAGTTTCCAAATGATGGTTCCCACATGTGTTAGGTGACTCACATGGGCTACTAAGAGCTGATCATTGGAGTGTATATACCAATAGTACATACATCTAAAAGCTGTGTATTGTATAAGTACGAATACGGGTGCATACGAGTAGAATTGTTGATGAAACTGAACGAGGATGTAATTGTAAGCATTTTTGTTAAGTAGAAGTACTTTGATATGTGTCTTGAAGTCTTTCAAAAGTGTAAGAATATATATCAAAACACAACATGTATATACATTCTAATGGATTCGTTAAGTCTTCGTTAGTCGTTACATGTAAGTGTTGTTTTGAAACCTTTAAGTTAACGATCTCAATTAATGTTGTTAACCCAATGTTTATTATATCAAATGAGATGTTAAATTATTATATTATCATGATATTATGATGTATGAATATCTCTTAATATGATACATACATTAAAATATCGTTACAACGATAATCGTTACATATAAGTCTCGTTTCGTAATTCTTGAGTTAGTAGTCTTGTTTTTACATATGTAGTTCATTGTTAACACACTTAATGATATATTTAAATATCATTTTATCATGTTAAATATAGTGTATCAATATCTTAATATGATACATATGTATTTAGTAGACGTTATCATAACGATAATCGTTATATATATCATTTAGAGTTTCTTAACTTAGTAATCTCATTTCTTATGTATATCACACATTGTTAATATACTTAGTGAGATACTTACTCATCATAATCTCATGTCAACCATATATATATATATATATATATATATATATATATATATATATATATATATATATATATATATATATATATATATATATATATATACCACAACATGTAGTTTTCACAATTTTGTAACGTTCGTGAATCGCCGGTCAACTTGGGTGATCAATTGTCTATATGAAACTTATTTCATTTAATCAAGTCTTAACTAGTTTGATTGCTTAACACGTTGGAAACATTTAGTCATGTAAATATCAATCTCAATTAATATATATAAACATGGAAAAGTTCGGGTCACTACATATATAACTTATGGTCTTCTAATTTTGTTGTAAATAAGAGCTTATAAGCTTACATACATTTTACAAGTTAAAAATCTAAGTTTCATAACTTATGGTTTCATTAAAGTGAAGATCCAAGTTCTATAACTTAGGATCTAACTTAAGAACACTAGATCTAGACTTTCTAGTCTAGGATCTTTAAGATCTAGCTAAGATCTAAGTTCTACAACTTAAGATCTTGTTTATTTAGTTTACTTTCAAGTTTGTAGCTTAATATTACTATTAGAACTTATGTATGTGTCGGATCTAAGATCTTGATGTAACTTTGGTTCATCAAACTACTTACAACCCTTATTTGAGTTGTGCTACATATCTTAGACTTACACTAGTGTTATGATGGTCAAAACTTGGTTAAGATGATGCAAACACATCAACGAGTTGTACACTTGAAGCTATAAGTGAAAGGACCCATTCATATACATTATAAATGATTCACAATAGTTGATTTCATTGTGAGGTATTTGACCTCTATATGATACATTTTACAAACATTGCATTCGTTTTTAAAAGATAAACTTTCTTTACATTGAAAATTGACAGACATGCATACCCTTTCATAATATCCACTATCCAAACTATAATTGACTTAATAATAATCTTGATGAACTCAATGACTCGAATGCAACGTCTTTCGAAATATATGTCATGAAAGACTCCAAGTAATGTCTTTAAAATGAGCTAATGCACAGCAGAAGATTTCTTTAATACCTGAGAATAAACATGCTTTAAAGTGTCAACCAAAAGGTTGGTTAGTTCATTAGTTTATCATAAACATTCATTTTTATCATTTTAATAGACCACAAGAATTTCATTTCCAGTTCTCGTAAATATACGTCCCATACATAGAGACAATAATCATTCATATGGTGAACACCTGGTAACCGACATTAACAAGATGCATATAAGAATATCCCCTATCATTTCGGGAAATCCTTCGGACATGATAAAAACAACATCGAAGTACTAAAGCATCCGGTACTTTGGATGGGGTTCGTTAGGCCCAATAGATCTATCTTTAGGATTCGCGTCAATTAGGCATGCACTAATTCTCAAAATTAGTGATGTTCCCTAATTCTTAGGTTACTAAGCAAAAAGGGGCATATTCGGCTTCGATCATTCAACCATATAATGTAGTTTCGATTACTTGTGTCTATTTCGTAAAACATTTATAAAAATTGCGCATGTATTCTCAGCCCAAAAATATAAAGGGTAAAAAGGCAAATGAAACTCACCATTCTGTATTTCGTAGTAAAAATACATATAACATCATTGAACAAGTGCAAGGTTGGCCTCAGATTCACGAACCTAAATTAATTATATATATTTATATGTTGGTCAATATTTGTCTAACAAATTAAGTCAAGTCATAGTGTACCACAATCCTAATACTCGAGACTAATATGAAAAAGTCACAAAAAAAATCAACTTGACCCAAAATGATTTCCAAAATCCATACATGATTATTATTTAACTTAAATATAATAAACTTATATATATTTAAATATATTTATTAGATTTTATTAAAGTAATTAATAAAAGTCATTTATTAATAAAAGTTTATATTAAAATAAGAATATACTTTTATGTATTTTAAGTAAATAAATTTATAAAGTTCATTTAATATCATAGAAATATAATGATAGGTTTTATTCATGTAATTATATTACGTGTAATAAAATATCTTTGTATTATATATTTATTTGATAAAATAATATTAATAATAACAATAATAATTATAAGTTGTATTATTTTGTAATAATAGTTATTATTGTTCTGCTAATAAAATATCTATATTTATATTTACTAAAAATGATATTAAAATGATAATTTTTATTAATAATAGTACTAAGCTGATAATAATAATGATATTTTATATTAAAAATGATATTTCTATTAAAAATGATAATTTTAGTAAAAATGATAGTTTTAATATTAATAATTCTTTTAATGAATTGATAAAAATAATAGGAACGATAATTTTTTCTAATTTAATATCTTATAATATTTTAATTTCATCATGATACTCATAATCATTATTTCCTAATCAGTTTATAGAATATCTTTTAGTCGTCTTTTATATCGCATTCATAATAATGATAATAATATTAGTCATAATAATTAGATGATACTAATATCAATTTTTAATGATAATAATACTAATAATAATAATTATCATAATGATAATACTAATAACTATTTAAAAAAAATTAATCATAATGATAATATTAATAATTTAATAATGATAATAATAATAATAATAACAATAAAAAATTCTTTTACTAATTATACTTAAAAATGATAATATTATTAATCATAATAATAATAATAATTAATAGATAAAAATAGTAACGACGATAATAACGACGATAGTAATAATAATCATTTTAACAATAATACTAAAATTCAGTTGACTATAATTTCTAATCTGTTCATCGAGATCATTGGAGTTCTAAATGAAAAGTTCTTAATTTTTTACTAGCTTTCCAACGACATGCATATCTTATACCTTATCTCAACCGCATACGTAACTAATTCAAGATTCAACATATTCTATCTAATGGTAATATCAAAAGTACAAGCATGTATAATCCTATATTCTCGAGCACTAGTCAGGGATACCCTATTAATATATAAAAGTTAATTTATGAGTACTCACGTATCAATATTGAGATTCAATATTGCAGGAAAGGTACGTAGACGTCACGGAGATGATAAACACTAAATTGACCTCGCGACCAAATCCATGAACCATACCTATTACCTCCATAGCTATAACCAATAATTCCCTTAACCCTATCCCACTCACAAAACGTGTTTTGAGCTAACTCGCGCGTACCTCTTGTCGTAGTATTTTATGTATAATAATAATACTACTAGTATTAATATCATAATAATCTTTAATAATAAAATTAATAAATAAAATAAGTAAGTAAATAATACGGAGTACCATATAGAGATAGATAGATGGATAATGAAGAAATGAAAATGAAACCAGATCGAGTGAGTTTTAAGGACCTCACCTCACCAACTCCCCCATGCGATCGCATGGGGGTTCCTTGAGATTTGCATACGATCGCATGCTTGCATATCCCAGCTCATATGCATTAACAAACTCGCTGCCGACACGTTTTTTACATACATTACACATATGTTACGTAAATTATATATTATTTAATATATATTATATTTAATCTTTAGAATTAATTAAATATTATATTATATTTACGTGCGTAGTAAAAATGTTGATGTCGTAGGGGGTGTATACAAAATAGTATTATTTTTAGTGCGAAATACTATTAAATACGATACAATTTTACACAAGATATTTATTTATTTATAGAATGGATATACTTAAACCTTGCTACAACACTTATAGGCAGTGTTCCTAATCGTACAGTAGTGTAGTTTTTAGTAAGTCCGGTTCGTTCCACAGGGAAAATATTTAAACAAAGCTTAACGCTATATTAGTTTACTTTTATAAAAATACAAATATATATATATAAGTAATATTATTATTATAAAGGGGGGTTTTTATCGTTTAATGACCGGTTTGTCGATTTTAAAACTTTAGTCGCAGTTAAAACCAAATGTAAAATATTAAAAATAAATACAAGACTTAAATTAAGCATAAAGTAAATAACGATAATGAAATTGCGAATAATAAAAGTGCGATAAAATAAACTTGCGATAATTAAAAAGTACGATAATTAAAAGTGCAATTAAATACAATAATAATAAAAATGCGATATTTAGAAGTGCAATTAAATATAAAATAAAGGAAATTAAATATGAAATAAAAGAATTATGCTTATTTAAACTTCCGTAATCATGATGTTTGACGTGTTGATTTTAGTTTTATGCCCATGGGTTAATTGTCCTTTGTCCTGGATTATTTAATATGTCCGTCTGGTTTTTTTCCATAACAGTCCATCAGTCATAAATATAAAGTGCAAGTGTCCTCGTCAAATTATCCTTATACCCGAAGTTAAATATTCCAACTAATTGGGGATTCGAATTGTAACAAGGTTTTAATACTTTGTTTAATGAATACACCAGGTTATCAACTGCGTGTAAACCAAGGTTTTACTACTTTGTTAGCAATTACACCAATTACCCTTGAATGTAATTTCACCCCTGTTTTAATTATTCTAGTGGCTATTAATCCATTCCCGTGTTCGGTTAAATGAACGATTATTCGTACATATAAATACCCCGCCCATCGTGTCCGATCGAGTGTATATGGTAATTTATAGGGACGCCCAATTGTAAATCTTTATATTAACATTAACAAACTATCATTTAGTTAAACAAATATAAAGCCCATTAATAGCTCATAGTCTAATTTCCACAAGTGTCGTTCTTTTGTCCAAACCCCAATTATGGTACAAAGCCCAATTACCCAATTTTAGTAATTAGCCCAACATCATGATTACTTCGTTTTAAATAAGCATAATAATAACTTAGCTACGAGACATTAATATAAAAAGGTTGAACATAACTTACAATGATTAAAAATAGCGTAGCGTTACACGGACAGAATTTTGACTTACACCCTTATAATATTCGCTAACATACCCTTATTATTAGAATTATAATTAAAATTAAAATTAAAATATAAATTATATATATATATATTTTACGTATATATGAGAGAAGAGAGAAAGATGGATATTTTGGTTCACCAAACTGCGAATTTATAGGAGATGTGGCCTGACTTTTCATGCCATGCGATCGCATGGACTTTCTTCTTCCTGGCCATGCGATCGCATGGCCAGCTGGGAGAGCTCACATGTTGCTTGTTTCCTTGTACCGACGTTTTATAAATAATATAATATATTAAATAATTATAAGAATTATTTAAATATTATATTATATTTATGTGCATAGTTGACTTGTAATTTTTAGTCCGTTGCGTCGAGCATTGAGAGTTGACTCCCGTCCCGGTTCCGGATTTTCGAACGTCCTTGCGTACAATTTTATATTTTGTACTTTGCGTTTTGAATCTTGTACTCTTGTAATTTCGAGACGTTTCTTATCAATAATTGGAACCTCTTTGATTGTCTTTTGTACTTTTGAGCTTTTTGGTCGTTTGCGTCTTCAATTCGTCGAATCTGTCTTTTGTCTTCACCTTTTATTATTTAAACGAATATCACTTGTAAATAGAATAATTGCAACTAAAAGCTTGTCTTTCTTGAGGAATAATGCTATGAAATATATGTTCGTTTTTAGCATTATCAAATATTCCCACACTTGAGCGTTGCTTGTCCTCAAGCAATATCGTCTTGAAATACTAAAATCACATTCTTTATTCTTCACACTTTGTACATCAGTGATTTCTATACGGCGGTATAAACAATGATAGTAATGATAGAACCATGGTTAAAGGTGGGTGTGTCATCCATAGTTGCCTCGGGTTTAGGTCAACGACACTTGCAATCAAATAGCCGATTTACTTTCGGTTTCCAAAGCAAAGTGCACATTTGAAAGGCGGTTTACAGTCCCACATGACTATGAAAATGTAGATCCTTTTATGAAAATATTTGATCTTTTGACAATTCAATCTAGCTTTTACCCTAGATAAGTTTTCCGGAATAACCCTTCACCGGTGTTTGCAAAATATTTTTGTGGTTTTGGTGGGTTTCAGATTTGAAAATTTTTAGCTCAAAACTTGCGATTTTGTGTCACCCACTTGCTAACCTTGTATTTGGAAAGCAACACGTCCAGTTTACTTGTCCCGTATATTACCTTTCGATAAACTACCATCCGGTTGTAAAGGAAAGCGTTGAACAAGCAACTGTTAAGGCAATGTTCCCTGACATGCTTTTAATTATGGTCTATAATGTGTCGGATGCAATTACTATCCTTGGTAGGAGCAATAGTAAAGCTCACCCTTATGATTTTTCGGTCTGGAACAAGGTCCTGTCTTTGACCACTATGCAACCACCGTTCTTACGGTTGACACCCGATTTGGTTCAGGTGACCTAATGAATTCCAGGTGAATTCCTAGGATTTTACGTTCAATGGTAATGAACGCATCGAAAATGGGTTTTCAGAAAACAAATCGGTTTTAATTTGATCAAAATATTTTCTCCTTCAAGCTCGAGTTTAGATATCATCGAATTCCATGAGTTTGTAATTCTCAATCTTTAAGGTCAATCTCTAAGATTGAGTAATATCAGTCTTAAAAGCTGATTTTTAATTTTTAAGGAGATTATCCTTTCTAGGGATCTGATTCATTAGTCTTGTCCAGCTAATTTGCATGGTGCCCCCCCCCCATTGTACGAGATAAATCCTTCTCATGGTTAGGATAAATCTGACCACTTGGCGACCCTGTTTAATGCTGAGGTCCGTGGATTTCCTGCTGATTTTAGTGATGACTTTTCTAGATTTTTCGTCAACCTACAGCTGGTCTGGACGACAACTTCTTGACCTAAATCAAGAAGCGCGTGTCTTTTTCGGAAGACTTTACTTTCTTTTAATGATGGAATTGATTCATCGTGTAGATCCATCTCTTCTTTTCTTTCATCGGGTAAAATGGTTTAGTTTAGTCCAAAGCAAAAGTATTTTCAGTTATTTGTTACAGATATATGTGACATATGTTTAAGATAACTTGGTAAATTTTCCCACACTTGGCTTTTATTTTCCTTTTTTATCGTCCTCTATTCCATTTTAAATGAATTTCAACATTTTGGTTTGTTTCTCAATTTATGTCCTTTCCGAGGTAACAATAATTTCTGTGTTAACACCTAGTTTTATCGTTCATAAATATGTATAAACATGATTTTGGGTTCATTTAATTGAAAATTTTGAAAAATTTTACTAGAATTGGGTAGTCAGTATATAAGACTAGGGCTGTTCTTTATTATCAGAGAGCACTAGATTCTAATACAACTACTACGTTACTAGTATTTTTAATGGTAACCAAGTGTATAAAGTAAAAATTTTTAAAATCCGAAAGAATTTAACCCCTTCCCACACTTAAGATCTTGCAATGCCCTCATTTGCAAGAAATCAGTAACAATTTAAATTATTGAGGGTGATTTGTGTGAAAATGATTAAATTTTACCAAAGTTTCCAAATATATTGGCGTTTGTTTGCTGAATGATAAATGGTGCACATCATTTGTTCATTCCGTCTGTTGTGACATCACATTTATTTGTCATCTTGTCGTCAAAATTAGTAGCTTTTGCTGAACTTAATGCCAGTCTTTGAAAATGCGCTGTTTTACCCTGTTTTGAACAATCGACAATATACATACATACAAGTATAATCATGCATGGCAATTTGAAATGGGACTTAATATCCCACTTTCAAATTCTAAATATGAAATATTAGTACACAATAATAATAAAATAATAAAAATTACACAAATTTATCCAATAACATAAGTTTAAACATGAAAAAGTCAAAAGATAAAAACATAAAAATCATAAAAATAACCAATTGGAACTAAATCAGTCTGGATAGGGGTTCCAGTTCATCTCATCGGGTGGGTTCCATTGTTGGTTATAGGTGTTCTGATAGGCTTGGTCATAGTCATACCGGTTAAAGGGTGGTCGGATATCGGGGCTATGTGGCGGAAAATGAGCAGGTCGAGTAGGTACATAGTTATTTGGTACCTGATATGATAGCTGGCTCATGATTTGGTGCTGATGAACTAACCAGCTATCGTGTTGGCGTCACCTATAATCCTCGTATACTCGCTCGGAGTTCCACTGCTCATACATACTATGTCTTGCCGCGTTCGTCATTGCTTCCTCATCTATACGAACGTGGACGTCAAGAATAGCATCTCGAAAGACATCCCTAATGTCTTCCGCCTCCTCCATTTCCACGTCTGAGCCTCTCTCTACCTGAGGATGAGATCCCTCATAGGGTACTGCCTGGTTACGTCTACTTTTCAATACCTTAGGACCCACATAAACTTTCAATCCTAAGGGCTCAACCTGTTCTCTACAAATCTGTAATGGACCCCCTTGGTTCCTATCAACACCTAAATACTCTCCAATGAGAGTAACAAAAATACCTCCTCCTATTATACTCCCGTCCTGCATTCCCTCTACCATTTTAGATAAATAAAAAGCCACACAGTAAGGGATATTGACAAAGCTTCTAGGATCTCGAATACACTTTAGGTAGAATAAATCATATAAGGTAATTTTTTCTTTATTATGACCTCTTTGTGTAATCGAGTTGGCCAAAAATCTATGAATAATACAAAGCTCGGCTCTGTCAATATGTGTATAGGAGTGTCCTCCTGCTCGTGTAAAAACATCAAAATGTGACATACGCCTCCAAATGGCGTCAGCGTCAAAGTTACTATCTACCCGTTCACCATAATGAATCAAGTTTGTACAATCGGGTAATAGTAACTCACCAGGAGTATATATCTGTAAGGCCCTGGCCATGTCCATCATGGACATTCTGTACATCCTACCGCCAAGGATAAACCTAAGAAATCTTCTATCATCTATTCTAACTATATTTGTATCAAGTGATACAGTACTCATCAACTCAACACACCATTCCTTATATACAGGTCTACGAATGGTGAAAAGACGTTCCCAATCTGTAAAAGAAGAACTGCCATACCTTTGAACTAAAAGCTGTCTAACACGGTCAGCTAGATGGACCGTTTCCAAAGGGGCCCAATCAATTACCCTTGGCACCTCTACATTTTTTGTAACCAATTTGAATTTGTTCCTTTGATATGTCTCGTAATCTCTCCATCTTCTATCAAATCTCAGATTAGGATGTAGAGTGTGCTCAGGAATCGTTGGGAATTCTACTGGCAGCCTCATTGGGAATACTATGAATACATCAACAAACTGTACCGGATCATAATAAGGTATGTGCTGATCAGGCTGTTGTTGTTCCTGTTGTGGTTCTTGTTCGTGTTGCATTTCTGGCTGTGGTTCTTGTGCTGGTCGTCTAGATGATGATGCTCCTGAACCTCCAGTATCGGCTCTCTGTAAAACACATTAAACACAAAAATTGTGCATCCAAATATGCATTAGTGTTAGCAAAATAACAACTTAAAACAATCACTATAACATGTTAAATCAAAATTAAACTTATACACATTTTCACAATTTTTCACAATTCTACACTTTTCAAATAAGCACATATGAAAATGTATACAAAATTCATAAGCATTTAACTCAAATAACATGTCAAAATATTCATTATTAATAATTAAACAAGTCTCAAATGGCAAATATATCAAATTAATCAAGTTCATGAATTTTGGACTTAAAAAGTCCACTTTAATCTCCAAAAATCATGTTTAGGATCATTGTTTGGATCATTTAACTATCTAAACATGTTACACTACTCAATTTAGCAATAATTCATGACAAAAATCGGCCATAACCTGTTTATATCAAAAAGCCCCAAATTGCTCAAGAACACAAACCCTAGATTTCTAAAAATTTTGAAGTTTTTGGCTTCAAATCATGTTAAATAGCATCAATCTAGGTTATACATGCATAAAATACTAACAATTTATCACTAATTACACTAGAAATTAACAAAATTGCATTAGGTAAAAAATTGGTAATTATCACAAAAACTAGGAATTTATAGAGTTTAGGGGTGTAATTTTTACCAATTTGCTGAGGAATGAGAATCTAGGCATGATTAGAGCAAGAAAAATGACGAATTACGGTGGAAAAATGGCGAAAATTGGTGAATTTTTGGGTGAGTTTCGTGAATGTGTGTGTGTTGTGGTGAGGAAGGCAGAACAGGCTGCTGTATGTATCAGGTCTGGACTTAAGCTCCATGCGATCGCATGGAGTTGAAGTGTAAAACCCATGCGATCGCATGGGTTTTCGGGTACAGTGTTTTCAAGGTTTTTTTTTTTTTTTTTTTTTTTTAAACTTATACTTTATAAAACTTATAATTATTTAAATTTTAAAAATTTGGTTTCCTTTAGGAGCGAGGGCGTTTCGGATCGTTGTCCTAGTCTGTCCCTCGACAAAATTTTAAAATTTGTCAAATCAAAGCGCTGTTTTTAAAAGTAAAGATTTTTGGGTTTTTTTTAATGTTTTTGGCATACTTTAATTCAATAAAATTAAAAATAATGATAATAAAAGTTCTCGTCCCTCCCTCGGGTAAAGCAATTTCGGTTTAAAGACCTAGTCTTCAACTTACGACGAATTTTAAAAATCATATTTTTAACTTAATGAGATAAAGTAAATTTTTGTTTTTAAATTCACACAACTTAAATATAAAATTCAAAATTAATATTAAAAATTCACACCAAACTTAAAATTTGAAATGCATAAAATTAAAAATTCATATTTTAAAAATTAAAAATTCACACCAAACTTAATTTAAAAATTCAAATATTTACAATTTTAAAAATATTGTTTTTAGAAAGTTTACAATATTAATTTAAGATTTAAATATTAATTTTAAAAACATGGTAAAAATAAAATTAAAAATCTTTTTGGCTTTTTATCCCACTTTAATCAATCAAATATTATCAAAAATATGCGCCCCTCTTTTCGGTAAAGTAATTTCGGTTCCAAGACCTAATTTAACTCATGACAAATTTTTGAAATATTTTGGGTTGATTGATTAAAGATATTTATACCTTAAGAATAAACGTTAAATTTCGCAGTGATGTAATAAATTTTTGAATGATATCAATAATTTCGGTCGCCAAACCTAATTTTATTCAATACCAATTTAATACTTTTTAGCGAACAAATTAGCGTTTATTATCAAAAGGTTAAAAATAAAAATAAAAATAAAAACTGTACATACATACCTGTGAAATAGATTTCTTAGTTATATGATATATCCCATTCATAAGATAGTCGGTTTAATTGGTTTTCCATGGCTACATAGGCGTAACCTCGAGCATTCAGTGTCTTTTCTTCTAAACATATGAACGGTCCGTCTCTGCATAAAGTAACAAATTCGGTATTTGAATAGGTTTGATTATTTGAATATTTACCTCCATGTGACCATTTTCCGCATTTGTGACATCTTTCTAGGTGTCGTGCTCTTCTTTTCGCTACGGATTTTGATTTTCCTTTATTAAATTGTAACTTATTATCTTCGCATCTGGATTCTTTTCTAACTCCGTCCATTCTTTCTCTGATTACTGATACTAATTCACTCGGGAGTATGTCATTATTACGTTTAGTGATCAAAGCGTGTAGCATTAGACCATGGTTTAGTTCACAGGCAGTCTTCATTTTGTAAAAACCTAAAAAAAATAAAAATTCAGAATGGGGGGAGAAGACTAGTTCTTTAGGGTCTGCTAGGGAAAGACCATTCGGGTTCCATTTTCGAGAACTACACGAAAACAGACAATCTAACTCTAACAGAAATACATATTATCCTTTAAAGACTTGATTCTCCCCACACTTAGTTAGCTGTGGTGTCGAAATTGTGATTAACTTCGTTGTCGACTTCCATCGGACCATGTATGTAATGTTTAACTCTGTGACCATTAACTTTAAATTCAATCCCATGTGAATTTATTAATTCTATCGTTCCGTATGGGAAAACTCTTTTGACTATGAATGGTCCAGACCATCTTGATTTCAATTTTCCAGGAAATAGCTTGAATCGTGAATTGAAAAGAAGAACTCTGTCTCCTTCTTTAAATTCTTTTGAACTTCTGATTCTTTTATCATGCCATTTCTTCGTTCTTTCCTTATAGATTAACGAATTTTAGTATGCTTCATGTCTTAATTCTTCTAATTCGTTTAGTTGACTTAATCGTAGACGTCCGGCTTCATGTAAATCAAGATTACATGTTTTCAAAGCCCAAAATGCTTTGTGTTCAATTTCTACTGGAAGATGACATGCTTTTCCATAAACAAGTCTAAAAGGTGTGGTTCCAATTGGAGTTTTGTAGGCTGTTCTAAAAGCCCAGAGTGCATCCTCCAATTTAATGGACCATTCCTTCGGATTTGATCCTACGGTTTTCTCTAGAATACGTTTTAAAGCTCGGTTGGTATTTTCAACTTGTCCACTTGTTTGTGGATGATATGCGGTGGAGATTTTATGAGTTACTCCATATCTTTTAAGAACTTTCTCAAGTTGATTATTACAGAAATGAGTACCCCGATCACTTATTAAAGCTTTCGGTGTTCCAAACCTTGCAAAAAGACGTTTTAAAAAGTTGACTACAACTCGTGCATCGTTAGTTGAGAGAGCTTGTGCTTCCGCCCATTTAGATACATAATCAATGGCTACGAGTATATATAGATTATTATGAGATTTTGGAAATGGACCCATAAAGTCAATACCCCAAATGTCAAATACTTCACATACTTGGATGACATTTTGTGGCATTTCATCACGTTGACTTATTTTTCCGGCCCTTTGACAAGCATCACAGGATTTGCAAAGAAGGTGTGCGTCTTTGTAAATTGTAGGCAAATAGAATCCAGCATCATAAACTTTTCTTGCTGTTAGTTGAGGCCCATAATGCCCTCCTGTTGGTCCTGTGTGACAATGGTTTAAAATTTTACTAGCTTCATCTCCAAATACACATCGGCGTATTATTCCATCGGGACAACTTTTAAACAGATGTGGATCTTCCCAGAAATAGTGTTTTATATCACTAAAGAATTTCTTTCGTCTTTGGTACGATAATCCTTTTTCAAGGAATCCACAAACTAAGTAGTTTGCATAATCTGTAAACCATGGGATTTCTTTATAATCTATCTTCAATAGATATTCATCAGGAAAGTTGTCTTGTATGGCCGATTCATTCAGAACTTCTAATTCGGGATTTTCAAGACGAGAAAGATGATCAGCGGCGAGATTTTCTGCTCCTCTTTTATCTCGGATTTCAATATCAAACTCTTGTAAGAGTAAGATCCAACGGATTAATCTTGGTTTAGCATCTTGTTTCGAAAATAGGTATCTAAGAGCAGAATGGTCGGTATAGACCACCGTTTTTGCTAGAACGAGATATGATCGAAATTTGTCAAAAGCAAAGACAATAGCAAGGAGTTCTTTTTCAGTAGTTGTATAGTTTGTTTGTGCTCCTTGTAACGTCTTACTAGCATAATATATAGGTTGAAATCGTTTTTCAATCCTTTGTCCTAAAACGACTCCCATTGCAAAATCACTTGCATCGCACATTAGTTCAAATGGTAGATTCCAAATTGGTGTTATCATGATCGGTGCATTAGTGAGTTTCTCTTTAAGAATATTAAAAGATTTGATACACTCATCTGAAAATATGAATGGAGCATCCTTTTCTAGGAGTTTATTCATAGGAGTGGCAATTTTAGAAAAATCTTTTATGAAACGTCGGTAAAAACCGGCATGCCCTAGAAAACTCCTAACTCCTCTAACATTGGTGGGATGTGGAAGTTTAGCAATTACATCTACTTTAGCTCTATCCACTCCAATTCCTTTTTTTGAAATTTTATGTCCAAGAACGATGCCTTCTTTAACCATGAAATGGCATTTCTCCCAATTAAGTACTAGATTTGATTGTTCGCATCTAAGAAGCATTCGTTCCAGATTAACTAGACATGATTCAAATGTATCACCGAAGACTGAAAAGTCATCCATGAAAACTTCCATGCATTCTTCTATCATGTCATGAAAAATTGCCATCATACACCTTTGAAAGGTTGCAGGGGCGTTACAAAGTCCAAATGGCATGCGTTTGTAAGCAAAAGTACCATAAGGGCACGTGAATGTGGTTTTCTCTTGGTCCTCGGGTGCTATTGGAATTTGAAAATATCCGAAAAATCCATCTAGAAAACAATAGTAACTATTTCTGGCTAATCTTTCCAACATTTGATCTATGAAAGGTAAGGGAAAGTGATCTTTTCTGGTGGCGTCATTTAATTTTCTATAATCAATACACACACGCCATCCTGTTACAGTCCTAGTAGGAATAAGCTCATTTTTCTCATTTGTAATGACAGTCATGCCACCCTTCTTAGGCACGCATTGAACTGGGCTTACCCATGGACTATCAGAGATTGGATAAATTAAACCTGCATCTAGCAGTTTAATAATCTCTTTCTTAACTACATCTTGCATATTAGGATTTAGTCTTCGTTGGCGTTGCACATACGTTTTATGACCCTCTTCCATAAGGATTTTATGTGTGCAATACGAAGGACTTATTCCTTTAATATCATGAATCTTCCATGCAATGGCTGGTTTATGAGCTTTCAACACATAAATGAGTTGTGATTTCTCATTTTCAGTAAGAGAAGATGATATTATTACAGGTAATTCAGATTCACCATGTAAATAAGCGTATTCCAAATGGTTTGGAAGTGGCTTTAACTCTAATTTCGGAGGTTCTTCTATCGATGATTTGTATCGATATCTGTCTTCTTCTTTTAGCATTTGAATTTCTTCTGTTGTTGGTTCATATCCATTAGCTATAAGTGTAGCTAACATTTCAGCTTCATCAATTGGTTCATTACCTTCTCCTAAAGAACATTCTCCTGTTCCTTGTAATTCTGGAAATTCTTCTAATAATTCTGCATGTGCATCTATAGTTTGAATATAATAACATGTATCATCTGCAGATTGTGGTTGTTGCATTGCTCTATCAACTGAAAAGGTAACACTCTCATCCTCTATACTTAGGGTCAGTTTCTTACCGAACACGTCTATCATTGCTTTAGCCGTGTTTAAGAATGGTCTTCCTAATATGAGGGGAACTTGAGAATCTTCTTCCATGTCCAGAACAACAAAATCTACTGGAAATACTAAAGTACCAACTTTAACTAGCATGTTCTCCATTATCCCTCTAGGATATTTTATTGATCTATCGGCTAGTTGTATGCTTATTCTGGTTGGTTTCAATTCTCCAAGGTCTAGTTTAGTGTATAGTGAATACGGCATTAGATTTATACTAGCACCTAAGTCTGCCAATGCTTCTATAGAACTAAGACTACCCCGAAAACATGGAATTGTGAAACTTCCTGGATCAGATAGTTTTTCTGGTATCTTATTCAACAGCACTGCTGAACAATTAGCATTCATAGTAACAGCCGAGAGTTCTTCCATTTTCTTTCTATTTGAGATTAGATCTTTCAAGAATTTAGCATATCTAGGCATTCCTGAAATCACATCAATGAAAGGAAGATTTACATTTATCTGTTTAAACATATCCAAGAATTTGGATTGCTCGGCTTCAAGTTTCTCTTTCTTCATTTTACTCGGGTAAGGAAGTGGTGGTTGGTATGGTTTAACATAAGGTTTAGCCTTAACTGTGTTATCTTCATTAACCTTTTCAACTACCGGTTCTTTTTCCTTATCTTGATCAGGTTGTGGTTCTTGTGGAGTAGGAATAGTTTCATCAGAAGTTACAGGTATTTCAGGTGGTTTAAGTGTTGTACCACTTCTTGTGGTAATGGCTTTAGCTGTTTCATTCCGGGGATTAGCATTTGTATCACTAGGTAGACTTCCCGGTTTTCTTTCACCTATTAACCTTGCTAGGTTACTTACTTCTTGTTCCAGATTTTGAATAGAAGCTTGTTGATTTCTAAATGCTTGAGCATTTTGTTCATTGGTTTGTTTCTGAGATGTGAAAAACTGCGTTTGAGTTTCAACTAGCTTCGTCATCATATCTTCTAAATTTGGCTTTTTATCATCGGTTTGTTGTGGTGGTTTGTTTTGAAAATTAGGTCTTTACTGATTGTAAGTATTATTAGATACTTGTTGATTGCTAGGACCTTGTTGGTTGTTGTATGGAATATTTTGGTTATAATTTTGGTTTTGATTGTAAATCGGTCTTGGCGGTTGATAATTATTCTGATAATTATTTCCAGGCCTTTGGTTTATGTATGAAATATTCTCTCTTTGTTCCATTGTTAATTCAATACTGAGACAATCTTTTGTCAAATGTGGTCCTCCACACTGCTCACAACTAATTCGTATTGAGTGAATATCCTTAGTCATCTTTTCCATTCGTCTCTCCACAGCATCTATCTTTCCGGAAATGGAATCTAAGTCATGGCTAGAATCGGCTCTAGCTGCTTTAGATGATCTAACGATATCTTTTTCTTGGTGCCACTCATGTGAGTGGGAAGCAGTGTTATCAATAATTTTGTAAGCATCAGTTTCGGTTTTCTTCATAATAGAACCACCAGCTGCTATATCTATGTCTTTCCTTGTAGTGATGTCGCATCCTTGGTAGAATATTTGTACTATTTGACAGGTGTCTAAACATTGTTGCGGACATCCTCTTAACAACTTTCCATATCTTGTCTACGCCTCATATAGAGTTTCATTTGGTTTCTGTGTAAACGTAACAATTTCTGCTTGAAGTCTTACGGCTTTAGATGCAGGAAAGAATTGTTTAAGAAATTTGTCAACTAAAACATCCCATGTATCGATCGCCCCTTCAGGTAACGATTCCAACCAATCTTTGGCTTCTCCCTTTAAAGTCCAGGGAAATAACATGAGATATATCTGTTCATCCTCTACTTCTCGGATTTTAAATAGTGTGCAGATCCTATTAAAGGTACGTAGATGTTCATTTGGATCTTCCTTCGGCGCACCACTAAATTGGCATTGATTAGTCACCATGTGTAGAATTTGTCCTTTGATTTCATAATCTGGTGCATTAATGTCTGGATGAGTAATTGCGTGACCTTGGCCAGTGCGTTTAGCTCTCATTCGGTCTTCCATACTTAAAGGTTCCAGATTCTCCATAATTGAATTTGTTGAATCGGAATCACTAGAGGATTCTGATTTAATGGTTCGTTCCTCAACAATCTCTGTTTGAATAATTGGTGGCTCCGGAGGAAAGTTTAATGGTTCAGGATCTATGAACCGTTCCTGAATATTCTCCGGATTCTCAATTGTGAGGTTGGGTTCAAAAAATGGATTATCGGAAATTTGAACTGAAGTACTTGGTCTACTGGATGACGATTCTAAAGAAAAATCAACGGCGGTTATATTTGCTAAATGTCTTGATCTAGTTACAGGTGGTGAACGTACAAAAGGTGGTGAACGTCTTGCTCGGTGCATTCACTGAATATCCTATTAGTTTTAAAAAGGAAAGAAAAATTATAATAAGTTATCCAATTAATAGACTTTTCTGATTTTGCCCACGTTTCGAATAGCCAAAAGATGCAGCAGAGGGGCAGGATTCGTTTGGTCTCAATATAATTGAGGACTGTTTGGCTCCAATAACTCGGTCCACGTACAAATCCAACTATTACTACGAACCAGAAAATTTTGATGTCTATCAATTTAACCACTTAAAATAAATTTTTGTAATTTTAAGAAATTTAGATAAGAAGTAGAATAAAAATCTATGTCCTAAAACTAGAATAGCGAGAAATAAGAAAGAAAAAGAGTTCGTCGAAAAAAAAGGTTGAAAAATAAAAAGTGACGGAAAAAATAAAAGAAACTTATAAAAACTTAAAAGTACTTTGACTAACCTAACCTTATTACTACAACTAACTTAAAATTATAATCGCAAATTGAAATTACTAATTGGAATGATAATTGATACATAGTAAAAGGTGTCTAAAAATATTAAAGCTTACAGGAAAAACTGAATCCCAAATGGAAATAACTTAAAAAGAAACTAAAACTTAAAAAGGCGTCGCAAAATTCTAGAGTACCTAAATCTTAGTCTAAAGAAAAAGCACTTAAGGGATTTTACGGCAAAGCCTAAAAATCTAGAAGTAAAAATAATTATGGCAAAAACTATGAATTAAAACTAAATATGAGCTAAAAATACAAAAGTTACGCTAAAACGATTAAAAAGGGACAAAATATAAAAATATATAAAAAGTTGTAAAAAGTACAATTTTTATAAAAATATTATTTTTATATTATTTATTTTATAAAACTATTAATTTTATAATTTAATGAAAACTAAAATAAAACTAAATATAACAAATTAATAATAATAAAAACTAAACTAATAATAAAAAAAATAATACCCTAATTAGGGTTTTAATTATATAATAATAATAATAATTTCGTAATTATTGCAGCAGGAAGTCAAATCTGGCGTGTCAGATGGGCTCATGCGATCGCATGAGTCCTCAGTTGCCCAGCCATGCGATCGCATGGGCTAGGGTTTCGGGCCATAGAGTGGGCTGCTACAGTACAGGCCGAATTAATTATTATTTTTTTTTTATATATAGCGTTACGCTTCCGGTTTTTAAGACGATCCCCGGCAGCGGCGCCAAAAATACTTGATGTCGTAGGGGGTGTATACAAAATAGTATTATTTTTAGTGCGAAATACTATTAAATACGATACAATTTTACACAAGATATTTATTTATTTATAGAATGGATATACTTAAACCTTGCTACAACACTTATAGGCAGTGTTCCTAATCGTACAGTAGTGTAGTTTTTAGTAAGTCCGGTTCGTTCCACAGGGAAAATCTTTAAACAAAGCTTAACGCTATATTAGTTTACTTTTATAAAAATACAAATATATATATAAGTAATATTATTATTATAAAGGGGGGTTTTTACCGTTTAATGACCGGTTTGTCGATTTTAAAACTTTAGTCGCAGTTAAAACCAAATGTAAAATATTAAAAATAAATACAAGACTTAAATTAAGCATAAAGTAAATAACGATAATGAAATTGCGAATAATAAAAGTGCGATAAAATAAACTTGCGATAATTAAAAAGTACGATAATTAAAAGTGCAATTAAATACAATAATAATAAAAATGCGATATTTAGAAGTGCAATTAAATATAAAATAAAGGAAATTAAATATGAAATAAAATAATTATGCTTATTTAAACTTCCGAAATCATGATGTTTGACGTGTTGATTTTAGTTTTATGCCCATGGGTTAATTGTCCTTTGTCCTGGATTATTTAATATGTCCGTCTGGTTTTTGTCCATAACAGTCCATCAGTCATAAATATAAAGTGCGAGTGTCCTCGTCAAATTATCCTTATACCCGAAGTTAAATATTCCAACTAATTGGGGATTCGAATTGTAACAAGGTTTTAATACTTTGTTTAATGAATACACCAGGTTATCAACTGCGTGTAAACCAAGGTTTTACTACTTTGTTAGCAATTACACCAATTACCCTTGAATGTAATTTCACCCCTGTTTTAATTATTCTAGTGGCTATTAATCCATTCCCGTGTCCGGTTAAATGAACGATTATTCGTACATATAAATACCCCGCCCATCGTGTCCGATCGAGTGTATATGGTAATTTATAGGGACGCCCAATTGTAAATCTTTATATTAACATTAACAAACTATCATTTAGTTAAACAAATATAAAGCCCATTAATAGCTCATAGTCTAATTTCCACAAGTGTCGTTCTTTTGTCCAAACCCCAATTATGGTACAAAACCCAATTACCCAATTTTAGTAATTAGCCCAACATCATGATTACTTCGTTTTAAATAAGCATAATAATAACTTAGCTACGAGACATTAATATAAAAAGGTTGAACATAACTTACAATGATTAAAAATAGCGTAGCGTTACACGGACAGAATTTTGACTTACACCCTTACAATATTCGCTAACATACCCTTATAATTAGAATTATAATTAAAATTAAAATTAAAATATAAATTATATATATATATTTTACGTATATATGAGAGAAGAGAGAAAGATGGATATTTTGGTTCACCAAACTGCGAATTTATAGGAGATGTGGCCTGAATTTTCATGCCATGCGATCGCATGGACTTTCTTCTTCCTGGCCATGCGATCGCATGGCCAGCTGGGAGAGCTCACATGTTGCTTGTTTCCTTGTGCCGACGTTTTATAAATAATATAATATATTAAATAATTATAAGAATTATTTAAATATTATATTATATTTATGTGCATAGTTGACTTGTAATTTTTAGTCCGTTGCGTCGAGCATTGAGAGTTGACTCCGGTCCCGGTTCCGGATTTTCGAACGTCCTTGCGTACAATTTTATATTTTGTACTTTGCGTTTTGAATCTTGTACTCTTGTAATTTCGAGACGTTTCTTATCAATAATTGGAACCTCTTTGATTGTCTTTTGTACTTTTGAGCTTTTTGGTCGTTTGCGTCTTCAATTCGTCGAATCTGTCTTTTGTCTTCACCTTTTATTATTTAAACGAATATCACTTGTAAATAGAATAATTGCAACTAAAAGCTTGTCTTTCTTGAGGAATAATGCTATGAAATATATGTTCGTTTTTAGCATTATCAAATGTAATTTTTGTTCAAATGACTCGTACGTTGTCACTCGACTCATGTACCACTTTCGATTTTTCGAGCGCACTTTCGTACGTTTAGAAAACTAGCCTTTTACGTTACGCGACGTGTACCTTTAATAATAATTTGACTTATTTATCAAAAATTTACTTTATGAAAATGTATCTTATGAAATTTGAGCGTCGTGGTCATTTGCTTCTATAAATCAATGACTCGTTGTTTACCAAAATATATTATTTTAATTTGGGACGTTTTATGACTAAGTTAAAATATATATATTTTTATTTAGAATTGTAAATCTATACGTAATATATATGTTTGAAATATTTACCTAATGATATAATATTTAGTCTTTCAAAACTAAATATATTTCAAAGTTCTTTTTAAAGTCGTTTAGAAAAATATTATAACTCGTAACGTTTTCATTTGAAAACTTAAATAGATACAATTCATTTATGTATTACCTTTTTAAATATCAATCGCATTACCAAACGAGAGTTACTATCGTGTACAAAACTTATTTGAAAACATATATATTTAATGAACACGTTTTAAATACACGTTGCAAGTTATTTATATATAACAACCAATATTCCAACCTAGGTTTATTTAATCAAAGACATTTTAAATAAACAAGTTCTATTATATCGAAAAGCATTTTCGTACATTTGAAAATTTCATCAATTGATTAATATGCAATTTAGTCTTCCACTAGCTTTTGTCTAACACTCAATATTTGACACATTGTCCTTATATGCTAATCGCTTTACCATTTTCCGAATACCATTAAAAAGAAAGGTTTTCTAAATCAAAGTGGACCTCTCAATAGAGACTCGCAGTCATATAATGTAACTGTTAAATCACTCATTTGATAACATCTTCTAATTCCATCGATAACTATTTGAATATACTAAGAAACAAATACGTTTATGTAAAGCATTATATGTCTAATACTTGGTTAATGTTTTCAAGTTATAATATATACACATATACATATATAATTAGATTTGTTCATATAATGGTTCGTGAATCATAGAAACTTGGTCGAGGTTTAAATGAATGTATGAACACAGTTTAAAATCTTTAAGATTCAACTTACAACTTTGCTTATCGTGTCGGGAATATATAAAGATTAAAGTTTAAATTTGGTCAGAAATTTCCGGGTTGTCACAATAAGCATCAAGGATGAGAACCGTGATGAGCATCAAGAACCAAGAACCCACCGGAACACCTTACTGTTTTCTGGAACTGATCCTTAATCTGGACTACTGGAAAAGTTGATTTCCAGCTATTTCGGTTCGAGTATATTATTTTCCATTTAGACCTCGTCTTAATCCGAGTTACGGTTTAGGATCTATGGCCCTCCAAAAGTCACTACACCCTTTTAACGTTGTGCTGAAATTTCTGACCTACTCGCACTTAAACCATCACCAAGGTCAAACGAAGACGAGTTTGGTTCTGGAAATTGTTAGCCTCTAGGGGACTTATATATAGAACCATGGACACTGGTCTCACCTCGTTTCAGTTTGTATAGAGGTCGTGGCGACTGAACGAAGTCAGCCTTTATTTCAAACTCTATTCTTCATTGAAACTTACTTTACACTTTTTGATTAATGATGAATGATGATGATACTTAAGACCTAATTTACATACTTTTAAACCTTTGGGAACGATTTACTGACTTAGTAACTTTTGACTTAGGTTGAGGACCTTACGGACCAACCACTTGCTTACTATTCCCGCGTATCGACTTTTACTACTTTTCACTGTGAGTTATAGCATCCCTTTTTACTTTAACTATTTTGGGAACTGAGAATACATGCGCATTTTACGTTTTACATACTAGGCATGAGTACTTAAACTTTATTTATGTGTGGGTTATACAACGGCATAAACTTTCCCCTTAGCTCGGTAACGTTTAGTCATTGGTCTTTGAACCGGTGAACGCGAATCTTAGATATGGATCCATAGGGTTTGACATCCCCACTCTGGCTAGTAGCGCTAGCATTTAATGGGTGTTTAATACTTCGTAAACTTACGCACTCGCCAAGTGTACTTTTAGGGGGTGTTATTTACGTTAAGTTAGTTACCAAGTGCCCACGGTTATACATATACTTTTCATACTGTTTTGAAACACCGAAATCTCGTGGCCTACCTTACATTACTATTATACTTAAACTATAGCTCATCAACCTTTGTGTTGACGTTTTTAAGCATGTTTTTCTCAGGTGCTTAAGGTTTCGTTGTTTCCGTTGTAGTTGTCATGCTTTGTAGACTCCCGCTGCGCTTATTAGAGATGTCTTCGCATGAAATATTTAATTTGCATTCAAACTATGTTACTTTTGAAACGATGAATTTGTAACGACCTATGGGTCACGTACTATTATTATTTCCTTCTATTCGTAGAAGCACACTATCGGTTGTAAAACTTTTAATATTGGTTAAGATATCACTCCGTTTTATGAATGCAAACTTATTTTAAAACAGCATATAAAGTTTGCCCTTGTAATGATCCTGTTGATGATCCGTACACGTTAATTTTGTACGGGGCGTCACATTTGGTATCAGAGCATTGGTTGTAGGGAATTAGGTTGCATTAGTGAGTCTAGACCGGACCGAGTAGGATTCACTAATATGACTAATCTACAACTTGCTAGTTTGCTTGTTTCTGCGGAAATTGCTGCATACTGCTGCTTACTTTTACTGCTATATGCCGTATACTGTTACTTGCTTTCACTACTGCATGCTATTATCTGCTTTCAATTGCATGATACTTGTCATTATTGCCGTACTATTTACTGTTATAGATGATCTAGACTGTAGTAGCTACTTTGCCTAATACGTGCTTGCTTTATGACTTATTGACATGAAAAAAGTTATTTTTCCTTGTTCAGATGTCGGATATCCCGCCCGTTATCATTTTGGAGAGCGACTCAGACACATCCGCCACCTCGCCTGCTACTGCTGCCGACACACAGATCACGTCCTCTTTACCCTCCAGCGACTCTGGCGCTTCGTCCTCTGGAGCCAGTAGCCATGCACCTGACCCAGTGATCATCTCCGACGGACATGAGGATCTACCAGAGATTCCAGCTCCACTCATCCCAGGACCCTCGGAGCCACAGCACCATTCTGGTGGTGCTGTGATTCCTGGGGAATATGGGGACGTTCCTTTCCAGAATGAGCATGGCCATTGGGCTAGACGCCTTCCTGATGGACGTGTCGTGCCGATTCCACCTGGCAGATACCGACTGATGACTACTGGCCGAGCACATCCACCTTTCGATGATTCCGAAGACTCGTCATTCGACGATTCCAGCGACAAGGTTTCCGATGATGATTCCGACGAGGACCCTGAGGACACGCCCGTGCAGCCGCCCTCTACCCCGCCGAAGAAGCGGTATCGTTTCGATGGTACTGTTATTCCGGAGGTTAACGAAGGTAGATCATTCGTTAACGAACATGGACTGAAGGTTAGAGTTACCGCCTTAAGCGGCTTGTGCCGTATCCTGCTGATTCATTCATACGTAAGGCTCCCCGTTATGCAGCATCTACTTCTGGTGCTGGACCGTCTGCACCACCGGCACTGAAATGTCCCGTTCATATTGATTATAAACGTTCCATATTAATTGATTTCGTTGCGAGGTTTTGACCTCTATATGAGATGTTTTTCAAAGACTGCATTCATTTTTAAAACAACCATAACCTTTATATTATCAATAAAGGTTTTAAAAACATTACGTAGATTATCAAATAATGATAATCTAAAATATACTGTTTACACACTACCATTACATAATGGTTTACAATAGAAATATATTACATCGACATATGTTTCTTGAATGCAGTTTTTACACAATATCATACAAACATGGACTCCAAATCTTGTCCTTATTTTAGTATGCAATAGCGGAAGCTCTTAGTATTCACCTGAGAATAAACATGCTTTAAACGTCAACAAAAATGTTGGTGAGTTATAGATTTAACCTATATATATCAAATCGTAACAATAGACCACAAGATTTCATATTTCAATACACATCCCATACATAGAGATAAAAATCATTCATATGGTGAACACCTGGTAACCGACATTAACAAGATGTATATATAAGAATATCCCCATCATTCCGGGACACCCTTCGGATATGATATAAATTTCGAAGTACTAAAGCATCCGGTACTTTGGATGGGGTTTGTTAGGCCCAATAGATCTATCTTTAGGATTCGCGTCAATTAGGGTGTCTGTTCCCTAATTCTTAGATTACCAGACTTAATAAAAAGTGGCATATTCGATTTTGATAATTCAACCATAGAATGTAGTTTCACGTACTTGTGTCTATTTTGTAAATCATTTATAAAACCTGCATGTATTCTCATCCCAAAAATATTAGATTTTAAAAGTGGGACTATAACTCACTTTCACAGATATTTCCTTCCTCGGAAATAAGACTTGGCCACGGATCGATTCACGAACCTATAAAAATATGTACATATATATCAAAGTATGATCAAACTATAATTACAGCCATTTTTATTATGTTTTAAAGATTTGAGTGTATTAAGTCAGCTGTCCTCGTTAGTAACCTACAACTAGTTGTCTACGGTTAGATGTACAGAAATAAATCGATATATATTATCTTGAATCAATCCACGACCCAGTGTATACATGTCTCAGGCTAGATCATAACTTAAAGTATATATATTTTTGGAATCAACCTCAACCCTGTATAGATAACTCCAACATTACTGCATATAGAGTGTCTAAGGTTGTTCCAAATAATATATATACATGGGTCGATATGATATGTCAAAACATTTGCATACGTGTCTATGGTATTCCAAGATTACATAATATATTAGAATACATGTATAATACAATATAAGTTAGCTAGGATATGATTTGTATAGATTTGTTAAACATTTCCCGTAGCTAAAAAGATCAAAAATATCCAATCTTGTTTTACCCATAACCTCTTCATTTTGAATCCGTTTTGAGTGAATCAAATTGCTATGGTTTTATATTGAACTATAATTTAAGAATCCAAATATAAAAAGTATAGGTTTATAGTCAGAAATTTAAGTTACATGTTAATTACTAAAGAGGTAGTCATTTCCGTCGAAAGAACGACATCTTGATGACCATTTTGAAAAACATACTTTCACTTTGAGTTTAACCAAGATTTTTGGATATAGTTTCATGTTCATATGAAAAATCATTTTCCCAAAAGAACAAATTTTAAATCAAAGTTTATCATAGTTTTTAATTATCCAAACCAAAACAGCCCCCGGTTTCACTACGACGGCGTATATCCGATTTTATGGTGTTCATCGTGTTTCCAGGTTTTAAATCATTAAGTTAGCATATCATATAGATATAGAACATGTGTTTAGTTGATTTTAAAATTCAAGTTAGAATGATTAACTTTTGTTTGCGAACAAGTTTAGAATTAACTAAACTATGTTCTAGTGATTACAAGGTTTAAAGATAGCTTTATATGTATGAATCGAATGATGTTATGAACATCATTACTACCTCAAGTTTTCTGGATAAAACCACTGGAAATGAGAAAAATGGATCTAGCTTCAAAGGATCCTTGGATGGCTTGAAAGTTCTTGAAGCAGAATCATGACACGAAAACAGTTCAAGTAAGATTTTCACTCGAAATAAGATTGTTATAGTTGTAGAAATTGAATCAAAGTTTGAATATGAATATTACCTTGAATTAGAAAGATAATCTACTGTAAATAATAAAGGTTCCTTGATCTTAGATGATTACTTGGAATGGATTAGAAAGCTTGGAAGTAGACTTGCAAACTTGGAAGTATTCTTGATTTTTATGAAACTATACTTATGGAATTTATGAAGAACACTTAGAACTTGAAGATGGAACTTGAGAGAGATCAATTAGATGAAGAAAATTGAAGAATGAAAGTGTTTGTAGGTGTTTTTGGTCGTTGGTATATGGATTAGATATAAAGGATATGTAATTTTGTTTTCATGTAAATAAGTCATGAATGATTACTAATATTTTTGTAATTTTATGAGATATTTCATACTAGTTTCCAAATGATGGTTCCCACATATGTTAGGTGACTCACATGGGCTGCTAAGAGCTGATCATTGGAGTGTATATACCAATAGTACATACATCTAAAAGCTATGTATTGTATAAGTACGAATACGGGTGCATACGAGTAGAATTGTTGATGAAACTGAACGAGGATGTAATTGTAAGCATTTTTGTTAAGTAGAAGTACTTTGATATGTGTCTTGAAGTCTTTCAAAAGTGTAAGAATACATATCAAAACACAACATGTATATACATTCTAATGGATTCGTTAAGTCTTCGTTAGTCGTTACATGTAAGTGTTGTTTTGAAACCTTTAAGTTAACGATCTCAATTAATGTTGTTAACCCAATGCTTATTATATCAAATTAGATGTTAAATTATTATATTATCATGATATTATGATGTATAAATATCTCTTAATATGATACATGCATTAAAATATCGTTACAACGATAATCGTTACATATAAGTCTCGTTTCGTAATTCTTGAGTTAGTAGTCTTGTTTTTACATATGTAGTTCATTGTTAACACACTTAATGATATATTTAAATATCATTTTATCATGTTAAATATATTGTATCAATATCTTAATATGATACATATGTATTTAGTAGACGTTATCATAACGATAATCGTTATATATATCATTTCGAGTTTCTTAACTTAGTAATCTCATTTCTTATGTATATCACACATTGTTAATATACTTAGTGAGATACTTACTCATCATAATCTCATGTCAACCATATATATATGTCTATATATACCACAACATGTAGTTTTTACAATTTTGTAACGTTCGTGAATCGCCGATCAACTTGGGTGATCAATTGTCTATATGAAACTTATTTCATTTAATCAAGTCTTAACAAGTTTGATTTTTTAACACGTTGGAAACATTTAGTCATGTAAATATCAATCTTAATTAATATATATAAACATGGAAAAGTTCGGGTCACTACAGGCACCACCTGCACCATCAGCACCGCCTGCTCCACCAGCCTCTCCCTCTGTCAAGGAACTGACGAGGGAAGTACATTCCCTCCATGCTCGGGTAACCGAGCTCGAGGACCAGGTGTCCCACATACTGGACATCCTTTACCCACCATCACCATAGGGCTATTGTATTAGGTTTCTTTATGTAATCCCGTTTGTAGTTTCATGTTTCACTCATGTATTGTACGAATCTTATGCGAATGTATGCAACTTTTTATTAATGAATGGAACTGTATTGTTTAATCTTTGTACGGTGTTCTATTTACGTTATTGTATGATGATTTTGTGGTATCTGAATCTATTTGCGTTACTTAATTAACATGTTTTGTGTTGATTCCATGATTGGTTACCGTATACTGTATTATTATTAATTGAATACTGGATTTTGACTTGAGTCAAAATTTTTATTTAGAAGATCAATGGCCAACGGAAGATCAACGCCCACAGCAGCACAGATTGGAGAAATGATAGCCGAACGGGTAGCCACAGCTATAGCGGAAATGAACCCCCAAGCTCCACCGGTTATCCAGCATAATCATAACGGGTACACATACAAGGAATTCCAAAGCTGCAAGCCCCACAATTTTAGTGGTACTGAGGGGCCAGTTGGACTTACAAGGTGGTTTGAGAAATTAGAAGCTGTGTTTCATGTAAGCAACTGTTCAGAAATGAACAAAACTAAGTATGCCTCCTGTACACTATCGGACGGCACCTTAACCTGGTGGAACACACTTGCTCAAGCTAAGGGTATTGATGAGGCGTATGCTACCCCGTGGGAGGAATTTAAGGGGGCCATGATTGAAGAGTATTGCCCCAGGACAGAGATACAGAAAATGGAGGGTGAGTTCTGGGATTTGAATGTTGTGGGAACCGATCTCGATGGTTATAACCGTAGGTACTTGGAATTAGCTCTAATGTGTCCCACGATGGTTACCCCAGAATTTAAGTGAATGGAACGATACTTGTGGGGACTTCCCAAGTCCATTCAAGGAAATGTCACCTCTTCAAAACCAGATGATGTCCCGGAAGCTATGCGCATGGCGCATACCCTGATGAACCCAATCACCAGCCAAGAACCAGAAAAGGCTAAATCCAAATCAGATAGTAGTGAGAAGCGTAAGTGGGACAACAACAAAGGGAGGGTCTTTGAAGAAAACCCTGCTAAGAGGCACAACGACAGAAGGAACCCCAACCCGAACACTAGCTCGAACTCTAACTACAAGGGTAGTCTGTCGTAGTGCAAGAGATGCTACAAGCATCACATCGGGTACTACAACGTGGTCTGCAAAAAATGTAAAAGGACTGGGCATATTGGCAAAGACTGCAAGATCACTACCCTGAATGTGAAGACAAATCCTACTGGACTGAGAAAGTGCTATGAGTGTGGACAACCAGGCCACTTCAAAAATGAGTGTCCCAACAAGCGAAAGGACGGCGGACCATCGCATGGCAGAGCTTTCAATGTAAACGCAAGGGATGTCCGTGAGAACCCCGACTTGGTTACTACTATATTCACTATCAACAATCTATTAGCTTCTGTTCTGTTTGATACTGGTGCTGATAGAAGTTATGTATGTATACACTTTTGCTCTAAGATAAATTGGTCGTTAGTCCCTTTAAAGGAGAGTATGCTTGTAGAGGTAGCCAATGGAAAACTTGAGAAAGTTGACCAAATTAGCCGAGGAGCTATAATCAATATAGCTGGTGTGAATTTCAAGATTGACTTGATACCTATTAAGTTGGGAAGCTTTGATGTTATTGTCGGTATGGACTGGTTGACCAAGATAAAGGCTGACATTATCTGTGGAGATAAAGCTCTTCGTATACCACACGGAGATGGTGAGCCACTGATTATTTACGGAGAGAGATGTAGCTCGAAACTGAATCTCATTAGTTGCATGAAAGCGCAAAAGATCATGAAGAAAGGACGTCTTGTTGTTTTGGCACATGTGAAAACGTTAGAAACTGAGGTGAAGAGCGTGGATGATGTACGAATTGTGAACGAATTTTTCGATGTCTTTCCGGAAGAATTGCCTGGATTACCACCACCGAGAGCAGTGGAGTTTCAGATCGATTTAGTGCCAGGGGCTACACCTGTAGCTCGTGCACCTTATCGACTCGCACCTTCCGAAATGCAAGAGTTGCAGAGTCAACTACAAGAACTGCTAGACCGTGGATTTATCCAACCAAGTTTCTCGCCTTGGGGCGCACCTGTTTTATTTGTGAAGAAGAAGGATGGATCATTCCGCATGTGTATTGAATACCGTGAACTCAACAAATTGACGATCAAGAATCGGTATCCTCTTCCCCGAATTGACGATCTTTTTGATCAACTACAAGGATCGAGCATTTACTCTAAAATCGATTTGTGATCCGGTTATCACCAGTTGAGGGTGAAAGAGAGCGACGTGATGAAGACTGCATTCAGAACTCGTTATGGTCATTATGAGTTTCTCGTGATGCCATTCGGTTTAACCAACGCACCTGCTGTGTTTATGGATCTCATGAATCGTGTATGCAAGCCATACCTGGATAAGTTCGTTATCGTCTTCATAGATGATATCCTCATCTACTCCAAAAGCGAAGAAGAACATGAGCAACATCTTTGTCTAGTGTTGGAACTCTTGAGACAAGAGCAACTTTACGCCAAATTCTCCAAGTGTGAGTTTTGGTTGAAGGAAGTCCAATTTCTGGGCCATATTGTGAGCGATCAAGGTATCAAAGTTTATCCCACAAAGATCGAAGCTATCAGCAAGTGGGAAACCCCCACTACTCCGACTCATATCCGCCAATTTTTAGGCCTCACCGGTTACTACCGAAGATTTATTGAAGGTTTCTCTTCGATTGTGCGTCCTTTGACCGCGTGACTCACAAAGGGAAGAAGTTCATTTGTGTGACGCCCCATACAAAACCATCGTGTACGGATCATCAAGAACAGGATCATTATAAGGTCAAACACTATATGTTGTTTGAAAACCAGTTTTGCATTCATAAAAAGATAGCGTTTACAAAAGATAACATGACACAAAGGTCGTTACAAAGTCATTATTTGAAAATAACATAAATTACTAATGCAAAAGAAAAGTTCCACGATTGAGACATCTCTAAGTAATGCACCGGAATTCTAGCACAGCAGGTCCTTAATAGCAAGTTTAAACACCAAGACAGTAAGTCTAAACAGCAGAAGCAACAAACCTCTAAACACCTGAGAAAACATGCTTAAAAATGTCAACAATAATGTTGGTGAGCTATAGTTTAAGTTGTAACAGTAATGTAAGGAAGGCCACGAGATTTCAGTGTTTCAAAACAATATGAAAAGTATATGTTTAACCGTGGGCACTTGGTAACTAACTTAACGTTTATAACCCCCTAAAAGTACACTTGGCGAGTGCGTATATTTACGAAGTATTAAACACCCGTTAAATGCTAGTGCGACTAGCCCGAGTGGGGATGTCAAACCCTATGGATCCATATGTAAGATTCGCGTTCACCGGTTCAAAAACCAATGACTAAACGTTATTGAGCTAAAGGAAAAGTTTATGCCGTTGTATAACCCACACATATATAAAGTTTAAGTAGTCATGCCTAGTATGTAAATCGTAAAAAGCGCATGTATTCTCAGTCCCAAAATAATTAAAGTAAAAAGGGATGCTATAACTCACAGTGATAAGAGCGGTAAAGTCGATAATGAAAGTATACAAGTAGTAAGTCGGTCCGAAAGGTAGTCAACCTAAGTCAAAGGTTACTAGGTCAGTATGTTATCCTCATAAGTTCTAATAGTGCATAAAATAAGTTTAAGTGTCATCATCATCATCATTCATCATTGTAAAAGTTAAGTAAGGTTAACAAGTATATAGGTCGAAACAATAGGCTGACTTTGATCAGCTGCTACGGCCTCTACGTAAATCGAAAAGACGCGTAATCAGTGGCTATGACTCCGTATGGGAGTCCTCTAGTTGTTGACTAATTTCTAGACTCAAAATCGTCTTCGTTTGACCGTGGCAACGATTTAAGTGCTAGTAGGTCCAAATTTTCAGCACAACGTTACAAGGGTGTAGTGATTTTGAAAAGGCCATAAATCCCAAACCATAACTCGGATTGAGACGAGTATTAAACGGAAAGTCATCTAATCGAACCAGGATATCTGAAAATCAACTTTTCCAGTAGCCCAGGAGCCTGATGAGATCCCGAAAAACAGTAAGCAAGGTGCTCCGGTGGGGTTCTTAGTGCTTGAGGCTCATCACGGTTCTCATCCTTGATGCTTGTAGCTTCAAGTGTACAACTCGTTGATGGGTTAGCATCACCTTGACCAAGATTCTACCATCAACACACAATATGTTAAGACCAAGTAAGAACACAACTCATTTAAGAGTCTTAGATGGATGATGAACCAAGGTTACATCATATCCTTAGTCTTAACACAATTACAAGTTACATTTACAACTAAAGCTACAAACTTTACTTCAATCAATCAAGTATGAACATAATCTAAGTCAAATAAAGTGATAGAACCCTAAGCTAGAGAGCTTGGATCCTTTTCACCCAAGTTATAAGGTCATAAAGCTAGAAAGCTTGAACCTTTAGTGTTCTTGAAGACCTTGAAGCATAAAGCTTAGATCTTTAAGTTATATGAAGACCATAAACACAATTTTTGATCTTTATAACAAAATAATGAGATCATAAGTTAAGAAACTTATATCCAACAAAAGATATGAAGATTCAAGCTAGAAAGCTTGCATCTTGGTTGTTCTTGAAGATCTTGAAGCATAAAGCTTCGATCTTTAAGTTACATGAAGATTACAAACACAAGTTTGAATCTTTATAACAAAATAACAAGATTAAAGTTAAAAGATATAGATCTACAAAGTAGGTGAAGATTCAAAGCTAGAAAGCTTGAATCTTCCATGTTCTTGAAGGATTCAAATCCAAGTTTGAATCTACAAGATGTAATCAAGATCAAAGCTAAAAAGCTAGACCCTTTAATGATGATGATGAATTCAAAAATGATAAGAGAAGAAGAAGAAGAAATTCAAAAACTTACAACTTTTAGAGTGAGAAAGACTAGAGAGGAAATAAGAGAGTAAGTGTGTGTGAAATGTAAATGAGAGCAAGTGTAAAATGGATGGAATAAGGCTTGTATTTATAGGTGAATGAGGGTGAGGGTGGTGGTGATGGCCGTTGGAATGGGAGGGGGACAAGGGGGACACACTTTTGCTTTTTGGTTAATGGTTGTCTAAAGTTGGTGCTTATGTTAAGATCTCATGCAACATTAAGGATAATACTTGATAAAAATGCTAGCATGTTCCCTCTAATAAATGGGCATTTATCTTACATATTAATGGGTCACTAGCTATTAATAATTGGGCTAATTAAATAGTCCACTAACTAGTGTAGGGTGGGCTAAGGCCCAACAAGGTAGAAAGTCCAACAAGACTAACTAGTAAGCATAAGTAAATTACTACGCGTAATTAAGCATCCAAAAACCTAAGTAATTATTATTATGAAATAATAATTAAGATTTCGTAGTCATAATATTCCGATTACGACAAAAGTTAAACATGTACGCAGTACGCAGTTTGTTCGTAACGTCAAGTGAGGATACTCGTTTTACATCTCGATTTTGGGAAAAGTATCATGAGGATATGGGTACAAAATTGAAATTGAGCATGGCGTATCATCCTCAAACGGACGGTCAAACCGAACGTACGAATCAAACTTTGGAAGATATGTTACGTGCGTGCATTATCGATTTTGGTGGTAGTTGGGACGAGCACTTACCTTTGGTGGAATTCTCGTACAATAATAGTTATCATACTAGTATTGGGATGCCACCTTATGAGATGCTTTATGGGCATAGGTGTCGAACCCCGATTTGTTGGGGTGAAGTGGGACAAAAGGAAATCGGGAGTACCGATTTGGTTTTAGAGACGAATAGCAAGATTGATGTGATTCGAGAGCATTTGAAAAAGGCTCAAGATAGGCAAAAATCTTATGCCGATAAACGTAGACGAATAATCGAATTTCAAGAAGGTGACATGGTGATGCTTAAGGTTTCACCATGGAAAGGTATTATTCGATTCCGGAAACGAGGAAAGTTAACTCCTCGGTTTATTAGACCGTTTAAGGTTTTAGCTCGTGTTGGTGAAGTCACGTATCATTTGGAATTACCCGAAGAGCTTGCCGGGATCCATAATATATTTCATGTTTCCCATCTCCGTAAGTGTCTTGCGGACGATTCATCTTGGGTGCCATTAGACGAGATCGAGCTAAATAATAAGTTAGAGTATATCGAGGAACCGATTGCCATACTTGATGAGAAGGTCAAAAGGTTGAGACGTAAAGACGTTAGGACTTTTAAAGTTCAATGGTGTCGTAGTAAGGGTTCCGAGTTTACTTGGGAGCCCGAAGAATTCGTGTTAGTTTATCTTCCTTCTTGTCATGCGGCTTGGATCACGAGAATGCGCTCCGATTCAAGTGGGGGAGAGTTGTAACACCCCGTTTTCCCGTACGTATCGAAAGGTACATACTTAATCATTTATACGTTGTAACTCGCTAGATTATGCATAATTGTATAGATATATGAGTAGATATGTATATATATATATATATATATATATATATATATATATATATATATATATATATATATATACTTGATAATGTGTGCGCCTACAAGTGTATACATGGGCTTTGATAGCGTTAAGTCTTATGAGACTATTGTTGAAGTTTAGGCGAATGTAGGAAGTGGGTTTTAAGTGTGCGAATCAAATAAAATCAAAATTCATTTAAGGTTGTCGAGGTGTCCAGGTGACGGCTAATGCCGCGCCGCGACAAACAAGGTCACACCGATACACATAAAGCAATTCTGGATCAGAAGTTGGGTTAAGAAGGGTTCATTTTCCTTCGATATGTCGCGCTGCGACATTTGGCCCGCGCTGTGGCAAATCTGCTGGACAGATTCCGGTTTTTGCTCAATATAAGGGATTTTAAGGGGCAAATTGGTAAATTTACCTGTGGATCTGATGGGAGCATTAACTCTCCACCACATATCCATTGAATTCATTTCTTTTTCCATTTTCTCTCCATTTCTCTCCAAAAACTCAACACCCATTTAGATTAAAAGTGAGATTTGAGAGGGAGGAATTGAGGGTTGATCTTTGGAGCGAGAATTAAAGTTGTTCCTTGTATCTCTAGCTACGTGTTGATAGTCTCGGTAAGTTCTAACTTTATGTTTTAAGTTTTAATTTTTCAATGGCTAGGGTTTGGGTTACTAGAGATTTGTATGACCCATTTGAGGGTAAAATGGGTGAGTTTGGGTGAGGTTGTTGTAATGAAACCCTAATAGTCACAATCTAGGGTTTTGACCTTGTGATTTGAGGTTGTAAGTGTCAATTGGTGTTGTTAGTCACTAATGCACTTTAAGATTTATGAAAGAAGGGTTAATGGGTAAGTTTGACTTGATTGTGAGTTTAAATGAGATAAAATGGGTCAAAATGTACTAGTTGACCTAATGGGATGAAATGGGTATGGATTACCCTAAGTTTGGTGTTAATTGAAGTTAATAGACTTTAATTCACTAGTCTTAGTGATTAAAGTCGAGTCTTGGCCATGTATGGGCGGTTGTGAGTAGTTGAGTCATTTAATGCAATTTGGGTCATTAAATGCTCAAGTGGGAGTATTGTGGTTAATCCCACTAGTTGTGAAATTGAATGTGCACTTAATGATTTAGGTACATTGCGTTGAAGCTCGGAAGTGCTAAATCATCACCCTTGTGACAAGGTGAGTGGAATAATTATGCGTTCATGTATATGGCGTGTTTATTTGTGAATGATTATGGTATGAACCACGTGCCGGTAGTACCATAACATGTGTGGGATAAGATGTGAACCACGAGCCAGTAGCATCGAGTGTGAACCACGAGCCGGTAGCACTATAAACTAAGATGTGAACCACGAGCCGGTAGCATCGAGTGTGAACCACGAGCCGGTAGCACTATAAACTAAGATGTGAACCACGAGCCGGTAGCACTATAAAAGAGTATGAATCGAGCGTATGGTGTGAACCACGAGCCGGTAGCACCATAGCGTTATTGGTTAACCATATTGAGATTGTTGATTTGTTTAGCATATTATATATATATGATGAGTTGAGTATATGCTAATGAAGTGGCGTGATAATGTACGACTTGTTGGTGTTACGTTTATGTTGACATGTTATTTGAGTTACAAGTTCGTATGAGGTATTTGGTATTGTGATTGCAAATGGATAGGTTATATATATGTATGTATAATTGTTGCACTCACTAAGCATTGCTTACCCTCTCGTTGTTTACCATTTTATAGGTTCCGGCTTGGACAAGGGTAAGGGCATACGGTTGGATTAGTTGTCTCCCGTTTGTGTTGACAGGGGATGCTTTTGGGATAGCTTTTGAAGTGGCCGAACATTTTGGGTAGTTTAGCCCCAAACCATGCTCGAGTGTCGTTTGGATTATAAACTATCATTTGTTGTTGGTCAAACTTGTATCACATTCGTTAATGGCCTTTGTGCCTTTTTGTAAACATTAAACTCGTAGTATGTTTTGACGAAACGTGTGGAATGGGTTACATATTTAATTGGCGCGTAAATGTGTATTATATTTTTAAAAAAAAAAATTATCGTACGGAGTACGGGTTGGGTTATTTCAAGTGGTATCAGAGCATGGTCTAAGGGATTTAGGCGACTTGAGATAGGTGCCTAGACTTGGGCTTTATTGTGTGAGCGCTTTATGCGGGACTTGTAGGACTTTGGGTCTAATCGGGAATTGTTAGTGCGTTGGTTTATGTGAGCTAACCTTGTGCTAATTGTTTTATATTGTGTTTAGTAATCATCAAGCAAGACGGAAGTTGTACTAGCGAGTTAATGCGATGTGCTCACGTAACAACGATTAGCTACCATTGTTACGGGTGCAAATCGTGTCAAACAAGTAATGTACAACGATTGTCGAGCAAGATGGAGTAGTGTGGTGTACATGTATATACTTACATGTTATGTCTTTTCGTTCTTTGTTTAATCCTTTCCGTTTTATAGAATGAAGACGAGAAACGGACACGATAATGATAACGGTGGTATGAGTGAGGATGTTGAACTCACGGCCAAGGTTGAGGCCATCTTTAAAAAGTTAAAGAAGGATTTTCTTGACGATGTCCGAAAGGTCTTCCAAGAGTCGGTCGATGGACAAGTGACCGAGATGATCAATGATCGAATAAAAGCCGCAATAGAGGAGGCTTTAGAGGCTAGAAACATTTACCCTTGAGGCGAAGGGGGTGAAGGTAATGGTGGGGGTGGAAGGCGGGACTTCCACTACAAAAATTTCAAGGATACTCAACCTCCGATGTTTAATGGGGTGAGGGATCCATTGAAAAGCACTTGTTGGATTTCCGATATCGAGGGAGCTTTCCGTACCGTGGAATGTCCTCCCGAGAAGAAGACGAGATATGGGTCTAGCATGTTACGTGAAGAAGGCAAGTTGTGGTGGGACGATAAAATCAATTTGTATGGTGAAGAGCAATGCATGAGCTTGACATGGGAGGAGTTTAAGAAGGAATTCTTCCAAGAATACCGAACTTCTTCTGACCTTGATAGAATCCGGGACGAGTTGCATCATTTGCAACAAGGTTCAATGGACTTGGTTACTCTCAAGTCTACCTTTTTGGCAAAGACTCGTTTTTGCCCGGAATATGTTGGTGACGATCACAAGCTAATGAAAGATTTCTACCGTACCTTGAACGATGAGTTAAAGGGTAAGATTAGTCGGGGAATGGCTAAGACTTTCGAAGAGCTATTCGAGTTGGCTCGGGGTTTTGAGCCGGAGGTTCCAAGGAAGAGTGATTTCACTTTTTCTAAAAGAAAGTTTGAAGGTTCGAGTCATTCGAACTTTTCCAATAAAAAGAACAAGAAAGGCTCCGAAAGCATTAATAGTGTGAAGAAGGGTGCTTACGGGAGTTTCGGGCCCACATGTTATAATTGTAATCAAAGAGGACACATGGCCCGTGATTGCACCAAGGCGTCAACCAAAGTCACTTGCTTTAATTGTGGTAAAGAGGGACACAAGAGGCAGGAATGCCCCGATTTGAATAATGATAACGTTAAGCGGTTAGAGAAAGCGGCGGGTACGGCTAGGGGTTGCAACTATTTGATGACCAACGACGAAGCCAAGCAATCCAACGAAGTTGTCTCAGGTACTTTTATGGTTAACTCTAATCTGGCAAGGATTTTATTTGATAGCGGTGCAAATTTGTCGTTTGTGTCTCCAAAATTTGTGCCTAAACTTGATAGACCGTTAGCTAAGTTAAGTCATCCGGTAGAAGTTGAAATAGCGGACGGCAAGACGGTGCTAGTGGTTGATGTGTGTAAGAATTGTGATGTCGTTTTTGGTGCCGAAAACTTTAAAATTGATCTCATCCCTACGACTTTGGGCGATTTTGATATCGTTGTTGGTATGGATTGGCTCGATCGAAATAGAGCCGATATTGCATGCTATGAAAAGTTTATACGTGTGAAGAGCCCAAGTGGGGGAGAGTTGATTATTCATGGCGATAGACGAAGAAGACTTGTGCCGATATGTTCTTTTGCACGGGCACGTCGTTTTCTTATTAGTGGTGGCATGGCTTTTCTTGCCCATGTTGTTGATACTCATGACGAGCCACCACCTATTTGTGAAATTTCAGTGGTTAGTGAATTCGAAGACGTTTTTCCGGACGAGTTACCGGGTGTTCCGGCGGAAAGACAAGTTGAATTTCGTATTGAGTTGGTTCCTGGAGCTACTCCCATTGCTAAAACTTCTTACCGTTTAGCACCAACGAAAATGCAAGAGTTGTTAAATCAAACCCAAGAGTTGCTCGAGAAGGGTTTCATTCGACCGAGTGCTTCGCCGTGGGGCGCTCCGGTTTTATTCGTGAAAAAGAAGGATGGTAGTATGCGGATGTGCATCGATTACCGGGAGTTGAATAAAGTGACGATCAAGAATCGCTATCCATTGCCTCGGATTGATGATTTGTTTGATCAACTCCAAGGTGCGACGTATTTCTCTAAGATCGACCTACGGTCCGGCTATCACCAAATGCGGGTCTGTGAGGAAGATATTCAGAAAACGTCTTTTCGAACGCGTTATGGGCATTTTGAGTTCGTAGTTATGCCTTTTGGTCTTACGAATGCACCGGCGGCATTCATGGATCTTATGAACCGAGTGTGCCAACCTATGTTGGACAAGTCGGTGATTGTGTTCATTGACGACATACTAGTCTACTCGAAAAGTATGAACGAGCATGAACGTCATTTGCGTGAAGTATTGAAGACATTACGAAAGGAGAAGTTGTATGCTAAGTTCTCCAAATGTGAATTTTGGCTTAGGGAAGTTCAATTCCTTGGTCATATTGTGAACAAAGAGGGTATTCAAGTGGATCCGGGGAAGATAGAGACGGTGAAGAGTTGGAGACAACCGACTACGAAAGGAGAAGTTGTATGCTAAGTTCTCAAAATGTGAATTTTGGCTAAGGGAAGTTCAATTCCTTGGTCATATTGTGAACAAAGAGGGTATTCAAGTGGATCCGGGGAAGATAGAGACGGTGAAGAGTTGGAGACAACCGACTACGCTAACGGAGGTCCGAAGTTTTCTAAGATTGGCCGGTTATTATCGTCGGTTTATCCAAGACTTTTCTAAGATCGCTTCTTCATTGACGAAATTGACGAGGAAGAATGCGAGGTTTGTTTGGGAGAACGAGCAAGAAGTTTCCTTTCATTTGTTAAAGGAGAAGTTATGTCAAGCTCCGGTGTTAGTGTTGCCGGAAGGAGTGGAAGACATGACGGTTTATTGTGATGCTTCGTTAAATGGACTCGGGTGTGTTCTAATGCAAAGAGGTAAAGTCATCGCTTATGCCTCTCGACAATTAAAGGAACACGAGACGAGATATCTGACTCATGATCTTGAGTTGGCGGCGGTCGTGCATGCGTTGAAAATTTGGCGCCATTACTTGTATGGTGTCAAGTGTACGCTTTATTCGGATCATAAGAGTTTGAAACATCTCTTTAATCAACGAGATTTGAATTATCGTCAACGAAGGTGGATGGACGTGGTAAAAGACTATGATTGTGAGATACTTTATCATCCGGGCAAGGCGAATGTGGTCGCGGATGCGTTAAGTCGAAAGAGTCATCTCCCAGCGTTACGATTGGGATTGTTACGTATGATTATTACTAACGATTTCCTTGAAAAAACTCAGCGTGATTCAAATAGAGGCTTACATTCACAACAAGCATGCGGAGTGAATTGTGGGACAATCGGAGTTCATTACTATGGGCTCGCGTGGTTTGTTGTCTTTTCAAAGAGGAGTGTGGGTGCCTAAGATGGGTGATTATCGACAAGTGCTACTTGATGAAGCACATAAGTCAAAGTATTCCATTCATCCGGGCACGACGAAAATGTATCTTGATTTAAGGAAAGATTATTGGTGGCCGGGCATGAAACGTGATGTTGTGAAATATGTTGAACAATGTGTCACGTGTTTGCAAGTTAAAGCCGAACACCAAAAGCCGTACGGTAAGTTACAACCGTTAGAAATCCCGAAATGGAAATGGGAGCACATTGCCATGGATTTCATCACAAAGTTACCTAAAACGGCGAGAACCCAGTTTGATTCGATTTGGGTTATAGTTGATCGACTGACGAAGTGTGCTTTGTTTCTTCCCATTAAAGAAGCGATATCGTCGGAGACCTTGGCTAAGTTGTTTATCAAGGAAGTCATCTCTCGACACTGTGTTCCTATATCGATTGTTTCGGATCGAGATACTCGTTTTACATCTCGATTTTGGGAAAAGTATCATGAGGATATGGGTACAAAATTGAAATTGAGCACGGCGTATCATCCTCAAACGGACGGTCAAACCGAACGTACGAATCAAACTTTGGAAGATATGTTACGTGCGTGCATTATCATTTTTGGTGGTAGTTGGGACGAGCACTTACCTTTGGTGGAATTCTCGTACAATAATAGTTATCATACTAGTGTTGGGATGCCACCTTATGTGATGCTTTATGGGCGTAGGTGTCGAACCCCGATTTGTTGGGGTGAAGTGGGACAAAAGGAAATCGGGAGTACCGATTTGGTTTTAGAGATGAATAACAAGATTGATGTGATTCGAGAGCATTTGAAAAAGGCTCAAGATAGGCAAAAATCTTATGCCGATAAACGTAGACGAACAATCGAATTTCAAGAAGGTGACATGGTGATGCTTAAGGTTTCGCCATGGAAAGGTATTATTCAATTCCGGAAACGAGGAAAGTTAGCTCCTCGGTTTATTGGACCATTTAAGGTTTTAGCTCGTGTTGGTGAAGTCGCGTATCGTTTGGAATTACCCGAAGATCTTGCGAGGATCCATAATACATTTCATGTTTCCCATCTCCGTAAGTGTCTTACGGACGATTCATCTTGGGTGCCATTAGACGATATCGAGCTAAATAATAAGTTAGAGTATATCGAGGAACCGATTGCCATACTTGATGAGAAGGTCAAAAGGTTGAGACGTAAAGATGTTAGGACTTTTAAAGTTCAATGGCGTCGTAGTAAGGGTTCCGAGTTTACTTGGGAGCACGAAGAATTCGTGTTGGTTTATCTTCCTTCTTGTCATGCGGCTTGGATCGCGAGGACGCGCTCCGATTCTAGTGGGGGTGAGTTGTAACACCCCATTTTCCCGTACGTATCGAAAGGTACATACTTAATCATTTATACATTGTAACTTGCTAGATTATGCGTAATTGTATAGATATATGAGTAGATATGTATATATATATATATATATATATATATATATATATATATATATATATATATATATATATACTTGATAATGTGTGCGCCTACAAGTGTATACATGGGCTTTGATAGCGTTAAGTCTTATGAGACTATTGTTGAAGTTTAGGCGAATGCAGGAAGTGGGTTTTAAGTGTGCGAATCAAATAAAATCAAAATTCGTTTAAGGTTGTCGAGGTGTCCAGGTGACGGCTAATGCCGCGCCACGACAAACAGGGTCGCGCTGCGACACATAAAGCAATTCTGGATCAGAAGTTGGGTTAAGAAGGGTTCATTTTCTTTCGATATGTCGCGCCGCGACATTTGGGCCGCGCCGCGGAAAATCTGCTGGACAGATTCCGGTTTTTGCTCAATATAAGGGATTTTAAGGGGCAAATTGGTAAATTTACATGTGGATCTGATGGGAGCATTAACTCTCCACCACATATCCATTGAATTCATTTCTTTTTCCATTTTCTCTCCAAAAACTCAACACCCATTTAGATTAAAAGTGAGATTTGAGAGGGAGGAATTGAGGGTTGATCTTTGGAGCGAGAATTAAAGTTGTTCCTTGTATCTCTAGCTACGCGTTGATAGTCTCGGTAAGTTCTAACTTTATGTTTTAAGTTTTAATTTTTCAATGGCTAGGGTTTGGGTTACTAGAGATTTGTATGACCCATTTGAGGGTAAAATGGGTGAGTTTGGGTGAGGTCGTTGAAAGGACCCGTTCATATATATTATAAACAATTCACAATAGTTGATTACATTGCGAGGTATTTGACCTATATATGATATATTTTACAAACATAGCATTCGTTTTTAAAAGACAATCTTTCTTTACATCAAAAATTGACAGGCATGCATACAATTTCATAATATCCACTATCCAACTATAAATTGATTTAATAATAATCTTTGATGAACTCAATGACTCGAATGCAACGTTCTTCGAAATATGCTATGAAAGACTCCAAGTAATATCTTTAAAATGAGCAAATGCACAGCGGAGGATTTCTTTAACACCTGAGAATAAACATGCTTTAAAGTGTCAACCAAAAGGTTGGTTAGTTCATTAGTTTATCATAATCATTTATTTCCATCATTTTAATAGACCACAAGAATTTCATTTCCAGTTCTCATAAATATACGTCCCATGCATAGAGACAAAAAAATAATCATTCATATGGTGAACACCTGGTAACCGACATTAACTAGATACATATAAGAATATCCCCTATCATTCCGGGATCCTCCTTCGGACATGATATAATTTCGAAGTACTTAAGCATCCGGTACTTTGGATGGGGTTTGTTAGGCCCAATAGATCTATCTTTAGGATTTGCGTCAATTAGGGTGTCTGTTCTCTAATTCTTAGATTACCAGACTTAATAAAAAGGGGCATATTCGATTTCGATAATTCAACCATATAATGTAGTTTCGATTACTTGTGTCTATTTCGAAAAACATTTATAAAAATTGCGCATGTATTCTCAGCCCAAAAATATAAAGGGTAAAAAGGCAAATGAAACTCACCATACTGTATTTCGTAGTAAAAATACATATAACGTCATTGAGCAAGTGCAAGGTTGGCCTCAGATTCACGAACCTAAATTAATTATATATATTTATGTGTTGGTCAATATTTGTCTAACAAATTAGGTCAAGTCATAGTGTACCACAATCCTAATGCTCGAGACTAATATGCAAAAGTCAACAAAAGTAAATTTGACTCAAAATAATTTCTACATGATTAATATATAGTTTAAATATCGTCGTTTTATATTTTTAAATATTTTTAAAAGATTTATTAGAGTAAATAATATAATTTATTTATTAATAAATAAAATTTTATATTATATTTATATAATAAAATATACTTTTATATATATTAAGTAATAAAATTTATAGGGTTCATTTAATATTATAAAGATAATATGATACGTATTATTAAAGTAAGTTATTACACGTAGTAAAATATGTTTGTATCAAATATTTATTTGATAAAATAATATCTATAATGATAGTAAGTAAAAGTTGTATTATTTTGTAATAATAATTATTATTATAAAAATATCAATATTTATAATTACTAAGATGACATTATGATAAAACGATAATTCTAATTATGATAACTTTAATATTTACGATAATTTTTAATATTATCTTTAAAATAATAATTCTATTTAAAATAATAATAATAATAATGATATTTTATAGTAACAATGACATTTCTATTAAAATGATAATTTTTGTTAAAATGATAGTTTTAATACTAACGATAATTTTAATAATAACAGTAATGATAAAAATAATAAGAACGATAATTTTATCTAAATCAATATCTTATAATATTTTAATTTCATCATGATACTCTTACCCATTATTTCCTAATCGTTTCGTTTAATAGCTTTTAATCGTCTTTTATATCGTGTTCGTAATAATGATAATAATAGTAATCAAAATAATTAGGTGTTACAAATATTTGTTTTAATTACACTAATATTAATAATGATAGTTACTATAACATTATTAACGATAATACTAATAATTATCTTAATGATAATATAGTAATAATAATAATAACAATAACAATAACCATTTTTAAATAATGATATATATATTAATAATGATAATAATAATAATAATAATACCAATAATAATAATAATAATAATAATAATAATAATAATAATAATAATAATAATAATAATAATAATAATAATAATAATAATAATAATAATAATAATAATAATAATTGGATAATAATAATAATACTAATTATAACTTTAACGATAATAACGATAGTAATAATAAAAAAAATAACAATTTTTAATGATAAATCCTTTTATTAATAAAGATAATAATAATAATAATAAGAAAAAACTAGAACGACGATAATAACGACGATAATAATAATCATTTTTAATAATAATACAAAAATTTGATGGACTATAACTTTAAATTCGTTCTTAGAAATCATTCGATATCTAAATGAAAAGTTCTTAATTTTTCGCTAGCTTTCCAACGACATGCATATCTTATACCGTATCTCAGTCGCATATATAACTAATTTAGGATTCAACATAACCTAACTAAAGGCAATGTCAAAAGTACAAACATGCATAATCCTATATACTCGAGCACTAGTCAGGGATACACTATTAGTATGTAAAAGTTAAATTATGAGTACTCACGTATCAATATTGAGATTCAATATTGCAGGAAAGGTACGTAGACGCAACGGAGATGATGAACACTATATTGACCTCACGAACATACCCACGAACCATACCAATCACCTCCATAGCTATAACCCATAATTTCCTTAATCCAATCCCACTCGAAAAACAATTTCGAAATCACTCAGACAGCACTCTGACGTAATATTTTATGTATACTAATAATATCTTGAAATAATACGGAGTAAATATATATATGTAAATCGATTGAGAGAGTTTAGAGAAAAATATTTTCAAGTTTCTATGAAATAATGAAACCTATTGAATTCTATTTATAATAGATTTTTGAATTATTAAAGTGAATTATTAAAGTATGAATTATTAAAGTGAATTATTAAAGTATGAATTATTAAAGTGAATTATTAACGTATGAATTATTAAAGTGAATTATTAAAGTTAAAGTAAAGTAAAAATAAAGTAAAGGTAAAGTTTAAGTATAGTAAAAGTATAAAACTATGTACGTATAATACGCGTATAAATATATATAATATTAATTTAAATCGTTATATATATTTAATAAAATAAAATATAAATATCGTTATCTTTATCATACTGGTTAAGTAATGAGTTGTCAAAATTGGTTCTAGATATTTATAAAAGTTATATATGTTTTAATAATAAAGTTCTTTTTAAACTGAAAACGTTTTTGTACGTTTGAAACTAAATCAAATAAATATAATAATTTTGTTTTCCAAAACCAAATATATTTTTAAGAATCATTTTGTTTAAAGGTTAAAATAATGGAAATCGTTATATCATAAAATGTTTTAAAAAAGTAGAATCATATATATTCATAATAGGTTTCAAGTTTTTAAATTACAGTTTGTTGGTGAAGCATGGGATAAAGTTCAAAGGTTAAATAAACGTATGAAATCATCTTAATGAAAAATGTCGAGTTACTTAACTTGTCGATATCCAACATCTAAGTTATTTACACTTCACGTTCTTACTTATAAATCACTTTACCATTTTCCGAATGTTGTCAAAAAAGAATAGATTTCTTAAATCACAGTGGACCTCATAACATAGACCCGTAATCATATCATAATGTATCTGATAAATCAACAATTTGATATTATCTTCTAATTCCATCGATAAACATATTGAAACAAATACGATCATGTAAAGTATTATACGTTTAATACTTTATTAATATTCTCAAGTTATAATATATATATATATATATATATATATATACATATATATACATATTTATTTATATATAACGGTTCGTGAATCGTCTGAATTTGGTCGAGGTTATAATGAATGTATGAACACAATTTAAAATTCTTGAGATTTAACTTAACAAACTTTGCTTATCGTGTCGGAATAATATAAAGAAAAAGTTTAAATTTGATTGAAAATTTCCGGGTTGTCACAGTACCTACCCGTTAAAGAAATTTCGTCCTGAAATTTGAGTGGAAAGGTTGTGAATGATAATAAGTATGTTTTCATGATGCATACAGGCTGAAAATTAGAGTTTTATCATCAGCGAATAATTTGGATAAACAATCCATTTATATGAAGAGTACGAATGAAGCTAACATAGAAGAGTGAAATGAGTAAGTGTAGATTCATCTTATCATTTGACGTAGATATGATTGATTTCCAGATTTAAAGGGATTTGAAGAAAATCATTGTAATAAGATTTGATTCTCCGGTAACAAAAGGAATTAGGATCCGCTTTAAATGCGATCGTCCATTTTAATTGTTCTGTCAGAGATTTTCTTATAAATTCACCTCCTTCCTTTTCTTACAACTCACACCTTCTATTGATGCATTTTATGCAAGTCCCTAGACATCTACCCACATCCATTGCAGGTACAACAGTTTACAGGCCACCATGATCGTTCGTTATTATCCTATTTGTGTTTGTATGTGGTTACAGCAACTGCAGGAACGAGATGTGGATGTTTGACTATGTTAGACTTAGTCAGACGTCCGAGTAAAGCCTCACTCGTATGGCTGACAGGCTCATACGCACGGTTGATGCTGAGCTAAGTCACAATTACAATCTAAATGAGAAGATACGAGTGAGTGATCACCCGTACGGCTGATGAAGCCAACTCGTATGTGTGATGGATGAATCGTACGGGTGAGTCAATAGCAGGGGTATATAAAGTCTTATGTTCTTCATTTTTAGGTTAAGCCTCTCATTTGTTACACACACTCAGATCTGGTGAGCTCCTCCGATTCTCTCTCAACCCAAATCACTCAGGTGGTGAATAATAGCTCTAGGTGTTGATCTAATCACACTTGATTTAGTTGTGGTATGACTAAATTAATCACAAAAAGCTTAACCTATTCACTAGAGGGTTTGATTCACTTATTCCGTCATTGTGTGAGTTAAATCTGTTGATTTCTAAGTTCCTAGTCATGTTTCATCACCTTCTATTCTTTCCCCCTCAACTCATATTTTAAAGTATTCATCAATATGCTCCATCCAATTCTGATTCTCGATATACTTATAACTTTCATATCGGTCATTCTTCTTTTTCATCTACCGCCGGAAGAATCTATATACTTTTACTATACTCTTGGGTTTATAGTGTTTCTAGTTCTCCCGTGTCTTTATATTGCTATATGCATCGATATATATGGTTTATAATTTTTGGTTTGTCGTTGGGCTTTATATCTTCCCTTATATTTCAAAGTCTCTGTTTCTATCTTCTATAATCATTGTCATCCACAGTTAATGCTCTCTTTTATTTGCTGCAATTTATACCCCAATTTCTATTTCGGAGTTTTGTCCTTTCGTTTCTTCTTCTTGCGATTAAGCACCGCTTGTAATGGTCCAGAATTCACAAATATGATTTTCGGAATGAACATTGTTAATGTTCTAGGAAGGAAATTGTGATGGCACGATCTTGACTTGTCAAATTACTAGAATACCTTGGAAAAGGCCGAATCATCAAGAAATATTTTCTTGATATTTTAGAGGTTAAATAGAATACAAGAGTCGTATAACATGGCACATGATGATGTTATGATCTGTGAATCATCACGTTCCATTTAGAAACTCAGCATGAATTACTGTAATATAATCACGTTGATCAAGTGTCATTATATTATACTAACTCATGCTTCAGTTTCCAACACTACTTCAAAAACATTCATATTTTAAACTCAAAGGTTTACAGAGTATAGGAGCTAAACAGTTTCCTTTTTGATGTAATACAGATAGCGCAAAGAGATAAATGATTCCAGATAAGAATAGTTATGGAAATATCTTCAGAAATATGGAGGATATTTATAATGAAAGATACGATGATATCTTGGAATTTCTAATATCAGAGGATGATGAAGAATATTGTCTGTAAGGGTTTAGTGTCAGGAGCAAGGTATTCGTTAATGACTCAGCAAACACTGAATCATTTGGATTCTTTGAAGGCAGGTTCAGTCTTTGTGATTTGTCCACAGCTTCCTTCATACTTTGCTCAATCCGTTTTCCAGTTCCAAAACTTCTCTATTTCTGAGCTTTGTTAATACACTAATCTTTATCATCAAACTTTTTACTGCTAAGGTCGTTTACAGTTTTTGTTGCTTCATCAGCATTTCGAGAACTAGTTCGCGGTTCAGAGTGTTTTTCAGAAACTTCACATTCGAAGTATGTAAGCCTTGGAAATAGACGTTATGTATAACTGTTGGCGTCAACATGCTGTGAGATTTCAAAATACTGATTGCTAACTCCCAATGATTCGTATGACAATTCTCGTTACAAGAGGCAGATGAGTAAATGATGAGGTTTCGATAAATATAAAGATTCTTCGGAATGCCCAAGATCAGTGAAATTGTTGGTAAGTTTATTGCTAATATGGTGGAATATGAAAGGTTCTCCGGTAACAAAAGGGTAATCATATATATCAAAATTATGATAAGGCTACTCCGAATGAAAAAATCGAAGTTGTCTTGCTGGAGCTGTGATATAATTTGCTACTTTGCAAAGGAATTGCAAGGTTATTTTTGCTAATAAATGCCAAAAGATCTGACACAGATATGTGTTGAATTATGACTTTGGTTTCGAGAGCTTTTTAAGTACATAACTGTGGGTAATATGTGGTTGGATCATCATCTCGATTGCTCATTATTTGAAGTGTCTTTAGAGATTTTCAAAGGGTTTGAACATAGATTGTAATCGTTTGTATACATTTGATGTTCTAACACACTTTTGAAGTCAAAGTATAGCTTTGAAAGATGTAGGAATCTAAAAGTAATGGTACCGGTTATATCTCGAATTGAATTCTGAGATTTTAAAATCAGAATACGTAATTGGGTTTGAATGAGTATGGTTGTTTTGATTTCTATGAAAGAATGTATATTATTGTGAAAGTAGGAAGTATAATTGATAATTTACTTAATCTGATTCGAAGAATGTAACATATTAATTGTGAATTTATATATATCTCTCGGGTATTACCTACCCGTTAAAAAATTTTCACAATTAATATTTTGTACATAAGAATTTTATTACAGTCTTTATGAAAATATATATGTATATATTCTCCTCAGATGTAACATAGATTTTAATGAGTTAATACTAAATTAAACTCATTCGATTTACGGTTGGAACTAGAATTGAATAATTCCTTGAAGGTTTAGAGGTTACATAAGTATTTCTTCAATAATATTGAAATTATTAATCAATACTTCGTTATTTGTTGAGAAGTGATGTTGGTTTTCGTTAAATTCTCGTGAACTTCGCAAAGTACGAATGATGTTATCTGAAAAGTTTCGGTTACATCAATGATGAAGTGTAAAATCAAATATATACTTGATTTATTAGGAATTGGAATTTGTTGAATTGAGACAGAGGTTGTAGTTAACGATGGTTAAGTCGCGGGTGAGGGACGTACATTATTGCATATTTGTAATATGAATTAACTGAGTAGTTAAGATTCACACACAATAGCTTAGCACGGAAAGATTTGTTTTTTATTTCAAAAAATATATATATATATAATATATATATATAATTTCTTCAGAGGGAATGAGTTAATTCTTCATAACTTGTTGATACAATATACACGTTATTGATTTGTAATGATGTCCACAGTGATTCTTGAACTGCCGGAGTTTGTGATGTTATAGGTGTTGTTGATTCTGATGTTGACTGTACTGACGATGCTGGTGACGTTGATGGTACTGTTGATGATGTTGATAAAACAAGTTTAACTTGTTAATCACACACCATTTTTGTCAGGGTTTCTACTCTTCTTTCTATCATTTTGGTTCGCTTAACTGATTTATGGTTAGGGCTAGATTAGATAATCTCTAAGACTTTAGAGATTATATAATCGCCGCGGAATGTTTCTCCAATGAAGTTATGAATTAATACTTCGTCAGTTATTGTTGTTGGTACTCCTTGGTATCTATGGTGCGTATGACGTTGATGCTCGTGGGACAGATTGTGAAGTTGAGGTTTACAACGCGGTTGTGGTTGGAGGTGGTAATGGTACTGTTGGCGTTGATGATGGTGGTACTGGTTATGCTGCTGTGCTGCTGCTGGTGTTTGTAATCTCTGCACCATATTCTCCAACGCCACTACCCGAGCGCGAAGTTCGTTGACTTCTTCTATTATTCCAGGATGATTGTCGGTCGGAACGAGTGGATAAATAAAATCTAGATTTTGATGTAGTATATAATCGTGACGAGATACCCTGGAAATGAGAGAGAAAATGGAGTCTCGAACAGGTTCGCCGGTAAGTGCTTCAGGTTCTTCACCAAGAGGGCAATGTGGTGGATGGAAAGGATCGCGTTCTTCTTGTTTCCAATGATTGAGGAGGCTACGAACCCATCCCCAATTCATCCAGAATAGGTGATGACTGATTGGTTGATCCATTCCGGTCACACTGCTTTCGGAGCTTGAGTGAGATTCCATTTCGGAATCCGAGTGACTTGAACTGATGACAAATTCCATTTCGTACGATTGGATAAAGGATTTTCGATATAAAAATAATTTTTCGGCTATCGGGTGGTATTCTATTTACATAGGATATCTATATATAGAGATCAAAAGATTTCATAGATTACGGAGGAATTTGCGGGGTATGTCAGGTAAAGTTTAAAGTAACAGATACGATAAGATATGATTTAGCAGATATGCTAAGATATGAAGTTTGTCTATACACTACTCATGCAATTAATGTAGCAAGACGTGTCTAGACTAATAATGATAAGCAGGTAATTTCCTATGGATGATAAGCAAATAATTTCCGACTAGAAATGATAAGCAAAACTTTTGACATGCAGACACGGTCGAAGTCCAGACTCACTAATGCATCCTAACGACTTATCAGTTAGACACACTAATGCAGACCTGGTTCGCTAAGACCACCGCTCTGATACCAACTGAAAGGACCCGTTCATATACATTATAAACGATTCACAATAGTTGATTACATTGCGAGGTATTTGACCTATATATGATATATTTTACAAACATAGCATTCGTTTTTAAAAGACAATCTTTCTTTACATCAAAAATTGACAGGCATGCATACCATTTCATAATATCCACTATCCAACTATAAATTGATTTAATAATAATCTTTGATGAACTCAATGACTCGAATGCAACGTTCTTCGAAATATGCTATGAAAGACTCCAAGTAATATCTTTAAAATGAGCAAATGCACAGCGGAAGATTTCTTTAACACCTGAGAATAAACATGCTTTAAAGTGTCAACCAAAAGGTTAGTGAGTTCATTAGTTTATCATAATCATTTATTTCCGTCATTTTAATAGACCACAAGAATTTCATTTCCAGTTCTCATAAATATACGTCCCATGCATAGAGACAAAAAAATAATCATTCATATGGTGAACACCTGGTAACCGACATTAACTAGATACATATAAGAATATCCCCTATCATTCCGGGATCCTCCTTCGGACATGATATAATTTCGAAGTACTAAAGCATCCGGTACTTTGGATGGGGTTTGTTAGGCCCAATAGATCTATCTTTAGGATTCGCGTCAATTAGGGTGTCTGTTCCCTAATTCTTAGATTACCAGACTTAATAAAAAGGGGCATATTCGATTTCGATAATTCAACCATATAATGTAGTTTCGATTACTTGTGTCTATTTCGAAAACCATTTATAAAAATTGCGCATGTATTCTCAGCCCAAAAATATAAAGGATAAAAAGGCAAACGAAACTCACCATACTGTATTTCGTAGTAAAAATACATATAACGTCATTGAACAAGTGCAAGGTTGGCCTCAGATTCACGAACCTAAATTAATTATATATATTTATGTGTTGGTCAATACTTGTCTAACAAGTTAGGTCAAGTCATAGTGTACCACAATCCTAATGCTCGAGACTAATATGCAAAAGTCAACAAAAGTAAATTTGACTCAAAATAATTTCTACATGATTAATATATAGTTTAAATATCGTCGTTTTATATTTTTAAATATTTTTAAAAGATTTATTAGAGTAAATAATATAATTTATTTATTAATAAATAAAATTTTATATTATATTTATATAATAAAATATACTTTTATATATATTAAGTAATAAAATTTATAGGGTTCATTTAATATTATAAAGATAATATGATACGTATTATTAAAGTAAGTTATTACACGTAGTAAAATATGTTTGTATCAAATATTTATTTGATAAAATAATATCTATAATGATAGTAAGTAAAAGTTGTATTATTTTGTAATAATAATTATTATTATAAAAATATCAATATTTATAATTACTAAGATGACATTATGATAAAACGATAATTCTAATTATGATAACTTTAATATTTACGATAATTTTTAATATTATCTTTAAAATAATAATTCTATTTAAAATAATAATAATAATAATGATATTATATAGAAACAATGACATTTCTATTAAAATGATAATTTTTGTTAAAATGATAGTTTTAATACTAACGATAATTTTAATAATAATAGTAATGATAAAAATAATAAGAACGATAATTTTATCTAAATCAATATCTTATAATATTTTAATTTCATCATGATACTCTTACCCATTATTTCCTAATCGTTTCGTTTAATAGCTTTTAATCGTCTTTTATATCGTGTTCGTAATAATGATAATAATAGTAATCAAAATAATTAGGTGTTACAAATATTTGTTTTAATTACACTAATATTAATAATGATAGTTACTATAACATTATTAACGATAATACTAATAATTATCTTAATGATAATATAGTAATAATAATAATAACAATAACAATAACCATTTTTAAATAATGATATATATATTAATAATGATAATAATAATAATAATAATAATAATACCAATAATAATAATAATAATAATAATAATAATAATAATAATAATAATTGGATAATAATAATAATAATACTAATTATAACTTTAACGATAATAACGATAGTAATAATAAAAAAAATAACAATTTTTAATGATAAATCCTTTTATTAATAAAGATAATAATAATAATAATAAGAAAAAACTAGAACGACGATAATAACGACGATAATAATAATCATTTTTAATAATAATATAAAAATTTGATGGACTATAACTTCAAATCCGTTCATCGAAATCATTCGATATCTAAATGAAAAGTTCTTAATTTTTCGCTAGATTTCCAACGACATGCATATCTTATACCTTATCTCAGTCGCATATATAACTAATTCAGGATTCAACATAACCTAACTAAAGGCAATATCAAAAGTACAAACATGCATAATCCTATATACTCGAGCACTAGTCAGGGATACACTATTAGTATGTAAAAGTTAAATTATGAGTATTCACGTATCAATATTGAGATTCAATATTGCAGGAAAGGTACGTAGACGCAACGGAGATGATAAACACTATATTGACCTCACGAGCATACCCACGAACCATACCAATCACCTCCATAGCTATAACCCATAATTTCCTTAATCCAATCCCACTCGAAAAACAATTTCGAAATCACTCGGACAGCACTCTGACGTAATATTTTATGTATACTAATAATATCTTGAAATAATACGGAGTAAATATATATATGTAAATCGATTGAGAGAGTTTAGAGAAAAATATTTTCAAGTTTCTATGAAATAATGAAACCTATTGAATTCTATTTATAATATATTTTTGAATTATTAAAGTGAATTATTAAAGTATGAATTATTAAAGTGAATTATTAAAGTATGAATTATTAAAGTGAATTATTAAAGTATGAATTATTAAAGTGAATTATTAAAGTTAAAGTAAAGTAAAAATAAAGTAAAGGTAAAGTTTAAGTATAGTAAAAGTATAAAACTATGTACGTATAATACGCGTATAAATATATATAATATTAATTTAAATCGTTATATATATTTAATAAAATAAAATATAAATATCGTTATCTTTATCATACTGGTTAAGTAATGAGTTGTCAAAAGTGGTTCTAGATATTTATAAAAGTTATATACGTTTTAATAATAAAGTTATTTTTAAACTGAAAACGTTTTTGTACGTTTGAAACTAAATCAAATAAATATAATAATTTTGTTTTCCAAAACCAAATATATTTTTAAGAATCATTTTGTTTAAAGGTTAAAATAATGGAAATCGTTATATCATAAAATGTTTTAAAAAAATAGAATCATATATATTCATAATAGGTTTCAAGTTTTTAAATTACAGTTTGTTGGTGAAGCATGGGATAAAGTTCAAAGGTTAAATAAACGTATGAAATCATCTTAATGAAAAATGTCGAGTTACTTAACTTGTCAATATCCAACATCTAAGTTATTTACACTTCACGTTCTTACTTATAAATCACTTAACCATTTTCCGAATGTTGTCAAAAAGAATAGATTTCTTAAATCACAGTGGACCTCATAACATAGACCCGTAATCATATCATAATGTATCTGATAAATCAACAATTTGATATTATCTTCTAATTCCATCGATAAACATATTGAAACAAATACGATCATGTAAAGTATTATACGTTTAATACTTTATTAATATTCTCAAGTTATAATATATATATATATACATATATATACATATTTATTTATATATAACGGTTCGTGAATCGTCTGAATTTGGTCGAGGTTATAATGAATGTATGAACGCAATTTAAAATTCTTGAGATTTAACTTAACAAACTTTGCTTATCGTATCGGAATAATATAAAGATAAAGTTTAAATTTGATTGAAAATTTCCGGGTTGTCACAGTCGTTGTAATGAAACCCTAATAGTCACAATCTAGGGTTTTGACCTTGTGATTTGAGGTTGTAAGTGTCAATTGGTGTTGTTAGTCACTAATGCACCTTAAGATTTATGAAAGAAGGGTTAATGGGTAAGTTTGACTTGATTGTGAGTTTAAGTGAGATAAAATGGGTCAAAATGTACTAGTTGACCTAATGGGATGAAATGGGTATGGATTACCCTAAGTTTGGTGTTAATTGAAGTTAATAGACTTTAATTCACTAGTCTTAGTGATTAAAGTCGAGTCTTGGCCATGTATGGGCGATTGTGAGTAGTTGAGTCATTTAATGCAATTTGGGTCATTAAATGCTCAAGTGGGAGTATTGTGGTTAATCCCACTAGTTGTGAAATTGAGTGTGCACTTAATGATTTAGGTACATTGCATTGAAGCTCGGAAGTGCTAAATCATCACCCTTGTGACAAGGTGAGTGGAATAAGTATGCGTTCATGTATATGGCGTGTTTATTTGTGAATGATTATGGTATGAACCACGTGCCGGTAGTGCCATAACATGTGTGGGATAAGATGTGAACCACGAGCCGGTAGCATCGAGTGTGAACCACGAGCCGGTAGCATCGAGTGTGAACCACGAGCCGGTAGCACTATAAACTAAGATGTGAACCACGAGCCGGTAGCATCGAGTGTGAACCACGAGCCGGTAGCACTATAAACTAAGATGTGAACTACGAGCCGGTAGCATTGAGTGTGAACCACGAGCCGGTAGCACTATAAAAGAGTATGACTCGAGCGTATGGTGTGAACCACGAGCCGGTAGCACCATAGCATTATTGGTTAACCATATTGAAATTGTTGATTTTTTTAGCATATTATATATATATGATGAGTTGCGCATATGCTAATGAAGTGGCGTGATAATGTACGACTTGTTGGTGTTACATTTATGTTGACATGTTATTTGAGTTACAAGTTCGTATGAGGTATTTGGTATTGTGATTGCAAATGGATAGGTTATATATATGTATGTATAATTATTGCACTCACTAAGCATTGCTTACCCTCTCATTGTTTACCATTTTATAGATTCCAGCTTGGACAAGGGTAAGGGCATACGTTTGGATTAGTTGTCTCCCGTTTGTGTTGACAGGGGATGCTTTTGGGATAGCTTTTGAAGTGGCCGAACGTTTTGGGTAGTTTAGCCCCAAACCATGCTCGAGTGTCGTTTGGATTATTAACTATCATTTGTTGTTGGTCAAACTTGTATCACATTCGTTAATGGCCTTTGTGCCTTTTTGTAAACATTAAACTCGTAGTATGTTTTGACGAATCGTGTGGAATGGGTTACATATTTAATTGGCGCGTAAATGTGTATTATATTTTAAAAAAAATTATCGTACGGAGTACGGGTTGGGTTGTTTCAAGTGTATAAAGATTCCAGAGTATAACGTAGCACAGTACGCACAAATACGCAGTTTCGCAAAAATCACAAGGCACAAAAACAAGTCGAAAAAGTCGGGTCGTTACAATTTGGGAACCCGAACAGGAATCAGCATTTCAAACCTTGAAAAAGAAGTTAACCACTGCACCTATCTTATCACTTCCTGAAGGCAGTGACGATTTCGTCGTTTATTGCGATGCTTCGAAAAGTGGTTTTGGTTGTGTACTGATGCAACACACAAAGGTTGTTGCTTACGCCTCTCGTCAACTGAAGATTCATGAGCAAAATTACACAACGCACAATCTCGAGCTTGGAGCCGTTGTCTTTGCATTAAAGCTGTGGAGGCACTATCTTTATAGAACTAAGAGCACTATTTTCACCGATCATAAAATCCTCCAACACATCTTTGATCAGAAGCAACTAATATGAGACAGCGTCGATGGATTGAGACACTGAACGACTATGATTGTGAACTTCGTTATCACCCTGGCAAGGCAAATGTTGTAGCCGACGCTTTGAGCCGAAAGGAGAGGATGGCACCTCTTCGTGTCCGAGCCTTGAACATCACCATTCATTTGAACCTCAATAGCCAGATCCAAGTAGCCCAAGATGAGGCTTTCAAGGAGGAGAATATATCTCATGAATACTTGAACATTCTCATTTCTCGATTTGAAGTTAAGGAAACTGGACTCCGATGCTATGCCGGAAGAATTTGGGTATCTCGTTATGGAGATCTACGGAACCTTATACTAGATGAAGCCCACAAGTCGAGATATTCGATTCACCCAGGAGCCGGTAAAATGTACCACGATATTAAGGAATAGTACTGGTGGCCTAATCTTAAGAAGGACGTTGCAACTTATGTTGGTAAGTGTTTGACTTGCTCGAAAGTTAAGCCAAACATCAGAGGCCTTCTGGGTTACTACAACAACCGAAAATCCCGCAATGGAAGTGGGAAAGGATAACAATGGATTTCATTATGAAGCTACCAAAGACGGTGGGCAGATACGATACCATCTGGGTTATTGTTTACCGTCTTACTAAATCTGCACACTTCTTAGCCATGAAGGAAATGGATACGATAGAGAGACTCGCTCAACTATACATAAAAGAGGTTGTATCTCGTCATGGTGTGCCCTTATTGATCATCTCAGATCGTGATCCCCGTTTTGCTTCCAGATTTTGGCGTTCTTTGCAAGAAGACTTGGGGACTCGTCTCGACATGAGCACTGCGTATCACCCGCAGACCGATGGACAAAGCGAACGCACAATTCAGACTTTGGAGGACATGTTGCGTGCATGTGTCATTGATTTCGGAAAGGCTTGGGAAAGGCATTTGCCGCTAGCCGAATTCTCTTACAACAATAGTTATCATTCGAGCATTAATGCTGCACCTTTTGAAGCGTTGTATGGCCGCAAATGCCGATCTCCTATTTTTTGGGCCGAAGTAGGCGAAACGCAAATCACCGGACCCGAGATAGTCCATGAAACAACTGAGAAGATTGTCCAAATTCAAGCGAGACTCAAGACGGCCCGTGATCGCCAAAAGAGTTATGCCGACCTTAAATGTAAAGACTTTGAATTCAACGTGGGTGACCGTGTAATGTTGAAGGTCACACCTTGGAAAGGTGTAATCCGTGTTGGAAAATGTGGAAAGTTAAATCCGTGATACATTGGTCGTTTTGAAATCTTGGAGCGTGTTGGACCAGTTGCTTCCCGTTTGGATCTTCCGACTCAATTGAGCTCAGTTCATCCTACTTTTCACGTATCAAACTTGAAGAAGTGACTTGCTGAACCGGAACTTGTCATGCCACTGGAAGAACTTACGATTGATGACAAACTCCACTTCGTGGAAGAACCTGTTGAAATTATGGACCGTGAGGTCAAAACTTTGAAACGCAACAAGATTCCGATCGTCCGAGTACGATGGAATGCCAAACGAGGACCTGAGTTTACCTGGGAACGAGAGGATCAAATGATGCAGAACTATCCTCACCTTTTCCCAACTCCTCCATCTACCTCAGCTTATAATTTCAGGACGAAATTTTCTTTAAGAGGTGGGTAATGTAACGACCCTGGATTTTCCAACTTTTATTATTAATATTTATTATTAATACTTGCGTGTTAATAAATGTATTTTTATACATTTACTTGTTACCGTATTTGACTTTACATGTCCCGACTTGTCTTTGTGACACACGTACTTTTCACGAATAATATTTAGAATATTATTTACGTTCATGATTAATTATTATTGATCATTTTTAATTAACTAGTGTAAGTAGTTAATTACTTGGGCTTTTTATTTATTTGTTGGTTACTTGGACTTGGACTTTTATTATATGGACTTGGAAGCCCACCCTACACACTTAATGGACTACTAAGCCTATCTTTTAAGCTAATGAATCATTAAGGAAAAACATGGTTTAATTAAGTTAATGATGAGACAAATACTACAAGCATGCTAGAAACTCTTCCCCATACATTTAACTTTAATCTATTCTAAGCTTTCACCACTCTCCCACACATGAAAGTTGAGTTTTGGCTTTCCCCTTTGAGCTCCAAAAACCGTCGGTCAACAATGGGGAGGAGGGAGTTTTTTTTTAAATTTTTTTGTTACTTATTTGCAAGCATTCCTTCATTTTACACACACTCCATATTTACACTTTCATTTCTCTCACTTTTTCTCTCAAACTTTGTAAGTTACAAAATTTATTTCTTCTTTCTTTTTCTCCTTGAAACCGAAATCTTCATCATCATTATTACTAGTTTCATTAGTTTGTTGTTGTTTGTTGTTGTTAAAGATCAAGTTCTATAACTTGTATCTTCATATAATCTTGGTTACTTTCATCTTTGTTTGATGAAGAACCAAGAACAAGGATCTAAGTTCTATAACTTATAGTTCTATACTTAAATGTTATAAGATTTAAAGTTCATAAACTTTATAATCATACTTGTGTTCATGTTTTGTAGACTTAAATTCTTAAGATCCAAGCTTGACTTGAATCTTCTTAACTATGAAACAAACATGAACATAGTACTTGTAACTTTAGTTTATTTCTTTCTTTTGTAAGTACTTTAAAGTTGTGATGTTGTTAATTTGGTCAAGTATTACTAGTTAAACTTGATCTCATATTTCTTGAAACTAAAGTTAACTTTATAAGTTCAAGAACATGGAAGTATAACTTTCTAGTTATAACTTCATATACTTATTTTGGATCTAAGTTTATATAACTTATGGTCTTCTAATTTTGTTGTAAATAAGAGCTTATAAGCTTACATACATTCTACAAGTTGAAAATCTAAGTTTCATAACTTATGGTTTCATTAAAGTGAAGATCCAAGTTCTATAACTTAGGATCTAACTTAAGAACACTAGATCTAGACTTTCTAGTCTAGGATCTTTAAGATCTAGCTAAGATCTAAGTTCTACAACTTAAGATCTTGTTTATTTAGTTTACTTTCAGATTTGTAGCTTAATATTACTATTAGAACTCATGTATGTGTCGGATCTAAGATCATGATGTAACTTTGGTTCATCAAACTACTTACAACCCTTAATTGAGTTGTGCTACATATCTTAGACTTACACTAGTGTTATGATGGTCAAAACTTGGTTAAGATGATGCAAACACATCAACGAGTTGTACACTTGAAGCTATAAGCATCAAGGATGAGAACCGTGATGAGCATCAAGCACCAAGAACCCACTGGAACACTTTAATTACTGTTTTCTGGAATTGATAAATAACCTGGGCTACTGGAAAAGTTGATTTCCAGATAGTTCGGTTCGATTAGATGATTTTCCATTTAGACCTCGTCTTAATCCGAGTTACGGTTTAGGATCTATGGCCCTCCGAAAGTCACTACACCCTTTTAACGTTGTGCTGAAATTTCTGACCTACTCGCACTTAAACCATCACCAAGGTCAAACGAAGACGAGTTTGGTTGTGGAAATTGGTCAGCCTCTAGGGGACTCATATATGGAGCCATGGCCACTGGTCTCTCCTCATTTCAGTTTGTATAGAGGTCGTGGCGACTGAACGAAATCAGCCTTTATTTCAAACTCTATTCTTCATTGAAACTTACTTTACACTTTTTGATTAATGATGAATGATGATGATACTTAAGACCTAATTTACATACTTTTAAACCTTTGGGAACGATTTACTGACTTAGTAACTTTTGACTTAGGTTGAGGACATTACGGACCAACCACTTGCTTACTATTCCCGCGTATCGAATTTTACTACTTTTAACTATGAGTTATAGCATCCCTTTTTACTTTAACTATTTTGGGAACTGAGAATACATGCGCATTTTACGTTTTACATACTAGGCATGAGTACTTAAACTTTATATATGTGTGGGTTATACAACGGCATAAACTTTCCCCTTAGCTCGGTAACGTTTAGTCATTGGTCTTTGAACCGGTGAACGCTAATCTTAGATATGGATCCACAGGGTTTGACATCCCCACTCGGGCTAGTAGCACTAGCATTTAATGGGTGTTTAATACTTCGTAAACTTACGCACTCTCCATGTGTACTTTTAGGGGGTGTTATTTACGTTAAGTTAGTTACCAAGTGCCCACGGTTATACATATACTTTTCATACTGCTTTGAAACACTGAAATCTCGTGGCCTACCTTACATTACTGTTATACTTAAACTATAGCTCACCAACATTTGTGTTGACAATTTTAAGCATGTTTTTCTCAGGTGCTTAAGGTTTGGTTGCTTCCGCTATAGTTGTCATGCTTTGTAGACTCCCGATGTGCTTATAAGAGATGTCTTAGCATGAAATATTTAATTTGCATTCAAACTATGTTACTTTTGAAACGATGAATTTGTAACGACCTATGGGTCACGTACTATTATTATTGCCTTCTATTCTTAGAAGCACACTATCGGTTGTAAAACTTTTAATATTGGTTAAGACATCACTCCGTTTTATGAATGCAAACTTATTTTAAAATAGTATATAGAGTTTGACCTTGTAATGATCCTGTTGTTGATGATCCGTACACGTTAATTTTGTACGGGGCGTCACAACATAAGGTCATTCACCGAAATGTGACCGAAACTCGGAATGCAAAATAACCGTAGATCTCAACCTAGAGAACATATGTTGGTCAATACATGTCTAACAAGCTAGGTCTGGTCATAGTGTATCACAATCCTAATGCTCGAGATCGAATGCAAAAGTTAACAAAAGTCATCTCAAAAGTCAACCTGACCCAATATGATCTTTAAATCTATACATGTTTATTAACATAGTATAACTCTTGATAATTGAACGAATTTATAGTTTATCAAACTCAAAATATTATTTATTTCAGAAGCTATATTATATTTGAATTATCATGGCAATCGAAAATACTTTATTATTTCACATAGTTTTCCAATACTTGTAAAATCAGATTGTAGTGTTTATAAAACTTTAAAACATGATAAGACAGTCAACTTTGACAATTAATCAACAAAATAACACGTGTCTTATGTAGAAATTCATTTGCTCGATTAGTAATATATAAAAAAAATCTCATTTATCAATATCATAGATAAGTTGTTTAAATATTAATTTACAGTTTCAAACACAATTTCAATTAACATCAAACATAATTCAGTTGACCATATCTTTTAATCCGTTCATCGAAATCACGCGATTTCTAAATGAAAAGTTAATAATTTTTCGTCAGCTTTCCAAAAACATGTGTACCATATACTTTATATCAGTAGCATCTGTATCAAATTCTTGATTCATCATAAACTATCTAACGACAAAATTAAAGCATACAAGCATGCATAAACATATATACCCGAGCACTAGACATGGATACACTATTAATATATAAAAGATAAGATGTGAATGCTCACGTATCAATATTGTGATTCAATATTGTAGGAAAGTACGTAGACGCAACCGAGATGATAAACACTAGGTTTGACTTGCAAACAATACCCACGAACATTACTCATAACCTCCATAGCTATAACCCATAGTTTCCTTAGCTCTATCCCGCTTTTAAAACCCGTTTTGAAATAACTCGCTCATAACCTCGTCGTAGTATTTTATGTTTAATACTACTAATAATAATAAGATTAATAATATATTAATCTTAATAATAATAATAATAATAATAATAATAATAATAATAATAATAATAATAATAATAATAATAATAATAATAATAATAATAATAATAATAAATATATTGTTGACATATGTTTATATAATAGTTTAGTGGCGCACGGTTTTAATCATTGTTTGTAATGTATTTACTATTAATTACCATGGTAACAATGTAACTTTTGTAACTAGGGAGGTTGTCATATATAAACAACCTCCCCACAACTAATGCAACAAGTTATCCATTTGACATTTACTCTTCTTATGCTTTTCTCTCTAGTGTTCTTGAATAACTAATACTTTCAACCCACTAATCAACTTACAAATGGGTCGATCTAGGCTTCTTTAGGGACTAACAATTGGTATCAGAGCGGGACATGCTATCTTGCTTGTAGATCCAAAGATTGAAGCCTCTAGATTCGTGTTTTGAAGTGCTTGGTGTTATTCGGTTGAGGTATCACGATTAATCTTTATTTGATCATGAACTTGCTTGTTATTTGTTAAGTATATGTATGTTATCTACTTGAAATCTGTCTAAAACGTGTTTCATGTACTGAATTCTTCATACTCTAACTCAAATTGGCTTGCTTATTAAAGATCTATGCACGAAAATGTATATCTGACCTTAATCTGTCATGATTTTCTTAATGTTTAACAAGCTTTATCTCATGAAAACGTTATTTATGTCAAAATTGTATGAAACTTATGAAGTTTTCTAGCAATTAAGTGCTTAGCTCATGTACTTTGATCATATTCATATTTCTACTGCCATGACTGAGTTTATATGTTTTTGTCTCTTTATTTCAAGATTTAATCGAAATTTGTGTGGTAATAATCACTCTTTTGTGTTAAGGTTAATTAAAGGTCCTAATCTTACTTGATTCATTGCTATTGTGCACTCAAATCATGCTAAATCTGCTTTAAAACCATTTAATACGCTCGAAAACCCCTTCTGGGTTTGATTCTGCTCAAAAACCTCTCAGGGTTGCACCACTACAGTGATACCCTAAGGTTCTTGCTCGAAAAACCTGTTCATACACCCACGTGTCGAGTCTGTTTTGGCTCCAAACTTTGGACCCTTAGTCAATACCCACCGATATTGCTATTACCCGATAGTTTTAAGTGTGAAAAGGACATGTCCTTGACATAATCCCATGATTTGTGTCATAGAGGACAAAGGACTTGTCCTTTTGTGCATAAGCTTGTACTTTTGTGTAAGTATTCACGTGCATAGGTATTCTCTCTCTTAAAGTCAAACAACTTGAACTTAAAACAAACTGAATTAAGTGTTTTCAGTCAAATTTGCTCGAAAAAATTGTGAAAAGTGTAATTTTTGCTCGAGAACAGTGTGTAATTTGAGTATTTGCTCGAAAATTGTGCCAAAAAATTAAAGAATTGACTGAAAACAGTGTTTTTATTGCCCAAAAACCTTGCACGAAAATCTTTTCTGCTCGAAAATCTTAGTTCTTTGTCTCATTGTGCTCGAAAACTCAGTTTCCAGAAAACCTGGTTTTGCTCGAAAACCGCCCTGTTTTGAAGGCTTGGTTTTGTTTGAAACCCTAGTTATCGGCTCGAAAATTTAGGTGCTCTAGAACTAGGTTTGTGCTCGAATACCTTACCTGCTCGAATACTTGCCTGCTCTAAAAGTTTACTTGTGCCTTATTATCTTGCCTGCTCGAAAACCTAGGATCTTGCTCCCATAACTATCTGCTCGAAAACCTTCCTTTCTTATCACCTTGTTGCTGCTCGAAAACATAGTCTGATTTGAAAATTGGCTTTGCTCAAAAACCACTTGGTTTATACAAGTGGTTTTACTCCAAAACCCTAATTTCACTCTGTTTATACAAGTAATTCCCCACTCTCAAAACCTCATCTTAACAATCTCTTGTCAACCTCTTTTGCACCATTCAGTCTACACTCTTAGTTAAGATGGCTACTGCAAACCGTGATGCTTTGGTCGTGGGCTCGGATACTCGTCCTCCCATGCTATTCGAGGGATTGTATGACGAATGGAAAGGAAGATTCGACAACTTCATCGATGGAAAGGGAGAACAAACCAAATACCTCTGGGAGTCATTTCTCAATGGACCTAAGATCTCACTTCATCCTGACACCGGCGCGGTTCTAAAACCCTATGAACTCCAGGGTGAAGAAGCCAAGAGAGCTCAAGCCGATATTGATTCCAGATCCATTATCATGCAAGCTCTTCCTCATGACATGTACAAATCCGTCAGCTCTCTGAAATCCGGAAAAGAACTTCTAGATGTAATCACTCGTCAACAGGAAGGATATAGCCAATCCGACCAGACAAAACTTGACATAGCTCTCGCAATGTATGAGGACTACTTTCATAAACCTGACGAACCTTTAAAGGACTACTACAGACATTTCCGTGAGGTCATAAATGAGCTAAAGAAGGTTGGAGTGAAAAAGGAAAATCAAGAGCTGAACATGAAATCCCTGAAGAAACTGAATGCCACCTGGACACCATACGGAAACAACTTCCGTGCCTCCAAAAACACCAAGAAGTACAACATCCATGAAGTTGTAGGGAAACTAATGAATCATCAACCTGATGTTCTAGCCGCCCAAAACCCTAAATCCAACCTCGCTGAAACCAGTGATCCAATGGCTCTGTTTATTAACAAAAGCTCCACCAAAACCCCTTCCAACCGCTCCAACTCACTCAAAGCAAAACAAACCATTTCCTCTGATGAGGACACATACTCTGACGTTTATGAAGAGCATCGAGATCTCGTCAAGGCTGCCGCAATATTCAGCAAGCAACTGAATCTCAGGAGATCATCTGGAGGTTTTAGCAAGAACAACAACAATCGAACCTCATCCAGCTCTTCATACTACAAAAAACCCGAAACCTCAACCACTCAATATCGGACTCCTGACAACAAGGACCCCGATAATGTTTGTTTCAATTGTGGTAAAATAGGTCACTTTGCACGAGAATGCATACTACCCAAATGAAAGGATGCTGAGTACTACAAGAAAAGATGTTGCTAGCCCAAGATTCCGAAAAGGGGAAGGTCCTCAAAGCCTCAGATGATGTTTGGCTGAACTGGTCAGATAGTGAACAGGAGCCCGAACGAGCTAATGTAGTGAAACTCACCAACATGAACCGTGCTCCTAACAATGTTTCTTCCGATGACGAGGAAGAGGTACAACTTTACACCGACTTAATTCATGAATATTATAACTCTGTAAATAATAGCTCTGAATGTGTTTCTGATGTATTGGATGCACCCTCTAAGAGACCTAATGACCCACATGTCCAAATTAATGTGTCCATTAGAGATGAACTTGCTTCTAATAATCATGATAGAGTGCTCCATGAATTGCTTGATATGTATGTTGACAACTTTGCTAAAATGAGTAAGAACCTTATATCACTTGCTAGTCAGGTTAGTGGACTATAAAATGAGAACCATAGGTTAAAAGCTGAATTGAAAATCAAAGTGTCAAATAATGCATACCTAACACTTCAGAAGGATCTAGCTGAAAAAGTAACACAATTGAAGGGGATAGAATCTAGTGTGAGACCGTTACGAATAGAAAGGACAGACTTTAGGTTAAGAAATGATGTTCTTAGTGAGAAAGTAGACAATGCAGAGAAAGAAATTAAGAAACTCACTGCTTCTAAGAAAACTCTTCTAGATACCTTAGAATAAAAGATAAGAGAACCCATTTTCGATCTTGCTAACAAAACCTCTGAATGTTCTAAACTTACTGCACATAATCTTGAGCTTCAAACTCGTCTAGGTCAATTTGAAGAAAAGCTCTACAGGACTGAACAGTCTAAGGTTGTTTTAGTAGGACATATCTCGAATCAAACTTTGTTCATGAATCGACCAAAGGACTCCTTCCATGAGAACAAAGGCCTGGGCTTTGAAAATCCTCTCATCTTATCCAATATGGCCAAAGCTGAGCCCTGTCTGTATGATAGTAGATATTTGATGATTGGCCTACCTGCACTACTCACATTTGCATCCAACAGTGAGGTTGAGGAAGCATTGGCTAAAAGATCAACTAAAATGAAAATAGAAATTGCTCTAATCTATGATAAAATCAAAGCTCTTTATTTGAAAAAGAAAAACTCATTTTAACGTGAAAGCTTACCTGATTTATTTAATGAGAATGAAAGTTCGGAAGGTCAAAAACTTGTTGTCTACTTACCAACCCTGGTATTAGAAAAACACATCATCAGTTTAGAAAAGAAACTTTTCGAAAATAAAATGAAATCTTTTGACAATGAACGAAAATTTTTGATGATCATAAAAGCCATGCAACACCAAATCTCACTCCATGTGTCCACAAATGATCAACTTGCTCATGATGTGCATGAACTTCAAAAACAGATTGCTAGTCAAGCGACTACTTTCTGTGAAATGATTTCAAAGTCCAAAGCCCCTCAGGAACCGCCACCCTGCCACCTTATAGAACCCTCAAATGTTCTTACTGATTCTCTCAGGGAAGAAATCGATGATTTAAAACTTGAACTAAAAGAATATAAGAAACATGTTGCTCTTATTGAAAAGGACAACATCGATTTGCAAGTAAAAGTTTTAAATAATCGTGACTTTGAAAAAGCCGAAGAGAATTTTGGTCCAACATTATCACAAGACTATTCACAACAAAAGGAATCAAAATCAATGCAAGAGAAATTTGTACCATGGGTACCCACTTATTCTCAACGAGTTCTTCCCCCACATCACCAAGACTTTCCTTACACTACTGTAGTGAACTCAAGGAAACCTGTCATTCCTGCTGTCACCATCCTAAAAAACCCTAATCATGGCTCTCGTTTAGAGATGATTGTCACTAAAAGGGTTGCTGATCCCAAACCACCACATTCCTCAACCTTGATGAGAAAGCCAAACAACCCTGTTCGAAGAATAATCCAAGAACATGGTGTGTATGACCACTCAGCAAGAAAATCCCATAACCACCCTGCACCGCCTATTCTAGACAGGAGGGGTGGTTCAAGCAGCCCTCACATCCACCGAAATATCAACCACTCTAACTCCTTCCAGAGCAACAGTGGTAGATCATTGAAACACAACCCTGAATCCATCAGTCATCCGCAACTACCAAATCTCAACTATGCTGCAAAGTGGGTATCTGATGGATTAACTAAGACTCAAAAGTGAAACCGTCGCAAAAGAGCACAAAGGGCTAGACAGTCATTACTTAAAGACATGAATCGTTTTCAAACTGGGTCTAAATTTGGTGTTTTAAATTTCACATGGCCTAAACCAAAACAAAGCATTTTGAAAGCGTGGAAACCCAAGACTAAAACAGTCCAAGCATCCTCAAGTCTTGCTTCTCAGTCCGGGTCATTAATTTGTAATATATGTAAAAGACGTCTGTATTTTGGTCACCAAAACCATGATTCGTGTGTTGTAATGAATGTTCAGACCTTGTTGAATGTTTCATCTGATGAACCTAATGCTCTAAATTCTCTGAATGTGTCTGCTTACAAGGAACCCGAGATAACAGGGGTCCCTAAAACTTGTGCTTAACTCTGTTTTGCATGTTATCCCAGCATGTGTTTGGTATCTGGATTTTGGTTGTTCCAGACACATGACTGGTGATAAATCCATGTTGACAAACTATGTCAACAAGTTCCTAGATACAGTTCGCTTTGGAAATGATGAAATTGCAACCATCGAAGGGTATGGTGATTATGTGTTCAATGGTGTAACCATCAAACGCGTGTCCTATGTTCGAGGCCTTAGGTGCTGTCTCTTCAGTGTTAGTCAATTCTGTGACAGTGATCTCCGCATGATATTTGAAAGGTCAATGTGCTGTGTTCAAACCATGGAGGGAGAAAATTTACTCGAAGGAAAACGTGAATCCACTCTTTATTTTCTTGCCATGAAAAACATGTCTTCTGATCTACAACCACTATGTCTGGTTTCTAAAGCTTCCTCTGAAACCTCATGGTTGTGGCATCACCAGATGTCACACCTTCACTCTCAGAACCTCAACAAACTAGTTTCCAATAATCTTGTTGATGGTGTTCCACTCATCTCATTTGATTCCACACACGTTTGCCCATCCTGTGCTATGGGAAAGATTCATAAATCCTCCCACAAATCAAAAACCGAATTCAACACCACCAGTCCATTACATATGCTATACATGGATCTTTGTGGACCAATGCGTATTTCCAGTCTAGGCAGTCGAAAATACATTCTGGTGATAGTTGATGACTATTCTCGTTACACCTGGTTAGATTTCTGAAAAGCAAGTCTGAAACTCCCAAAACAATCATTGAATTCCTAAAAAGAATTCAACTCTCCATCAATAAACTAGTTCGAATCCTCATCACTGATAACGGCACGGAATTTTAAAACTCGGTTCTTAATTCTTATCTTGACCAACCGGTATAACCCATCAATCCTCTGCTGCTAGCACTCCACAACAAAATGGCGTAGTTGAAAGACGAAATCGTACTCTTGTTGAAGCCGCAAGAAAAATGCTTGTTTATTCCAAATTACCTTCGTCCCTCTGGGCTGAAGCTGTTAACACTGCATGCTTCACCCAAAATTGGTCCATCGTAAACCATCGGTTCGACAAAACTCCATATGAACTTCTTTTCAATCATCGACCCAACGTGAAGTACTTTCGCATTTTTGGATGTGTGTGCTATGTTCTAAATGACGAGGACAACCTTGGAAAGTTTGATGTTCGCGGTGATAAAGTAATATTTATTGGCTACTCTCAAGATCGTGTGGCATATCGTGTTTATAATCGTCAAACTCGAATCATTATAGAAAGAACCAATGTCAAGTTTGACGAGATGTCTGGAATGGTGCTTGGTCATAACAGCTCTCGCCCTGGTCTCAATTCTGATCCTCACTTTCGACATGTTCCACTGGCCTCCTCTGATGATCTGGATGTGTTGTTTGAACCCATCATCCCTCCACTGTCGTCAAACCCTACGGTACCCTCTGAACCTGCTCCCCCTGAATCAATCACAATCGATTCCTCTACTCCAGCGGTCGTGGGTGAATCACCATCCGACGAAAGTAATTCATCCAAATTTCTTCTTCTGGATGACCTTGACACTGGAGTGTCTTCCTCAAACAACGCTCCCATTACCAACTCTCATCCTCCAACTATTGAATCGCCTCCTCTCGAATCTAGTGAAGATTCTCCTTCAAATGAAACAGATACTAGGTCCTTAGACGCTGCAACTCCTCCCATACTTTCCACTGAACAAAATGCATATACCCTTGTTCCTCTGTGGGAAGAAAATGCCACCTACCCTACTGACAACACTGAACTTACTGGATCCTCATCCTCTTCTCATATCGACACCTCTCTTAATGATGGATCTACTTCACCTCTTCCACATTCCACGATATGGACTGTGGATCATCCAATTCATCAAATCATTGGTGATCCAGACGCTTATGTCCGCACTCACAAGGCTTCCAACAATGAATGACTCTTCGCTGCCTTTCTGAGCACGATCGAACCTAAAACTGCTTTTGAGGCCCTCCAAGATCCTGACTGGTGTATTGCAATGTAAGAAGAAATTCATCAATTTGATCGGCTTGAAGTATGGGAACTTGTTCCTCGTCCATCTGGAAAAACCATCATTGATGCCAAGTGGATCTTCAAAAATAAGAAGGATCCTCACGGCATCATTATTCGTAACAAAGCACGTCTTGTAGCAAAAGGATATAGACAACAAGAAGGAATTGACTATGATGAAACATTTGCTCCTGTAGCTCGATTAGAAGCCATCTGTCTATTTCTATCATATGCTGCTCACCAGCGATTCATCGTTTATCAAATGGACGTAAAAACTGCTTTTCTAAACGGCATTCTTCAAGAAGAGGTCTATGTCAGTCAACCTGAAGGTTTTGTTGACTCCAAACGCCCCAACCACGTATATCTCCTTTCCAAGGCTCTTTATGGTCTAAAACAGGTGCCCAGGGCGTGGTATGAAACCCTGGCCGTATTTCTTCTCAAGAATGGTTTCTCAAGTGGAACCATTTACACGACTCTATTGATCAGAAAACAGAAAGAACACATCTTGTTAATTCAAGTCTATGTTGATGACATCATCTTCGGCTCTACTTCCCCCGCTCTCTGCTATGAGTTTTCTGAACTCATGAAAAACAAGTTTGAAATGAGCATGCTAGAAGAACTCCATTTCTTTCTAGGATTAGAAGTTAAACAACTTCTAAAGGGGATTTTCATTGGTCAATCAAAATACATTTCTGATATGTTCAAAAAGTTTAACTTTTCTGAGATGAAAATCAGCCCCACTTCAATGTCAATCAACATTTCATTACATGCTGATCTGGATGGTCAATCTTTCAATCAAACACTCTATAGGAGCCTAATTGGCTCATTGATGTATCTCACTGCTAGTAGACCTGACATAATGTTTGTTGTATGTCTTTGTGCCCGATTTCAAGCCAACCCTAGGTACTCTCACTACAAGGCCGTCATGAGATTATTTAGCTATCTCAAAGGCATGCCCAATCTCGGAATCTGGTATCCTTTCGGGACTGGATTCAACCTTACGGCATTCACGGATGCTGATCATGGTGGTGACCAAGTAAACCCGAAAAGCACCTCTGGTGGTCTCCAATTCCTAGGTCGCAAATTAGTCAGCTGGTCATCCCGCAAGCAAAACTACATCTCTCTTTCCACAGCTGAGTCTGAGTACATTACAGCCACAAGCTGTTGCTCCCAAGTGTTGTGGATGCAGTCCCAACTACTTGACTATGGATTCAAATTCCACAAAATCCCGATCTACTGCAACTCTCAGAGTGCCATTGCTATCTCTAGAAATCCAGTTCACCACTCTCGAACCAAACACATTGACATTCACTATCACTTTATTAAGGATCATGTTGAAAAGGGGAATGTTAAATTGTATTTTGTACCCACCAAAAGTTAACTTGCGGACTTACTGACCAAGGCCCTAGATGAACCCACATTTAAAAATCTAGTTGGTAAAATTGGCATGGTTGATTTCTTTTCCATTTAGGAACCTGGCAAGTGCCTAGGGGGAGTGATGCACTTACCTAGGGGGAGTATTGCGTTTTTTAAAATCTGATGCATCACATTTTGAGGGGGAGATGAGAACAATGGCTCTCACATAAATTACAGTGTGAAACCCGGTATTATAATTTGATTTTCAAAATCTAAACTGACTTTTACACAAATAACAATGTAAAACTCGTTCTTCAAATCTAACTCTCCTGAAACCGGCAACTATCTAGGGGGAGTTAACATCAAAATGTCAGCGATGACGGAGGATGTGTCCTGGTGACTGCCTCAGGAGGATATGTCTATATGACTGCCTCAAAATCTCAGTCAACAAATGACGGAGGATGTGTCCCTGTGACTGCCTCAAGAGGATGTGTCTAAATGACTACCTCAAAAATCTCAGTCAACAAATGACGGAGGATGTGTCCCGGTGACTGCCTCAAGAGGATGTGTCTATATGACTGCCTCATGGTTCCTGGTCTTAATAACTGTTAAAACCCGAGAAAATTAAATTTTGAAAAATAATTAAAGTTTAATCTTTAACTTGATTATTTCACAGAATTTCTTAAAAATCTTAAAGGTTATCATGATGTACCAAAATCCCATTAAAATCCAAATCTGCTTAAAGTTTTCGAGCAAGTTCATATGATGAAGGTTTTCGAGCAATTGTTCCTAAAGTATAAATTTTCGAGCAATGCATCTGGTTTTATTGTTTCTCGAGCAAAACTGACTGAAAATTGAATTTTTCAGTCATCACGTGTCTATATAAGGATGAAAGCTCACTTTTTAACCCAACATTTTCAAATCTCACTTTAAAATTTTTTATATCCAAGACCCACTTGCTCTCTAGGAACACCATCATCACCATCACTGTTCACCTTCCTCACACTTAAAATAAATCGGTATTTTTCTCTAAAATTCATGTGTTTGTGATTAAATTAGTAGTCTTGTAGAAGCTTTATAGTCTCTGTAATCACTTAAATACATAAAAATGCCATGATTTGTATGACTATTTGTTTAAATCTCTGTTTTGTATGCACAGGGGTTTCGAACCCTAAGACCTTGAACTGATCAATTACACCTATAATGCAAACCTGTTATGAGAAATTGACTTAGGGTTCATCTATGTGATGAATAGATCATGATTACTTCCTCTAATCCATTGTTAGATGCTGGTGTCATCCCAATTTCGAAAGGGGGACAATTTTAGGGTTCATAACTATTTTTGAGCATAACATAGGTTTAGCCTTAATTCATGCTTTTGATCGAGTTAGGTTTATCATAGTTTTCACTCGTTAAAACTTAATTTGGCCTAATTTGTTGATTTTTCTGCTAAAGTAATGAATATGTACTCAAACAGACAGAGTGCTCGAAAATCTCATGTTTTCGAACGCTCGAAAACAGTGCTCGAAAAAGTTACTGACTGAAAACCTTTAAGTCTCTGTATGAAAAATTTGTTTGTGCCTGAAAAAGTTATTGACTGAAAACCTTATGTGCTCGAAAAAATGACTGTATAAAATCCTCTTGTGTCCGAAAAAGTGTTTGACTGAAAATCTTATGTGCTCGAAAAAGGTCTGCTTGAAAAACTCTTTTCTGCTCGAAAATGTGTTCTGACTGAAAAACTTTGACTGCTCGAGAAAGTGTTGTCTGAAAATGTGTTGACTGAAATCCTTTATTGTATGAAATGCTCAAAAATTGCTTGCACGAAAACCTTCTTGCTCAAAAACCTTTCTTTGTTCAAAATTGCTAAGTGTCATTGCTTTTTCAAATGTACTTTGACAAATTTTTTAAACTGACTCAATTAAATGTTTTGTCACCATATTCACAAAAATACCAAATGAATGGTGTGTTAACTAATCATGCTCATGATATCACAGCAATGTCAAACAACGCCTTTTTCACTAAGGATGTTCCTACCCCCTGTGATTACTGGATTCCTATCCTTTTAAACCACCCATTACACCACCTATTCATTGAAACAGAAAATGTCTCTGAGCGACAACTCTAATTAAGGAGGGACACCATGACCTATCACCCAGCCACTGAGAATGACCCCGATCACTTCACCTTTTTAGTTGCCTGAAATCCTGATCACTCAACCTCCTTTACTCTAAGAGACATGAGACGGTACTTAGGCATTCCCAACAGACAACAATATGATGCCTTCCCTTCTGAAGATAATATGTTAGCTGCTGTTCGTCAGCTCGGGTATGAAGGTGAACTCCGAAACATAAGGGCTTTCAAGAAGCAATGCATGGCACAACGGTGGGCGGTACTGTACACTTTTATTAACCGATGTTTCAACCCGATGAAAACAGGAACCGATCACATTACAATATTCCTGCTAAAGATCTTTTATGGGATTATGTTTCTACCTAATGCTGATTTCGGCCAAGCTCTATGGGATCGGATGATTGAAATTCACACCAACCCTCCACTCCCATCTTACATCCAATTTCGAAGATTCTATGCCATTATCCTTTCATCCATCCTACATGACGCTCATCTATCTCCCAATCCTCTCCTACATGACAGGAGTAAGCCTAATACAGAACAAGAAGGTATTTCCTTTATTCAACAACGAATCAGATCAAAGAACGTGCAAGGCGAACTAATTCCTGCTCATCTGCTCAATCTTGGACCACGTGACGATCCAAGAATCATTGCATATATGAGAGAGATAGGAGCTCCTATGGATCCTCTACAACCCAGGGATCTTGCCCCAGGAGCTGATAAGACACCTGATGAGGGGTCTAGTAAGCGAGGGTCAAAGAAAAGAAAACTTGAGGGGAAAAGAATTAAGGGTGAAAATAGGCCTAAAAGAAAAACAAAACCAAAGCAGGTAACCTCTGAACAACTTCAGAAGGTTCTTCATGATATTGATCAGAGTGATAAGAATGGAAATGAGAGTGGGGTTGAAAAATCAAGAGAGGATGTGCGGACCGGGAGTGAGATGGGGCAAAAAGAAAACGTTAGCCCCCCTCCCCCCCCCCAAACATTAGGAAGCCACTCAGATGCACAAACATCTATTTCATATGAGTTAGAATCGGCATCGCTAGATGAGATTCGCCAAAAACAATTTGAGAATGTGTCTAGTGCTCGTAAGGATTTGGTGCAGTCCTATACCGAACGTTCAGTGTCTATAGCTCAGAATGCAACAACAAGCGTAGAGCTTAGAAAATCTCCGAAAATTGCTTCTCTAAGATCGCTTGGAAGTCCTGTTTCAGTAGGCCTCACTGCTTAGCTCTCTAGCTCAACAGTGGTGACAACTGAGTTTCGTCAAGAATCTCAGGCTGTTTTCACTAACACTTCTCTGCAGGGCTCCATCACATCCTCACCAATTATCTCCATGGCTCTTTCACCACCACGATTAACATCACCACCACCTGATCTCAATGCTTCCCCACCACCGTTATCACCTCCAATCATGACATCATCTCCTATCACCCAGACTGTCACTCATCAACCAAATCTCACGTACATTCAACGGGAAAATGAATTTCACGCTTATCTTCTCTCAGTTAATCTTTCTGAGGGTGACTTCATCAGGAAAGCTATCCTTGGTCTTCTCAACTCTATTCAACTCATCCCAAATTATCCTCCAGTACTTGAACCAATCCCGTGTCGGCGACATGATGACCATCTTCCTCTATTCAACTCTATTTAACCATCTTCCTCCAGGCGACATGATGACCCCGATTCTGGCGGCCAACATGAGGGGAAGAATATCGGAGGAAGATCCACTGTGCATATCACTCAAATTATCAGTCAAACACAAACTCCACCTACCTCTTACAGGAAAGGGAAAGAAATTGTTGATGACTCTGATGTGCCTGAAGGAATGATCGAAGGGATCGAATACAGAGTAGAAGAAGATGATGTTGCCCCTGAAGGACATGACGTGATCACAATCAACTCTGATGATGAAGATGATTTCGATGAAGTTATGTTTGTTGATGTCAAAGAAGAAGTAGAAACCAAAATCAAAATGTCTGAAGAAGTGGTTACCTCAGCTGAAACTAATCTTGCTATGGTAGTATACACGAGTTCTGACATCGAACCCATCACCTCCCAGTCTGAAAAAATCATCTCATCCGCACCACAGCTTATCATACCAAAATCTGAAGAAGAAGAGGAAGAGTTCTTCAGAAACCTGAAACCCAAGCCTACTACGGTCATTGAAGGAGCATTCACTAAAGAAAATTACTTAAACTTAGAAGCTCCAGAAGAGGAAGAGCTGAATGAATTTGATCGGTTTGTTACTCAGGAATACACCGGTGAACCTGCACCAAGGTTTCCCAAACCTACTGCTCAACCAACTCCTGATCAATCCACGTCATCCGATCCTCAACATGGAGAATTCAACAAACACAGATCACTTCCGATCAAACTTGGTGAACCTCAATCTGAAGAGGTATTACAGGGCTGTTGGCTGGAGGAACAAGCTTATAGGTTCTTCGTAAGTGAAGATAAACTCAAAAACGTGCCTGTAGCTGAAAGGTTCAAACCAATCGGGTGTTATGATTTTCTCAATGACAAGGAAAAGTTGATAATGTACCGTTACCAAAGGCGGGTTTATAAGAACTGGGATGAGTTTGATATGGAAGACCAGAAAGAGAATCCGATTATCGTCATAAACAGTGTGTTTTGCAGATCATTATCTAAGAGAGTGTATACTCCATTTTTTAGAGTGATTCGTTCAAACGACCAAGAATACACGTTCCCGGAGTATGATCTGATTAAACTAAATCCAGTTGACGTATTGTTTCTATACAATTGGTTGAGAAACAAAATAAGAAAGACTTGTGTAACGACCCTGGATTTTCCAACGTTTACTTATTAATAATTATTATTATTAATACGTGTGATTAAACGAATGTATGTTATTACATTTACATGTTGCCATGATTGCCCGTACTTGAATTTTAATTGCCCGAAACGTCTTTGTGACACACGAAATTTTCAAGAATAATATTTTTAGAATATTATTTACATTCATGATTGATTTTATTAATCATTTTAATTAACCAAGGTTATTGGTTAATTACTTGGGCCTTTGTTGGATTTAGTTGTTAAATACTTGGACTTGGGCTTTAATTAGTGATTAATGGACTTGTTAGCCCACTCTACTTAATTAAATGGATTAACTAGCCCAATACTACATGTAAGTATCATCATTAAGTTTATCTAGCTAGTTTGTTATGAAATGTCCCGTTCTTATTGATTAAAAACGTTCCATATTAATTGATTTCGTTGCGAGGTTTTGACCTCTATATGAGACGTTTTTCAAAGACTGCATTCATTTTTAAAACAAACCATAACCTTTATTTCATAGATAAAGGTTTTAAAAAGCTTTACGTAGATTATCAAATAATGATAATCTAAAATATCCTGTTTACACACGACCATTACATAATGGTTTACAATACAAATATGTTACAACAAAATAAGTTTCTTGAATGCAGTTTTTACACAATATCATACAAGCATGGACTCCAAATCTCGTCCTTATTTAAGTACGCGACAGCGGAAGCTCTTAATAATCACCTGAGAATAAACATGCTTAAAACGTCAACAAAAATGTTGGTGAGTTATAGGTTTAACCTATATATATCAAATCATAATAATAGACCACAAGATTTCATATTTCAATACACATCCCATACATAGAGATAAAAATCATTCATATGGTGAACACCTGGTAACCGACATTAACAAGATGCATATATAAGAATATCCCCATCATTCCGGGACACCCTTCGGATATGATATAAATTTCGAAGTACTAAAGCATCCGGTACTTTAGATGGGGTTTGTTAGGCCCAATAGATCTATCTTTAGGATTCGCGTCAATTAGGGTGTCTGTTCCCTAATTCTTAGATTACCAGACTTAATAAAAAGGGGCATATTCGATTTCGATAATTCAACCATAGAATGTAGTTTCACGTACTTGTGTCTATTTTGTAAATCATTTATAAAACCTGCATGTATTCTCATCCCAAAAATATTAGATTTTAAAAGTGGGACTATAACTCACTTTCACAGATTTTACTTCGTCGGGAAGTAAGACTTGGCCACTGGTTGATTCACGAACCTATAACAATATATACATTATATATCAAAGTATGTTCAAAATATATTTACAACACTTTTAATATATTTTGATGTTTTAAGTTTATTAAGTCAGCTGTCCTCGTTAGTAACCTACAACTAGTTGTCCACAGTTAGATGTACAGAAATAAATCGATAAATATTATCTTGAATCAATCCACGACCCAGTGTATACGTATCTCAGTATTGATCACAACTCAAACTATATATATTTTGGAATCAACCTCAACCCTGTATAGCTAACTCCAACATTCACATATAGAGTGTCTATGGTTGTTCCGAAATATATATAGATGTGTCGACATGATAGGTCGAAACATTGTATACGTGTCTATGGTATCTCAAGATTACATAATATACAATACAAGTTGATTAAGTTATGGTTGGAATAGATTTGTTACCAATTTTCACGTAGCTAAAATGAGAAAAATTATCCAATCTTGTTTTACCCATAACTTCTTCATTTTAAATCCGTTTTGAGTGAATCAAATTGCTATGGTTTCATATTGAACTCTATTTTATGAATCTAAACAAAAAAAGTATAGGTTTATAGTCGGAAAAATAAGTTACAAGTCGTTTTTGTAAAGGTAGTCATTTCAGTCGAAAGAACGACGTCTAGATGACCATTTTAGAAAACATACTTCCACTTTGAGTTTAACCATAATTTTTGGATATAGTTTCATGTTCATAATAAAAATCATTTTCTCATAATAACAACTTTTAAATCAAAGTTTATCATAGTTTTTAATTAACTAACCCAAAACAGCCCGCGGTGTTACTACGACGGCGTAAATCCGGTTTTACGGTGTTTTTCGTGTTTCCAGGTTTTAAATCATTAAGTTAGCATATCATATAGATATAGAACATGTGTTTAGTTGATTTTAAAAGTCAAGTTAGAAGGATTAACTTTTGTTTGCGAACAAGTTTAGAATTAACTAAACTATGTTCTAGTGATTACAAGTTTAAACCTTCGAATAAGATAGCTTTATATGTATGAATCGAATGATGTTATGAACATCATTACTACCTTAAGTTCCTTGGATAAACCTACTGGAAAAGAGAAAAATGGATCTAGCTTCAACGGATCCTTGGATGGCTCGAAGTTCTTGAAGCAGAATCATGACACGAAAACAAGTTCAAGTAAGATCATCACTTGAAATAAGATTGTTATAGTTATAGAAATTGAACCAAAGTTTGAATATGATTATTACCTTGTATTAGAATGATAACCTACTGTAAGAAACAAAGATTTTTTGAGGTTGGATGATCACCTTACAAGATTGGAAGTGAGCTAGCAAACTTGAAAGTATTCTTGATTTTATGAAACTAGAACTTTTGGAATTTATGAAGAACACTTAGAACTTGAAGATAGAACTTGAGAGAGATCAATTAGATGAAGAAAATTGAAGAATGAAAGTCTTTGTAGGTGTTTTTGGTCGTTGGTGTATGGATTAGATATAAAGGATATGTAATTTTGTTTTCATGTAAATAAGTCATGAATGATTACTCATATTTTTGTAATTTTATGAGATATTTCATGCTAGTTGCCAAATGATGGTTCCCACATGTGTTAGGTGACTCACATGGGCTGCTAAGAGCTGATCATTGGAGTGTATATACCAATAGTACATACATCTAAAAGCTATGTATTGTACGAGTACGAATACGGGTGCATACGAGTAGAATTGTTGATGAAACTGAACGAGGATGTAATTGTAAGCATTTTTGTTAAGTAGAAGTATTTTGATAAGTGTCTTGAAGTCTTTCAAAAGTGTATGAATACATATTAAAACACTACATGTATATACATTTTAACTGAGTCGTTAAGTCATCGTTAGTCGTTACATGTAAATGTTGTTTTGAAACCTTTAGGTTAATGATCTTGTTGAATGTTGTTAACCCATTGTTTATTATAACAATTGAGATGTTAAATGTTTATATTATCATGATATTATGATATATAATATATCTCAGTATGATGTATATACAGTTAAATGTCGTTACAACGATAATCGTTACATATATGTCTCGTTTCGAAATCATTAAGTTAGTAGTCTTATTTTTACATATGTATTTCATTGTTAATACACTTAATAATATATTTAATTATCATTTAACATAATTAACCAAGTGTATCAATATCTTAATATGATTCATATGTACTTAGTAAGACGTTGTTATAACGATAATCGTTATATATATCGTTTTCGAGTTTCTTAAATTAATAGTCTCATTTTTATGTATATAACTCATTGTTAAAATACCTAATGAGATACATACTTATAATAAAAACATGTTTACTATATATATAACCATATATATGTCATCGTATAGTTTTTACAAGTTTTAACGTTCGTGAATCACCGATCAACTTGGGTGGTCAATTGTCTATATGAAACATATTTCAATTAATCAAGTCTTAACAAGTTTGATTGCTTAACATGTTGGAAACATTTAATCATGTAAATATCAATCTCAATTAATATATATAAACATGGAAAAGTTCGGGTCACTACATGTTACACTTGGAATCTAGTTACTTGATACTTCCCATGTAATCACCCTTAATATCCATCTTTTTAGTCTAACACATGTTAGTAACTAGTGAACAACTTCCCCCCTCCTTATTCCCTTGAAAACCGTAGCTTTGGCCTCATGAGGAGGTGTTTTTACTTTCAAATTTTTGATAACTTATTACTAGTTTTAACTCACACTTCATTCATTTCAAACACACACATACTTGCAAATCTTTTTTTCTCTCTTTTTGCTCTCAAACATTGTAAGTTACATGAGACTTTTTCTCTTCTTTTCTTCACTTAAAAACCGAAACTTACATCTCATCTCATCATCATCTTTGGTTGTTGTTTGATTACTTGTTACTTGGTTGTTGTTGTTACTTTGTTACATATAATTGTTAGTTGTTCTTTACTAGTTACAAGAATCAACTCTCTAGTTTATTCTCCATTTTTATCTTGTATTTACAAAGAACAAACAAGAACTAACTTTCTAGTTATGTTCTACATTTATTGCTTCAAAGATTGTAAGTTCATGTGTTGAAAATCATTACTTGTGATTCATGAAGTAAACTTCAAGTTTACTTTCTTAAAGATCAAACTTTGGTTTGAATCTTTAAAGTATGAACAACCCATGAACTAGTTACTTGTTTACTTAGTTTATTACTTCATATTATGCACTTTAAATTCATGTTTGTTGATTATTATTGGTCAAGTGTTACTAGTTAACTTTGATCTCATTTATCTTGAACTTAAAGTTAACTTTAAAAGTTCAAGAACATGAAAGTAATCTTTCTTTAATTTTAACTTCAAGTACTTGTAATGGATCTAAGTTATGTAGCTTATGGTCTTCTTATTTTGTCATTAACAAAAGCTTTCAAGCTTACATACACTTTATTAGTTGATAATCTAAGTTTTGTAACTTATGGTTTCACTAAAGTAAAGATTCAAGTATTAATCCTTACGATTTAACTTAACAACTTTAGATCTAGACTTTTGAGTCTTGGATCTTCAAGATCAAACTAAGAACTATGTTCTACATCTTAAGATCTTGATTAGTTAATTTACTTTCAAGTTTGTAGTTCAATATTACTTTACAGTTCATGTATGTGACAAGCCTAAGACCTTGATGTAACTTTGGTTCATCAAACTACATACAACTCTTAAGTGAGTTGTGCTTCATGTCTTAGACTTACACTTGGGTTATGATGGTCAAACCTTGGTGAAAATTATGAAAACACATCAACGAGTTATACACTTGAAGCTATATGCATCAAGGATGAGAACCATGATAAGCATCGAGCACCAAGAACCACCGGAACCTACTGACCCTACTGTTTTGCTGTTTCTGGGTCTGATCAGTAAGACCTGGGCAGTTTTAATGTTGATTTTCAGATAGCTCTGTTCGAGTAGATAACTTTTCATATAGGACTCGTCTTAATCCGAGTTACGGTTTAGGATTTATGGCCCTCCGATCGTCACTATGTCCTTTAACGTTGTGCAGAAATTTCTGACCTACTCGCACTTAGACCATCGCCACTGTCAAAAGAAGACGAGTTTGCTTCTGTCAATTTTACCACACTTAAAGGACTCATATACGGAGCCATGGCCACTGGTCTCACTTTATTTCAGTAAGGGTAGAGGCCGTGGTGACTGACTGAAGTCAGCCTTTGTTTTAAACTACTTTCATAAACGAAACTTACTTTACGCCTTTTGTTTGATGATGAATGATGATGACCCTTAAGACCTTATTTACATACTTTTAAACCTATTTGGATGATTTACTGACTTAGTACTATTTGACTTAGGTTGAGGACTCGTTGGACCTTTCGGACCGATTACTTGCACACTTTTCCTGACTCGACTTTTACCGCTACTTTATCATTGTGAGTTATAGCATTCCCTTTTTACTTTAACTTATTTTGGGAACTGAGAATACATGCGGATTTTATGTTTTACATATTAGGCACGAGTACTTAAACTTTATATATGTGTGGGTTATATAACGGCAGAAACATTCCCTTTATCTCGGTAACGTTTAGTCATTGGTTTTTGAACCGGTGAACGCGAATCTTAGATATGGATCCATAGGGTTTGACATCCCCACTCTGGCTAGTAGCGCTAGCATTTAACGAGTGTTTAATACTTCGTAAACATACGCACTTGCCAAGTGTACTTTCAGGGGGTATAAACGTTAAGTTAGTTACCAAGTGCCCACGGTTAAGCATATACTTTATCATACTGTTTTGAAACGCTCTTTGTAGCACTGAAATCTCGTGGCCTACCTTACTTACTGTTATACTTAAACTATAGCTCACCAACCTTTGTGTTGACGTTTTTAAGCATGTTTTTCTCAGGTGCTTAAGGTTATTTGCTTCCGCTGTCGTGCTAGTCTTGCCGTAGACACCCGCTGCTCTAGTGTTATCACCGCATGAACTGTTTAACTTGCATTCAAACTTTAATACATTTGAAACTATGTTTTGTAATGACCTAAGGGTCACATACATTTATTCATGCTTGCTATTCGTAGGAGCATACTGTTGCTATAAAACATTTGATGTCGGTTAAGACGTCACCTTTTTATCGTGAATGCAACTTCTTTTATTACAGCATATAGTACTTAACCTTGTAATGATCCTGTTGTTGATGATTCGTACACGATGGTTTTGTATGAGGGCATCACATTTGGTATCAGAGCATTGGTTGTAGGGAATTAGGTTGCATTAGTGAGTCTAAGACCGACCCGAGTAAGATTCACTAATAGGACTAATCTACAACTTGCTAGTTTACTTGTTTCCGCTGAACTTACTGCATGCTGCTGCTTACTTTTTACTGCTATATATCGTATGCTGCTACTTGTTTACACTACTGCATGATATTACCTACTTTCGATTGCATGCTACTGTGTTACATTATTGCATGCCACTATCTGCCTTTAGCATGATACCTCGGTATGATACTGTTACTATTGCCATGCTACGTGCTGCTGTAAACGATCTAGGCTGCCGTAGTTGTTACGCCTGATTTCGCTCTTGCTACCTGTCTACTATCCGCTATACCGACTTGGAGAACCTATCCCTCCCCGGTTCATATGTTTTCCTGAACTACTTTCCCACTCGTCAAACCCTAAGAACTAGTAATGTAATCCACCTGTTACTACTGTTCCACCGTTCCAGAGATCGAAACATTACTTCACGCAATCTAGAAGATTGTTCAATTGACACATACACTGTACGCTTTCATGACCGTCACTTAACTCTTTCATTCTTCACGACTGCTCAACGATCTAACGACACTTCTGCACTTAGGTCCCTACCACTCCTAGACATTGGAGAAGTCAGGAAGGCATTCCCTTTAATGAGGTCATAGTGTCTTCTACTAATACTCAGCCATACCCAAAGACTTGGAGTCGCCTCGAGACATATCGTATCACTACTTGCTACACGTACAACCCGACGCAAGATCCGTAATGAATATCTAGAAGGAACCTAATGACATTACCTGAACCAGAACATTTTGAAGAAATTTTGGACATTTAGGCATTGATGCATGACCTACGGAACCTACGCACCCACATCGAGAAACCGTGAGATTTGTTATGTAGATTCTGTTTTAAGATGGCATAGATAAAGCACCGTTAGATGAAATTGTGTATAATTGGAAGTGATCACGTTACGTTGACCATATGAAATGATATTGGAATGAACGTACGATTTAGTACAATATAATGACGTCAGGCCAGCGTGATTATATTGAAGTAAATCATGTAGAAGTTCCAATGTTACTACATGAGGAATATGGGGTGATCCAGGGAAAATTTTGGCAGGGATCATTTGAGCATACGCATTATAGTCTGTTAAAAGTAGGGAAGGGATAACCACGTAGCCCAGGTACTATACAAGAAGGGCTTTGATTGCAGAACCGATAACCCGAAAATTTGTTATAAATATCGACACCCTGGACATTTAAGGAGAAAGTTCTCATATAGGAAAAACTTTAAACTTACCTGCGGTAAAGAAATCATTATGGAAACTTACATGGATCCTTATTCTTGTTAGGGTACGTTTCGGCACAACGTTTTATTGTTTCGGAGTTGTTTAATACTAGAATGATAGAAACCTTACAACTAAGAACCTTAGCATTATCACGAATAATAAACCATCAACAAGCATGAGAATTAAGTATTCTATAGGACACAAGCAAATGGTAAACTGAGGAAGATAGAGGAATAATTTAAGGTAGTACTTTAAGATTAACATGTGGGTCATTTGGAGATGACCTCATATTAACCAAACTTGGGAGTTTTAATGTAGTAGTTGAAAAGGATTAGTTACCTACGTACAAGCATATGTTATTTGAGAAGATTGATAGAATTTTTCACAGTAGTACGGTAAGATTTGATTTGGGATGAACTTTAAGATTAACCTAATACTCATCGACCTAGGAAGCTTTGATGAAATAGTTGGAACAAACTGACTTTCAAGGATGAAAGTGGAATTTATTTATAATGGGAAAGATTTATTTGTATACCTCGCAAGAATGGTGAAACTATTGTGGAGAGAGATGTAGTCCGAAAACTGAACCTTATTAGTACATGACAACAACCCGAAACCCCACAATGGAAATGGGAAGAAATTCATCATTAACTACCAGAGACGGTATGCGGTTAGGACATCAACTGGGTTATTATTGACCATCTCGCCAAAACTGCTCACTTTCTAGCCATGAAAGAAACCGATACAATGGACAAACTTGCACAACGATACTTAAAGGAAATTGTATCCCGTCACTTCAGCAATTCAAATTCTATATTGAGGATCACCCAAGAATCTCATTTGATACTCATTCTTACGCAACTCTAAATCCTAACTCATTTCGAGGAATTTCTTATTCGATGATAACCACAACATCATCCTTCTTACCTCGATATTAGTCATACCAGTTCGAAATTTTCCAAAAAAAATCAATGGGTGGTTCATTCTCATCCTCATACTCTCCCATTCGTATCTCACTTATAAGCAACAACTTCACACTTAAGCATTTTTGGTCAAAGGACTTATGCCCTACTAATGGTCGTCAATCACATATAAATTCAATGGTTTTTATTACCTCAAATATCACACAAAATTTTCAAAAGTCTTTTACTCGATTCTCATCAATCTTTTCCAACTTGTAACCTCCAAAATATAAAAATTTTGTTTGCCAACACCTTACACACATTATTTTACTTTGCTATCCTCTCAAAGCTTTATAAAAAATACATATATTTTGTTTGCCATTCGCGCAAATTTTGAAATCATATACATTATATAAAATGAAGTAAACGATTACTTATCTTTGACAAATACATGTAAAAAAAAAATTTACTTTCACTCTTACAAATCAAATCTTTTGTTCAAAATATATTTTACTTTGAATGGTACGGGTTGTACATAACCCTAGTTTACTAAAACTTCGTTTCTTTCCATACATTGTCACCATAAACAATTTCTATAAAAAAAAAAATTTCTTCGTTGCTTGCTATATAAAATTCTCCGTTGCTCATTCGTACCCGAGTCATCGTGAAGACTTTACAACCGTCGAAATCGAGTGATTCATGTGTGCATGTGTTGAAGACACTTCTGCCACGTCATTCAGAGCCTTTGGGCATCCACTGACACTTAAACCATTTAAAAATCATTGCGTTACCCCGAGAACCTCATTTGCCACGCCTGTTGGGACAATGCTCTTTCTTACATAACTCTAAGTCCTGACTTATTTCAAGGGATCCTCATTTAGTGGTATTAATACCATCATTATTTCGACTTTAATACTAATCATAACCTGTTTGACACTTTGCAAATTCAAGAAGCAATTAACTTCTCATCCTCGTGCTTTATCCTTCGTACCCCACTTTTAGCAATGGCTTCGCACGTAAATAATTTTGGCCCAAAGACTTGTGTCCTGATAATTACCAAAACTGCATTTATGTCATTAGTTTTCATTACCTAGTAACTGGTCCCCCAAGGATTCCAAGCTTTTTCACTCAATCTTTTCAACTCGTAACCTTTGAAATACGAAAAACTATGTTTGTCAAAAAAAAAAATTTACATGTTGTTTATTTGTGCAGTCCTCACAAGATTTACAGACAATGAAAGTACTAAAAACTTTTCGATCACTTAAATGATTTATAAAATTTTATATGTATAAATTTATACTAAGTTATATCTTCAAATTATTTAAAAACCGCTCCTTTACCGAGTTATTCAACTTAAGTCAAATAGTTTTGAGCAAAATGGTACACGTTGTACCTACTTCTAAATTTACTAGGAACTTCGTTCCGTTTATGTTGTCACAACAAGCGTTCAAAGGTTAAATTTTCAACACTCCCTTGGTTGATTTTATTAAAGGTTTTTGTATTAGACTATACCATGTATGGACCACACTTTTTCTCGCCCCCTGTTAGAGACGAAACTTACTATTAAGATCTTCATTAAAAACTCTTGAGCCACTTTGGATGGCGGTTTTATAAAATTTGTTAGAAAAATATCTATACCCATAAAATGTTCTTTTTAAAGTTAGACATGATAAAAATGCGGGCCGATAAATCAGTTTTCCAGGGTACACTCAGTAGTCACCCCATCGTAGGACAGGCACTAGGTGAGTTCCTACTCTCAAAATTTCACGGCTAAACGCAACGCCCTCGTAAACATTATCTCTATGAATCAGTATGTTGAAATACAAGAACCATTTTGGAGATTCTTTTCAATCGGAATAAACCATTCTTTAGGATCAAGAGTTCACGTATCTTCTCATCCTCTTGTCCCCTTAAGTACACAGATAAATTCAGAACGAACCACTCGAAGAGTTCACTCTCACGCCTTTCGTGCGACTTTCTTTTGGAAATGTAATATAAGATACTTTGAGAACCTATGAATCTCGTTATCCCTTTTGGGAAGAGACTGCTTAAAACATCTAAGACACTCAGGTGGATACTCTATATACTTCTTCCTTCATTGGTTGCAACTGTATGTTGCTCTAGTTAACGTTAACCCTAACTTCAACATGTAACTGAAAGGATGAAGTTACATTGCGGAACTGTGTTTCCATTTCATCCAAGGATAGGTTCACCTGCGGTATGGTAAACTAGGTGATATCCCTCATTGTTCGTTCAGACCATTCTGAAGACACTATGAATAATTATGGCTTGTAAGTCCGATTGATCACTTTTAGCTAGAATTTCAATTCACTTATTCAAATGAAACGTTCTTAAATATCGGGTTCCTTATGCCTATGGTCTCCTTCTGAAATCAAGGGGTTAGTAAAGTTCGTGGCAAACACTATCCGGACTTCAAAACGCATGGTTGTGATCACCATGTTTTCCATCCTACCTGTCAGATTATTGGTACGACATAAGCGCTCGATGTTTTAGATGAGCTTAGGATCATTCATGATGCATTCCACGCATCCAACTTACCGAAGATGCCTATAAGGCTAAACACATCACCTTTTCCTTTTGTGGATATACATTCAGATGACATACTCATGTTAATCGGAAACGAAATCAATTTGTTGATCTCTTAGAACAAGAGACTTAATTAACGGCTGATGCCTATTCTTACTTTCATACGCCGGAGTACCTTTCAAGGTAAATAACTTACTTCTGAGCCCTCGAGTCTCACGGAACTTTGATACGTCCATTCCTATTCGAATACGTTACCATTGATGGTCATTCCTTAAAATTTCGGGACGAAATTTTCTTTAACAGGTGGGTAATGTAACGACCCTGGATTTTCCAACGTTTACTTATTAATAATTATTATTATTAATACGTGTGATTAAACGAATGTATGTTATTACATTTACATGTTGCCATGATTGCCCGTACTTGAATTTTAATTGCCCGAAACGTCTTTGTGACACACGAAACTTTCACGAATAATATTTTTAGAATATTATTTACATTCATGATTGATTTTATTAATCATTTTAATTAACCAAGGTTATTGGTTAATTACTTGGGCCTTTGTTGGATTTAGTTGTTAAATACTTGGACTTGGGCTTTAATTAGTGATTAATGGACTTGTTAGCCCACTCTACTTAATTAAATGGATTAACTAGCCCAATACTACATGTAAGTATCATCATTAAGTTTATCTAGCTAGTTTGTTACACTTGGAATCTAGTTACTTGATACTTCCCATGTAATCACCCTTAATATCCATCTTTTTAGTCTAACACATGTTAGTAACTAGTGAACAACTTCCCCCCTCCTTATTCCCTTGAAAACCGTAGGTTTGGCCTCATGGGGAGGTGTTTTTACTTTCAAATTTTTGATAACTTATTACTAGTTTTAACTCACACTTCATTCATTTCAAACACACACATACTTGCAAATCTTTTTTTTCTCTCTTTTTGCTCTCAAACATTGTAAGTTACATGAGACTTTTTCTCTTCTTTTCTTCACTTAAAAACCGAAACTTACATCGCATCTCATCATCATCTTTGGTTGTTGTTTGATTACTTGTTACTTGGTTGTTGTTGTTACTTTGTTACATATAATTGTTAGTTGTTCTTTACTAGTTACAAGAATCAACTCTCTAGTTTATTCTCCATTTTTATCTTGTATTTACAAAGAACAAACAAGAACTAACTTTCTAGTTATGTTCTACATTTATTGCTTCAAAGATTGTAAGTTCATGTGTTGAAAATCATTACATGTGATTCATGAAGTAAACTTCAAGTTTACTTTCTTAAAGATCAAACTTTGGTTTGAATCTTTAAAGTATGAACAACCCATGAACTAGTTACTTGTTTACTTAGTTTATTACTTCATATTATGCACTTTAAATTCATGTTTGTTGATTATTATTGGTCAAGTGTTACTAGTTAACTTTGATCTCATTTATCTTGAACTTAAAGTTAACTTTAAAAGTTCAAGAACATGAAAGTAATCTTTCTTTAATTTTAACTTCAAGTACTTGTAATGGATCTAAGTTATTTAGCTTATGGTCTTCTTATTTTGTCATTAACAAAAGCTTTCAAGCTTACATACACTTTATTAGTTGATAATCTAAGTTTTGTAACTTATGGTTTCACTAAAGTAAAGATACAAGTATTAATCCTTAAGATTTAACTTAACAACTTTAGATCTAGACTTTTGAGTCTTGGATCTTCAAGATCAAACTAAGAACTATGTTCTACATCTTAAGATCTTGATTAGTTAATTTACTTTCAAGTTTGTAGTTCAATATTACTTTATAGTTCATGTATGTGACAAGCCTAAGACCTTGATGTAACTTTGGTTCATCAAACTACATACAACTCTTAAGTGAGTTGTGCTTCATGTCTTAGACTTACACTTGGGTTATGATGGTAAAACCTTGATGAAAATGATTCAAACACATCAACGAGTTGTACACTTGAAGCTATATGCATCAAGGATGAGAACCATGATAAGCATCGAGCACCAAGAACCACCGGAACCTACTGACCCTACTGTTTTGCTATTTCTGGGTCTGATCAGTAAGACCTGGACTGTTTTAATGTTTATTTTTAGATATCTCTGTTCGAGTAGATAAATTTTCATATAGGACTCGTCTTAATCCGAGTTACGGTTTAGGATTTATGGCCCTCCGATCGTCACTATGTCCTTTAACGTTGTGCAGAAATTTCTGACCTACTCGCACTTAGACCGTCGCCACGGTCAAACGAAGACGAGTTTGCTTCTGTCAATTTTACCACACTTAAAGGACTCATATACGGAGCCATGGCCACTGGTCTCACCTTATTTCAGTAAGGGTAGAGGCCGTGGTGACTGACTGAAGTCAGCTTTTGTTTTAAACTACTTTCATAAACGAAACTTACTTTACGCCTTTTGTTTGATGATGAATGATGATGACCCTTAAGACCTTATTTACATACTTTTAAACCTATTCGGACGATTTACTGACTTAGTACTATTTGACTTAGGTTGAGGACTCGTTGGACCTTTCGGACCGATTACTTGCACACTTTTCCCGACTCGACTTTTACCGCTACTTTATCATTGTGAGTTATAGCATTCCCTTTTTACTTTAAATTATTTTGGGAACTGAGAATACATGCGGATTTTATGTTTTACATACTAGGCACGAGTACTTAAACTTTATATATATGTGGGTTATATAACGGCAGAAACATTCCCTTTAGCTCGGTAACGTTTAGTCATTGGTTTTTGAACCGGTGAACGCGAATCTTAGATATGGATCCATAGGGTTTGACATCCCCACTCGGGCTAGTAGCGCTAGCATTTAACGAGTGTTTAATACTTCGTAAACATACGCACTTGTCAAGTGTACTTTCAGGGGGTTTAAACGTTAAGTTAGTTACCAAGTGCCCACGGTTAAGCATATACTTTATCATACTGTTTTGAAACGCTCTTTGTAGCACTGAAATCTCGTGGCCTACCTTACTTACTGTTATACTTAAACTATAGCTCACCAACCTTTGCGTTGACGTTTTTAAGCATTTTTTTTCAGGTGCTTAAGGTTATTTGCTTCCGCTGTCGTGCTAGTCTTGCCGTAGACACCCGCTGCTCTAGTGTTATCACCGCATGAACTGTTTAACTTGCATTCAAACTTTAATACATTTGAAACTATGTTTTGTAACGACCTAAGGGTCACATACATTTATTCATGCTTGCTATTCGTAGGAGCATACTGTTGCTGTAAAACATTTGATGTCGGTTAAGACGTCACCTTTTTATCGTGAATGCAACTTCTTTTATTACAGCATATAGTACTTAACCTTGTAATGATCCTGTTGTTGATAATTCGTACACGATGGTTTTGTACGGGGCATCACAACTTGGGTTATCGAAACAGCAATCGAAAGGGTGAGAAGTTTCATGAAAGACAGAATTAAACTGGCTTCTCAATATGATCTTCAGCTAGGTTTCGAATCAATTCGAAAGAAGATCCTGCTCTCCGCGCCTAATCAAACCATCGATAGTCTGGATTTGTCTCAATTCAAGATATGTTATTGCTTGGACGCTCCTGAATAAGGCTTCATCTTTCGCAACAAAATCAAAAAATCCATATTCATTCGCAGATCCGAGCTACCAAAATACTCAGATGGAACCCTCAAGCGTGCTCTAAAGTTCTTCGACATTTGCAAACGAACAGAGAACATAGGGAACTATCAAAATCTGATGACGAACGAGATGAAAAATCACATCAATGAACTCCTTGAATTCAGGCTCTACATGAGGCAATTTGATACTTCGTTAGGGATTAACAGGAAGAAGAACTACTTCACGGGTTCTCAATATGTTCCACGATTTGAATACAAAATCACCAGCCTCAAACAGTTCATCCTTCCCAAGCACTATGAAAGGAACTATACACAGGGAAGTGACGTGATTAAGGCGATGAAAGCTGAGGAAGAGGCAAAGAAGAAGGCCTCAGAAGGTGCTTGCCAAAGCTGATGATCAGGAAGTGATATTTTTTGAAAACCGCACGCCAAGGGGGAGATTGTTGACATATGTTTATGTAATAGTTTAGTGGCGCACGGTTTTAATCATTGTTTGTAATGTATTTACTATTAATTACCATGGTAACAATGTAACTTTTGTAACTAGGGAGGTTGTCATATATAAACAACCTCCCCACAACTAATGCAACAAGTTATCCATTTGACACTTACTCTTCTTATGTTTTTCTCTCTAGTGTTCTTGAATAACTAATACTTCCAACCCACTAATCAACTTACAAACCGGTCGATCTAGGCTTCTTTAGGGACTAACATATATATATATATATATATATATATATATATATATATATATATATATATATATATATATATATATATATATATATATATATATATATATATATATATATATATATATATATGTATATATATATATATGTATATGTATATATATATATGTATATGTATATGTATATGTATATGTATATGTATATGTATATGTATATGTATATGTATATGTATATGTATATGTATATGTATATGTATATATACACACACACACACACACACATATATATATATATGTGTATATATATATATATATATATACATATATATATATATATATATATATATATATATATATATATATGTATATATATATATATATATATATATATATATATATATATATATATATATCGAGAGAGAGAAGTGAATGGAGTGAAACACAGAAACCGAAATCGTTCAATTTATACTACTTGGCACATCTTACCCTCCCATGTGATCGCATGGGATTTGAGGGTGACACCCATGCGATCGCATGGCTACTGTGGCCAGCTCATGTTCGTTTTATCGTGTAGCTTGTCGACATATTAATGTAATTATATTTATAATATATAATTTATATTAATTATTTATATATTATATTATATTCTTGTGTATAGGTGAATTGTAATTTTAGTTCCAATAACTTGTACGTTGACGCTCGACTTATGTCCCGGTTCCGGTTTTTCGAACGTCCTTTCATATGCTAAGAAAACTTGTATTTTACGTCTCGCGACACGTACCTTTATTAGTAAATAGACTTAAATTGCCAATAAACTATATCACTCGAAATGTAACTTGAACACTTGAGTGTTTTGGTCATTTGCTTCAATAAATCAACGCCTCGTTATTTATCAAAGCATATCAAAATGTTTTATGACTAAGTTAATATATATATATATATATATATATATATATATATATATATATATATATATATATATATATATATATATATATATATACATTTTCATTTAGAATATTAAATTTATACATAATATATATGTTTGAAATATTTATCTAATAATATAATATTTAGCTTTTCAAACTAATTATATTTCAAAGATTATTATATATAATCGTTTAAATAATAGAATTTACTATGTCGTATCACGTTTACGTTTTTGAAACAATATATATATATATTTATAATATAAAGCTTTACTTAAATTCTTCTAATTCTATATAATCAATTTACCTTTATAAATAACAGATTACAATAACTCAGTTTTTGAAATCGTTTTCATACGATTGAAAAATAGATCAGTCGAATATTATGAAATCCAGTTATCAACTGACTTTTGTCTAACCTTCATCAATTGACACATTTGTTCTTACTTGTAAATCACTTTATCAGTTATTCCGAATATCTTTAAAAAGAAGAGGTTTTCTAATTCAAAGTGGACCTCTCAACAGAGATCCGTAATCATAACATAATGTATCTTGATAATTCAATCATTTGATATTATCTTTTAATTCCGTCGACAAATATGTTCATGTAAAGTATTATACATTTAATACTTTGTTAACGTTTTCCAATTAAGGTAACTATATATAATATATACATATCTATACACATAAATGTTCGTGAATCATCGAGCACAGCCAAAAGTAATTGATTATATGAACACAGTTCAAAGTTTTTGAGATTTCAACATTACAGACTTTGTTTATCGTGTCGGAAACATATAAAGATTAAGTTTAAATTTGGTTGAAAATTTCCGGGTTGTCACAACGAGACTACGCGTAAAAAAACGGGTTTGAATTTCGTTTAGGTAATCTCTAACCCAAACCTAATTAAAAAATCATCCCAAACCCGGACCCATCGGGTCCCAATTTAGTTACTAAGTAGCGGGTAATTTTCTTACATGTATCCGGGTCCCCATTTACTTACAAACTATCTGGTAAACGGATTTTTTCACGAGTATTCGTGTCTTTATTGAATATACGGGCCGGGTAAAATCAGGCATACGGGCCGAGTAATAGGGTTTCCATGTTGGTATACCGGGTTTACGGGTCGAGTATATATGGAATCGGGTCTAAAACCATATACGGACCTGGCCCCGCAAAAATAACCATCTCATACGCAGTCGCATACTCATTTACACGACCCAAACTCGGTCCATAAATATCGAGTTTCAAATTTCTATATCGAGGATGAGGAAGGTTTTTTTTTTTTTTGCCATCCACATATCACAAATTTGATACGTTCTAATTGAATTATATTGAATTTGAATTGCCACATGCAAAGCACGTGACCTTAATTTGGGAAAACTTGTGCAATGCACGTAATCTTCTTTAACAAACGACGGCTTCAAATTCTGTTAATTCAATTACAACATAGTTGTTAGAAATTGGTTAGCTAGTTGTTAAATAGAGGATGAATGTAATAGCTAGCTCATTCAATTCAGTTGTAACAACTTTCTTATCTCTGTAATTCATCAATCTCAATTTTAATAAAAATGTATTTGAACTCCATAGCTTTTTCTTTACCAAAGCTTTCAGGTTCTAATGATTGTTAACTCCGACCATTAAAGTCCAGGTAAACGTATCAATTGGTATCAGAGCTAGCCTCATCTTTCGAGACCTGACACCTCAGAGTGGTGGCTTGGACCCGAAGAGAGGGTGCCAACCGTGACCAACATAGCCGTGACCAACGAGGACGTTGGCTCTTTAAGGATGGGGTATTGTTATGATCCCACATCGCCCAAGAATAAGATTGAGTGATGACTTATAGGGCAAGTGCCCCCTCCTCTTTAAAGTTAGCTTTTGAGAGTGAATTCTACGATTGGTCTTATGGCTAGTCCAAGCTTACCTTTGATTTGTCCCAGGGTCGGCTTTGGATCTCTCCGGTTCGTCCCAGGAGATCATGACAAAATTACATGGACTTTATTTTCAGTGTCAATAACCGAACTGAATTACCCACCGTTTCTCACCCTAAAGGTACTTCTTGAATAAATCTGAGACCCCAATCCCTATACTTCAGCATTCTCTTCCCATCCCCCAAAATTCCGATATTACCCTCATACCAATCTACAACAATTTCAACTTTTTAGACACAGCAAATAAGTTCTATCATCAATCAATACATTACATACAAAAAATTAGGGCAAAATAAACAAACATGGCTGAGCATTCTGATGATTTAGACCAACTCCTGGATAGTAAGTTCACTATCTCTAATCTGCATCTTATGACTTTATTTTATATTATTGAAATTATAAATAATCAAGTTTCGAATGCGTATAACTGATTAATTGTATGCTTAAATTACAATTAGGTGCTTTGGATGATTTCCAAACCCTAAATCTTGCTTCTTTTCGAAGGTCAGTAATTATCATCCAATTGTTACTTAGCCATTTCCCATTTATCTTTTCGGGCGAATTGTGAATATTCGATTTAGGGTTAGTTTGGGAGTACATGGAACTTTACACCTTTTACTATTGTATGCATTTAACTTCAAAACCTCCTGTTGAGTGAATACAAGTGCTAAAACCGTCTAATACTATATATGTTTTGTGGCTACATAAATTAACGTTTTCGTTGTAAGTTCTATACATACAATAGTAAGTTAAATGTATACACTATACAGATTTATTACTGATGTACATATAGTAGTAAGTAAAATGCATACAATGAAACTTAAATACATATAATAGGAGATTTTGAAGTTGAATGCATACAATTGTAAAGTTTGATATGGGCTTGTTGATAAACGTTAATTTATACTGGTTAGACTCGATCTTATCCACAATTTTACTATGCCTGGAGCTGATTTTGATCTTTGAGTAATTGATATTTGAATAAGAGTATTTCACAAACAAGCTTTACTCTTGCAAAATTTCAGTACATTGTTCGTAAAAACATGAATTCTGGACAAGTTATGGAATGTAAAAGTAGAACAAAAGTAATTCATCATATTTTCCACTTAGTTTTTCAAAGTCACTCAGAGACTTTTGGTTTTTTTGTGTGTAAGAACAATTTATGAGAACTCGATTATAATGGTTTGAAGAGTCAATCTTTCAGTTTCACCGTATCACTTTTAACCAAATTTAGTAGTCTATATGCTTACGTAGACAACATTGTAATCCATTTATGATGTTACTGAATCTTTTAATTTTGTTACAATTTTAAATGATTAAAGGTTTGTATTCTTTTCGTTTGGTGATAAAAAGCAGAGATGGTGGTACGAACAAGACGGAGGCTTCTTCGTTGCCGAGTGGGGTCCAGGGATTAGGGATGGGTCTGCCTGATTTGAAAAGTAAGACCAAAGGAAAGCAAAAGGTGGGACCCAAGGATTCACATGCTTCAGAGACCCTCAATAAGTTAAGAGAGCAGACCAGGGAGACCGTCAAGGGTTTGGAATCTATAGCGGGTTTAAAACCAGGTGGCGATGATATAATGATGGAGGATTTAGTCAAACAGTTTGAGGAACTTGCTAAGTCTCAGGTATATTACATGTTGGTATTTCAATTGATTTTCTTTTATATATAAAAAATTATAAAAAAAAAAAAAATTGTTACTTGCTGATATTGTTATCTTCTCTTTGGCAGGATATGGAGTCTATAGTAGAGACAATGATGCAGCAGCTTTTGTCAAAAGAAGTTCTTCATGAACCGATGAAAGAAATTGGAGAAAGATATCCGAAATGGTTAGAAGAGAATAAATCTAAACTTAGCCAAGAAGAATATGATCGTTACTTTCATCAGCATGACCTCATAAAGGAATTAAATGTAGTTTATGACACCGAGCCTGGTAATTTCAACAAAATCATAGAGCTCATGCAAAAGATGCAAGAATGTGGTCAGCCCCCTAATGATATTGTGAATGAGCTCGCTCCTGATTTTGATTATATGACAGCTCTTGGTCAACTGTGAGTTACTTTCCTCATTTGTTATTATTCATTCTGATTTTTAATCGTTCATCCTTATAAATGAACAGGTATCAACTCAAATACATTACATGCATATGTGGTTTATTTGCTAAAGTTGTTAAAAAAAAAAACTTGAAAATTTTAATATATTTGTAACCGGTGCTGAAATGGAACAAAGAGAGTTAAATTCTTGAATTTAAACATTAAACATATGCATCATGTTAATTATGAATTATAAATGTGATAAGTTTGGTTATAAATGATGAAGTATTATGTTATCTAGTGATCTGATATGACTCCTTGAATTGCAGATCACCTGATATGATTGATGCTCAGCAGAACTGTTGTATTATGTGATTGATGCTCAGAGATAATATACTATTGTTTCTTCTCTTTGCACGGTTCTTTCAATAGATTCTGACGAAAATAAAGTTGTATTGACTTTTAAGTTTGACCTTATATTTTACAAGCACATGAATCCAGAACCTTACGGTCTAAGGTTTATATATGTTACTATTATTTATTTTATAGAAATTAAACAAAAATAATTTTAAAAAAGGTGAAGAAGTATGTCATGATACACTAGTCTTTTAGTTTTGAATTAGTTCTGGTGAGGAAATGCTGATGTGGCGCTGATATGACAATTTGTCATGAGGAAGAAATATGTCATTGTTGAGAATAGTCTTGTATACTTTGATCTTGTTCTGAATGGAGCTAATCCACTCTTTTGTTATATTTTACATGGAGACCTAAGAGTCGGCTTTGAATTTTCATAACACCTTATGACTGTATTCGATCCATGTTTAACTAAACCGATAAAGATCGAAAGAAGGTAACACGATATAGTTAACGATTATATACGTGATGAAAATGCTCATATACAAGTATATAACAACATATTTCTCTACCTTTTACAAAGCATGAATTATAAAGCTGACATGTCAGTCTGACATTCTCTCTGACATTTATTTTCCACGTGTATTTTTATACAGCAAAATGAAAATACAAAATTATTCAATAACAAGACACGTGTACATATCAACACATATGTTTACCATTTTATACGGAAAAAAAATTAAAAAAAAACAAAAACCGAACATCAATCTATACATCCATCTCTCTTCAAAAACTCCTCACCCCCAATTCCTTCCAATCGTCGATTTGTTATTCCTGATACAATCTTACATGACGCTGCTACAAGGAATTAAGCGGCGGACTAATTACCCACACAATGATATAAACTTTGTTTCTATTTTTCTTTGTATTAAAATTAGGGTTACGCATCTCAGTCTAATCGATTCCGGTGGATTTTTCTACCATTATCTGCGTAATCTGGCTGTAATATGCTTCCGGTCTATAGATAAATTACCGATTGTTGATTTTCCGGTCAATTCATCGGAATTCGTATGCAGACTATTCATCCATTTGGTCGAATTTTCTGAATCTGATTTCAAGTGTTTACCTACGTCTGTGCCTTATATCGATTCTACAAAATATTGAGACGCTAATTTTACCCTAATTTCAATTTCAGGTATATCATACGAATTTAGCCATAAATTGCTCTAATTTGAATTTCAGGTATTAGAAACCTATAGGTTATTATTCATCCATGTGGTGTACCTTTTTTTTTTTTTATTGTTTTAACAATGTTTACTTGAAGTTTGAAGTGTCTGTGTGTAGCATTATAATCATTTTTGGATTATGATATTGAAGTTTTTAATTGTAGAATTACCCACTGCTCCTGAATTAACTAATAACAACGTGTGCTTTCTGTTACCAAGATTCGTTTAGTCGAACTGTAGTTTAATACAATTTTTTTTGCTTCTTTGACTTATGTGGTAGAAGATGGATGAATTTTATTAGTAAAATTGGAATTTGATAATTGGGTTTCCTGCTTGACTCAAAATGCAAAGGAAACACCCAATGTTGTTTATCCTATTTTTGGTCAAATGTAGTATTTTATTTTCCTTTTCAAATGTAAAAGTTGGTGTTTTTGGAACTCAAAATGGTAAGTAATCAAGGGCACAGTGGCTGTAACCGAGTGATCATGGGTAATAGTAAATTCAAGTATGTCGTTTGCATAGTGGTTTTTGAAGGTGCTATTTGGGTAATTGAATGTATACAATTGTTTTCCTTTTTGGGTCCTGGTTTAGGCTTCAAGTTACAAGCTATTAGATGTTGCTTTGGTGATATGGAGTTTTGTACCTTTGTCATCATGGGAGTCTGTGTAGTGCAACCTAATGTAATTGCTTTATTATTAAACATATAATCCTACCTTTTTCTAAAAAACAATAATAATTAATATTGTTATCTTCTGATATATTTTTTATTTTCATTCTATAAAAGCATTTGATGATGTAGCGTGAGGGTACGAAATAGTATTATTTTTAATACAAAATACTACAAAATATGACACAAGTTTTATTAATTTACGGATGGGATATACCTAAACCTTGCTACAACACTATAGGCAGTGTACCTAATCGTAGAGTAGTGTAGTTTTTAGTAAGTCCGGTTCGTTCCACAGGGAGCTGGTGATACTTACTATATTTTTAACTATATTTATATAAAATATATATAATTATATAAGTAGTAATATTATTATAAAAGGGGGGTTTTACGGTTTAATGACCGGTTTGTCGATTCTATATTTTAAGCGTAAAGATAAATGACGATAATTAAAGTGCGTAAAATAATGACAATAAATAAAATGACAGTAAATAAAATTGCAAGTAATAAAATGACAGTAAATAAAGATACGATGAGAAATATAATAAAAGAATTATGCTTATTTAAACTTCCGTAATCATGATGTTTGACGTGTTGATTTTAATTTATTACCATGGGTTAATTGTCCTTTGTCCTGGTTTATTTGATACCTATCTGGTTTTTATCCATAATAGTCCATCGGTCATAAATATAAAGTGCGAGTGTTCTCGTCAAATTACCCTTATACACGAAGTCAAATATTCCAACTAATTAAGGATTTAAACTGTGACGCAGTTATCACTTCTGTCAACAATTACACCAGTTATCACTGTATGTAATCTACCCCTGTTTTGATTAGATATGAATATTAATTTACCCACCTGATCAGTTTGAATAATCAATTACCCAACCCGAATAATTAATTAAATGATTATAATAGATTCCATATGAACGTCACTAAATAGGACAACCATAATCATTATTAATTATTAGGATAATTAATTTGAAGATAGGTTCGACAGACTCCAATGAGTTGTCACTCAATTAGACAATGCCCCCCATCTATTAATAGTCAATAGTCCAATTTCCACAAGTGTCGGTCTTTTGCCCAAACCTTAATTATGGTACAAAGCCCAATTACCCAATTTTAGTAATTAGCCCAACATCATGATTACTTCGTTTTAAATAAGCATAATAATAACTTAGCTACGAGACATTAATATAAAAAGGTTGAACATAACTTACAATGATTAAAAATAGCGTAGCGTTACACGGACAGAATTTCGACTTACACACTCAAACGATCTCTATCATAAATCTTATTATTATCATAATTTAAAATTAAAATTAAGATTATTGTTATATCTTATTACATTAACATTATGATAGAGATTTAGAATATAGATATTGATAATTGATATTGATAAATAAGAAAAAGATAGAAAAAGGTGTGTTTTTACATTACGATTACAAAGCCTTTTATAGGCGAATTTAGAAATTGAATTTTCACTTATGACCCCTGAACTATGCTCAATTAACAACTTTTTATTATTTAATATTATTCTTATTATGAATTATTTAAATATTATATTTTATTCTTGTGCATAGTTGACTCGTAATTTTTACACCGTTGCGTCGAGCGTTGAGAGTTGACTCTGGTCCCGGTTCCGGATTTTCGAACGTCCTTGCGTACAATTTTATATTTTGTACTTTGCGTTTTGTAACTTGTACTCTTGTCATTTTTAGACGTTCCTCATCAATAATTTGAACCTTTTTGATTGTATCTTGTACTTTTGAGCTTTTTGGACCTTTGTGTCTTCAATTCGTCGTTTTCGCCTTTTGTCTTCGCACTTATTTAAAATAAACGAATATTACTTGAAAATGAAACAATTGCAACTAAAATCTTGTCTTTCTTGGGGGATTTTGCTATGAAATATATGTTCCTTTTTAGCCTTATCAATATCCCCACACTTGAGCGTTGCTTGTCCTCAAGCAATACAGTCTTGAAATAATATAATACATCACACGAATCACTTCTTTATTCTTCACACTTTTTACATCAGTGATTTTGATAGAGCGGTATAAACAATGATAGTAACGATATGGTTAAAGGTGGGTGTGTCATCCACAGTTGCCTTGGGTTTAGGACAACGACACTTGCAATCAAATAGCCGATTTACTTTCGGTTTCCAAAGCAAAGTGCACATTTGAAAGGCGGTTTACAGTCCCACATGACTATAAAAATTTAGATCCTTTAAGGAAATTGGATCTTTATGAAAACATTTGATCTTTTGAAAATTCAAGCTAGATTTTACCCTAGACAAGTTTTCTGATTTGATCCATCATCGGTGTTGCAAAATATATTTGTGGATCAATATTTTGGCTAAAAATTTTAGGTTCGTGTAATCCACTGCTATCCCGGTATCGGAAAGTACACATCCAGTTTACTTGTTCCGTATATTATCTTTCGGTAAACTACCGTCCGGTTGTAAAGGAAAGCGATGAACAAGAAACTGTTAAGGCAATGTCCCGTGACATGCAGATGATTATGGTCTTTTAACGTGTCGGATGCTAGAACTATCCTTGGTAGGAGCGATAGTAAAGATCATCCTATGATTTTTCGGTCTGGCACAAGGTCCTGTCTCCGACCATGCTATGCAACCACCGTTCTTACGGTTGACACCCGATTTGGTTCAGGTGACCTAATGAATTCCAGGTGAATTCCTAGGATTTTACGTTCAATGGTAATGAACGCATTGAAAATGGGTTTTCAGAAAACAAATCGGTTTGTATTTTTGATCAAAATATTTTCTCGTTCAAGCTCGAGTTTAGATATCATTGAATTCCATGAGTTTGAATTCTCAATCTTTAAGGTCAATCTCAAGGATTGAGTAATATCAGTCTTAAAAGCTGATTTTTAATCTTTAAGGAGATTATCCTTTCTAGGGATCTGATTCATTAGTCTTATCAAGCTAATTTGCACGGTGCCCCCCCCCCCATTGTACGAGATAAATCCTTCTAATGGTTAGGATAAATCTGACCACCTGGCGACCCTGTTTGATGCTGAGGTCCGTGGATTTCCTGCTGATTTTAGAGATGACTTTTCTAGATTTTTCGTCAACCTACAGCTGGTCTGGACGACAACTTCTTGACCTAAATCAAGAAGCGCGTGTCTTTTTCGGAAGACTTTACTTCCTTTTAATGATGGAATTGATTCATCGTGTAGATCCATCTTTCTTTCAAATATATTACAGTAAACCGGGTAAAACTGATTAGTATCATCCAAAACAAAAGTACCTGCAATAATCTTGTACAAAGATATGTGATAGATAATTTTTAATTGAATAACTTGGTACATTCTCCCCACACTTAGTTTCTTTCTTTGCCTTTTTATTCTCCTTTATTCCATTTTAAATGAATTCAAGCATTTTAGGTTGTTTCTCAATTTATGTCCTTTCCGAGGTAACGATAATTTCGGTATTAACACCTAGTTTTCATCGTTCATAAATATGTATAAACATGATTTTGAGTTCATTTAGTTGAAAATTTTTCAAATTTTCACAAAATTTGGCAAATAAACCAAGTATAAACCTGAGAGAATTTATAACCCTTCCCCACACTTGAGATCATGCAATGCCCTCATTTGCATGAAATCAGACTATAATTATAAATTCATGAGGGTGATTAGTGTAGAAAAGTGATTAAAAATACCCAGTTTGTAAGCATATTATTTTACATCACATTTGATATTTTGCTTCTTGTCGTCAAAATCAGTAGCTATTGCTGAACTTAATGTTAGTCTTTGAAAGTGCGTTGTTCTACCCTGTTTTGTACATAATATAAAATACAAACATATATATACATATTTTTGAAGTTGGGTATATTACCCCACGTTCAAAAATTTATAAAGTCTAATATCTTTTTGGCATACTTTAGATCAATAAAATTAAAAATAATGATAACAAAATTTGCCGTCCCACCCTCGGGTAAAGCAATTTCGGCTTAATGACCTAGTCTTCAACTCACGACGAATTTTAGAAATCATTTTTTCAACTTAATGAATTAAAGTAAATTTTGTTTTTAAATATCACACAAAACTTAAAAGCATATTAATTTCATATAAAACCTAAAAAAATAAAAATTCAGAATGGAGGGAGAAAACTAGTTCTTTAGTGTCTGCTAGCGGAAAAGACCAATCGGATTCCATTCTCGGAACTACACGAGAACAGAACAAATAACTTTAGACAGCATTATCTTTTTAGAACATTCGAATCTCCCCACACTTAGGTAGCTGTGGTGTTGAAATTGTGATTAACTTCATTGTCAATTTCTCTTGGTCCATAATCAACTTGCCTATCTGTGACTTTTTCTTTAAGCCAGTGCCCGGCTTCTTCCGTAATATCCCATAATTCAACTAGCTTCGCCCTTTCTTTAGGCGACAGATTGGATACTAACCGGTTACATAACTTAAAGTTCCCCTTACTTCTAGCATCAATAGCCCGTTTAAAAAGTTTCTTCATTGAACTGTTAATAACGGGGTCATCTAATTTCGTATCAACAACGGGGTCCTTTGTTATTGGGTTATCATTAGGTGTTACTTCATTTTTCCCACACTTAGGTGTTTCATTATTGCTAAGCACTGCCGTTGGAGTTGGTAAAACAACATGGTTATTACCAATCGTTTTTATTGGTTCAACGGTTTTGGTTGGTGGAGGTTTAGATTTTCGAATCATAAAGGTGATCGATTTGTCACCACTTTTAAGTGTCATTCTTCCATTTCCTACATCAAATAACGCCCCGGTGGACGCTAAGAATGGTCGACCTAAAATTAGAGGAACGTTTGAGTCCTCTTCTATGTCAATGACAATGAATTCGACTAGAAAGGTTAAATTACCTACTTGAACGGGTAGGTTGTCAGCAATTCCAACTGGGTGCTTAATGGTTTGATCAAGGAGTCGAACACTCATATCCGTTGGAGTTAACTCACCTACACCTAATCTCTTATATAATGAAAGAGGCATAACACTCACACTTGAACCTAAATCTGCTAGTGCATCATACATGACACAGTCACTAAGTAGACAAGGAACAATAAATTCACCCGGATCACCTACCCTAGGTGGAGGATTTGGTGGAACTGTCTTCACCGGGTTTACTTCTACTGTTTTTGTTTCTTGCACTTTTTTATTCTTCTTCTTCTTCTTTCCAGAGGTATCACAAACTTTATTACCTATTACTTGCTCATACTCAACTCCTTTTCTTGGAAACGGGATGGGTGGTCTGTATGGTGCCACCACTGGCTTTACATACTCGGGTGGTGGTGGTGGTGGTGTAACTTCTTCATTGTTACTTACATCTAAAACTTTCACATCTTCTGGTATTGGTTTTTCAGAATTTGTTGATATCATGTTAACATTTTCATTCCGAGGATTTACTTCATTATTACTCGGTAGCTTTCCTTGTTCCCTTTCACTCATCAATCTAACAAGAGTACCTACTTGTTTTTCTAGATTCAAAATGGAAGCTTGTTGAGTTCTAAATGACTGCTCAAACCTCTCATTCGTTTGGGTTTGAGATGTAATAAATTGTGTTTGAGATTCCATTAGCTTTGCCATCATTTCTTCTAGATTTCGATTTTTCTCTTCGGTTTGTTGTGATGGTTTATACAAGCCAGGTCTTTGTTGATTGAAAGTGTTGTTTTGAGTTGGTTGGTTATTCGGACCTTGTTGGTTATACGAGTTATTGTCGGGTCCTTTTGGATTGTAAAGAATGTTTTGATTTCGATTGAAGTTTGGCCTTGGCGGTTGATAATTATTCTGATAACTATTTTCCAGCCTTTGGTTCATGTAGACAACATTCTCACGTTGTTCCATCGTTTGTTCAATGTGACAGTCTTTCATTAAGTGTGGTCCACCGCATTGCTCACAACTAATTCGTATTGCGTGAATATCTTTATTCATCTTTTCCATTCGTCTCTCGAAAGCATCTATTTTTGCGGAAACGGAATCAAAGTTATGGCTAGAATCGGCTCTAGCCGCTTTAGATGAACGATATATATCTTTCTCTTGGTGCCACTCATGAGAGTGGGAGGCTGTGTTATCAATAATTTTGTAAGCTTCAGTTGCGGTTTTCTTCATAATGGAACCACCAGCTGTTATGTCGATGTCTTTTCGTGTAGCAACGTTGACACCTTGGTAGAATATTTGTACTATTTGGTAAGTATCTAAACCGTGTTGAGGACATCCTCTCAACAACTTTCCAAATCTTGTCCACGCCTCATATAGAGTTTCATTTGGCTTTTGCGCGAACGTAACAATTTCTCCTTGAAGTCTCACGGCTTTGGATGCCGGAAAGAATTGTTTAAGAAATTTTTCAACTAAAACATCTCATGTGTCAATCGCCCCTTCAGGTAACGATTCTAACCAATCTTTGGCTTCTCCCTTTAAAGTCCAGGGAAACAACATGAGATAGATCTGCTCATCTTCCACTTCTCGGATTTTGAATAGTGTACAAATTCTTTTAAACGTACGAAGGTGTTCGTTAGGATCTTCATTCGGTGCACCACTGAATTGGCATTGGTTAGTTACCATGTGTAGAATTTGTCCTTTGATTTCATAATCTGGCGCATTAACTTCTGGCTTAATAATGGCGTGACCTTGGCCCGTGCGTGTGGCTCTCATTCGATCTTCCATACTTAGAGGTTCCGTTACTTCCATAATTGAATTTGTTGAATACGAATCACTAGAGGATTCTGATTTAATGGTTTGTGGCTCAGGAGGAATAATTAGTGGTTCAGGATCTTGGAATTGTCCTTGAATATGCTCCGGGTTCTTAATTGTGAAGTCGGGTTCAAAAGATGGATTATCGGAAATTTGAGTTGGAGTTCTTGTTCGACTAGATGACGATTCTAAAGAAAAATCAACGGCGACAATATTTGCTAGATGTCTTGATCGAGTTACAGGTGGTGAACGTATGAAAGGTGGTGAACGTTTTGCTCGGTGCATTCACAGAATATCCTATTAGTTATAAAAATAAGAAAAACTTATATAAGTTGTCCAATCAATAGACTTTTCTGATTTTGCCCACGTTTCGAATAGCCAAAAGATGCAGCAGAGGGGCAGGATTCGTTTGGTCTCAATATAATTGAGTACTGTTTGGCTCCAATAACCCGGTCCACGTACAAATCCAACTATTACTACGAACCAGAAAATTTTGATGTCTATCAATTTAACCACTTAAAATAAATTTTCGTAATTTTAAGAAATTTAGAGAAGAAGTAGAAAAAAATCTAAGTCCTAAAAACTAGAATGGCGAGAAATAAGAAAGAAAAAGATTGCGCGTCGAAAAAGGTCGAAAAATAAAAAGGTCGAAAAATAGGCGTCGAAAAATAAAAATAAGAAAGTAGTGCGAAATACGGCGTCGTAAAATTCTAAAGCACCTAAAACTTAATCTAAGGAATAAGCACTTAAGGGATTTTACGGCAAAGCCTAAAAATTCTAGAAGTAAAAATAACTATGGCAAAACTAAACTTAATACTAAAAGTTGCGACTAAAGTCTAAAAATCTAAATGTAATAAAACTAAAAAAAAACAATTTTTTTTTTATAGACAAAATCTTAAAAAAATATATATTTTTTTTTAATAATTTTTTTTTTTTGTTTTTTTTTACGTTTTTGTTTTTTTTTACGTTTTTTTTTTTTTTAAGTTTTTTTTTTTTTTTTAAGTTTTTTTTTTAAAACGAATTTTTTTTTTCTAAAAAAAAACGTTTTTTTTTTTTTACAATTTTTTTTTTTTTTTTAAAAAAAAATGATTTTTTTTTACAAATTAATACTTTTTTTTATAATTATTATTTTTTTTTCAAAACTTTTTTTTTAATTCATTTACTATTCATGAATAGTAAATGAAAAGAAATTAATTAATTTACTATTCACATGAAAGCGACATGATAGAAATTATTAATTACAATTTACATAATATACCCCTGAAGTATTTAATAAATACGACTTTTATTCAAAATATATTCTAAAATATTATTATATTATTATATTCTATTTCAATATTATTATATTATTATATTCTATTTCAATATTATTATATTATTATATTTTATTTCAATATTATTATAATTAAAAATATAGCGTTTTAGCGCTCCCCGGCAGCGGCGCCAAAAACTTGATGATGTAGCGTGAGGGTACGAAATAGTATTATTTTTAATACAAAATACTACAAAATATGACACAAGTTTTATTAATTTACGGATGGGATATACCTAAACCTTGCTACAACACTATAGGCAGTGTACCTAATCGTAGAGTAGTGTAGTTTTTAGTAAGTCCGGTTCGTTCCACAGGGAGCTGGTGATACTTACTATATTTTTAACTATATTTATATAAAATATATATAATTATATAAGTAGTAATATTATTATAAAAGGGGGGTTTTACCGTTTAATGACCGGTTTGTCGATTCTATATTTTAAGCGTAAAGATAAATGACGATAATTAAAGTGCGTAAAATAATGACAATAAATAAAATGACAGTAAATAAAATTGCGAGTAATAAAATGACAGTAAATAAAGATACGATGAGAAATATAATAAAAGAATTATGCTTATTTAAACTTCCGTAATCATGATGTTTGACGTGTTGATTTTAATTTATTACCATGGGTTAATTGTCCTTTGTCCTGGTTTATTTGATACCTATCTGGTTTTTATCCATAATAGTCCATCGATCATAAATATAAAGTGCGAGTGTCCTCGTCAAATTACCCTTATACCCGAAGTCAAATATTCCAACTAATTAAGGATTTAAACTGTGACGCAGTTATCACTTCTGTCAACAATTACACCAGTTATCACTGTATGTAATCTACCCCTGTTTTGATTAGATATGAATATTAATTTACCCACCTGATCAGTTTGAATAATCAATTACCCAACCCGAATAATTAATTAAATGATTATAATAGATTCCATATGAACGTCACTAAATAGGACAACCATAATCATTATTAATTATTAGGATAATTAATTTGAAGATAGGTTCGACAGACTCCAATGAGTTGTCACTCAATTAGACAATACCCCCCATCTATTAATAGTCAATAGTCCAATTTCCACAAGTGTCGGTCTTTTGCCCAAACCTTAATTATGGTACAAAGCCCAATTACCCAATTTTAGTAATTAGCCCAACATCATGATTACTTCGTTTTAAATAAGCATAATAATAACTTAGCTACGAGACATTAATATAAAAAGGTTGAACATAACTTACAATGATTAAAAATAGCGTAGCGTTACACGGACAGAATTTCGACTTACACACTCAAACGATCTCTATCATAAATCTTATTATTATCATAATTTAAAATTAAAATTAAGATTATTGTTATATCTTATTACATTAACATTATGATAGAGATTTAGAATATAGATATTGATAATTGATATTGATAAATAAGAAAAAGATAGAAAAAGGTGTGTTTTTACATTACGATTACAAAGCAAATTGAATTTTCACTTATGACCCCTGAACTATGCTCAATTAACAACTTTTTATTATTTAATATTATTCTTATTATGAATTATTTAAATATTATATTTTATTCTTGTGCATAGTTGACTCGTAATTTTTACACCGTTGCGTCGAGCGTTGAGAGTTGACTCTGGTCCCGGTTCCGGATTTTCGAACGTCCTTGCGTACAATTTTATATTTTGTACTTTGCGTTTTGTAACTTGTACTCTTGTCATTTTTAGACGTTCCTCATCAATAATTTGAACCTTTTTGATTGTATCTTGTACTTTTGAGCTTTTTGGACCTTTGTGTCTTCAATTCGTCGTTTTCGCCTTTTGTCTTCGCACTTATTTAAAATAAACGAATATTACTTGAAAATGGAACAATTGCAACTAAAATCTTGTCTTTCTTGGGGGATTTTGCTATGAAATATATGTTCCTTTTTAGCCTTATCAGCATTGTATAATGGCATTTTGTACATTTACTTTTACTAGCATGTCTGGCTCACTTGATTATGCTCTGTTAGCAACATGCATTATTAGTAAGCTGTCGTTGAATATGCCTCATACACTTTTACAAGTTCTTAATTTAATCTTTTAAACATATTCATCATTTTTTTCTTGATACTTCGCAAGATAGTAATACTCCCCTTATAACTACTCCTTTACGCTCGTGAATGTATTCATTTTAGTATATATTTGACTATAATATGCATTATTGATTTGAGTACTTGATTTTATATGGTATGCATAACTAAGGTGCCATTTTCACCAACAGATTTCTGGACCCTTTCGTTAGACCCCGTTAGTAACTTCAACAAAAAACTATGAATTAGAGGACGGGGTTCAAGCATCGACATGCACTACTAACAAGGGAAAGAGCAATATTAAATAAGTAAGCATTTTACGTAAGTGTTTATGCTATTACCTCTATTGTATTGTAGGCAAGGTTGCAATATTCACTATTCGGGGATTAATCGGTCGGGACTTCCGAAGGAGTAATCGGTAATTCGGGGATTTAACGGGAATTTATCGGATTGTACTTTATACATTTAAATATAAGATTTCAAAAATTATATGTGTAAATATAGAAGAAAACTATAAACATAAACATAAACTTTAACATAATTGTCTAAAATTGTTCATTTTAATCAAATACTATGAAGTTCTATTTTAAATCATGTTATAATGTTGACCAATTTTGACTTTGACCGACTTTGATCACCAAATTTACTTTTGACCCATCAATTGACGTTGACCGATTAATTAAACGAATTTTGAAAAAACGGAACAGATTACTCATAAAAATGATTAATCGGGGATCAATCGAGTAGTAATCGGATTTTTTACAACATTGATTGTAGGTGTCAACATGAATGGGTTGAGCATGTTGGGAAGCTTGCTAAATCAGTAAAATTTGTTTTTTGTTTTTGTTAGTTTTTCATTGGCCAAATGGGTAGTTTTAGAGCCTATGCATTGTAATAACACTTACGTCAACTTTTAAACAGTTCTCTTTTGGATAATACATAACCCATGTTGATGTGTTAGTAGTAAGTGGTTGAAATTGACATAAGTGTGAAGCTCAAATATACTACCAGTGTTATTTTGATAAACCTAGGCAACCGAGGTTACGAGATTGAACGCTCATCACTTCACTTACTATTCATTTATTTTTCACTATTATATAGTTATATAAATATATAAATGTCTTTATTTACAGGTTAATAGAATTATACCTTTTTTGCTTAATCATCGGACTTCATTATGTTGGGAATCTCTTTGTATACATATGTTGTCTATGGATCATTTCTTACAAAGGTACTAGTACTAAAATTCAAGCACATAAAAGATTTATTTCGTGAGGTTGTTGACTTGAACAACCAGCTTATTATGCGTTTTTTGATTTCTTATGTTCATTTTCTCAGTTACAGAACATGTAAACGAATTTCTTGATTTCTTAGATGGGTGGATTTGAAGGCCTATTTAAGGTGGGTCTTTTGGTGTTTTCACTTTTAAGTGTAATCTCAATGAAGTTATTAAATAGCATTATTAACTCTACAGTGACTAATTTACTTTTGCTAGAGTCTCTATTGCACTTGCGTAATATGCTGTTACAGTTCCTGCAGAGTTTCCTGGAACCAACTTAAGTAGTAGTTCAATGCTTCCGAAGAGGAACGATTTGTACGATAGAACACCAGATCATGCAGTTAGAATTGGATTGGTACTTTAAAAGCTACAATTCATGTTTGACTTTTATGAGTCAAAATTTGTGAAAACTCAAATTAAAAGCTACAATTTATAGTTGAGATTTATGTGCCTGCAGTGTTATCGAGTACCAGCTTATAGTTGAAATACGTGTCCCGGTAAAAATTTGCATGGACAAGGCATGATTGGAATGCAGTTGCTGATACTAATACAATAGCAACCAAAGCCTTGAAACTTGTCATTTAACTGAGCGAACTGTTGCTGTATAGGCAGTATTCTAGAAAGCACAGAGGATATAATACCCTTGGTCATATGGGAATTTCAATTTTCATATTGGTGTGACTTGAAAACTTGGTGTGACTCCCGTTTGTTTGTAACATTTTATTCGTAAGCATTTCAAATATTTATTTAGTATATAATCATGAAACTCAAATTCTCATGTTTCTAAACAATTACTCTGTACATATCAAAATTTCTCTAAAATTGTATTATTTATTCAATGGTTGTCAAATTATATACTAAAACTAATAGGCACGTTTATAAATTATGTATATCGGGAGGGCTTTGAATGTAGAGCTGTTGTGCAACTCACGGGCTCTTAAAGAGTTTTGTCATTAAGTTGATATGAACAACAATCCTGTACAAATAGTGATGATTACGAAAACTATTTTTTAGAGCTGTCGTGCAACGCACGAGCTCTTAAAATCTAGTCAATCTTATAAAACACACGATAATACTTATGTGCAATTTTCTCTTCTAAGACCATTACTCGCTTTCTCGGCTCCGCCCTCAAAATGTCCTTGAGAAAATTAGTGGCACCAAGTGTGCTCTCACTTATCTTCATCCACCCTCCTCATTCGTGTTGTAGTTCGTGATTATTTGCCACAATCTCCTCATTTCGTGATGTAGTTTGTGATGATTCGACCCATGCGAAAACGAGAAGTTGGATTAGCATTAACAATTGTAAATTGATTTAATCAAATTATATATTAAGCCTTGTTTTTTTTTTTTTTTTTTTTTTTTGAGAAACTATGTTATGGATGACACTAATTTAGTTCCCATTTTGTCATTGAGAGAGTTTTGAAAAGAAATTTAGTGATGGATGAAAGTAATCTAAAAATAAGAATCGTATTTTAAATGCATGTGCCTGTTTGCATGTAACTACATCATTATGCTTCCTAAGCGTATCAAAGTTTTTGAATACGCTTATATTTATTAGAAAGGTCAAAACCAGCAAGAGCAAGAGCTTATAACTGGATAGCGGTGTATGGAAGATGCTATCAGGCTGCAAGCAATGCGTAAGCCCTTTAAGCTATGGTAACACGTAAGCGCTGCATTTAATAGTGTGAATACATCATAGATGTGCCATGTAAACCCCACATGTCAGCTCTATAAAGTTCGGGCACAACTCCAATGTTGATCAGCCCATCATATTATGACACATTAAAATGATCAAAACTATACAATTACAAATCCTAGTACCTGACTACAAATAGACCCGCGCTGTCCATTTCTTACACAAACTATAACACTCACTGAGACTAGTACATTCTTTCTCACATAGTACTTTCTCTCGCTACTGACTCTATAAACTACTCACCTGAGTTCACTATAGAGTCGAATCCTCATATATTGATTGTTAAGCCCCCTCACGGATGCAAATCCCGAAACCGAGTCTGTACCTTTATCGAAAAGCATCAATCAATCCCCAAATATTCTCCCATTCTTTGCACTCAAGCCGAAATACGCTTGATCAATACTATAGAGTATTATCAATATGAGACATATCACCCTTTATACACTAAATATTAAACAAATGTTACAATTATCTCTTGTATTCTTATTCGTGTTATTAGTGTAAAAAACGCAACAGTAACAAGAGTTATTATTGAAAGGGAGGTGATCCTCACACATTATTTTTTTATTTATGTACACCTAATTACCTATTTTATCCTTAATTATACTTATAATAATAATATAAGTTCAACTCTTTAGGAGCATAACTATAAGTTTATGACATAAAAATGTAAATGGATCAAAAAGTGGTGTGTGAGAATCACATCCCTTATTGAAAACGTTTATTTTCAAAACAAATTAGATCACTCTTATCCATGACACCTGTCATGGAACCACACTGCTGCCACATCAGCGCCACCTCAGCAGCTTCTTCCAACTACATTCACTAACATCCATCACACCCACCACATTGACCCCACGTCTAATAATTAATATTTTATTAATATTATAATTATTATAATTATTATTATTATTATTATTATTATAATTATTTAAAATTTTAAAATTAAAAAAAAAATTCAAAACCCAACGGCTATAAAATGAACCGTCTTTTTTTTCTTTTTCTTTTTTTTTTTTTGAAAAAACTGCTACTTTTACCCACCTCTATATAAACAAGCTTTCACAACTCATTAAACACAGACTTCATCATCTATTTTCTCAAAATCAAACTACAAACTTAAACAAAAAATGTTGACTACTCCCCCCCATGATTGCTTCGTTCAACGTTTACTACGGTGGTGGTTTCGATACAGAGTACAAAGTGTATGATTACACTAGTGGTAAAAAAGTCACGTTTGCCGAAAATCGACATTCGTGACTTCGGCTTAGAAAGTTTATTAGCTTTCTTGAAGCAAAACGTACCCTTCGAACACACGGATGTTCTATACTTTGAAGACGATTGTCTTCCCGAATTGTCGGCGATGAGTCTTCGGACCGAAAAAGTTTGGGACTCGATCAAAGAAGCTCTCATGGCGTTCAAATGTAATATCTCTGTATTTGATTTATAAAGACTACTCTCCGCCATGTTGTTCCGGTTACTACAGTGATGGTTAATTCTGGTCGGACGTTCCTGAATCCCAAGAAGATTAAGTATCATGTAAACGTTTGTGTTTGTGGTTGTCTTTTAACTTTAGTTTAATTATGTTGTATTTCAAAAAATATAACCGTTTGAATTTGTGGTTTGAATAAAAGTGTTGTTTAAAAAAGAAACATTGCATTAAAGTTAAACATTACATTACATTACAATAAACATTAAATAAAAGTACATGAAAATTAAAAAAAAAATACAATAAGCATAAACTAGTCTTCGTCTTCATCTTCATACTCTTCTTCGACCTCGTCATCTTCATCTTCTGAAGCGACCCGTCCTAATCCATCCGGACGAAGTCCATATCAATTATAAACGATTCACAACAATTGGTTTCATCGCGATGTAGTGACCCGAACTTTTTCATGTTTATATATATATTAAATGAAATTGTTATTTACATGATTAAGTGTTTCCAACATGTTAAGCAATCAAACTTGTTAAGACTTGATTAATTGAAACAGGTTTCATATAGACAATTGACCACCCAAGTTGACCGGTGATTCACGAACGTTAAAACTTGTAAAAACTATACGATGACATATATATGGTTATATATATAGTTAACATGATTTTATTATAAGTATGTATCTCATTAGGTATTTTAACAATGAGTTATATACATAAAAATGAGACTATTAATTTAAGAAACTCGAAAACGATATATATAACGATTATCGTTATAACAACGTCTTACTAGGTACATATGAATCATATTAAGATATTGATACACTTGGTTAATTATGTTAAATGATAAGTAAATATATTATTAAGTGTATTAACAATGAAATACATATGTAAAAAATAAGACTACTAACTTAATGATTTCGAAACGAGACATATATGTAACGATTATCGTTGTAACGGCATTTAACTGTATATATATCATACTAAGATATATTATATATCATAATATCATGATAATATAACAATTTAACATCTCATTTGTTATAATAAACAATGGGTTAACAACATTCAACAAGATCGTTAACCTAAAGGTTTCAAAACAACATTTACATGTAACGACTAACGATGACTTAACGACTCAGTTAAAATGTATATACATGTAGTGTTTTAATATGTATTCATACACTTTTGAAAGACTTCAAGACACTTATCAAAATACTTCTACTTAACAAAAATGCTTACAATTACATCCTCGTTCAGTTTCATCAACAATTCTACTCGTATGCACCCGTATTCGTACTCGTACAATACACAGCTTTTAGATGTATGTACTATTGGTATATACACTCCAATGATCAGCTCTTAGCAGCCCATGTGAGTCACCTAACACATGTGAGAACCATCATTTGTCAACTAGCATGAAATATCTCATAAAATTACAAAAATATGAGTAATCATTCATGACTTATTTACATGAAAACAAAATTACATATCCTTTATATCTAATCCATACACCAACGACCAAAAACACCTACAAACACTTTCATTCTTCAATTTTCTTCATCTAATTGATCTCTCTCAAGTTCTATCTTCAAGTTCTAAGTGTTCTTCATAAATTCCAAAAGTTCTAGTTTCATAAAATCAAGAATACTTCCAAGATTGCAAGTTTACTTTCAAGTTTTCTAAATCCATTCCAAGTAATCATCCAAGATCAAGAAACCTTTGTTACTTACAGTAGGTTATCTTTCTAATACAAGGTAATAATCATATTCAAACTTTAATTCAATTTCTATAACTATAACAATCTTATTTCGAGTGGAAATCTTACTTGAAATTGTTTTCGTGTCATGATTCTGCTTCAAGAACTTTCAAGCCATCCAAGGATCCTTTGAAGCTAGATCTATTTTTCTCATTTCCAGTAGGTTTATCCAAGGAACTTGAGGTAGTAATTATGTTCATAACATCATTCGATTCATACATATAAAGCTATCTTATTCGAAGGTTTAAACTTGTAATCACTAGAACATAGTTTAGTTAATTCTAAACTTGTTCGCAAATAAAAGTTAATCCTTCTAACTTGACTTTTAAAATCAACTAAACACATGTTATATATCTATATGATATGCTAACTTAATGATTTAAAACCTGGAAACACGAAAAACACCGTAAAATCGGATTTACGCCGTCGTAGTAACACCGCAGGCTGTTTTGGGTTAGTTAATTAAAAACTATGATAAACTTTGATTTAAAAGTTGTTATTCTGGGAAAATGATTTTTATTATGAACATGAAACTATATCCAAAAATTATGGTTAAACTCAAAGTGGAAGTATGTTTTCTAAAATGGTCATCTAGACGTCGTTCTTTCGACTGAAATGACTACCTTTACAAAAATGACTTGTAACTTATTTTTCCGACTATAAACCTATAATTTATCTGTTTAGATTCATAAAATAGAGTTCAATATGAAACCATAGCAATTTGATTCACTCAAAACGGATTTAAAATGAAGAAGTTATGGGTAAAACAAGATTGGATAATTTTTCTCATTTTAGCTACGTGAAAATTGGTAACAAATCTATTCCAACCATAACTTAATCAACTTGTATTGTATATTATGTAATCTTGAGATACCATAGACACGTATACAATGTTTCGACCTATCATGTCGACACATCTATATATATTTCGGAACAACCGTAGACACTCTATATGTGAATGTTGGAGTTAGCTATATAGGGTTGAGGTTGATTCCAAAATATATATAGTTTGAGTTGTGATCAATACTGAGATACGTATACACTGGGTCGTGGATTGATTCAAGATAATATTTATCGATTTATTTCTGTACATCTAACTGTGGACAACTAGTTGTAGGTTACTAACGAGGACAGCTGACTTAATAAACTTAAAACATCAAAATATATTAAAAGTGTTGTAAATATATTTTGAACATACTTTGATATATATGTGTATATTGTTATAGGTTCGTGAATCAACCAGTGGCCAAGTCTTACTTCCCGACGAAGTAAAAATCTGTGAAAGTGAGTTATAGTCCCACTTTTAAAATCTAATATTTTTGGGATGAGAATACATGCAGGTTTTATAAATGATTTACAAAATAGACACAAGTACGTGAAACTACATTCTATGGTTGAATTATCGAAATCGAATATGCCCTTTTTTATTAAGTCTGGTAATCTAAGAATTAGGGAACAGACACTCTAATTGACGCGAATCCTAAAGATAGATCTATTTGGCCTAACAAACCCCATCCAAAGTACCGGATGCTTTAGTACTTCGAAATTTATATCATATCCGAAGGGTGTCCCGGAATGATGGGGATATTCTTATATATGCATCTTGTTAATGTCGGTTACCAGGTGTTCACCATATGAATGATTTTTATCTCTATGTATGGGATGTGTATTGAAATATGAAATCTTGTGGTCTATTGTTACGATTTGATATATATAGGTTAAACCTATAACTCACCAACATTTTTGTTGATGTTTAAAGCATGTTTATTCTCAGGTGAATATTAAGAGCTTCCGCTGTTGCATACTAAAATAAGGACAAGATTTGGAGTCCATGTTTGTATGATATTGTGTAAAAACTGCATTCAAGAAACTGATTTCGATGTAACATATTTGTATTGTAAACCATTATGTAATGGTCGTGTGTAAACAGGATATTTTTAGATTATCATTATTTGATAATCTACGTAAAGCTTTTTAAACCTTTATTTATGAAATAAAGGTTATGGTTTGTTTTAAAAATGAATGCAGTCTTTGAAAAACGTCTCATATAGAGGTCAAAACCTCGCAACGAAATCAATTAATATGGAACGTTTTTAATCAATAAGAACGGGACATTTCACGCGAGGTACTTGACCTCTATATGATACATTTTACAAACATTGCATTCGTTTTTAAAAAGACAATCTTTCATTACATCGAAAGTTGATGACAGGCATACCATTTTATAATATATCCAACTATAATTGATTTAATAATAATCTTGATGAACTCAACGACTCGAATGCAACATCTTTTGAAATATGTCATGAATGACTCCAAATAATATCTCTAAGATGAGTAAATGTACAGCGGAAGATTTCTTTCGTACCTGAGAATAAACATGCTTTAAAGTGTCAACCAAAAGGTTGGTGAGTTCATTAGTTTAACATAAATAATCATTTCCATCATTTTAATAGACCACAAGATTTCCATATTCAGTTCTCATAAATATACGTCCCATGCATACAGACAAAAATATCATTCATATGGATTGAACACCTGGTAACCGACATTAACAAGATGCATATAAGAATATCCCCTATCATTTCGGGAAATCCTTCGGACATGATAAAAACATCCTTTGCAGCGTTGAATACCGTTATCGTCGCCAAAAGTAGCATATCAAAGCGGTACTTGATCCTTAGGCACAGCAAGCCACGGCGTAAAAAAAACGCTACGGAAAAGGAGAAGCCGTCAAGAAATCTGCAACCCTATCAACGAATATCAGGCTATTTGATGCAACAAATGAAAAGAAAAAAAAGTTTATTTCATCTATTTATTTAATGTTTATGTTTATTGTTTTGCTCCAGTCCGAACTTTCGCGATTTCGCCGTTCGGACTGCGGGGGAGTGTTAGATAATAGGATTAGGCCCAAGTCCAATACGTGGGCTTGGGTCCGTTAGGGTTTTTAGGGTTATATTTATCTTGTATCCCTATATATACCGTGCTATAATAAAGTTAAACCCACGGGGTTTCATTCTATAACATGGTATCAAGAGCTTAGGGTATGATCCCGAGACCTTGGCCACCATGAGCCGACGTTTCAATATCACCCCGTCAAATAAACCTAAAACCACATACGGACTCGGGCCTTATTATAATTTAATCCGTCTAACAAAAACAACATCGAAGTACTAAAGCATCCGGTACTTTGGATGGGGTTCGTTAGGCCCAATAGATCTATCTTTAGGATTCGCGTCAATTAGTAGATCAGTTTACTAATTCTTAGGTTACCAAGCAAAAGGGGCATATTCGGCTTCGATCATTCAACTATATAATGTAATTTCGATTACTTGTGTCTATTTCGTAAAACATTTATAAAAATTGCGCATGTATTCTCAGCCCAAAAATATAAAGGGTAAAAAGGCAAATGAAACTCACCTAATGTATCTCGTAGTAAAAATACATATGACTATATTGAACAACTGAAGAATGAAGGGTTGGTCTAGGATTCACGAACCTATATCATTTGTATATTTATTAATACACATAATTGAAATCGAATAAAGTTATATATATATATATATATATATATATATATATATATATATATATATATATATATATATATATATATATATATATATATATATATATATATATATATATATATATATATATATATTATAATATTTTTAAATGGTTACTTATTGTTATGTATATATAACATATTAAATTTAATATTTATATTTATATATGTGTTTACTTATAATACTTTTAAAATATTTTTATACCCTATATGTAATTTAGTTTTATTATAATTAATAATATTTCATAAGAAAATATAGTATGTAATATACTTTTGATGTATAAAACTCTTTTGTTTATAAAATTAATAATTGTAATACTACTAAAGTAAAGATAATAATACTAATATCTGGATATAAAAATGATAAAATGATAGTTTTATTATTAATGATCTTTTAATAATAACATAGTTATAATAATAATAATAATAATAATAATGATAATAGTAGTAAAAATAATAGTAATAATAATAATATAGTTGTAAAAATAATAATTTTCAATAATACATTACTAATAATGATAATGATAACATTAATAATAATAGTACTTATGTTAATAATAAATATGATTTTACATATAATAATAATGACAAAAATAATATTATTCCAAAATCTTTAATCTATATATTTATAACACTTAATAATATTTCTAATGATCATAATAATGTTAATATTAATAATAATTGTATTAATACTTAAGGATATTAGTTTAAAAAAATGTTAATAATAATAATAATAATTATAACACTAGTAATAATAATAATAACAACAATAATAATAATAATAACCATATCAATAACAACAACAACAACAACAATAATAATAATAATAATAATAATAATAATAATAATAATAATAATAATAATAATAATAATAATAATAATAATAATAATAATAATAATAATAAAATTATGAATACTACCTCACATGAAATGTGTTCCAAAAAAAATAGACATCCTCTGGATTCGATCTCGTGACCACATCCTAACACACAACACTCTCGACCACCCATCCAAATCTGTTTTATTTGTGTTATAACTAAATCTAAATTTTATATATAACCCGTATTCTTCTATCCCTCTCCTTCTTCATCAGCAGAATTAATTCAATGAGTATAATTCGAATTTATAACAGCTAAAACACATTTGGGTTTGAATATATAGATGAAACCGAATGATAAGTGGTTGATTAAGGTAATTAAATCGAACGAATGAATTAAAATAAAAACTGTGACAGTCTTATGAACCCGATATGAACTCAAAACCAGAATTCGAAATTTAGATCGTTTTAACAAAAATTTAAAACATGAAATAGATTTCAATTCACCTTTAATAATAACATTATCTCTTATATATATATATATATATATATATATATATATATATATATATATATATATATATATACATATATAGTTTCTATTAGATATAAACTTATTAACATTTATTAATAATACAAATGTTAATGTTACTATTAATGTTAATACTAACTATAATATTACTGATAATAATGAAAGTAATAATAATGTCATGTCAATTATATTATAACTTGTAATTCTATATGTATATTTGTATATATATATATATACACTGTATTTAAATTATATCTGTTATATATATATATATATATATATATATATATATATATATATATATATATATATATATATCTGTGTACATATATGTATTATATTTAGTCTCGTTAGTTACTATAATAATATTTCTTAATATTATAAATAGTAATAATAACACTTTATAATAATGTAATAATAATGATAATATATTATTCATAATAATAATATCTATAAGTTTTATAACAATAATATTATTAATAATAATGATAATATTATAATAATTTAAATTTATCACACTTCATATATATATATGTATTGCCACTAATGCTTCATATAGTAATGAGAGTAATATTATTGTTATATTAATTTTTAATATTATTTATTATCGTTTATAATTGATATTATGTAAACTTAAGATAATACTTATTAATAGAAATATAATAACATGTATCTTATATTTTTATATTTTTTTATATTTATTTTTAATAGTTTAATTATATTTTATAATTTCAAGTTAATATACATATACTTACATTTATATATACATCTTTATTTACAAACAATTGTTCGTGAATCGTCGAGACTGGTCAAAGATCAAATGCACTCATGAAAAATAGTTTCAACATTTTGGAACTTAGTTTAATAGACTTTGCTTATCGTGTCAGAATTTTATAAAGATCAAGTTTAAATTTGGTCGGAAATTCCCGGGTCATCATATCTTCTTCATCGGCTTCTTCCTCATCTAGTTGTGGATCAGTCACATGTTCGGGAATGTTTGAAGGTCTCGAACTAGGATCATAGCGAATACGGTGCTTTAGTGGAAGATTTCAAATGTGTTCAATAAGATTATCTCGAAGAAAATGATGACTGCCCTTATCCCTTAGTTCTTTATCCATTCGCATATGTAGTTCAACCCGTTCTTGGAAGTCAAAATGTCAAGGACGACGCGTTGGCGGATAATCTTCTTCGAGACCACAAAATGCACGAGAGTTGTCCATTCCGGATAAATCCCATCCGCCAAATAATAACCTCTAGTAAAATGCAACCCATTAACAGTATAGTCACATGGAGGTTACATATCTTTTAATAATTCGTTAAATAAATCCGATTGATTTAGAACGTTTATGTCGTTGTTTGAACCAGCCGGCCAAAAAAAGAATGCCAAATCCATGTATCATACGAGGCAACTGCCTCTAACATAATTGTTGGGTAATCATGATCACCTCGTGTAAATTGCCCTTTCCAATCAACTGGACAATTTTTCCAACCCCAATGCATACAATCGATGCTGCCCAACATACCCAGAAAACCATGTATTTCGTCATGTTTAGAAATTAAACGTTGCACATCATGTGCATTTGGCCTTCTCATGTACTCGGCCGAATATAAGTGTAAAACACTCTTGCAAAAGTTTTTCAAATATAAATAAGAAGTTGATTCACCCATGTGTAAGTATTCATCAAAAGTATCGGGTGCAACACCGTACGCTAACTGTTTTATAGCGGACATACATTTTTGAAAAACGTTAAAACCGTATAAACCGGTTGCATCTCGTCTTTGTTTACAATAAGTACTATAATCGGGTATAGGTTCTTGAATAAAATTAATTATACCTCGACATATACGGATGAAGAAAGACTTACTCATATGAAAGCGTCGCTGGAACCTATCGAGCGAGAAAGTAGGGGTGTCGGAAAAATAATCGTTGAATAGTTGTCTAGCTTTTACTTCTCGGTCTCTAGGAAAGTGTCTTGTAGGAGCTCTAGGTATCGGTACAACTTCACCTTCGGCTTCATATTCTTCTTCTAAAATATTAATAACATCGAGTACTTACATTGGATTATATGCACTTGCAAGTGCTAACGCCTCTTCATAATTTTCGTTATCTCGATCCATTAACGAATATATTTTTTATAAGTGTTTTTTGTATTGATAGTTGAAGTACATAGAATGTATGAAATGGGTATTAGTATTTATAGTGCAAGTTTGAAGCAAAAAAAAAAAAAAAAAGGCAACGGCTCTTTTCAAACGGATATATTCCCTATTGGCCTCACCAGCAGCGTGTTGATGAATGTCAATACACCGCAAAATGAACCACGGTCTACCCACGGCACCGGTACGGCGGCCAGTAACATTGGCGTCTTCCAACGGCGGGGGTACGGCGCCCCAACCGTGCCCCGATGTGAATGGTCTTATAACGCTACACACTTGAATAAAACATTTTCAACACGCAAATCGCAAAGTGATTTGCGATCTTGGGAAGTGTTATTTATTGGTAATGAGTAATGACCGATAAAGTTCAAGTCGCAACCCAAATTAATTTGAAGACGTAAACCCGAATTTTTATTGGTCACGACCGTGTATACTGTGTCAGACACTCAGACTGTACATATTGATATTGATATCGATATTTGGATATTTGTTTTTGCTATACTCCCCGTGGCAGTCCATATTCTGTGTTTCTCAATCGATTACAGCTTACAGGTATACAATCTTCATCTCTTTCTCCATAAATTACACGTATGTATGTACACATATATTCCAACAGTAGATATATGAATTTAATTCGGATCTGGATTTTGTTTTTATCTCGATCTTAATCTTAATTTACCACCTCAATTAGTTCTAGGTAACTAGGTTACATGGTTCAAGTTCAGCATATAAACCTTAAGATTCAGAATTACGATCTAGTTTTCTGAATCTATACCCGTAACCTTCACTTGTGCATTTAGTCGCGATTGAATTCATTCATAGAATTATAGTAATTGGATCACACTAATCTTCTTTTATAGAATCACTAAAATTATATTTATCATATCTTGCTAAATTCTAAATGTTACATTTATGTGCAAAATTGACGATGTGTTTATCATCCGTGGAGCTAACACATATCTTTTGTGCAGTTTTATCTTGTGGATCAAATGGCGAACCGAGGTCAAATTCCTAGCAACAACTCAGCACTTATTGCTATGATTGCCGATGAGGTGTTTACTATTTTCTAATTGATGTGTGTGTGTGTGTGTATTCTGCTTTTACAAAATCTGTATCAGTATTTTGATACACTATTTTACATTCTACACGTGTGCACTTTGTGATTTGCTTATTTATGTGCGTGAGTGGCAACGAAGTTCTCCAATATAGATGGATAGGACTATATCAAATTAAATTAATATAGTAACTTGAGTTGTTTTATAATTCTGCTTCTTACTGATATCGAGATGGGTCGATATAAAGGTGTTTTCATATGGTGATGGTCCATCCATTGTTGATTGCTGTGTCATCCACTATGACTTACTTTATATATGATAGATTTGAAGCCTATTTCAATAATAGTTTGAGAAAAATGCAATGGACTAGGGCTATGTTATGAGCCTACGGTTGTAACATCCAGGGGCGAAAGTGTGTGGGGGTAGGGGGGCGGCCGCCCCAGTGAATTTTTATTTTTTTCAGTGTAAAATTTTTGGGTTTTTCGACTTTGCCCCCGGTGGATTTTTTTTTTGCCCCCCAAACCTACATATTTTGCCCCAAAATCTTCAAATTTTGTCCAAAAAAATTGCTACGGTTTAAATTTTTTTTTTTTGCCCCCGGTGAAAAAAATCCTAGTTTCGCCTCTGGTAACATCCCGAATCCCGAATAAGGATAAAATGAGAAGGGTTTTTCTGTGTTGTGAGAAGCTATTGAGGCTTTAGATTGGTAACTTTGATCGACAACTTTTATACATGAAAATCATTTTTATGTGATCTAGCTCAAAACCTAGAATTGAGAAATGAAAGTTTCAAATTTTAGTTGATCTATGTCTTCTCACAGCTTCACAAATTTTAGCTGTCAACATTTTGTGCATTATTTTTAAAATGGATGGTGGATAACTTTTGACAGTTATGCCTTGACTACAGTAATTATGTTCTTTGGGTAAATCTAACTGCTATGCTGTTCTTTTTAATTAATTCATAATTGTTTATATCTGATGTAGGACACGATAACTGGATTTTTACTTGCTGGAGTCGGCAATGTTGACTTAAGGAGGAAGACAAATTACCTCATTGTGGATTCAAGTAAGTAGTATTTTTTCTATCAAATTGTCTGATCCATCTTTCATACAGTGTTACACAATTATCATTGTGCATACTTGGGTAGTCGTGTGAATAAGGTTCCATATCATGCATCTTATAGCATGATAACTCGTCCCGCGCGTTGCGGCGGGGGCTTTCGGTCTGCATATTCATATTTAACTTAGCTTTATGTATTTTCAGAAGGGAAAACGGCCCATGTGTTAAGCGTCGTTGTAGGTGTCGTCGTCTTTCGTGTTTTTTAAAAATTGTCCAGTTCGAACGTAGTTAGTTTCGTTTGTTGATAAAATTATTTCAAGTCTAACAGTGATGTTGAAAAAATTTAACTCCCGGCGAGTACGAAGATACGGGCTGTCGTTGTGTTTTGCGTTTTTTAAAAAGTGTCCATTTCGAACGTCCTTATTTTCGTTTTGTTCGTAAAATTATTTCGGGTCTGACGCTGTTTTCGAAAAAATTTAACTCGCGGCAAGCGGGAAGATACGGGATGTCGTTGTGTTTAGCGTTTTTTAAAAGGTGTCTGTTTCGAATGCAGTTAGTTTCGCTTTGTTCATAAAAGTATTTCGAGTTTAACGGTGTGGTCGGTGAAATTTAACTCGGGGCGAGGAGAAAGATACGTGCTGTCGAAGTTTGTGGGTGCAGTTTTTATTTTAAGCGGGATAATTTACGTTTTTTCCCCTGTAGTTCAGGGTAATTTTTGTAAGTAGCTTGTAGTTGAGGGGGTATTTTGCAATTTTGGGGATGAGGTTTGGGTCAATGTAGTTTTGACCAATTTTTGTGAGAGGGGTGGGTTCCAAACGACAAGGATCCACACCCCTGTTAGTATATAAGGGATAATGACATCATTAGCAGCAGTAACTTATTTAGTGAATATTTAAATGGTCTATTAATAATTTAATCCTGATGGGCTGCGTATAGTAGAGTATGGGGTTGGAGTACTAGCCATCCCGGTAACCCGAATAGGAAAACCGTAGAACTTTTAACTTAAGTGGTCTATTAAGAATGTGTATTAAGTGGTGCGAGCAGCAAAAAATGCATGCTGGAACAGTACCACTATATATTTACAGTGATTGCTATTTCCAATTTTGTATTGTGAAATCATGAATAACATACACAAGAAAGTTAGTAGGGCAAACTGGCTGTAACAAAAGGCGTTTGCAGACTTATGCTAGCCTTAAGTATATACTAGTCATAAGCTCCTTAGACATTGCTCTATTGATTAATATAAATCTAGTCCCATAGGTGGTTGGTTTGAAATTGCTTGCTAACGTAGTGTCTATGTATATTGACCATTTTAAAAGATATATGAAATTATGTATCCATGATGATGCTTTGTGCTTTTGTCTATACGATATATAATATTTTTAGTCTAAAAGATTGGAGCATGCCAAAGATATTACTTTATATCATGAACTTGCAATGTTACCAGGAAAATAATTTTAGGAAAGTATTAGGTCGTTTGTCAAGTGTATACTCTTCCTAGTAACTAATAGAATGATATAGGTCCAATCATTAACTTTTAGAATGCTAAAAGTGGGTAAACTCTTAAATTTCATTTGTTAATTTTTCATTACAAAATACCACAATGGAAGTCGTTAAATTCTGATGGGATGGATAACATTACTTGCACTGCTCCTAATTTAGTTCACGACATGATGTTTTTTACAACCATATTCTATGTCAAACTAGTTACTTGTTTATAAAAGATTATTGTGAGCTATACGCTATAACCTAGAGTTGGAGTTTTGTTGACTAGTAAAATATTGTGTAATACTAATAAGCATCAAGATTTTTTTTTTTTATTTTTTTTTATTATTATTATTTTTTTTTTTTTCATTTCTAGTCCCTGTGTTGTTTTCTTTCCGATGATGCTTAAGTTTCTTTTTACTGGTTATGAAATATGAAAATTTTCCATTTGTTTCAGAGACAACTGTCAAACAAATTGAGGATGCTTTTAAAGAATTTACAACGAGAGATGATGTGGCAATAGTGTTGATCAGTCAATATGTAAGTACTCAATGTTTTATAACTTATGAAATACTGTTACTGGATTTTATGCAAGGTTGCAAAAATCGGAAAAAATCGGGAGTTCTCGGCGATAACTCGGATTCATCAGGTTGTCGAGTTCTCGGTAAACGGCCAATTTCTCTGTCAATATCCGATTTATCGAATTTCTCGGTCAATTTTCCGTTCAACATACTTTTTGTAGCTATATATTATATTATGTATCATAATAAATTATATAAATGCTTGTTTGTAGCTATATATTATATTACGTATCATAAAAACTATCTCAAAAGTCTAAATCTTATATATATATATATGAGGATCAATGGGGAAGTAACCAATCGGGGGAAGCGGGGGGAAGCAAATTTTATTTTATTTTTTTTCGTTTTTTGAAAAAACTTTGTTCACGAACATTATAGATGAGATGAAAATATGAACATTTAGTAGAGACACTTTGTGATAAATGTTTTTATTTTGGCGGGAAAACGCTTGAAGAAGTAATATATAACAATTATCGTGTTTTTCGAGCGTATTTTGAGGTTTTAGATATTAGGGTTTAGATATTAGGGTTTAGATATTAGGGTTTAGAGTTTAGGGTTTAGGGTTTGGTGTTTTGGGTTTATGGAATAAATCCAAAACACCAAACCCTAAACCCTAAACTCTAAATCGGGCTAAATTTTACTTCACAAAACATGAAGAAAAAAAAAACGTTCATATTCTTCACGAACAATATTATCTTGAATGTTATTTTTGTCGATCGTTTTCCCGCCTAAATAATAACATTCATCACGAAGTCTCTTATAAATGTTCATATTTTCGTGTGATCTTGATGCCGGAAAAATTTTTTTTTAAAAAAAACGGGAAAAAAAAATAAAAAATTTTGCTTCCCCCCGATTGGTTACTTCCCCATTGATCCTGCCCCTATATATATATATATATATATATATATATATATATATATATATATATATATATATATATATTCAAAAATTTATATTTATATTTTTTTTTTTTTTTTTTGAAAAGCAAGATAATTTTATTGATAAGGAAATGATACAACGAGGATTACAACATGAGAAACACTAATTTGAGCGAAACTCGAGGACCTATACTAGATATAAAGTAAGAAACTAACAAGATGTAGAATACCCTGATTTCGGAGCAGTATTATCAAACCTAACATCAATCACCATTACCCTCATCATCTACTAATACATAAAAAGGATTGTTTGCTTCAATTCTATCTTTGGAATGTGTCTTATTATTACCTTCACCATCAATGCCCTTCCCTTTATCTCTTTTCCTTAAAACATTATGATTTCGATTTTTCTGGGTCTCCACATTCCAATTTGTTTCCTCCACAGCAATATTGTCTTTAATACCATAATTATTCTTAACTGCATTTTGCTTGATACCTTTTGCTTCTATTGACTGCCATTGACTTTTATTATTATCAAAATTCAGCTTATGAAATATCCTTCCATTCTTACCAACAACTTTAGAGCCATCGTCAACACACTGGTTATTTAAATCAACTGTTTCACCATCATTGTTGATTTTCAAAGCGTCTTTTAACACTTGTGCAGATACTTCATCTTCTGTTTTAGGCCTAATTTTACAAGTATTAAAAGAGTGCCCAAACACTTTGCAATGAGTGCATAAAGGCGGTTTCCATTGATAAGTCACCTCAAGTTTACCCACTTTGGCTGGAAAAGAACCAATCACAGGATAGGAAAATTCGACAAAGCTAGGAAGGTCATCAGCTGCATTGACTTCAGTCAAAACTCTAGCAAAGCCTAGTCTTCCACTTTTACTTAAACATCTCTCCGAAGTAACTTTGTCCATCAATATAGGCCTACCAATACCACTAACAAGTTTACCTATACTTCTGCCACTCCATAATTCAATGGGTATATTGTGAATGCAAATCCAAATTGGAACTTTTTCAGGTTCAATTTTTTCAAGCCAAACCCCAGGTTCCCACTGATTCACGAAAAAAGGAACATTATTAACTAACCATGGACCACTCTCAAGAACCTCCTTCATACCCTTTTCATTATTAAATTTGCATAAATAAAATCCTGCAGCTGTTTTGACGATTTCTTTAAGGTCAAACCTCCGCCACATTCTCCTTAGATGGGCATTAACAACCCTATAGTCCATAGAAGTTCCAATAAAATACCCATATAATTGAAGAGAAAATGCACTACCGCCCTTCTTAACCTCCTCAGCTGAGAAAACTACTCTCTTTTGACCATTAGACATTAAAACAGGAAGAATGAACTCCATTTTTAATTCTTCTTCATCTTTATTTTGTTTTAAGAAGTCAGCAAAAGTGATGTTTGGATTTACCCATGCTCTTGGGGTTTTAGTATTTGTATTGCCTTGCCCATCACTAGTCTCAACCCCTTCCATTGTTGTAGATTTAATCCCAGAGTCAACATTATCTTTATCACCGGTATTATTATCCTGCGTATTCATTAAAGGCACATTGCCACCCAGTGTAAATTGGGAGAAATCATCAGGAACAACAATTGACTCTCTAATACCATCACTCTTAAATAACTTAACAGCATTCTCAGCAGCAGCCACTAGGTTTACATCAACCTCATTATAACTACCATCTTTTGAACTCTTAAAGAATACAACAGGACTAGCAGAAACATTCGGTTTAGCAACAGCAATTGTTTCACCAATAGATTTAGCAATAATATCATCATTACTAGCTACAATATCATCAATAGAATGATCAGTTTCAGCAGAATTCTTACCATGTCCACCTTTCTTCCTGTTACCCTTGCGTTTTTTAATTACTTCAGGGAGTATTTTTTCATTAGCAGGAATAGAAGAATCACCAACATATGGAACAAATTGAGCACTCCTCTTTTCTTTAGACGGACCATCCCCAACATCAATCAGCAGGTTCACTTTACCCTTCCTCTTTCTAGAACTATAGGTTTTTAGAATCATCCCCTCTGAATCACGACTATCCTTCCCAGGTTGATCAATTGGCACATCTCCTTCGTTCTTATTTTGCTGATCAACTTCATCTCCCATCAGGTCGGAACGTACGACATCATCCATAATCTGAGATGAACGATCCCCATCAGAATCAGATGAAGACACTTCTCCACTTTTAAAGGCCGCATCCGCTGTTCCACGACTAGCCGATCGGTTTTGCAAAACCCTAGTAGCAGTCGCCGTTAAATCTTGGAACTTTTTCTTCTTCTTGGACACCATGATACACAGCAGATAGCAATAGCAGAGATAGCAGGTATCTCAAAATTATAACTGAAATTTGAAAGCAACAATTCAGTCCAAAACTCACCAGGGTTTTGTTCGGCGATCCAATACAGGCGTACTGGAAGAAGAACAGCAGCGAATGGCGTCGGAACAGTGGCTCACGCGCCGGCGCGTGGATTACCGGCGCCGGAGCTAGTCGGCGCGTGTGGTGGCAGTGGTGGTCGGATCTGAATGAAAATTTCAGGTTATGCAATTCGAGTATGTCTGAATCGATTGGTGGGGGTGGTGAGATGCAAAAATCAAAAGAAAAAACTTAATATTCGATGGTGAACAAGTGAAAACCGGATCGCCCTTTTAAGAGAGAGAAAATACTTTTCACTATCAATTTTCCTATTTAATGTAGCAAATTTATATTTATATTAAAAAGTCAAGGTTAGTCAACAACTGATTTCTCCCCGAGTTCTCCCAAAAATTTTCCGGCCGAGTTCTCCCCGGGTTCCGATTTATGCAACCTTGATTTTATGAGTAGTTTAGTTATTAAGCAGAAGAAGTAAAGCAGTCATGAAACTACGCTCAAGTTTGGTACTCAAACGATGCACAAGTGTTTTGTGACTTAGAATTGTATACCTAACAAGTTCCTTAATCATATGGTACACTTATGTCACAATTCACAAAAAGTAGTTTAGTATAAAGCTGTTATTGTTTACTCCGACAATCTATCGAGGATAATTGTTTAATTGAACAGCATGACCTATCATGTAGTTTTATGACCTTGGAAGGATCTCAATCCGTGTGAAATTAATTTTTAACTTTGATCCGTGGACATATGCGTGAGATCATTTTTTTGCAACATTAATGCCTGTTTCAAATAAAGAAAAACGAAGCCAAAAGTACTAATTTGGAAAGTGGTGTACTATCTATTTCCAGTTTTCTATTGCTGCAAGTTCATATATTTTTTTTTATCATGTAGGTTGCAAATATGATAAGGTTCTTAGTGGATAGCTACAATAAACCAGTTCCAGCTATTTTGGAGATTCCTTCAAAGGACCATCCATATGATCCATCACATGATTCTGTTCTTTCGCGTGTCAAGTACCTGTTCAATACTGAATCTGTTGCTGGTGACAGGCGTTAAATAGAAAAAATAACTCATGAATAATCACTTGCTTTAACATGAAGTTGTCATTATCTCGAAGTAAATGTAAGCACTATTGGGTGTGTTACTGAATTCAAGTTTTTGCAACAATAAATTGCTATCTTTTAGTATGTATCAGGAGTGGGTGAAAGATGTTGACTCGATCGATCATGTCGGTTGTTTGCTGGTTTGAACTGATGGATTGTTTGGTCTTCAACTGGTTGTGTGTATTTTTTTTGTCTATCTATTTATTTATTTTTGTATATTAAAGAATCATTAAAAGTATCTCATTTCTTGTAAACAAAATTGGAGTCTGGAATAAATGTTTTTATTAAACCCTGTAGAGTTAAGATTTTAGGAAGTATTTTGAGTAATCATATATCCTCTAAAAGTTGGTCCTACGCATCATGGATCCTTTTCATGGTAACAAATTTAAGTTTTGACGTTTGTAAAGGTATGGAGTTTTGAAATTATTTGTTAAGATGATAAAATGATAAAAACCTTAATGTCATATGGCATTATTATTTGTCAGAGCATCGACAACCAAGAGTGGTTGCGTTTTATGTTGTCACCCTTCTGGAACGTCGGATTCCACCACTCTGGACCACGTTCTGGTCCGATGTTCCGAAACTACGTCTCTCAGACGATGTTGGTTCCATGCGTTTCGACCATTATTTGTAAAAAAGAGTCCAACCCAATGGTTGAAATATTGAATTTTTAATAATTTTTTTTCTTTTTTCCACCCTATAAATATCATATATTTAATGGTAGAAATATTGAATTTTAATAATTTTTTTCCCCACCCTATAAATATCATATATGTTTCACATATTTCCGCACACGCGGCAATTATCTTTCTCCAATATTTCTTCATATTTCTACCCACATATTTCTCCATATTAAAAAATGTCTATAACTTCTTCTTCTGACAATGAGCATATGTTAGATCTTATACAGAAATCTTATAATGAATATGAAAGTTCGTAACGTCATCGACATTCAAGATGTTACATAAATCGAGATAGAGTCGATGCTCATGAAAGGCTAATGAGCAACTATTTTGGGGCGAAAAGCCAAATGCTCAAATGCATAGAGAGGTCAATTCACTCAATGTGATCAAGGCTATCCAACGATTATTCTTAAAGTTGTTGCCTGATATGACATGTGAATTAGAAATGTGTACTTTGGGGTTGTGGTTGCAAACAATGATTTAAATGTCTTATACACGAGTCATTTATTCAACGCAAAGCTAATTAAGACCCCACCCTGAATACTGTAGCGAGTGTAGATTACCAGAGTTAATTCAATTGAAAAGATTTACTCGTCATGGGGCATCATTCGTTAAGGGGTTTTCAAGTGTAGTTAATCCAAAATGGTCGTATTTGTAAAGAAAACAAGCTGTTGTTTGCAAAGACGTTGAGAGGACTTTGGGGTTTTATACGGTCGTTGGCATATATTACGGTAAGCGGCAAGAGTCTATAGCAGAAACCCGATAGGAAGAATCACGTATGTATGCATAATATAAAAAAAAATGATTTATGAAAACAGATGTTATAACATTGCAGAATATGAAGAGTATTATGTGCCGGTAGAAAATATGCAAGATTATGGATTTAGAGGTGTGAAACGTATAAAAGAAGGAAACAAGAACTTCAAGATAGATATATGTGCACGAGAGACTGCGATTTGATCTGGTAGAATATTTTTGATCGCTTCGTGAAACTCAGTGATTATATTTTTCATGCATTTTAATTGTTAATGATCGTAATTTCCTTTATTAATTCAATTTTAATTTTATTTTTAATGTTTATGTTTATTATGTTTTTTAATTAATTAAATTAAATTAAATTATAACTAAAAAATATTAATATTAATAAATATACTCGTTCTCTCTTCACAACTCTCATTCAGGACACCAAATCACTCTTTCACTAAATCACTTTGACGATTTCACTTTTTCTCTCTCATTAACTTTGAAATTAGGACGTCACCACTGATCGTGCCCTCACTGAATGGATGAAGTTTATAGTTTAATAAGGCAAAATTCATGTCTCTTCTAAATATATTATCCTATCATGCATCATAATGCGACGAATTTATGCATTAAAAATGCTATACTCACTTGGATTTATAAATAATGAGTAGTTCACACAACTTAAGTTTTTTTCTTTCTATTTTTACTAGTGATTTATGGTTTATTTCACGTGTGTAAACATTTTTGTAAAAAACAAAGAGCCAATGGTTTAACGGTATCGAGGTCACCTTTACAACTTTGAGGTTCGAGTCCTGCTTAGAACATTTAGTGGTGTATATACTCGTGTTAGTATTAGGTGGGTGTGTGAGTTTGCATTTCAACCAAAAAAACATATTTTTGTAAAATGTGTGATTATTATATTTCTCTTTATTTACGTTTTAAATTTTTTTTTCAAAACACAAACCATTCTTTTCTCTTTCTTTGCAATTTCCGATTTAGTGGGGTAAGTTTGCAAATTTTAAATAACACTTATTAATTGGGGAATATTATATTTTTTTTACAATATTTATGTCAAACATAATTATTAAAATTACAGATAAGGTTATATTTTTTTTTTTTTTGGCAAAAAAGGAGAAAATATATTAGAATAACCGTTAACTTCATCAAAATGATAAAATATAACGAAAAGCCATTACAATGACGGATCGAAATCGGTCATAACATTGCTACACAAAGTAAAGCCATACAAGCCTATTGACAAAAGAAGCAAAGGGTTAACATCCCAAACATTTCTAATAACTTGGTCCGTCATTGTGTAGCTCAAGGGTTAACATCCCAGCGGCCCAAATAACTTGGTCTTCTTGAGCCTCATTTAACGTGAACCGGCCCAACAGTAGGTGAAGATCTTTGGCCTTCTTTAGATTGAAAAGTGAAAGTTGTCATGTAAGGTGGAGATCCCACCCTGTCTGATGTCGTGAGTAAACAGAGGGAAACCGAAAAAAATTGACCACTTGAAGATGATGTTCACACAGGATGAACAAAGATGGGAACTCGTTTTTCAAAATACGTCCGTCGACTTATTACCATTGAGGATGGGTTGAACAACGTTGTTTACCATTGTTTCTTGAATAGCTTTTAAAAAGTGGATTTGAAACCGATTGACTAGTGAACTCGCCAGGGAACCTCTAGACTTATTACCGAGGCCGCGGGTATTCCATGAGGCGATCCTCATGGTTTGGTGGGTTTGGTTGGCGTTACATCATCCGCCATACTTTCCATTACAGATAAGGTTATATAAATAACTTATACTTTACATAAATGCTATATGTAAGACGTATCTAAGCTACATATATTTTAACATTGTTTTGCAATACCTATTTTCTACTTTCATTTTCTATGTTATCTCTATCACTATATTTTTTTTTCTTTTGAGCAGTAGTACGGAATTACCTAGAAATTTAACTCCTCACGTGTTCATCTACTGCAGTTTCATAACCCGCTCTCAACTACTGCCTAGGAGAAAACCCGGCCCAATCCAAAGGCATGGGCGGTAGAACCCCCTCCCTCATTGCCTCCGCAACTCGATGTGCGGAAGACACTCTTTGATGAAATTCATGGGTAAAGGGACAAAAAATTAGGGTTAAAAATCGATTTGGAATTTTTCCTATCGGGTTGTACATAAACAAGTTAAGATTAAAAGGTGGAATTTTTTTCTGTATTTTCTCTCTATCTTTCATCAAACTCCTAATTCCCAAATTCATCAAACTCCCAATTCCCAAATTCATACGGAGTACATATAATTACACATACATACTTTGTTGAATCACAGATCCGAATCAAAAAAGGCAGAAATAATTACAACAATTTCATCAGATACGCTGCTGATACACACGAATTTAGGGTTTTTCTTCCGTTACAACAGTTCCATCAGATGGGGAAAACGTCAGGAGGGAAGAAGAAAAAGAAGGTGCAAACTTTTCCTTGGGTTTTGAGGAATAGGCAAATAGGGTTAGATGATGAACATGAAGGAAGATCCTTCGATCAATCTACTGGATCTAATCAATCGCCTAGAGTGGATACGGTTGCACATGAAGACGGTAATTCTTCGTGTCATATGGACGATCAGATGAGCATACACGCGTCATCAAAATCTTCTAGCAAGGAGGATGAAGGCGTGACTGGTAAATTGGCTGCTGTTGGGACTAAAGTAACAAGTGATGGATCTATGCAGGATCCAACCAAGCAGAGATCATACTTAATTACTACTGGTGGCTCAAATGATAATCATGATTCAGAGGGGATGGTTCTGAAAACCTATAGTACTAGAAAGAGAAAGGGTAAAGTGAACCAGCTGATTGATGTTGGGGATGGTCCTTCTAAAGAAAAAAAGAGTGCTCAATTTGTTCCTTATGCTGGTGATTCTTCTATTCCTGTTAATGAAAAAATACTCCCTGAAGTAATTAAAAAACGCAAGGGTAACAGGAAGAAAGGTGGGTATGGTAAGAATTCTGCTGTAACTAATCATTCTATTGATGATACTGTAGTTAATAATGATGATATTATTGCTAAATCTATCGGTGAAACAATTGATGTTGCTAAGCTGACTGTTTCTGCTAGTCCTGTTGTTTTCTTTAAGAGTTCAAAAGATGGTAGTTATAATGAGGTTGATGTAAACCTAGTGGCTGCTGCTGAGAATGCTGTTAAGTTATTTAAGAATGATGGTTTTAGAGAGTCAATTGTTGTTCCTGATGATTTCTCCCAATTTACATTGGGTGGCAATGTAACATTAATGAATATGCAGGATAATAATAGTGGTGATAATGATATTGTTGTTCCTGGGATTAAATCTGTAACAAAGGAGGGAGTTGAGACTAGTGATGGGCAAGGCAATACAGATACTAAAACCCCAAGAGCATGGGTAAATCCAAACGTCACTTTTGCTGACTTCTTAAAACAAAACAAAAATGAAGAGGAATTAAAAATGGAATTCATTCCACCTGTTTTAATGTCTAATGGTCAAAAGAGAGTTGTTTTCTCCGCTGAGGAAGTTAAGAAGGGCGGTAGTGCTTTTTCTCTTCAATTATATGGGTATTTTATTGGAACTCCTATGGATTATAGGGTTGTTAATGCCCATCTAAGGAGAATGTGGTGGAGGTATGACCTTAAAGAAATCGTCAAAACAGCTGCATGATTTTATTTATGCAAATTTAAAAGTGAAAAGGGTATGAAGGAGGTGCTTGAGAGTGGTCCTTGGTTAGTTAATAATGTTCTTTTTTTTGTGAATCAGTGGGAACCTGGGATTTGGCTTGAAAAAATTGAACCTGAAAAAGTTCCAATTTGGATTTGTATTCACAATATTCCCATTGAACTATGGAGTGGCAGAAGTATAGGTAAACTTATTAGTGGTATTGGTAGGCCTATGTTGATGGACAAAGTTACTTCAGAGAGATGTTTGAGTAAAAGTGGAAGACTAGGGTTTGCTAGAGTTTTGACTGAAGTCAATGCAAATGATGACCTTCCTAGCTTTGTCGAATTTTCCTATCCTGTGATTGGTTCTTTTCCAGCCAAGGTGGGTAAACTTGAAGTGACCTATCAATGGAAACCGCCTTCATGCACTCATTGCAAAGTGTTTGGCCACTCTTTTAATACTTGTAAAATTAGGCCTATAACAGAAGATGAAGTATCTGCATAAGTGTTAAAAGACGCTTTGAAAATCAACAATGATGGTGAAACAGCTGATTTAAATAATCAGTGTGTTGAGGACGGCTTTAAAGTTGTTGGTACGAAAGGAAGGGTATTTCAGAAGTTGAATTTTGATAATAATAAAAGTCAAAGGCATTCAACCGAAGCAAAATGTATCAAGCAAAATGCAGTTAAGAATAATTATGATATTAAAGACAATATTGAGGTGGAGGAAACAGATTGGAATGTGGAGTCCCAGAAAAGTCAAAATCATAATGTTTTGAGGAAAGGAGATAAAGGGAAGGACATTGATGGTGAAGGTAATAATAAGACATATTCCAAAGATAGAATTGAAACAAATAATCCTTTTTATGTTTTAGTAGATGATGAGGGTAATACTGATGGTAATACTGATGAGATTATAATTGAAGAATCTATAAATGATAAATTTGATGACTGGTGGAACTTACGGAATTCAGAAAAAAAGAAACTAAAAAGTTATTTGAATAAACATAATCCTCCAGGAAAAGAAGTAATCGATCAATGGCAACCGCATGAGTTCAAGTATTTTAGGACTCAATGGATTGCTGCTGGTTTTGGTGACTTTGATAAAGATGGCATGGTTATTGGTGATTGATGTTAAGTTTGAAAATAATGCTCCGAAATTAGGGTATTCATCTTGTTAGTTTCCTACTTTATGTCTAGTATAGGTCCTCGAATTTCACTCAAATTAGTGTTACTCGTATTGTAATCCTCTTTGTATCATTTCCTTATCAATAAAAATAGCTTGCTTTTCAAAAAAAATAAAAAATTAGGGTTAAAAAGAATGTAAGCAAAATGACAAAAAAAAAAAAAAAAAAAAAAAAAAAAAACCTTCATGTGTTTATCACGCGGTAAGGTTAATTGGATGCTATTAGACCATTTGTAGTGGTGGGGGCGTTTCTTCCTCGTGTTTCTTGCCTTTTTGCACTTTTTTGATGAGTATGACATGTTTATTTTTTGAGTGGTGTTTCTTTTTTGTGTTTCTTTTTAGTGGAATGCTGAGGTGACATTTTATTTTTCTTTTTTCTGATTTATTTATGTAACGACCCAACCCGTTATACATCACAAAACAATTTTTTTTTTAAAAAAGGGACACGCCAAGCCTGTCAGGCAATTTCCGCGGCGCGGTTCATCTGGCCGCGGCACGGCCCACGCTGGGAGTTGGAGGTCAGGGACCATCAAAAAGTTGTTACCAGAATGCACTCAAACTTGGGGCACGCCCCAAAGGGATCGCGGCGCGGCACAACCCTGGACCTGATTCTGACTTGTTAAAAATTATACAACACCATATTTCGTGGTAATCGACAAACATCAACACAAGACTTTCCGCCGTGTAAATAAATAAAGTTTACGTGTTTTAACAACCACAATTCGAGTATTTGACCACCGAGCTCCATACGCTCACTTACACATCAAATATAAGTTTCGACCGACAAGTTTAATTACCAAATAAAAACCCGAGCATGGTATTTGGGGTTAAACTACCCAAACCTAGGTCGAACTTCAAAAGCAATACACTAGCATAACATTAAGGAGCCCACTAGTCCAAGCAAATACCCTTGCCTTTATCCACGCCGGAGCCTAAAAATGTAAACAACGAGAGGGGTAAGCAAAACGCTTAGTGAGTGCAATAAGTATACATATGCATATATAATATACCTATTTGCTACCACCTACTCACATACCACAAACATGCTAGCAATATAATATTAGCATACGAACTCCAAGTATAAAGCTAATAACCTCCATTACCGCAGCTAGCATAAACGATAGCATATACTTCAAAATATAATACGATACACTACAATACATGCACAAACTATATGGTTAACCATACTCGCGTCATGGTGCTACCGGGTCCGTGGTTCACACCATACGTAATGCTATGACGCTACCGGCTCCTTGGTTCACACCACTATGCATTTGAGTCATACTCTTTTATAGTTCTACTGGCTCCTTGGTTCACACTTTGGTGTTACCGGCTCCGTGGTTCACACCTCATTTTATAGTGCTACCGGCTCCATGGTTCACACTTTGATGTTACCGGCTCCGTGGTTCACATCACCATACACGTACCATGATGCCACCAGCTCCGTGGTTCACATCATAGCATACTCTCTCACACTATGTCACTTTCGGCTCCATGGATCATGCCATAGCATACAAATAAATATACTATATACATACATGCATAAATATCCCACTCACCTTAACGCCTAGGTGATGATTATGCAAATCCGCAAGCTTCAAAGTGAAGTACCTAATACATTAAGTACACATTCAATACACCATACTAATTGGACTAGACACCAACATTTACCACTTGAGCATTTAATGACTCATTTGCATTAAATGACCCAATTACACCAAAACCGCCCAATTAAGATCAAGACTTATCATAAATCACTAAAGGCTAGTGATTAAAGTCACATATCACCAACTAACACAAACTTAGGGTATTTCATACCCATCTTACCCAACTAGGTCAATTATTACCCATTTGACCCATTTTAACATCAAGACTTATAATTTGGTCAAACTTGAACCCATTAACAATCTTTCGCCAACCCACAAGTGTATTAGCGATTTAACAACACAATTAACACTTACAAACACCAAATCACAAGACCAAACCCTAGATTACAAACCTTAAGTTTTCATACACAAATTTAACCCATATTCACACATTTAACCCCCAAATGGGTCTTACAAGCCTTAAATGAACAAACCCTAGCCATAAATCAAATTAAACTCAAAACACGGAGTTAAGACTTACCAACACTATCACAACGTAGCTAGAGACGTAGGGAATAACTTAAACACTTGCACTTTAACTCGAAACAAGCTTCTTCCTTCTTTATTTGAGCTTTCTCTCTCTTAAATGGGTTCTCTCTCTAAAATTGAAGTGGAGGGGATAAGGTTGGTGTGAGAGGAGTAAATGACACCTTTGAACTGATCTTGTGGCCTTAAATCCGTTCACCATGGGAAAAATACCAAAATGCCCCTCTTTATTTTTAAATAGAACAAGGGATTTTCTGTAACATCCCGCATTTTTCCGTTAAATTATTTTAACTCCCGTCTTTTTATTTTGATAATATCGTTCGTATCTAGATTCGTATCCTCCATTAGCTAACGTTCTTAATATTTTTGTTATTGGATTATAACATCTTCCGTTTACTCTCGTGTATTTCAAAATAATTCGTTCGGTTAATTCACGCACCCACTTTAAAACTTGAGGGACTAATCTTGCCAAGTGGGCAAAGAATTGACTAGGTCAACTAGTCAACCTTCACCCTCCTCCATTCATTTCATCTTCCCCAATTCTACTACTTTCAACTTTTTCTCTCAAATACCAAATCAAAGAATCATCATCTATTCTCAATCTAGCAAGTGTTCTTCAAAACAAATTACATATTTGGAATCCTTGCAACTTCCTCTTCGATTCCATACCGATTTCATCTAGTTTGGATAACTTTCTAAAATCACTAGATTCTTTGTTCTTGATGTTTTTAACTTATAAAAGTATTAATTAGTGTCTATGGCTCAAGTCTAACATGAATATATGATTTATATATTCGATCTCGTTATTTTGAGTAACTAACATGAACTTGAAAATGGGTGTGTTTGATCTTGAGATTTGGTTGCTTAAATGTTGTTAGATGTTAAAAGTGCATGTATTAAATGTGTTACTAGCATCACTAGCTTCAATTTGGTATGTAAGTTGACTTGGAAAAGCCTCCTTAACATGATTAAGGATTTTATGATTATTGGTTAGGGTTTGGTAGCCTTAAATATGATTTTTGATGCATTAAAAGCCTTGCAATGTTGTTTGTAAGTGTTTAGTAGTATTGTATGTGTAATTACCTACAAAACAGCGTATTATATGTGTGTAGTAAGTTCCCGAATCATCTCATATGTTTTACGAACTTGAAACCTTGATAACGAGCTTTAAATGATCAATCGACGAGAATTTGATTATTGTAAATGATGTTTTTATTTGATGAAAAGTGTTTAGTTGTATTCCTTGTTAAATTACCTTTCCAACGATATAAGATACGTGTTTTGAATGTTTACGATTCATAAGTTATGGTTGTTTGAAGTTGGATTCGTTTAAGTGTTCAAAACTGCCAGACTTGCTGAACAGATACATGGAGCAGCGCTCCAAACCCGGCTGTCCAAAATTTCACTTTTTCGTTTAATTCTAACTATGCTACGCACCTCCGATTAACATGAAACTTGGCCAACATGCTTATATATGATTAAAAACCTCAGAAAAATAGTTCGGGACCCGACCCGAACGTGTTGACTTTTTCGTTGACTTTGACTTGAACAAAGTTGACTTTTATTCAAACTTAACCAAACACTTATGCAATCGTTCTAACATGCTTTTATACTTATATCTTGCATGAAACTCGACAACGTGATTCACATGTTATATATAATCGAGTCGTAACGAGCCATAGGACTAATTGAAAACTTTGACCGACCGTGTTTACCGATATTGATACAACCGAATTGTTTAGGTCAAGACTAGCATCTGTTCTTGCACACGGTTACTTGTGAAGTACATTTATATTTGTGCACTCAAGGTGAGATCATAGTCCCACCTTTTCAACAAAATTTATACTTTTAAATCGTGGGCTGAGAAACATATACTTTGTTACATCTTGTACAACTTACTTTTATGCTTTGAACACAAGTACAAAAACAAATATTCCACAGCGAGTTTGAACAAAAATCCTCAATTCAATTATCATTAGTTATACTTGCAGGGTGTAAGTGTGAGCGTGAACTTATGTTGTGTGGATCCATGCGGGCTAGACGTGCCCTCATTCAGACGGTTCGCTACCGTCAGGGATGAAATATATTTTCGATTTCAGTGTATGTTCTAACACTACGTAACAGGGTACCAAACAGTAAAGTCTTGGTAATTAGGTGCTCGCAAACGTATTTTTTGGAATGCAAACGATTCAGATAATCAACGTTATGGAAATACAAAATCTTGTGGTTCAAAAACAACGTTTATTACAACACCTATGATTTCACCAACATTTTTGGTGACAGTTTTCTATATGTTTTTCTCAGGTCCTTGAACGCTATGTGATACATGATTCCACACTCTATTTTGATACTTGCTTGGATGTCGAGTATACATGCATACATGGAGCGTCTTTTGACTTTACTTTAAATCGTGTCGCATAGGTTTCATTTGTACTTAAAACATGTAACGTAACTAGTTGTTGAACTACCATGTAAACTTTGAAACATCTTTACATTTGAAATGAATGCGACATATTTTCGGTCAAACGTCATTTTAAAGACTTATGACCACGTAAAGGGACCTAAGTAGATGGCGCCGTCAATGACGATTTTGTCGGGTCGCTACAGATGGTATCAGAGCGTTGGTTGTAGGGATTTAGAGTTCATTGGTGTCAACCCCGAGTCGTAGGGTACATTAGTGAGTCTAGACTACAACCGGCATATAGACTTGAAGTAGGAATTACTTGACTACTTGTGCATTTATACTCGAACTCTTCTATTCATATCTAACTTATATTCCATCTTAATCTCACGTTGTTTAATTTGATTGACACGCCACCTTGACTATATGAAATAATGTCGAATGCACATATGAATTAGGGTAATATAATTTTCGGGATTATATTACGGTGACTCATATAACGTTCCGACATTATGACATAAAGAATTTAAGGCGAGTCAAGGAAAATTTTCTCTTTATCCTCATTCCATATCACAGTTAGTATTATTGAAAATACTAATCAACGATATTCTTGTGTCATGAAGGAACAATGGTTCACCGAGGTCAACACAACACTCCTCCCGAAACTCTCGAACAAGCTCTTCAACGAATGATAGCCACCGTCGTGGATGCGGCCATGGCCGGTCACTCCTCCAACAACAACAACAATCATGGAGCCGGTAATTCAAACGAGGGGTGCTCCTACAAGGACTTCATGAGGTGCAAACCTCCCACTTTCGATGGAACCGGGGAACCGGTTGCTCTCACCCGATGGTATGAACAAACGGAAGCCGTTTTTAGCATAAGCGGTTGTCGGGGCCAAGATAAGGTAAAGTTTTCCACCCTCACTTTCACTGGTATTGCTCTCTCATGGTGGAACACGCATGTACAATCGGTGGGTACCGATGAAGAACACACACTCTCTTGGACCGAATTAAGAGAAAGAATGATCACCGAATACTTCCCGCGCGAAGAGACTCGAAGGCTCGAACAGGGGCTAAGAAATTTAAAAACGGTCGGGAATGATCTCGAAGCTTATAATCAACGGTTTGCTGAACTAGCCTTAATGTGTCCAAATCTCATGACTCCCGAGTCCCTAAGGGTAGAACTTTACATAGAGGGCCTCCCGAAGAGCATTCAACACGGGGTAATGTCATCATGACCCACAAACCTACAAGAGGCTTTAACGATGGCCCACCAATTTATAGAAACGGTGGATGAATTTGAAGCGCCGACACCAACGGCAGAGGATCAATCGGGTGACAACAAAAGGAAGTGGGAAGCCCCCCAATCGAGCAACTACAACAATAACTTCACGAAGAAGCCCTTCACCTCCGACGACAAGAAAGGATATGCCGGATACCTACCTTTTTGCAACAAATGCCACAAGCATCACTTTGCCAAATGTGGCAAGCTAATTTGCCACCGGTGCCAAGGAAGTGGTCATATGGCCAATGATTGTAGAAGTGCCTCCCCCGTCGCTAAAAAGGACCCAATGTACCGAAAATAGGTGTTTGTTATAAATGTGGCCAACCGGGTCATTTTAGAAATGCATGCCCAAAGAATAAAGCTAAAATGAACGCACGCCGTTGAGCTTTCAACAATAACGCCAAGGATGCCCGGGATGACAATGAACTAGTCACGGGTACGTTTCTTCTCAACAACTCTTATATTTCTTGTTTATTCAATTCGGGTGCCGATGAATGTTTTATATCCAAGGCTTTGACTCCTACTCCTTACACTCCACCATTTTCCTTAAATACTACTTATGCCATTCAAGTGACCAACGGAAAACTATTGCATGCCGACAAATTTTATTAGAGGGTGTACGTTAAACTTTTTGGGTAAAGAATATGAAATTTACTTGATACCTATAGAATTAGGGAGCTCAAAACCTATTCGTTAAGAAGAAAACTGTTTCCCTACGAATGTGTACGGATTATCGTGAACTAAATAACTTCCAGTTAAGAACCGATATCCTCTTCCCCGTATCGATGACCTCTTGATCAATTACAAGGATTCCGTGTGTATTCCAAAATCGACCTCCATTCTGGTTATCATCAATTGAGGGTTAAGGGAGAAGATGTCTCCAAAACCACTTTCCAAACTCATTACGATAGTTATGAATTTCTTTTAGTGTCATTCAGTTTAACTAAGGCTCCGTCCGTATCCATGGGCCTTATAAACCGCGTATGTAAACTTATCTAGAAAAATCCGTCATCATATCCATAGGTGATGTCCTAACCTATTCAATTCAAGTGAAGAAGAAAAACGAACAACTTCTTCGTCTTACGCTCGAACTCTTGAGAAAAGAACAGCTCTATGCCAAACTCTCTAAGTGGGATTTTCGATTAAACGAAGTCCATTTTCTAAACCATGTTATTAGTGGTCAAGGTATTAAAGTATATCTCACAAAGATCGAAGTCATACGTAATCGGGAAACCCTCACGACTCCGACTTGTATTCGTAAAATCTTGGATATCGCCGGTTATTACCGAAGATTCATTTCCAACTCTTCCCGTATCGCTCGTCCCTTAATCTCTCCGTGTCTGAACCTCGAACGTGATTATCCACACCAACCTTACTAGCTAAATTCGTGTAGCACCAGATGGAACTCAAATATGGAAATATTTCTACGTGAACGCCTGAAAGGCATACTCTCTCGACTCGAAATCAAGGAAACTGAAATTTATTATTTTACACGAAGAATTTGAATACTTAATTATGGATTCGATCAATCTTCTCATCACCACGTACCACGATACATAACTCTGTTATTCCACTATTACAGTATGATATTACTGGGACCCAAGATAACACAAAATCCAAGGATACCTCTTTCTTCTTTGACTTATCATCCTTACGCTTCTAATATACGGCCAACTACTACTCAACTCCGAACTATACAACTACGTGTACTATCTCGTTCCCACCAAGTCTCAACATTTGGCCACAAGATGCGCGATATGGATACATAGAGGTGAAAACTCATCCTATTCTAAATCCTCATTTCACTCCTATCTTTTTCGCTCATACTTCCGTATAAGGAAACCTTGTATCTAAATTCTCAATGGATAGAGAGACTCTTCACGTATTACTAGTATTCACCACGAGGGTGAGTAGCCCCGACGAACGTTTTCAGTAGCCGATAAGAAACTTATTCCAGCAAAATTTTTCGAGCCCTAACTAACTTGTTCAAACACATCTTAAAGAATTCTATTCCAACACGGTGTACCATTGTCAATTATCTTGGATTGAAATACTCGTTTCACTTCTAGTTTCACAAGAAGCCTTGGGAACACGTTTAGACATGAGTACCGAGTACCATCCACAACCCGACGGACCAATCAAACATACAATTCAAACTTTGGAAGGACATGTTACAAACTTGTATTGTTGCCTTTAGCCGATCCCTTTTACAATGATAATTATCATTCTAGTATTAGCGCCGCACCTTTTTGAAACTTTATATGGCTGCAAATGTCATTCCCCTTTTTGTTAGGCCGAAGTAGGTGACAAGCAAATCACCGGACCCGAACTTATTCACGAAATAACCGTTAAGATCGTTCAAGTCCGAGAAGGGCTCAAGACGACCCGTAGTCGCCAAAAGGACTATGCCAACGTTAGACGTAAACCTCTCGAACTCCAAGTGAGTGACCATGTAATATTGAAAAGTCGCACCTTGGAAAGGTGTAATTCATTTCGGGATCTGGGAAAGTAAAATCCGCGATATTGATCCTTTGAAATCTTGGAGCGTATTGGACCCGCCGCATATCGTTTAGATCATCCAACTCAATTAAATTCCCGTTTATCCTAAATTCCAGGTATCAAACTTTGAGAAGTGTCCTGCGGAACAGGAACTTGTTATTCTTTTAGATGAGCTTACCATTGACCACAAACTCTACTTCATAGGAGAACCGGTTGAAATTATGGATCGTAAAACCAAACCTTAAGACAACGTAAAATCCCGACTGTCAAAGTTCGTGGTAATGCCCAAGGACGTACCTTCACTTATTCGTAGATTTGACAACGCAAGGTCTCGAGGAAGGGACATCGACTACTACTTCCAACTAAATTTCGGGACAAAATTGTGATGACCCGGGAATTTCCGACCAAATTTAAACTTAAATCTTTATATAATATCGACACGATAAGCAAAGTCTATAATATCGTGTCTCAAAAAGTTTGAACTGTTTCATATATTCAATTGACCTTCGACTGCTCTCGACGATTCACGAACAATTAATTGTAAATAGATAAGTGTGTATATATATAAAAATGGTAATTGAAAATATAATTTGAAATATTATATGTTATTGCTATTAAAATTTAATTATGTAAATAAATAAAAAATAAGATATTATAATAATTATTATTTAAAATATATCTATATATATAAATAAAGTATATTAAAATAACTATTTAATAATTGTAATACTTGTTGGACGTTCCGATTATTATTTAGAGAAGTTTAATTCGAACTTATATGATTTTAAAATAAACGGTGATCCAAAAATGAGTTCTATAAATTTTAGGCTTACTAAAAATGTATTTAGGATCTAGTTATTTAATTTTAACATTTTTTATATTTTACCCATAAATGAGAGGGACAGTTGATGTAATTTTTATTTAATAAATTAATGATCGAATTTTTTACCCTAATGAACAAAATAAATAAAAAAATAGCTAATTTAAAAATATGGAATTTTTCTGGACACTTTTATTCGCCACTGGGTAAACAACGGAGTGCGAAATAATAGCTTTTTATTAAATTAAATTTGGTAAATAATACGAAACAAGAAAATGTGTACTCATCCTGTATACTCATGTGAACTTGTAGTAATTATCTACGATTTATTTGTCTTTACACTAATTTGTGACTTTTGTTTGAAACTTGGTGTCGGCACATCAAAAAAAAAAAAAAAAAAAAAAAGAGATTTGTCAAGACATGGCCAACTTGTTGATTTGCTTTTTGTACGTGAAATTTTTCTTATATATATATTGATTTTTGACATCCAACTTGCAATTGTGGGGTCTAAATGATAAGAATTGAGATGAGTGTTAAATGGTATTGTTATATATATATATATATATATATATATATATATATATATATATATATATATATATATATATATATATATATATATATTTATATATATATGTGTTAGTTTAATCGAGTGTCACACACACACCAAAATCAACATATTACTACATATTATTATTATTATTATTATTATTAATATTAAGATTAATATTATAGTTAGTAGTATTATTATTTTATTATACATAAAATACTACGACAAGGTCATGAGCGAGTGATTTCAAAACTGGGTTGCGAGTAGGATAGGGATAAGAAAATTATGGGTTATAGCTATAGAAGTGATGGGTATGGTTCATGGGTATGCTTGTGAGGTCAAACTATTGTTTATCATCTCCGTTGCGTCTACATACTTTCCTGCAATATTGAATCTCAATATTGATACGTGAGTACTCGTAAATTATTTTTTACATATCAATAGTGTATCCATGTCTAGTGCTCGAGTCTTTATGTGTATGCTTGGTTTTAATCTCTAATTTGTCCGTTTAAGGTTTTGTTGTTGAATCCCAAATTTTATATGTATGCTACAAAAACGAACTTGTTATTTTCATGCTTATGAAATGTTTGTATCTATCTATATACCGATTTCAATTGATGGTAGCTTATTGTGATTTTTTTTTACGTAATCATCACATGTAAATATGTGACTTATAATACAACATAAACACAAAGTAAATAACTTATAGATCCTGAAATCGTTAATACTAAATTTTAAATATGTTGTAATTACTTATTGCTAAATTGCTATTGTTATTGTTATTATTATACTTCTTTTTATCCTTAATAGTTACGGTTGTTATTTAGTGTAATTATTATGATCGAACACTATATAGGTATAATGTATTATATTTACCTTTATTTGACCTTTAAGCGGGTTAGTTTTTGGTTAAATATTTTTTTTTTTTGTTGTTATAGGAAATTTCTAACGACAGCCTTAGGATTTATATTGAAAATTTGTGACGGGTCCAATATAAATAGACACTACAGAGTAAAACTTGTTTACTTGTATTTAAAAAAAAAATTCAATTAAATTTGTTCCATTTTTAAGAAAACTGCATGTCTCGTTTTATTATTATTATTTTATTTATTATTTTTTTTTTTTCTTATTTGTTTGATTTTCATTCTAAAATTTTAAATTTAAAAATTACTACTCTTTTAATAACTATTTATTTCTTTTAAATTTATGTAATGTATTAAATATAATGAGTTGGTCCAAAAATAATTGTGGTCAGTTTTAGTGAACGTGACTAGTATGTGGCCCTCTTGTTATTTTATTCACCATCACCTCAATGTACAGATTTCTTGCGACGGCCTACTTTTCAAACATATATAAGATTTAATATTCGCTGATTAACATTAGTTCGCACCATTATTATTAAATTTTAATTCGATCAATAATTTGTGTTGTACTAGGAGATATGGATCAAATAAAATGCAATCATGCATGATTAAACTTAGTGCACTATAATCCTACTGCCAACAAATGATTATAATGTGCAATTACTGATAATGCTAAAAACGAACATATATTTCATAGCATTATTCCTCAAGAAAGACAAGCTTTTAGTTGCAATTGTTCTATTTACAAGTGATAATCGTTTAAATAATAAAAGGTGAAGACAAAAGACAGATTCGACGAATTGAAGACGCAAACGACCAAAAAGCTCAAAAGTACAAAAGACAATCAAAAAGGTTCCAATTATTGATAAGAAACGTCTCGAAATTACAAAAGTACAAGATTCAAAACACAAAGTACAAGATATTAAATTGTACGCGAGGACGTTCGAAAATCCGGAACCGGGACCAGAGTCAACTCTTAACGCTCGACGCAACGGACTAAAAATTACAAGTTAACTATGTATATAAATATAATATAATATATAATTAATTATATTAATTATATATATATATATTATATATATATTATAAAACCGTTGGCAGAGAAACTCCAAGGGTGTGAGCTGTAAATACATTCTCCGCGACTCGCGGAGTTTGAAGAGGATTTTGCCGCGAGTCGCGGAGCCCCAAATTTCAACTCTGGCTATAAAGCAAACCGAATTCTGATCATTTTTCATATCTATTTTTCTCTCATCTCTCTATCTATACGATATATATATATATATAATTTATATTTTAATTTTAATTTTAATTTTAATTATAATTCTAATAATAAGGGTATGTTAGCGAATGTTGTAAGGGTGTAAGTCGAAATTCTGTCCGTGTAACGCTACGCTATTTTTAATCATTGTAAGTTATGTTCAACCTTTTTACATTAATGTCTCGTAGCTAAGTTATTATTATGCTTATTTAAAACGAAGTAATCATGATGTTGGGCTAATTACTAAAATTGGGTAATTGGGCTTTGTACCATAATTGGGGTTTGGACAAAAGAACGACACTTGTGGAAATTAGACTATGGGCTATTAATGGGCTTTATATTTGTTTAACTAAATGAAAGTTTGTTAATGTTAATATAAAGATTTACAATTGGGCGTCCCTATAAATTACCATATACACTCGATCGGACACGATGGGCGGGGTATTTATATGTACGAATAATCGTTCATTTAACCGGACACGGGAATGGATTAATAGCCACTAGAATAATTAAAACAGGGGTGAAATTACATTCAAGGGTAATTGGTGTAATTGTTAACAAAGTAGTAAAACCTTGGTTTACACGCAGTCGATAACCTGGTGTATTCATTAAACAAAGTATTAAAACCTTGTTACAATTCGAATCCCCAATTAGTTGGAATATTTAACTTCGGGTATAAGAATAATTTGATGAGGACACTCGCACTTTATATTTATGACTGATGGACTGTTATGGACAAAAACCAGACGGACATATTAAATAATCCAGGACAAAGGACAATTAACCCATGGGCATAAAACTAAAATCAACACGTCAAACATCATGATTACGGAAGTTTAAATAAGCATAATTCTTTTATTTCATATTTAATTTCCTTTATTTATTGTTATTTAATCGCACTTTTAATTATCGTACTTTTTAATTATCGTAAGTTTATTTTATCGCACTTTTATTATTCGCAATTTCATTATCGTTATTTACTTTACGCTTTAATTTAAGTCTTGTATTTATTTTATATTTTACATTAGGTTTTAACTGCGACTAAAGTCTTAAAATCGACAAACCGGTCATTAAACGGTAAAAACCGCCCTTTATAATAATAATATTACTTATATATATATTTGTATTTTTAATAAAAGTAAACTAATATAGCGTTGAGCTTTGTTTAAAGATTTCCCTGTGGAACGAACCGGACTTACTAAAAACTACACTACTGTACGATTAGGTACACTGCCTATAAGTGTTGTAGCAAGGTTTAAGTATATCCATTCTATAAATAAATAAATATCTTGTGTAAAATTGTATCGTATTTAATAGTTTTTCCTAGTAAAATATAAACTATTTTATATACACCTCGCAAAAACATCAAGTATTTTTGGCGCCGCTGCCGGGGAAACTTATCTTAAAAGCCGGAAGCGCAACGCTAATATAAAAAAAAAAGATTTTTAGTTACTTTTATTAAAAATTCGTTTTTGTAAAAATACGTTTTAATTATTCAAAAATATAAAAAGAAAAACAAAAATATATGTATTTTTAAGATTTTGTTAAATATTTAAGTTTTATAAGTTTCTTTATTTTTATTTTAGTTTATAAAAATATAAGTTTTATTTTAAAATCTTTTATTTATTTAAAAACAGAAAACAGAAAATAAAAAAAAAAATAAATAAAGAAAAACGCGTAAAAATTCAAACCTGTCAGCTGAATTCTAGAACCCCGCGACTCGCAGGGTTTTCTTCATTAATTACCGCAACTCGCGGAGGGTATCTGACAGGCGACAGGAAGCCCTAATCCTGCATTAATTACGGGTTTTAATTAATTATTATTATTATTTAAACCTAATTATTATTATTATTATTATTAGTTTTATTTTAAGATTTACTTTTTATTTAATTTGTTTTATTTAGTATTAATTAGTTTATTAAAATTGTAAAATTAGTAGTTTTATTAAATAAATAATATAAAAATAATATTTTTATAAAAATTGTACTTTTTACAACTTTTTGTATATTTTTATATTTTGTCCCTTTTTAATCGTTGCAGCGTAATATTTGTATTTTTAGCTCATTTTTAATTTTAAACTTAGTTTTTGCTATAGTTATTTTTACTCCTAGATTTTTAGGCTTTGCCGTAGAATTCCTTAAGTGCTTTTTCTTTAGACTAAAATTTAGGTGCTTTAGAATTTTGCGACGCCTTTTGAAGTTTTAGTTTCTTTTTAAGTTATTTCCATTTGGGATTTAGTTTTTCCTGTAAGCTTTAATATTTTTAGACACCTTTTACTATGTATCAATTATCATTCCAATTAGTAATTTCAATTTGCGATTATAATTTTAAGTTAGTTGTAGTAATAAGGTTAGGTTAGTCAAGTATTTTTAAGTTTTTATAAGTTTCTTTATTTTTCCGTCACCTTTTATTTTTTTTTCAACCATTTTTTTTCTTTTTCGACCTTTTTCGACGAACTCTTTTTCTCTCTTATTTCTCGCTATTCTAGTTTTAGGACTTAGATTTTTTTCTACTTCTTCTCTAAATTTCTTAAAATTACGAAAATTTATTTTAAGTGGTTAAATTAATAGACATAAAAATTTTCTGGTTCGTAGTAATAGTTGGATTTGTACGTGGACCGGGTTATTGGAGCCAAACAGTCCTCAATTATATTGAGACCAAACGAATCCTGCCCCTCTGCTGCATCTTTTGGCTATTCGAAACGTGGGCAAAATCAGAAAAGTCTATTGATTGGATAACTTATTATAATTTTTCTTTCCTTTTTAAAAACTAATAGGATATTCAGTGAATGCACCGAGCAAGAAGTTCATCACCTTTTGTACGTTCACCACCTGTAACTCGATCAAGACATCGTTTAACAAATATAACCGCCGTTGATTTTTCTTTAGAATCGTCATCCAGTAGACCAAGTACTTCAGTTCAAATTTCCGATAATCCATTTTTTGAACCCGACCTCACAATTGAGAATCCGGAGAATATTCAGGAACGGTTCATAGATCCTGAACCATTAAACTTTCCTCCGGAGCCACCAATCATTCAAACAGAGATTGTTGAGGAACGAACCATTAAATCAGAATCATCTAGTGATACCGATTCAACAAATTCAATTATGGAGAATCTGGAACCTTTAAGTATGGAAGACCGAATGAGAGCTAAACGCACTGGCCAAGGTCACGCAATTACTCATCCAGACATTAATGCGCCAGATTATGAAATCAAAGGACAAATTTTACATATGGTGACTAATCAATGCCAATTTAGTGGTGCGCCGAAGGAAGATCCAAATGAACATCTACGTACCTTTAATAGGATCTGCACACTATTTAAAATCCGAGAAGTGGAGGATGAACAGATATATCTCATGTTATTTCCCTGGACTTTAAAGGGAGAAGCCAAAGATTGGTTGGAATCGTTACCTGAAGGGGCGATCGATACATGGGACGTTTTAGTTGACAAATTTCTTAAACAATTCTTTCCTGCATCTAAAGCCGTAAGACTTCAAGCAGAAATTGTTACGTTCACACAGAATCCAAATGAAACTCTATATGAGGCGTGGACAAGATATGGAAAGTTATTAAGAGGATGTCCGCAACATGGTTTAGACACCTGTCAAATAGTACAAATATTCTACCAAGGATGCGACATCACTACAAGGAAAGACATAGATATAGCAGCTGGTGGTTCTATTATGAAGAAAACCGAAACTGATGCTTACAAAATTATTGATAACACTGCTTCCCACTCACATGAGTGGCACCAAGAAAAAGATATCGTTAGATCATCTAAAGCAGCTAGAGCCGATTCTAGTCATGACTTAGATTCCATTTCCCCAAAGATAGATGCTGTGGAGAGACGAATGGAAAAGATGACTAAGGATATTCACTCAATACGAATTAGTTGTGAGCAGTGTGGAGGACCACATTTGACAAAAGATTGTCTCAGTATTGAATTAACAATGGAACAAAGAGAGAATATTTCATACATAAACCAAAGGCCTGGAAATAATTATCAGAATAATTATCAACCGCCAAGACCGATTTACAATCAAAACCAGAATTATAACCGAAATATTCCATACAACAACCAACAAGGTCCCAGCAATCAACAAGTATCAAATAATACTTACAATCAGCAAAGACCTAATTTTCAAAACAAACCACCACAACAAACCGATGATAAAAAGCCGAATTTAGAAGATATGATGACGAAGCTAGTTGAAACTCAAACACAGTTTTTCACATCTCAGAAACAAACTAATGAACAAAATGCTCAAGCATTTAGAAATCAACAAGCTTCTATTCAAAATCTGGAACAAGAAGTAAGTAACCTAGCAAGGTTAATAGGTGAAAGAAAACCGGGAAGTCTACCTAGTGATACAAATGCTAACCCCCGGAATGAAACAGCTAAAGCTATTACCACAAGAAGTGGTATAACACTTAAACCACCTGAAATACCTGTAACTTCTGATGAAACTATTCCTACTCCACAAGAACCACAACCTGATCAAGATAAGGAAAAAGAACCGGTAGTTGAAAAGGTTAATGAAGATAACACAGTTAAGGATAAACCTTATGTTAAACCATACCAACCACCACTTCCTTACCCGAGTAAAATGAAGAAAGAAAAACTTGAAGCCGAGCAATCCAAATTCTTGGATATGTTTAAACAGATAAATGTAAATCTTCCTTTCATTGATGTGATTTCAGGAATGCCAAGATATGCTAAATTCTTGAAAGATCTAATCACGAATAGAAAGAAAATGGAAGAACTCTCGGCTGTCACTATGAATGCAAATTGTTCAGCAGTGCTGTTGAATAAGATACCAGAAAAATTATCTGATCCAGGAAGTTTCACAATTCCATGTTTTCTGGGTAGTCTTAGTTTAATAGAAGCATTGGCAGACTTAGGTGCTAGTATAAATCTAATGCCGTATTCACTATACGCTAAACTAGACCTTGGAGAATTGAAACCAACCAGAATAAGCATACAACTAGCCGATAGATCAATAAAATATCCTAGAGGGATAATGGAGAACATGCTAGTTAAAGTTGGTACTTTAGTATTTCCAGTAGATTTTGTTGTTTTGGACATGGAAGAAGATTCTCAAGTTCCTCTCATATTAGGAAGACCATTCTTAAACACGGCTAAAGCAATGATAGACGTGTTCGGTAAGAAACTGACCCTAACTATAGAGGATGAGAGTGTTACCTTTTCAGTTGATAGAGCAATGCAACAACCACAATCTGCAGATGATACATGTTATTATATTCAAACTATAGATGCACATGCAGAATTATTAGAAGAATTTCCAGAATTACAAGGAACAGGAGAATGTTCTTTAGGAGAAGGTAATGAACCAATTGATGAAGCTGAAATGTTAGCTACACTTATAGCTAATGGATATGAACCAACAACAGAAGAAATTCAAATGCTAAAAGAAGAAGACAGATATCGATATAAATCATCGATAGAAGAACCTCCGAAATTAGAGTTAAAGCCACTTCCAAACCATTTGGAATACGCTTATTTACATGGTGAATCTGAATTACCTGTAATAATATCGTCTTCTCTTACTGAAAATGAGAAATCACAACTCATTTCTGTGTTGAAAGCTCATAAACCAGCAATTGCATGGAAGATTCATGATATTAAAGGAATAAGTCCTTCGTATTGCACACATAAAATCCTTATGGAAGAAGGTCATAAAACGTATGTGCAACGCCAACGAAGACTAAATCCTAATATGCAAGATGTAGTTAAGAAAGAGATTATTAAACTGCTAGATGCAGGTTTAATTTATCCAATCTCTGATAGTCCACGGGTAAGCCCAGTTCAATGCGTGCCTAAGAAGGGTGGCATGACTGTCATTACAAATGAGAAAAATGAGCTTATTCCTACTAGGACTGTAACAGGATGGCGTGTATGTATTGATTATAGAAAATTAAATGACGCCACCAGAAAAGATCACTTTCCCTTACCTTTCATAGATCAAATGTTGGAAAGATTAGCCGGAAATAGTTACTATTGTTTTCTAGATGGATTTTCCGAATATTTTCAAATTCCAATAGCACCCGAGGACCAAGAGAAAACCACATTCACGTGCCCTTATGGTACTTTTGCTTACAAACGCATGCCATTTGGACTTTGCAACGCCCCTGCAACCTTTCAAAGGTGCATGATGGCGATTTTTCACGACATGATAGAAGAATGCATGGAAGTTTTCATGGATGACTTTTCAGTCTTCGGTGATACATTTAAATCATGTCTAGTTAATCTGGAACGAATGCTAATTAGATGCGAAAAATCAAATCTAGTACTTAATTGGGAGAAATGCCATTTCATGGTTAAAGAAGGCATCGTTCTTGGACATAAAATTTCAAAAGAAGGAATTGAAGTGGATAGAGCTAAAGTAGATGTAATTGCTAAACTTCCACATCCCACCAATGTTAGAGGAGTTAGGAGTTTTCTAGGGCATGCCGGTTTTTACCGACGTTTTATAAAAGATTTTTCTAAAATTGCCACTCCTATGAATAAACTCCTAGAAAAGGATGCGCCATTCATCTTTTCAGATGAGTGTATCAAATCTTTTAATATTCTTAAAGAGAAACTCACTAATGCACCGATCATGATAACACCAAATTGGAATCTACCATTTGAACTAATGTGCGATGCAAGTGATTTTGCAATGGGAGCCGTTTTAGGACAAAGGATTGAAAAACGATTTCAACCTATATATTATGCTAGTAAGACGTTACAAGGAGCACAAACGAACTATACAACTACTGAAAAAGAACTCCTTGCTATTGTCTTTGCTTTTGACAAATTTCGATCATATCTCGTTCTAGCAAAAACGGTGGTCTATACCGACCATTCTGCTCTTAGATACCTATTTTCAAAACAAGATGCTAAACCAAGATTAATCCGTTGGATCTTACTCTTACAAGAGTTTGATATTGAAATCCGAGATAAAAGAGGAGCAGAAAATCTCGCCGCTGATCATCTTTCTCGTCTTGAAAATCCCGAATTAGAAGTTCTAAATGAATCGGCCATACAAGACAACTTTCTTGATGAATATCTATTGAAGATAGATTATAAAGAAATCCCATGGTTTGCAGACTATGCAAACTACTTAGTTTGTGGATTCCTTGAAAAAGGATTATCGTACCAAAGACGAAAGAAATTCTTCAGTGATATAAAACACTATTTCTGGGAAGATCCACATCTGTTTAAAAGTTGTCCCGATGGAATAATACGCCGATGTGTATTTGGAGATGAAGCTAGTAAAATTTTAAACCATTGTCACACAGGACCAACAGGAGGGCATTATGGGCCTCAACTAACAGCAAGAAAAGTTTATGAAGCTGGATTCTATTGGCCTACAATTTACAAAGACGCACACCTTCTTTGCAAATCCTGTGATGCATGTCAAAGGGCCGAAAAAATAAGTCAACGTGATGAAATGCCACAAAATGTCATCCAAGTATGTGAAGTATTTGACATTTGGGGTATTGACTTTATGGGTCCATTTCCAAAATCTCATAATAATCTATATATACTCGTAGCCATTGATTATGTATCTAAATGGGCGGAAGCACAAGCTCTCCCAACTAACGATGCACGAGTTGTAGTCAACTTTTTAAAACGTCTTTTTGCAAGGTTTGGAACACCGAAAGCTTTAATAAGTGATCGGGGTACTCATTTCTGTAATAATCAACTTGAGAAAGTTCTTAAAAGATATGGAGTAACTCATAAAATCTCCACCGCATATCATCCACAAACAAGTGGACAAGTTGAAAATACCAACTGAGCTTTAAAACGTATTCTAGAGAAAACCGTAGGATCAAATCCGAAGGAATGGTCCATTAAATTGGAGGATGCACTCTGGGCTTTTAGAACAGCCTACAAAACTCCAATTGGAACCACACCTTTTAGACTTGTTTATGGAAAAGCATGTCATCTTCCAGTAGAAATTGAACACAAAGCATTTTGGGCTTTGAAGACATGTAATCTTGATTTACATGAAGCCGGACGTCTACGATTAAGTGAACTAAATGAATTAGAAGAATTAAGACATGAAGCATACGAAAATTCATTAATCTATAAGGAAAGAACGAAGAAATGGCATGATAAAAGAATCAGAAGTTCAAAAGAATTTAAAGAAGGAGACAGAGTTCTTCTTTTCAATTCACGATTCAAGCTATTTCCTGGAAAATTGAAATCAAGATGGTCTGGACCATTCATAGTCAAAAGAGTTTTCCCATACAGAACGATAGAATTAATAAATTCAAATGGGATGGAATTTAAAGTTAATGGTCACAGAGTTAAACATTACATACATGGTCCGATGGAAGTCGACAACGAAGTTAATCACAATTTCGACACCACAGCTAACTAAGTGTGGGGAGAATCAAGTCTTTAAAGGATAATATGTATTTCTGTTAGAGTTAGATTGTATGTTTTCGTGTAGTTCTCGAAAATGGAACCCGAATGGTCTTTCCCTAGCAGACCCTAAAGAACTAGTCTTCTCCCCCCATTCTGAATTTTTATTTTTTTTAGGTTTTTACGAAATGAAGACTGCCTGTGAACTAAACCATGGTCTAATGCTACACGCTTTGATCACTAAAAGAAATAATGACATACTACCGAGCGAATTAGTATCAGTAATCAGAGAAAGAATGGACGGAGTTAGAAAAGAATCCAGATGCGAAGATAATAAGTTACAATTTGGTAAAGGAAAATCAAAATCCGCAGCGAAAAGAAGAGCACGACACCTAGAACGATGTCACAAATGCGGAAAATGGTCACATGGAGGTAAATGTTCAAATAATCAAACCTATTCAAATACCGAATTTGTTACTTTATGCAGAGACGGACCGTTCATATGTTTAGAAGAAAAGACACTGAATGCTCGAGGTTACGCCTATGTAGCCATGGAAAATCAATTAAACCGACTATCTTATGAATGGGATAGATCCTATAACTAAGAAATCTATTCCACAGGTATGTCTGTACAGTTTTTATTTTTTTTTTATTTTTAACCTTTTGATAATAAACGCTAATTTGTTCGCTAAAAAGTATTAAATTGGTATTGAATAAAATTAGGTTTGGCGACCGAAATTATTGATATCATTCAAAAATTTATTACATCACTGCGAAATTTAACGTTTATTCTTAAGGTATAAATATCTTTAATCAATCAACCCAAAATATTTCAAAAATTCGTCATGAGTCAAATTAGGTCTTGGAACCGAAATTACTTTACCGAAAAGAGGGGCGCATATTTTTGATAATATTTGATTGATTAAAGTGGGATAAAAAGACAAAAAGATTTTTAAATTTATTTTTACCATGTTTTTAAAATTAATATTTAAATCTTAAATTAATATTGTAAACTTTGTAAAAACAATATATTTAAAATTGTAAATATTTGAAAAATTAATATAAGTTTGATATGAATTTATAAATTTTTAAATTAAGTTTGGTGTGAATTTTTAATATTAATTTTGAATTTTATATTTAAGTTGTGTGAATTTAAAAACAAAAATTTACTTTATCTCATTAAGTTAAGAATATGATTTTTAAAATTCGTCGTAAGTTGAAGACTAGGTCTTTGAACCGAAATTGCTTTACCCGAGGGAGGGACGAGAACTTTTATTATCATTATTTTTAATCTTATTGAATTAAAGTATGCCAAAAAAATTAAAAAAAAAAAAAAAAATCTAAGCTTTTAAAACAATCGCTACAAAAAGACAAATTTTAAAATTTTGTCGAAGGACGGACTAGGACATCGATCCGAAACGACCTCATCCTAAATAACAAGGGAAACAAAATTTTAAAATTAATTACTTAATTGTTTTAATAAGTTAATGATTATAAAAAAAAAAAAAAAACAAAAAAAAAAAAAAAAAAAAAAAAAAAACTCCGCGACTCGCGGAGTTTGGAGCTTAAATCTCCGCGAGTCGCGGAGAGACTAAAAACCGGGAAAAAATATAGCTGCAGAACAGATCAGTCTCCAACCCAAAACAACAAAAATACAGCTCGAAAATAAACCCGAAAAACCCGAAAAACACCCCCAAAAATCCCAATTTTTAACCGTTAATCACCAAATTTTTTGCTAAAATCATGTTGAGAAGGATGCTATCTAAGAATTACTCAAGAAAAACGGTAAATTTCTACACCTAAACACCATTTAATCCGAAATTTGGTGTTCTTGAGCTATTTTTTTCCCCAATTTGATTTTGATGCTTTTTAGTGTAATTAGGCTTAAATTGTTTATGTATTATGCTTGTATAACCTAGATTGATGCTGTTTAACATGATTAGAAGCCTTAAACTTCAAATTTTGAGTAATCTAGGGTTTGTGTTCTTGAGCAAATTTGGGGCTTTTTGATATAAACAGGTTATGGCCGATTTTTGTCATGAATTGTTGCTAAATTAAGTAGTGTAACATGTTTAGGTAGTTAAATGATCCAAACTTTGAGCCTAAACATGATTTTGAGAATTAAAGTGGACTTTTTCAAGTCTAAAATTCATGAACTTGATTTTTGAAAGATAATGCCATTTGAGACTTGTTTAATTGCTAGTAATGATTATTTTGACATGTTATTTGAGTTGAATGTTTATGAACTTGGCGAACATTTTGGTATATGCTTATTTGAAAAAGTGTAGATTTGATGAAAATATGAAAATGATCTTAAGTTTGATATAAATTGATAATGTCATTGTAATTATTTTGATTGATGATTTTGCTGACACTAATGCATATTTGGATGCACAAAATTTGTGTTTGATGTGTTTTGCAGAATGAAAGGGGTGAATCTTCATCCCAAGCCCGCAATGCTCCTGCTGAGAATTTGGAACAACAGGAGGTGGATAACTACTACAAGCAGGATGTACCTCATCCAGTCATGACCTTTTCCGATATGCACTTAGAAGAGTTGCACCCGAACCTGAGATTTGACAGACTTTGGATAGATTATCCAAAATATCAACGGGGTTTGCATACTCTTCACTCTAAGGTTGTTGAGGTACCGAGGGTCATAGAATGGGGACCCTTAGAAGCTGTAGAATTGGCCGGGCCAATTAGGGAATTACTTGTATAGAGGTATGGTAATTCTTCTTTTAATGACTGGATATGTTTATTCACCATATGTAGAACTGTATATAAAGTATGGTGTGAAGAATTGTTATGTAGTATAGAGTTGAATGATCGGGTAGCTAGTTTAACCGATCGTTCTTTTATTAGATTTTTGTTAGGCGGTTCGATGCGCCACATGTCTTTACTGGACATGGCTCAGGCTTTACGTATATATACGCCTGAGGAGTTAGCGTCTGCCGATTGTAGAGGATTGATACTAAACGGTAGAAAGATAGATGAAAATTTTGATACACACGGTGTGTGGAGTCAAATGACAAGCCATCACCGTTTCAAAGGGGGAAATTACTCTTATTTGGATATAGATAGAGCCGAATTAAGAGTGATACATAGGTTTTTAGCTAATTCGATTACACAAAGGGGTAAGAACAAAGAAAAAGTAAATGAACAGGATTTGTTTTACCATATGTGTATTCGAGACCCACAAAGCGCTGTAAGTATACCATATTGTGTGAGTTATTATTTATCAGCTATGGTTCGGGGGATGCGACCACATAGCATAATAGGAGGTGGTATTTTTATTACTTTGATTGGTGAATATCTCGGTGTGGATATAAGTCGGGGGGGATTATTAGTAGAAGAACCAGAACCCCGCGATACTATAGGTTTAAATGTATACCATGGTGCGAAAGTTTTGAAGAGGCGAAATAACGCCGCAGTACGATACCATGGTAGACATCCACAGGTGGAGAGAAACCAGCAGCAAGGTAATGTAGGAGGGGGGAATGAGATGCAAGAAATGCATAGGTTTATAGCTTCTCAGGAATACGAAAATGCTAGACAGAGAGCATTTAAAGATTGGCAAGTTCATCAGAACCAGATCATAGCTCATTGCCAACATATAGGTAGAAACTATATTCCTACACCGAAACCCATATTCCTTCCTTGGTCTATAGAGATGCAGCCACCATATCCTACGTATGACCCTGCCGAAGCATTCTATAGCACTTATGGTTATGCCTGGAACCCCTATTGGTACCAATATCATCCTTAGTTTACTTATTAATATTTTTTTTTTATTTTGTAATTTGTAATTATTGATACATTTAATATTTTTGTTAATATTGTAATCATTTTTATAATTATCTAACTTTTATTCTTAGATTTTAATAATTTTTGAATGTGGGGTAATATACCAAACTTCAAAAATATGTATATATGTTTGCAGTTTATCTTATGTACACAACAGGGTAAAACAACGCATTTTCAAAGACTGGCATTAAGTTCAGCAAAAGCAACTAATTTTGACGACAAGATGCAAAATATATGTGAAATAACAACAAGACGGAATGAACAAATGATGTGCACCATTTATCATTCAGCAAACAAACGCCAATATATTTGGAAACTTTGGTAAAATTTAATCATTTTCACACAAATCACCCTCAATAATTTAAATTGTTACTGATTTCTTGCAAATGAGGGCATTGCAAGATCTTAAGTGTGGGAAGGGGTTAAATTCTTTCGGATTTTAAAATTTTTATCTTAAACACTTGGTTACCATTAAAAATACTAGTAAAGCAGTAGTTGTATTAGAATCTAGTGCTCTCTGATAAGAAAGAACAGCCCTAGTCTTATATACTGACTACCCAATTCTAGTAAAATTTTTCAAAATTTTCAATTAAATGAATTCAAAATCATGTTTATACATATTTATGAACGATAAAACTAGGTTTTAACACCGAAATTATTGTTACCTCGGAAAGGACATAAATTAAGAAACAAACTAAAATGTTAAAATTCATTTAAAATGGAATAGAGGACGATAAAAAGGAAAATAAAAGCCAAGTGTGGGAAAATTTACCAAGTTATCTTAAACATATGTCACATATATCTGTAACAAATAACTGAAAATACTTTTGCTTTGGACTAAACTAAACTGTTTTACCCGATGAAAGAAAAGAAGAGATGGATCTACATGATGAATCAATTCCATCATTAAAAGGAAGTAAAGTCTTCCGAAAAAGAAACGCGCTTCTTGATTTAGGTCATGAAGTTGTCGTCCAGACCAGCTGTAGGTTGACGAAAAATCTAGAAAAGTCATCACTAAAATCAGCAGGAAATCCACTGACCTCAGCATTAAACAGGGTCGCCAAGTGGTCAGATTTATCCTAACCATGAGAAGGATTTATCTCGTACAATGGGGGGGCACCATGCAAATTAGCTGGATAAGACTAATGAATCAGATCCCCAGAAAGGATAATCTCCTTAAAGATTAAAAATCAGCTTTTAAGACTGATATTACTCAATCCTAGAGATTGACCTTAAAGATTGAGAATTACAAACTCATGGAATTCGATGATATCTAAACTCGAGCTTAAACGAGAAAATATTTTGATCAAAATTATAAACCGATTTGTTTTCTGAAAACCCTATTTTCAATGCGTTCATTACCATTGAACGTAAAATCCTAGGAATTCACCTGGAATTCATTAGGTCACCTGAACCAAATCGGGTGTCAACCGTAAGAACGGTGGTTGCATAGTGGTCAAAGACAGGACCTTGTGCCAGACCGAAAAAATTATAAGGGTGAGCTTTACTACTGCTCCTACCAAGGATAGTAATTGCGTCCGACACGTTATAGACCATAATCAAAAGCATGTCACGGGACATTGCCTTAACAGTTGCTTGTTCAACGCTTTCCTTTACGACCGGACGGTAGTTTACCGAAAGGTAATATACGGAACAAGTAAACTGGACGCGTTGCTTTCCTAATACAAGGTTAGCAAGTGGGTGACACAAAACAGCAAGTTTTGAGCTAAAATTTTCAAATCTGAAACCCACCAAACCCACAAAAATATTTTGCAAACACCGGTAAAGGGTTATCCCGGAAAACTTATCTAGGGTAAAAACTAGATTTAATTTTCAAAAGATCAAATGTTTTCATAAAGATCCAATTTCCTTAATGGATCTAAATTTTTATAGTCATGTGGGACTGTAAACCATATCGTTACTACCATTGTTTATACCGCCGTATAGAAATCACTGATGTACAAAGTGTGAAGAATAAAGAAGTGATTCTAGTATTTCAAGACAATATTGCTTGAGGACAAGCAACGCTCAAGTGTGGGAATATTTGATAATGCTAAAAACGAACATATATTTCATAGCATTATTCCTCAAGAAAGACAAGCTTTTAGTTGCAATTGTTCTATTTACAAGTGATAATCGTTTAAATAATAAAAGGTGAAGACAAAAGACAGATTCGACGAATTGAAGACGCAAACGACCAAAAAGCTCAAAAGTACAAAAGACAATAAAAAAGGTTCCAATTATTGATAAGAAACGTCTCGAAATTACAAAAGTACAAGATTCAAAACACAAAGTACAAGATATTAAATTGTACGCGAGGACGTTCGAAAATCCGGAACTGGGACCAGAGTCAACTCTTAACGCTCGACGCAACGGACTAAAAATTACAAGTTAACTATGTATATAAATATAATATAATATATAATTAATTATATTAATTATATATATATATTATATATATATTATAAAATCGTCGGCAGAGAAACTCCAAGGGTGTGAGCTGTAAATACATTCTCCGCGACTCGCGGAGTTTGAAGAGGATTTTGCCGCGAGTCGCGGAGCCCCAAATTTCAACTCTGGCTATAAAGCAAACCGAATTCTGATCATTTTTCATATCTATTTTTCTCTCATCTCTCTATCTATACGATATATATATATATATATATAATTTATATTTTAATTTTAATTTTAATTATAATTCTAATAATAAGGGTATGTTAGCGAATGTTGTAAGGGTGTAAGTCGAAATTCTGTCCGTGTAACGCTACGCTATTTTTAATCATTGTAAGTTATGTTCAACCTTTTTACATTAATGTCTCGTAGCTAAGTTATTATTATGCTTATTTAAAACGAAGTAATCATGATGTTGGGCTAATTACTAAAATTGGGTAATTGGGCTTTGTACCATAATTGGGGTTTGGACAAAAGAACGACACTTGTGGAAATTAGACTATGGGCTATTAATGGGCTTTATATTTGTTTAACTAAATGAAAGTTTGTTAATGTTAATATAAAGATTTACAATTGGGCGTCCCTATAAATTACCATATACACTCGATCGGACACGATGGGCGGGGTATTTATATGTACGAATAATCGTTCATTTAACCGGACACGGGAATGGATTAATAGCCACTAGAATAATTAAAACAGGGGTGAAATTACATTCAAGGGTAATTGGTGTAATTGTTAACAAAGTAGTAAAACCTTGGTTTACACGCAGTCGATAACCTGGTGTATTCATTAAACAAAGTATTAAAACCTTGTTACAATTCGAATCCCCAATTAGTTGGAATATTTAACTTCGGGTATAAGAATAATTTGATGAGGACACTCGCAATTTATATTTATGACTGATGGACTGTTATGGACAAAAACCAGACGGACATATTAAATAATCCAGGACAAAGGACAATTAACCCATGGGCATAAAACTAAAATCAACACGTCAAACATCATGATTACGGAAGTTTAAATAAGCATAATTCTTTTATTTCGTATTTAATTTCCTTTATTTATTGTTATTTAATCGCACTTTTAATTATCGTACTTTTTAATTATCGTAAGTTTATTTTATCGCACTTTTATTATTCGCAATTTCATTATCGTTATTTACTTTACGCTTTAATTTAAGTCTTGTATTTATTTTATATTTTACATTAGGTTTTAACTCCGACTAAAGTCTTAAAATCGACAAACCGGTCATTAAACGGTAAAAACCCCCCTTTATAATAATAATATTACTTATATATATATTTGTATTTTTAATAAAAGTAAACTAATATAGCGTTGAGCTTTGTTTAAAGATTTCCCTGTGGAACGAACCGGACTTACTTTAAACTACACTACTGTACGATTAGGTACACTGCCTATAAGTGTTGTAGCAAGGTTTAAGTATATCCATTCTATAAATAAATAAATATCTTGTGTAAAATTGTATCGTATTTAATAGTTTTTCCTAGTAAAATATAAACTATTTTATATACACCTCGTACGACATCAATTACATATGAAACCATTAATGTTATTTTGTTTCACATGTCACCTTTTACTTAAATTTTAAATGAGCATGATTAATATTATAAGTTATTATATTATATGTCGGATTTGAGCATTAGGATTGTGGTACACTATGACCTTACTTAAATTATTAGACAAATATTGACCAACATATAAATATATATAATTAATATAGGTTCGTGAATCCGAGGCCAACCTTACACTTGTTCAATGATGTTATATGTATTTTTACTACAAAATACAGTATGGTGAGTTTCATTAATCCATTTTTAAGTGCTTTTGCAATATATATTTTTGGGACTGAGAATACATGCGCTGCTTTTATAAATGTTTTACGAAATGGACACAAGTGATCGAAACTACATTCTATGGTTGGATTATCTAATCGAATATGCCCCTTTTTATTAAATCTGGTAATCTAAGAATTAGGGAACAGACACCCTAATTGACGCGAACTCTAAAGATAGATCTATCGGGCCCAACAAGCCCCATCCAAAGTACCGGATGCTTTAGTACTTCGAAATTTATATCATGTCCGAAGGAGGATCCTGGAATGATGGGGATATTCTTATATGCATATTGTGAATGTCGATTACCAGGTGTTCAATCCATATGAATGATATTTTTGTCTCTATGCATGGGACATATGTTTATGAGAAATGGAAATATGAAATCTTGTGGTCTATTAAAAATTATGAAATGATTATTTATGTTAAACTAATGAACTCACCAACCTTTTGGTTGACACTTTAAAGCATGTTTATTCTCAGGTGTTAAAGAAATCTTCCGCTGTGCAATAGCTCATTTTAAAGATACTACTTGGAGTCATTCATGGCATATTTCGAAAGACGTTGCATTCGAGTCATTGATTTCATCGAGATTATTATTAAGTCAATTAACGTTGGATAATGGATATTAAGAAATAGTATGCATGAATGTCGATTTTCAATGTAAAGAAAGTTTATCTTTAAAAACAAATGCAACGTTTGTAAAATGTATCATATAGAGGTCAAATACCTCGCAATGTAATCAACTATTGTGAATCATTTGTAATCGATATGGACTTCGTCCTGATGGATTAAGAGCGGGCGCTTCAGTTGGTATCAAAGCGGTGGTCTTAGTGAACCAAGTCTACATTAGTGTGTCTAACTGATAAGTCGTTAGGATGCATTAGTGAGTCTGGACTTCGACCGTGTCTGCATGTCAAAAGTTTTGCTTATCATTTTGTGTCGAAAATCATCCCTAGGAAATTATCTGCTTATCATTCTTAGTCTAGACACGTCTTACTGCATTGATTGCATGAATAGTGTATAGACAAAATTCGTATCTTAGCGTATCTGTTACTGTATACTTTGCCTGACGTACTCCGTAAATTCCTCCTGATTTACGAAATCTTCTGTTCTATATATATGGATATTCTATGTAATTAGAATACCATTCAATATTCGAAAATCATTTCATATCGAAAAATCCTTTATTCAATCGTACGAAATGGAATTCGTCATTAGTTCAAGTTCCTCGGATTCCGAAATGGAATCCCACTCAAGCTCCGAAAGCAGTGTGACCGGAATGGATCAACCAATCAGTCATCACCTATTCTGGATGAATTAGGGATGGGTTCTTAGCCTCCTCAATCATTGGAGACAAGAGGAAGGCGATCCTTTCCATCCACCACATTGCCCTCTTGGAGAAGAACCTGAAGCACTTACCGGTGAACCTGTCCGAAACACCATTTTCTCTCTCATTTCCAGAGTATCTCGTCACGATTATATACTACATCAAATTTTAGATTTTATTTATCCGCTCGTCCAAACCGACAATCATCCCAGTGTACTAGCAGAAGTTAACGAACTTCGCGCTCGAGTAGTGGCTTTGGAACACATGGTGCAAGGATTACAAACACCATCAGCAGCACCAGCATCATAACCAGTACCACCAGTAACATCCACATCGCAAGCCCCTATACCATAAGCACCAGCAGCATCACCGGCATCAACGGTACCACCATCATCAACACCAACAGTATCATTACCACCACCAACAATCACATCCGCATCACAAGCCTCGATATCACAATCTGTACCTCAAGCATCAACGTCATACACTCTGTAAACATCAAGGAATACCAACAACAACAAACGATGAAGTGTTGATTCATAACTTCATTGGAGAAACATTCTGTGGCAATTATGTAATCTCTAAAGTCTTAGAGATTATCTATTCTAGCCCTAACCGTAAATCTTGTGTAAACCAAAGTGATAGAAGGAAGAGTAGAAACACTGACAAGAATGATGTGTGATTTATAAGCTAGACTTGTTTTACCAACAACATCGACAGTACCAAAGCATCATCAGCACAGTCAGTGCCATCAGCATCGTCAGAGTCAACAGCACCTATAAAATCATAAATTCCGTCAGTTCAAGAAATCACCGTGGACATATTACGAATCAACAACGCGTATGTTATCAATGAGTTATGAAGTATTAACTCAATCCCTCTAAAGAATTTATTTGTATATTATATATATATATATATATATATATATATATATATATATATATATATATATATAAATTTTGAGACCAAAATAAATTTTTTCGTACTAAGTTATTACGTGTGAATCTTAACTACTCGGTTAATTCATATTACTAATATGCTTTGATGTACATCCTTTAACAGCCACTTAACCACCGTTAACTACAAACTCTGTCTTAACTCAATGAACTCCATTTCATAGTAAATCAAGTGTATTATTCAAATATATGTTTGATTTTGCACTTTCATCATCGATGTACTCGAAACTTAGTAGATAACATCATTCATACCTTGCGAATTTTACAAGAATTCCATGAACACCCACATCATGCATCAACAAATAACGAAGTATTGATTCATAATTTCAATGACATTGAAGAAATACTCCATAAAAATTATATAATCTCTAAAGTTTTAGAGATTATTCAATTCCAGTTCCAACCATAAATCAAATGAGTTTAATTTAAACTCATTAAATCTATGTTACACCTGAAGGAAATATACACATACAAATTTTCATAAAGACCGTAATAAAAATTCTTTGTACAGAATATTAATTGTGAAATTTTTTTTAACGGGTAGGTAATACCCGAGAGACATATAAATTCACAATTAATATGTTATATTCTTCGAATCTGATTCAGCAAATCATCCATTATACTGTGACAACCCGGAAATTTCCAATCAAATTTAAACTTTATCTTTATATTATTCCGACACGATAAGCAAAGTTTGTTAAGTTAAATCTCAAGAATTTTAAACTGTGTTCATACATTCATTATAACCTCGACCAAATTCCGACGATTCATGAACCGTTATATATAAATAGATATGTATATATATATATATATATATATATATATATATATATATATGTATTATAACTTGAGAATATTAATAAAGTATTAAACGTATATTACTTTACACGAACGCATTTGTTTCAATATGTTTATCGATGGAATTAGAAGATAATATCAAATGATTGATTTATCAGATACATTGTGATATGATTACGGGTCTATGTTATGAGGTCCACTGTGATTTAAGAAATCTATTCTTTTTGACAACATTCGGAAAATGGTAAAGTGATTTATAAGTAAGAACGTGGAGTGTAAATAACTTAGATGTTGGATATCGACAAGTTAAGTAAATCGACATTTTTCATACGTTTATTTAACCTTTGGACTTTATCCCATGCTTCACCAACAGACCGTAATTTAAAAACTTGAAACCTATTATGAATATATATGATTCTACTTTTCTAAAACGTTTTATGATATAACGATTTCCATTATTTTAACCTTTTAACAAAATGATTCTTAAATATATTTAGTTTTGAAAAACAAAATTATCATATTTATTTGATTTATTTTCAAACGTACAAAAACGTTTTTAGTTTAAAAAGAACTTTATTATTAAAACGTATATAACTTTTATAAATATCTAGAACCACTTTTGACAACTCATTACTTAACCAGTATGTTAAAGATAACGATATTTATATTTTATTTTATTAAATATAAATAATGATTTAAATTAATTTTATATATATTTATACGCGTATTATACGTACATAGTTTTATACTTTTACTATACTTTAACTTTACCTTTACTTTACTTTTACTTTACTTTAACTTTAATAATTCACTTTAATAATTCATACTTTAATAATTCACTTTAATAATTCATACTTTAATAAATTCACTTTAATAATTCATACTTTAATAATTCACTTTAATAATTCATACTTTAATAATTCACTTTAATAATTCATACTTTAATAATTCACTTTAATAATTCAAAAATATATTATAAATAGAATTTAATAGGTTTCATTATTTCATAGAAACTTGAAATATATTTCTCTAAACTCTCTCAATCGACTTACATATATATATTTACTCAGTATTATTTCAAGATATTATTAGTATACATAAAATACTACGACGAGGTCATGAGCGTATTATTTCAAAATGGATTTTTCGAGTGGGATAGAGCTAAGGAAAACATGGGTTATAGCTATGGAGGTGATGGGTATGGTTCTTGGATATGCTTGTAAGGTCAATCTAGTGTTTATCGTCTCCGTTGCGTCTACGTACCTTTCCTGCAATATTGAATCTCAATATTGATACGTGAGTACTCGTAAATTATTTTTACATATTAATAGTGTATCCCTGACTAGTGCTCGAGAATATAGGATTATGCATGCTTGTACTTTTGATATTGCCCTTAGATAGGTTATGTTGAATCCTGAATTAGTTACACTTGCGGTTGAGATAAGGTATAAGATATGCATGTCCTTGGAAGGCTAGCAAAAAATTGAGAACTTTTCATTTAGATATCGAATGGGTTCGATGAACGGATTAGAAGTTATAGTCAATTAAATTTTTATAAAAATGATTATTATTATCGTCGTTATTATCGTCGTTCTAGTTTTATCTTATTATTATCATTATTAATAAAAGGAATTATCATTAAAAATTGTTATTTTTATTATTATTACTATTGTTATCATCGTTAAAGTTATAATTAGTATTATTATTATTATTATTATTATTATTATTATTATTATTATTATTATTATTATTATTATTATTATTATTATTATTATTATTATATATATCACTATTTAAAAATGGTTATTGTTATTGTTATTATTATTATTATTATCATTAAAATAGTTATTAGTATTATTAATAATATCATAGTAATTATCATTATTAGTATTATTGTAATTAAAACTAATATTAGTAACACCTAATTCTTTTTAGTATTATTATTATTAGTATTATAAACACAATATAAAAGACGATTAAAAGCTATTAAATGAAACGATTAGGAAATAATGAGTATGAGTATCATGATGAAATTAAAATATTAGAAGATATTGATCTAGATAAAATTATCATTCTTATTATTTTTATCATTATTATTATTATTAAAAGTATCGTTAGTATTAAAACTATCATTTTAATAAAAAATATCATTTTAATAGAAATGTCATTGTTATTATAAAATATCATTATTATTATCATTTTAAATTGAATTATTATTTTAAAGTTAATATTAAAAAGTATCATAAATATTAAAGTTATCATAATTAGAATTATCGTTTTATTATAATATCATTATTAGTAAATATAAATATTGATATTTTTAAAAGAATAATAATAATTATTATTGCAAAATAATACAACTTTTACTTATTATTATTATCAATGTTATTTTATCAAATAAATATGTAATACAAATAATATAATTACCTTAATAAAACTTATCATAATATTTTTTTAAATTAACTTTATAAATTTTATTACTTAAGATATATAAAAGTATATTTTTATATAAAATTTTATTTATTAATAAATGAATTATATTATTTACTCTATTAAATCTTTTAAAAATATTTAAAAATATAAAACGATGATATTTAAACTATATAATAATCATGTATAAATTTTGGAAATCATTTTGAGTCAAATTAACTTTTGTTGATCTTTGCATATTAGTCTCGAGCATTAGGATTGTGGTACACTATGACTTGACCTAATTTGTTAGACAAATATTGACCAGCACATATATATACATAATTAATTTAGGTTCGTGAATCCGAGGCCAACCTTGCACTTGTTCAATGACGTTATATGTATTTTTACTACAAAATACAGTATGGTGAGTTTCATTTGCCTTTTTACCCTTTATATTTTTGGGCTGAGAATACATGCGCAATTTTTATAAATGATTTACAAAATAGACACAAGTACGTGAAACTACATTCTATGGTTGAATTATCGAAATCGAATATGCCCCTTTTTATTAAGTCTGGTAATCTAAGAATTAGGGAACAGACACCCTAATTGACGCGAATCCTAAAGATAGATCTATTGGGCCTAACAAACCCCATCCAAAGTACCAGATGCTTTAGTACTTCGAAATTTATATCATGTCCGAAGGAGAATCCCTGAATGATGGGGATATTCTTATATGCATATTGTTAATGTCGGTTACCAGGTGTTCAATCCATATGAATGATTATTTTTGTCTCTATGCATGGGACGTATATTTATGAGAACTGGAAATGAAATTCTTGTGGTCTATTAAAATGATGGAAATGAATGATTATGATAAACTAATGAACTCACCAACCTTTTGGTTGACACTTTAAAGCATGTTTATTCTCAGGTATAAAAGAAATCTTCCGCTGTGCATTTGCTTGTTTTAAAGATATTACTTGGAGTATTTCATGGCATATTTCGAAGAACGTTGCATTCGAGTCATTGAGTTCATCAAAGATTACTATTAAGTTAATTTATAATTGGATAGTGGATATTATGAAATGGTATGCATGCCTGTCAATTTTCGATGTAAAGAAAGTTTGTGTTTTAAAAACGAATGCAATGTTTGTAATATGTATCATATAGAGGTCAAATACCTCGCGATGTAATCAACTATTGTGAATCGTTTATAATGTATATGAACGGGTCCTTTCAGTTGGTATCAGAGCGGTGGTCTTAGCGAACCAGGTCTGCATTAGTGTGTCTAACTGATAAGTCGTTAGGATGCATTAGTGAGTCTGGACTTCGACCGTGTCTGCATGTCAAAAGTTTTGCTTATCATTTCTAGTCGGAAATCATCTGCTTATCATCCTTAGGAAATTACCTACTTATCATTATTAGTCTAGACACGTCTTGCTACATTAATTGCATGAGTAGTGTATAGACAAAATTCATATCTTAGCGTACCTGCTAAATCATATCTTATCGTATCTATTACTGTAAACTTTGCCTGACATATTCCATAAATTCCTCTGTAATCTACGAAATCTTTTGATCTATATACATATATGGATATCCTATGTAAATAGAATACCACCCGATAGCCGGAAAATCATTTTATATCGAAAAATCCTTTATCCAATCGTACGAAATGGAAGTTGTCATCAGTTCAAGTCACTCGGATTCTGAAATGGAATCTCACTCAAGCTCCGAAAGCAGTGTGACCGGAATGGATCAACCAATCAGTCATCATCTATTCTGGATGAATTGGGGATGGGTTCGTAGTCTCCTCAATCATTGGAGACAAGAAGAAGGCGATCCTTTTCATCCACCACATTGCCCTCTTGACGAAGAACCTGAAGCACTTACCGGCGAACCTGTCCAAAACACCATTTTCTCTCTCATTTCCAGAGTATCTCGTCACGATTATATACTCCATCAAATTCTAGATTTTATTTATCCGCTCGTCCGAACCGATAATCACCCCGGTGTAATAGAAGAAGTCAACGAGCTTCGCGCTCGGGTAGTGGCTTTGGAGAATATGGTGCAAAAATTACAAACACCAGTAGCAGCACCAGCAGCAACACCAGCAGCATAACCAGTACCACCATCATCAACGCCAACAATACCATTACCACCTCCAACCACAACCTCGTCGTAAACCTCAACTTCACAATCTGTCCCACGAGCATCAACGTCATACGCACCATAGATATCAAGGAATACCAGCAACAATAACTGACGATGTATTAATTCATAACTTCTTTGGAGAAACATTCCACTGAGATTATGTAATCTCTAAAATCTTAGAGATTATCTAATCTAGCCCTAACCATAAATCAGTTAAGCGAACCAAAATGATAGAAGGAAGAGTAGAAACCCTGACAAAAATGGTGTGTGATTAACAAGCTAAACTTGTTTTACCAACAGCATCAACAGTACCGTCAGCGTCACCAGCATCATCAGTACAGTCAACATCAGAATCAACAACACCTATAACATCACAAACTCCGTCAGTTCAAGAATCACTGTGGACATCATTACAAATCAATAACGCGTATATTGTATCAAGGAGTTATGAAGAGTTAACTCATTCTCTCTGAAGAAATTATATGTATATTTTATATATACATATTTTGAAATAAAAATAAATCTTTCCGTGCTAAGTTATTGTGTGTGAATCTTAACTACTCGGTTAATTCATCTTACAAATATGCAATAATGTACGTCCTTCACCCGCAACTTAACCATCGTTAACTACAATCTCTGTCTCAATTCAACAAATTCCAATTCATAATAAATCAAGTATATATTTGATTTTACACTTTCATCATCGATGTAACCGAAACTTCTCAGATACCATCACTCGTACTTTGCGAAGTTCACAAGAATTTAACAAAAATCAACATCACACCTCAACAAATAACAAAGTATTGACTCGTAATTTCAATATTATTGAAGAAATACTTATGTAATCTCTAAAGCCTTCAAGGGATTATTCAATTCTAGTTTCAACCGTAAATCAAATGAGTTTAATTTAGTATTAACTCATTAAAATTTATGTTATGTCTGAGGAGAATATATACATATATATTTTCACAAAGACTGTAATAAAATTCTTATGTACAAAATATTAATTGTGAAATTTTTTAACGGGTAGGTAATACCCGAGAGATATATATATTCACAATTAATATGTTACATTCTTCGAATCTGATCAAGCAAATTATCAACTATACTTCCTACTTTCACAATAATATACATTCTTTCATAGAGATCAAAACAACCATACTCATTCAAACCCAATTACAAATTTTGATTTTGAAACCTCAGAATTCAATTCGAGATATAACCGGTATCATCACTTTTAGATTCCTACATCTTTCAAAGCTATACTTTGACTTCAAAACTGTGTTAGAACATCAAATGTATATTAACGATTACAATCTGTGTTCAAACCCTTCGAAAATATCTGAAGACACTTCAAATAATGAGCAATCGAGATGATGATCCAACCACATATTACCCACAGTTAGGTACTTAAAAAGCACTCGAAACCAAAGTCATAATTCCACACATATCTGTGTCAGATTCTTTGGCATTTATTAGCAAAAATAACTTTGCAATTCCTTTTCAAAGTAGCCAATTTTGTCACAGCTCCAACAAGTCAACTTCGACTTTTCAGTCAGACTAACCTTATTATAACCTTGAGATATACACCATCGTTACCAGGGAACCTTTTACATCCCACCACATTATTAGCAGATGTACCAACAACTTCATTACCCTTTGACTTTAACCTCTCCAAAAAGTCATTATAGTTATTCATTGAAACCCCACCATTTACTCATTCGCATCTTGTAACAAGAATTGCCATACGAATCATCGGGAATTAGCAATCATTAATTTGAAATCTCGCAGCATGTCTACGCCAACAGTTATATGTGTACGTACAACGTCTATCTCCTGGACTTACATACTTTGAATGTGAAGTTTCTGAAAAACACCTTGAACTGTGAACTAGTTCTTGAAATGCTGATGAAGCAGCAACAACTGTAAACGATCTTAACAGTAAAAAGTTTGATGATAAAGAATAGTGTATTGGCAAAGCTCAGAAAAAGAGAAGTTTTGGAACTGGAAAACGGATTGAGCAAAGTATGAAAGAGGCTGTGGACAAATCACAAGGGCGAACCGTGCCTTCAAAGAATCTAAATGATTCAGTACCTGCTGAAGTCATTAAAGGAATACCTTGCTCTTGACTCTAAACCCCTGCGGACAATATTCTTCATCATCCTCTGTTATTAGAAATTCTAAGATATCATCATATCTTTCATTATAAATATCCTCCATATTTCTGAAGATATTTTCTTAATTATTCTTATCCGAAATCATTTACCTCTTCGCGCTATCTGTATTACATCATAAAAGAAACTATTTTAGTTTCTAAATTCTGAAACATTCGAGTTTAAAATAGGAATATTTTTTTTTTTTGAAGTAGTGTTGGGAGCTGAAGCATGAGTTAGTATAATATAATGACACTTGATCAACGTGATTATATTACAGTAATTCATGCTGAGTTTCTAAATGGAACGTGATGATTCACAGATCATAACGTCATCATGTGCCATGTTACACGACTCCTATATTCTATTTAATCTCTAAAATATCAAGAAAATATTTCTTGATGATTCGGTCTTTTCTAGGGTATTCTGGTAATTTAACAAATCAAGATCGTGCCATTACAATTTCCTTCTTAGAACATTAACTATGTTCATTCAGAAATTCATATCTACGAATTCTGGACCATTACATACGGTGCTTAATCTCAAGAAGAGGAAACGAAAGAATGAAGCTCCGAAATAGAAATAGGAGTATAAATCGCAGCAAATAGAAGGGAGCATTAACTGTGGATGACAATAATTATAGAAGACAGAAGCAGGGACTTCGAAATATAAAGGAGGATATAAAGCCCAACGACGACCCAGAAATTATAAACCATATATATCGATGCATATAGCAATATAAAGACATGGGAGAACTAAAAACACTATAAAACTAAGAGTATAGTAAAAGTAAATAGATTCTTCCGGTGGCAGATGAAAGAAAAGAATGACAGATATGAAAGTTAGGAGTATATCAAGAATCAGAACTGGATGGAGCATATTAGTGAATAAAAGGTGTGAGTTGTGGAAATAAGGAAACGAATGGGGTGGATATATAGTAAAATATCCGACAGAGCAATCAAAACATATTATCGCATTTAATCAAAGCTGATCTTAACTTCCTTAATTTTTGAAGAACCAAATCTTATTACGAAGATTTTCTCTAAATTCCTTGAATTTCGAAAATCAACCGTGACTATGTCATTGGTTAAAAAGAACGTGCATTTACTCATTTCATTCTTTTGTGATAACTTCACTCGTACCCTTCACAAAAATCAAATTGCTTTATCTATATTACTTGATAATAGTAAAACTCTAATTTTCAACTCGTATACGTCATGAAAACATACTTATTGTCAGCCATGACCATTCCATTCAAATTTCGGGACAAAATTTCTTTAACGGGTAGGTACTGTGACAACCCGGAAATTTCCAATCAAATTTAAACTTTATCTTTATATTATTCCCACACGATAAGCAAAGTTTGTTAAGTTAAATCTCAAGAATTTTAAACTGTGTTCATACATTCATTATAACCTCGACCAAATTCCGACGATTCATGAACCGTTATATATAAATAGATATGTATATATATGTATATATATATATATATATATATGTATTATAACTTGAGAATATTAATAAAGTATTAAACGTATATTACTTTACACGAACGCATTTGTTTCAATATGTTTATCGATGGAATTAGAAGATAATATCAAATGATTGATTTATCAGATACATTGTGATATGATTACGGGTCTATGTTATGAGGTCCACTGTGATTTAAGAAATCTATTCTTTTTGACAACATTCGGAAAATGGTAAAGTGATTTATAAGTAAGAACGTGGAGTGTAAATAACTTAGATGTTGGATATCGACAAGTTAAGTAAATCGACATTTTTCATACGTTTATTTAACCTTTGGACTTTATCCCATGCTTCACCAACAGACCGTAATTTAAAAACTTGAAACCTATTATGAATATATATGATTCTACTTTTCTAAAACGTTTTATGATATAACGATTTCCATTATTTTAACCTTTTAACAAAATGATTCTTAAATATATTTAGTTTTGGAAAACAAAATTATCATATTTATTTGATTTATTTTCAAACGTACAAAAACGTTTTTAGTTTAAAAAGAACTTTATTATTAAAACGTATATAACTTTTATAAATATCTAGAACCACTTTTGACAACTCATTACTTAACCAGTATGATAAAGATAACGATATTTATATTTTATTTTATTAAATATAAATAATGATTTAAATTAATTTTATATATATTTATACGCGTATTATACGTACATAGTTTTATACTTTTACTATACTTTAACTTCACCTTTACTTTACTTTTACTTTACTTTAACTTTAATAATTTACTTTAATAATTCATACTTTAATAATTCACTTTAATAATTCATACTTTAATAAATTCACTTTAATAATTCATACTTTAATAATTCACTTTAATAATTCATACTTTAATAATTCACTTTAATAATTCATACTTTAATAATTCACTTTAATAATTCAAAAATCTATTATAAATAGAATTCAATAGGTTTCATTATTTCATAGAAACTTGAAATATATTTCTCTAAACTCTCACAATCGACTTACATATATATATTTACTCAGTATTATTTCAAGATATTATTAGTATACATAAAATACTACGACGAGGTCATGAGCGTATTATTTCAAAATGGATTTTTCGAGCGGGATAGAGCTAAGGAAAACATGGGTTATATCTATGGAGGTGATGGGTATGGTTCATGGATATGCTTGTAAGGTCAATCTAGTGTTTATCGTCTCCGTTGCGTCTACGTACCTTTCCTGCAATATTGAATCTCAATATTGATACGTGAGTACTCGTAAATTATTTTTACATATTAATAGTGTATCCCTGACTAGTGCTCGAGAATATAGGATTATGCATGCTTGTACTTTTGATATTGCCCTTAGATAGGTTATGTTGAATCCTGAATTAGTTACACTTGCGGTTGAGATAAGGTATAAGATATGCATGTCCTTGGAAGGCTAGCGAAAAATTGAGAACTTTTCATTTAGATATCGAATGGGTTCGATGAACGGATTAGAAGTTATAGTCAATTAAATTTTTATAAAAATGATTATTATTATCGTCGTTATTATCGTCGTTCTAGTTTTATCTTATTATTATCATTATTAATAAAAGGAATTATCATTAAAAATTGTTATTTTTATTATTATTACTATTGTTATCATCGTTAAAGTTATAATTAGTATTATTATTATTATTATTATTATTATTATTATTATTATTATTATTATTATTATTATTATTATATATATCACTATTTAAAAATGGTTATTGTTATTGTTATTATTATTATTATTATCATTAAAATAGTTATTAGTATTATTAATAATATGATAGTAATTATCATTATTAGTATTATTGTAATTAAAACTAATATTAGTAACACCTAATTCTTTTTAGTATTATTATTATTAGTATTATAAACACAATATAAAAGACGATTAAAAGCTATTAAATGAAACGATTAGGAAATAATGAGTATGAGTATCATGATGAAATTAAAATATTAGAAGATATTGATCTAGATAAAATTATCATTCTTATTATTTTTATCATTATTATTATTATTAAAAGTATCGTTAGTATTAAAACTATCATTTTAACAAAAAATATCATTTTAATAGAAATGTCATTGTTATTATAAAATATCATTATTATTATCATTTTAAATGGAATTATTATTTTAAAGTTAATATTAAAAAGTATCATAAATATTAAAGTTATCATAATTAGAATTATCGTTTTATTATAATATCATTATTAGTAAATATAAATATTGATATTTTTAAAAGAATAATAATAATTATTATTGCAAAATAATACAACTTTTACTTATTATTATTATCAATGTTATTTTATCAAATAAATATGTAATACAAATAATATAATTACCTTAATAAAACTTATCATAATATTTTTTTAAATTAACTTTATAAATTTTATTACTTAAGATATATAAAAGTATATTTTTATATAAAATTTTATTTATTAATAAATGAATTATATTATTTACTCTATTAAATCTTTTAAAAATATTTAAAAATATAAAACGACGATATTTAAACTATATAATAATCATGTATAAATTTTGGAAATCATTTTGAGTCAAATTAACTTTTGTTGATCTTTGCATATTAGTCTCGAGCATTAGGATTGTGGTACACTATGACTTGACCTAATTTGTTAGACAAATATTGACCAGCACATATATATACATAATTAATTTAGGTTCGTGAATCCGAGGCCAACCTTGCACTTGTTCAATGACGTTATATGTATTTTTACTACAAAATACAGTATGGTGAGTTTCATTTGCCTTTTTACCCTTTATATTTTTGGGCTGAGAATACATGCGCAATTTTTATAAATGATTTACAAAATAGACACAAGTACGTGAAACTACATTCTATGGTTGAATTATCGAAATCGAATATGCCCCTTTTTATTAAGTCTGGTAATCTAAGAATTAGGGAACAGACACCCTAATTGACGCGAATCCTAAAGATAGATCTATTGGGCCTAACAAACCCCATCCAAAGTACCGGATGCTTTAGTACTTCGAAATTTATATCATGTCCGAAGGAGAATCCCGGAATGATGGGGATATTCTTATATGCATATTGTTAATGTCGGTTACCAGGTGTTCAATCCATATGAATGATTATTTTTGTCTCTATGCATGGGACGTATATTTATGAGAACTGGAAATGAAATTCTTGTGGTCTATTAAAATGATGGAAATGAATGATTATGATAAACTAATGAACTCACCAACCTTTTGGTTGACACTTTAAAGCATGTTTATTCTCAGGTATAAAAGAAATCTTCCGCTGTGCATTTGCTTGTTTTAAAGATATTACTTGGAGTATTTCATGGCATATTTCGAAGAACGTTGCATTCGAGTCATTGAGTTCATCAAAGATTACTATTAAGTTAATTTATAATTGGATAGTGGATATTATGAAATGGTATGCATGCCTGTCAATTTTCGATGTAAAGAAAGTTTGTGTTTTAAAAACGAATGCAATGTTTGTAATATGTATCATATAGAGGTCAAATACCTCGCGATGTAATCAACTATTGTGAATCGTTTATAATGTATATGAACGGGTCCTTTCATATACTCCCTAACTTTCACAACAATATGCATTCTTTTATAGAAATCAAAACAACTATACTCCTTCAAAATCTAATTACATATTTTGATTTTGAAATCACAAAATTCAATTCGAGATATAATCAGTATTATCACTCTTAGATTCCTACATCTTTCAAAGCTATACTTTGACTTCCAAACTGTGCTAGAACATCACATGTAAATTAATGATTATAATCTGTGTTCAAACCCCTCTCCAAAATTCTTGAAGACACTTCAAATAATGAGCAATTGAGATGATGATCCAACTACATATTACCCACAGTTATATACCTGAAAAGCTCTCGAAACCAAAGTCATAATTTAACACGTATCCGCGTTAAATCTTTTGGCATTTATTAGCAAAAATAACTTTGCGATTCCTTTTCAAAGTAGCCAATTTTGTCACAGCTTCAGCAAGTCAACTTCGACTTTTCATTCGAAGTAGCCTTATTATAACTCTGATATATACGATTACCCTTTTGTTATCAGGGACCATTTATGTTCCACCATATTATCAGCAGATGTACCAGCAACTTCATTACCTCTGACTTTAGCTTCTCCGAAAAGTCATTATAATTATTCATTAAAACCCTATCATTTACTCATCCGCGTTTTGTAACAAGAATTGCCATGCCAATTACCGAGAATCAGCAATCAGTATTTTGAAATCTCGCAGCATTCTACTTCAACAGTTATATATACACATATAACGTCTATCTTCAATACTTACATATTTCGAATGTGAAGTTTCTAAAAAACACCCCAATCTACGAATTAGATCTCCGAATTTTGTAAAAGCGGAATAAAGCAGCAGAAACTGTTGACAATAGTAACAGTAAAAAGTTTGATGATAAAGAATAATGTGTTGGCAAAGCTCAGAAAAAGAGAAGAATTGAAACTGGAAAACGAATTGAGCAAAGTATGAAGGAGGCGGTGGACAAATCACAAAGACAAAACCTGCCTTCAAAGAATCCAAATGATTCAGTGTCTGCTGAAGTTATGATCGAATACCTTACTCCTGACTCTATACCCTTGAGGATGATATTCTTCATCATCCTCCGATCTTAGATATTGTAAGATATCATCATATCTTTCATTATAAATATCCTTCATATTTATGAAGATAACTCCATAATTATTCTTATCTGGAATCAATTATCTTTTCGCGTTATCTGTATTACATCATAAAAGAAACTATTTTAGTTTCTGAACTTCTGAAATCTGCAAGTTTAAAATGAGAATGTTTTGAAGTAGTGTTGGAAGCTGATGCATGAGTTAGTATAATATAATGGCACTTGATCAACGTGATTATATTATAGTAAGTCATGCTGAGTTTCTAATGGGACGTGATGATTCACAGATCATAACGTCATCATGTGCCATGTTACATAACTCTTTCATTCTACTTAACTCCTGAACAAATCAAGAAAATGTATTCTTGATGGTTCTATCTTCCGTGTTGTTGATAAATTTGAAAATCAAATCGTGCTATCACGTTCCTTCCTACTTAGAACATCATAATCATTCGAAGCTCTATATCTACAAATTCTGGACCATTATTCGCTCGACTTGAAGTCGGGAAGAGAAAACAAAAGCATTGAGCTTTGAAATATAAGGGAGAATATAAAGCCCAATAACAACACATAAATTACAAACCGTGTATATCAATGTTTATCGCAACATAAAGACACGGGAGAATTAAAAACATTATAATCCCAAGGGCGAAGTAGAAGACAGCAGATTCCTCTGGTGGAAGTTGGAAAAGGAGAATGATTGTTGCGATAGTAAGGATGAGGATAAGGATCAGAACTGGATTAAACATTTTCAGAATCTTTTGGATGTATGAAACAAGAAGGAAAGTATAGGAATGGTGAGAATAATGGAACGGAAGAGTATAATTTATAATGGAAATATCAGACAGAGTAATCGAAGCAGATCACCGTATTTAATTAGAGAGATCTTAATTTCCTTATTCGCCAAAGAATCAGATCTTATAGATTTCCAAGATTTTCTTTTAAATCCCTTGAATTCCGGAATTCAACCAAGGCAACGTCAAAAGTTAAAACGAAACTTCATTTATTCATTTCACTCTTTTGTGATAGCTTCATTCGTGCTCTTCGAATAATCGAATTATTTTATCTGTATTATTCAATAATGATAAAACTCTATTTATCAGCTCATATTCGTCAGGAAAACATATTTATTGCTAGTCATGACGACCTCACTCAAATTTCGGGACGAAATTTCTTTAACGGGTAGGTACTGTGATGACCCGGGAATTTCCGACCAAATTTAAACTTAAATCTTTATATAATATCGACACAATAAGCAAAGTCTATAATATCGAGTCTCAAAAAGTTTGAACTGTTTCATATATTCAATTGACCTTCGACTGCTCTCGACGATTCACGAACAATTAATTGTAAATAGATATGTGTGTATATATATAAAAATGGTAATTGAAAATATAATTTAAAATATTATATGTTATTGCTATTAAAATTTAATTATGTAAATAAATAAAAAATAAGATATTATAATAATTATTATTTAAAATATATCTATATATATAAATAAAGTATATTAAAATAACTATTTAATAATTGTAATACTTGTTGGACGTTCCGATTATTATTTATAGAAGTTTAATTCGAACTTATATGATTTTAAAATAAACGGTGATCCAAAAATGAGTTCTATAAATTTTAGGCTTACTAAAAATGTATTTAGGATCTAGTTATTTAATTTTAACATTTTTTATATTTTACCCATAAATGAGAGGGACAGTTGATGTAATTTTTATTTAATAAATTAATGATCGAATTTTTTTACCCTAATGAACAAAATAAATAAAAATATAGCTAATTTAAAAATATGGGATTTTTCTGGACACTTTTATTCGCCACTGGGTAAACAACGGAGTGCGAAATAATAGCTTTTTATTAAATTAAATTTGGTAAATAATACGAAACAAGAAAATGTGTACTCATCCTGTATACTCATGTGAACTTGTAGTAATTATCTACGATTTATTTGTCTTTACACTAATTTGTGGCTTTTGTTTGAAACTTGGTGTCTGCACATCAAAAAAAAAAAAAAAAAAAAAACGAGATTTGTCAAGACATGGCCAACTTGTTGATTTGCTTTTTGTACGTGAAATTTTTCTTATATATATATATATATATATATATATATATATATATATATATATATATATATATATATATATATATATATATATATTGATTTTTGACATCCAACTTGCAATTGTGGGGTCTAAATGATAAGAATTGAGATGAGTGTTAAATGGTATTGTTATATATATATGTGTTAGTTTAATCGAGTGTCACACACACACACCAAAATCAACATATTACTACATATTATTATTATTATTATTATTATTATTATTATTATTATTATTATTATTATTATTATTATTAATATTAAGATTAATATTATAGTTTACTACGACGAGGTCATGAGCGAGTGATTTCAAAACTGGGTTGCGAGTAGGATAGCGATAAGGAAATTATGGGTTATAGCTATGGAAGTGATGGGTATGGTTCATGGGTATGCTTGTGAGGTCAAACTAGTATTTATCATCTCCGTTGCGTCTACATACTTTCCTGCAATATTGAATCTCAATATTGATATGTGAGTACTCGTAAATTAATTTTTACATATCAATAGTGTATCTGTGACAACCCGAAAATTTCCAACCAAATTTAAACTTTATCTTTATATTATTCTGACACGATAAGCAAAGTTTGTTAAGTTAAATTTCAATAATTTTAAATTGTGTTCATACATTCATTATAACCTCGACCAAATTCCGACGATTCACGAACCGTTATATATAAATAAATATGTATATATATATATATATATATATATATATATATATTATAACTTGAGAATATTAATAAAGTATTAAACGTATAATACTTTACATGAATGTATTGTTTCAATATGTTTATCGATGGAATTAGAAGATAATATCAAATGATTGATTTATCAGATACATTGTGATATGATTACGGGTCTATGTTATGAGGTCCACTGTGATTTAAGAAATCTATTCTTTTTGACAACATTCAAAAAATGGTAAAGTGATTTATAAGTAAGAACGTGAAGTGTAACTAACTTAGATGTTGGATATCGATAAGTTAAGTAACTCGAAATTTTTCATTAAGATGATTTCATACGTTTATTTAACCTTTGAACTTTATCCCATGCTTCGCCAACAGACTGTAATTTAAAAACTTGAAACCTATTATGAATATATATGATTCTACTTTTCTAAAACGTTTTATGATATAACGATTTCCATTATTTTAACCTTTAAACAAAATGATTCTTAAAAAAATATTTGGTTTTGGAAAACAAAATTATTATATTTATTTGATTTAGTTTCAAACGTACAAAAACGTTTTCAGTTTAAAAAGAACTTGATTATTAAAACGTATATAACTTTTATAAATATCTAGAACCACTTTTGACAACTCATTACTTAACCAGTATGATAAAGATAACGATATTTATATTTTATTTTATTAAATATATATAATGATTTAAATTAATATTATATATATATACGCGTATTATACGTACATAGTTTTATACTTTTACTATACTTAAACTTTACCTTTACTTTATTTTTACTTTAACTTTAATAATTCACTTTAATAATTCATACTTTAATAATTCACTTTAATAATTCACTTTAATAATTCATACTTTAATAATTCACTTTAATAATTCATACTTTAATAATTCACTTTAATAATTCAAAAATCTATTATAAATAGAATTCAATAGGTTTCATTATTTCATAGAAACTTGAAAATATTTTTCTCTAAACTCTCTCAATCGATTTACATATATATATTTACTCCGTATTATTTCAAGATATTATTAGTATACATAAAATATTATGTCGGAGTGCTGTCCGAGTGTTTTCGAAAATGTTTTTCGAGTGGGATTGGATTAAGGAAATTATGGGTTATAGCTATGGAGGTGATTGGTAATGGTTCATGGGTATGCTCGTGAGGTCAATATAGTGTTTATCATCTCCGTTGCGTCTACGTACCTTTCCTGCAATATTGAATCTCAATATTGATACGTGAGTACTCATAATTTAACTTTTACATACTAATAGTGTATCCCCGACTAGTGCTCGAGTATATAGGATTATGCATGTTTGTACTTTTGATATTGCCTTTAGTTAGGTTATGTTGAATCCTGAATTAGTTATATATGCGACTGAGATAAGGTATAAGATATGCATGTCATTGGAAAGCTAGCGAAAAATTAAGAACTTTTCATTTAGATATCAAATGATTTCGATGAACGTATTTGAAGTTATAGTCCATCGAATGTTTGTATTATTATTAAAAATGATTATTATTATCGTCGTTATTATCGTCGTTCTAGTTTTATCTTATTATTATTATTATTATTATTATTATTATTATTATTATTATTATTATTATTATTATTATTATTATTATTATTATTATTATTATTATTATTATTATCTTTATCAATAAAAGGATTTATCATTAAAAATTGTTATTTTTATTATTATTACTATCGTTATTATCATTAAAGTTATAATAATAATTATTATTATTATTATTATTATTATTATTATCTAATTATTATTATTATTATTATTATCATTATTATTATTATCATTATTAATATATATATCATTATTTAAAAATGGTTATTGTTATTATTATTATTATATTATCATTATCGTTAATAATGTCATAGTAATTATCATTAGTAGTATTATTGTAATTAAAACTAATATTAGTAACACCTAATTATTTTGATTACTATTATTATCATTATTATGAACACGATATAAAAGACGATTAAAAGCTATTAAACGAAACGATTAAGAAATAATGAGTAAGAGTATCATGATAAAATTAAAATATTATAAGATATTGATTTAGATAAAATTATCGTTCTTATTATTTTTATCATTACTATTATTATTAAAAGTATCGTTAGTATCAAAACTATCATTTTAACAAAAATTATCATTTTAACAAAAATTATCATTTTAATAGAAATGTCATTGTTACTATAAAATATCATTTTTATTATCATTTTAAATAGAATTATTATTTTAAAGATAATATTAAAAATTATCGTAAATATTAAAGTTATCATAATTAGAATTATCGTTTTATCATAATATCATCTTAGTAATTATAAATATTGATATTTTTATAATAATAATTATTATTACAAAATAATACAACTTTTACTTACTAACATTATAGATATTATTTTATCAAATAAATATGTAATACAAACATATTTTACTACGTGTAATAAATTACTTTAATAATACCTATCATATTATCTTTATGATATTAAATGAACCCTATAAATTTTATTACTTAATATATATAAAAGTATATTTTATTATATAAATTTTAATATAAAATTTTATTTATTAATAAATGAATTATATTATTTACTCTAATAAATCTTTTAAAAATATTTAAAAATATAAAATGACGATATTTAAAATATATTATAATCATGTATAAATTTTGGAAATCATTTTGAGTCAAACTGACTTTTCTTGACTTTTGCATATTAGTCTCGAGCATTAGGATTGTGGTACACTATGACCTGACCTAATTGTTAGACAAATATTGACCAACATATAATTATATATAATTAATTTAGGTTCGTGAATCCGAGGTCAACCTTGCACTAGTTCAATGACGTTATATGTATTTTCACTACGAAATACAGTATGGTGAGTTTCATTTGCTCCCTTTTACTCTTTACATTTTTGGGCTGAGAATACATGCAAATGCTTTATTAACTGTTTTACAATATTTATATGCGTGAGTTTCATTTGCCTTTTTACCCTTTATATTTTTGGGCTGAGAATACATGCGCAATATTTATAAATGTTTTACAAAATAGACACAAGTACGTGAAACTACATTCAATGGTTGAATTATCGAAATCGAATATGCCCCTTTTTATTAAGTCTGGTAATCTAAGAATTAGGGAACATACACCCTAATTGACGCGAATCCTAAAGATAGATCTATTGGGCCCAACAAGCCCCATCCAAAGTACCGGATGCTTTAGTACTTCGAAATTTATATCATGTCCGAAGGAGGATCCCGAAATGATGGGGATATTCTTATATGCATATTGTGAATGTCGGTTACCAGGTGTTCAATCCATATGAATGATTTTTGTCTCTATGCATGGGACGTATATTTATGAGAACTGGAAATGAAATTCTTGTGGTCTATTAAAATGATGAAAATGAATGATTATGATAAACTAATGAACTCACCAACCTTTTGGTTGACACTTTAAAGCATGTTTATTCTCAGGTATTAAAGAAATCTTCCGCTGTGCATTTGCTCATTTTAAAGATATTAATTGGAGTCTTTCATGGCATATTTCGAAGAACGTTGCATTCAAGTCATTGAGTTCATTAAAGATTATTATTATTAAGTCAAGTTATAGTTGGATAGTGGATATTATGAAATGGTATGCATGCCTATCAATTTTCGATGTAAAGAAAGTTTGTCTTTTAAAAACAAATGCAATGTTTGTAAAATGTATCATATAGAGGTCAAATACCTCGCGATGTAATCAACTATTGTGAATCGTTTATAATGTATATGAACGGGTCCTTTCAGTTGGTATCAGAGCGGTGGTCTTAGCGAACCAAGTCTGCATTAGTGTGTCTAACTGATAAGTCGTTAGGATGCATTAGTGAGCCTGGACTTCGACCGTGTCTGCATGTCAAAAGTTTTGCTTATCATTTCTAGTCAGAAATCATCTGCTTATCATCCATAGGAAATTACCTGCTTATCATTATTAGTCTAGACACGTCTTGCTACATTAATTGCATGAGTAGTGTATAGATAAAATTCATATCTTAGAGTATCTACTAAATCATATCTTATCGTATCTGTCACTTTAAACTTTGCCTGACATATCCCACAAATTCCTCCGTAATCTATGAAATCTTTTGATCTCTATATATAGATATCCTATGTAAATAGAATACCACCCGATAGCCGAAAAATCATTTTATATCGAAAAATCCTTTATCCAATCGTACGAAATGGAATTTGTCATCAGTTCAAGTCACTCGGATTCCGAAATGGAATCTCACTCAAGCTCCGAAAGCAGTGTGACCGGAATGGATCAACCAATCAGTCATCACCTATTCTGGATGAATTGGGGATGGGTTCGTAGCCTCCTCAATCATTGGAAACAAGAAGAAGGTGATCCTTTCCATCCACCACATTGCCCTCTTGGCGAAGAACCTGAAGCACTTACCGGCGAACCTGTTCGAGACACCATTTTCTCTCTCATTTCCAGGGTATCTCGTCACGATTATATACTACATCAAATTCTAGATTTTATTTATCCGTTCGTTCCGACCGACAATCATCCTGGAATAATAGAAGAAGTCAACGAACTTCGCGCTCGGGTAGTGGCTTTGGAGAATATGGTGCAGAGATTACAAACACCAGCAGCAGCACCAGCAACATAACCAGTACCACCATCATCAACGCCAACAGTACCATTACCACCTCCAACCACAACCGCGTTGTAAACCTCAACTTCACAATCTGTCCCACGAGCATCAACGTCATACGCACCATAGATACTAAGGAGTAACAACAACAATAACTGACGAAGTATTAATTCATAACTTCATTGGAGAAACATTCCGCGGCGATTATATAATCTCTAAAGTCTTAGAGATTATCTAATCTAGCCCTAACCATAAATCATTTAAGCGAACCAAAATGATAGAAGGAAGAGTAGAAACCCTGACAAAAATGGTGTGTGATTAACAAGTTAAACTTGTTTTACCAACAGCATCAACAGTACCGTCAACGTCACCAGCATCGTCAGTACAGTCAACATCAGAATCAACAACACTTATAACATCACAAACTCCATCAGTTCAAGAATCACCGTGGACATCATTACGAATCAATAACGTGTATATTGTATCAACAAGTTATGAAGAATTAACTCATTCCCTCTCAAGAAATTATATATATATATTATATATATATATATATATATATATATATATATATATATATATATATATATATATATATATATATATATATATATTTGAAATAAAAAATAAATCTTTCCGTGCTAAGCTATTGTGTGTGAATCTTAACTACTCGGTTAATTCATATTACAAATATGCAATAATGTACATCCCTCGCCCGCGACTTAACCATCGTTAACTACAATCTCTGTCTCAATTCAACAAATTCCAATTCCTAATAAATCAAGTATATATTTGATTTTACACTTCATCATTGATGTAACCGAAACTTTTCAGATAACATCATTCGTACTTTGCGAAGTTCACAAGAATTTAACGAAAACCAACATCACATCTCAACAAATAATGAAGTATTGATTCATAATTTCAATATTATTGAAGAAATACTTATGTAACCTCTAAAGCCTTCAAGGAATTATTCAATTCTAGTTCCAACCGTAAATCGAATGAGTTTAATTTAGTGTTAACTCATTAAAATCTATGTTACATCTGAGGAGAATATATACATATATATTTTCATAAAGACTGTAATAAAATTCTTATGTACAAAATATTAATTGTGAAAATTTTTTTAACTGGTAGGTAATACCCGAGAGATATATAAAAATTCACAATTAATATGTTACATTCTTCGAATCAGATTAAGCAAATTATCAATTATACTTCCTACTTTCACAATAATATACATTCTTTCATAGAAATCAAAACAACCGTACTCATTCAAACCCAATTACATATTCTGATTTTAAAATCTCAGAATTCAATTTGAGATATAACCGGTACCATCACTTTTAGATTCCTATATCTTTCAAAGCTATACTTTGACTTCAAAAGTGTGTTAGAACATCAAATGTATACAAACGATTACAATCTGTGTTCAAACCCTTCGAAAATCTCTGAAGACACTTCAAATAATGAGCAATCGAGATGATGATCCAACCACATATTACCCACAGTTATGTACTTAAAAAGCTCTCGAAACCAAAGTCATAATTCAACACATATCTGTGTCAGATCTTTTGGCATTTATTAGCAAAAATAACCTTGCAATTCCTTTGCAAAGTAGCAAATTATATCACAGCTCCAGCAAGATAACTTCGATTTTTTCATTCGGAGTAGCCTTATCATAATTTTGATATATGTGATTACCCTTTTGTTACCGGAGAACCTTTCATATTCCACCACATTAGCAATAAACTTACCAACAACTTCACTGATCTTGGGCATTCCGAAGAATCATTATATTTATCGAAACCTCATCATTTACTCATCTGCCTCTTGTAACGAGAATTGCCATATGAATCATTGGGAATTAGCAATCAGTATTTTGAAATCTCACAGCATGTTGACGCCAATAGTTATACACAACGTCTATTTCCAAGGCTTACATACTTCGAATGTGAAGTTTCTGAAAAACACTCTGAACCGCGAACTAGTTCTCGAAATGCTGATGAAGCAACAAAAACTGTAAACGACCTTAGCAGTAAAAATTTTGATGATAAAGATTAGTGTATTAGCAAAGCTCAGAAATAGAGAAGTTTTGGAACTGGAAAACGGATTGAGCAAAGTATGAAGGAGGCTGTGGACAAATCACAAAGACTGAACCTGCCTTCAAAGAATCCAAATGATTCAGTGTCTGCTGAAGTCATTAACGAATACCTTGCTCCTGACACTAAACCCTTACAGACAATATACTTCATCATCCTCTGATATTAGAAATTCTAAGATATCATCGTATCTTTCATTATAAATATCCTCCATATTTCTGAAGATATTTTCATAACTATTCTTATCTGGAATCATTTATCTCTTTGCGCTATCTGTATTACATAAAAAAGGAAACTGTTTAGTTCCTATACTCTGTAAACCTTTGAGTTTAAAATATGAATGTTTTTGAAGTAGTGTTGGAAACTGAAGCATGAGTTAGTATAATATAATGACACTTGATCAACGTGATTATATTACAGTAATTCATGCTGAGTTTCTAAATGGAACGTGATGATTCACAGATCATAACATCATCATGTGCCATGTTATATGACTCTTGTATTCTATTTAACCTCTAATATCAAGAAAATATTTCTTGATGATTCGGCTTTTTCTGAGGTATTCTGGTAATTTGACAAGTCAAGATCGTGCCATTACAATTTTCTTCCTAGAACATTAACAATGTTCATTCCAAAATTCATATCTGCAAATTCTGGACCATTACAAGCGGTGCTTAATCGCAAGAAGAAGAAACGAAAGGACAAAACTCTGAAATAGAAATTGGGGTATAAATTGCAGCAAATAAAAGAAAGCATTAACTGTGGATGACAATGATTATAGAAGATAAAAACAGAGACTTTGAAATATAAGGGAAGATATAAAGCCCAACGACAAACCAAAAGTTATAAACCATATATATCGATGCATATAGCAATATAAAGACACGTGATAACTAGAAAGACTATAAACCCAAGAGTATAGTAGAAATAAATAGATTCTTCCGGCGGTAGATGAAAAAGAAGAATGACCGATATGAAAGTTAGAAGTATATCGAGAATCAGAACTGGATGGAGCATATTGATGAATACTTTAAAATATGAGTTGAGGGGGAAAGAATAGAAGGTGATGAAACATGACTAGGAACTTAGAAATCAACAGATTTAACTCACACAATGACGGAATAAGTGAATCAAAACCTCTAGTGAATAGGTTAAGCTTTTTGGGATTAATTTAGTCATACCACAACTAAATCAAGTGTGATTAGATCAGCACCTAGAGCTATTATTCACCACCTGGGTGATTTGGGTTGAGAGAGAATCAGAGGAGCTCACCAGATCTGAGTGTGTGTAACAAATGAGAGGCTTAACCTAAAATGAAGAACATAAGACTTTATATACCCCTGCTGTTGACTCACCCGTACGATTCATCCATCACACATACGAGTTGGCTTCATCAGCCGTACGGGTGATCACTCACTCGTGTCTTCTCATTTAGGTTGTAATTGTGAATTAGCTCAACATCAACCGTGCGTATTGAAATGTCCCGTTCTTATTGATTAAAAACGTTCCATATTAATTGATTTCGTTGCGAGGTTTTGACCTCTATATGAGACGTTTTTCAAAGACTGCATTCATTTTAAAACAAACCATAACCTTTATTTCATCAATAAAGGTTTAAAAAGCTTTACGTAGATTATCAAATAATGATAATCTAAAATATCCTGTTTACACACGACCATTACATAATGGTTTACAATACAAATATGTTACAACAAAATAAGTTTCTTGAATGCAGTTTTTATACAATATCATACAAGCATGGACTCCAAATCTCGTCCTTATTTAAGTATGCGACAGCGGAAGCTCTTAATAATCACCTGAGAATAAACATGCTTAAAACGTCAACAAAAATGTTGGTGAGTTATAGGTTTAACCTATATATATCAAATCATAATAATAGACCACAAGATTTCATATTTCAATACATCCCATACATAGAGATAAAAATCATTCATATGGTGAACACCTGGTAACCGACATTAACAAGATGCATATATAAGAATATCCCCATCATTCCGGGACACCCTTCGGATATGATATAAATTTCGAAGTACTAAAGCATTCGGTACTTTGGATGGGGTTTGTTAGGCCCAATAGATCTATCTTTAGGATTCGCGTCAATTAGGGTGTCTGTTCCCTAATTCTTAGATTACCAGACTTAATAAAAAGGGGCATATTCGATTTCGATAATTCAACCATAGAATGTAGTTTCACGTACTTGTGTCTATTTTGTAAATCATTTATAAAACCTGCATGTATTCTCATCCCAAAAATATTAGATTTTAAAAGTGGGACTATAACTCACTTTCACAGATTTTTACTTCTTCGGGAAGTAAGACTTGGCCACTGGTTGATTCACGAACCTATAACAATATATACATATATATATATATCAAAGTATGTTCAAAATATATTTACAACACTTTTAATATATTTTGATGTTTTAAGTTTATTAAGTCAGCTGTCCTCGTTAGTAACCTACAACTAGTTGTCCACAGTTAGATGTACAGAAATAAATTGATAAATATTATCTTGAATCAATCCACGACCCAGTGTATACGTATCTCAGTATTGATCACAACTCAAACTATATATATTTTGGAATCAACCTCAACCCTGTATAGCTAACTCCAACATTCACATATAGAGTGTCTATGGTTGTTCCGAAATATATATAGATGTGTCGACATGATAGGTCGAAATATTGTATACGTGTCTATGGTATCTCAAGATTACATAATATACAATACAAGTTGATTAAGTTATGGTTGGAATAGATTTGTTACCAATTTTCACGTAGCTGAAATGAGAAAAATTATCCAATCTTGTTTTACCCATAACTTCTTCATTTTAAATCCGTTTTGAGTGAATCAAATTGCTATGGTTTCATATTGAACTCTATTTTATGAATCTAAACAAAAAAAGTATAGGTTTCTAGTCAGAAAAATAAGTTACAAGTCGTTTTTGTAAAGGTAGTCATTTCAGTCGAAAGAACGACGTCTAGATGACCATTTTAGAAAACATACTTCCACTTTGAGTTTAACCATGATTTTTGGATATAGTTTCATGTTCATAATAAAAATAATTTTCTCAAAATAACAACTTTTAAATCAAAGTTTATCATAGTTTTTAATTAACTAACCCAAAACAGCCCGCGGTGTTACTACGACGGCGTAAATCCGGTTTTACGGTGTTTTTCGTGTTTCCAGGTTTTAAATCATTAAGTTAGCATATCATATAGATATAGAACATGTGTTTAGTTGATTTTTAAAGTCAAGTTAGAAGGATTAACTTTTGTTTGCGAACAAGTTTAGAATTAACTAAACTATGTTCTAGTGATTACAAGTTTAAACCTTCGAATAAGATAGCTTTATATGTATGAATCGAATGATGTTATGAACATCATTACTACCTTAAGTTCCTTGGATAAACCTACTGGAAAAGAGAAAAATGGATCTAGCTTCAATGGATCCTTGGATGGCTTGAAGTTCTTGAAGCAAAATCATGACACGAAAACAAGTTCAAGTAAGATCATCACTTGAAATAAGATTGTTATAGTTATAGAAATTGAACCAAAGTTTGAAAATGATTATTACCTTGTATTAGAATGATAACCTACTGTAAGAAACAAAGATTTCTTGAGGTTGGATGATCACCTTACAAGATTGGAAGTGAGCTAGCAAACTTGAAAGTATTCTTGATTTTATGAAACTAGAACTTTTAGAATTTATGAAGAACACTTAGAACTTGAAGATAGAACTTGAGAGAGCTCAATTAGATGAAGAAAATTGAAGAATGAAAGTGTTTGTAGGTGTTTTTGGTCGTTGGTGTATGGATTAGATATAAAGGATATGTTATTTTGTTTTCATGTAAATAAGTCATGAATGATTACTCATATTTTTGTAATTTTATGAGATATTTCATGCTAGTTGCCAAATGATGGTTCCCACATGTGTTAGGTGACTCACATGGGCTGCTAAGAGCTGATCATTGGAGTGTATATACCAATAGTACATACATCTAAAAGCTGTGTATTGTACGAGTACGAATACGGGTGCATACGAGTAGAATTGTTGATGAAACTGAACGAGGATCTAATTGTAAGCATTTTTGTTAAGTAGAAGTATTTTGATAAGTGTCTTGAAGTCTTTCAAAAGTGTATGAATACATATTAAAACACTACATGTATATACATTTTAACTGAGTCGTTAAGTCATCGTTAGTCGTTACATGTAAATGTTGTTTTGAAACCTTTAGGTTAACGATCTTGTTAAATGTTGTTAACCCAATGTTTATAATATCAAAAGAGATTTTAAATTATTATATTATCATGATATTATGATGTACGAATATCTCTTAATATGATATATATACATTAAATGTCGTTACAACGATAAACGTTACATATATGTCTCGTTTCAAAATCATTAAGTTAGTAGTCTTGTTTTTACATATGTAGTTCATTGTTAATATAATTAATGATATGTTTACTTATCATAATATCATGTTAACTATATATATAACCATATATATGTCATCATATAGTTTTTTTACAAGTTTTAACGTTCGTGAATCACCGGTCAACTTGGGTGGTCAATTGTCTATATGAAACCTATTTCAATTAATCAAGTCTTAACAAGTTTGATTGCTTAACATGTTGGAAACATTTAATCATGTAAATATCAATCTCAATTAATATATATAAACATGGAAAAGTTCGGGTCACTACAGTACCTACCCGTTAAATAAATTTCGTCCCGAAATTTTAAGCTGTTGAAGGTGTTGACGAATCTTCTGGAAATAGATGCGGGTATTTCTTCTTCATCTGATCTTCACACTCCCAGGTGAACTCGGGTCCTCTACGAGCATTCCATCGAACCTTAACAATTGGTATCTTGTTTTGCTTAAGTCTTTTAACCTCACGATCCATTATTTCGACGGGTTCTTCGATGAATTGGAGTTTTTCGTTGATTTGGATTTCATCTAACGGAATAGTGAGATCTTCTTTAGCAAAACATTTCTTCAAATTCGAGACGTGGAAAGTGTTATGTACAGCCGCGAGTTGTTGAGGTAACTCAAGTCGGTAAGCTACTGGTCCGACACGATCAATAATCTTGAATGGTCCAATATACCTTGGATTTAATTTCCCTCGTTTACCAAATCGAACAACGCCTTTCCAAGGTGCAACTTTAAGCATGACCATCTCTCCAATATCAAATTCTATATCTTTTCTTTTAATGTCAGCGTAGCTCTTTTGTCGACTTTGGGCGGTTTTCAACCGTTGTTGAATTTGGATGATCTTCTCGATAGTTTCTTGTATAATCTCAGGACCCGTAATCTGTCTATCCCCCACTTCACTCCAACAAATCGGAGACCTGCACTTTCTACCATAAAGTGCTTCAAACGGCGCCATCTCAATGCTTGAATGGTAGCTGTTGTTGTAGGAAAATTCTGCTAATGGTAGATGTCGATCCCAACTGTTTCCGAAATCAATAACACATGCTCGTAGCATGTCTTCAAGCGTTTGTATCGTCCTTTCACTCTGCCCATCAGTTTGTGGATGATAGGCAGTACTCATGTCTAGACGAGTTCCTAATGCTTGCTGTAATGTCTGCCAGAATCTTGAAATAAATCTACCATCCCTATCAGAGATAATAGAGATTGGTATTCCATGTCTGGAGATGACTTCCTTCAAATACAGTCGTGCTAACTTCTCCATCTTGTCATCTTCTCTTATTGGCAGGAAGTGTGCTGATTTGGTGAGACGATCAACTATTACCCAAATAGTATCAAAACCACTTGCAGTCCTTGGCAATTTAGTGATGAAATCCATGGTAATGTTTTCCCATTTCCATTCCGGGATTTCGGGTTGTTGAAGTAGACCTGATGGTTTCTGATGCTCAGCTTTGACCTTAGAACACGTCAAACATTCTCCTACGTATTTAGCAACATCGGCTTTCATACCCGGCCACCAAAAATGTTTCTTGAGATCCTTGTACATCTTTCCCGTTCCAGGATGTATTGAGTATCTGGTTTTATGAGCTTCTCTAAGTACCATTTCTCTCATATCTCCAAATTTTGGTACCCAAATCCTTTCAGCCCTATACCGGGTTCCGTCTTCCCGAATATTAAGATGTTTCTCCGATCCTTTGGGTATTTCATCCTTTAAATTTCCCTCTTTTAAAACTCCTTGTTGTGCCTCCTTTATTTGAGTAGTAAGGTTATTATGAATCATTATATTCATAGATTTTACTCGAATGGGTTCTCTGTCCTTCCTGCTCAAGGCATCGGCTACCACATTTGCCTTCCCCGGGTGGTAACGAATCTCAAAGTCATAATCATTCAATAATTCAATCCACCTACGCTGCCTCATATTCAGTTGTTTCTGATTAAATATGTGTTGAAGACTTTTGTGGTCGGTATATATAATACTTTTGACCCCATATAAGTAGTGCCTCCAAGTCTTTAATGCAAAAACAACCGCGCCTAATTCCAAATCATGCGTCGTATAATTTTGTTCGTGAATCTTCAATTGTCTAGACGCATAAGCAATCACCTTCGTTCGTTGCATTAATACACAACCGAGACCTTGCTTTGATGCGTCACAATAAATCACAAAATCATCATTCCCTTCAGGCAATGACAATATAGGTGCCGTAGTTAGCTTTTTCTTCAATAACTGAAACGCTTTCTCTTGTTCATCATTCCATTCAAATTTCTTCCCTTTATGCGTTAATGCAGTCAAGGGTTTTGCTATTCTGGAAAAGTCTTGGATGAACCTTCTGTAGTAACCAGCTAGTCCTAAAAACTGGCGTATGTGTTTCGGAGTTTTCGGGGTTTCCCACTTTTCAACAGTTTCTATCTTTGCAGGATCCACCTTAATACCTTCTTTGTTCACTATGTGACCGAGGAATTGAACTTCTTCCAACCAAAATGCACACTTTGAAAACTTAGCGTACAATTTTTCCTTCCTCAATACTTCTAACACCTTTCTCAAATGTTCACCGTGTTCTTGGTCATTCTTTGAGTAAATAAGTATGTCATCAATGAAAACAATGACAAACTTGTCAAGGTATGGTCCACACACTCGGTTCATAAGGTCCATGAACACAGCTGGTGCATTAGTTAAACCAAACGGCATGACCATAAACTCATAATGACCGTAACGTGTTCTGAAAGCAGTCTTTGGAATATCATCTTCTTTCACCCGCATTTGATGATACCCAGAACGTAAGTCAATCTTTGAATAAATAGACGAGCCTTGTAGTTGATCAAATAAGTCGTCGATTCTCGGTAGTGGGTAGCGGTTCTTGATGGTAAGTTTGTTCAACTCTCGGTAGTCGATACACAACCTGAATGTACCATCTTTCTTCTTGACAAACAAAACAGGAGCTCCCCACGGTGATGTGCTTGGTCGAATGAAACCACGCTCTAAAAGTTCTTGTAATTGGCTTTGTAGTTCTTTCATCTCGCTGGGTGCGAGTCTGTAAGGAGCACGAGCTATTGGTGCAGCTCCTGGTACAAGATCTATTTGAAATTCAATGGATCGATGTGGGGGTAATCCCGGTAATTCTTTCGGAAATACATCGGGAAATTCTTTTGCAATGGGAACATCATTGATGCTCTTTTCTTCAGTTTGTACTTTCTTGACGTGTGCTAGAACAGCATAGCAACCTTTTCTTATTAGTTTTTGTGCCTTCAAATTACTAATAAGATGTAGCTTCGTGTTGCCCTTTTCTCCGTACACCATTAAGGGTTTTCCTTTTTCTCGTATAATGCGAATTGCATTTTTGTAACAAACGATCTCTGCTTTCACTTCTTTCAACCAGTCCATACCGATTATCACATCAAAACTCCCTAACTCTACTGGTATCAAATCAATCTTAAATGTTTCGCTAACCAGTTTAATTTCTCGATTCCGACATATATTATCTGCTGAAATTAATTTACCATTTGCTAATTCGAGTAAAAATTTACTATCCAAAGGCGTCAATGGACAACTTAATTTAGCACAAAAATCCCTACTCATATAGCTTCTATCCGCACCCGAATCAAATAAAACGTAAGCAGATTTATTGTCAATAAGAAACGTACCCGTAACAAGCTCCGGGTCTTCCTGTGCCTCTGCCGCATTAATATTGAAAACTCTTCCGCGGCCTTGTCCATTCGTGTTCTCCTGGTTCGGGCAATTTCTAATAATGTGGCCCGGTTTTCCATATTTATAACAAACTACATTGGCAAAACTTGCTCCGACACTACTTGCTCCGCCATTACTCGTTCCGACACCATTTGTTCCTTTCGTTCTATTAACCCCTGGTCTGTAGGCCTCACACTTCGCCGCGCTATGACCATTTCTTTTACACTTGTTGCAAAATTTGGTGCAGAACCCCGAGTGATACTTTTCACACCTTTGGCATAGCTGCTTCTGATTGTTGTTGTTGTTGCGGTTATTATTGTTATTGAGATGATTGTTGTAGTTGCTGTTGCTGTTGTTGTTGTTGTTGTTGTTGGGTCGTTTGTTGTAGTTGCGATTGATGTTGCGATTGTTGGGATAATTGTTGCGATTGCTGTTGTTGTTGTATTGGTGATTCTTATCACCGTTTTCCTCCCACTTTCTTTTGACTTGCTTCATATTGGCCTCTTCAGCAGTCTGTTCTTTAATTCTTTCTTCAATCTGGTTCACTAGTTTGTGAGCCATTCTACATGCCTGTTGTATGGAGGCGGGCTGGTGTGAACTTATATCTTCTTGGATTCTTTCCGGTAATCCTTTCACAAACGCGTCGATCTTCTCTTCCTCATCTTCGAATGCTCCCGGACACAATAGGCACAATTCTGTGAATCGTCTTTCGTACGTGGTAATATCAAATCCTTGGGTTCGTAACCTCTAAGTTCTGTCTTGAGCTTATTGACCTCGGTTCTGGGACGGTACTTCTCGTTCATCAAGTGCTTGAATGCTGACCAAGGTAGTGCGTACGCATCGTCTTGTCCCACTTGCTCTAGATAGGTATTCCACCATGTTAACGCAGAACCTGTGAAGGTATGCGTAGCGTACTTCACTTTGTCCTCTTCAGTACACTTACTTATGGCAAACACCGATTCGACCTTCTCGGTCCACCGTTTCAATCCGATCGGTCCTTCGGTTCCATCAAATTCCAAAGGTTTGCAGGCAGTGAATTCTTTGTAGGTGCATCCTACACGATTTTCTGTACTGCTAGATCCAAGGTTATTGTTGGTATGTAGTGCAGCCTGTACTGCAGCTATGTTTGAAGCTAGAAAAGTACGGAATTCCTCTTCATTCATATTCACGGTGTGTCGAGTAGTCGGTGCCATTTCCTTCAAAATAGTCAAATGGAACAAGTTAATCATACAGAATATTAAGAGTAGTTAATAGTATTTCGTAGCATAATATGAACTCATTTATAAAAGCTTTTTCTTCATATTAGCGTTTTATAAGTTTAAATTCGGGTAGTACCTACCCGTTAAGTTCATACTTAGTAGCTAATATACAATTCAACTACTACAATTCTATATGAAAAACTGATTATAATAATATTTCGCGTTCAAACTTTTTCACAATATTTTACAAACTTACAATACCGCTTATTTTACATATAGCATGAAATATAGCACACAATAAATTTGATACAAGATGGTTGTGAAGATAATTCTAGCTAGTACACAAGTCGTTCAGCAAAGGCAATAAAGACACGTAATTCATATGTCCAGAAACAAGTCATGCATTCTGGTTTTACTAGGATTACTTCCCATCCTTGGTCTTGTGGAACATAACCGTTATGGCCGTTGATAAGACAGCGTGTTGTAACGTCATCAAAGGGACGAGGGTTACGTAATGTCCAACAGTCCCGTAACAATCTAAAAACCTCATTTCTTACCCCAATTACCGACTCCGTCACTTGTGGAAACGTTTTGTTTAATAGTTGTAGCCCGATGTTCTTGTTCTCGCTTTGGTGAGAAGCTAACATTACTAATCCGTAAGCATAACATGCTTCTTTATGTTGCATGTTAGCCGCTTTTTCTAAATCACGAAGTCCAATATTCGGATATATTGAGTCAAAATAATTTCTTAACCCGTTGCGTAAAATAGCATTTGGGTTCCCCGCAATATATGCGTCAAAGTAAACACATCGTAACTTATGGGTTTCCCAATGTGATATCCCCCATCTTTCAAACGAAAGTCTCTTATAAACCAAGACATTCTTGGAACGTTCTTCGAATGTCTTACAAACTGATCTCGCCTTAAATAGTTGTGCCGAGGAATTCTGACCGACTCTAGACAAGATTTCATCAATCATGTCTCCGGGTAGGTCTCTTAAAATATTGGGTTGTCTATCCATTTTGTGTTTTTAAACTGTAAAATAGACAAGAGTTAGATTCATAAAAAAATACTTATTAATACAAGCAATTTTTACATATATCATAAAGCATAAGCACACTATATTACATATATTACACCACACGAATACAACTATCTTATTCCGACTCGCTCGTTTCTTCTTCTTCGGTTTTGGTTCGTTTTTCCAAGTTTCTAGGGATATATGATGTTCCCCTAATACGAGCCGTAATTTTCCACATTGGTTTAGAAAAACCTGGTGGTTTAGAGGTTCCCGGGTCATTGTTACAACTTAAGGACTTCGGGGGTTGACGATACATATAAAGTTCATCGGGGTTGGAATTAGATTTCTCTATTTTTATGCCCTTTCCCTTATTATTTTCTTTTGCCTTTTTAAATTCAGTTGGGGTAATTTCTATAACGTCATCGGAATTCTCGTCGGAATCCGATTCATCGGAGAATTGGTAATCCTCCCAATATTTTGCTTCCTTGGCGGAAACACCATTGACCATAATTAACCTTGGTCGGTTGGTTGAGGATTTTCTTTTACTTAACCGTTTTATTATTTCCCCCACCGGTTCTATTTCTTCATCCGGTTCCGATTCTTCTTCCGGTTCCGATTCTTCTTCCGGTTCCGACTCTTCTTCCGGTTCCTCTTCGGGAACTTGTGAATCAGTCCACGAATCATTCCAATTTACATTTGACTCTTCATTATTATTAGGTGAGTCAATGGGACTTGTTCTAGAGGTAGACATCTATCACATAATATCAAACGCGTTAAGAGATTAATATATCACATAATATTCACATGTTAAAAATATATAGTTTCCAACAAAATTTGTTAAGCAATCATTTTTCAAGTAAACACGGTCGAAGTCCAGACTCACTAATGCATCCTAACAAACTCGATAAGACACACTAATGCAAAATTCTGGTTCTCTAAGACCAACGCTCGGATACCAACTGAAATGTCCCGTTCTTATTGATTAAAAACGTTCCATATTAATTGATTTCGTTGCGAGGTTTTGACCTCTATATGAGACGTTTTTCAAAGACTGCATTCATTTTAAAACAAACCATAACCTTTATTTCATCAATAAAGGTTTAAAAAGCTTTACGTAGATTATCAAATAATGATAATCTAAAATATCCTGTTTACACACGACCATTACATAATGGTTTACAATACAAATATGTTACAACAAAATAAGTTTCTTGAATGCAGTTTTTATACAATATCATACAAGCATGGACTCCAAATCTCGTCCTTATTTAAGTATGCGACAGCGGAAGCTCTTAATAATCACCTGAGAATAAACATGCTTAAAACGTCAACAAAAATGTTGGTGAGTTATAGGTTTAACCTATATATATATATCAAATGATAATAATAGACCACAAGATTTCATATTTCAATACATCCCATACATAGAGATAAAAATCATTCATATGGTGAACACCTGGTAACCGACATTAACAAGATGCATATATAAGAATATCCCCATCATTCCGGGACACCCTTCGGATATGATATAAATTTAGAAGTACTAAAGCATCCGGTACTTTGGATGGGGTTTGTTAGGCCCAATAGATCTATCTTTAGGATTCGCGTCAATTAGGGTGTCTGTTCCCTAATTCTTAGATTACCAGACTTAATAAAAAGGGGCATATTCGATTTCGATAATTCAACCATAGAATGTAGTTTCACGTACTTGTGTCTATTTTGTAAATCATTTATAAAACCTGCATGTATTCTCATCCCAAAAATATTAGATTTTAAAAGTGGGACTATAACTCACTTTCACAGATTTTTACTTCGTCGGGAAGTAAGACTTGGCCACTGGTTGATTCACGAACCTATAACAATATATACATATATATATATATATATATATATATATATATATATATATATATATATATATATATATATATATATATATATCAAAGTATGTTCAAAATATATTTACAACACTTTTAATATATTTTGATGTTTTAAGTTTATTAAGTCAGCTGTCCTCGTTAGTAACCTACAACTAGTTGTCCACAGTTAGATGTACAGAAATAAATTGATAAATATTATCTTGAATCAATCCACGACCCAGTGTATACGTATCTCAGTATTGATCACAACTCAAACTATATATATTTTGGAATCAACCTCAACCCTGTATAGCTAACTCCAACATTCACATATAGAGTGTCTATGGTTGTTCCGAAATATATATAGATGTGTCGACATGATAGGTCGAAATATTGTATACGTGTCTATGGTATCTCAAGATTACATAATATACAATACAAGTTGATTAAGTTATGGTTGGAATAGATTTGTTACCAATTTTCACGTAGCTGAAATGAGAAAAATTATCCAATCTTGTTTTACCCATAACTTCTTCATTTTAAATCCGTTTTGAGTGAATAAAATTGCTATGGTTTCATATTGAACTCTATTTTATGAATCTAAACAAAAAAAGTATAGGTTTCTAGTCGGAAAAATAAGTTACAAGTCGTTTTTGTAAAGGTAGTCATTTCAGTCGAAAGAACGACGTCTAGATGACCATTTTAGAAAACATACTTCCACTTTGAGTTTAACCATAATTTTTGGATATAGTTTCATGTTCATAATAAAAATCATTTTCTCAGAATAACAACTTTTAAATCAAAGTTTATCATATTTTTTAATTAACTAACCCAAAACAGCCCGCGGTGTTACTACGACGGCGTAAATCCGGTTTTACGGTGTTTTTCGTGTTTCCAGGTTTTAAATCATTAAGTTAGCATATCATATAGATATAGAATATGTGTTTAGTTGATTTTTAAAGTCAAGTTAGAAGGATTAACTTTTGTTTGCGAACAAGTTTAGAATTAACTAAACTATGTTCTAGTGATTACAAGTTTAAACCTTCGAATAAGATAGCTTTATATGTATGAATCGAATGATGTTATGAACATCATTACTACCTTAAGTTCCTTGGATAAACCTACTGGAAAAGAGAAAAATGGATCTAGCTTCAATGGATCCTTGGATGGCTCGAAGTTCTTGAAGCAAAATCATGACACGAAAACAAGTTCAAGTAAGATCATCACTTGAAATAAGATTGTTATAGTTATAGAAATTGAACCAAAGTTTGAATATGATTATTACCTTGTATTATAATGATAACCTACTGTAAGAAACAAAGATTTCTTGAGGTTGGATGATCACCTTACAAGATTGGAAGTGAGCTAGCAAACTTGAAAGTATTCTTGATTTTATGAAACTAGAACTTTTAGAATTTATGAAGAACACTTAGAACTTGAAGATAGAACTTGAGAGAGATCAATTAGATGAAGAAAATTGAAGAATGAAAGTGTTTGTAGGTGTTTTTGGTCGTTGGTGTATGGATTAGATATAAAGGATATGTTATTTTGTTTTCATGTAAATAAGTCATGAATGATTACTCATATTTTTGTAATTTTATGAGATATTTCATGCTAGTTGCCAAATGATGGTTCCCACATGTGTTAGGTAACTCACATGGGCTGCTAAGAGCTGATCATTGGAGTGTATATACCAATAGTACATACATCTAAAAGCTGTGTATTGTACGAGTACGAATACGGGTGCATACGAGTAGAATTGTTGATGAAACTGAACGAGGATCTAATTGTAAGCATTTTTGTTAAGTAGAAGTATTTTGATAAGTGTCTTGAAGTATTTCAAAAGTGTATGAATACATATTAAAACACTACATGTATATACATTTTAACTGAGTCGTTAAGTCATCGTTAGTCGTTACATGTAAATGTTGTTTTGAAACCTTTAGGTTAACGATCTTGTTAAATGTTGTTAACCCAATGTTTATAATATCAAAAGAGATTTTAAATTATTATATTATCATGATATTATGATGTACGAATATCTCTTAATATGATATATATACATTAAATGTCGTTACAACGATAAACGTTACATATATGTCTCGTTTCAAAATCATTAAGTTAGTAGTCTTGTTTTTACATATGTAGTTCATTGTTAATATAATTAATGATATGTTTACTTATCATAATATCATGTTAACTATATATATAACCATATATATGTCATCATATAGTTTTTTTACAAGTTTTAACGTTCGTGAATCACCGGTCAACTTGGGTGGTCAATTGTCTATATGAAACCTATTTCAATTAATCAAGTCTTAACAAGTTTGATTGCTTAACATGTTGGAAACATTTAATCATGTAAATATCAATCTCAATTAATATATATAAACATGGAAAAGTTCGGGTCACTACACGTATGAGCCTGTCAGCCGTACGAGTGAGGCTTCACTCGGACGTCTGACTAAGTTTAACATAGTCAAACATCCAAATCTCGTTCCTGCAGTTCCTGTAACCACATACAAACATGGATAGGATAATAACAAACGATCATGGTGGCCTGTAAACTGTTGTACCTGCAATGGACGTGGGTAGATGTCTAGGGACTTGCATAAAATGCATCAACAGAAGGTGTGAGTTGTAAGAAAACGAAGGAGGTGAATTTATAAGAAAATCTCCGACAGAACAATTAAAATGGACGATCGCATTTAAAGCGGATCCTAATTCCCTTTGTTACAGGAGAATCAAATCTTATTACAAAGATTTTCTTCAAATCCCTTGAAATCTGGAAATCAACCATATCTACGTCAAATGATAAGATGAATCTACACTTACTCATTTCACTCTTCTATGTTAGCTTCATTCGTACTCTTCATATAAATGGATTGGTTATCCAAATTATTCGCTGATGATAAAACTCTAATTTTCAGCCTGTATGCATCATGAAAACATACTTATTATCATTCACGACCTTTCCACTCAAATTTCGGGACGAAATTTCTTTAACGGGTAGGTACTGTGACAACCCGGAAATTTCCAACCAAATTTAAACTTTATCTTTATATTATTCTGACACGATAAGCAAAGTTTGTTAAGTTAAATCTCAATAATTTTAAATTGTGTTCATACATTCATTATAACCTCGACCAAATTCCGATGATTCATGAACCGTTATATATAAATAAATAGGTATATATATATATATTATAACTTGAGAATATTAATAAAGTATTAAACGTATAATACTTTACATGAACGTATTATTTCAATATGTTTATCGATGGAATTAGAAGATAATATCAAATGATTGATTTATCTGATACATTGTGATATGATTACGGGTCTATGTTATGAGGTCCACTGTGATTTAAGAAATCTATTCTTTTTGACAACATTCGAAAAATGGTAAAGTGATTTATAAGTAAGAACGTGAAGTGTAACTAACTTAGATGTTGGATATCGACAAGTTAAGTAACTCGACATTTTTCATTAAGATGATTTCATACGTTTATTTAACCTTTGAACTTTATCCCATGCTTCACCAACAGACTGTAATTTAAAAACTTGAAACCTATTATGAATATATATGATTCTACTTTTCTAAAACGTTTTATGATATAACGATTTCCATTATTTTAACCTTTAAACAAAATGATTCTTAAAAAAATATTTGGTTTTGGAAAACAAAATTATTATATTTATTTGATTTAGTTTCAAACGTACAAAAACGTTTTCAGTTTAAAAAGAACTTGATTATTAAAACGTATATAACTTTTATAAATATCTAGAACCACTTTTGACAACTCATTACTTAACCAGTATGATAAAGATAACGATATTTATATTTTATTTTATTAAATATATATAATGATTTAAATTAATATTATATATATTTATACGCGTATTATACGTACATAGTTTTATACTTTTACTATACTTAAACTTTACCTTTACTTTATTTTTACTTTAACTTTAATAATTCACTTTAATAATTCATACTTTAATAATTCACTTTAATAATTCATACTTTAATAATTCACTTTAATAATTCATACTTTAATAATTCACTTTAATAATTCATACTTTAATAATTCACTTTAATAATTCAAAAATCTATTATAAATAGAATTCAATAGGTTTCATTATTTCATAGAAACTTGAAAATATTTTTTTCTAAACTCTCTCAATCGATTTACATATATATATTTACTCCGTATTATTTCAAGATATTATTAGTATACATAAAATATTACGTCGGAGTGCTGTCCGAGTGATTTCGAAATTGTTTTTCGAGTGGGATTGGATTAAGGAAATTATGGGTTATAGCTATGGAGGTGATTGGTTATGGTTCATGGGTATGCTCGTGAGGTCAATATAGTGTTTATCATCTCCGTTGCGTCTACGTACCTTTCCTGCAATATTGAATCTCAATATTGATATGTGAGTACTCATAATTTAACTTTTACATACTAATAGTGTATCCCCGACTAGTGCTCGAGTATATAGGATTATGCATGTTTGTACTTTTGATATTGCCTTTAGTTAGGTTATGTTGAATCCTGAATTAGTTATATATGCGACTGAGATAAGGTATAAGATATGCATGTCGTTGGAAAGCTAGCGAAAAATTAAGAACTTTTCATTTAGATATCGAATGATTTCGATGAACGTATTTGAAGTTATAGTCCATCGAATGTTTGTATTATTATTAAAAATGATTATTATTATCGTCGTTATTATCGTCGTTCTAGTTTTATCTTATTATTATTATTATTATTATTATTATTATTATTATTATTATTATTATTATTATTATTATTATTATTATTATTATTATTATTATTATTATTATTATTATCTTTATCAATAAAAGGATTTATCATTAAAAATTGTTATTTTTATTATTATTACTATCGTTATTATCATTAAAGTTATAATTAGTATTATTATTATTATTATTATTATTATCTAATTATTATTATTATTATTATTATTATCATTATTAATATATATATCATTATTTAAAAATGGTTATTGTTATTATTATTATTATATTATCATTATCGTTAACAATGTCATAGTAATTATCATTATTAGTATTATTGTAATTAAAACTAATATTAGTAACACCTAATTATTTTGATTACTATTATTATCATTATTATGAACACGATATAAAAGACGATTAAAAGCTATTAAACGAAACGATTAGGAAATAATGAGTAAGAGTATCATGATAAAATTAAAATATTATAAGATATTGATTTAGATAAAATTATCGTTCTTATTATTTTTATCATTACTATTATTATTAAAAGTATCGTTAGTATCAAAACTATCATTTTAACAAAAATTATCATTTTAACAAAAATTATCATTTTAATAGAAATGTCATTGTTACTATAAAATATCATTTTTATTATCATTTTAAATAGAATTATTATTTTAAAGATAATATTAAAAATTATCTTAAATATTAAAGTTATCATAATTAGAATTATCGTTTTATCATAATATCATCTTAGTAATTATAAATATTGATATTTTTATAATAATAATTATTATTACAAAATAATACAACTTTTACTTACTAACATTATAGATATTATTTTATCAAATAAATATGTAATACAAACATATTTTACTACGTGTAATAAATTACTTTAATAATACCTATCATATTATCTTTATGATATTAAATGAACCCTATAAATTTTATTACTTAATATATATAAAAGTATATTTTATTATATAAATTTTAATATAAAATTTTATTTATTAATAAAAGAATTATATTATTTACTCTAATAAATCTTTTAAAAATATTTAAAAATATAAAACGACGATATTTAAAATATATTATAATCATGTATAAATTTTCGAAATCATTTTGAGTCAAACTGACTTTTGTTGACTTTTGCATATTAGTCTCGAGCATTAGGATTGTGGTACACTATGACCTGACCTAATTGTTAGACAAATATTGACCAACATATAATTATATATAATTAATTTAGGTTCGTGAATCCGAGGTCAACCTTGCACTAGTTCAATGACGTTATATGTATTTTCACTACGAAATACAGTATGGTGAGTTTCATTTGCTCCCTTTTACTCTTTACATTTTTGGGCTGAGAATACATGCAAATGCTTTATTAACTGTTTTACAATATTTATATGCGTGAGTTTCATTTGCCTTTTTACCCTTTATATTTTTGGGCTGAGAATACATGCGCAATATTTATAAATGTTTTACAAAATAGACACAAGTACGTGAAACTACATTCAATGGTTGAATTATCGAAATCGAATATGCCCTTTTTTATTAAGTCTGGTAATCTAAGAATTAGGGAACAGACACCCTAATTGACGCGAATCCTAAAGATAGATCTATTGGGCCCAACAAGCCCCATCCAAAGTACCGGATGCTTTAGTACTTCGAAATTTATATCATGTCCGAAGGAGGATCCCGGAATGATGGGGATATTCTTATATGCATATTGTGAATGTCGGTTACCAGGTGTTCAATCCATATGAATGATTTTTGTCTCTATGCATGGGACGTATATTTATGAGAACTGGAAATGAAATTCTTGTGGTCTATTAAAATGATGAAAATGAATGATTATGATAAACTAATGAACTCACCAACCTTTTGGTTGACACTTTAAAGCATGTTTATTCTCAGGTATTAAAGAAATCTTCCGCTGTGCATTTGCTCATTTTAAAGATATTAATTGGAGTCTTTCATGGCATATTTCGAAGAACGTTGCATTCAAGTCATTGAGTTCATTAAAGATTATTATTATTAAGTCAAGTTATAGTTGGATAGTGGATATTATGAAATGGTATGCATGCCTGTCAATTTTCGATGTAAAGAAAGTTTGTCTTTTAAAAACAAATGCAATGTTTGTAAAATGTATCATATAGAGGTCAAATACCCCGCGATGTAATCAACTATTGTGAATCGTTTATAATGTATATGAACGGGTCCTTTCAGTATCCCTGTCTAGTGCTCGAGTCTTTATGTGTATGCTTGGTTTTAATCTCTAATTTGTCCGTTTAAGGTTTTATTGTTGAATCCCAAATTTTATATGTATGCTACAAAAACGAACTTGTTATTTTCATGCTTATGAAATGTTTGTATCTATCTATATACCGATTTCAATTGATGGTAGCTTATTGTGATTTTTTTACGTAATCATCACATGTAAATATGTGACTTATAATACAACATAAACACAAAGTAAATAACTTATAGATCCTCAAATAGTTAATACTAAATTTTAAATATGTTGTAATTACTTATTGCTAAATTGCTATTGTTATTGTTATTGTTATTGTTATTGTTATTATTATACTTCTTTTTATCCTTAATAGTTACGGTTGTTATTTAGTGTAATTATTATGATCGAACACTATATAGGTATAGTGTATTATATTTACCTTTATTTGACCTTTAAGCGGGTTAGTTTTTGGTTAAATATTTTTTTTTTGTTGTTATAGGAAATTTCTAACGACAGCCTTAGGATTTATATTGAAAATTTGTGACGGGTCCAATATAAATAGACACTACAGAGTAAAACTTGTTTACTTGTATTTAAAAAAAAAGTCAATTAAATTTGTTCCATTTTTAAGAAAACTGCATGTCTCGTTTTATTATTATTATTTTATTTATTATTTTTTTTCTTTCTTATTTGTTTGATTTTCATTCTAAAATTTTAAATTTAAAAATTACTACTCTTTTAATAACTATTTATTTCTTTTAAATTTATGTAATGTATTAAATATAATGAGTTGGTCCAAAAATAATTGTGGTAAGTTTTAGTGAACGTGACTAGTATGTGGCCCTCTTGTTATTTTATTCACCATCACCTCAATGTACAGATTTCTTGTGATGGCCTACTTTTCAAACATATATAAGATTTAATATTCGCTGATTAACATTAGTTCGCACCATTATTATTAAATTTTAATTCGATCAATAATTTGTGTTGTACTAGGAGATATAGATCAAATAAAATGCAATCATGCATGATTAAACTTAGTGCACTATAATCCTACTGCCAACAAATGATTATAATGTGCAATTACATATGAAACCATTAATGTTATTTTGTTTCACATGTCACCTTTTAATTAAATTTTAAATGAGCATGATTAATATTATAAGTTACTAAATTATATGTCGGATTTGAGCATTAGGATTGTGGTACACTATGACCTTACTTAAATTATTAGACAAATATTGACCAACATATAAATATATATAATTAATATAGGTTCGTGAATCCGAGGCCAACCTTACACTTGTTCAATGATGTTATATGTATTTTTACTACAAAATACAGTATGCTGAGTTTCATTAATCCCTTTTTAAGTGCTTTTGCAATATATATTTTTGGGACTGAGAATACATGCGCTGCTTTTATAAATGTTTTACGAAATGAACACAAGTGATCGAAACTACATTCTATGGTTGGATTATCTAATCGAATATGCCCCTTTTTATTAAGTCTGGTAATCTAAGAATTAGGGAACAGACACCCTAATTGACGCGAACTCTAAAGATAGATCTATCGGGCCCAACAAGCCCCATCCAAAGTACCGGATGCTTTATTACTTCGAAATTTATATCATGTCCGAAGGAGGATCCCGGAATGATGGGGATATTCTTATACGCATATTGTGAATGTCGGTTACCAGGTGTTCAATCCATATGAATGATATTTTTGTCTCTATGCATGGGACATATGTTTATGAGAAATGTAAATATGAAATCTTGTGGTCTATTAAAAATTATGAAATGATTATTTATGTTAAACTAATGAACTCACCAACCTTTTGGTTGACACTTTAAAGCATGTTTATTCTCAGGTGTTAAAGAAATCTTCCGCTGTGCAATAGCTCATTTTAAAGATATTACTTGGAGTCATTCATGGCATATTTCGAAAGACGTTGACTTCGAGTCATTGATTTCATCGAGATTATTATTAACTCAATTAACGTTGGATAATGGATATTAAGAAATAGTATGCATGAATGTCGATTTTCAATGTAAAGAAAGTTTATCTTTAAAAACAAATGCAACGTTTGTAAAATGTATCATATAGAGGTCAAATACCTCGCAATGTAATCAACTATTGTGAATCGTTTGTAATCGATATGGACTTCGTCCAGATGGATTAGGAGCGGGCGCTTCAGAAATTTCTTTTAAGGTGTGGGTAATGTAACATCCCGCATTTTTCTGTTAAATTATTTTAACGCCCGTCTTTTTATTTTGATAATATTGTTCGTATTGATGATGTAGCGTGAGGGTACGAAATAGTATTATTTTTAATACAAAATACTACAAAATATGACACAAGTTTTATTAATTTACGGATGGGATATACCTAAACCTTGCTACAACACTATAGGCAGTGTACCTAATCGTAGAGTAGTGTAGTTTTTAGTAAGTCCGGTTCGTTCCACAGGGAGCTGGTGAAGTTAACGCTATATTATTAAGTTTATTTGTAAAAATATATATATAAATAAGTAGTAGTATTATTATAAAATGGGGGTTTTACCGTTTAATGACCGGTTTGTCGATTTTAAGCGTAAAAATAAATGACAAAAATTAAAGTGCGTAAAATAAATTGCGATAAATAAAATGACAGAAAATAAAATTGCGAGTAATAAAATGACAGTAAATAAAGATACGATGAGAAATATAATAAAAGAATTATGCTTATTTAAACTTCCGTAATCATGATGTTTGACGTGTTGATTTTAATTTATTACCATGGGTTAATTGTCCTTTGTCCTGGTTTATTTGATACATCTATCTGGTTTTTGTCCATAATAGTCCATCGGTCATAAATATAAAGTGCGAGTATCCTCGTCAAATTACCCTTATACCCGAAGTCAAATATTCCAACTGATTAAGGATTTAAACTGTGACGCAGTTATCACTTCTGTCAACAATTACACCAGTTATCACTGTATGTAATCCACTCCTGTTTTAATTAGTTTATGAATATTAATTCATCCACTTGATCAGAATGAATAATCAATTACCCAACCCAATTGATTAATTAAATGATTATAACAGATTCCATATGAACATCACTAAATAGGACAACCATAATCATTATTAATTATTAGGTTAATTAATTTGAAGATAGGTTCGACAGACTCCAATAAGTTGTCACTCAATTAGACAATACCCCCCATCTATTAATAGTCAATAGTTCAATTTCCACAAGTGTCGGTCTTTTGCCCAAACCTTAATTATGGTACAAAGCCCAATTACCCAATTTTAGTAATTAGCCCAACATCATGATTACTTCGTTTTAAATAAGCATAATAATAACTTAGCTACGAGACATTAATGTAAAAAGGTTGAACATAACTTACAATGATTAAAAATAGCGTAGCGTTACACGGACAGAATTTCGACTTACACACTCAAACGATCTCTATCATAAATCTTATTATTATCATAATTTAAAATTAAAATTAAGATTATTGTTATATCTTATTAAGTTAACATTATGATAGAGATATAGAATATAGATATTGATAATTGATATAGATATTTGATCGATAAAAAAAAGGATCGGAAAAGTTCTCCCTCAATTGAAATTACATAGATCGTTATATAGCGAAATTAGAAATTGAATTTTCATTTACGACCCCTGAACTATGCTCAATTAACAACTTTTTATTATTTAATATTATTCTTATTATGAATTATTTAAATATTATATTTTATTCTTGTGCATAGTTGTCTCGTAATTTTTACACCGTTGCGTCGAGCGCTGAAAGTTGGTTCATGCCCCGGTTCTGGATTTTCGAACGTCCTTTCGTACAATTTTATATCGTGTACTTTGCGTTTTGTAACTTGTACTCTTGTCATTTTTAGACGTTCTTCATCAATAATTTGAACCTTTTTAATTGTATCTTGTACATTTGAGCTTTTTGGACGTTTTGGTCTTTCAAATCTTTGTTTTTGTCTTTAAATCTTCATTTTCGAGCGATTTGCGTCTTTCGTCTTCGCACTTATTTATTTAACTATTACAACTAAAAATAAGGAAATTACATTTAAAAACTTTACATATTGGAACGATATTGCTACTAAATATATGTTCATTTGGAGCATTATCAAATATCCCCACACTTGAGCGTTGCTTGTCCTCAAGCAATACAGAACTTAAAATAAAAACATACATGAATCACTTTTTTATTCATCACACTTTGTACATCAGTGATTTTGATATAGCGGTATAAACAATGACAGTAATGATGGTTAAAGGTGGGTGTGTCATCCAAAGTTGCCTCGGGTTTAGATCAACGACACTTGCAATCAAATAGCCAATTTACTTTCGGTTTCCAAAGCAAAGTGCACATTTGAAAGGCGGTTTACAGTCCCACATGACTATAAAAATTTAGATCCTTTAGGAAATAGGATCTTTATGAAAACATTTGATCTTTTGAAAATTCAATCTAGCTTTTACCCTAGATAAGTTTTCAGATTTGATCCACCATTGGTGTTGCAAAATATATTTGTGGATCAATATTTTGGCTAAAAACATTTAGGTTCGTGTAATCCACTGCTATCCCGGTATCGGAAAGCACACATCCAGTTTACTTGTTCCGTATATTACCTTTCGGTAAACTACCGTCCGGTTGTAAAGGAAAGCGATGAACAAGAAACTGTTAAGGCAATGTCCCGTGACATGCAGATGATTATGGTCTTTTAACGTGTCGGATGCTAGAACTATCCTTGGTAGGAGCGATAGTAAAGATCATCCTATGATTTTTTTGGTCTGGCACAAGGTCCTGTCTCCGACCATGCTATGCAACCACCGTTCTTACGGTTGACACCCGATTTGGTTCAGGTGACCTAATGAATTCTAGGTGAATTCCTAGGATTTTACGTTCAATGGTAATGAACGCATTGAAAATGGGTTTTCAGAAAATAAATCGGTTTGTATTTTTGATCAAAATATTTTCTCGTTCAAGCTCAAGTTTAGATATCATTGAATTCCATGAGTTTGAATTCTCAATCTTTAAGGTCAATCTCAAGGATTGAGTAATATCAGTCTTAAAAGCTGATTTTTAATCTTTAAGGAGATTATCCTTTCTGGGGATCTGATTCATTAGTCTTATCAAGCTAATTTGCACGGTGCCTCCCCATTGTACGAGATAAATCTTTCTCATGGTTAGGATAAATCTGACCACTTGGCGACCCTGTTTGATGCTGAGGTCCGTGGATTTCCTGCTGATTTTAGAGATGACTTTTCTAGATTTTTCGTCAACCTACAGCTGGTCTGGACGACAACTTCTTGACCTAAATCAAGAAGCGCGTGTCTTTTTCGGAAGACTTTACTTCCTTTTAATGATGGAATTGATTCATCGTGTAGATCCATCTTTCTTTCAAATATATTACAGTAAACCGGGTAAAACTGATTAGTATCATCCAAAACAAAAGTACCTGCAATAATCTTGTACAAAGATATGTGATAGATAATTTTTAATTGAATAACTTGGTACATTCTCCCCACACTTAGTTTCTTTCTTTGCCTTTTTATTCTCCTTTATTCCATTTTAAATGAATTCAAGCATTTTAGGTTGTTTCTCAATTTATGTCCTTTCCGAGGTAACGATAATTTCGGTATTAACACCTAGTTTTCATCGTTCATAAATATGTATAAACATGATTTTGAGTTCATTTAGTTGAAAATTTTTCAAATTTTCACAAAATTTGGCAAATAAACCAAGTATAAACCTGAGAGAATTTATAACCCTTCCCCACACTTAAGATCATGCAATGCCCTCATTTGCATGAAATCAGACTATAATTTAAATTCATGAGGGTGATTAGCGTAGAAAAGTGATTAAAAATACCGAGTTTGCAAACATATTGTTATTTCACATTTGATTTTTTGCGTCTTGTCAAAATTAGTAGCTTTTGCTGAACTTCATGACAGTCTTTGAAAGTGCGCTGTTTTACCCTGTTTTGTACATAAGATAAAATACAAACATATATATATATATATATATATATATATATATATATATATATATATATATATATATATATATATATATATATATATATATATATATATATATATATATATATATATATATATATATATATATATATATATATATATATATATATATTTTTGAAGTTTGGTTTATAACCCCACTTTTCAAAAATTTATAAAGTATAATATTTTTGGCATACTTTAAATCAATAAAATTAAAAATAATGATAACAAAATTTGTCGCCCCGCCCTCGGGTAAAGTAATTTCGGCTCAACGACCTAGTCTTCAACTCACGACGAATTTTAAAAATCATATTTTTAACTTAATGAAATAAAGTAAATTTTGTTTTTTAAAATCACAATAAAACATAAATTAAAATGCATATTAATTTCAAATAAAACCTAAAAAAAATAAAAATTCAGAATGGAGGGAGAAAACTAGTTCTTTAGTGTCTGCTAGCGGAAAAGACCAATCGGATTCCATTCTCGGAACTACACGAGAACAGAACAATTAACTTTAGACAGCATTATCTTTTTAGAACACTTGAATCTCCCCACACTTAGGTAGCTGTGGTGTCGAAATTGTGATTAACTTCATCGTCAATTTCTCTTGGACCATAATCAACTTGCGTATCTGTGACTTTTGCTTTAAGCCAGTGACCAGCTTTTTCCGTAATATCCACAAATTCAACTAGCTTCGCCTTTTCTTTAGGCGATAGATTGGATACTAACCGGTTATATAACTTAAAGTTCCCCTTACTTTTAGCATCAATAACCCGTTTAAAAAGTTTCTTCATTGAACTGTTAATAACGGGGTCATTTAATTTTGTATCAACTATGGGGTTCTTTATTATCAAGTCATCATTAGGTGTTACTTCATTTTCCCCACACTTAGGCGTTCTATTATTGTTAAGCATTACCGTTGGAGTTGGTAAAACAACATGGTTCTTACCAATCATTTTTGTCGGTTCAACAGTTTTGGTTTGTGGAGATTTAGACTTTCGAATCATAAAGGTGATCGATTTCTCATCATTACTAAGTGTCATTCTACCCTTTCTTACATCAAATAACGCCCCGGTGGACGCTAAGAATGGTCGACCTAAAATTAGAGGAACGTTTGAGTCCTCTTCTATGTCAATGACAATGAATTCGACTAGAAAGGTTAAATTGCCTACTTGAACGGGTAGGTTGTCAGCAATTCCAACTGGGTGCTTAATGGTTTGATCAAAGAGTCGAACACTCATATCCGTTGGACTTAACTTACCTACACCTAATCTCTTATATAAGGAAAGAGGCATAACACTTACACTTGCACCTAAATCTGCTAGTGCATCATACATGACACAATCACTAAGTAGACAAGGAACAATAAATTCACCCGGATCACCTACTCTTGGTGGAGGTTTTGGTGGAACTGTCTTCACCGGGTTTACTTCTACGGTTTTTGTTTCTTGCACTTTCTTATACTTCTTCTTCTTCTTCTTTCCAATGGTATCACCAACTTTATTACCTATTACTTGCTCATACTCAACTCCTTTTCTTGGAAACGGGATGGGTGGTTTATATGGTGCCACCACTGGCTTTACATACTCTGGTGGTGGTGGTGTAACTTCTTCATTGTTACTCACATCTAAAACCTTCCCAACTTCTGGAGCTGGTTTTTCAGAATTTGTTGACACCATGTTAACATTCTCATTCCGAGGATTTACTTCAGTATTACTCGGTAGATTTCCTTGTTCCCTCTCACTCATCATGCTAGCAAGAGTACCTACGTGTTTTTCAAGATTCAAAATGGAAGCTTGTTGAGTTCTTAATGACTGATCAAACCTCTCGTTCGTTTGGGTTTGAGATTCAATCAGCTTTGCCATCATTTCTTCTAGATTTGGCTTTTTCTCTTCGGGTTGTTGTGGTGTTTTATACAAGCTAGGTCTTTGTTGATTGAAAGTGTTGTTTTGAGTTGGTTGGTTATTCGGACCTTGTTGGTTGTACGAGTTGTTGTTGGGTCCGTTTGGATTGTAAAGAATGTTTTGATTTCGATTGAAGTTTAACTTTGGCGGTTGATAATTATTTTGATAATTATTTCCAGGCCTTTGGTTCATATAGGAAACATTCTCTCGTTGTTCCATGGTTGGTTCAACATTACAATCTTTCATTAAGTGTGGTCCACCGCATAGCTCACAACTGATTCGTATTGCGTGAATATCTTTATTCATCTTTTCCATTCGTCTTTCGAAAGCATCTATTTTTGCGGAAACGGAATCAAAGTCATGGCTTGAATCGGCTCTAGCCGCTTTAGATGAACGAAAAATATCTTTTTCTTGATGCCACTCATGAGAGTGGGAGGCTGTGTTATCAATAATTTTGTAAGCTTCAGTTGCGGTTTTCTTCATAATGGAACCACCAGCTGTTATGTCGATGTCTTTTCGTGTAGCAACGTCTACGCCTTGGTAGAATATTTGTACTATTTGAAAAGTATCTAATCCGTGTTGAGGACATCCTCTCAACATCCTTCCGAATCTTGTCCACGCCTCATATAATGTTTCATTTGGCTTTTGCGCGAACGTAACAATTTCTCCTTGAAGTCTCACGGCTTTGGATGCCGGAAAGAATTGTTTAAGAAATTTTTCAACTAAAACATCCCATGTGTCAATCGCCCCTTCAGGTAACGATTCTAACCAATCTTTGGCTTCTCCCTTTAAAGTCCAGGGAAACAACATGAGATAGATCTGCTCATCTTCCACTTCTCGGATTTTGAATAGTGTACAAATTCTTTTAAACGTACGAAGGTGTTCGTTAGGATCTTCATTCGGTGCACCACTGAATTGGCATTGGTTAGTTACCATGTGTAGAATTTGTCCTTTGATTTCATAATCTGGCGCATTAACTTCTGGCTTAATAATGGCGTGACCTTGGCCCGTGCGTGTGGCTCTCATTCGATCTTCCATACTTAGAGGTTCCGTTACTTCCATAATTGAATTTGTTGAATACGAATCACTAGAGGATTCTGATTTAATGGTTTGTGGCTCAGGAGGAATAATTAGTGGTTCAAGATCTTGGAATTGTCCTTGAATATGCTCCGGGTTCTTAATTGTGAAGTCGGGTTCAAAAGATGGATTATCGGAAATTTGAGTTGGAGTTCTTGTTCGACTAGATGACGATTCTAAAGAAAAATTAACGGCGACAATATTTGCTAGATGTCTTGATCGAGTTACAGGTGGTGAATGTATGACCGGCGGCGAACGTCTTGCTCGGTGCATTCACTGAATATCCTATTAGTTTTTAAAAAGGAAAGAAAAATTATAATAAGTTATCCAATTAATAGACTTTTCTGATTTTGCCCACGTTTCGAATAGCCAAAAGATGCAGCAGAGGGGCAGGATTCGTTTGGTCTCAATATAATTGAGTACTGTTTGGCTCCAATAACCCGGTCCACGTACAAATCCAACTATTACTACGAACCAGAAAATTTTGATGTCTATCAATTTAACCACTTAAAATAAATTTTCGTAATTTTAAGAAATTTAGAGAAGAAGTAAAAAAATTCTAAGTCCTAAAAACTAGAATGGCGAGAAATAAGAGAGAAAAAGAGTGCGCGTCGAAAAGTGTCGAAAAATGAAAAAGACGAAGAGTGGTTTGTAAACACGCGGTTAATCCAACCTTATAACGATCACTATCTTAAAATTAAAGCTACAAATGGAGATCACTAATTGGAATTGTAATTGATACATAGGTAAAAGGCATCGAAAAATAAAAATAAGAAAATAACTATGGCAAAACTAAACTTAATATTAAAAGTTGCGACTATAGTCTAAAAATCTAAAGGTAATAAAACTAAAAAAACATTTTTTTTTTATAGACAAAATCTTAAAAATATATTTTTTTTTTAATAATTTTTTTTTTTTTTTTTTTACGTTTTTTTTCTTTTTTACGTTTTTTTTTTTATTTTTTAAAACGATTTTTTTTCTTAAAAAAAACGTATTTTGTTTTTATAAAAAACGAATTTTTTTTTCTTTAAAAAAAAAAACGTTTTTTTTTTACACAAATTTTTTTTTTTAACTCATTTACTATTCATGAATAGTAAATGAAAAGAAATTAATTAATTTATTATTCACATGAAAGCGTAATTATTAATTACAAGTTACATAATATACCCCTGAAGTATTTAATAAATACAACTTTTTAAAACTTTTACGATTATATTTTGATTCTAAAATATTATTATATTATTATATTCTATTTCAATATTATTATATTATTATATTCTATTTCAATATTATTATATTATTATATTTATTTCAATATTATTATATTATTAAAAATATAGCGTTTTAGCGTCCCCGGCAGCGGCGCCAAAAACTTGATGATGTAGCGTGAGGGTACGAAATAGTATTATTTTTAATACAAAATACTACAAAATATGACACAAGTTTTATTAATTTACGGATGGGATATACCTAAACCTTGCTACAACACTATAGGCAGTGTACCTAATCGTAGAGTAGTGTAGTTTTTAGTAAGTCCGGTTCGTTCCACAGGGAGCTGGTGAAGTTAACGCTATATTATTAAGTTTATTTGTAAAAATATATATATAAATAAGTAGTAGTATTATTATAAAATGGGGGTTTTACCGTTTAATGACCGGTTTGTCGATTTTAAGCGTAAAAATAAATGACAAAAATTAAAGTGCGTAAAATAAATTGCGATAAATAAAATGACAGAAAATAAAATTGCGAGTAATAAAATGACAGTAAATAAAGATACGATGAGAAATATAATAAAAGAATTATGCTTATTTAAACTTCCGTAATCATGATGTTTGACGTGTTGATTTTAATTTATTACCATGGGTTAATTGTCCTTTGTCCTGGTTTATTTGATACATCTATCTGGTTTTTGTCCATAATAGTCCATCGGTCATAAATATAAAGTGCGAGTATCCTCGTCAAATTACCCTTATACCCGAAGTCAAATATTCCAACTGATTAAGGATTTAAACTGTGACGCAGTTATCACTTCTGTCAACAATTACACCAGTTATCACTGTATGTAATCCACCCCTGTTTTAATTAGTTTATGAATATTAATTCATCCACTTGATCAGAATGAATAATCAATTACCCAACCCAATTGATTAATTAAATGATTATAACAGATTCCATATGAACATCACTAAATAGGACAACCATAATCATTATTAATTATTAGGTTAATTAATTTGAAGATAGGTTCGACAGACTCCAATGAGTTGTCACTCAATTAGACAATACCCCCCATCTATTAATAGTCAATAGTTCAATTTCCACAAGTGTCGGTCTTTTGCCCAAACCTTAATTATGGTACAAAGCCCAATTACCCAATTTTAGTAATTAGCCCAACATCATGATTACTTCGTTTTAAATAAGCATAATAATAACTTAGCTACTAGACATTAATGTAAAAAGGTTGAACATAACTTACAATGATTAAAAATAGCGTAGCGTTACACGGACAGAATTTCGACTTACACACTCAAACGATCTCTATCATAAATCTTATTATTATCATAATTTAAAATTAAAATTAAGATTATTGTTATATCTTATTAAGTTAACATTATGATAGAGATATAGAATATAGATATTGATAATTGATATAGATATTTGATCGATAAAAAAAAGGATCGGAAAAGTTCTCCCTCAATTGAAATTACATAGATCGTTATATAGCGAAATTAGAAATTGAATTTTCATTTACGACCCCTGAACTATGCTCAATTAACAACTTTTTATTATTTAATATTATTCTTATTATGAATTATTTAAATATTATATTTTATTCTTGTGCATAGTTGTCTCGTAATTTTTACACCGTTGCGTCGAGCGCTGAAAGTTGGTTCATGCCCCGGTTCTGGATTTTCGAACGTCCTTTCGTACAATTTTATATCGTGTACTTTGCGTTTTGTAACTTGTACTCTTGTCATTTTTAGACGTTCTTCATCAATAATTTGAACCTTTTTAATTGTATCTTGTACATTTGAGCTTTTTGGACGTTTTGGTCTTTCAAATCTTTGTTTTTGTCTTTAAATCTTCATTTTCGAGCGATTTGCGTCTTTCGTCTTCGCACTTATTTATTTAACTATTACAACTAAAAATAAGGAAATTACATTTAAAAACTTTACATATTGGAACGATATTGCTACTAAATATATGTTCATTTGGAGCATTATCACGTATCTAGATTCGTATCCTCCATTAGCTAACGTTCTTAATATTTTCGTTATTGGATTATAACATCTTTCGTTTACTCTCGTGTATTTTAAAATAATTCGTTCGGTTAATTCACGCACCCGCTTTGAAACTTGAGGGACTAAGCTTGCCAAGTGGGCAAAGAATTGACTAGGTCAACTAGTCAACCTTCACCCTCCTCCATTCATTTCATCTTCCCCAATTCTACTACTTTCAACTTTTTCTCTCAAACACCAAATCAAAGAATCATCATCTATTCTCAATGTAGCAAGTGTTCTTCAAAACAAATTACATATTTGGAATCCTTGCAACTTCCTCTTCGATTCCATGCCGGTTTCATCTAGTTTGGGTAACTTTTTAAAATCACTAGATTCTTTGTTCTTGATGTTTTTAACTTATAAAAGTGTTAATTAGTGTCTATGGCTCAAGTCTAACATGAATATATGATTTATATGTTCGATCTCGTTATTTTGAGTAACTAACATGAACTTGAAAATGGGTGTGTTTGATCTTGAGATTTGGTTGCTTAAATATTGTTAGATGTTAAAATTGCATGTATTAAATGTGTTACTAGCATCACTATCTTCAATTTGGTATGTAAGTTGACTTGGAAAAGCCTCCTTAACATGATTAAGGATTTTATGATTGTTGGTTAGGGTTTGGTAGCCTTGAATGAGATTTTTGATGCATTAAAAGCCTTGCAATGTTGTTTGTAAGTGTTTAGTAGTATTTTATGTGTAATTACATACGAAACGGCGTATTATCTGTGTGTAGTAAGTTCTCGAATCATCTTATGCGTTTTACGAACTTGAAACCTTGATAACGAGCTTTAAATGATCAATCGACGAGAATTCGATTATTGTAAATGATGTTTTTGTTTGATGAAAAGTGTTTAGTTGTATTCCTTGTTAAATTACCTTTTCAATGATATAAGATACGTGTTTTGAATGTTTACGGTTCATAAGTTATGGTTGTTTGAAGTTGGATTCGTTTAAGTGTTCAAAACTGCCAGACTTGCTGAACAGATACCTGGAGCGGCGCTCCAAACCCGGCTGTCCAAAATTTCACTTTTTCATTTAATTCTAACTATGCTACGCACCTCCGATTAACATGAAACTTGGCCAACATGCTTATATATAATTAAAAACCTCAGAAAAATAGTTCGGGACCAGACCCAAACGTGTTGACTTTTTCGTTGACTTTGACTTGACCAAAGTTGACTTTTATTCAAACTTAACCAAACACTTATGCAATCTTTCTAACATGCTTTTATACTTATATCTTGCATGAAACTTGACAACGTGATTCACATGTTATATATAATCGAGTCATAACGAGCCATAGGACTAATTGAACACTTTGACCGACCGTGTTTACCGATATTGATACAACCTAATTGTTTAGGTCATGACTAGCATCTGTTCCTGCACACGGTTACTTGTGAAGTACATTTATATTCGTGCACTCAAGGTGAGATCATAGTCCCACCTTTTCAACAACATTTATACTTTTAAATCGTGGGCTGAGAAACATATACTTTGTTACATCTTGTACTACTTACTTTTATGCTTTGAACACAAGTACGAAAACAAACATTCCACAGCGAGTTTGAACAAAAATCCTCAATTCAATTATCATTAGTGACACTTGCAAGGTGTAAGTGTGAGCGTGAACTTATGTTGTGTGGATCCATGCGGGCTAGACGTTCCCTCATTCAGACGGTTCGCTACCGTCAGGGATGAAATATATTTTCGATTTTAGTGTATGTTCTAACACTATGTAACAGGGTACCAAATATTAAAGTATTGGTAATTGGGTGCTCGCAAACGTATTTTTTGGAATGCAAACGATTCAGATAATCAACGTTATGGAAATACAAAATCTTGTGGTTCAAAAATAACGTTTATTACAACACCTATGATTTCACCAACGTTTTCGTTGACAGTTTTCTATATGTTTTTCTCAGGTCCTTGAATGCTATGTGATACATGCTTCCGCACTCTATTTTGATACTTGCTTGGATGTCGAGTATACATGCATACATGGAGCGTCTTTTGACTTTACGTTAAATCGTGTCGCATAGGTTTCATTTGTACTTAAAACGTGTAACGTAACTAGTTGTTGAACTACCATGTAAACTTTGAAACATCTTTACATTTGAATTGAATGCGACATATTTTCGGTCAAACGTCATTTTAAAGACTTATGACCACATAACGGGACCTAAGTAGACGGCGCCGTCAATGACGATTTTGTCGGGTCGCTACATTTTCGTCAGGCCCCAGCCGCGCCACGGGCCAATTGGCCGCACCGCGGCCCAACACTGAAACTGAAGGTCGCCAGCAATTTAATATATACAATATGTACGAACCGGTTTCGGGTCTTACAACTCTCCCCCACTTGATTCGGATTGCGTCCTCGCAATCCAAGTCGCATGACAAGCAGGAAGATACACCAAGACAAACTCTTCGGATTCCCACGTAGACTCGGAACTCTTTCGATGACGCCATTGGACTTTGAAAGTCCTCACCTCTTTGTTACGCAACATTTTAACCTTTTCATCAAGAATGGCAATCGGTTCCTCCACATACTCTAACTTGTTATTCAACCAAATCTCATCCAACGGTACCCACGTCAAGTCATCTGCAAGACACTTACGAAGGTGGGAAACATGGAATGTGTTATGAATTCCCGCAAGCGCTTCAGGTAACTCTAGTCTATAAGCAACCTCATCGACACGATCCAAGATCTTGAAAGGACCAATAAATAGAGGAGCTAACTTTCCCCGCTTTCAGAACCGTATAATACCCTTCCACGGCGAAACCTTAAGCATCACCATGTCGCCCTCTTGGAAATCAATCGGTCGCCTTCGTTTGTCGGCATAAGATTTTTGTCTATCTTGCGCCCCCTTTAATCGAGCCCGAATTATCTCAATTTTACTATTTGTCTCTAAAACCAAATCGGTACTCCCGATTTCCCTTTGTCCCACTTCACCCAAACAAATAGGAGTTCGACACCTACACCCATAAAGCATCTCATACGATGGCATTCTAATACTAGCATGATAGCTATTGTTGTACGACAATTCTACCAAAGGTAAGTGCTCATCCCAACTACCACCGAAATTGTTGGTACGATTTTTCGTATAGTGGCTGTAAGGTACCAGTACAAGACAATAGCTTCTCAGCGTGTGGCGTATACTGGTGATTGTTGTTTGCCCTCGAGAAATAATCTCTGCAGACCCGGAACACAGATGTAAGATCTGTGGGGTGGCCTCAATTAATCTATGGATCAATCTGTAATGATCCGTCTAGCGTACTGCTGCTAAGCGTGCGGCTAATGTTATTTTTAGAGTGAGAAAGAACTGTGTGAGAGAGAAAGTGTACTTCTCTCTGACTGAAGTTCAGATCAGAATGGATGTGAAATGTGGTGACCCAGGGGGTCTATTTATAGGCATAGAATATCCGAAATTCACGGGATACACGTGTCAATCACTTAATGGTTCTGTTACGTGAAGTATCCGAAATGTCGGTGGCGTGTGCTGACGTGGCTGCGTGCCGTTCACGTGCTGAGTTAAAGGGCTTATCCATAGAAGCTTCCTGCAGGGCTTACGCTTGACGCTGGGCGGCCTGCTCTACGCTGGGCGGCAAATACTGAAAATCGCCAAATTTTGTTATCTTTTGTACTTTTTGATCCATTTTTCTGTATGAAAATGGTGTTTTTATACGTGTATCTCCTAGGATACACCATTAAGTCCCCCCAGTTTAATGTCTTTATTTTAGTAAAAAATAAAGTCATTAAACTAAAAATAAAAGATGCCTTTTTCCTCGAAGACACAAAACTGTTGTAACCATCTGATTTTCTATTCTAACGTCACATTTCCAATTATGAAATTGGCCCCAAAATCGTTTGGATTTATTTTCAAAATTTAAATTGTTTGCTCTATTGATCTGCCCCATACACGTGTCTCAATTTCATCCCTTTATTATCCATTTGCTTGACTATAAATAGCCCGACCTTTTACCTTTTTCCTCTTTCGAAAACTAATTATTTGATGTGAAGATATCTTGCAATTTATTCATTTTAGCAATCCGTGAAGTGAAAGGTAAGTGATTGTTCACCTTTTCTTCTGTTTGAATTTTCATTTTTCGTACTACCATGGCCGAATCCAGCAGCACGTCTTCTCAGGGAGACAATCGTGACGTCAGCACCATCCCTTCCAGTATTACTGAAGCCGATATAGAACAGTTATGTAAGAAGCACAGATATCTTATATTGTTGAATCCTATTGTGCCTTTGCCTACCGATAGGGCCAATAAACCTCTGAAGAAGATGATTACCCTCTATAAATTGCAATTAACTGTAAGAAACCTCCGTATTCCTCTTTCTTCCTTTCTTCAACAGATTCTTGCCCACTATGGGATAAGGCTTAGTCAAATTCATCCATTAGGTTTACAAAAAATTATTCTTTTTGAAATGTACTGTGATGCTGTAGAAGAAATCCCCAATGTGAATATTTTCCATGAATTATTTAGAACTAGATTAGTTAGTAAATACTGGTATACATTCGACTGTAAGCCGAATAAAGCTTTTACTGGGGTGAAGGAAAGTTCTTTAAAGAACTGGAAAGATCCCTATTTCTTTGTCAATGAAAGGGTTGTTCAGGATGCCTGGGCATGTGTTCGTGGTTGGAGAAAAACTACCATAGGAGTTAGCAAGTCCACCACATTATCTGAGGATGAAAGTTTTATTCTTGATACCTTGAAGACATTCAAATTTCCACAAAGGTCATATAATGATTATGAAGCCATATTGGTTCTCTGTAAAATGAGTAACAATTGGCGTGCTGGATTTACCCCAGTGCTGCGCTGGGAAGGCCGTGGTAGGCACCTTTATTGATATATTCTGTTCTTTGTTATGTTGTTATGAGTTATATATGTTTTCTTATATATGTTTCTGCTTGCTTGGTATGTTACATGTTTGCAGAAGGAGAGATGCAGGTTTACAGGACCTTTAAGAAGACCAATCTAGATCCCCTAATTGTTCCTGAATGACCCAAAACTCCTGCTAAAATTGAGGCTGATAAAGCCAAAGATGCTGCCTTTGAGCAACAATTGAAGAGCCCAGAGCGGCCTGTTGAGGGTGGAGATGGTGGTACTGCTCAACCATCTCCTGATGTGGAGATTATTGAAATACTCCTGAATCGTCTAGCGCCAAGAGTTTAAAACGTGCTGGGAAGCGTCCAATGAGTGAGGCTACTGAAAAGCCAAAGAAGAGAAGTATGCTTCATATTTATATTATTTGTTTATTTCACTTTTAAAGTTCACAGTATACTTATTTGTCTCTATTTATCATAGGATTGATTTTTCAGAAAGAGCATGATGATGAAACCACTGCTAGTGGTAATATTACTGAGTTTGCTGAGATTGAAGAAGATGATAATGATGATGACAATGAAGAAACTGATGATATTGATTCTTTTGAGACTCCTCTATTCAACACTATGCGTACCCCTAGAGGAACTGACACAACACAATCTTCTACATCTACCCAACCACCATCTGTACCGCTAGGCAGTTTGCATGCTTTTCTTGACGATCCTGCTAATAAATCTGATAGTTTTGCTGAATTTTTGAAGGTAACCCTTATAAGATTTATAATCTACGAACACCATTTCACTAATAATTGTTTTCTTATCATAATTACTGTATTCATTGTAGGCAAGCATAATTACTAATTTGTCTTTCTCTCTGTCAATCATGACTCATAAACAAAGCTACCAATCTACTACTGCAGCATTGGTGCTTCTGAATCAACACGTGATTCATGATCTTAAGATGCAAGAGGCTCAAGAGATGATTGTTGCCAATACTGTGCATAATGCTACCAAGGTAAAGCGGCTTGAGATTGACTTGAGGGATGTAAGTTCAAAATTGAAGACTGCAGAGGAGGCTGTGAAGAAGAAGGATGACTTGTTGCAGGTGGTGGAAGCAAAATGTATATCAGAGAGGGTGGAGAAAGAGAAATTTATGGAAGAAAATGATAAGCTTTTGAAGAATAATAAAGAGTTAAAGAAGTTGCTGGGGGAGAAAAATCAGTTGTTGGAGAAAAAGATTGCTGCTGCTGCTCATGTTGAAAAGAATTTCATTGATTTAAAAACTGGTGTCCCTGGTCTTGTGCATAGGGTGCTGAGTTCTGGGCTGGTTGGCCAAACTTTTCATAGATATCTGGAGGCATCCACATAGAGTGATCTTTCAGATGCCACGTTGGAAATTTTGAATGCTCTTCCTGTGAGACCTGACCCCCTACCAGCTGCTATTGCAAAATTTATCAAACCAGATGCTAGTGCCAAACTGAAAGTAGCCATGGATGAAGTAACTTCTTTGAAGATTAACTCTGTGGAGGAGGTTTGTGCTAGGGAAGATGTGTCGGTTATGGACATTTTAGATGTGCCTATTTAAGATCATATATTGTAATGATAACATGTATCAACTTTATATTGATAATTTGTTTGTATATACTGTTGTTATGTTTAATGTTAGCATGCTTTGTTGCTTTCTATCATACCACTATTATATGTGCCTAAACATTGCAAGTCTTCATGAAACTTAGATTTCATATAGCACATCATATGAAATGATTTTTTGCCTTGAACTGATTTCTGATGTTGTATATGTATTGAACTGCTATCTGTCATTCGTTGTCCGTAATGCATAATTCCTCTTTATGAATCAGAGGTGTACTGCTACTTAAATGGTATTATGTATACAGGCTATATAAAATTATATACCTGTTTTATATCTTCACTTAGGAAAACATGTATAACTTTGCTGTTATGTAATGAATATATCAAACAATTTATCCATTCTCTGTTCTGCAATGGAGCATTTGTTTTATAAAGAAACATTGAGAATTCTCAGACTGCTTTGTGAAGTAGGATATGAATGAATCATAGTGTTGTTATGCAACAAAAATTGATAAATCTGTTAGAGATATTTCTGTTTATGGGATTAACGGTGTTCCGTTTAGCGTGTTGTGCTTAGGTTTTGTGCGGCTTACAAAATACACTTGTATTTCAATTTTTTCTGTTTTCAAGATATAAATGAATTTATGCCGTTGTGATAAACCATTCTGTATGTCATGACATTATGATATCTTTACTTTTGTCTCGGTGCCCTCTAGCGAAGTAAACACTTTACGCTAGCCGATCCCTTATGTTTATAATGTTGACACAAGAGCCTCTACCATCGGGGGCATAAAAATGCCTTGCATTATGTGGGTAGGTATGAATGCTATGCTTTATATTCGTAATGCGTATTGCGTGAGGAAAAATAAAATTTTATTGATAATACTGTCACATATACAGCATTTTGTGTAATATCTTCGTATGGGTTGATCAAGTCCCAATCAGAAAATTACAAAAAGTGTATTGTGTTATTGTCTGAACTGATGGAAATTTGAAATGTGATAAAAACTGTTCTGTAAAATTCATGCTATTATACCGTCTTCCGGTCATCGTTCTGCGTCCTCCCTTCAATGCTCCCACGTTTTATATGGTTTAAAGTACCCATTCACATCATTTCTGCTGAATAACTGCTTCAATGATTCCCCTCTGACAAAATTCCCTTGAGCTTCATAAACAACTGATTTTTCTCTTACGGGTCCTACATACTCAGAGTGCACTACTGCTACACCATTTGGTGTTGGGAACCGTAATTCTGCACGTGGTGTGGAAGTAATTGCTCCAAATTTGTGAAGAGTTCGCCTACCGAACAATGCATTGAATCTTGATCTGCCATCAAGAACTGTAAAGTCCACAATTTCTGTTCGGACTAAAGGGTGTGTTCCCAATGTTACATCCAGCTTTACTCTACCAACTGCCTTCATTGATTCTCCCGTAATGCCAGCAATTTTTACAGTCGTGTAACGAAGCCTATCCTTCACGCTGAAAGGATAGTCACTGAAACAATGCAAATATAAAATATCTGCTTCACTACCTGTATCAGTAAAGATTCGGGGAATGTTTCTGTTTGCAATTACAGCGGAGATAACCACATGCTCCTCTAACAGACGCCAATTTGGAATGGTGTGAAATATGATTGGAGCATACATCCATTGCTCCATCCTGCGCTCTCCATCTGCATCATTTTCGTCCACTATACTCCATATAACCTTGATATGCAATTCAGGAGTTGGATCCCTTTCATCATTTCTTTCTTCCCTTCTATTCCAATCACGCCGTCCACCATGACGCATTTTTCCCTGCCAAGCAAAACGTTTGTTTGGATCATTTCGCCGATACTTTTTCCTGGTAAAAGATGATTTAACTCTCCAGCCTTGATCTTTGCAATGATTGAAATGTCCCGTTCTTATTGATTAAAAACGTTCCATATTAATTGATTTCGTTGCGAGGTTTTGACCTCTATATGAGACGTTTTTCAAAGACTGCATTCATTTTTAAAACAAACCATAACCTTTATTTCATAAATAAAGGTTTAAAAAGCTTTACGTAGATTATCAAATAATGATAATCTAAAATATCCTGTTTACACACGACCATTACATAATGGTTTACAATACAAATATGTTACATCGAAATCAGTTTCTTGAATGCAGTTTTTACACAATATCATACAAACATGGACTCCAAATCTCGTCCTTATTTAAGTATGCGACAGCGGAAGCTCTTAATAATCACCTGAGAATAAACATGCTTAAAACGTCAACAAAAATGTTGGTGAGTTATAGGTTTAACCTATATATATCAAATCATAATAATAGACCACAAGATTTCATATTTCAATACACATCCCATACATAGAGATAAAAATCATTCATATGGTGAACACCTGGTAACCGACATTAACAAGATGCATATATAAGAATATCCCCATCATTCCGGGACACCCTTCGGATATGATATAAATTTCGAAGTACTAAAGCATCCGGTACTTTGGATGGGGTTTGTTAGGCCCAATAGATCTATCTTTAGGATTCGCGTCAATTAGGGTGTCTGTTCCCTAATTCTTAGATTACCAGACTTAATAAAAAGGGGCATATTCGATTTTGATAATTCAATCATAGAATGTAGTTTCACGTACTTGTGTCTATTTTGTAAATCATTTATAAAACCTGCATGTATTCTCATCCCAAAAATATTAGATTTTAAAAGTGGGACTATAACTCACTTTCACAGATTTTTACTTCGTCGGGAAGTAAGACTTGGCCACTAGTTGATTCACGAACCTATAACAATATATACATATATATCAAAGTATGTTCAAAATATATTTACAACACTTTTAATATATTTTGATGTTTTAAGTTTATTAATTCAGCTGTCCTCGTTAGTAACCTACAACTAGTTGTCCACCGTTAGATGTACAGAAATAAATCGATAAATATTATCTTGAATCAATCCACGACCCAGTGTATACGTATCTCAGTATTGATCACAACTCAAACTATATATATTTTGGAATCAACCTCAACCCTGTATAGCTAACTCCAACATTCACATATAGAGTGTCTATGATTGTTCCGAAATATATATAGATGTGTCGACATGATAGGTCGAAACATTGTATACGTGTCTATGGTATCTCAAGATTACATAATATACAATACAAGTTGATTAAGTTATGGTTGGAATAGATTTGTTACCAATTTTCACGTAGCTAAAATGAGAAAAATTATTCAATCTTGTTTTACCCATAACTTCTTCATTTTAAATCCGTTTTGAGTGAATCAAATTGCTATGGTTTCATATTGAACTCTATTTTATGAATCAAAACAGAAAAAGTATAGGTTTATAGTCAGAAAAATAAGTTACAAGTCGTTTTTGTAAAGGTAGTCATTTCAGTCGAAAGAACGACGTATAGATGACCATTTTAGAAAACATACTTTCACTTTGAGTTTAACCATAATTTTTGGATATAGTTTCATGTTCATAATAAAAATCATTTTCTCAGAATAACAACTTTTAAATCAATGTTTATCATAGTTTTTAATTAACTAACCCAAAACAGCCCGCGGTGTTACTACAACGGCGTAAATCCGGTTTTACGGTGTTTTTCGTGTTTCCAGGTTTTAAATCATTAAGTTAGCATATAATATAGATATAGAACATGTGTTTAGTTGATTTTAAAAGTCAAGTTAGAAGGATTAACTTTTGTTTGCGAACAAGTTTAGAATTAACTAAACTATGTTCTAATGATTACAAGCTTAAACCTTCGAATAAGATAGCTTTATATGTATGAATCGAATGATGTTATGAACATCATTACTATCTTAAGTTCCTTGGATAAACCTACTGGAAAAGAGAAAAATGGATCTAGCTTCAATGGATCTTGGATGGCTTGAAAGTTCTTGAAGTAGGATCATGACACAAAAACAAGTTCAAGTAAGATTTTTACTCGAATTAAGATAGTTTATAGTTATAGAAATTGAATCAAAGTTTGAATATGAATATTACCTTGAATAAGAAAGATAACCTACTGTATATAACAAAGGTTTCTTGATCTTAGATGATTACTTGGAATGGATTAGAAAGCTTGGAAGTAAATTAGTAAACTTGAAGGGATTTTTGAAGTGTTCTTGAAGTGTTCTTCCTATGATGATTATAGCTTGATTCTTGAAGTGATTTTTGATGAATATGATGATTAACTACTGGAAAATACGTTCATAATAGTGTGTGTGTGTGTTGAGAGAGAATTAGAAAGAGAATTGGAAGTGAAATGGAGTGAATGATGAGTGGTAATTGGTGAGTGGTGAGTGGGGTTAAAAGGAGTTCTAGTTAGTTGACTAGCTCATGGTAGAAGTTAAAATTGATTAGTCATACATGACATAATCAAGAGTGGAATCCCATGCTAGTTCCTATTGGTATATACTGAAATGTCCCGTTCTTATTGATTAAAAACGTTCCATATTAATTGATTTCGTTGCGAGGTTTTGACCTCTATATGAGACGTTTTTCAAAGACTGCATTCATTTTTAAAACAAACCATAACCTTTATTTCATAAATAAAGGTTTAAAAAGCTTTACGTAGATTATCAAATAATGATAATCTAAAATATCCTGTTTACACACGACCATTACATAATGGTTTACAATACAAATATGTTACATCGAAATCAGTTTCTTGAATGCAGTTTTTACACAATATCATACAAACATGGACTCCAAATCTTGTCCTTATTTTAGTATGCAACAGCGGAAGCTCTTAATATTCACCTGAGAATAAACATGCTTTAAACGTCAACAAAAATGTTGGTGAGTTATAGGTTTAACCTATATGTATCAAATCGTAACAATAGACCACAAGATTTCATATTTCAATACACATCCCATACATAGAGATAAAAATCATTCATATGGTGAACACCTGGTAACCGACAATAACAAGATGCATATATAAGAATATCCCCATCATTCCGGGACACCCTTCGGATATGATATAAATTTCGAAGTACTAAAGCATCCGGTACTTTGGATGGGGTTTGTTAGGCCCAATAGATCTATCTTTAGGATTCGCGTCAATTAGGGTGTCTGTTCCCTAATTCTTAGATTACCAGACTTAATAAAAAAGGGCATATTCGATTTCGATAATTCAACCATAGAATGTAGTTTTACGTACTTGTGTCTATTTTGTAAATCATTTATAAAACCTGCATGTATTCTCATCCCAAAATATTAGATTTTAAAAGTGGGACTATAACTCACTTTCACAGATTTTTACTTCGTCGGGAAGTAAGACTTGGCCACTGGTTGATTCACGAACCTATAACAATATATACATATATATCAAAGTATGTTCAAAATATATTTACAACACTTTTAATATATTTTGATGTTTTAAGTTTATTAAGTCAGCTGTCCTCGTTAGTAACCTACAACTAGTTGTCCACAGTTAGATGTACAGAAATAAATCGATAAATATTATCTTGAATCAATCCACGACCCAGTGTATACGTATCTCAGTATTGATCACAACTCAAACTATTTATATTTTGGAATCAACCTCAACCCTGTATAGCTAACTCCAACATTCACATATAGAGTGTCTATGGTTGTTCCGAAATATATATAGATGTGTCGACATGATAGGTCGAAACATTGTATACGTGTCTATGGTATCTCAAGATTACATAATATATAATACAAGTTGATTAAGTTATGGTTGGAATAGATTTGTTACCAATTTTCACGTAGCTAAAATGAGAAAAATTATCCAATCTTGTTTTACCCATAACTTCTTCATTTTAAATCCGTTTTGAGTGAATCAAATTGCTATGGTTTCATATTGAACTCTATTTTATGAATCTAAACAAAAAAAGTATAGGTTTCTAGTCGGAAAAATAAGTTACAAGTCGTTTTTGTAAAGGTAGTCATTTCAGTCGAAAGAACGACGTCTAGATGACCATTTTAGAAAACATACTTCCACTTTGAGTTTAACCATAATTTTTGGATATAGTTTCATGTTCATAATAAAAATCATTTTCTCAGAATAACAACTTTTAAATCAAAGTTTATCATAGTTTTTAATTAACTAACCCAAAACAGCCCGCGGTGTTACTACGACGGCGTAAATCCGGTTTTATGGTGTTTTTCGTGTTTCCAGGTTTTAAATCATTAAGTTAGCATATCATATAGATATAGAACATGTGTTTAGTTGATTTTAAAAGTCAAGTTAGAAGGATTAACTTTTGTTTGCGAACAAGTTTAGAATTAACTAAACTATGTTCTAGTGATTACAAGTTTAAACCTTCGAATAAGATAGCTTTATATGTATGAATCGAATGATGTTATGAACATCATTACTACCTTAAGTTCCTTGGATGAACCTACTGGAAAAGAGAAAAATGGATCTAGCTTCAATGGATCCTTGGATGGCTCAAAGTTCTTGAAGCAAAATCATGACACGAAAACAAGTTCAAGTAAGATCATCACTTGAAATAAGATTGTTATAGTTATAGAAATTGAACCAAAGTTTGAATATGATTATTACCTTGTATTAGAATGATAACCTACTGTAAGAAACAAAGATTTCTTGAGGTTGGATGATCACCTTACAAGATTGGAAGTGAGCTAGCAAACTTGAAAGTATTCTTGATTTTATGAAACTAGAACTTTTGGAATTTATGAAGAACACTTAGAACTTGAAGATAGAACTTGAGAGAGTTCAATTAGATGAAGAAAATTGAAGAATGAAAGTGTTTGTAGGTGTTTTTGGTCGTTGGTGTATGGATTAGATATAAAGGATATGTAATTTTGTTTTCATGTAAATAAGTCATGAATGATTACTCATATTTTTGTAATCTTATGAGATATTTCATGCTAGTTGCCAAATGATGGTTCCCACATGTGTTAGGTGACTCACATGGGCTGCTAAGAGCTGATCATTGGAGTGTATATACCAATAGTACATACATCTAAAAGCTGTGTATTGTACGAGTACGAATACGGGTGCATACGAGTAGAATTGTTGATGAAACTGAACGAGAATGTAATTGTAAGCATTTTTGTTAAGTAGAAGTATTTTGATAAGTGTATTGAAGTCTTTCAAAAGTGTATAAATACATATTAAAACACTACATGTATATACATTTTAACTGAGTCGTTAAGTCATCGTTAGTCGTTACATGTAAGTGTTGTTTTGAAACCTTTAGGTTAACGATCTTGTTAAATGTTGTTAACCCAATGTTTATAATAACAAAAGAGATTTTAAATTATTATATTATCATGATATTATGATGTACGAATATCTCTTAATATGATATATATACATTAAATGTCGTTACAACGATAAACGTTACATATATGTCTCGTTTCAAAATCATTAAGTTAGTAGTCTTGTTTTTACATATGTAGTTCATTGTTAATATAATTAATGATATGTTTACTTATCATAATATCATGTTAACTATATATATAACCATATATATGTCATCATATAGTTTTTTACAAGTTTTAACGTTCGTGAATCACCGGTCAACTTGGGTGGTCAATTGTCTATATGAAACCTATTTCAATTAATCAAGTCTTAACAAGTTTGATTGCTTAACATGTTGGAAACATTTAATCATGTAAACATCAATCTCAATTAATATATATAAACATGGAAAAGTTCGGGTCACTACAGTACCTACCCGTTAAATAAATTTCGTCCCGAAATTTTAAGCTGTTGAAGGTGTTGACGAATCTTCTGGAAATAGATGCGGGTATTTCTTCTTCATCTGATCTTCACGCTCCCAGGTGAACTCAGGTCCTCTACGAGCATTCCATCGAACCTTAACAATTGGTATCTTGTTTTGCTTAAGTCTTTTAACCTCACGATCCATTATTTCGACGGGTTCTTCGATGAATTGGAGTTTTTCGTTGATTTGGATTTCATCTAATGGAATAGTGAGATCTTCTTTAGCAAAACATTTCATCAAATTCGAGACGTGGAAAGTGTTATGTACAGCCGCGAGTTGTTGAGGTAACTCAAGTCGGTAAGCTACTGGTCCGACACGATCAATAATCTTGAATGGTCCAATATACCTTGGATTTAATTTCCCTCGTTTACCAAATCGAACAACGCCTTTCCAAGGTGAAACTTTAAGCATGACCATCTCTCCAATTTCAAATTCTATATCTTTTCTTTTAATGTCAGCGTAGCTCTTTTGTCGACTTTGGGCGGTTTTCAACCGTTGTTGAATTTGGATGATCTTCTCGGTAGTTTCTTGTATAATCTCCGGACCCGTAATCTGTCTATCCCCCACCTCACTCCAACAAATCGGAGACCTGCACTTTCTACCATAAAGTGCTTCAAACGGCGCCATCTCAATGCTTGAATGGTAGCTGTTGTTGTAGGAAAATTCTGCTAACGGTAGATGTCGATCCCAACTGTTTCCGAAATCAATAACACATGCTCGTAGCATGTCTTCAAGCGTTTGTATCGTCCTTTCGCTCTGCCCATCAGTTTGTGGATGATAGGCAGTACTCATGTCTAGACGAGTTCCTAATGCTTGCTGTAATGTCTGCCAGAATCTTGAAATAAATCTGCCATCCCTATCAGAGATAATAGAGATTGGTATTCCATGTCTGGAGACGACTTCCTTCAACTACAGTCGTGCTAACTTCTCCATCTTGTCATCTTCTCTTATTGGTAGGAAGTGTGCTGATTTGGTGAGACGATCAACTATTACCCAAATAGTATCAAAACCACTTGCAGTCCTTGGCAATTTAGTGATGAAATCCATGGTAATGTTTTCCCATTTCCATTCCGGGATTTCGGGTTGTTGAAGTAGACCTGATGGTTTCTGATGCTCAGCTTTGACCTTAGAACACGTCAAACATTCTCCTACGTATTTAGCAACATCGGCTTTCATACCCGGCCACCAAAAATGTTTCTTGAGATCCTTGTACATCTTCCCCGTTCCAGGATGTATTGAGTATCTGGTTTTATGAGCTTCTCTAAGTACCATTTCTCTCATATCTCCAAATTTTGGTACCCAAATCCTTTCAGCCCTATACCGAGTTCCGTCTTCCCGAATATTAAGATGCTTCTCCGATCCTTTGGGTATTTCATCCTTTAAATTTCCCTCTTTTAAAACTCCTTGTTGCGCCTCCTTTATTTGAGTAGTAATGTTATTATGAATCATTATATTCATAGATTTTACTCGAATGGGTTCTCTGTCCTTCCTGCTCAAGGCATCGGCTACCACATTTGCCTTCCCCGGGTGGTAACGAATCTCAAAGTCGTAATCATTCAATAATTCAATCCACCTACGCTGCCTCATATTCAGTTGTTTCTGATTAAATATGTGTTGAAGACTTTTGTGGTCGGTATATATAATACTTTTGACCCCATATAAGTAGTGCCTCCAAGTCTTTAATGCAAAAACAACCGCGCCTAATTCCAAATCATGCGTCGTATAATTTTGTTCGTGAATCTTCAATTGTCTAGACGCATAAGCAATCACCTTCGTTCGTTGCATTAATACACAACCGAGACCTTGCTTTGATGCATCACAATAAATCACAAAATCATCATTCCCTTCAGGCAATGACAATATAGGTGCCGTAGTTAGCTTTTTCTTCAATAACTGAAACGCTTTCTCTTGTTCATCATTCCATTCAAATTTCTTCCCTTTATGCGTTAATGCAGTCAAGGGTTTTGCTATTCTGGAAAAGTCTTGGATGAACCTTCTGTAGTAACCAGCTAGTCCTAAAAACTGGCGTATGTGTTTCGGAGTTTTCGGGGTTTCCCACTTTTCAACAGTTTCTATCTTTGCCGGATCCACCTTAATACCTTCTTTGTTCACTATGTGACCGAGGAATTGAACTTCTTCCAACCAAAATGCACACTTTGAAAACTTAGCGTACAATTCTTCCTTCCTCAATACTTCTAACACCTTTCTCAAATGTTCACCGTGTTCTTGGTCATTCTTTGAGTAAATAAGTATGTCATCAATGAAAACAATGACAAACTTGTCAAGGTATGGTCCACACACTCGGTTCATAAGGTCCATGAACACAGCTGGTGCATTAGTTAAACCAAACGGCATGACCATAAACTCGTAATGACCGTAACGTGTTCTGAAAGCAGTCTTTGGAATATCATCTTCTTTCACCCGCATTTGATGATACCCGGAACGTAAGTCAATCTTTGAATAAACAGACGAGCCTTGTAGTTGATCAAATAAGTCGTCGATTCTCGGTAGTGGGTAGCGGTTCTTGATGGTAAGTTTGTTCAACTCTCGGTAGTCGATACACAACCTGAATGTACCATCTTTCTTCTTGACAAACAAAACAGGAGCTCCCCACGGTGATGTGCTTGGTCGAATGAAACCACGCTCTAAAAGTTCTTGTAATTGGCTTTGCAGTTCTTTCATCTCGCTGGGTGCGAGTCTGTAAGGAGCACGAGCTATTGGTGCAGCTCCTGGTACAAGATCTATTTGAAATTCAACGGATCGATGTGGGGGTAATCCCGGTAATTCTTTCGGAAATACATCGGGAAATTCTTTTGCAATGGGAACATCATTGATGATCTTTTCTTCAGTTTGTACTTTCTCGACGTGTGCTAGAACAACATAGCAACCTTTTCTTATTAGTTTTTGTGCCTTCAAATTACTAATAAGATGTAGCTTCGTGTTGCCCTTTTCTCCGTACACCATTAAGGGTTTTTCCTTTTTCTCGTATAATGCGAATTGCATTTTTGTAACAAACGATCTCCGCTTTCACTTCTTTCAACCAGTCCATACCGATTATCACATCAAAACTCCCTAACTCTACTGGTATCAAATCAATCTTAAATGTTTCACTAACCAGTTTAATTTCTCGATTCCGACATATATTATCTGCTGAAATTAATTTACCATTTGCTAATTCGAGTAAAAATTTACTATCCAAAGGCGTCAATGGACAACTTAATTTAGCACAAAAATCTCTACTCATATAGCTTCTATCCGCACCCGAATCAAATAAAACGTAAGCAGATTTATTGTCAATAAGAAACGTACCCGTAACAAGCTCCGGGTCTTCCTGTGCCTCTACCGCATTAATATTGAAAACTCTTCCACGGCCTTGTCCATTCGTGTTCTCCTGGTTCGGGCAATTTCTAATAATGTGGCCTGGTTTTCCACATTTATAACAAACTACATTGGCATAACTTGCTCCGACACTACTTGCTCCGCCATTACTCGTTCCGACACCATTTGTTCCTTTCGTTCTATTAACCCCTGGTCCGTAGACCTCACACTTCGCCGCGCTATGACCATTTCTTTTACACTTGTTGCAAAATTTGGTGCAGAACCCCGAGTGATTATTTTCACACCTTTGGCATAGTTGCTTCTGATTGTTGTTGTTGTTGCGGTTATTATTGTTGTTGGGATGATTGTTGTAGTTGCTGCTGTTGTTGTTGTTGTTGTTGTTGGGCCGTTTGTTGTAGTTGCGATTGATGTTGCGATTATTGGGATAATTGTTGCGATTATTGTTGTAATTGCTGTTGTTGTTGTATTGGTGATTCTTATCACCGTTTTCCTCCCACTTTCTTTTGACTTGCTTCACATTGGCCTCTTCAGCAGTCTGTTCTTTAATTCTTTCTTCAATCTGGTTCACTAGTTTGTGAGCCATTCTACATGCCTGTTGTATGGAGGCGGGCTCGTGTGAACTTATATCTTCTTGGATTCTTTCCGGTAATCCTTTCACAAACGCGTCGATCTTCTCTTCCTCATCTTCGAATGCTCCCGGACACAATAGGCACAATTCTGTGAATCGTCTTTCGTACGTGGTAATATCAAATCCTTGGGTTCGTAACCCTCTAAGTTCTGTCTTGAGCTTATTGACCTCGGTTCTGGGACGGTACTTCTCGTTCATCAAGTGCTTGAATGCTGACCACGGTAGTGCGTACGCATCATCTTGTCCCACTTGCTCTAGATAGGTATTCCACCATGTTAACGCAGAACCTGTGAAGGTATGCGTAGCGTACTTCACTTTGTCCTCTTCAGTACACTTACTTATGGCAAACACCGATTCAACCTTCTCGGTCCACCGTTTCAATCCGATCGGTCCTTCGGTTCCATCAAATTCCAAAGGTTTGCAGGCAGTGAATTCTTTGTAGGTGCATCCTACATGATTTCCTGTACTGCTAGATCCAAGGTTATTGTTGGTATGTAGCGCAGCCTGTACTGCGGCTATGTTTGAAGCTAGAAAAGTACGGAATTCCTCTTCATTCATATTCACAGTGTGTCGAGTAGTCGGTGCCATTTCCTTCAAAATAGTTAAATGGAACAAGTTAATCATACAGAATATTAAGAGTAGTTAATAGTATTTCGTAGCATAATATGAACTCATTTATAAAAGCTTTTTCTTCATATTAGCGTTTTATAAGTTTAAATTCGGGTAGTACCTACCCGTTAAGTTCATACTTAGTAGCTAATATACAATTCAACTACTACAATTCTATATGAAAAACTGATTATAATAATATTTCGCGTTCAAACTTTTATACAATATTTTACAAACTTACAATACCGCTTATTTTACATAAAGCATGAAATATAGCACACAATAACTTTGATACAAGATAGTTGTGAAGACAATTCTAGCTAGTACACAAGTCGTTCAGCAAAGGCAATAAAGACACGTAATTCATACGTCCAGAAACAAGTCATGCATTCTGGTTTTACTAGGACTACTTCCCATCCTTGGTCTTGTGCAACATAACCGTTATGGCCGTTGATAAGACAGCGTGTTGTAACGTCATCAAAGGGACGAGGGTTACGTAATGTCCAACAGTCCCGTAATAATCTAAAAACCTCATTTCTTACCCCAATTACCGACTCCGTCACTTGTGGAAACGTTTTGTTTAATAGTTGTAGCCCGATGTTCTTGTTCTCACTTTGGTGAGAAGCGAACATTACTAATCCGTAAGCATAACATGCTTCTTTATGTTGCATGTTAGCCGCTTTTTCTAAATCACGAAGTCCAATATTCGGATATATTGAGTCAAAATAATTTCTTAACCCGTTGCGTAAAATAGCATTTGGGTTCCCCGCAATATATGCGTCAAAGTAAACACATCGTAACTTATGGGTTTCCCAATGTGATATCCCCCATCTTTCAAACGAAAGTCTCTTATAAACCAAGACATTCTTGGAACGTTCTTCGAATGTCTTACAAACTGATCTCGCCTTAAATAGTTGTGCCGAAGAATTCTGGCCGACTCTAGACAAGATTTCATCAATCATGTCTCCGGGTAGGTCTCTTAAAATATTGGGTTGTCTATCCATTTTGTGTTTTTAAACTGTAAAATAGACAAGAGTTAGATTCATAAAAAAAATACTTATTAATACAAGCAATTTTTACATATATCATAAAGCATAAGAACACTATATTCCATATATTACACCACACGAATACAACTATCTTATTCCGACTCGCTCGTTTCTTCTTCTTCGGTTTTGGTTCGTTTTGCCAAGTTTCTAGGGATATATGATGTTCCCCTAATACGAGCCGTCGTTGTCCACATTGGTTTAGAAAAACCTGGTGGTTTAGAGGTTCCCGGGTCATTGTTACAACTTAAGGACTTCGGGGGTTGACGATACATATAAAGTTCATCGGGGTTGGAATTAGATTTCTCTATTTTTATGCCCTTTCCTTTATTATTTTCTTTTGCCTTTTTAAATTCAGTTGGGGTAATTTCTATAACATCATCGGAATTCTCGTCGGAATCCGATTCATCGGAGAATTGGTAATCCTCCCAATATTTTGCTTCCTTGGCGGAAACACCATTGACCATAATTAACTTTGGTCGGTTGGTTGAGGATTTTCTTTTACTTAACCGTTTTATTATTTCCCCCACCGGTTCTATTTCTTCATCCGGTTCCGATTCTTCTTCCGGTTCCGATTCTTCTTCCGGTTCCGACTCTTCTTCCGGTTCCTCTTCTGGAACTTGTGAATCAGTCCACAAATCATTCCAATTTACATTTGACTCTTCATTATTATTAGGTGAGTCAATGGGACTTGTTCTAGAGGTAGACATCTATCACATAATATCAAACACGTTAAGAGATTAATATATCACATAATATTCATATGTTAAAAATATATAGTTTCCAACAAAAATGTTAAGCAATCATTTTTAAAGAAAACACGGTCGAAGTCCAGACTCACTAATGCATCCTAACAAACTCGATAAGACACACTAATGCAAATTTTCTGGTTCTCTAAGACCAACGCTCTGATACTAACTGAAATGTCCCGTTCTTATTGATTAAAAACGTTCCATATTAATTGATTTCGTTGCGAGGTTTTGACCTCTATATGAGACGTTTTTCAAAGACTGCATTCATTTTTAAAACAAACCATAACCTTTATTTCATAAATAAAGGTTTAAAAAGCTTTACGTAGATTATCAAATAATGATAATCTAAAATATCCTGTTTACACACGACCATTACATAATGGTTTACAATACAAATATGTTACATCGAAATCAGTTTCTTGAATGCAGTTTTTACACAATATCATACAAACATGGACTCCAAATCTTGTCCTTATTTTAGTATGCAACAGCGGAAGCTCTTAATATTCACCTGAGAATAAACATGCTTTAAACGTCAACAAAAATGTTGGTGAGTTATAGGTTTAACCTATATGTATCAAATCGTAACAATAGACCACAAGATTTCATATTTCAATACACATCCCATACATAGAGATAAAAATCATTCATATGGTGAACACCTGGTAACCGACAATAACAAGATGCATATATAAGAATATCCCCATCATTCCGGGACACCCTTCGGATATGATATAAATTTCGAAGTACTAAAGCATCCGGTACTTTGGATGGGGTTTGTTAGGCCCAATAGATCTATCTTTAGGATTCGCGTCAATTAGGGTGTCTGTTCCCTAATTCTTAGATTACCAGACTTAATAAAAAAGGGCATATTCGATTTCGATAATTCAACCATAGAATGTAGTTTCACGTACTTGTGTCTATTTTGTAAATCATTTATAAAACCTGCATGTATTCTCATCCCAAAATATTAGATTTTAAAAGTGGGACTATAACTCACTTTCACAGATTTTTACTTCGTCGGGAAGTAAGACTTGGCCACTGGTTCATTCACGAACCTATAACAATATATACATATATATCAAAGTATGTTCAAAATATATTTACAACACTTTTAATATATTTTGATGTTTTAAGTTTATTAAGTCAGCTGTCCTCGTTAGTAACCTACAACTAGTTGTCCACAGTTAGATGTACAGAAATAAATCGATAAATATTATCTTGAATCAATCCACGACCCAGTGTATACGTATCTCAGTATTGATCACAACTCAAACTATTTATATTTTGGAATCAACCTCAACCCTGTATAGCTAACTCCAACATTCACATATAGAGTGTCTATGGTTGTTCCGAAATATATATAGATGTGTCGACATGATAGGTCGAAACATTGTATACGTGTCTATGGTATCTCAAGATTACATAATATATAATACAAGTTGATTAAGTTATGGTTGGAATAGATTTGTTACCAATTTTCACGTAGCTAAAATGAGAAAAATTATCCAATCTTGTTTTACCCATAACTTCTTCATTTTAAATCCGTTTTGAGTGAATCAAATTGCTATGGTTTCATATTGAACTCTATTTTATGAATCTAAACAAAAAAAGTATAGGTTTCTAGTCGGAAAAATAAGTTACAAGTCGTTTTTGTAAAGGTAGTCATTTCAGTCGAAAGAACGACGTCTAGATGACCATTTTAGAAAACATACTTCCACTTTGAGTTTAACCATAATTTTTGGATATAGTTTCATGTTCATAATAAAAATCATTTTCTCAGAATAACAACTTTTAAATCAAAGTTTATCATAGTTTTTAATTAACTAACCCAAAACAGCCCGCGGTGTTACTACGACGGCGTAAATCCGGTTTTATGGTGTTTTTCGTGTTTCCAGGTTTTAAATCATTAAGTTAGCATATCATATAGATATAGAACATGTGTTTAGTTGATTTTAAAAGTCAAGTTAGAAGGATTAACTTTTGTTTGCGAACAAGTTTAGAATTAACTAAACTATGTTCTAGTGATTACAAGTTTAAACCTTCGAATAAGATAGCTTTATATGTATGAATCGAATGATGTTATGAACATCATTACTACCTTAAGTTCCTTGGATGAACCTACTGGAAAAGAGAAAAATGGATCTAGCTTCAATGGATCCTTGGATGGCTCAAAGTTCTTGAAGCAAAATCATGACACGAAAACAAGTTCAAGTAAGATCATCACTTGAAATAAGATTGTTATAGTTATAGAAATTGAACCAAAGTTTGAATATGATTATTACCTTGTATTAGAATGATAACCTACTGTAAGAAACAAAGATTTCTTGAGGTTGGATGATCACCTTACAAGATTGGAAGTGAGCTAGCAAACTTGAAAGTATTCTTGATTTTATGAAACTAGAACTTTTGGAATTTATGAAGAACACTTAGAACTTGAAGATAGAACTTGAGAGAGTTCAATTAGATGAAGAAAATTGAAGAATGAAAGTGTTTGTAGGTGTTTTTGGTCGTTGGTGTATGGATTAGATATAAAGGATATGTAATTTTGTTTTCATGTAAATAAGTCATGAATGATTACTCATATTTTTGTAATCTTATGAGATATTTCATGCTAGTTGCCAAATGATGGTTCCCACATGTGTTAGGTGACTCACATGGGCTGCTAAGAGCTGATCATTGGAGTGTATATACCAATAGTACATACATCTAAAAGCTGTGTATTGTACGAGTACGAATACGGGTGCATACGAGTAGAATTGTTGATGAAACTGAACGAGAATGTAATTGTAAGCATTTTTGTTAAGTAGAAGTATTTTGATAAGTGTATTGAAGTCTTTCAAAAGTGTATAAATACATATTAAAACACTACATGTATATACATTTTAACTGAGTCGTTAAGTCATCGTTAGTCGTTACATGTAAGTGTTGTTTTGAAACCTTTAGGTTAACGATCTTGTTAAATGTTGTTAACCCAATGTTTATAATAACAAAAGAGATTTTAAATTATTATATTATCATGATATTATGATGTACGAATATCTCTTAATATGATATATATACATTAAATGTCGTTACAACGATAAACGTTACATATATGTCTCGTTTCAAAATCATTAAGTTAGTAGTCTTGTTTTTACATATGTAGTTCATTGTTAATATAATTAATGATATGTTTACTTATCATAATATCATGTTAACTATATATATAACCATATATATGTCATCATATAGTTTTTTACAAGTTTTAACGTTCGTGAATCACCGGTCAACTTGGGTGGTCAATTGTCTATATGAAACCTATTTCAATTAATCAAGTCTTAACAAGTTTGATTGCTTAACATGTTGGAAACATTTAATCATGTAAACATCAATCTCAATTAATATATATAAACATGGAAAAGTTCGGGTCACTACATATACTCATAGTAAGTACGTTTTGAAGCTGTGTATAATACGGGTAAGAATACGACTAGAATTCTTGATGAAAGAAAAGAATGGAAAAGTAACTGTAACCATTTTCGTTAAGTATGAGTGTTTTGATATATGTCTTGAAGTCTTCCAAAAGTATTTTAATACATCTAAATACACTACATGTATATACATTTTAACTGAGTCGTTAAGTCATCGTTAGTCGTTACATGTAAGTGTTGTTTTGAAACCTTTAAGTTAACGATCTCAATTAATGTTGTTAACCCATTGTTTATTATATCTAATGAGATGTTAAATTATTATATTATCATGATATTATGATATATTAATATATCTTAATATGATATATATACATTTAAATGTCGTTACAACGATAATCGTTACATATATGTCTCGTTTCGAAATCCTTAAGTTAGTAGTCTTGTTTATATGTATATAACTCATTGTTAATATACTTATGGAGATACTTACTTATCATAATCTCATGTTAACCATATGTATATCCATATATATATATATCATCATGTCGTTTTTACAAGTTTTAACGTTCGTGAATCGCCGGTCAACTTGGGTGGTCAATTGTCTATATGAAACATATTTCAATTAATCAAGTCTTAACAAGTTTGATTGCTTAACATGTTGGAAACATTTAATCATGTAAATATCAATCTCAATTAATATATATAAACATGGAAAAGTTCGGGTCACTACACTCATGTTAACCATATGTATATGCATATATATATCGTCATGTCGTTTTTTACAAGTTTTAACGTTCGTGAATCGCCGGTCAACTTGGGTGGTCAATTGTCTATATGAAACATATTTCAATTAATCAAGTCTTAACAAGTTTGATTGCTTAACATGTTAGAAACATTTAATCATGTAAATATCAATCTCAATTAATATATATAAACATGGAAAAGTTCGGGTCACTACAATGATCTCTCTCATCAATGACTTGCAATTATCGGTGTCATGTCCATATGCTTCATGGAAATCACACCATTTGTCACTCTATGGTCCCTGACGCTCTTCCATTGGTGGTGGGGGGTGAAAGGTTTCCTTAACAGGTTCTGTAAACAAGATTTCTTTTGGAGTTTTAGTTAATGCCATGATAAGTGGATGTCTGTCCAATGGCTTTTGATGGTGATAATTGTCATTCGGATGATTATTCCCCCTCCAACCTTGTTGCTATTTCTGGTAATTATTATCATACCCATGTTGCCTCTGGTAGTTATCATTCCTATTCTGTTCTCCGCCTTGCGGTCTAAAATTTCTGTGATAATTAACCACCCTTGGATATCCCATCTCTTCTGCTCGCAAGTGTTTCTGAGCAATACACAATGCCTGATGCAATGTTTTTGGGATATCATAACGCAAAGCATGAATTAATCATGCAAAACATCGCTGATCGAGACAAAATATAGATCCCGAAACAAGCTGAGACTCTGGTATGTCTGGTATCTTCTGACATTCAATGGTATAACGCTTCATGAAATCACTCAGTGATTCATTTTGGAGCTTTGTTATCTCATGTGCATCAAGATGTGACAACGTGCAGCTTCTTAAACTTTGATACTGCATCACAAACTTTGCCCTTAAATCAAGGAAACTGGTGATACTCCTTGGTGGCAAACTAGCAAACCACTCCCTTGCCATTTTCTGCAGTACCATTAGAAACATATGACACACGGTTTCATCTTCCCAATGCTGTAACCTCATAAAACCTTCAAACATAGTCAGAAAATCTTCTGGATCTGTTATACCATCATAAACGCTGATAGATGGAATTCCCAAATTCCTTGGCAATGGATAATTTGCAATTCTAGGGATAAAACACTGTGTTGATTATACCATTTCTGGTGGTTTGATAGCTTCATCTCCAGTAATCAAAGCAAACAAATTATCTACAGCCGTTGCACGGATGATTGGTTGTGCTAATTTCTGCTTATATCGTGATGGTGACGTCTTGGTCAAACTTCCATCCAATAACTTTCCTGCCATCTCCTTAGTCATAAAGAACTGTTCGTCTTCATCCCTAAGATACCAATCATCTTCCACGAAACCTTCATCACTGTGTTGAGTTTCAGTTTCATCGACAATAGTGTTCAATTGATTGAATAACTTGAATAATTGTGATTTTGAGATTGTCTTTCCTCTGTTGTTGTGCTTATCATTCACATCAGCTGTCATTTTAGAAGAAATATTGTGTGTTCCTCGCCTGGCTTTCCACATTCCTCCACTAGAACTCCCCATTAAAGGTTTCTTCAATCGTGGTATAGTTTCATGAACTTGATCATCGGTATTACCTGTGTGCGGTTGGTCCTCTTCTTCAATTGAAGTTTCTTCAAGAGTTAAATGATCCACTGGTATGTTCTCAATGATGTTTTCATCAACTGGTTAAAGTGTTGTTTTTGATGAGGTTCTTTCGGTTGCCTTCGTGTTCTTGGTGGTTTTAGTAGTCCTTGAGATGGGTGGCGCCATTTGTTGGTACAATTTTCCGTATAGCGGCTGTAAGGTACCAGTACAAGACAATAGCTGCTCAGCGTGTGGCGTATACTGTTGATTGTTGTTTGCCCTTGAAAAATAATCTCTGCAAACCCGTAACACAGATGTAAGATCTGTGGGGTGGCCTCAATCAATCTGTGGATCAATCTGTAATGATCCGTCTAGCGTACTGCTGCTAAGCGGCTAATGTTATTTTTAGAGTGAGAAAGAACTGTGTGAGAGAGAAAGTGTACTTCTCTCTGACTGAAGTTCAGATCAGAATGGATGTGAAATGTGGTGACCCAGGGGGTCTATTTATAGGTACAGAATATCCTAAATTCACGGGATACACGTGTCAATCACTGAATAGTTCTGTTACGTGAAGTATCCGGAATGTCGGTGGCATGTGCTGACGTGGCTGCGTGCCGTTCACGCGCTGAGTTAAAGGGCTTATGCATAGAAGCTGCCTGCAGGGCTTACGCTTGACGCTGGGCGGCCTGCTCTACGCTGGGCGGCAAATACTGAAAACCTCCAAATTTTGTTATCTTTTGTGCTTTTTGATCCATTTTTCTGTATGAAAATGGTGTTTTTATGCGTGTATCTCCTAGGATACACCATTAGAAATCAATAACACACGCCCGTAACATATCCTCCAATGTTTGATTCGTACGTTCGGTTTGACCGTCCGTTCGAGGATGATACGCCGTGCTCATCTTCAATTGTGTACCCATATCTTCATGAAACTTATTCCAAAACCGATACGTGAAGCGAGTATCTCGATCCAAAACAATAGATATAGGAACCCCATGTCTCGATATTACCTCCTTGATAAACAACTTTGACAAAGTCTCCGACGATATCGTTTCCCGAATGGAAAGAAAGAATGCACTTTTCGTCAACCGATCAACTATCACCCAAATCGTATCAAATTAGGTTCTCGCCATCTTTGGTAACTTTGTAATGAAATCCATAGTAATTTGTTCCCACTTCCATTTCGGGACTTCTAACGGTTGTAACATACCATACGGCTTTTGGTGCTAGGCTTTAACTTGCAAACACGTAACGCATTGTTCAACATATTTAACAACATCACGTTTCATGCTCGGCCACCAATACTCTTTTTTCAAATCAAGATACATCTTCGTCGCACCCGGATGAATGGAATACTTTGATTTGTGTGCTTCATCAAGTAGCACTTGTCGGTAGTTGTAGTGACCCGAACTTTTCTATGTTTATATATATTAAATTAAATTATTATTTACATGATTAAGTGTTTCTAACATGTTAAGCAATCAAATTTATTAAGACTTGATTAATTGAATAGGTTTCATATAGACAATTGACCACCCAAGTTGACCGGTGATTCACGAACGTTAAAACTTGTAAAAACTACATGATGACATATATATGAATATATATATAGTTAACATGATATTATGATAAGTAAACATATCATTAAGTATATTAACAATGAACTACATATGTAAAAACAAGACTACTAACTTAATGATTTTGAAACGAGACATATATGTAACGATTATCGTTGTAACGACATTTAATGTATATATATCATATTAAGATATATTAATACATCATGATATCATGATAATGTAATAATTTAACATCTCATTTGATTTAATAAATAATGGGTTAACAACATTTAACAAGATCGTTAACCTAACGATGACTTAATGACTCAGTTAAAATGTATATACATGTAGTGTTTTAATATGTATTCATACACTTTTGAAAGACTTCAAGACACTTATCAAAATACTTCTACTTAACAAAAATGCTTACAATTACATCCTCTTTCAGTTTCATCAACAATTCTACTCGTATGCACCTGTATTCGTACTCGTACAATACACAGATTTTAGATGTATTTACTATTGGTATATACACTTCAATGATCAGCTCTTAGCAGCCCATGTGAGTCACCTAACACATGTGGGAACCATCATTTGGCAACTATCATGAAATATCTCATAAAATTACAAAAATATGAGTAATCTTTCATGACTTATTTACATGAAAACAAAATTACATATCCTTTATATCTAATCCATATACCAACGACCAAAAACACCTACAAACACTTTCATTCTTCAATTTTCTTCATCTAATTAATCTCTCTCAAGTTCCATCTTCGAGTTCTAAGTGTTCTTCATAAATTCTACAAGTTCTAGTTTCATAAAATCAAGAATACTTCCAAGTTTACTAGCTCACTTCCAATCTTGTAAAGTGATCATCCAACCTCAAGAAATCCTTGTTGTTTACAGTAAGATATCATTCTAAATCAAGGTAATACTCATATACAAACTTTGATTCAATTCCTATAACTATAACTATCTTAATTCGAGTGATAATCTTACTTGAACTTGTTTTCGTGTCATGATTCTACTTCAAGAACTTTCAAGCCATCCAAGATCCTTTGAAGCTAGATCATTTCTTGTCACTTCCAGTAGGTTTACCTACTAAACTTGAGGTAGTAATGATGTTCATAACATCATTCGATTCATACATATAAAACTATCTTATTCGAAGATTTGAACATGTAATCACTAGAACATAGTTTAGTTAATTCTAAACTTGCTCTCAAACAAAAGTTAATCCTTCTAACTTGACTTTTAAAATCAACTAAAAACATGTTATATATCTATATGATATGCTATTTAAAACCTGGAAACATGAAAAACACCGTAAAACCGAATTTACGCCGTCGTAGTAACATCGCGGGCTGTTTTGGGTTAGTTAATTAAAAACTATGATAAACTTTGATTTAAAAGTTGTTATTCTGGGAAAATGATTTTTCTTATGAACATGAAACTATATCCAAAAATCATGGTTAAACTCAAAGTGGAATTATGTTTTTCAAAATGGTCATCATGATGTCGTTCTTTCGACTGAAATGACTACCTCTTACAAAAACGACTTTTAACTTATATTTCTGACTATAAACATATACTTTTTCTATTTAGATTCATAAAATAGAGTTCAATATGAAATCATAGCAATTTGATTCACTCAAAACGGATTTAAAACGAAGAAGTTATGGGTAAAACAAGATTGGATAATTTTTCTTGTTGTAGCTACGTGAAAATTGGTAACAAATCTATATAAATCATATCCTAGCTAACTTATATTGTATTATACATGTATTCTAATATATTATGTAAACTTTGGATACCATAGACACGTATGCAAATGTTTTGACATATCATATCGACCCATGTGTATATATTATTTGGAACAACCATAGACACTCTATATGCAGTAATGTGGGAGTTAGCTATACAGGGTTGAGTTTGATTCCAAAAATATATATACTTTGAGTTGGACGTGTATACACTGGGTCGTGGATTGATTCAAGATAATATATATCAATTTTTTCTGTACATCTAACTTTGGACAACTAGTTGTAGGTTACTAACGAGGACAGCTGACTTAATAAACTTAAAACATCAAAATGTATTAAAAGTGTTGTAAATATATTTTGAATATACTTTGATATATATGTACATATTTGTTATAGGTTCGTGAATCGACCAGTGGCCAAGTCTTACTTCCCGACGAAGTAAAAATCTGTGAAAGTGAGTTATAGTCCCACTTTTAAAATCTAATATTTTGGGATGAGAATACATGCAGTTTTATAATTGTTTTACGAAATAGACACGAGTAATTGAAACTACATTATATGGGTGAATGATCGAAGCCGAATATGCCCCTTTTGCTTGGTAACCTAAGAATTAGTAAACCGATCTACTAATTGACGCGAATCCTAAAGATAGATCTATTGGGCCTAACGAACCCCATCCAAAGTACCGGATGCTTTAGTACTTCGAATTCGTTTTTATCATGTCCGAATAATTTCCCGGAATGATAGGGGATATTCTTATATGCATCTTATTAATGTCGGTTATCAGGTGTTCACCATATGAATGAATTTTATCTCTATGTATGGGATGTATATTGAAATATGAAATCTTGTGGTCTATTATTATGATTTGATAATATATAGGTTAAACCTATAACTCACCAACATTTTTGTTGACGTTTTAAGCATGTTTATTCTCAGGTGATTATTAAGAGCTTCCGCTGTTTCATACTAAAACAAGGACAAGATTTGGAGTCCATGCTTGTATGATATTATGTAAAAACTGCATTCAAGAAACTTATTTTTGATGTAATATATTCTTATTGTAAACCATTATGTAATGGTCGGGTGTAAACGATATATTTTAGATTATCATTACTTGATAATCTACGTAATACTTTTTAAACCTTTATCGATAAAATAAAGGTTATGGTTGTTTTAAAAATGAATGCAGTCTTTGAAAAACGTCTCATATAGAGGTCAAAACCTCGCGACGAAATCAATTAATATGGAACGTTTATAATCAATATGAACGGGACATTTCAGTTGGTATCCGAGCGTTGGTCTTAGAGAACCAAAAAATTGCATTAGTGTGTCTTACTGAGTTTGTTAGGATGCATTAGTGAGTCTGGACTTCGACCGTGTTTTTCTTCAAAAACGATTGCTTAACATTTTTTTGTTGGAAACTATATATTATTAACATGTAAATATTATGTGATATATTAATCTCTTAACGTGTTTGATATTGTGTGATAGATGTCTACCTCTAGTACAAATCCAATTGATTCACCTAATAATAATGAAGAATCAAATATATTTTGGGAAGATTCACAAATTCCCAAAGAGGAACCGGAAGAGGAGGAACCGAAAGAGGAGGAACCGGAAGAAGAGGAACCAGAAGAGGAGGAATCGGAAGAGGAGGAACCAGAAGAAGAAGAGGTTCCGGAGGAAGAAATATTGATACCTATAGTAAATCGATTAAATAAAAGAAAATCTTCAACCAACGGACCAAAGTTAATAATGGTCAATGGTGTTTTCGCTGAGGAAGCAAAATATTGGGAGGATTACCAATTTTCCGATGAATCGGATCCCGATGAGGATTCCGATGATGTTATAGAAATTACCTCGACCCAATTTAATAAAGCGAAAGAAAATAATAAGGGAAAAGGTATAAAAATAGAGAAACCCGATTCCAACCCCGATGAACTTTATATGTATCGACAACATCCGTATTTCCTAAAATGTAACAATGACCCGGGAACCTCTAAACCACCAGGTTTTTCTAAACCATTATGGAAAATGACGGCTCGTACTAGAGGAACATCATAAATTCCTAGAAAATTAGGAAAACAAACCAAGTTCGAAGAAAAAGAAACCAGTGATTCAGATTAGAGGGTTGTAATCATGTTGTGTATTATATGTATTGTACTGTGCTTGTACTTTTATGTTCTATGTAAAAATTGCTTGTATTGTTTGTTAATTATCTTTTACGAATCTAATCCTTGTCTATTTTACAGTATAAAAACAAAATGGACGTTAAGGGTAGACAACCGAATATTTTAGAAGACCTACCAGAGGATATGACTGAGGAAATCTTGTCTAGAGTCCGTCAGAATTCATCAGCACATTTAGTTATGGCGAAATTAACTTGTCAAACATTTGAAAGACTTTCTGGAAATGCCTTAGTTTATAAAAGGCTTTCCTTTGATAGGTGGGCTATATCACATTGGGGAGACCGTAAGTTACGTCGTGTTTTCTTTAAAGCATTAAATGCGGGGAACCCAAATGCAATTTTACGCTACGGGTTAAGAACCTATTTTGACTCAACATATCCCAACATAGGATTTCGTGAATTAGAAAGAGCTTCTAACAAGCAACATAAAGAAGCATGTTATGCTTACGGGTTAGTGATGTTCGCTTCTTACCAAAGTGAGAAAAAGAACATCGGATTGCAACTTTTAAATAAAACCTTCCCACAAGTGACGGATTCAGTAGTTGGGGTGAGAAACAAGGTTTTTAGATTATTACGGGGCTGTTGGACATTACGAAACCCTCGTCCTTTTGACGACATTACAACATGCTGCCTAGCCAATGGTCATAACGGTTATTTTCCACAAGACCAAGGATGGGAAGTCGTCTTAGTAAAACCAGAATGCATGACTTGTTTCTGGACTTATGAATTACGTGTCTTTATTTCCTTTGCTGAACAACTTGCGTATTAACTAGATTTATCTTCAAAACTGTCCTATATCATAATGTACTATATTTCATGTTATATGTAATATAGCGAAGTTGTAAGTTTGAAGAATATTTGTATGTGATATATTATTATAATCAGTTTTTTCATATGGAATTGTAGTAGTTGAATTGTAAATTAGCTACTAAGTATGAACTTAAGGGGTAGGTAGTACCTGAATTTAAACTTATAAAACACTAATATGAAGAAAAAGCTTTTATAAATGAGTTCATATTATGCTACGAAATACTATTGACTACTCTTAATATTCTGTATGATTAACTCGATTCAGTTGGCTATTTTGAAGGAAATGGCACCGACTACTCGACACACCATGAATATGAGCGAAGAGGAATTTCGTACCTTTCTTGCTGCAAACATAGCCGCAGTACAGGCTGCGCTACATACCAATAATAACTCTAAATCTAGCAATGCAGCTAACGGTGCAAGAAATCGTGTAGGATGCACCTACAAAGAATTCACTGCCTGCAAACCTTTGGAATTTGATGGAACAGAAGGACCAATTGGATTGAAACGGTGGACCGAGAAAGTCGAATCGGTGTTTGCCATAAGTAAGTGTACTGAAGAGGACAAAGTTAAGTACGCTACGCATACCTTCACAGGTACTACGTTAACGTGGTGGAACACCTATCTTGAACAGGTAGGACAAAATGCTGCTTACGCACTACCGTGGTCGGCATTCAAGCAATTGATGAACGAGCAGTACCGTCCTAGAAACAAAGTCAATAAACTCAAGGCAGAACTTAGAGAGTTACGAACACAAGGGTTCAACGTTACCACATATGAACGACGATTCACAGAGTTGTGCCTATTGTGTCCGGGAGCATTCGAAGATGAAGAAGAGAAGATCGATGCGTTTGTAAAAGGGTTACCAGTAAGGATTCAAGAAGATGTAAGTTCACACGAGCCCGCTTCTATATAGAAGGCAAGTCGAATGGCTCATAAACTCATAAATCAGATTGAGGGAAGAATTAAAGAGCAGATGGATGAAGAAGCCAACACGAAACAACTCAAGAGGAAGTGGGAGGAAAACGGTGATAAGAGTCACCAGTACAACAACAATAACAATTACAACCACAATCGCAACAACTATCCCAACAACCGCAACAACAATCGCAACAATATCCGCAATCCTAACAATAACTACAATAAACATTCCAACAACAACAACAACCGTTTTAACAACAATAACAATCCCAACAACAACCTCAATAACAACAACGGCAACAAAAACCAAAAACAGCCATGTCATAGGTGTGAAGAAAATCACCAGGGGTTTTGCACGACATTTTGCAACAGGTGTAAAAGAAATGGTCATAGCGCAACAAAGTGTGAGGTCTACGGACCAAAGTTTAACAGAACTGAAGGAACAAATAATGTCGGAACAAGTAATGCCGAAACGAATAGTGTCGGAGCAAGTAATACCAATGCTGTTTGTTATAAATGTGGAAAACCGGGCCACATTATTAGAAATTGCCTGAATCAGGGGAATACTAATGGGCAGGGCCGTGGAAGAGTTTTCAATATTAATGCGGCAGAAGCACAGGAAGACCCGGAGCTTGTTACGGGTACGTTTCTTATTGACGATAAATCTTCTTATGTTTTATTTGATTCGGGTGCAGATAGAAGCTATATGAGTAGAGATTTTTGTGCTAAATTAAGTTGCCTATTGACGCCTTTGGATAGTAAATTTTTTACTCAAATTAGCAAACGGTAAATTAATTTCAGCAGATAATATATGTCTGGAGAGAGAAATTAAACTGGGGGATGAAACGTTTAAAATTGATTTAATACCACTCGAGTTAGGGAGTTTTGATGTAATAATTGGTATGGACTGGTTGAAAAAGGTGAGAGCAGAGGTCGTTTGTTACAAAAATGCGATTCGCATTATGCGTGAAAAAGGAAAACCTTTAATGGTGTACGGAGAAAAGAACAACGCGAAATTAAATCTTATTAGTAGTTTGAAGGCGCAAAAACTAATAAGAAAAGGTTGTTACGTCATTCTAGCACACATCGAGGAAGTTAAATCTGAAGAAAAGAACATCAGTGATGTTCCCGTCACAAAAGAATTTCCCGATGTATTTCCGAAAGAATTACTGGGATTACCCCCACATCGATCCGTTGAATTTCAAATAGACCTTGTACCGGGAGCTGCACCAATAGTTCGTGCTCCATACAGACTTGCACCCAGCGAAATGAAGGAACTTCAGAGCCAATTACAAGAACTTTTAGAGCGTGGTTTCATACGACCAAGCACATCACCATGGGGAGCTCCTGTTTTGTTTGTCAAAAAGAAAGATGGTACATTCAGGTTGTGTATCGACTACCGAGAGTTGAACAAACTTACCATCAAGAACCGCTACCCACTATCGAGAATCGACGACTTATTTGATCAACTACAAGGCTCGTCTGTTTATTCAAAGATCAATTTACGTTCTGGATATCATCAAATGCGGGTGAAGGAGGATGATATTCCAAAGACTGCTTTTAGGACACGTTATGGTCATTACGAGTTTATGGTTATGCCGTTTGGATTGACTAACGCACCAACTATGTTCATGGACCTCATGAACCGAGTGTGTGGGCCATATCTTGACAAGTTTGTCATTGTTTTCATCGATGACATACTTATTTACTCGAAGAATGATCAAGAGCACGAAGAACATTTGAGAAAAGTTCTAGAGTTGTTGAGAAAAGAAAAACTGTACGCTAAGTTTTCAAAGTGTGCATTTTGGTTGGAAGAAGTTCAATTCCTCGGTCATATAGTGAACAAAGAAGGTATTCAGGTGGATCCAGCAAAGATTGAAACCGTTGAAAAGTGGGAAACCCCGAAAACTCCGAAACACATACGCTAGTTTTTAGGACTAGCTGGTTACTACAGAAGGTTCATCCAAGACTTTTCCAGAATAGCAAAACCCTTGACTGCATTAATGTATAAAGGGAAGAAATTTGAATGGAAAGTTGAACAAGAGAAAGCGTTTCAATTGTTGAAGAAAAAGTTAACTACGGCACCTATATTGTCATTACCTGAAGGGAATGATGATTTTATGATATATTGTGACGCCTCAAAGTAAGGTCTCGGTTGTGTATTAATGCAACGAACGAAGGTAATTGCTTATGCGTCTAGACAATTGAAGATTCACGAGCAAAATTATACGACGCATGATTTGGAATTTGGCGCGGTTGTTTTTGCATTAAAGACTTGGAGGCACTACTTATATGGGGTCAAAAGTATTATATATACCGACCACAAAAGTCTTCAACACATATTTAATTAGAAACAACTGAACATGAGGCGGCGTAGGTGGATTGAATTGTTGAATGATTATGACTTTGAGATTTGTTAGCACCCGGGGAAGGCAAATGTGGTAGCCGACGCCTTGAGCAGAAAGGACAGAGAACCCATTCGAGTAAAATCTATGAATATAATGATTCACAATAACCTTACTACTCAAATAAAGGAGGCGCAACAAGGAGTTTTAAAAGAGGAAAATTTAAAGAATGAAATACCCAAAGGATCGAAGAAGCATCTTAATATTCGGGAAGATGGAACCCGGTATAGGGCTGAAAGAATTTGGGTACCAAAATTTGGAGATATGAGAGAAATGGTACTTAGAGAAGCTCATAAAACCAGATACTCAATACATCCTGGAACGGGGAAGATGTACAAGGATCTCAAGAAACATTTTTGGTGGCCGAGTATGAAAGCCGATGTTGCTAAATACGTAGGAGAATGTTTGACGTGTTCTAAGGTCAAAGTTGAGCATCAGAAACCATCAGGTCTACTTCAATAACCCGAAATCCCGGAATGGAAATGGGAAAACATTACCATGGATTTCATCACTAAATTGCCAATGACTGCAAGTGGTTTTGATACTATTTGGGTAATAGTTGATCGTCTCACCAAATCAGCACATTTCCTGCCAATAAGAGAAGATGACAAGATGGAGAAGTTAGCACGACTGTATTTGAAGGAAGTCGTTTCTAGACATGGAATACCAATCTCTATTATCTCTGATAGGGATGGAAGATTTATATCTCGATTTTGGCAGACATTACAGCAAGCATTATGAACTCGTCTAGACATAAGTACTGCCTATCATCCACAAACTGATGGGTAGAGCGAAAGGACGATACAAATGCTTGAAGACATGCTTCGAGCATGTGTTATTGATTTCAGAAACAGTTGGGATCGACATATACCGTTAGCAGAATTTTCCTACAACAACAGCTACCATTCAAGCATTGAGATGGAGCCGTTTGAAGCACTTTATGGTAGAAAGTGCAGGTCTCCAATTTGATGGAGTGAAGTGGGGGATAGACAGATTACGGGTCCGGAGATAATACAAGAAACTACCGAGAAGATCATCCAAATTCAACAACGGTTGAAAACTGCCCAAAGTCGACAAAAGAGCTACGCCGACATTAAAAGAAAAGATATAGAATTTGAAATTGGAGAGATGGTCATGCTTAAGGTTGCACCATGGAAAGGCGTTGTTCGATTTGGTAAACGAGGGAAATTAAATCCAAGGTATATTGGACCATTCAAGATTATTAATCGTGTCGGACCAGTAGCTTACCGACTTGAGTTACCTCAACAACTCGCGGCTGTACATAACACTTTCCACGTCTCAAATTTGAAGAAATGTTTTGCTAAAGAAGATCTCACTATTCTGTTAGACGAAATCCAAATCAACGAAAAACTTCAATTCATCGAAGAACCCGTCGAAATAATGGATCGTGAGGTTAAAAGACTTAAACAAAACAAGATACCAATTGTTAAGGTTCGATGGAATGCTCGTAGAGGACCCGAGTTCACCTGGGAATGAGAAGATCAGATGAAGAATAAATACCCGCACTTATTTCCAGAAGATACGTCAACACCTCCAACTGCTTAAAATTTTGGGACGAAATTTATTTAACGGGTAGGTACTGTAGTGACCCGAACTTTTCTATGTTTATATATATTAAATTAAATTATTATTTACATGATTAAATGTTTCCAACATGTTAAGCAATCAAATTTGTTAAGACTTGATTAATTGAATAGGTTTCATATAGACAATTGACCACCCAAGTTGACCGGTGATTCACGAACGTTAAAACTTGTAAAAACTATATGATGACATATATATGAATATATATATATATATATATATATATATATATATATATATATATATATATATATATATATATATATATATATATATATATATATATATATATATATATATATATATATATATATATATATATATATATATATATATATAACATGATATTATGATAAGTAAACATATCATTAAGTATATTAACAACGAACTACATATGTAAAAACAAGACTACTAACTTAATGATTTTGAAACGAGACATATATGTAACGATTATCGTTGTAACGACATTTAATGTATATATATCATATTAAGATATATTAATACATCATGATATCATGATAATGTAATAATTTAACATCTCATTTGATTTATTAAACAATGGGTTAATAACATTTAACAAGATCGTTAACCTAAAGGTTTCAAAATAACACTTACATATAACGACTAACGATGACTTAACGACTCAGTTAAAATGTATATACATGTAGTGTTTTAATATGTATTCATACACTTTTGAAAGACTTCAAGACACTTATCAAGGTAATACTCATATACAAACTTTGATTCAATTCCTATAACTATTACTATCTTAATTCGAGTGATAATCTTACTTGAACTTGTTTTCGTGTCATGATTCTACTTCAAAAACTTTCAAGCCATCCAAGATCCTTTGAAGCTAGATCATTTCTTGTCACTTCTAGTAGGTTTACCTACTAAACTTGAGGTATTAATGATGTTCATAACATCATTCGATTCATACATATAAAACTATCTTATTCGAAGATTTGAACATGTAATCACTAGAACATAGTTTAGTTAATTCTAAACTTGTTCTCAAACAAAAGTTAATCTTTCTAACTTGATTTTTAAAATCAACTAAACACATGTTATATATCTATATGATATGCTAACTTAATGATTTAAAACTGAAAATACGAAAAACACCGTAAAACTGGATTTACGCCGTCGTAGTAACACCGCGGGCTGTTTTGGGTTAGTTAATTAAAAACTATGATAAACTTTGATTTAAAAGTTTTTCTTCTGGGAAAATAATTTTTCTTATGAACATGAAACTATATCCAAAAATCATGGTTAAACTCAAAATGGAAGTATGTTTTTCAAAATGGTCATCAAGACGTCGTTCTTTCGACTGAAATGACCACCTCTTTCAAAAATGACTTGTAACTTATATTTCTGACTATAAACCTATACATTTTCTATTTAGATTCATAAAATAGAGTTCAATATGATACCATAGCAATTTGATTCACTCAAAACGGAATTAAAACGAAGAAGTTATGGGAAAAACAAGATTGGATAATTTTTCTTGTTGTAGCTACGTAAAAATTGGTAACAAATCTATATTAATCATATCCTAGCTAACTTATATTGTATTATACATGTATTCTAATATATTATGTAATCTTAGGATACCATAGACACGTATGCAAATGTTTTGACATATCATATCGACCCATGTGTATATATTATTTGGAACAACCATAGACACTCTATATGCAGTAATGTGGGAGTTAGCTATACAGGGTTGAGGTTGATTCCAAAAATATATATACTTTGAGTTGTGATCTAGCCTGAAACGTGTATACACTGGGTCGTGGATTGATTCAAGATAATATATATCAATTTTTTTCTGTACATCTAACTTTGGACAACTAGTTGTAGGTTACTAACGAGGACAGCTGACTTAATAAACTTAAAACATCAAAATGTATTAAAAGTGTTGTAAATATATTTTGAATATACTTTGATATATATGTACATATTTGTTATAGGTTCGTGAATCGACCAGTGGCCAAGTCTTACTTCCCGACGAAGTGAAAATCTGTGAAAGTGAGTTATAGTCCCACTTTTAAAATCTAATATTTTGGGATGAGAATACATGCAGTTTTATAAATGTTTTACGAAATAGACATGTAATTGAAACTACATTATATGGGTGAATGATCGAAGCCGAATATGCCCCTTTTGCTTGGTAACCTAAGAATTAGTAAACCGATCTACTAATTGACGCGAATCCTAAAGATAGATCTATTGGGCCTAACGAACCCCATCCAAAGTACCGAATGCTTTAGTACTTCGAATTCGTTTTTATCATGTCCAAAGGATTTCCCGGAATGATAGGGGATATTCTTATATGCATCTTGTTAATGTCGGTTACCAGGTGTTCACCATATGAATGAATTTTATCTCTATGTATGGGATGTATATTGAAATATGAAATCTTGTAGTCTATTATTATGATTTGATAATATATAGGTTAAACCTATAACTCACCAACATTTTTGTTGACGTTTTAAGCATGTTTATTCTCAGGTGATTATTAAGAGCTTCCGCTGTTGGATACTAAAATAAGGACAAGATTTGGAGTCCATGCTTGTATGATATTATGTAAAAACTGAATTCAAGAAACTTATTTTTGATGTAATATATTCTTATTGTAAACCATTATGTAATGGTCGTGTGTATACGATATATTTTAGATTATCATTACTTGATAATCTACGTAATGCTTTTTAAACCTTTATCGATAAAATAAAGGTTATGGTTGTTTTAAAAATGAATGCAGTCTTTGAAAAACGTCTCATATAGAGGTCAAAACCTCGCGACGAAATCAATTAATATGGAATGTTTATAATCAATATGAACGGGACATTTCAGTAGTCACCCATCTTAGGTATCCACACTCTTCCTTGAAAGGATAACAAACCATGCGGATCTAAGGTAATACTCTCCATTTACAAGAAAATTGTTAGTAATAACCATACGTAGCGATCCTACTTGTATTGCCGGATGTTGACTCTTTCGACTCAACGCATCCGCGACCACATTCGCCTTACCCGGATGGTAAAGTATTTCAAAATCATAATCCTTCACCACATCTATTGATAATGCTAAAAACTAACATATATTTCATAGCATTATCCTTCAAGAAAGACAAGCTTTTAGTTGCAATTGTTCTATTTACAAGTAATATTCGTTTAAATAATAAAAGGGTATTCGTTTAAATAATAAAAGGTGAAGACAAAAGACAGATTCGACAATTTGAAGACGCAAACGACCAAAAAGCTAAAAAGTACAAAGTACAATCCAAGTGGTTCAAATTATTAATGAGAAACGTCCAAAAATTACAAGAGTACAAGCCGCAAAACGCAAAGTACAAGATATCTAATCGTACGAAAGGACGTTTGAAAATCCAAAACCAGGACATGAACCAACTATCAACGCGCGACGCAACGGAGCTAAAATTATAAGTCAACTATGCACATGAATATAATATAATATATATATAATTATATAAAATTATATATATTATATTATATTATTAAAAACCGTCGGCAAACAAGAAAACAAAAGATTATGAGCTGTCCCAAGTCACCATGCGATCGCATGGCCTGGAAGAGCAATTTCCATGCGATCGCATGGCCTCAAAGATGTGGTCAGGTCTTATAAATTGCAAGTTTGGGCGACGAGTTTTAAACACCTTCATTCACTGATCTCTTACTCTCTCTCAATTATATTTATATTTATTTTATAATTATAATTTTAATATTAAGTTAATAATAATAAGGTTATAGTGGCGAATGTTTTAAGTTTGTAAGTCGAAATTCTGTCCGTGTAACACTACGCGATTAATACTCATTGTAAGTTATGTTCAACCTTTTTAAATTAATGTCTCGTAGCTAACTTATTATTATGTTTATTTAAGCCGAAGTAATCATAATATTGGACTAAATATTAAGACTGGGTTATTGGGCTTTGGACCATAATTGGGGTTTGGACAAAAGACCGACAATTATGGAAATTGGACTATAGGCTATTAATGGGCTTTATATTTGTTTAATTGAATGATAGTTCGTTAATTTAATATAGAGATTTACAATTTAAGGTAATTATAAATAACCACATACACTCGATCGGACACGATGTGCGGGATATTTATAAATACTAATAATCGTTCATTTGACCAGACACGGGGATGGATTAATAGTCAATGGACTCATTAAAACAGGGGTGGATTACATACAAGGACACTTGGTGTAATTGTTAATAAAGTATTAAAACCTTGGATTGCACACAGTTGATAACCTGGTGTAATCATTAACAAAGTATTAAGACCTTGTTACAGTTTAAGTCCCCAATTAGTTAGAATATTTGACTTCGGGTATAAAGTTAATTTGACGAGGACACTCGCACTTTATATTTATGATTGATGGACCATTATGGACAAAAACCATATGGACGTATCAAATGATCCAGGACAAAGGACAATTAACCCATGGTAATAAATTAAAATCAACACGTCAAACATCATGATTACAGAAGTTTAAATAAGCATAATTCCTTTAATTTATATCTCATCATATTTTTATTTACCGTCATTTTATTTATCGTCATTTTATTTATCGTACTTTAAATTACTGCACTTTTAATTATCGTACTTTTATTTCTCGCACTTTTATTTATCGTCATTTACTTTACGCTTTAAATTAAGTTATAATTATATTTAATATTTTACATTAGGTTTTACTTGTGACTTAAGACATAAAATCGACAAACCGGTCACTAAACGGTAAAAAAACCCCTTTTATAACAATAATAATATTACTTATATATATATATATATATATATATATATATATATATATATATATATATATATATATATATATATATATATATATATATATATATATATATATATATATATATATATATTTATACAAATATAGTTTAAAATAAATATAGCGTTAGACTCAGCTAGCTCCCTGTGGAACGAACTGGACTTACTAAAAACTACACTACTCTACGATTAGGTACACTGCCTATAAGTGTTGTAGCAAGGTTTAGGTATATCCCATTCAATAAATAAATAAATAACTTGTGTAAATTGTATCATATTTTATAGTATTTCGTAGAAAAATATAATCTATTTCGTATTACACCTCGCACACATCAAGTATTTTTGGTGTCGCTGCCGGGGAACTTCAACAACGCCGAAAGCGAAACGCTATAAAAAATTTATTAAGTTTTTAAGCCATTTTTGTAAAAAATATATTTATATAAGTTTTAAATATTAAAAACAAAAATATAAAAACATAAAAAAATATATAAAAATATATATCTATATTTTTAAGAGTTTAAATTAAAAAGTTTTTTTTTGTTACAAAAACTAATAAGTTTTTTTTTTATAAGTTTTAGTTATATTGTATTTTCTATAAAATAAGAAAATAAAAATCAAAGTAAAAAGTAAAAAAAAAAAACTGAACCTGCATTTTTTTTGCCTGCATAGTAATCTGAATCTACATCCATGCGATCGCATGGCTGCACCTCTTTAAACTCATGCGACCGCATGATCATGTCTGACAGGTCCTGAACCTGAGCTGGTACGGATTAGGGTTTGTTTTAATTATTATTATTATTAATTAATTAGATTTGGGTTTTATTTAAATATTAATTAGTTTAAGTTTTGTTTAATTTAAGTGTTAATTAGTTTTATTAATATATAAATTAATACTTTTATAAAATAATAATATAAAATTAATATTTTTATAAAATTATATTTTTTATCAATTTAGTTTCTTTTTATTTTTATATCTTTTTAATCATTTATTCGTAAATTGTATATTTATCGTTCATAATTAGTTCGTAACTTAGTATTTTGCCGTAGTAACTTTATATTTCTAGATTTTTAAGCTTTGCCATAAAATTCCTTAAGTGCTTTTTCTTTAGATTAAGACTTGGGCGCTTTAGAATTTTAGAACGTCGCTTATCGCTTTAATATTCAATAGATTTTAGTGCCTATTAAGTTATTGCCGTTTTAGATATAGAATTCCTTTTAAGCTTTAATTCCTTTAGACGCAACTTTTAATATTTAGTTTTTAGACTTTTAAGTTTCGACGCTCTACTTTCTTTTTATTATTTTTCGACCTTTTATTTTTCGACGCACTCTTTTTTTTTCTCATTTCGACGCTCTAGTTTTTAGGACATAGAATTTTCTTTATTTTCTTTAAACTTCAACGAAAAAATTATTTTAAGCGGTTAAATTGATAGACATCCAAAATTTTCTGCTTCGTAGTAATAGTTGGATTTGTTAGTGGCTGAGTTGTGGATTTTCCGACTTAAAGGATCCTGGCTCCCTGCTGCACCTTTTGGCTATTCGCAACGTGGGCAAAAGCAGAAAAGTCTATTAATTTGATAACTTATATAATTTTTATCTTTATAACTAATAGGATATTTAGTGAATGCACCGAGCAAAACGTTCACCACCTTTCATACGTTCACCTCCTGTAACTCGATCAAGACATCTAGCCAATATTGTCACCGTTGATTTTACTTTAGAATCATCATCTAGTCGACCAAGTACTCCAATTCAAATTTTCGATAATCCATTTTTTGAACCCGACCTGACAATTGAGAACCCGGAGGATATTCAAGGAGAATTCAGAGATCCTGAACCACTAATCATTCTTCCTGAACCACAAATTACTCATCCAGAGATTGTCGAGGAAGAAACCATTAAATCAGAATCCTCTAGTGATTCAGATTCAACAAATTTAATCATGAAAAATCTGGAACCTATAAGTATGGAAGACCGAATGAGAGCTAAACGCACTGGCCAAGGTCACGTAATTACTCAACCAGACATTAATGCGCCAGATTATGAAATCAAAGGACAAATCCTACACATGGTAACTAATCAATGCCAATTTAGTGGTGCGCCGAAAGAAGATCCAAACAAACATCTTCGTACCTTTAATAGGATCTGTACTCTATTTAAGATCAGAGAAGTTGAGGATGAATAGATCTATCTCATGTTATTTCCCTGGACTTTAAAGGGAGAAGCTAAAGATTGGTTAGAATCGTTACCGGAAGGGGCGATTGATACATGGAATGTTTTAGTTGAAAAATTTCTTAAAAGATTCTTTCCGGCATCTAAAGCCGTGAGACTTCAAGGAGAAAACCGCAGCTGGTGGTTCCATTATGAAGAAAACCGCAACTGAAGCTTACAAAATTATTGATAACACAGCCTCCCACTCACATGAGTGGCATCAAGAAAAAGACATCGTTAGATCATCTAAAGCGGCTAGAGCCGATTCTAGCCATGACTTTGATTCCATTTCCGCAAAGTTAGATTCTTTCGAGAGACAAATGGAAAAGATGACTAAAGATATTCATGCAATACGAATTAGTTGTGAGCAGTGTGGAGGACCACATTTGACAAAAGATTGTCTCAGTATTGCACAAACAATGGAACAAAGAGAGAATGTTTCATACATAAACCAAAGGCCTGAAAATAATTATCAAAATAATTATCAACAACCAAGACTAAACTACAATCAAAATTAGAATTATAACTGAAATGTTCCATACAACAACCAACAAGGTCCTAGCAATCAACAAGTATCTAATAATACTTACAACCAGCAAAAACCTATTTTTCCAAATAAACCACCACAAACCGATGATAAAAAGCCAAATTTAGAAGATATGATGTCGAAGCTAGTTGAATCTCAAACGCAGTTTTTCACATCTCAAAAATAAACCAATAAACAAAATGCTCAAGCATTTAGAAATCAACAAGCTTCAATCCAAAATTGGAACAAGAAGTAAGTAACCTAGCAAGGTTGATAGGTGAAAGAAAACCGAGGAGTTTACCCAGCAATACAAATGCTAACCCCCGAAATGAAACAGCTAAAGCCATTACCACAAGAAGTGGTATTACACTTAAACGACCTGAAATGCCTGTAATTTCTGATGACGCTATTCCTACTACACAGGCACCACAATCTTAGCAAGAAAAGGAAAAAGAACCGGTAGTTGAAAAGTTTAATGAAGATAACACAGTTAAGGCAAAGCCTTATGTTAAACCATACCAACCACCACTTCCTTACCCGAGTAAAATGAGAAAAGAAAGACTTGAAGTCGAGCAATCCAAATTCTTGGATATGTTTAAACAAATAAATGTCAATCTTCCTTTCATTGATGTGTTTTCAGGAATGCCAAGATATGCTAAATTCCTGAAAGATCTAATCACAAATAGAAAGAAAATGGAAGAACTCTCAGCTGTTACAATGAATGCTAATTATTCTGCAGTGCTGTTGAATAAGCTACCAGAAAAATTATCAGATCCAGGAAGTTTCACAATTCCATGTTTTCTGATTAGTCTTAGTTCAATAGAAGCATTGGCAGACTTAGGTGCTAGTATAAATTTAATGTTGTATTCACTATACGCTAAACTAGACCTTGGAGAATTGAAACCAACAAGAATAAGCATAAAACTAGCCGATCGATCAGTAAAATATCCTAGAGGGATAATGGAGAACATGCTAGTTAAAGATGGTACTTTAGTATTTCCAGTAGACTTTGTTATTATGGACATGGAAGAAGATTCTCGAGTTCCTCTCATATTAGGAAGACCATTCTTAAACACAGCTAAAGCAATAATAGACGTGTTTGGTAAGAAACTGACAATAAGTATAGAAGACGAGAGTGTTACCTTTTCTGTTGATAGAGCCATGCAACAACCACAATCTGCAGATGATACATGTTATTATATTCAAACTATAAATTCACATGCAGAATTGTTAGAAGAATTTCCAGAATTACAAGGAACAGGAGAATGTTCTTTAGGAGAAGGAACTGAACCAATTGATAAAGCTAAAATGTTAGCCGCACTCATGGCTAATGAATACGAACCAACAACAGAAGAACTTAAAATGTTAAAAGAAGAAGACAGATATCGATACAAATCATCGATAGAAGAACCACCGATATTAGAGTTAAAGCCACTTCCAAACCATTTGGAATACGCTTATTTACATGGTAAATCTGAATTACCTGTAATTATATCGTCTTCTCTTACGAAAAATGAAAAATCTCGACTCATTTCTGTGCTAAAAGCTCATAAACCAGCTATTGCATGGAAGATTCATGACATTAAATGTATAAGTCCTTCGTATTGCACACACAAAATCCTTATGGAAGAAGGTCATAAAACATATGTGCAACACCAACGAAGACTAAATCCAAATATGCAAGATGTTGTTAAGAAAGAAATTATTAAACTGCTCGATGCAGGTTTAATTTATCTAATTTCTGATAGTCCATGGGTAAGCTCAGTTCAATGTGTACCTAAGAAGGGTGGCATGACTGTCATCACAAATGAAAAAGATGAGCTTATTCCTACAAGGACTGTAATAGAATGGCGAGTTTGTATTGATTATAGAAAATTAAATGACGCCACCATAAAAGATCACTTTCCCTTATCTTTCATTGATCAAATGTTGGAAAGGTTAGCCGAAAACAGTTACTATTGTTTTCTTGACGGTTTCTCCGGATACTTTCAAATTCCAATCGCACCCGAGGACCAAGAGAAAACCACATTCACGTGCCCTTATGGTACTTTTGCTTACAAACACATGCCATTTGGACTTTGCAACGCCCCTATAACCTCTCAAAGGTGCATGATAGCGATTTTTCACGACATGATAGAAGAATGCATGGAAGTTTTCATGGATGACTTTTCAGTCTTCGGTGATACTTTTGAAACATGTCTAGTTAATCTTGAACGAATGCTTATTAGATGCGAACAGTCAAATCTAGTACTTAATTGGGAGAAATGCCATTTCATGGTTAAAGAAGGCATCGTTCTTGGTCATAAAATTTCAAAGGAAGGAATTGAAGTGGATAGAGCTAAAGTAGATGTAATTGCTAAGCTTCCAAATCCCACCAATGTTAGAGGAGTTAGGAGTTCTCTAGGGCATGCTGGTTTTTACCGATGTTTCATAAAAGACTTTTCTAAAATTGCCACTCCTATGAATAAACTCCTAGAAAAAGATGCTCCATTCATCTTTTCAAACGAATGCATCAAATCTTTTAATATTCTTAAAGAAAAACTCACTAATGCGCCAATCATGATAACTCCAAATTGGAATCTACCATTTGAACTCATGTGCGATGCAAGTGATTTTGCAATGGGAGCCGTTTTAGGACAAAGGATTGAAAAATGATTTCAACCTATCTATTACGCTAGTAAGACGTTACAAGGAGCACAAATGAATTACACAACTACTGAAAAAGAACTCCTTGCTTTTGACAAATTTCGTTCATATCTAGTTCTAGCTAAAACGGTGGTCTATACCGACCATTCTGCTCTTAGATACCTATTTTCAAAACAAGATGCCAAACCACGATTAATCCGTTGGATCTTACTTTTCAAGAGTTCGATATTGAAATCCGAGATAAAAAAGGGAGCAAAAAATCTCGCAGCTGATCATCTTTCTCGTCTTGAAAATCCTGAATTAGAAGTTCTAAATGAATCGGCTATACAAGATAACTTTCCTGATGAATATCTACTGAAGATAGATTATAATGAAATTCCATGGTTTGCAGACTATGCAAACTACTTAGTATGTGGATTCCTTGAAAAAAGGTTGTTGTACCAAAAATGCAAGAAATTCTTTAGTGATATAAAATACTATTTTTGAGAAGATCCACATTTGTTTAAAAGTTGTCCCGATGAAATAATTCGCCGATGTGTATTCGGGGATGAAGCTAGTCAAATCTTAAACCATTGTCACACAGGACCAACATGAGGGTATTATGGGCCTCAACTCACAGCAAGAAAAGTCTACGATGCTAGATTTTATTGGCCTACAATTTTCAAAGACGCACACCTTCTTTGTAAATCCTGTGATGCTTGTCAAAGGGCCGAAAAAATAAGTCAACGTGATGAAATGCCACAAAATGTCATTCAAGTATGTGAAGTTTTTGACGTTTGGGGTATTGACTTTATGGGTCCATTTCCAAAATCTCATAATAATGTCTACATTCTCGTTGCCATTGATTATGTATCTAAATGGGCGGAAGCACAAGCTCTCCTAACTAACGATGCACGACTTGTAGTCAACTTCTTAAAACGTCTTTTTGCAAGATTCGGAACACCGAAAGCTTTAATAAGTGATCAGGGTACTCATTTTTGTAATAATCAACTTGAGAAAGTTCTCAAAAGATATGGAGTAACTCATAAAATCTCAACCACTTATCATCCACAAACAAGTGGACAAGTTGAAAATACCAACCGAGCTTTAAACCGTATTCTAGAGAAAACCGTAGGATCAAATCCAAAGGAATGGTCCATGAAATTGGAGGATGCACTCTGGTATTTTAGAACAGCCTACAAAACTCCAATTGGAACCACACCTTTTAAACTCGTTTACGGAAAGCATGTCACCTTCCAGTAGAAATTGAGCACAAAGCATTTTGGGCTTTGAAGACATGTAATCTTGATTTACATGAAGTCGGACGTCTAGGGTTAAGTCAACTAAACGAATTAGAAGAATTAAGACATGTAGCATACGAAAATTCGTTAATCTATAAGAAAAGAACGAAGAAATGGCATGATAAAAGAATTCGAAGTTCAAAAGAATTCAAGGAAGGAGACCGAGTTCTTCTTTTCAATTCACGATTCAAGCTATTTCCTGGAAAATTGAAATCAAGATGGTCTAGACCATTCATAGTCAAAAGAGTTTTCCCATACGGAATAGTAGAGTTAATAAATTCAAATGGGATTGAATTTAAGGTTAATGGTCATAGAGTTAAATATTACATAGATAATCCAATGGAAGTTGAAGATGAAGTTAATCACAATTTCGACACCACAGCTAACTAAGTGTGGGAGATTCGAATCTTTTAAATGTAATATGAATTTCTGTTAGAGTTAGATGTTCTTTTTTCGTGTAGTTTCCGAGAATGGAATTCGAATGGTCTTTCCCTAGCAGACCCTAAAGAACTAGTCTTCTCCCTCCATTCTGAATTTTTATTTCTTTTAGGTTTTACGAGATGAAGAATTCCTTTGATCTGAACCATGGTCTACTACTACACGCTATGATTACTAAACGTAATAATAACACTTTCCCGAGTGAACTGGTATCATTCATAAGAGGCAAAATAGACGAAGTAAGGAAAGAACTCAGGAAAGATCATCATAAGATACATTTTGGTAAAGGAAAATCAAAATCCGCAACAAAAAGAAGAGCACGACACCTTGAAAGATGTCATAAATGCGGAAAATGGTCACACGAAGGGAAATGTTCGAACAATCAAACACATTCCAATACCGAATTCGTTACTCTATGCAGAGAAGGACCGTTCATATGTTTAGAAGAAAAGTTATTGAAGAATCGAGGTTACGCCTATATAGCTATGGAAAACCAAATCGAACGACTCTCCTATGAGTCGACTAAAGCAGGTCTCTGAGAATTCTATCTCACAGGTAAGTATGTACAGTTTTTATTTGTTTTTTTATTTATTGCTTTTAACTTTTTGATAATAAACGCTGAATCGTTCGCTATAAAGTATTAAATTGATATTCAATAAAATTAGGTATGCGAAACCGAAATTATTGATATCATACAAAAATTTAATGCATCACTGCAAAATTTACCGTTTAATCATAAGGTATAAAAATCTTTAATCAATCAATTCAAAATATTTCAAAAATTCATCAGGAGTAAAACTAGGTAATTTAGCCGAAATTACTTTGCCCAAAAGAGGGGCGTATATTTTTGTTAATATTTGATTGATTAAAGTGGAAAAAAAGACCCAAATTTTTATTTTTATTTTTACCTTGTTTTTAAAATTAATATATAACTATATTATTTTTAAATATAAGATTGTAAAATTAATTTATATAAAAAAAATAATAATATTTATATGAAATTTTAATATGCATTTTAAATTTAAGTTTGGTGTGAATTTAAAAACAAAAATGTACTTTATTTTATTAAGTTAAAAATATGATTTTTAAAATTCATCGTGAGTTGAAGACTAGGTCGTTGAACCGAAATTGCTTTACCCGAGGGTGGGACGAGAAATTTTATTATCATTATTTTTAATTTTATTGATCTAAAGTATGCCAAAAACATTTAAAAAAACCCAAAAATCTTTGCTTTTAAAACAATCGCTTTAATAATGACAAATTTTAAAATTTTATCGAGGGACGAACTAGGTAAACGTACCGAAACTCCCTTAATCTAAAAAGAAAAGAAAATTAAATTAAGTAATTATTTGTTTTATAAGTTAAAGTTTTTTATAAAAAAAAACCCTGGACCCCATGCGATCGCATGGGGTTTACACTAAATAACCATGCGATCGCATGGTGCCTAAAATCTGGCCAGGATCAAAGAAAACGAGGCTGCTCTCTGTCTCATAAAACCCACACACACAAATACGAAAATACTCTCAAAACTCTCCCTAAAATCATCATTTTTCAACCAAATTCAACGAAATTTCGTGCTATAATCCGCTATAATCATGCAATTCTTCAGATGGGGAAGTAAAAAGGTATGAATTTCACCCCTAAACTCTTTAATTTCTCAGTTTTAGTGATAATTACAACTATTTTACCTAATTTGATTTTGATAATTTCTAGCTTAATTAGAGTTCAATTGTTAGTATATTATGCTTGTATAACCTAGATTGATGCTATTTGTCATGATTTGAAGCCTTAAAGTTCAAATTTTTTAGAAATCTAGAGTTTGTGTTCTTGAGCAATTTGAGGCTTTTTGATATAAACAGGTTATGGCCGATTTTTGTTATGAATTATTGCTAAATTAAGTAGTGTAACATGTTTAGGTTGCTAAATGATCTAAACTTTGATCCTAAACATGATTTTTGAGCATCAAAGTGGACTTTTTAAGTCTAAAATTCATGAACTTGATTATTTTGATATAAATGCCATTTGAAACTTGTTTAATTGCTAGTAATGGTTATTTTAACATGTTATTTGAGTTGAATTCTTATGAACTTTATATACCTTTTCATATATGCTTATTTGAAAAATTGTAGAATTGATAAAAATATGAAAATGAGTATAAGTTTAATATGGATTAAACATGTTATTGTAATTGTTTTAATTTGTTATTTTGCTAACACTAATGCATATTTGGATGCACAAATTTTGTGTTTAATGTGTTTTGCAGAGAAATACAGATACGGCCGGTACATCATCGTCTAGACAACATGAACAAGAACATGAACAAGAACATGAACAAGAACCTGAATAAGAACCTGATCAAGAACCACAACCGGAACCACAAACTGAACAACAACAACATTATGATCAACACATGCTATATTATGAGCCGGAACCACTGTTTTACGCTCATTATCGTCAGTTTCAGCCTCACCCGAGGATTGTGCACCCACTTTGTAGTGACCCAAACTTTTCCATGTTTATATATATTAAATGAAATTGATATTTACATGATTAAGTGTTTCCAACATGTTAAGCAATCAAACTTGTTAAGACTTGATTAATTGAAATAGGTTTCATATAGACAATTGACCACCCAAGTTGACCAGCGATTCACGAACGTTAAAACTTATAAAAACCATATGATGACATATATATATATATATATATATATATATATATATATATATATATATATATATATATATATATATATATATATATATATATATATATATATATATAGTTAACATGATATTATGATAAGTAAGTATCTCATTAGGTATTTTAACAATGTGTTATATACATAAAAATGAGACTATTGAATTAAGAAACTCGAAAACGATATATATAACGATTATCGTTATAACAACGTCTTATTAAATACATATGAATCATATTAAGATATTGATACACTATATTTAAACATGTTAAATGATAAGTAAACATATCATTAAGTGTATTAACAATGAACTACATATGTAAAAACAAGACTACTAACTTAAGGATTTCGAAACGAGACATATATGTAACGATTATCGTTGTAACGACATTTAAATATATATATATATATATATATATATATATATATATATATATATATATATATATATATATATATATATATATATATATATATATATATATATATATATATATATATATATATATATATATATATATATATATATATATATATATATATATATATATATATATATATCATATTAAGATATATTAATACATCATAATATCATGATAATGTAATAATTTAACATCTCATTAGATATAATAAACAATGGGTTAACAACATTTAACAAGATCGTTAACTTAAAGGTTTCAAAACAACACTTACATGTAACGACTAACGATGACTTAACGACTCAGTTAAAATGTATATACATGTAGTGTTTTAATATGTATTCATACACTTTTGAAAGACTTCAAGACACTTATCAAAGTACTTCTACTTAACAAAAATGCTTACAATTACATCCTCGTTCATTTTCATCAACAATTCTACTCGTATGCACCCGTATTCGTACTCGTACAATACCCAGCTTCTAAATGTATGTACTATTGGTATATACACTCCAATGATCAGCTCTTAGTATCCCATGTGAGTCACCTAACCATGTGGGAACCATAAATTGTCAACTATCATGAATGATTACACAAAATTACAAACTAATGTGACCTTATATGGAGTACCTACATCACGTTTTCAATCATCACCATAAACACTTTCATTTTTTAATTTTTATTCATCAAACTATACTCTCTCAAGTGTTCTTCCATTGTTCTAAGTGTTCTTCATCATACTCATCAAAATCTAGCTCAATCTAGTTCATAAATCCATACATAAACCAAGTTACAAAACAACTACCCAAGAACACATCAACAACACTTCCAAGTTTGCTCGCTTACTTTCAATCTTGCAAATCCATTTCAAGTGATCATCCAATCTCAATAAATCTTTCTTATTTACAGTAAGATATCTTTCTAATTCAAGGTAATACTCATACTCAAACTTTGATTTAATTTCTATAACTATAACAATCTTATTTCTAGTAGAAATCTTAGTTGAACTTGTTTTCGTGTCATGGTTTTGCTTCAAGAACTTTCAAGCCATCCAAGGATCCTTTGAAGCTAGATCTATTTTTCTCATTTCCAGTAGGTTTATCCACAAAACTTGAGGTAGTAATGATGTTCATAACATCATTCGAATCATATATATAAAACTATCTTATTCGAAGGTTTAAACTTGTAATCACTAGAACATAGTATAGTTAATTCAAAACTTGTTCACAAACAAACATTAATACTTCTAAATTGACTTTTAAAATCAACTAGACACATGGTTCTATATCTATATGATATACTAACTTAATGATTTAAAACCTAAAAACACGAAAAACACCGTAAAACCGGATATACGCCTTCGTAGTAACACCGCGGGCTGTTTTGGGTTAGTTAATTAAAAACCATGATAAACTTTGATTTAAAAGTTGTTCTTTTGGGAAAATGATTTTTATTATGAACATGAAACTATATCCAAAAATCATGGTTAAACTCAAAGTGGAAGTATGTTTTTCAAAATGGTCATCAAGACGTCGTTCTTTCGACTGAAATGACTACCTCTTATAATATTAAATTGTAACCTGTATTTCCGACTATAAACTTATACTTTTTATATTTAGATTCATAAAATTAAGTTCAATATGAAACCATAGCAACTTGAATCACTCAAAACGAATTTAAAACGAAGAAGTTATGGGTAAAACAATATTGGATAATTTTGTTTGTTGTAGCTACGTGAAAATTGGTAACAAATCTATATTAATCATATGCTAGCTAACTTATATTGTATAATACATATATTCTAATATATTATGTAATCTTGGGATACCATAGACACGTATACAAATGTTTTGACATATCATTTCGACCCATGTATATATATATTATTTGGAACAACCATAGACACTCTATATGCAGTAATGTTTGAGTTAGCTATACAGGGTTGAGGTTGATTCCAAAAATATATATACTTTGAGTTGTGATCTAGCCTGAGACGTGTATAAACTGGGTTGTGGATTGATTCAAGATAATATATATATCGATTTATTTCTGTACATCTAACTGTGAACAACTAGTTGTAGGTTACTAATGAGGACAGCTGACTTAATAAACTCATATCATTAAAACATAATAAAAATGTTGTAAATATATTTTGAACATACTTTGATATATATGTACATATTTGTTATAGGTTCGTGAATCGACCAGTGGCCAAGTCTTACTTCCCGACGAAGTAAAAATCTGTGAAAGTGAGTTATAGTCCCACTTTTAAAATCTAATATTTTTGGGATGAGAATACATGCAGTTTTATAAATGTTTTACGAAATAGACACAAGTAATTGAAACTACATTATATGGGTGAATGATCGAAGCCGAATATGTCCCTTTTGCTTGGTAGCCTAACAATTAGTAAACCGATCTACTAATTAACGCGAATCCTAAAGATAGATCTATTAGGCCTAACGAACCCCATCCAAAGTACCAGATGCTTTAGTACTTCGAATGCGGTTTTTATCATGTCCGATAGATTTCCCGAAATGATAGGGGATATTCTTATATGCATCTTATTAATGTCGGTTACCAGGTGTTCTCCATATGAATGATTTTTATCTCTATGTATGGGATGTATATTGAAAAATGAAATCTTGTGGTCTATTATTACGATTTGATAAATATATAGGTTGAACCTATAACTCACAAACATTTTTGTTGAAGTTTAAAGCATGTTTATTCTCAGGTGATTAGTAAGAGCTTCCGCTATTGCATGCTAAAAAATGGACAAGATTTGGTTTCAACATGATTGTATAATATTTGTTTAAAACTGCATTCGAGATTTACTTTGTTGTAACATATTAATATTGTAAACCAATATGTATTGGTAGTGTGTAAGTGTGATATTTTTAGATTATCATTTCTTGATAATCTAGGTGGTGTCTTTTTTAACCTTGTCGATAAAATAAAGGTTATGGTTTGTTTTAAAAATGAATGCAGTCTTTGAAAAACGTCTCATATAGAGGTCAAAACCTCACAAAGAGATCAATTAATATGAAACGTTTATAATCAATATGAACGGGAAATTTCAGTTGGTATCCGAGCTTTGGTCTTAGAGAACCAGAAAATTTGCATTAGTGTGTCTTATCGAGTTTGTTAGGATGTATTAGTGAGTCTAGACTTCGACCGTGTTTTCTTTAAAAATGATTGCTTAATATTTTATGTTGGAAACTACAAATTGTAACATGTAAATATTATGTGATATATTAATCTCTTAACGTGTTTGATATTGTGTGATAGATGTCTACCTCTAGTACAAATCCCATTGACTCACCTAATAATAATGAAGAGTCGAATATATTTTGGGAAGATTCACAAATTCCCGAAGAAGAACCGGAAGAGGAACCGGAAGAGGAGGAACCGGAAGAGGAGGAACCGGAAGAAGAAGAGGTTCCGAAGGAAGAAATATTGATACCTACAGTAAATCGATTAAATAAAAGAAAATCCTCAACCAACGGACCAAAGTTAATAATGGTCAATGGTGTTTTCGCCGAGGAAGTAAAATATTGGGAAGATTACCAATTTTTCGATGAATCGGATCCCGATGAGGATTCCGATGATGTTATAGAAATTACCTCGACCCAATTTAATAAAGAAAAAGAAAATAATAAGGGAAAATGTGTAAAAATAGAGAAACCTGATTCCAACCCCGATGAACTTTATATGTATCGGCAACATCCGTATTTCTTAAATAGTAACAACAACCCGGGAACTTCTAAACCACCAGGTTTTTTCTAAACCATTGTGGAATTCGACAGCTCGTATTAGGGGAGCACCATATATCCCTAGGAAATTAGCAAAACGAACCAAGTTCGAAGAAGAAGAAACGAGTGAGTCAGATTAAAGAGTTGTAATCATGTTGTGTAATATATGTAATATAGTGTGCTTGTGCTTTTATGATAAATGTAAAAATTGCTTGTATTATTTGTTAATTATCTTTTATGAATCTAACCCTTGTCTATTTTTACAGTATAAAAACACAAAATGGACGTTAAGGATAGACGACCAAATATTTTAGAAGACCTACCAGGGGATATGATTGATGAAATCTTATCTACAGTCGGTCAGAATTCTTCGGCACAATTAGTTATGGCGAAATTAACTTGTCAAACATTTGAAATACTTTCCAGAAATGCCTTAGTTTATAGAAGGCTTTCCTTTGATAGGTGGGGTATATCACATTGGGGAGACCGTAAGTTACGCCGTGTTTTCTTTAAAGCATTAAATGCGGGGAACCCAAATGCAATTTTACGCTACGGGTTAAGAACCTATTTTGACTAAACATATCCCAACATAGGATTTTGTGAATTAGAAAGAGCTTCTAACATGCAACATAAAGAAGCATGTTATGCTTACGGGTTAGTGATGTTCGCTTCTCACCAAAGTGAGAAAAAGAACATCGGATTACAACTATTAAATGAAACATTCCCACAAGTGACAGACTCAGTAGTTGGGGTGAGAAACAACGTTTTTAGATTGTTATGAGGCTGTTGGGCATTACGTAACCCTCATCCTTTTGACGACATTACAACATGTTGTCTAGCCAACGGTCAAAACGGTTACTTCCCACAAGACCAAGGATGGGAAGTCATCTTAGTAAAACCAGAATGCATGACTTGTTTCTGGACTTATGAATTGTGTGTTTTTATTGCCATTGCTGAACGACTTGCGTATTAACTCGATTTATCTTCAAAACTGTCTTGTATCAAAGTGTGCTATATTTCATGTTATATGTATTATAGCGGAATTGTAAGTTTGAAGAATATTTGAATGTGATATATTATTATAATCAGTTTTTCATATGGAATTGTAGTAGTTGAATTATATATTAGCTACTAAGTATGAACTTAACTGGTAGGTAGTACCCGAATTTAAACTTATAAAATGCTAATATGAAGAAAAAGCTTTTATAATGAGTTTATATTATGCTATGAAATACTATTGACTACTCTTAATATTCTGTATGATTAACTCGATTCAGTTGGCTATTTTGAAGGAAATGGCACCGACTACTCGACACACCATGAATATGAGCGAAGAGGAATTTCATACCTTTCTTGCTGCAAACATAGCTGCAGTACAGGCTGCACTACATACCAACAATAACTCTGAATCTAGCAATGCAGCTAACGGCGCAAGAAATCGTGTAGGATGCTCCTACAAAGAATTCACTGCCTGCAAACCTTTAGAATTTGATGGAATCGAAGGACCAATTGGATTGAAACGGTGGACCGAGAAGGCCGAATCAGTGTTTGCCATAAGTAAGTGTACTGAAGAGGACAAAGTTAAGTACGCTACGCATACCTTCACAGGTACTGCGTTAACGTAGTGGAACACCTATCTGGAACATGTAGGACAAAATGCTGCTTACGCACTACCATGGTCGGCATTCAAGCAATTGATGAACGAGCAATACCGTCCTAGAAATGAGTTCAATAAGCTCAAGGTAGAGCTTAGAGAATTACGAACACAAGGGTTCGACATTACCACATATGAACGACGATTCACAGAGTTGTGCCTATTGTGTCTGGGAGCGTTCGAAGATGAAGAAGAGAAGATCGACGCATTTGTAAAAGGGTTACCAGTAAGGATTCAAGAAGATGTGAGTTCACACGAGCCCGCTTCCATACAAAAGGCGAGTCGAATGGCTCATAAACTCATAAATCAGATTGAGGGGCGAATTAAAGAGCAGGCGGTCGAAGAAGCCAACACGAAACAACTCAAGAAGAAGTGGGAGGAAAACGGTGACAAGAGTCACCAGTACAACAACAATAACAATTACAACCATAATCGCAACAACTATCTCAACAACCGCAACAACAATTGCAATAATAACCGCAATCTTAACAATAACTACAACAAACATCCCAACAACAACAACTACAACAACCATTTCAACAACAATAACAATCTCAACAACAACCTCAATAACAACAACGGCAACAAAAACCAAAATCAGCCATGTCATAGGTGTGAAGAAAATCACTCGGGGTTTTGCACGACATTTTGCAATAGGTGTAAAAGAAATGGTCATAGAGCGACAAAGTGTGAGGTCTACGGACCAAGGTTTAATAGAACTAAAGGAACAAATAGTGTCGGAACAAGTAATGCCGGAACGAATAGTGTCGGAGCAAGTAATACCAACGCTGTTTGTTATAAATGTGGAAAACCGGGCCACATTATTAGAAATTGCCCGAATCAGGGGAATACTAATGGGCAGGGCCGTGGAAGAGTTTTCAATATTAATGCAGCAGAAGCACATGAAGACCCGGAGCATGTTACGGGTACGTTTCTTATTGACGATAAATCTGCTTATGTTTTATTTGATTCGGGTGCGGATAAAAGCTATATGAGTAGAGATTTTTGTGCTAAATTAAATTGCCCATTGACGCCTTTGGATAATAAATTTTTACTCGAATTAGCAAACGGTAAATTAATTTCAGCAGATAATATATGTCGGGAAAGAGAAATTAAACTGGGGGATGAAACGTTTAAGATTGATTTAATACCAGTCGAGTTAGGGAGTTTTGATATAATAATTAGCATGGAATGGTTGAAAAAGGTGAGAGCAGAGGTCATTTGTTACAAAAATGAGATTCGCATTATGTGTGAAAAAGGAAAACCTTTAATGGTGTACGGAGAAAAGAACAACGCGAAATTAAATCTTATTAGTAGTTTGAAGGCGCAAAAACTAATAAGAAAAGGTTGTTACATCATTCTAGCATACATCGAGGAAGTTAAACCTGAAGAAAAGAACATCAGTGATGTTCCCGTCGCAAAAGAATTTCCCGATGTATTTCCGAAAGAATTACCGGGATTACCCCCACATCGATCCGTTGAATTTCAAATAGACCTTGTACCAGGAGCTGCACCAATAGCTCGTGCTCCATACAGACTCGCACCCAGCGAAATGAAAGAATTACAAAGTCAGTTATAGGAACTTTTAGAGCGTGGTTTCATTCGACCAAGTACATCACCATGGGGAGCTCCTGTTCTGTTTGTCAAGAAGAAAGATGGTACATTCAGGTTGTGTATCGACTACCGAGAGTTGAACAAACTTACCATCAAGAACCGTTACTCATTACCGAGAATCGATGACTTATTGGATCAACTACAAGGCTCGTCGGTTTATTCGAAGATCGATTTACGTTCTGGATATCACCAAATGCGGGTGAAGGAGGATGACATTCCGAAGACTGCTTTTAGGACGCGTTACGGTCATTACGAGTTTATGGTTATGCCGTTTGGATTGACTAAAACACCAGCTATGTTCATGGACCTCATGAACCGAGTATGTGGGCCATATCTTGACAAGTTTGTCATTGTTTTCATCGATGACATACTTATTTACTCGAAGAATGATCAAGAGCACGAAGAACATTTGAGAAAAGTGTTAGAGTTGCTGAGAAAAGAAAAATTGTACGCTAAGTTTTCAAAGTGTGCATTTTGGTTGGAAGAAGTTCAATTCCTCGGTTACATAGTGAACAAAGAAGGTATTTAGGTGGATCCAGCAAAGATTGAAACCGTTGAAAAGTGGGAAACCCCGAAAACTCCGAAACACATACGCCAATTTTTAGGGCTGGCTGGTTATTACAGGAGATTCATCCAAGATTTTTCCAAAATAGCAAAACCCTTGACTGCATTAAAGCATAAAGGGAAGAAATTTGAATGGAAGGATGAACAAGAGAAAGCATTTCAATTGTCAAAAAAAAAGTTAACTACGGCACCTATATTGTCATTACCTGAAGGGAATGATGATTTTGTAATATATTGTGATGCCTCAAAACAAGGTCTCGGTTGTGTATTAATGCAACGAACGAAGGTAATTGCTTATGCGTCTATACAATTAAATATTCACGAGCAGAATTATACGACCCATGATTTAGAATTAGGAGCAGTTGTTTTTTCATTAAAGACTTGGAGGCACTACTTATATGGGGTCAAAAGTATTATATATACCAACCACAAAAGTCTTCAACACATATTTAATCAGAAACAACTGAACATGAGGCAGCGCAGGTGGATTGAATTGTTGAATGATTACGACTTTGAGATTCGTTACCACCCAGGGAAGGCAAATGTGGTAGCCGATGCCTTGAGCAGAAAAGACAGAGAACCCATTCGAGTAAAAGCTATGAATATAATGATTCACATTAACCTTACTACTCAAATAAAGGAGGCGCAACAAGGAGTTTTAAAAGAGGGAAATTTAAAGGATGAAATACCCAAAGGATAGGAGAAGCATCTTAATATTCGGGAAGACGGAACCCGGTATTGGGCTGAAAGAATTTGGGTACCAAAATTTGGAGATATGAGAGAAATGGTACTTAGAGAAGCTTATGAAACCAGATACTCAATACATCCTGGAGCGAGGAAGATGTACAAGGATCTCAAGAAACATTTTTGGTGGCCGGGTATGAAAGCCGATGTTACTAAATACGTAGGAGAATGTTTGACGTTTTCTAAGGTCAAAGCTGAGCATCAGAAACCACCAGGTCCACTTCAACAACCTGAAATCCCGGAATGGAAATGGGAAAACATTACCATGAATTTCATCACTAAATTGCCAAGGACTGCAAGTGGTTTTGATACTATTTGGGTAATAGTTGATCGTCTCACCAAATCAGCACATTTCCTGCCAATAAGAGAAGATGACAAGATGGAGAAGTTAGCACGACTTTATTTGAAGGAAGTCGTCTCCAGACATGGAATACCAATCTCTATTATCTCTGATAGGGATGGCAGATTTATTTCAAGATTCTGGCAGACATTACAGCAAGCATTAGGAACTCATCTAGACATGAGAACTGCTTATCATCCACAAACTGATGGGCAGAGCGAAAGGACGACACAAACACTTGAAGACATGCTACGAGCATGTGTTATTGATTTCAGAAACAGTTGGGATTGACACCTACCGTTAGCAGAATTTTCCTACAACAACAGCTACCATTCAAGCATTGAGATGGCGCCGTTTGAAGTACTTTATGATAGAAAGTTCAGGTCTCCAATTTGTTGGAGTGAAGTGAGGGAGAGACAGATTACGGGTCCGGAGATAATACAAGAAACTACCGAGAAGATAATCCAAATTCAACAACGGTTGAAAACCGCCCAAAGTCGACAAAAGAGCTACGCTAACATTAAAAGAAAAGATATAGAATTTGAAATTGGAGAGATGGTCATGCTTAAAGTTGCGCTTTGGAAAGGCATTGTTCGATTTGGAAAACGAGGGAAATTAAATCCAAGGTATATTGGACCATTCAAGATTATTGATCGTGTCGGACCAGTAGCTTACCGACTTGAGTTACCTCAATAACTCGCGGCTGTACATAACAATTTCCACGTCTCGAATTTAAAGAAATGTTTTGCTAAAGAAGATCTCACTATTCCGTTAGACAAAATCCAAATCAACGAAAAACTTCAATTCATCGAAGAACCCGTCGAAATAATGGATCGTGAGGTTAAAAGACTTATGCAAAATAAGATACCAATTGTTAAGGTTCGATGGAATGCTCGTAGAGAACTCGAGTTCACCTGAGAATGAGAAAATCAGATGAAGAAGAAATACCCGCACTTATTTCCAGAAAATACGTCAACACCTCCAACTGCTTAAAATTTCGGGACGAAATTTATTTAACGGGTAGGTACTGTAGTGACCCGAACTTTTCCATGTTTATATATATTAAATGTGTAGCGAACCAACCAAATCATGTTTGACGACGCCGACTACTTAGGTCCCGTTGCGTGGTCATAAGTCTTTAACATGACGTTTGACTAAAATATGTCGCATTCATTTCATAAGTAAAAGGATGTTTCAAGTTTACAAATGTAGTTCAGAAGACTAGTTACATTACAATGTTTAACGTACAAATGAAACCTATGCGACACAATTTAAAGTAGTCAAAAGACGCTCCAACTATGCATGTATACTCGACATCCAAGCAAGTATCAAAAAGAGTGCGGAAGCATGTATCAAGTAGCATTCAAGGACCTGAGAAAACATATAGAAAACTGTCAACGAAAACGTTGGTGAAATCATAGGTGTTTTAGTAAACGTTGCATTTGAACCACAAGATTTAAAATAATATGATTATCAAAATCATTTGCATTCCAAAGTTGTTATTTGTTTCGCGGGCACTCAATTATCAAACTTAACTGTTTTGCACCTTTTACGTAGTGTTAGAACATACACTAGACCCGAAAATATATTTCATCCACTAACGGTAGCGAACCGTCCGAATGAGGCTCGTCAAGCCCATGTGATCACATAATATAAGTTCACGTTTACACCCTGCAAGTGTAACTAATGATAATTGAATTGAGGATTTTCGTTCAAACCCGTACGTGGAATGTTCGTTTTCGTACTTGTGTTCAATGTGAAAAAGTGTGATACGTATATGTTTCTCATCCCATAGTTTAAAGCATAAAAGTTGCTTGAAAGATGGGACTATGATCTCACCTTGAGTGAACGTATGAAAAGTACTTCACAAAGTAACGTGTGCAAAGGATAATTCTAGTCTTGACCTAAACAAATATGTCGTATTAATAACGGTAAATACGATAAGTCAAAGATGTTCAATTAGTCCTATGGCTCGTTACGACTCGATTATGTAGCATGTGAATCAAATTGTCAAGTTTCATGCAAGATACAAGTATAGAAACAAATTAGAAAGATTGCATAATCATTTGGTTAAGTTTGACAAAAAGTCAAACTTTGGTTGGTCAAAGTCAACGAAAAAGTCAACACGTTCGGGTCGGGTCCCGAACTATTTTTCTGAGGTTTTTATTCATATATAAGCATGTTAGAACAAGTCTCATGTGAATCGGAGGTCCACAGCGTGCCAAACATTTTTCGTATTTTGACCAAGGAGGTCAGAACCTGGACGCGGCAAATGCTGCGCCGCGACCAAGGGATGTCGCGCCGCGACACTTAACGTGTGCTGGTGCCTGGTTAGTTTCAATTGTTCAAGTCTTTTTCCGAACTTCGATCAAACACAAATCACAAACCGTAGACACTTATGACAAGCATCTTATATCGTTGGAAAGGTAATTTGACAAAGAACACAACTAAATACATTTCACCAACCGAAAACATTATTTGCAATAATCGACTTTTCAAATCAAAAGATCAATCAATGCACACATTTAATGCTTCAAATTTTACAAGTGCACATTTATGATTCGGGCATTTAATGCATACATAAAACACGCCGTTTTGTAGATAATCAAGCATACAATACAACTAACTACTTACTAACAATAATTCATGGCTTTCAATGCATTAAATGTTCACATTCAATTCTATCAAACCCTAACCAACAACATCAAAATCACTAATCATGTTTATGAAGTTTTCTAAAACAACCTACACATCAAATTGAAGCTAGTGATGTTAAGAACACATTTAATACATGCATTTATAACATTTAACATCATTCAAATAACCAAATCACCAAATCAAACACACCAAAGTTTATGTTCATGCTAGTTACTTCAAATAACAAAATCGAACATATAAATCATATATTCATGTTAGACTTGAGCCATAGACACTAACTAACAATTTTATAAGTTAAAAATATTAAGAACACAAAATCTAGTGATTTTAGAAAGTTACCCAAATGTAATGAAATCGGTATGGAATCGAAGAGGAAGTTGCAAGGATTCCAAATATGTAATTTGTTTTGCAAGACACCCGCTAGGTTGGATTTAGATGATGATTCTTGAAATGGAGAAATGAGAGAAAATTGGAAATTATTGAAAGAAAAAGGAAAATGAAATGGAAAAGAAAGAGGAGGTGGGTTGACTAGTCAAATGCTAGTCACCTCTTTGGCATTTTGGCTAAACTAGTCCCTCGAGTTCGGTTGCGGGTGCGTGAATTACCTAAACGAGATATTTTTAAAAAGCGTAACAACAGGAGATGTTATAAACATATAACGGAATTTAAATAGTTAAACGGAAAAGTAAACGGAAAAAGGCGGGATGTTACATTACCTACTCCTTAAAAGAAATTTCGTCCCGAAATTTAAGTAGGCGTAGTAGTCGTTGTTTCTTCCTCGGAATTTTGCGTTTCCGGAATCGGGAATAAGTGAGGGTATTTCTTTTGCATTTGATTTTGCCTTTCCCAAGTAAACTCGGGTCCTCTTTTGGCATTCCAACGAACCTTGACAATCGGGATTCGGCTTTGTTTCAATGTCTTGACGGAGGTGTCCACAATTTCAACCGGTTCCTCCACAAAATGAAGTTTGTCATCAATAGTAAGTTCCTCGAGAGGGATGACGATATCGGGCTCGGCAAGACACTTTTTCAAGTTAGATACATGGAAGGTAGGATGAACGGAGCTCAATTGGGGCAGAAGATCTAAACGATAAGCAACGGTTCCAATACGTTCCAAGATTTTGAAAGGACCAATATACCGTGGATTTAATTTTCCATGTTTTCCAAAACGAATGACACCTTTCCAAGGTGCGACTTTTAACATGACGCGGTCACCGACTTGAAATTCAAAGTCGTTGCGTCTTTTGTCGGTATAGCACTTTTGACGACTCCGGGCCGTCCGAAGCCTATCTCGGATTTGAACGATCTTCTCGGTGGTTTCGTGAATAAGTTCAGGTCCGGTGATTTGTACGTTGCCTACTTCGGCCCAACAAAGAGGAGAACGGCATTTTCGGCCATATAACGCTTCAAATGGGGTGGCTTTTATACTCGCGTGATAACTATTGTTGTAGGAGAATTCGGCGAGAGGTAAGTGCTTGTCCCAAGCTTTTCCAAAATCAACAACACAAGCCCGTAACATGTCCTCTAAGGTTTGAATTGTGAGTTCACTTTGCCTATCGGTTTGAGGATGATATGCGGTGCTCATGTCTAAACGCATTCCCAACGCTTCTTGCAAGATACGCCAAAATCTAGAAACAAAACGGCCATCTCGGTTGGAGATAATCGATAAAGGTATACCGTGTCGGGCTACGATCTCCTTGATGTAAAGTTGTGCAAGTTTCTCCATTTTGTCGGTCTCCTTCATGGCGAGAAAGTGTGCGGATTTGGTGAGACGGTCAACAATAACCCAAATGGTATCATAACCGCCCGTCGTGTTTGGTAGTTTGGTGATAAAATCCATCGTTATCCTTTCCCACTTCCATTGCAGGATCTCGGGTTGTTGAAGTAGTCCGGACAGTCTTTGGTGTTCGGCTTTGACTTTGGAACATGTCAAACACTTGGAAACATAAGTAGCTACGTCCCTTTTGATGTTCGGCCACCAATATTGTTGTTTAAGGTCGTGTTACATCTTATTGGCACCAGGGTGAATCGAGTATCGTGACTTATGGGCTTCATCTAAAATAAGACTTCGTAGGTCTCCATAACTAGGCACCCAAATCCTTCCGGCGAAATATCGGACTCCGGTTTCCTTAGTTTCGAATCGAGAGACGAGAATGTTCAAGAGCTTGCGTGAAACGTTTTTATCCTTGAGAGCTTCATTTTGGGCTACCCGAATTTGGCTATTAAGGTTTGTGTGGATGGTGATGTTTAAGGCTCGGACACGAAGAGGCACCACTCTTTCTTTTCGACTTAAGGCATCGGCTACTACATTTGCCTTTCCGGGATGGTAACGAAGCTAGCAATCGTAATCGTTTAAGGTTTCAATCCACCTTCGTTGTCTCATGTTTAGTTGCTTTTGATCGAAGATGTATTGGAGACTTTTGTGATCGGTAAAGATAGTACTCTTGGTTCCATAAAGATAGTGTCTCCACATTTTAAGTGCAAAGACAACGGCTCCGAGTTCGAGATCATGTGTCGTGTAGTTTCGTTCATGAATTTTGAGTTATCGAGAAGCATAAGAAATGACTTTCGTTCGTTGCATCAACACACACCCAAAACCATGTTTCGAGGCGTCACAATACACAACAAAATCATTGTTGCCTTCGGGAAATGACAAGATAGGAGCGGTGGTTAGCTTTATTTTCAAGATTTGAAATGTGGATTCTTGTTCGGTCGCCCAAACGAATTTCTTTCCCTTGTGAGTTAACGCGGTTAGAGGACGAGCAACCAAAGAGAAATCCTTGATGAATCTACGATAGTATCAGGCGAGACCCAAGAATTGACGAATGTGAGTAGGAGTAGTAGGAGTCTCCCATTTACTAATGGCTTTGATTTTTGTTGGATCGACTTTAATACCTTGGTCACTTACAACATGACCAAGAAATTGAACTTCCTTTAACCAAAATTCACACTTGGAGAATTTGGCATAGAGTCGTTCTTGTCTTAAAAGTTCAAGCACAAGTCGGAGGTGTTCCTCGTGTTCTTCTTCACATTTAGAATAAACCAAAATATCATCGATGAACACGATAACGAATATGTCAAGATACGGTTTGCACACGCGGTTCATAAGATCCATGAACACCGCCGGTGCGTTAGTGAGACCAAATGGCATGACAAGGAATTCATAACTACCATAACGAGTTTGGAAAACAGTTTTGGAGATATCTTCCCCTTTAACCCTTAGTTGATTATAACCCGAGCGGAGATCGATTTTCGAATATACACAAGACCCTTGTAGTTGATCAAAGAGGTTATCGATGCGAGGAAGAGGATATCGGTTCTTAACCATCAATTTGTTTAGTTCATGATAATCAATGCACATTCGTAGGGATCCGTCTTTCTTTTTAACAAACAAAATTGGAGCACCCCAAGGTGAATGGCTAGGTTGGATAAAACCACGATCAAGTAGTTCTTGGATTTGACTTTGCAATTCTTGCATTTCAGATGGAGCGAGTCTATATGGTGCACGTGCTACGGGTGCGGCTCCCGGAATAAGATCGATTTGGAATTCAACTGGTCGATGAGGTGGAAGACTCGGCAATTTGTCGGGAAATACATCGGAATAGTCACTAACAATTGGCACATCATCGATGTGCTTCTCATCGGACTCGACTTTCTTGACGTGAGCAAGGATCACAAAACAACCCTTACATAGTAGTTTTCTAACTTTAATGCATGAAACGAGGTTGAGTCCGGTGCAACTCTTATCGCCATAGACGATCAAAGGTTCACCATTCTCGATAGGAATTCGGATGGCGTTAAGATCACAAAGAATGTGAGATTTCATTTTGGCTAGCCAATTCATACCGATTATTACATCGAAGCTTCCTAGTTCCATGGGTATCAAGTCAATTTCAAACTCATTACCCAAAATGTTTAACGTACACCCCCGGTAATATGTGTCGGCACTCAATAGTTTTTCGTTGGCCACTTCAATGGTATAAGTGGTATCTAGTGGAAGTGGTGGAGTGTTAAAAGAATGAGTCAAAGTCTTAGATACAAAACTCTTATCAGCACCCGAATCGAATAAACAAGTAACATAAGTGTTGTTGAGGAGAAACGTACCCGTGACTAATTCATTGTCATCTCGGGCTTCCTCGGTGTTAATGTTGAAAGCTCGTCCGTGTGTGTTGATGTTGGCTTTCTTCTTCGGACATGCATTTCTAAAATGACCTGTTTGGCCACATTCATAACAAGTACCCGGTTTTGGTGCATTGGGCACCTTTTGAGCGACGGGGGCGGCACTTCTACAATCGTTGGCCACATGAACACCCCTTTGGCATCGGTGGCAAAATAGATTGCTACATTCACCATAGTGGTGTTTGTGGCATTTGTTGCAAAAGGGTTAATTTCTGCCATAACTTTTCTTGGCGTCGGAGGTGAAAGGCTTTTTGGTGAAGTTGTTGTTGTAGTTGTTGCTTGATTGGGGGGCTTCCCATTTTCTTTTGTTGCTGCCCGATTTATCCTCGGTCTTAGGTGCCGGAACTACGATTTCGTCAACCGTTTCGATCAATTGGCGGGCCATGTTCAAGGCTTGTTGTAGGTTAGCGGGTTTGGATGACATCACTCCTTGTTTGATGCTCTTTGGAAGACCATCCATATAGAGTTCAACCCTTTGAGATTCGGGGTTCACGAGGTTGGGACTCATCAAGGATAGCTCGGCGTATCGTTGATTGTAGGCCTTGAGATCGTTTCCGACCGCCTTTAAAGTTCTTAGCTCTTGTTCGAGCTTTCGGGTTTCTTCACGAGGGAAAAATTCGACGATCATCCTTTCCCTTAAACCGGCCCAAGAGAGGGCATGAGCTTCATCGGTACCCACCGATTGTACATACGTATTCCACCACGTGAGGGCGATACCGACAAAGGTGTGGGTGAAATATTTGACTTTATCTTGGTCTCGACAACCGCTTATGCTAAAAACGGCTTCCGTTTGTTCGAACCATCGAGTGAGTACAACCGGTCCCCCAGTTCCATCAAAGGTGTGAGGTTTGCACCCCATGAAGGCTTTGTAGGAGCACCCTTCGCTTGAGTTACCGGTCCCTTGATTGTTGTTGTTGTTATCGTTATTGTTATTGTTGTTGGTGGAGTGATCGGCCATGGCCGCCTCTACGGCGGTGGCTACCATTCGTTGTAGAGCTTGTTCGGGTGTCTCATGGCGTGGCACATGACGAGGAGGCATTATTCCTTCAAAACACAAGAATACCGTTGATTAGTATTCTTAATAATACTAACCTAGATATGGAATAAGGATAGAGAGAAATTTTCCTTGACTTGCCTTAAATTCTTTATGTCATAATGTCGGAATGTTCATATGAGTCACCGTAATATAATCCCGGAAATTATATTACCCTAATTCATATGTGCATTCGACACTAATTCATATAGTCAAGGTGGCGCGTCAATTAAATCAAGTAACGTGAGATTAAGATTGAATAAGAATTAGATATGATAGACGAGTTCGAGTATAATGCACAAGTAGTCAAGTAATTCCTACTTCAAGTCTATATGCCGGTTGTAGTATAGACTCACCAATGTACCCTATGAATTGGGGTCGACACTAATGAACTCTAAATCCCTACAACCAATGCTCTGATACCATCTGTAGCAACCCGACCAAATCATGTTTGACGGCGCCGACTACTTAGGTCCCGTTGCGTGGTCATAAGTCTTTAACATGACGTTTGACCAAAATATGTCGCATTCATTTCATAAGTAAAAGGATGTTTCAAGTTTACAAATGTAGTTCAGAAGACTAGTTACATTACAATGTTTAATGTACAAATGAAACCTATGCGACACAATTTAAAGTAGTCAAAAGATGCTCCAACTATGCATGTATACTCGACATCCAAGCAAGTATCAAAAAGAGTGCGGAAGCATGTATCAAGTAGCCTTCAAGGACCTGAGAAAACATATAGAAAACTGTCAACGAAAACGTTGGTGAAATCATAGGTGTTTTAGTAAACGTTGCATTTGAACCACAAGATTTAATATAATATGATTATCAAAATCATTTGCATTCCAAAGTTGTTATTTGTTTCGCGGGCACCCAATTATCAAACTTAACGGTTTTGCACCCTTTGCGTAGTGTTAGAACATACACTAGACCCGAAAATATATTTCATCCGCTAACGGTAGCGAACCGTCCGAATGAGGCTCGTCAAGCCCATGTGATCACATAATATAAGTTCACGTTTACACCCTGCAAGTGTAACTAATGATAATTGAATTGAGGATTTTCTTTCAAACCCGTACGTCGAATGTTTGTTTTCATACTTGTGTTCAATGTGAAAAAGTATGATACGTATATGTTTCTCATCCCATAGTTTAAAGCATAAAAGTTATTTGAAAGATGGGACTATAATCTCACCTTGAGTGCACGTATGAAAAGTACTTCACAAAGTAATGTGTGCAAAGGATAATGCTAGTCTTGACCTAAACAAATAGGTCGTATCAATAACGGTAAACACGATAAGTCAAAAATGTTCAATTAGTCCTATGGCTCGTTACGACTCGATTATGTAGCATGTGAATCAAATTGTCAAGTTTCATGCAAGATACAAGTATAGAAACAAATTAGAAAGATTGCATAATCATTTGGTTAAGTTTGATAAAAAGTCAAACTTTGGTTGGTCAAAGTCAACAAAAAAGTCAACACGTTCGGGTCGGGTCCCTAACTATTTTTCTGAGGTTTTTATTCATATATAAGCATGTTAGAACAAGTCTCATGTGAATCGGAGGTCCATAGCGTGCTAAACATTTTTCGTATTTTGACCAAGGAGGTCAGAACCTGGACGTGACAAATGACGCGCCGCGACCAAGGGATGTCGCGCCGCGACACTTAACGTGTGCTGGTGCCTGGTTAGTTTCAATTGTTCAAGTCTTTTTCCGAACTTCAATCAAACACAAATCACAAACCGTAGACACTTATGACACGCATCTTATATCGTTGGAAAGGTAATTTGACAAAGAACACAACTAAACACATTTCACCAACCGAAAACATTATTTGCAATAATCGACTTTTCAAATCAAAAGATCAATCAATGCACACATTTAATGCTTCAAATTTTACAAGTGCACATTTATGATTCGGGCATTTAATGCATACATAAAACACACCGTTTTGTAGATAATCAAGCATACAATACAACTAACTACTTAATAACAATAATTCATGGCTTTCAATGCATTAAATGTTCACATTCAATTCTATCAAACCCTAACCAACAACATTAAAATCACTAATCATGTTTATGAAGTTTTCTAAAACAACCTACACATCAAATTGAAGCTAGTGATGTTAGGAACACATTTAATACATGCATTTATAGCATTTAACATCATTCAAACAACCAAATCACCAAATCAAACACACCAAAGTTTATGTTCATGCTAGTTACTTCAAATAACAAAATCGAACATATAAATCATATATTCATGTTAGACTTGAGCCATAAACGCTAACTAACAACTTTATAAGTTAAAAACATCAAGAACACAAAATCTAGTGATTTTAGAAAGTTACCCAAATGTAATGAAATCGGTATGGAATCGAAGAGGAAGTTGCAAGGATTCCAAATATGTAATTTGTTTTGCAAGACACCTGCTAGCTTGGATTTAGATGATGATTCTTGAAATGGAGAAATGAGAGAAAATTGGAAAGTATTGAAAGAAAAAGGAAAATGAAATGGAAAAGAAAGAGGAGGTGGGTTGACTAGTCAAATGCTAGTCACCTCTTTGGCATTTTGGCGAAACTAGTCCCTCGAGTTCGGTTGCGGGTGCGTGAATTACCTAAACGAGATATTTTTAAAACGCGTAACAATAGGAGATGTTATAAACATATAACGGAATTTAAATAGTTATACAGAAAAGTAAACGGAAAAAGGCGGGATGTTACAAAATGAAATTGATATTTACATGATTAAGTGTTTCCAACATGTTAAGCAATCAAACTTGTTAAGACTTGATTAATTGAAATAGGTTTCATATAGACAATTGACCACCCAAGTTGACCAGCGATTTACGAACGTTAAAAATTGTAAAACCTATATGATGACATACATATGGATATATATATAGTTAAAATGATATTATGATAAGTAAGTATCTCATTAGGTATTTTAACAATGTGTTATATACATAAAAATGAGACTATTGAATTAAGAAACTCGAAAAGATATATATAACGATTATCGTTATAACAACGTCTTATTAAATACATATGAATCATATTAAGATATTGATACACTATATCTAAACATGTTAAATGATAAGTAAACATATCATTAAGTGTATTAACAATGAACTACATATGTAAAAACAAGACTACTAACTTAAGGATTTAAAAATGAGACATATATGTAACGATTATCGTTATAACGACATTTAAATGTATATATATCATATTAAGATATATTAATACATCATAATATCATGATAATGTAATAATTTAACATCTCATTAGATATAATAAATAATGGGTTAACAACATTTAACAAGATCATTAACTTAAAGGTTTCAAAACAACACTTACATGTAACGACTAACGATGACTTAACGACTCAGTTAAAATGTATATACATGTAGTGTTTTTATATGTATTTATACACTTTTTAAAGACTTCAAGACACTTATAAAAGTACTTCTACTTAACAAAAATTCTTACAATTACATCCTCGTTCATTTTCATCAACAATTCTACTCGTATGCACCCATATTCGTACTCGTACAATACCCAGCTTCTAAATGTATGTACTATTGGTATATACACTCCAATGATCAGCTCTTAGCATCTAATGTGAGTCACCTAACCATGAAGGAACCTTCATTTGGCAACTAGCATGAATGATTACACAAAATTACAAACTAATGTGACCTTATATGGAGTACCTACATCACATTTTCAATCATCACCATAAACACTTTCATTTTTCAATTTTTATGCATCAAACTAAACTCTCTCAAGTGTTCTTCCATTGTTTTAAGTGTTCTTCATCATCTTCATCAAAATCTAGCTCAATCTAGTTCATAAATCCATACATAGACCAAGTTACAAAACAACTACTCAAGAACACACCAACAACACTTCCAAGTTTGCTAGCTTACTTTCAATCTTGCAAATCCATTTCAAGTGATCATCCAATCTCAAGAAATCTTTCTTATTTACAGTAAGATATCTTTCTAATTCAAGATAATACTCATACTCAAACTTTGATTCAATTTCTATAAGTATAACAATCTTATTTCGAGTGGAAATCTTACTTGAACTTGTTTTCGTGTCATGATTTTGCTTCAAGAACTTTCAAGCCATCCAAGGATCCTTTGAAGCTAGATCTATTTTTCTCATTTTCAGTAGGTTTATCCACAAAATTTTAGGTAGTAATGATGTTCATAACATCATTCGAATCATATATATAAAACTATCTTATTCGAAGGTTTAAACTTGTAATCACTAGAACATAGTTTAGTTAATTCTAAACTTGTTCGCAAAAAAAGTTAATCCTTCTAACTTTACTTTTAAAATCAACCAGACACATGTTCTATATCTATATGATATGCAAACTTAATGATTTAAAACCTAAAAACACGAAAAACACCGTAAAACCGGATATACGCCGTCGTAGTAACACCGCGGGCTGTTTTGGGTTAGTTAATTAAAAACTATGATAAACTTTGATTTAAAAGTTGTTCTTCTGCGAAAATGATTTTTCTTATGAACATGAAACTATATCCAAAAACCATGGTTAAACTCAAATTGGAAGTAAGTATGTTTTTCAAAATGGTCATCAAGACGTCGTTCTTTCGACTGAAATGACTACCTCTTATAATATTGAATTGTAACCTGTATTTCCGACTATAAACTTATACTTTTTCCGTTTAGATACATAAACTTAAGTTCAATATGAAACCATAGAAACTTGAATCACTCAAAATGGATTTAAAACGAAGAAGTTATGGGTAAAACAAGATTGGATAATTTTGCTTGTTGTAGCTACGTGAAAATTGGTAACAAATCTATATTAATCATATCCTAGCTAACTTATATTGTATAATACATATATTCTAATATATTATGTAATCTTGGGATACCATAGACACGTATACAAATGTTTTGACATATCATATCGACCCATGTATATATATATTATTTGGAACAACCATAGACACTCTATATGCAGTAATGTTTGAGTTAGCTATACAGGGTTGAGATTAATTCCAAAAATATATATACTTTGAGTTGTGATCTAGCCTGAGACGTATATACACTGGGTCGTGGATTGATTCAAGATAATATATATATCGATTTATTTCTGTACATCTAACTGTGGACAACTAGTTGTAGGTTACTAACGAGGACAGCTGACTTAATAAACTCAAATCATTAAAACGTAATAAAAATGTTGTAAATATATTTTGAACATAATTTGATATATATGTACATATTTGTTATAGGTTCGTGAATCGACCAGTGGCCAACTCTTACTTCCCGACGAAGTAAAAATTTGTGAAAGTGAGTTATAGTCTCACTTTTAAAATATAATATTTTTGGAATGAGAATACATGCAGTTTTATAAATGTTTTACGAAATAGACACAAATAATTGAAACTACATTATATGGGTGAATGATCGAAGCCGAATATGCCCCTTTTGCTTGGTAGCCTAAGAATTAGTAAACCGATCTACTAATTGATGCGAATCCTAAAGATAGATCTATTGGGCCTAACGAACCCCATTCAAAGTACCGGATGCTTTAGTACTTCGAATTCGTTTTTTATCATGTCCGGTGGATTTCCCGGAATGATAGGGGATATTCTTATATGCATCTTGTTAATGTCGGTTACCAGTTGTTCACCATATGAATGATTTTTATCTCTATGCATGAGATGTATATTAAAATATGAAATCTTGTGGTCTATTATTACGATTTGATAAATATATAGGTTAAACCTATAACTCACCAACATTTTTGTTGACGTTTAACGCATGTTTATTCTCAGGTGATTATTAAGAGCTTCCGCTGTTGCATGCTAAAATATGGACAAGATTCGGTGTCAGCATGATTGTATAATATTTGTTTAAAACTGCATTCGAGATTTACTTTGTTGTAACATATTAATATTGTAAACCAATATGTATTGGTAGTGTGTAAGTGTGATATTTTTAGATTATCATTTCTTAATAATCTAGGTGGTGTCTTTTTTAACCTTGTCGATAAAATAAAGGTTATGTTTTGTTTTAAAAACGAATGCAGTCTTTGAAAAACGTCTCATATAGAGGTCAAAACCTCGCAAAGAGATTAATTAATATGAAACGTTTATAATCGATATAAACAGGACATTTCACACTTATCGATGACCAACAGTTATATCCCAACCTAAGATTCGATCATTGTTGGACAGAATACCCAAAATTTCAAAAGAACATGCACATTCTTTACCGCAAAAATATTGAAATGCCTCGGGTAATCGATTGGGAGCCTTTGGAAGCGGTTCACCTAGCCAAACTGTTTAGGGATTTACTAGTCCAGATGTATGGTAGCTCTACATTTAACGATTGGATCCGCTTATTTACTACACGTAGAACTATATATAGAGAATAGTGTGTTGAATTGCTTAGCACTATAGAGTTGAATAATGAAGTTACTATGATAGGAGATAAAAGTTTTATTAGATTTCTTTTAGGAGGTACAATGTATAGAATGTCCATGTTGGACATGGCTAGAGCTCTATTAATCTACACCCCCGCTGAGATTATTACACCTGATTGTAATAGTTTAATTACTGAAGGTGAAAGAGTAGATAGGAATTTTGACGCTAACGCCATATAGAGGCGTATGTCAAGATTTAGGGAATTTTCGCGGGGTGGAAGACACTCCTACTTAAATATTGATAGAGCAGAGCTCCGGGTAATACATAGATTCTTAGCGAACTCGATTACACAAAGGGGTAGAAATAAGGAAAAAATGACCTTAAACGATTTATTTTACCTTAAGTGTATTCGAGACCCGAGGAGCTTTGTTAACATTCCTTATTGCGTAGGCCACTATTTATCTAAAGTGGTTGAGGGTATGCAAGCGGGAAATATTATAGGGGGTGGTATTTTTGTTACTCTCATTGGAGAGTACTTAGGTGTAGATAAAGAACATGGGGTCCGATGTTAGAGATTGAGGAACAAGCCGTGAGCATAGGCTTGCAGGTTTATCAGGGTGCAAAGGTACTAAAACGGAGGCACAATATGCCAATACCATATCATGGCACCTATCCACAGGTAGAGAGGGGTTCGGATGAGGAGATGGAGGAAGTAGATGACATTATGGATGTCATTAGGGATAGTTATACTGATGTCTTCCAGCATGTAAATGAGGTGGAAATGAATTACCAGGCTAGGCATCATCAGTATGAGCAGTGGAGAGCCGCGAATGAGTATGAGAACTCCAGGCGACGCCAACACGATAGCTGGCAAGTTCATCAGCACCAAATCATGAGCCAGCTATCATATCAGGGTAAAACAGTGCACTTTCAAAGAATGGCATTAAGCTCAGCAAAAGCAACTAATTTTGACTACAAGATGCAAAATATATGTCATATAACAACTGCAGGAATGAACAAATGATGTGCACCATTTATCATTCAAACAAACAACAATATTTTTGGAAACATTGGTAAAATTTAATCATTTTTCTACGCTAATCACCCTCAATAATTTAAATTGTTACTGATTTCTTGCAAATTAGGGCATTGCAAGATCTTAAGTGTGGGAAGGGATTAAATTCTTTCGGTTTTAATTTTTTTTTTATACACTTGGTTTAATAGCCACCGTTAAACTTTACTAGTAACGCAGTAGTTGTATTAGAATCTAGTGCTCTCTGATAATAAAGAACAAGCCTACTCTTATATACTAACTACCCACTTCTAGTAAAATTTTGAAAAATTTCAACTAAATGAACTCAAAATCATGTTTATACATATTTATGAACGATAAAACTAGGTGTTAACACCGAAATTATTGTTACCTTGGAAAGGACATAAATTGAAAAACAACCCAAAACGCTTGAATTCATTTAAAATGGAATAGAAGAGAATAAAAAGATAAAGCGAAAAAAAATAAAAGCCAAGTGTGAGAAAAATTTACCAAGCTATTTAGAACATATATCACATATTTTTGTACAAATAATTGAAGATACTTTTGTTTTGGACAATATTAATCAGTTTTACTCAGTTTATTGTAATATAAATGGAATTTAAAAGGAAGTAAAGTCTTTCGAGAAAAAGATACGCGCTTCTTGATTTAGGTCAGGAAGTTGTCTTCCAGACCAGTTGTAGAGTCTACGAAAAACCTTAAAAAGTTTTCTCGAAAATCAGCTAGAAATCCACGGACCTCAGCATCAAACAGGGTTGCCAAGTGGTCAGACTTATCCTAACCATGAGATCTGTCTCGTACAATGGGGGGCACCGTGCAAATGAGCTTATAAGACTAATGAATCAAATCCCCAGAAAGGATAATCTCCTTAAAGATCAAAAATCAGCTTTTAAGCCTGATATTACTCAATCCTTGAGATTGACCTTAAAGATTGAGAATTCAAACTCATGGAATTTGATGATATCTAAACTCAAGCTTGAACGAGAAAATATTTTGATCAAAATTACAAACCGATTTATTTTCTGAAAAACCCATTTTCAATGCGTTCATTACCATTGAACGTAAAATCCTAAGAATTCACCGAAATTCATTAGGTCACCTGAACTAAATCGGGTATCACTGTAAGAACGGTGGTTGCATAGAATGGTCGAAGAAAGGACCTTGTGCCAGACCGAAAAACTATAGGGTGATCTTTACTATTGCTCCTACAAAGGATAGTAATTGCATCCGACAAGTTGAGGACCATAATCAAATGCATGTCATTAGACATTGCCTTAACAGTTGCTTGTTCAACGCTTTCCTTTACAACCGGACGATAGTTTACCGAAAGGTAATATACGGAGCAAGTATACTGGACATGTTGCTTTCCTAATACAAGGTTAGCAAGTGGGTGACACAAAACCATAAGTTTTGAGCTAAAATTTTCAAATCTGAAACCTACAAAACCCACAAAAATATTTTGCAAACACCGGTGAAGGGTTATTCCGAAAAACTTATCTAGGGTAAAAGCTAGATTGAATTTTCAAAAGATCAAATGTTTTCATAAAGATCCAATTTCCTAAAGGATCTAAATTTTCATAGTCATGTAGGACTGTAAACCACATCGTTACTACCATTGTTCAGACCGCCATATCAAAATCACTGATGTACAAAGTGTGAAGAATAAAGAAGTGATTCTAGTAAAGTTATATTCAAGTTCTATATTGCTCGAGGACAAGCAACGCTCAAGTGTGGAAATATTTGATAATGCTAAAAACGAACATATATTTCATAGCATTATCCTTCAAGAAAGACAAGCTTTTAGTTGCAATTGTTCTATTTACAAGTAATATTCGTTTAAATAATAAAAGGTGAAGACAAAAGACAGATTCGATGATTTGAAGATGTAAATGACCAAAAAGCTAAAAAGTACAAAGTACAATCCAAGTGGTTCAAATTATTGATGAGAAACGTCCAAAAATTACAAGAGTACAAGCCGCAAAACGCAAAGTACAAGATATCTAATCGTACGAAAGGACGTTCGAAAATCCAAAACCAGGACATGAACCAACTATCAACGTGTGACGCAACGGAGCTAAAATTACAAGTCAACTATGCACATGAATATAATATAATATAATATATATAATTATATAAAATTATATATATTATATTATATTATTAAAAACCGTCGACAAATAAGAAAACAAAAGATTGTGAGCTGTCCCAAGTCACCATACGATCGCATGGCCTAGAAGAGCAATTTCCATGCGATCGCATGGCCTCAAAGATGTGGACAGGTCCTATAAATTGCAAGTTTGTGCGGCGAGTTTTAAACACCTTCATTCACTGATCTCTTACTCTCTCTCAATTATATTTATATTTATTTTATAATTATAATTTTAATATTAAGTTAATAATAATAAGGTTATAGTGGCGAATGTTTAAAGTTTGTAAGTCGAAATTCTGTCCGTGTAACACTACGCGATTAATACTCATTGTAAGTTATGTTCAACCTTTTTAAATTAATGTCTCGTAGCTAAATTATTATTTTGTTTATTTAAGCTGAAGTAATCGTGATGTTGGACTAAATATTAAGACTGTGTTATTGGGCTTTGGACCATAATTGGGGTTTGGACAAAAGACCAACACTTGTGGAAATTGGACTATAGACTATTAATGGGCTTTATATTTGCTTAACTGAATGATAGTTCGTTAATTTAATATAGAGATTTATAATTTGAGGTAATTATAAATAACCACATACACTCGATCGGACACGATGGGTGGGGTATTTATAAATACTAATAATCGTTCATTTGACCGGACACGAGGATGGATTAATAGTCAATGGACTCATTAAAACAGGGGTGGATTACATACAAGGACACTTGGTGTAATTGTTAATAAAGTATTAAAACCTTAGATTGCACACAGTCGATACTTTGGTGTAATCATTAACAAAGTATTAAGACCTTGTTACAGTTTAAGTCCCCAATTAGTTGGAATATTTGACTTCTGGTATAAAGTTAATTTGAAGAGGACACTCGCACTTTATATTTATGACTGATGGACCATTATGGACAAAAACCATATGGACGTATCAAATGATCCAGGACAAAGGACAATTAACCCATGGTAATAAATTAAAATCAACACATCAAACATCATGATTACGGAAGTTTAAATAAGCATAATTCCTTTAATTTATATCTCATCATATTTTTATTTACCGTCATTTTATTTATCGTACTTTAAATTATTGCACTTTTAATTATCGTACTTTTATTTATCGCACTTTTATTTATCGTCATTTACTTTACGCTTTAAATTAAGTTATATTTATATTTAATATTTTAAATTAGGTTTTAATTGTGACTTAAGACATAAAATCGACAAACCGGTCACTAAACGGTAAAAACCCCCTTTTATAACAATAATAATATTACTTATATATATATATATATATATATATATACAAATATAGTTTAAAATAAATATAGCGTTAGACTCAGCTAGCTCCCTGTGGAACGAACCGGAGTTACTAAAAACTACACTACTCTACGATTAGGTACACTGCCTATAAGTGTTGTAGCAAGGTTTAGGTATATTCCTTTCAATAAATAAATAAATAACTTGTGTAAATTGTATCATATTTTATAGTATTTCGTAGAAAAATATAATCTATTTCGTATTACACCTCGCACACATCATCCATCCATCTACGTTGACGATAATTCAAATCTCGTTGGTCAAAAAGATATTTTAAACTCTCGTGATTCGAATAAATCGTACACTTGACACCATAAAAGTAGTGGCGCCAAATTTTCAACGCATACACCACCGCCGTCAATTCAAGATCATGAGTCGGGTATCTCTTTTCGTGTTCCTTCAGTTGTCGAGAGGCATAAGCGATGACTTTACCCTGTTGCATTAGAACATACCCCTACCCATTTAACGAGGCATCACAATAAACCGTCATATCTTCTACACCTTCAGGCAACACTAGCACCGGAGCTTGACACAACTTCTCTTTCAACAATTGGAAAGCGATCTCTTGCTCATTTTCCCAATTAAATCTCGCATTCTTTCTCGTCAACTTCGTCAATGGAGAGGCAATCTTAGAAAATTCTTGGATAAACCGATGATAGTAACCGGCCAATCTGAGAAAACTTCGAATTTCCGTAGGCGTAGTCAGTTGTCCCCAATTCTTCACCGTCTCTATCTTCCCCAGATCTACTTGAATACCTTCTTTATTAACAATATGGCCAAGGAATTGTACTTCCCTTAGCCAAAATTCACATTTGGAAAGTTTAGCATACAACTTCTCCTTCCGCAACGTCTTCAACACTTCACACAAATGGTGTTCATGTTCCTTCATACTCTTAGAATAGACAAGTATGTCGTCAATGAACACAATTACTGAGTTGTCCAACATAGGTTGGCACACTCGGTTCATAAGATCCTTGAATGCCACCGGTACATTCGTAAGACCGAAGGGCATAACCACAAATTCAAAATGCCCGTAACGAGTTCGAAAGGCCGTCTTCTCTATATCTTCCGCACGAACCCGCATTTGGTGATAACCGTACCGTAAGTCAATTTTAGAAAAATACGTCGCACCTTGGAGTTGGTCAAACAAATTGTCAATCCGAGGCAATGGATAACAATTCTTGATGGTCACCTTGTTTAACTCTCGGTCGATGCACATCCGCATACTACCATCCTTCTTCTTCACGAATAAAACCGGAGCGCCCCAAGGCGAAGCACTCGGTCGGATAAAACCCTTTTCAAGCAACTCTTGAGTTTGATTTAACAACTCTTGCATTTCCGTCGGCGCTAAACGATAAGGATTTTTAGCAATAGGGGTAGCCCCCGGAACCAACTCAATGCGAAATTCAACTTTTCTTTCCGCCGGAACACCCGGTAACTCATCTGGAAAAACGTCTTCGAATACATTAACCACTGGAATTTCACGAATGGATGGTGGCTCGTCACGAGTATCAACTACATGGGCAAGAAAAACCATACCACCACTATTAAGAAAACGTCGAGCCCGTGCATAAGTGCATAATGGTACGAGTCTCCTACGCTTATCGCCATGAATGATTAACTCTCCCCCACTTGGGGTCTTTACACGAATGAGCTTTTTGTGGCATGCAATATCGGCTCTATAACGATCGAGCTAATCCATACTAACAACAATATCAAACTCACCCAAAGTCATCGGAATGAGATCAATTTTAAACGTTTCGGTGCCAAACACAACATTACAATCTTTACAATCATCAACACCTAGCACCGTCTTGCCATCCGCTATTTTGACTTCTACCGGATGACTTAACTTAGCTAACGGTTTATTAAGTTTAGGCACAAATCTCGGAGATACAAACAACAAATTAGCACCACTGTCAAAAAGTATCCTTTCCGGATTAGAGTTAACCCTAAAAGTACCTGAGACAACTTCATTGGATTGCTTGGCCTCATCATTGGTCATCAAATAATTTCGCCCCTGTGCTGTACCCGCCGCTTTTTCCAACTTCTTAACTTGAACACCCCGCAACTCGGGACATTCCGTCCTTCGGTGCCCTTCCTTTTGACAATTGTAGCAAGCGAGCTTTGGTGTTGAAGATGAGTTTGTACAATCACGAGCCATGTGTCCTTGTCGTCTACAATTATAACATTTGGGTCAATAACCCCCAGACGCACCCTTCTTCACACTACCAACACTCTCACTCGCACCCTTACTTTTCTTGTTGGAATGACTAGTAGCTTCAAAATTCCTTTTGCCAAAAGTAAAGCCACTCTTTTTCAAAACGGGCGACTCAAAACGTTAGCCATGTCAAACAACTCATCAAAAGTTTTCACCGAGTTCCTACTAATCTTCTCTTTGTAGTTGTCATTCAAGGTTCGATAGAAATCTTCCTTCAACATGTGATCATTCCCGACATACTCCGGGCAAAATTGGGTCTTTGATAAGAAAGTGGACTTGAGAGTGTTCAAGTCCATCGACCCTTGCCTCAAAGCACGTAACTCGTCCTTAAGCCTTGAAAGATTGGTCGAAGTTCAGTACTCCTTGAAAAATTCTGTTTTGAATTCATCCCACGTGAATTCCATACATTGTTCCTCACCATAAAGCAGAATCTTTTCATCCCACCACATTTTGGCATCACCCCTTAACATGCTACTTCCGTACCTCGTCTTCTTATCGAGAGGGCATTCACAAGTATGAAAACCCCCTCCATATTGAAGATCCAACGGGCACTCTTAAGTGGGTCCCGTTCACCTTCGAATGTGGGAGGTTGAGCATCTTTGAAATTCTTATAATAGAAATCCCGCCTTCCAACATTATCTTCGTGAAGAACAACCTTAACTTGTTTCTTGACTAGATTAACTACTTGCTCGTCAATCGAATCTAAGAACATCTTCTTAATGTCCTCCAAAAAGGCCGCGTGACGCCTTTGCATAATGGCCTTAACTTTGGCCTTGAACTCGGAGTCCTCACTCGTACCTCCGTCATTGGTGTCGTGTCCGTTTCTCATCTTCATTCTATAAAACGGAATAGATTAAACAACGAGACGAAAAGACATGACATAAATATACACATACACCTCACCGCCCCATCTTGCTCAACAATCGTCGTACATCGCTCGTTTGCCATGATTTGAACCCGTAACAATGGTAGCTAGTCATTGTTATGCGAGCACGTCGCATTAACTTGCTAGTACAACGTCTATCTCGCTTGATGTTTGCAAATACAACACAAAACAATTAGCGCAAGGTTAGTTCACATAAACCTAGGCACTAACCAATCCCGGTCCGACCCGTCTCCTACAAGTCCCGCATAAAATGCATACACAATAAAGTCTAAGTCTAGGCACCTATCTCAAGTCGCCTAAATCCCTTAGACCATGCTTTGATACCACTTGTAATGACCCAACCCGTTATACATCGTAAAACAAATTTTTTTTTAAAAGGGACAGGCCAAGCCTGTCAGGCAATTCCCGCGGCGCGGTTCATCTGGCCGCGGCGAGGCCCACGCTGGGAGTTGGAGGTTAGGGACCATCAAAAAGCTGTTACCAGAATGCACTCAAACTCGCGGGGAGCCCCAAAGGGGTCGCGGCGCGGCACAACCCTGGACCTGATTCTGACTTGTTAAAAATTATACAACACCATATTTAAATGGTAATCGACAAACATCAACGCAAGACTTTCTGCCGTGAAAATAAATAAAGTTTACGTGTTTTAACAACCACAATTCGAGTATTTGACCACCGAGCTCCATACGCTCACTTACAAATCAAATATACGTTTCGACCGACAAGTTTAGTTACCTAACAAAAACCCGAGCATGGTGTTTGGGGTTAAACTACCCACATTAAGGAGCCCGCTGGTCCAAGCAAATACCCTTGCCTTTATCCACGCCGGAGCCTAAAAATGTAAACAACGAGAGGGGTAAGCAAAACGCTTAGTGAGTGCAATAAGTATACACATGCATATATAATATACCTACTTGCTACCACCTACTCACATACCACAAACATTCTAGTAATATAATATTAGCATACGAACTCCAAGTATAAAGCTAATAACCTCCATTACCGCAACTAGCATAAACAATAGCATATACTCCAAAATATAATATGCTACACTACAATAAATGCACCAACTATATGGTTAACCATACTCGCGTCACGGTACTACCGGCTCCGTGGTTCACACCATACGTAATGCTATAACGCTACCGGCTCCTTGGTTCACGCCACTACGCATCTGAGGCATACTCTTTTATAGTGTTACCGGCTCTTTGGTTCACACTTTGGTGTTACTGGCTCCGTGGTTCACACCTCATTTTATAGTGCTACTGGCTCCATGGTTCGCACTTTGATGTTACCGGGTCCGTGGTTCACATCACCATACATTTACCATGATGCCACCGGCTCCGTGGTTCACATCATAGCATACTCGCTCACACTATGGCACTTCCGGCTCCATGGATCATCCCATAGCATACAAATAAATATACTATATACATACATGCATAAATATCCCACTCACCTTAATGCCTAGGTGATGATTATGCAAATCCGCAAGCTTCAAAGTGAAGTACCTAATACATTAAGTACACATTCAATACACCATACTATTTGGACTAGACACCAACATTTACCACTTGGCATTTAATGACCCATTTGCATTAAATGACCCATTTACACCAAAACCGCCCAATTAAGATCAAGACTTATCATAAATCACTAAAGGCTAGTGATTAAAGTCCCATATCACCAACTAACACAAACTTCGGGTATTTCATACCCATCTTACCCAACTAGGTCAATTATTACCCATTTGACCCATTTTAACATCAAGACTTATAATTTGGTCAAACTTGAACCCATTAACAATCTTTCACCAACCCACAAGTGTATTAGCGATTTACAACACAATTAACACTTACAAACACCAAATCACAAGACCAAACCCTAGATTACAAACCTTAAGGTTTCCATACACCAATTTAACCCATATTCAGCCATTTAACCCCCAAATGGGTCTTACAAGCCTTAAATGAACGAACCCTGGCCATAAATCAAATTAAACTCAAAATACAGAGTTAAGACTTACCAACACTATCACAACGTAGCTAGAGACGTAGGGAATAACTTAAACGCTTGCACTTTAACTCGAAACAAGCTTCTTCCTTCTTTATTTGAGCTTTCTCTCTCTTAAATGGGTTCTCTCTCTAAAATTGAAGTGGAGGGGATAAGGTTGGTGTGAGAGGAGTAAACGACACCTTTGAACTGATCTTGTGGCCTTAAATCTGTTCACCATGGGAAAATACCAAAATGCCCCTCTTTATTTTTAAATAGAACAAGGGATTTTCGTCAGGCCCCAGCCGCGCCGTGGGCCAATTGGCCGCGCCGCGGCCCAACACTGAAACTGAAGGTCGCCAGCAATTTAATATATACAATATGTACAAACCGGTTTCGGGTCTTACAATTTGTTTCTTTTATATTACTTGTTTAATAAAAATGCAAAATAAAAAATGTCACATATTATAAATTAAATAAAAACGCATTTAATTAATACCATTACTAATAAAAAAATATATAATTAAGAATTTGAAAAACATACAATAAGCATTAAACTTAAACATTACGTAAACTGTTAAATACCCGTGTATTATCGGGTATGAGTTTAATTACCCATTTAAAGGGTTAGGACGCCCCCTGTTTATTTTCTAGTTTCTGTTCACCCTTCTTCCCTCTCGTTCGTGACTTTTTCCTAACCATGAACCATAGTTTAATTTTAATGAAGATGATGATTAATCCAAGCTCCAAAATCAGATTTCTTGCATACATCTAGCAACAAGGTTTGTTCCCCCTCCATTTTTTTTAATCAGCAACGCCCATGTCTTTTCTCGTTTCAATCGAACGGCACACCACCAAACGCCGCCAAGTGACACCGCGATACGGGTGGCTCCGGCGTTTCTTCGATGCCACATCGCTAAGAAACAGCGTGTCTTTTGCCCAATACAAATGTTCTTAATGCTCAGTTAGTTCTGAGAAGGGACCATACATGTACTATTCTTAAAATATGTGACCAACTATTATTAATTTAAACCTTAGGTCTCATTTTAATTTCTGGTACAAATTTTAAGGATCAATAGTGAAATTTTTTCTACTAGAAAACATTTGTAACAAAATATCCCGAATAAGTTATTTTGTACGAACTACATTTTATTTAATTTCTGGTACAAATTTTAAGGATCAATAGTGAAATTTTTTCTACTAGAAAACATTTGTAACAAAACAAGCAAATGGCCAACGCGCTCCGCGGCATATGAAAAGCTTTTTGTTATACATTACTATATGTTTTCAATTAAAATATTGTAATGTTAATAAGTAACATTTTTTTTCACTTGTGTACCTAAAATTCATGCTAAAACAGTTTACTTTGTGATTAATTTCGCCGTACAAAAACCCGATGGAACAATCACCGACGCAAAGAAGGAAGCAACATGTTCGATTTTCTCCGTAAAGTTGTTTTTTTCCTTTTGCAATATAAGACTTCCTATGTTAAAGATATCAAATAATCAAATTATGTCCTATAAAGAGATTCATGCAAAGATTAGTATCGTCACTCACTTTCCATAATGATATAACAATCTGTGATTATAAGAGAATGAGACAGCCAAAATCAAATCTTTATCACAAAGTCTTATTAGTTATTATTTATTTTATTATTATAAATGTAATAAAAAAAGGTAAAAAATTCCACAAACAGAAACAAAAATATTACAAAATATTACCTGTAGGATATGCAGAATTCTTATCCCAACGTGATTTACATATACAAACAGTGTAAACGTGATTTACATATACAAACAGTGTATCCAGTAGCTAAAAGTCCATCAATAATAATCTTTTAGCTAATTTCACCTTTCCTGTTGCAATAACACTTGACTAACCAATAAGGATAAAAATGTCATTTACAAAGTTATCTATCAACAAAAAAACACACCGCAGGTACCTGAAGAGACGGAGATGAATGACAAAAAATGTAAATTAAAATAGATAGCATAATCATCCCCCTGACTCCATGAACTCCACTAAAGCAGCGCCGATGGAGTTATAAACAGCCTTATTAGAAAGAAGACGAACATCATGTTGGTTAATAGGATTTGAATGCCGGATAAACCTTTGAATCGTGTAGTCACTTTCGCGATAAAGTATTTCGACCCTATACATGATTGCCTTAGGGTTACACGAAATCTTTATTCGGGATAAGACAAAGGCACAACTCCAATATAGGCAATTAAAATTGAAGTCAAGAACATAGATAATTTGTATATTGTGGATGATCAATTTTTCATCATCTTGAAATGGGAGACAAATACTCTTATTTATAGATTATGAAAGGTTATACATTTTGGCTCAAAAGTACCATGAATGGTCACACCTTTTGGCTAAAAGGTGTCCATGAATGGTTATAACTTTTAATGAAAAGGTGCCATGAATGGTTACACCATTCCATGAAATCTTACACCATTTCATTAAGGTTTACACCATTTCATGAATAGTTGTGTCTTTTGGCCAAAAAGACACCAACTAACAAACACAACCTTTCAATTATATGACTCTAGTTAGCTTAAACAAGCGTGTACTCCACACTCTCCTAACTTGTTATAGAGCTTAACTAGAAATCCATTTGTCTCAAGTAAATCACCTTATCACACAAAATGTCTGATGACACTAAAATCACCAACAATCCCCCCCATTTTAGTGTAATCTTTAGATTTACTTAATAACTTGAACAAACACACAAACTAATGCGTAAATGGAAATGTTCGTGAAGAATTGAATTTCCACTTAGTATATTATTTACGAGAATTCGAAAATCAGGGTGTTCGTGAAGAATTGAACCCTTCAATTCATTTGAAAACTATAAAATAATATACACATCAGTTTCTTACATTTCTCTAATGTTCATCTTGACGCTTTTATAAGCCATGCGTCCATATCCTTTCATGAGTATATAGGAAGCCAAGTCCAAGCTTCTTTGAAGCGGCAAACTTCATACTCACATAGGTAACTCTTTTCCGTCTTGCACCCGCATATGCAATTTTTCAAAAGAGGCATTAAGAAGTTTAACTTCAACCTACTCCACTTACGGGTCTAAACACATATTTTGGGATCAGAATATTTATGTGTTTCAATCTTCAGAAAGTAAGCTTACCTCATTGAATTCAGCTTCTAGCGTTGTACTAAAAGGGAATTGGGCGTCTCACTTTGGAAGATTCAATGGACTTCAATCCCACAACATTAGCCAACTTTTGCGCGCTTACGGCTAATGCTTTTGTCAAGTGAATTGACCAAACTTTGTTGTGACCCAACAAAATCCACACATATCACTTCATTCGTGATGAACCTCACGAAATAAAATTTGTCTAAACTTTCACTAATATGCATGTCTTAGTCATATCACATCCCATAACTAGGGATCTAAATGAACATTACCCTGTCTCTTTCGACTTCAATCAACTTTCCTCAGTAATTCTTTTATCAAAGACTTACTAAATTCTTATTCGACCATAAGAAACTCGCGAGTACTAAAATTTATTGATTGATCAGTCGATTCATATGTCCACTATTTCATGACTCACAATGTAAACTTTATAATTTGTACTTCCTTGATAATGTATCCTCATTATCCTTATGCACACAATTATATCATTACATTAGATGACGAGATTATAATTATAACTATACCTTTGTCAATTCACTTCTAGAACCAAGAAGAAATGACCATAAGTTTATAATGTCAATAATCTCAACATCAATCCTTTGATCCAAGATACTTCGTTTACATAAAGTGAAATATCCAACAACTTCTAGTTGTATTATCCTCTTGATCAATAGTAAACTCAATACAATTTTAATATGTCTTAAGGATTTCACATTGTGAATGACTTTTACAAATACTAAGGTACTTAAGCTCCATCACAATGAATTCCACTAGACCATGCGTAATTTTTCTAACACCATGCTATATTGGTCACTTAATGTAATCACATACATCATACAACCAATTTCCATAGCATACCGGTATTCGATAACAATTAAGCAACATTTAATCCTCATTTCATATTAAAACATATTAGTTTTACTAACTTATATCATCTTGATAAACCATCAAATGGTTTATGGACATACCTCATCAATGAATAAATATTTAATGGATAATTTATTTAGTAACAAAAACGTAACTTCTTTTTCCACAGATTATTACCATCCGTAAATATTCTAACAATTGTTACCAATCAATCCATTATTTTACCAACAATCATGATGTTAACAACCATTGGAGGTTTTCAAGTCAATATTCAAAGAATAGATTAAACAATTTCTTTATTGACATCATATCCATGTATAATATTATCGACATACATACCAACCAACATATCATTAAACCATATAGGTCGATGCATAGTCCCACTTTCTTATACCAACATTAAAATATATGTATTCTGACAAAACAAGTTACAAATCAACTTACAAAATCACACTTAAACCTTTGTGAAATTAACTTGAGTAACCACGAAAAATAATCAATACAATACTTTTGGTTATATGGAAACTAATTATTATAAGTATTGTATGGAACATAACCGTTGTTCATATATCATAGGATGACAAAATTTGTAAACCTTGTGACAAACAACCGATTTAACCGAACGTTGAACAAAAATCCATCTTTCAAAGAAGACAACTGTTTACCAAAAGTCAAACTGATGAGATTTCAGAAAACGGTTATAGTCTTCATACATAATTAATACAGTACTTTACTTCACAAATCATGGAAAAACATGTTGTACAAAATTTGATGAGTAACTGACTAATTTAATTCCTTTAAACAATATCTTGCATTCAAACTCAATTCATTTACCGAATCTGTTATTGTAATTGATTACCATATTTAATAATCAATTTCAAGTATTTAGAACAGAAAATGAACGCAACCATCAATTACCAAATATGTTGAAGATTTTATATCACTACCGAATGAATCAATTAAATAAAGTTAAGTCAGAAACGCGTACTTGTAAGTAAGCATTAATATCCCATGTTGATTCCACCACCATATGAATCTTCGCATATATATTAACTTGATGGTAATTCTTTGTTTGATTCATACGTGATCCACGTCCATAATATTCAAATCCATCAACTTCAAAATATTTATCAATAACCAAACATTTTTTTTTTTTTTTTTTTTCCATGTGCAGCCATTCCTTTGATGGAAGAAACGATAAACATGTTCCAAACATATAACCTTTCCGTTGATATTATTTCTTATACTTTCCAAAATGGATCCCATATCTTTCACATACACCAACGTAGCCTTTTCTTTTCATGATTAATCAAAGGTTTATCACTACCAAATACTTTATCGCTTTGTTGGTTAATAGGATTTGAATGCCGGATAAACCTTTGAATCGTGTAGTCACTTTCGCGATAAAGTATTTCGACCCTATACATGATTGCCTTAGGGTTACACGAAATCTTTATTCGGGATAAGACAAAGGCACAACTCCAATATAGGCAATTAAAATTGAAGTCAAGAACATAGATAATTTGTATATTGTGGATGATCAATTTTTCATCATCTTGAAATGGGAGACAAATACTCTTATTTATAGATTATGAAAGGTTATACATTTTGGCTCAAAAGTACCATGAATGGTCACACCTTTTGGCTAAAAGGTGTCCATGAATGGTTATAACTTTTAATGAAAAGGTGCCATGAATGGTTACACCATTCCATGAAATCTTACACCATTTCATTAAGGTTTACACCATTTCATGAATAGTTGTGTCTTTTGGCCAAAAAGACACCAACTAACAAACACAACCTTTCAATTATATGACTCTAGTTAGCTTAAACAAGCGTGTACTCCACACTCTCCTAACTTGTTATAGAGCTTAACTAGAAATCCATTTGTCTCAAGTAAATCACCTTATCACACAAAATGTCTGATGACACTAAAATCACCAACACATCACGCATATATGTAAGCCACACTTTTCATCAGAATACCTTCATGAACATAAACATGTATAACAAAATAAATAAATCTTGAAATAAAGAAGTCACTCCCTCGCTTGCTTTCCGATCCAGAATGCAACGTTACCATAAAACGGTTGAAAGACTAATACCAATATCTTTTAGCTTCCTGACAATATTATGTACAACAATTGGAGATTTGTTAAATAGTACTATTACAAAGACATGATTTTAACAACTCTGTACTAAATTTTAAATTATATATATATATATATATATATATATATATATATATATATATATATATATATATATATATATATATATATATATATATATATATATATATATTGAAGGGACCCGTCCTAATCCATCCGGACGAAGTCCATATCGATTATAAACGATTCACAACAATTGGTTACATCGTGAGGTACTTGACCTCTATATGATACATTTTACAAACACTGCATTCGTTTTTGAAAAGACAATATTTCATTACATCGAAAGTTGACGGTAGGCATACCATTTCTTAATATATCTAACTATAATTGACTTAATAATAATCTTGATGAACGCAACGACTCGAATGCAACGTCTTTTGAAATATGTCATGAATGATTCCAAGTAATATCTCTAAGATGAGCAAATGCACAGCGGAAGATTTCTTTCATACCTGAGAATAAGCATGCTTTAAAGTGTCAACCAAAAGGTTGGTGAGTTCATTAGTTTAACATAAATAATTATTTCCATCATTTTAATAGACCACAAGATTTTCATATCTTATAAATATACGTCTCATGCATAGAGACAAAATAATCATTCATATGGTGAACACCTGGTAACCGGCGTTAACTTAATGCATAGAATATCCTCAAAAACAGAACCTCTCGTCTGTATAATAATCTCGAAGTACTAAAGCATTCGTACCCCGAATGGGACTTGTCAAGGTCCATAGATCTATCTTTAGGATTCGCGTCAATCAGGGGCCATTTTCCTAAATTCTTAGGTTATCAGACTTGAAGGACGATATTCAGTTAATAATCCAACCATAGAATGTAATTTTAAGTACTTGTGTCTATCTCGTAAAACATTTATAAAAGCAGCGCATGTATTCTCAGTCCCAAAAATATATATCGCAAAAGCATTTCAAAAGGGAGCAAATGAAACTCACCATACTGTATTTTGTAGTAAAAATACATATGACGACATTGAACAACTGAACAATGCAGGGTTGACCTCGGATTCACGAACCTATATTAAGTATATATATTAACACACATAATAACAACTAACAAGTTTATATATTAATATTTATATAATAAATAACTTAGTTATATCTAATTATATATTTTAAATAAATACTTAATATTCATATATTAGGTTTATATTAAAGTGTTTTAGTTAAAATATATATAACGTATTAAAGTTTATGATTATATACTATAATGTATTAGAATTTATGTCTTCATACATAATTATTTTATTATCTATAATATATATTTTCATAAAAATGTTTATTTGTTATAGTAATAATGATATTAATAATAATAATGGAAAAAAATAGTAATAATAATTAGATAATAATAATAATAATAATAATAATAATAATAATAATAATAATAATAATAATAATACATTTGAATCTTTAATTATAATCTTCATTATTCTTATAATAACATTTTATTTTCACATTTAAAATCCTTATTTTTATAATTATAACCCTAATATCATCATTAAATCCTTTATTTTCCTAATCTAATAATAATGATAGTGATAATAAGAATAATAATAATAATGATAATAATGATAATAAAAATAGTAATAATAATAATACGTTTTATACCATCGTAATCGCCATCGTAAATCGTCATTGTTGTCATCATTGAACATCTCGACACTACCATAATCATGATCTAATCATCATCATCCTATCATTCCCGATCATCAACTATATGATTATCATATGCGTATAACTTAATCATAACATCACTCATCTTAATCATAAGATTATCATTATCATGATGATGTCGTAGCCATTTACATAATTTGTGAACTGTTAACCAGATTTATTAGCACTTGCATCGGATCACTATCTTTTGTATTGGATCATTATTTTTTTTTTAGCCCGATCTTATAAGGCCCATTTAGCCTACTAATCCACAAGCTTTAGCCTACTAGTCCACTAGTCTATATGTATCTACTTTTTATATTGGTGTACAGCTGTGAGGTTGTTGATCACAACGGTTTAATCTTCTGCTTTCTAACATAATCATGATCACACTATTCGTCAATTTATCCTCATCACAATATCATTGTCACACCCACCTCATCTAACATCATTATCATTAAACCCTATTATCTAATCTTTACGACACTGTATCATATTATCACTTATCACTTTTATCATAATCTTGTTACTCGTTATATTTCATCTTCATCAACAACCGCTATCATCATTTAATCATTACTTAATCCGTTGTTCATCAAAATCATAGCATCACCATAATCTTAATTTAATGTCCTGCAGCCCACTAACCTATAACTATATGAACTCGGCCCAAATTGAAAAATTCACACAAGAAATAGTTCAGCCCATAGATAAAACCAATATGAAAGAAAATAAATATTACGGCCCGAACCTAGTATCCATGATCCCAGCTGCTCGATTGCTTTTGTGTTTGTGGCATGTGCATTCGTAAAAAAAATATAGCAACAACACATCAATTTCACTTTACAGCTCACCTTCCTCTTAATATTCTAATTATTTTAATCGATAGCTTTTAACATTATTTATCTCCATTATTCTTCTTATGTGAATAACATCACCAATATAAACAAGGATTGGGTCCATGTGGTTTATTATAGGTCGGACATTCAGAAAAAGGAAAAGAAAGCGTGCAGCATATGTTTATTTTGGATTAGCCGAACAGAAAAATAAATATAAGTGTGTAACAGTTGTTGAGGATTTGTTGGGGTGGTATTCGATGGTGGACAGTGGTTGGGGTGGCGGTTTAAGTAGGAGTAGCAATATAGTTCGATCACAGTGTGGTGTTGATGTATTTTATAGCGAAGACAAACAGGAACATGGGTATAGTAGTGAGCAGTAGTTTATGGAACAGAAAAATAATATGGTGACTGCAGTTGTGGTGGTGATTCATGGTGATGTTGAATGTGATGAAGTGGTGACGGATGGAAATAGGTGGTGTTGGGTTATGGTTCATGGGTTTTGCAAATTTCCAGTTAGAAATCATGGTCATGAGTGGTATGTTATACGAAGTATACAATATAAGTACTGAAAGAAAAAAAAATGTTACGCAAGCTTTGAACTAACCATCAATGGTGGACGACATGGGTGATGAATTGTGGTGTTTTTTGTTGATTGTAACCGAAAAGAAAGTTATGAATGTAGCAGCAGCAATAGATGATCATGATGTGGCGGTTGTTTTGATGTTCACAAAGTGGTTCATAGAGGAAGAAATAAGAAGGTTGCTGATTGCTAATAATTGAAATAAGTATCATGTGGGTTTGATCGAGTAAGAACCCGAACAGAGAAATTAGTTATGGTGATATTTGTCGTGGTGATTACGAGTAGTTGTGATGTTATTACTTATGAAGAAGAAGAAGAGAGATTTTGATACAATATGTATCTCCAATCATATTCATATATATATATATATATATATATATATATATATATATATATATATATATATATATATATATATATATATATATATATATATATATATATATAAGTTAGATCTTTTCTTTACAATTGAATCACGGGAATACAATATGATATTATTATATATCATATAAGTTGAAAAGATATATATATATATATATATAAGTTCGATAATTAGTTTATGATTGAAAAGAGAACAGCTCATAATAATTGAATCACGGAGTCACTTACTAGTTATCTGCCGACACAATTAATAAATAGGGGTATTATATCATGCTCCGTTGATAGTCAGTGGTGGATAAAAGTCTTTTGAAAAAGAAATCCCAAAATTTTAAATTAAGTTCATGTATTTATTTAGTCATAAAATGTGCGAAACAAGATTGAGTAGGCTCGTCTATTATTTATTTTATTACACTCACAAGCTTGCACTTATTTAATATCAATCGAAATAAGGGACGTACGTTATAATCGTTTACTAAATAAATTTGAAACAATATATGTATATTCGATATACTTTACATATATATATATATATATATATATATATATATATATATATATATATATATATATATATATATATATATATATATATATAGATTTATTTTAATAATAAATTTTATTATATCATATATTATTTTACTTTACAAAATTAATTCTAATAACTAAATAATATAATAATTCAAATTATATTTCGAATTATTATATGCTTATATATATTTTTAAATATATGTATCTATTTATAAATAGTTGTTCGTGAATCATCGAGCACAGTCAAAGGGTAATTGATTATATGAACATAGTTTCAAAATTTTCGAGACTCACTATTACAGACTTTGCTCATCGTATCAAAATTATATAAAGATTAAGTTTAAATTTGGTCAGAAATTTCCGGGTCGTCACAGTACCTACCCGTTAAAGAAATTTCGTCCCGAAATTTGAGTGAGGTGGTCATGGCTAACAATAAAATTGTTTTTATGATGATTATGACTTGATAAATAGAGTTTTATCAACCTTGAATAATATGAATAAGACAATTCGATTACTCGAAGAGTATGAATGAAGCTATTACAAAAGATTGAGATAGAGATTTAACTTTTGACGTAGTCACGGTGGATTTAGAAAATAAGGTGCGTCTTAACTTTTGACGTAGAGGGTTGAATTCTGGAATTCAAGGGATTAAAGAAAATCTTCGAAGTCTAAAAGATTTGATTCTTCGGCAAATAAAAAAATTAAGATCTCTATAATTAAATACGGTGATCTGCCCCGATTACTACGGCTGATATTTCCATTATAAATTTAACTTTTCCATTCCATTAGTGTTTACCACTTCTATTCCTTCTTTCTCAGTTCGTATATCCAAAGATTATAATAATGCTTAATCCGGTTCTAATCCTTGTTCTTATTCTGACTATCGCAACAATCATTCTCCTCTTCCAACTTCCACCGGAGGAATCAGTTTTCTTCTACTTCGCCCTTGGGGTTATAATGTTTTTAATTCTACCGTGTCTTTATATGGCTATACGCATTGATATACACGGTTTGTAATTTCGGTGTTGTTGTTGGGCTTTATATTTTCCTTTATATTTCTAAGTCCTATCTTCCGTATTCGATAATCATTGTCGTCCACAGTTAATGTTCTCTCTTATTTGCTGCGATTTATACCCCCATTTCTATTTCAGAGATTCATTCTTTTGTTTTCTCTTCCCGACTTCATGTTAAGCGAATAGTGGTCCAGAGTTCATAGATATAGAGTATCGATTGATCATAACATTCTAGGCAGAAAGGAATGTATTAGCACGATTTGATTTGTCAAATTACTAGAATCCCTGAGGATGGAACTATCAAGAATATATTTTCTTGATATGTTCGGAGGTTAAGTAGAATGAAAGAGTTATGTAACATGGCACATGATGAGGTTAAGATCTGTGAATCATCACGTTCCATTAGAAACTCAGCATGACTTACTGTAATATAATCACATTGGCCAAGCGTCATTATATTATACTAACCCATGCTTCAATTCCCAACACTTCTCCACAATTCATTCATAATTTATACTTAGATTTTACAGAAGTTTTCAATATAATGAAATACAGAAAACACGAAGAGGTAGATAATTTCGGACAAGAATATTTATGAAAATATCCTCAAAAATATCGAAGATATTTATGATGATATTTTAGAATTTCTAAGTTCGAAGGTTGATGAAGAAAAATTTTCCGCAAGATTTTAACATGACTTTGGAGCAAGATATCCTCTAAAGATTTCATCGGATCCAGAATTACATGGATTCTTTGAATATAGGGTTTGGTCCTTGTATTTGTCCTTGGTCTCCTTCATGGTTAGCTCAATCCGTTTTTCAGTACCAAATTTTCTATCGAGCGTTCCCAACACCTCATTCTTTATCATCAAACTCGTGGCCATTTAGGCCATCTATGATTTTACTGTTTCTCCTGCATTTAATGCAGCCATATTTGAATCGTTGGTTATCAATCCGAGGTGGTTTCAGGAGAATTGTGTTTTTAGATGATTAAATGCTAATGGTAATATGGTGGAATATAAAAAGTTCTCTGGTATCAATAAATGAGCACGCATATATATCAAGGTTATAAATAAGGTTGTTTTGAATGAAAAGTCGAAGTTCACTTGCTGGAGTTGTGACAAAATTGGCTACTTTGAAAAGGGATCGCAAAGCTATTTTTGCTAATAAATGCCAAAGGATCTGAAGCGGCTACGTGTTAAACTTTTACTCAGTTGCCGAGAGTTTCTCAGGTGCATAACTATATGCATAAATCTTTCCTTCCGTAGATGAAGTGTGGTTGATTCATCCTATCGATTGAGGTGTTTTCAAGTATCATGAAAGGTTTGAACGCAGATTGTAATCGTCAAGATACAAATGAGGTTTAAGATGAAATCAAGTGGCACACTTGAAGAGATGTTTACTTTCATATGTTATAATCAATATTTTAACTCATTTTAATTGTCCAATGTCATTAGTCCACAGTCGATAGTCCACAGTTCACAGTCCAATAATTCGTATATATTTTAATATATAATATTCGAATTAATTAATACGTATCGTGACCCGTATACATGTCTCAGACTCGATCACAACTCAAACTATATATATTATTATAGAATCAACCTCAACCCTGTATAGAGAACTCGATCATTACTGCATATAGAGTGTCTATGGTGATTCCAAATAATATATATAGATGCTTCAATATGATATGTCAAAACCTTGTATACGTGTCCCGATATTTAAAGTGCGTAAAAATAAATAACAGAAATTAAATGACGATAAATAAAGTGCGTAAAGTAAATAACAGAAATTAAATGACGATAAATAAAGTGCGTAAAGTAAATAACAGAAATTAAATGACGATAAATAAAATTGCGAGAAATGTAAATTGTGATAATTAAATTGCGATGAATAAAATGTAATCAGTTAGCTAGGAACAATTAGCTAGGAACAGTTAGCGTGGATTTTTAACAAAATTCCTCATAGTTAATTTGTTTGTTTCTAACAAATTTTATTTTGTCAAATGTTTTCTTCATTATGCCACTCGTTGGATTCTGATAGGTAAAAATCCAAATATGAAATTGAAGGAAAATGGTTATTCTGCGGTAAACGGATACGTATATCTGTGGATGTAAGTAGGATAATAATTGACCGTTGAATTTGATTCGAAGAATGTACAGTGTAACTTATTAATGTGAAATCTAAATATTCCTCGGGTATTACCTACCCGTTAAAATATTTTCACCATTAACAGTTTGTACGAAAGAATTTTTAATTACAATCTTTATGAAAAAATATATATACATATATATTTTCTTCAGATATAATCATGGATTTAATAAGTTAATGTGATATTAATCTCATTTGATTTACCATTAGAACTAGAATATATAATCTCTAAAACATTAGAGATTACATAATCGCCATGAAGAACGAAGATAATTGATGTAGAACGATACGTAGAACGATGATGGTACTCGAGGTACTGAATGAGATGTTGAGGCATGGATTGTTGATGGTACTGGTGCTGTTACTGATGGTACTGTTGGTGTCGGTGATGTTGTTGAAGCTGGTACATTTTGCACCATATTTTTCAAGGCTACAACTCGGGTGCGAAGCTCGTTGACTTATTACTCCGGGATGATTATCGGTCGGAACGAGCGGATGAATAAAGTTTAGAATTTTAGATAGAATATAATCTTGGTGAGATATTCGGGAAATGAGAGAGAAAATGGTGTTTGTAATAGGTTTACCGGTAAGTGCATCAGGTTCTTCGCCAAGAGTATAATGTGGTGGATGGAAAGGATCTCCTTCTTCTTGTCTCCAATGATTAAGTAGTCTACGAACCCATCAGATGAATTGGGGATGGTTGTTTGGTTGAATTCATTCTGGTGACGTGGCTTCCGTAGCTTAGATGAACATCCATGTCGGAATAGCTGTCGGTTTCCGAAGAACTTGAACTAGTGACGAGTTCCATTTCGTACTTTTTAATAAAGGATTTTTCAATATGAAATGTTTTCCGGCTATCGGATGGTACTCTAATTACATAGAATATCTACATAAATGGAACAAAAGATTTCGTAGATTAAGGAGGGATTTACGGAATATGTCAGGCAAAATTTTCAGTAACAGATACGCTAAGATATGGATTAGCAGATACGATAAGATATGAATTTCGTCTATACACTATTCATGCAATCAATGCAGTAAGATGTGTCTAAACTAAAAATGATAAGCATGTAATTTTCTAAGGATGATAAGCAGATGATTTTCGACTAGAAATGATAAGCAAAACTTTTGACGTGTAGACACGGTCGAAGTCCAGACCCACTAATGCATCTAAACAACTATCAGTTAGACACACTAATGCAAGACTTGGTTCGCTAAGACCACCGCTCTGATACCAACTGAAGGAACCCGTCCTAATCCATCCGGACGAAGTCCATATCGATTATAAACGATTCACAACAATTGATTACATCGCGAGGTACTTGACCTCTATATGATACATTTTACAAACACTGCATTCGTTTTTGAAAAGATAATATTTCATTACATCGAAATTTGATGGTAGGCATACCATTTCTTAATATATCAAACTATACTTGACTTAATAATAATCTTGATGAACGCAACGACTCGAATGCAACGTCTTTTGAAATATGTCATGAATGATTCCAAGTAATATCTCTAAGATGAGCAAATGCACAGCGAAAGATTTCTTTTATACCTGAGAATAAACATGCTTTAAAGTGTCAACCAAAAGGTTGGTGAGTTTATTAGTTTAACATAAATAATTATTTCCATCATTTTAATAGACCACAAGATTTTCATATCTCATAAATATACGTCCCATGCATAGAGACAAAATAATCATTCATATGGTGAACACCTGGTAACAGACGTTAACTTAATGCATAGAATATCCCCAAAAATAGAACCTCTCGTCTGTATAATAATCTCGAAGTACTAAAGCATTCGTACCCCGAATGGGACTTGTCAAGGTCCATAGATCTATCTTTAGGATTCGCGTCAATCAGGGGCCATTTCCCTAAATTCTTAGGTTACCAGACTTGAAGGGAGATATTCGGTCAATAATCCAACCATAGAATGTAATTTTAAGTACTTGTGTCTATCTCGTAAAACATTTATAAAAGCAGCGCATGTATTCTCAGTCCCAAAAATATATATCGCAAAAGCATTTAAAAAGGGAGCAAATGAAACTCACCATACTGTATTTTGTAGTAAAAATACATATAACGACATTGAACAACTGAACAATGCAGGGTTGACCTCGGATTCACGAATCTATATTAAGTATATATATACTCACACATAATAACAACTAACAAGTTTATATATTAATATTTATATAATAAATAACTTAGTTATATCTAATTATATTTTTTAAATAAATACTTAATATTCATATATTAGGTTTATATTAAAGTGTTTTAGTTAAAATATATATAACGTATTAAAGTTTATGATTATATACTATAATGTATTAGAATTTATGTCTTCATACATAATTATTTTATTATCTATAATATATATTTTCATAAAAATGTTTATTTGTTATAGTAATAATGATAATAATAATAATAATAATAATAATAATAATAATGGAAAAAAATAGTAATAATAATAATAATAATACATTTGAATCTTTAATTATAATATTCATTATTCTTATAATAACATTTTATTTTCACATTTAAAATCCTTATTTTTATAATTATAACCCTAATATCATCATTAACTCCTTTATTTTCCTAATCTAATAATAATGATAGTGATAATACGAATAATAATAATAATGATAATAATGATAATAAAAATAGTAATAATAATAATAACTGTATTAGATAATAATAATAATAAGTTTTATACCATCGTAATCGCCATGGTAAATCGTCATTGTTGTCATCATTGAACATCTCGACACTACCATAATCATGATCTAATCATCATCATCCTATCATTCTCGATCATCATCTATATGATTATCATATGCGTATAACCTAATCATAACATCACTCATCTTAATCATAAGATTATCATTATCATGATGATGTCGTAGCCATTTACATAATTTGTGAATCTGTTAACCAAATTTATTAGCACTAGCATCGGATCACTATCTTTTGTATTGGATCATTATTTTTATTTTTTTTAGCCCGATCTTATAAGGCCCATTTAGCCTACTAATCCACAAGATTTAGCCTACTAGTCCACTAGTCTATATGTATCTACTTTTTATATTGGTTTACAGCTGTGAGGTTGTTGATCACAACGATTTAATCTTCTGTTTTCTAACATAATCATGATCACACTATTCGTCAATTTATCCTCATCACAATATCATTGTCACACCCACCTCATCTAACATCATTATCATTAAACCCTATTATCTAATCTTTACGACACTGTATCATATTATCACTTATCACTTTTATCATAATCTTGTTACTCGTTATATTTCATCTTCATCAACAACCGCTATCATCATTTAATCATTACTTAATCTATTGTTCATCAAAATCATAGCATCACCATAATCTTAATTTAATGTCCTGCAGCCCACTAACCTATAACTATATGAACTCGGCCCAAATTGAAAAATTCACACAAGAAATAGTTCAGCCCATAGATAAAACCAATATGAAAGAAAATAAATATTACGGCCCGAACCTAGTATCCATGATCCCAGCTGCTCGATTGCTTTTGTGTTTGTGGCATGTGCATTCGTAAAAAAAATATAGCAACAACACATCAATTTCACTTTACAGCTCACCTTCCTCTTAATATTCTAATTATTTTAGTCGATAGCTTTTAACATTATTTATCTCCATTATTCTTCTTATGTGAATAACATCACCAATATAAACAAGGATTGGGTCCATGTGGTTTATTATAGGTCGGCCATTCAGAAAAAGGAAAAGAAAGCGTGCAGCATATGTTTATTTTGGATTAGCCGAACAGAAAAATAAATATAAGTGTGTAACAGTTGTTGAGGATTTATTGGGGTGGTATTCGATGGTGGACAGTGGTTGTGGGTGGCGGTTTAAGTAGGAGTAGCAATATAGTTCGATCACAGTGTGGTGTTGATGTATTTTATAGCGAAGACAAACAGGAACATGGGTGTAGTAGTGAGCAGTGGTTTGTGGAACAGAAAAATAATATGGTGACTGCAGTTGTGGTGGTGATTCATGGTGATGTTGAATGTGATGAAGTGGTGACGGATGGAAATAGGTGGTGTTGGGTTATGGTTCATGGGTTTAGAAAATTTCCAGTTAGAAATCATGGTCATGAGTCGTATGTTATACGGAGTATACAATATAAGTACTGAAAGAAAAAAAAAATGTTACGCGAGCTTTGAACTGACCATCAATGGTGGACGACAAGGGTGATGAATTGTGGTGTTTGTTGTTGATTGTAACCGAAAAGAAAGTTATGAATGTAGCAGCAGCAATAGATGATCATGATGTGGCGGTTGTTTTGATGCTCACAAAGTGGTTCATAGAGGAAGAAATAAGAAGGTTGCTGATTGCTAATAATTGAAATAAGTATCATGTGGGTTTGATCGAGTAAGAACCCGAACAGAGAAATTAGTTATGGTGATATTTGTCGTGGTGATTACGAGTAGTTGTGATGTTATTACTTACAAAGAAGAAGAAGAGAGATTTTGATACAATATGTATCTCCTATCATATATATATATATATATATATATATATATATATATATATATATATATATATATATATATATATATATATATATATATATATATATATATATATATATATATATATATATATATATGTATATATATATATATATATATATATATATAAGTTTGATAATTAGTTTATGATTGAAAAGAGAACAGCTCATAATAATTGAATCACGGAGTCACTTACTAGTTATCTGCCGACACAGTTAATATATAGGGGTATTATATCATGCTCCGTTGATAGTCAGTGGTGGATAAAAGTCTTTTGAAAAAGAAATCCCAAATTTTTAAATTAAGTTCATGTATTTATTTAGTCATAAAATGTGTGAAACAAGATTGAGTAAGCTCGTCTATTATTTATTTTATTACACTCACAAGCTTGCACTTATTTAATATCAATCGAAATAAGGGACGTACGTTATAATCGTTTACTAAATAAATTTGAAACAATATATGTATATTCGATATACTTTACATATATATACATATATATATATATATATATATAGATTTATTTTAATAATAAATTTTATTATATCATATATTATTTTACTTTACAAAATTAATTCTAATAACTAAATAATATAATAATTCAAATTATATTTCTAATTATTATGTGCTTATATATATTTTTAAATATATATGTATCTATTTATAAATAGTTGTTCGTGAATCGTCGAGCACAGTCAAAGGGTAATTGATTATATGAACATAGTTTCAAAATTTTCGAGACTCACCATTAAAGACTTTGCTCATCGTGTCGAAATTATATAAAGATTAAGTTTAAATTTGGTCGAAAATTTCCGGGTCGTCACATATATATATATATATATATATATATATATATATATATATATATATATATATATATATATATATATATATATATATATATATATATATATATATATATATATATATATATATATATATATATATTGCAAAACCAATCATATACAATTAAATTGATGCCATTTCAATAAATGGTTGAAGAGTTAACCTTCTTTACTTAGTTATATTCGTAAAACACGCGATTTGGTCTACGGCAACTGTAGAGCCACCAATAATGGTCAATTGCCTGAAATTTAAATCCAAATCTTCACAATGAAAATTGAATAACACCAACAAAAGGTCCAAAAACAGTGCCTAAAATGGATATACAAACAATCAATAACCAAGCACTAAAACTTATGGTTACTTCTATTATCGAATGTCTCAACAAAAGGCAGCAACCAAAGCTTATTAGGGTTATTATAGCCAACTGTGCATATAAACATTGAATTGAATACACAATCGGCATAAAGTAAAGTTCAATATCATTGGTTGCACTTCTTGCTAGTAACTTCTATTTAAACTTCTATTGGCAACTAATACATGCATTGCTACTTATGCACATGTACCATTACAATAAGCACAAAAGGATTCAAAAAGCATTCACGTATTTCATCATTTCTTATTCACAACCCATATAAACCATAAATAAATTATCAAAAAACAGAGTAAGCTTTATAGTTGTACTAATTGTAAGAAAAAAAAATTATTATATGCACACATAATATAAAAAAATCAAATAAAAAGCAAACCTCAGCGTCGATTAGAATCATCTCGTGACACAATATCTCTTTTGGATTGTAGAAGTAAGTGTTTACCCATAGGATAGCGATATTCACACGGATCTTGCAGCTTTATGCATTTTAAATAAATGCCTGCCAAATGTCAACAAACCTTGATTCAAACTCTAATGAATAAATTAGCATAAATAATAAGCTAAAAGGTATGTTCCTTATAAGAAGAACAAAGTTGGTTAACCTAATGTATTTTCCCATAAGAATTTAACACATCAACATGTAACTTGAAATTTGGTCTTACCATGTATCAAAATTGTTTAGGACATTTCATCGAACACCTTCCATGCGTTTCCTTCAACATCAGTTCCTTCAAGTATTCGACATTTTAACACAAAACAAACCAATAAACTATCTAAAAAATAGGCAGCACGACATAAATAGAACACTTCCTTATAAGAAGAACAATGTTCAGTAGATTAACCTAATGTATGTTCACATAAGAATTTGACTCATCAACATGTAACTTGACATTTGGTCTTACCATTTAAATTTTTTTAGAACATTTCATCAAACACCTTTCATGCGTTTCCTTCACTGTCGGTTCTTTCAGGTATTCGGCAGTTTAACATAAAACAAACCAATAAACTATCTAAAAAATAGCCAGCACGACATAAATAGAACACCAATAGAAAAAGATAAACAGCATGATACATTACCTCTCTGCAACAAAGGGCAAGCACCATTGATTCGATATTATACATAAAAATAAAACACAATCTGATAAGAACTAACACAAAGCAATTTATAAGCATTTCCATACATCACCCCTTTCAAATCTGCAACTTAAAACACCAAATGGTAACATCATTACAAAAAGACTAAAGAACCTTCCTATCTGTCACCCTAACCAAATGATGATGGCAAATTGGTAATGACCGAATATGTTCTACAAATATTATACACCCATTTGGTGATGAATACAATGAGGAGATACAAATCTCTATACTGGGTGTATAAATTAAATTGAAGTTTGAACTTGTACATATCTTACCTTCCCACATGTGAAGAAAAATATGGTAAAAATTATTATTTCTTATGAATAAATAGAAACCAATTGGTGATAAATACTATGAAGAACAACTAATTTTCAAACTTGGATTTTTAATTAAAAAAACAGGGAAAATTGGTCTAATACTAAACCTATGATAGCATATATAAGAAAGACTAGATTTAATAGCCCGTGCGTTGCACGGCTACTCTTAATCAAATAAACTGAAATCGTAAAATGTTATAGCAATTAACGATATTATAAAGACAGTATCACAAGTATTGTTGTGGAGGAAATAAATGTAATCTGCTTAATTATTTTTGTTTTATACAAAACATATAAATTAAGGCTACTAAATCCGACATTAGCAAAACACAAAACACATCACCAACAGTAGCAAACATGGTAGTTGTGGTTTCGAAAAACATCAGAACATGGTGAAATTTCACCTTTAGACGTGCATGGCGGTTTTCATGGATGAATACAAAACTAATTTGATTGGCAAGAACAGTAGAGCAATTGATGTGCGTAGAGGTGTATATAAAATAGTTTATATTTTACAAGGAAAATACTATTAAATACGATACAATTTTACACAAGTTATTTATTTATTTACAGATGGGATATACCTAAACCTTGCTACAACACTATAGGCAGTGTACCTAATCGAAGAGTAGTATAGTTTTTAGTAAGTCCGGTTCGTTCCACAGGGAGCTGGCTTATTTCACACTATATTTTAATTAACTACATTTGTACAAAATATATATAATTATATATAATAATATATAAAAGGGAGGTTTACCGTTTAATGACCGGTTTGTCGATTTTGAAACTTTAGTCGCAGTTAAAACCTAATGTCAAATATATTAAAAATAAGACTTAATTTAAAGCGTAAAGTCAATAACGATAAAGAAATTGCGATAAATAAAAGTGCGATAAAATAAAATTGCGATAATTAAAAAGTACGATAATTAGACATGCAATTAAATACAATAACAGTAAATAAAAGTGTGATAATTAAAAGTGCAATTAAATATGAAAATAAAGGAATTATGCTTATTTAAACTTCCGTAATCATGATGTTTGACGTGTTGATTTTAGTTTATTCCCATGGGTTAATTGTTCTTTGTCCTGGATTATTTAATATGTCCGTCTGGTTTTTTTCCATAACAGTCCATCATTCATAAATATAAAGTGCGAGTATCCTCGTCAAATTATCCTTATATCCGAAGTCAAATATTCCAACTAATTGGGGACTTAAACTGTAACAAGGTCTTAATACTTTGTTTAATAATTACACCAGGATATCGACTGCATGTAATCCAAGGTTTTAATACTTTGTTATCAATTATGCCAAGTGTCCGTGTACATAATTTCACCCCTGTTTTAATAATTCCATAGACTACTAATCCATTCCCGTGTCCGGTTAAATGAACGATTATTCGTACATATAAATATTCCGCCCATCGTGTCCGATTGAGTGTATATGGTTATTTATAGGTATGTCCAATTGTAATCTTTATATTAAAATTAACAAACTATCATTTAGTTAAACAAATATAAAGCCCATTAATAGCCCATAGTCTAATTTCCACAAGTGTCGTTCTTTTGTCCAAACCCCAATTATGGTGCAAAGCCCAATTACCCAATTTTAATATTTTTAGCCTAACATCATGATTACTTCGGCATTAAATAAGTATAATAATAACTTAAGTACGAGACATTAATTTAAAAAGGAGAACATAGCTTACATTGATTATTTATCGCGTAGTGTTACACGGACAGAACTTCGACTTCAAAAACCCATAAAATAATCTTAACATAACCCAAACTAACTAATATAAAACTAACCTATACTATATATATATATATATATATATATATATATATATATATATTATATATATATATATATATATATATATATATATATATATATTATTACAGAGGGAGTATTATTTATTTTTGTGGTATAGAACTCGGCAGAAGCTCGTTGCATTTATAGGACATTTTTGATTTTGGCTGCTCCGCGAGTGCGGAGGTTTGTAGGCTAAATGCTCCGCGAGTGCGGAGGTCAGGAATCCAGCTCACCAATTTTTGGATCCTAGCTTTGTCGACATATTTATTATATATATATAATATATAAATAATTTATATAATTATTTATATATATAATATTATATTCTTGTGCATAGTTGACTTGTAATTTTAGGCCCGTTGTGTCGCGCGTTGATAGTTGGCTCAGGTCCCGGTTCCGGATTTTCGAACGTCCTTTCGTATAATTTAATATCTTGTACTTTGCGTTCCGCAACTTGTACTCTTGTCATTTTTAGACGTTTCTTATCAATAAATTGAACCACTTGGATTGTATCTTGTACATTTGAGTATTTTGGACGTTTGCATCTTCAAATCTTCGTTTTTGCCTTTTGTCTTCGCACTTATTTAATATAAACGATTACAACTTAAAATAAGACAATTACAACTAAATAATTTACATATTTGGAGGATATTGCTACTAAATATATGTTCATTTGGAGCACTATCAAATATCCCCACACTTGAGCATTGCTTGTCCTCAAGCAATACAGAACTTGAAATTAAATCACAGGAATCACTTCTTTATTCTTCACACTTGCGGTATAAACAATGATAGTAACGGTGTGGTTTACAGTCCCACATGACTATAAAAATTTAGATCCTTAAGGAAATTAGATCTTTATGAAAACATTTGATCTTTTGAAAATTCAATCAAGCTTTTACCCTAGATAAGTTTTCCGGAATAACCCTTCACCGGTGTTGCAAAATATTTTTGTGGGTTTTTGTGGTTTTCAGATTTGAAAATTTTAGCTCAACACTTGCGGTTTTGTGTTACCCACTTGCTGACCGTGTATTGGGAAAGCAACACGTCCAGTATACTTGCTCTGTATATTACCTTTCGGTAAACTACCGTCCGGTTGTAAAGGAAAGTGTTGAACAAGCAACTGTTAAGGCAATGTCCCCTGACATGCTTTTAATTATGGTCTATAATGTATCGGATGCAATTACTATCCTTTGTAGGAGCAATAGTAAAGCTCACCCTTATAATTTTTTGGTCTGGCACAAGGTCCTGTCTTCGACCATGCTATGCAACCACGGTTCTTACGGTTGACACCCGATTTGGTTCAGGAGACCTAATGAATTCCAGGTGAATTCCTAGGATTTTACGTTCAATGGTAATGAACGCATTGAAAATAGGTTTTCAGAAAACAAATCGGTTTGTAATTTTGATCAAAATATTTTCTCATTCAAGCTCGAGTTTTGATATCATCGAATTCCATGAGTTTGAATTCTCAATCTTTAAGGTCAATCTCAAGGATTGAGTAATATCAGGCTTAAAAGCTGATTTTTAATTTTTAAGGAGATTATCCTTTCTGGGGGTCTGATTCATTAGTCTTATCAAGCTAATTTGCACGGCGCCCTCCCCATTTTACAAGACAGATCCTCTCATGGTTAGGATAAGTCTGACCACATGGCGACCCTGTTTGATGCTGAGGTCCGTGGATTTCCAGCTGATTTTTGAGAAAACTTTTCATGGTTTTTCGTAGACTCTACAGCCGGTCTGGACGACAACTTCTTGACCTAAATCAAGAAGCGCGTGTCTTTTTCGGAAGACTTTACTTCCTTGTAATGATGGAATTGATTCATCGTGTAGATCCATCTATTCTTTCAAAAGTATTATAATAAATCGGGTAAAACAGTTAATTTAGTCCAAAACAGAAGCACCTGCAATAACTTTACAGAAACATATGATAGATAGTTTTTAATTGAATAACTTGGTACATTCTCCCCACACTTGGCTTTTATCATGCGTCTTTTTATATTTAATAAATAAAGTCAAGCGTTTTAGTTGTTTCTCAATTTATGTCCTTTTCGAGGTAACGATAATTTCGGAATTAACACATAGTTTTATCGTTCATAAATATATATATAAACATGATTTTGAATTCATTTAGTTGAAAATTTTTAAAATTTTCACAACATTTAGAAAATAAGCCAAGTATAAACCCGAGAGTATAAACCCGAGAGAATTTATAACCCTTCCCCACACTTGAGATCATGCAATGCCCTCATTTGCATGAAATCGGACTATAATTATAAATTCATGAGGGTGATTAGTGTAGAAAAGTGATAAAAAATACCCAGTTTGGAATTTCAAAGCTCGTCGAATGATAGATGGCGCGCCTCATCGTTCATTCCTTCTTGTTTTATCACACATATTTTTCTTCAAAAACGGTTGCTTTTCTGAACTGTTTGCTAATTTTTGAAAATGCGTATTTTACCCTTACTCATCATGCATGTTTATTAACGAGTTATGCACTAACCCGAACCCCTAATTTAACGTTAAGTGGGGTTAGACTTCCCCACACTTAGCTGACGACATGTGAATTCGGTAGAATAAGTTCCATGAATTAGAATAGTGAGCCAGTTATTTACATCTCGGGTGGTGTATAATATATCAATGGGTTTAAAGTTTAGAACCACCCGATCGTCACTACTTAATTCTTTTTTAAGTGTAGCTTTTAGTAAATGGATATGTCTCTTTTCTGGTTTTTGGTTAAATGGATCGATATACACCGATATACATATTTCTATAGGGTGGACAATTCCTAACATTTCCTTCCGATTATTCTCTGGATCAAAGTTTTCACCTCGATTACCCAATTGGGTGAAATTCGAGGTGTCAATATCTATTACAGCTTGTAGTTCATCTTCGGTAGATGACTCGTCTAATGAGAATATTGGGTTGGAAGGTTGTGGAATTTTGAATTTCGGGATCGAAGTAGATTCTTCTTCATTAACGGTCCTTATCGGTCCCACCACTTTAGTCTCGAGGGTAAAATTTTCAACGTTATCGTTTTCCCAAGAGTACCAATTTGTCACCCTTATTTCTTCTTCATCCATTGATGGATCGATGATATTATCGGTAGAGGCTAATGTGTCGATATGTTGTGAAATTGGTAAAGCTGAATAAAAAGTATCATCGGTATAATTGGTGATTTCGGAGCTCTCGAATTCAAAATTTGATGATATGAGATTTTCTTGCACAATACTCCTCAGATCAACAGGTGTGTAATCTGATAGAGTTTCAGCTTGCCTATTTACAAACTCTCTCATTTGTTCATTTTGAGCATCAAGTTCTTCGAGTTTGATTTTCATATAATCTAAAGAATTTTCAGGCACATAATTTTCCTCGTCTTCTGGTTGTTGAGTTTGGATATATTCTTGGAAATAATCCCAATTAGAATTGTATTCCTCATAATCATTCCATTCAGGTTCCATGGGTGCATAATTTTCCATAGGAACGTAATAATAACATTCTCATGTTGAGTGATAATCTCTACAGATTTCACAACCAGTTATTGTTTCGTCATTCGTGATCCAAGATTGACCGGACGAATTGTCATCAACACCCGTTTGAGAGTATTGATTTCGTATGTCATAAAGAGTTTCCAAAATATTTTCGAGATTTTCCATAATGCGCTTATTACCAAATTTTAGCTACAATGTGGTGCATTTACTTAATTATCCTATTAGTTATAAAAATAAAAATTATATAAGTTATCAAATTAATAGACTTTTCTGCTTTTGCCCACGTTTCGAATAGCCAATAGATGCAGCAGGGAGCCAGAACCCTTTAAATCGGAAGCTCACAACTCAGCCACTAACAAATCCAACTATTACTATGAAGCAGAAAATTTGGATGTCTATCAATTTAACCGCTTAAAATAATTTTTCGTTTTGAATTATTAGAGAAGAAATAGAGAAAATTCTAAGTCCTAAAAACTAGAGCGGCGAGAAATAAGAAAGAAAAAGAGTAGCGTCGAAAAACGTCGAAACTTAAAAGTCTAAAAACTATATCTAAAAAGTTGCGCCTAAAGGTATTAAAACTTAAATGCAATTCTATAGGAAATCGGTAATTACGTTATTAGGCACTAAAATCTATAACGACGTCGCAAAATTCTAAAGCGCCTAAATCTTAATTCTAAAGAAAAAGTACTTAAGGGATTTTACGGCAAAGCCTAAAAATCTAGAAATAAAAATAAGCTACGGCAAAATACTAGAACTTAAAACTAGCTACGAACGATAAAAATACAAATTTTACGATTAAACGATTAAAAAGTTACAATTTATAAAAAGAAGCTAAAAATGAAAATTTTAATTATTTTTATAAAAATATTATTTTTATATTTATTTAATAAAAGTATTAATTTTTATATATATTAAAACTAATTAAAACTAATTATAACTAATTATAACTAATTAATAAAAAAAATTAAACTAAATTATAATAATAATAAAGTAATTAGGGTTTATAATAAATAATAATAATTAATACTCCGTAATTAATGCTGAATTAGGTTGATCAGACGTGTCAGGCCAAACTCCGCGAGTGCGGATCCTAGCTGGCAACAAACTCCGCGAGTCGCGGAGGGTGAAAATTCATTTGACAGGTTTTTTTTTTTTTTAAAAATTATATTATTTTTCTAAAAATATATTTATACAAATATATATTAAAATTATAGCGTTTCGCCGAGTCCCCGGCAGCGGCGCCAAAAACTTGATGTGCGTAGAGGTGTATATAAAATAGTTTATATTTTACAAGGAAAATACTATTAAATACGATACAATTTTACACAAGTTATTTATTTATTTACAGATGGGATATACCTAAACCTTGCTGCAACACTATAGGCAGTGTATCTAATCGTAGAGTAGTATAGTTTTTAGTAAGTCCAGTTCGTTTCACAGGGAGCTGGCTTATTTCACACTATATTTTAATTAACTATATTTGTACAAAATATATATAATTATATATAATAATATATAAAAGGGAGGTTTACCGTTTAATGACCGGTTTGTCGATTTTAAAACTTTAGTTGCAGTTAAAACCTAATGTAAAATATATTAAAAATAAGACTTAATTTAAAGCGTAAAGTCAATAACGATAATGAAATTGCGATAAATAAAAGTGCGATAAAATAAAATTGCGATAATTAAAAAGTACGATAATTAGACGTGCAATTAAATACAATAACAGTAAATAAAAGTGTGATAATTAAAAGTGCAATTAAATATGAAAATAAAGGAATTATGCTTATTTAAACTTCCGTTATCATGATGTTTGACGTGTTGATTTTAGTTTATTCCCATGGGTTAATTGTTCTTTGTCCTGGATTATTTAATATGTCCGTCTGGTTTTTTTCCATAACAGTCCATCATTCATAAATATAAAGTGCGAGTATCCTCGTCAAATTATCCTTATATCCGAAGTCAAATATTCCAACTAATTGGGGACTTAAACTGTAACAAGGTCTTAATACTTTGTTTAATAATTACACCAGGATATCGACTGCATGTAATCCAAGGTTTTAATACTTTGTTATCAATTATGCCAAGTGTCCTTGTACATAATTTCACCCCTGTTTTAATAATTCCATAGACTATTAATCCATTCCCGTGTCCGGTTAAATGAACGATTATTCGTACATATAAATATCCCGCCCATCGTGTCCGATTGAGTGTATATGGTTATTTATAGGTATGTCCAATTGTAATCTTTATATTAAAATTAATAAACTATCATTTAGTTAAACAAATATAAAGCCCATTAATAGCCCATAGTCTAGTTTTCACAAGTGTCGTTCTTTTGTCCAAACCCCAATTATGGTGCAAAACCCAATTACCCAATTTTAATATTTTTAGCCTAACATCATGATTACTTCGGCATTAAATAAGCATAATAATAACTTAAGTACGAGACATTAATTTAAAAAGGAGAACATAGCTTACATTGATTATTTATCGCGTAGTATTACACGGACAGAACTTCGACTTCAAAAACCCGTAAAATAATCTTAACATTACCCAAACTAACTAATATAAAACTAACCTATACTATATATATATATATTATATATATATATATTATATATTTATATTATTATTACAGAGGGAGTATTATTTATTTTTGTGGTATAGAACTCGGCAGAAGCTCGTTGCATTTATAGGACATTTCTGATTTTGGCTGCTCCGCGAGTGCAGAGGTTTGTAGGCTAAATGCTCCGCGAGTGCGGAGGTCAGGAATCCAGCTCACCAATTTTTGGATCCTAGCTTTGTCGACATATTTATTATATATATATATAATATATAAATAATTTATATAATTATTTAAATATTATATTATATTCTTGTGCATAGTTGACTTGTAATTTTAGGCCCGTCGCGCGTTGAAAGTTGGCTCAGGTCCCGGTTCCGGATTTTCGAACGTCCTTTCGTATAATTTAATATCTTGTACTTTGCGTTCCGCAACTTGTACTCTTGTCATTTTTAGACGTTTCTTATCAATAAATTGAACCACTTGGATTGTATCTTGTACATTTGAGCATTTTGGACGTTTGCATCTTCAAATCTTCGTTTTTGCCTTTTGTCTTCGCACTTATTTAATATAAACGATTAAAACTTAAAATAAGACAATTACAACTAAATAATTTACATATTGGGAGGATATTGCTACTAAATATATGTTCATTTGGAGCACTATCAGCAATATAACAACTGTGGCCAATGACTCTTCCTCAGTTACCCAATAGAGTCTTCTTGTTTGCTCTTAACTTTTGCATGTATGTCATGAGGCAGCAAGTCACTCTCCAAAATATACAAATAAAAGCATGGTGCCTGTTGTCTTCAATCTTCGCCGGTTAGCACACCCATATTGCGATCTATACGAATAAGACTTTATAAAAAAAAACCACTTGTTTATAAAGGTTAAATAAATAAACATCTAAAAAAAATTCCTCCGGTTAGCCCGCCCTCATTTTGTCCCCAAGGTCAACTATGTAATCGTGTACCATTGCACAACTTAAATAGTTTCAACAATAAATATAACAAATAGTTAAACAACGTAGTTAGTTTACAACCCACAATTTCTCGAGATTATGCATGAGTATTACTTTACTCTTTACAATAACATTAGGGATTTATTGAACTATATTAAATTTGATAGAATATTTGTATAATAAGTTAAGTAGGTAACGATATATATAGTGTGGTTCTTTTTAAAGGTATGTTTCGTTGTAGCATACATTGTTACTCGTATCATTCTTTGTATCCATACTTTGAGTTCTAACAATTAGCGTGATTCATTTTCTTCAAATCCAAAATAAATAAAAACTTCTTTAAAGGTCGGTCCACTTGTATCTACTATAACTTGATTCAGTTTATTCCATGTCACGATTATTATCAGATTCCTCATAGGCTCATAGCAACAACAAATCATGTCAAAATTAGCTCTATCAAGCACATAATACTTTACCCATTTGGAAATTGGACAGGTCCCCAGTTTTGACAAGCACATAATATTACTACCCATATGGACACCATTTTGAAATTCAACCCACAGCCCAAATTATACCCATTTTGATACCTTAAATGTAATACGAAACAACTTATTCATTTCCTAGTTGAACATGAAAAACAATCAATCTAAAAACAACAAACTATACTGATGCAGGAGATGATAGATTTAAGAATAGAATTTTTACACCACTTTATACTGCAACTCTATTTTTTATGTGCTTATAGGGCTTCATCCATTAACATGCTGAGAAAGCTATCCTTTCCTACCAGAATAGGTTAACTACATTCATTTTCGTTTCCACTTCTATCCCTTTTGCCCATGCTCAGTTATGCTAAAAGAAGGTGTGTTCTACATAATTTGAACAGGCATAGTAATTAATAAGTTTCCCACTTGTATGAATTAGCCTTTGTACACACTTACTCATATGATTTGTGTTATGTAAAATATTCAAATCATAACCTGGTGTTCTGGCGCTTGTCTTGGCATAGTTACTAAAACCTAGAGGCACAAAAGATGATGTAAATGCAAGCATGCACTTCGGGGTTATACTTGGCAATTTACCGTATACACTTACTACATGAAGAAGTTGAGATTCAACTTCTTACCCTTTAGAGTCATCAAGGGCACTATTCTCACACACAACCTTTGAAATATGAATTGCACAGAATATATGTATTAAAATTAGACAAGTAGACCACCAAAATGCATTGAATATATGTAAAGAACATTGCATGGAACCTAATGTAGTATTCAATCAATGGAAGCCTTAGAACAACAGATCTCTTTCACCTTAGAGAATTGTAGAAAGCAACAGCTCACTCAAGAATGGGACGGCAGTGGTCCGCCGGCAAGCTCGTTCTGATCTTGGATGCAGTACATTGAAATTCTGAAGCACCATCATAAACACTACCACGCATCCGCCTGCAGTGCGATAAGCAAATTGATTTAATTTTGATAGAACTAAAACAACCATACACTTCAATGAACAACAACAATTTCATAACAACCCTTGTTTTTAACACCAAATATAATGATTTATGATCAATCATGAAAAAATACAACAAAACATATTCTGTTTAATACATGAAACATGAGATTCAAATAAACCTTAGGCAAATACTATCAATAAAAACTACGACATAAACGATCATAGCAATGAACATCGTTGTAGCATATTTTCACATGAAAGAAATTTGCAGTTGTTAAAATTATAAAAAAACGTTCATGCGTACTGATTTGGTCTTGCAAATCAGTTATCAAATTTATGTTTTGTAATGACCCGCACTTTTTCGATCATACTATACTTATAAGATTAATATTTACATAAATTAAACCTTGCCAACATGATAAGCAATCCAAATTGTCGAGATTTATATTTCCGAAAAGAGTTTTACACAACGTTTGACCGTCTAGTTTGACCGATGATATCACGAACTATACAATATATGATAATTATACGTTTGTGTATATAAATGTATATATACATATTTAACATGATTAATAAATGTTTTAATATCTCATTTTGTATTAATAACAACAAGTTATATGTGTATTTTGAAACTACTAACTTAAGTTTTCAAAACGATAACTATACGTAACGTTATTTGACATAAATACTTAAGACGTATAATGTTTATACATATATTGTATAAGTAATGTATTTAATCACTTTTAAAGACTTAAATACATAAAACCATATAAGTGTATTCACAAAAGATAACTATATTTGAATCCTCATTCCATTTTTCACAAAATTTCTATACGTATACCTAGAGTATTTATACTTGTATCATACCTAGCTTTTATACGTATTTACTAATAGTAAATACACATCAAATCACCACCAAACCTACTCTTGTTACTGCCCTTAGAGCTAGGTAATTGAACTTGGATGCAAATAAGACTAGATACATAAAATGATAGCTTGAATTTTTGTCTCCATACCCCCCCATTCACATTTTTTTTTCCTATATATGTATCATCATTCTCTTTCATTTTAACTCCAAATTTCTTAAGATAAACACACACTCTCTCTTCACTCTTAACCTCCATAATCATTCAGCAACTTACCTTGAAGATCTAGCTTCAAAAACCATACTAAAACACCATAAGAAAACCATACAAAAACACTTCAAGAAAACCCTCCAAGAACACCAACTTACTTCCAATCTTTCATCCACTTCTATCACCCTTTTGATTCTAGCTTCTTACTCCTCTTTTACAGCAAACTTATCCAAGGAACTTGAGGTAGAATCTATGTTCATAACCTTATTCGATTCATATATATATAGCTATTTTATTTTGTGGTACAAAAGTTTAACAACAAGAACATAGTTTGAATGTTTTCAAACTTGTTTGCAAACTAAATAGATCCTTCTAACTTAACTTTTAAAATACTTCAAGACATGTAACATAACTTATTTATATGTTAATTTAACAAGGTAAAACTTGGTTTTTCAAAGTATAAGTATTTTTGGAAAAATGGTCATTAAATGATTTTGTTGTAACAAAAATGTTTAACTTCATATGTTTCACTAAAATTTCACCTATGCCGTATGATTTTGAATACAAACCAAGGTATTTACAGTTCATAGTCTTAAAGAAGAACTCGATTCAAGAAGATGGCAATTTGAATCAACGAAAACGGACTTGTAACGAAGAAACTATGACCGAAACAAAATTGGTTATCCAAGACTTAATTGACTTCGGGATTCATTGGAAAAATTTACATAAAATCACATCTTTATAAGATAACATGATATTTTATATATATGTACTCATAATTCAATTTCATATGGTTCAGGATCACCCGTAAGCAACACGAGAAGATTAATCATAAGATCCCATGATTGTACGCAACACGTCATTTGACAACACCGGTACTTTATGTACGCAACACGTCATTTGACAACACCGGTACCATGGGTCAAGATTAATCTCGACCAATACATATACGATGGGGTTTTATTTATTTCGTTGGGGGTTTTATTTATTTCATTGCGGGTATATTAAACATCTAAAAATGAACCATTAAAATTGAATTACTAACAACGAACTGCTAACTACGGACTAAGGAATTATTCAAAGTATTAAAAGTATAACAAGTATATATATGTGACGTTTGTTTAAAAAGAAAAGGTATTGATATATTATATATGGATAGGTTCGTGATATCAATCGGATACCAAGTCAAAATTAAATATCTTCAAGAAGAAAGTGAGTATATAGTCCCACTTTTAAACTCTAAACATTTTGGGATGAGAATACATGTATTTTATGTTTTACGATATGGACACAAGTAACTGAAAAATATGTTCTACGTTGAGTTGTACCACTGGCATACTTCCCTGTAGCTTGGTAACTAATATTTACAGCGGTATTGTAAACGCGAATCCTGTTGATAGATCTATCGGGCCTGACAACCCCAACCGGACTGGACGACCAGTATTCAACGGTTGCACAGTACTTCGTTTTGTGACTACACTTGGTACGGTGTAGTAAGATTTCATATTAAAGGGAATATGCGACGTGAAAATGTTAAGTATGGTTACCAAGTGCTCAACCACTTAGAATACTTTTATTAAACTGTTTATATACGAAATCTTGTGGTCTATATATATATTGCTGCCGGCATTAAACCTATATCTCACCAACTTTATGTTGACTTTTTTTAAAACATGTCTATTCTCAGGTGATTTCTAAAGCTTCCGTTGCATCATGTTGAATCTAACCAGGATCTTGCGTACGCATGTTTGTGTCAAAAATAAAACTGCATATCCGAGATGTTGTATTGTAAAATATGCTAGAAACCGTGTTGTTGTCATCATTTGTAAAGTTTGTAAGTCGAAGATTATCGCTAAACGTTAATCTTCTTTTTATTGTCTTAAGCTTGTAACAAAAATAATGGTTATGGTTTGTAATGTATAATATATGCAGTTTTCTTTCAAAAATGTCTCATATAGAGGTCAATACCTCGCAATGAAATCATACGTTATCTAACGCGTTCTTATGATCAAGGACGGGTTATGACATGTGGTATCAGAGCGTTGGTCTTAGCGAACCAGGTTTGCATTAGTGTGTCTAACCAAGAAGTCGTTAGGATACATTAGTAAAGTCTGGACTTTGACCGGGTCTGATTTTAAAAACCATTGCTTATCACTGTTGGTTAAAAATTTATATGTAAATATTATGTAAGTACTAATGGGTTAGTTGTTATGTGATAGATGTCGGGCTCGAAACTTATTATCACATTCAGCGACTCCGAATCAGAACCTTCAGATTGTGTTTCAGTCATTAACATATCCGAGGACGAAAGTAGTATTTTTGGGGAAGACTCACAAATTCCGGATGAACCGACTATAGAGAACCCGGAAAGTGAACCCGAGGAGGAAAGTGAACCCGAGGAGGAAAGTGAACCCGAGGAGGAAAGTGAACCCGAGGAAGAAATACAGGAAATTACAAAAGACGAGTTCGAACTAGGAAAGAAACGAAAAGCTAGTGAATTAGAAAATCCAAATCCCGAGTTTAATGAGAATGATGTGGCACCAATTCCACTCAACACTACCACCCCTATCCCCGCTATTCCTATTAGTGCTATCCCTGCATCTAGTTCTTCGGCACCTCAGCCAAAACGTAGGGAGACAGCTAGGATTCGCGTTGGGGGATTCCCTGGACATAAATGTTTTGGGAAATAGATCAAACGATGCGCTGCCGAATTAAACCATGGAATCAAATAATGTTTTGTATAATATTATTAGTGTGGTTTGTTTAATGTTCGATGTAAGATAAGCATATGTAAAATAGCGAAGTATGAAATGCAATAATTTTCCATGGTTAAGTATTATTTAGATTGTAGTAATTGGTTCTGTACTAAGCTATTAAGTATGAACATTAACGGGTAGGTACTACCCTAGATATAATTATAAAACGCTAATAAGAAGAAAAGGCTTTTATAATAATACCTGGTTCATATTATTAACAAGCTATAAATGTACTATAAATACACACTACATCTATAATATTCCATGTGAATAATTATTTTCTTTCATTAGGAAATGGCGCGATTGAATCGAATGACGGAACAAGAACTCGAGGAACTCATCAACCAGCGAGTGAACGACAGAATGTTATGGGTTGAGGCTGCAAGAGCTGCTGTAGTTAACCCAAATCCTCGTGTAGGATGCTCCTACAAGACGTTTCAAGCTTGCAAGCCCTCATCATTCAGTGGAACGGAAGGACCGATCGGTTTAACCCGATGGATAGAAAAGATGGAGACGGTGTTTAAAATCAGTGGTTGTGATGAAAAAGACATGACCAAGTTTGCATCGTGCACTTTACAAGATAGTGCACTCACATGGTGGAAGAATTATGTGAAGGCGGTAGGAGGAGATGTAGCTTATGATACTCCATGGGAAGAATTCAAAGCAATGATAATCACCGAGTATTGTCCAAGGAATGAGGTTATTAAGTTAGAAGATGAGTTACGAAGTTTGAAGGTGGTTGGTACTGAAATCACCAACTACAATCAGCGATTCATGGAATTGGTTTTACTATGTCCTGAATTGGTTCCAACCGAAGCACGGAAGATTGAAATGTACAAAGGTGGTTTGCCCAAGAAGGTCAAGGCAAACGTTACGGCGTCGAAACCTAAGACAATTCATGAAGCTATAACCATGGCGAACGAGTTAATGGATCAGGTCATTCTGGATAAGAAAGCATTCACTACTGAGGTGAAGGTATCGAGTAACAAAAGGAAGTGGAACGGAAATTATGATCGAGGTTACCAACAGCAATCTTTTAAGAAACCAGAAACCCCGAAAGGTGCGGGTAGCGGTTCAGGCTTTGGTTACAAAGGACAAAGTCCTTTATGCAACCGTTGTCACAAACATCACTTTGGTTACTGTAGTGTGTTGTGCACCAAATGCAATCGACAGGGACATCTTGCTGAAGATTGTAAGGCTCTCGTTACAAATGCAAATGGTAACAAGACTCCTGCCACCAACGCAAATAGAACTGCTTTGGCTAACATTACTTGTTTTGGGTGTGGAAAACAAGGTCATTATAAGAGCCAGTGCCTGAATCAGAATGGCGGACCTGCACGTGGAAGAGCGTTTGTTATTAATGCTAGAGAGGCACGAGAAGACCCGGAGCTTGTTACGGGTACGTTTACCATTAATAACTTATCAGCATCTATTTTATTTGATACTGGCGCCGATAGAAGTTACGTGTGTATAAATTTTTACACTAAATTGAATTGTTCATCATTACCTCTAGATGCTAAGTACTTGATTGAGTTAGCTAATGGTAAACTAATTGAAGCCGATAAAATTTGTCGTGATTGTGAAATAAATCTAGCCGGAGAAACGTTTAAAATCGACTTAATACCCGTAGAATTAGGAGGTTTTGATGTAATAGTCGGCATGGACTGGATGTCCAAAATAGGAGCGGAAGTTGTTTGTGCTAAGAAGGCAATTCGTATTCCTGGTAAGGATAAAATACCGGTGATGATTTATGGAGAGAAGGGTAATTCAAAGCTAAAACTCATTAGCTGTTTGAAAGCCAAGAAGTGTTTAGAAAAGGGATGTTACGCTATTTTAGCACATGTTAATAAAGTCGAAAAGAAAGAAAAGTGCATCAACGACGTGCCTGTGGCAAGAGATTTTCCTGAAGTTTTTCCGGAAGAATTGCCGGGATTACCTCCATTTAGATCTGTAGAATTTCAAATAGATTTAGTACCAGGAGCCGCACCAGTGGCTCGTGCTCCATATAGACTTGCACCGTCCGAGTTAAAAGAACTTCAAAGTCAGTTAAAAGAATTACTGGACCGTGGATTCATACGACCGAGTACTTCACCGTGGGGAGCTCCAATTTTGTTTGTTAAGAAGAAAGATGGATCTTTCAGGATGTGTATAGATTATCGTGAATTAAACAAGTTAACTATCAAGAATCGGTATCCACTACCGAGAATTGATGACTTATTTGATCAATTGCAAGGATTATGTGTGTATTCGAAAATCGACTTAAGATCGGGCTATCATCAACTACGCGTCAAAGAAGAGGACATTCCGAAAACTGCTTTTCGGACACGTTATGGTCATTACGAATTTTTGGTTATGCCATTTGGATTGACGAATGCGCCAGCTGTATTCATGGACCTCATGAATCGAGTTTGTAGTCCGTATTTAGATAAGTTTGTTATCGTTTTCATTGATGATATTCTTATCTATTCCAAGAGTGAGCAAGAGCATGAAGAGCTTTTAAGGTTGATACTGGAGTTGTTGAGAAAAGAACAACTTTATGCTAAATTTTCTAAGTGTGCTTTCTGGTTGAAAGAAGTGCAATTTCTTGGTCACGTTGTTAATAGCGAAGGAATTCAGGTTGATCCAGCAAAAACTGAAGCTATTGAAAAATGGGAGACTCCTAAGACACCAACGCAGATACGTCAATTTTTGGGTTTAGCCGGTTATTATAGAAGGTTTATTCAAGATTTTTCCCGAATAGCTAAGCCGTTGACAGCATTAAGGCAAAAAGGGAAGAAATACGAATGGACCTCGGAGCAGGAGAACGCATTTCAATTACTGAAGAAGAAGTTAACTACGGCGCCTATTTTATCGTTACCTGAAGGGAACGATGATTTTGAAATATATTGTGACGCTTCGCGACAAGGTTTTGGTTGTGTTCTTATGCAACGGAAGAAAGTTATTGCATTTGCATCCCGACAATTGAAGATTCACGAGCGGAATTATACGACGCATGATCTAGAATTGGGAGCAGTCGTGTTTGCATTGAAGATGTGGAGACACTACTTGTATGGGGTTAAATTCACTGTGTTTACTGATCATAAAAGCCTTCAACATATTTTTGATCAGAAACAATTGAACATGAGGCAACGTAGGTGGGTCGAGTTAATAAACGACTATGATTGTGAAATTCGTTATCATCCCGGGAAGGCGAATGTGGTGGCTGATGCTTTAAGCAGAAAAGAACGAGAACCAATTCGAGTTCGAGCAATGAACATAAAAATTCGTATGAATCTCAACTCACAAATCAAAGAAGTTCAACGAGAAGCACTTACTAAAGAAAATATAGGAAATGAAATAATGAAGAAGTATGAGAAGCAACTCGTTATGCGGGAAGATGGAATTCGATATTTTGCAAATCGTATTTGGGTACCGAAGTTGGGTGGATTAAGGAAGTTGATATTGAACGAGGCACATAAGACAAGATACTCGATACATCCTGGAGTTGGAAAGATGTATCAAGATCTTAAGACACGTTATTGGTGGCCTAATTTAAAGACCGACGTTGCAACATATGTTGGGGAGTGTTTAACTTGTTCTAAAGTCAAAGCAGAACATCAAAAGCCGTCAGGGTTACTTCAACAACCAGAAATCCCAGAATGGAAATGGGATGGTATTACCATGGATTTCATCACAAAGTTACCAAAGACTGCCTGGGGATACGACACCATTTGGGTGATTGTTGATCGTCTCACCAAGTCTGCACATTTCTTGCCTATAAAGGAAACAGATAGAATGGAGAAACTATTACGATTGTACATAAAGGAAGTTGTTTCAAGGCATGGAATACCTATTTTCATTATATCCGATCGTGATAGTAGATTTACCTCAAAGTTTTGGCAATCACTACAGGAGGCACTAGGAACTTGTTTGGATATGAGTACCGCATATCATCCGCAGACCGACGGGCAGAGTGAAAGAACAATTCAGACTCTTGAAGACATGCTCAGGGCATGTGTGATCGATTTTGGAAACGGATGGGATAAATATCTACCGTTAGCAGAATTCTCGTATAACAATAGTTATCATGCGAGCATTGGAGCTGCGCCATTTGAAGCATTGTACGGAAGGAAGTGTAGATCTCCTATCTGTTGGAATGAAGTAGGAGATCGACAATTAACTGGTCCCGAGATCATACATGAAACTACTGAAAAGATAGTACAAATCAAGGAGAGATTGAAAACAGCCTGCAGTCGCCAAAAGAGCTACGCCGATGTCCGAAGGAAACCATTAGAGTTTCAGGTTGGGGACATGGTTATGCTAAAGGTGTCACCTTGGAAAGGTGTGATACGTTTTGGAAAAAGGGGTAAACTGAACCCAAGGTACGTAGGCCCGTTTAAGATCATCGAACGCATTGGACCGGTAGCTTATCGGCTCGAATTACCGCAACAACTCGCTGGAGTACATAATACCTTTCACGTCTCAAACCTGAAGAAGTGTCTTGCAAAGGAAGACCTCACCATTCCTCTTGAAGAAATCCATGTCGACGAGAAACTACAATTCGTCGAAGAACCAATCGAAATCATGGACCGTGAAGTTAAACAGCTCAAACAGAGCAATATACCGATTGTTAAGGTTCGTTGGAATGCTCGAAGAGGTCCCGAGTTTACTTGGGAAAGAGAGGATCAGATGAAACAAAAGTATCCACACTTGTTTCTCGATGACGCAAAATAGGTACAATTTTAAAATTTCGGGACGAAATTTATTTAACGGGTAGGTACTGTAATGACCCGCACTTTTTCGATCATACTATACTTATAAGATTAATATTTACATAAATTAAACCTTGCCAACATGATAAGCAATCCAAATTGTCGAGATTTATATTTCCGAAAAGAGTTTTACACAACGTTTGACCGTCTAGTTTGACCGATGATATCACGAACTATACAATATATGATAATTATACGTTTGTGTATATAAATGTATATATACATATTTAACATGATTAATAAATGTTTTAATATCTCATTTTGTATTAATAACAACAAGTTATATGTGTATTTTGAAACTACTAACTTAAGTTTTCAAAACGATAACTATACGTAACGTTATTTGACATAAATACTTAAGACATATAATGTTTATACATATATTGTATAAGTAATGTATTTAATCACTTTTAAAGACTTAAATACATAAAACCATATAAGTGTATTCACAAAAGATAACTATATTTGAATCCTCATTCCATTTTTCACAAAATTTCTATACGTATACCTAGAGTATTTATACTTGTATCATACCTAGCTTTTATACGTATTTACTAATAGTAAATACACATCAAATCACCACCAAACCTACTCTTGTTACTGCCCTTAGAGCTAGGTAATTGAACTTGGATGCAAATAAGACTAGATACGTAAAATGATAGCTTGAATTTTTGTCTCCATACCCCCCCATTCACGTTTTTTTTTCCTATATATGTATCATCATTCTCTTTCATTTTAACTCCAAATTTCTTAAGATAAACACACACTCTCTCTTCACTCTTAACCTCCATAATCATTCAGCAACTTACCTTGAAGATCTAGCTTCAAAAACCATACTAAAACACCATAAGAAAACCATACAAAAACACTTCAAGAAAACCCTCCAAGAACACCAACTTACTTCCAATCTTTCATCCACTTCTATCACCCTTTTGATTCTAGCTTCTTACTCCTCTTTTACAGCAAACTTATCCAAGGAACTTGAGGTAGAATCTATGTTCATAACCTTATTCGATTCATATATATATAGCTATTTTATTTTGTGGTACAAAAGTTTAACAACAAGAACATAGTTTGAATGTTTTCAAACTTGTTTGCAAACTAAATAGATCCTTCTAACTTAACTTTTAAAATACTTCAAGACATGTAACATAACTTATTTATATGTTAATTTAACAAGGTAAAACTTGGTTTTTCAAAGTATAAGTATTTTTGGAAAAATGGTCATTAAATGATTTTGTTGTAACAAAAATGTTTAACTTCATATGTTTCACTAAACTTTCACCTATGCCGTATGATTTTGAATACAAACCAAGGTATTTACAGTTCATAGTCTTAAAGAAGAACTCGATTCAAGAAGATGGCAATTTGAATCAACGAAAACGGACTTGTAACGAAGAAACTATGACCGAAACAAAATTGGTTATCCAAGACTTAATTGACTTCGGGATTCATTGGAAAAATTTACATAAAATCACATCTTTATAAGATAACATGATATTTTATATATATGTACTCATAATTCAATTTCATATGGTTCAGGATCACCCGTAAGCAACACGAGAAGATTAATCATAAGATCCCATGATTGTACGCAACACGTCATTTGACAACACCGGTACTTTATGTACGCAACACGTCATTTGACAACACCGGTACCATGGGTCAAGATTAATCTCGACCAATACATATACGATGGGGTTTTATTTATTTCGTTGGGGGTTTTATTTATTTCATTGCGGGTATATTAAACATCTAAAAATGAACCATTAAAATTGAATTACTAACAACGAACTGCTAACTACGGACTAAGGAATTATTCAAAGTATTAAAAGTATAACAAGTATATATATGTGACGTTTGTTTAAAAAGAAAAGGTATTGATATATTATATATGGATAGGTTCGTGATATCAATCGGAGACCAAGTCAAAATTACATATCTTCAAGAAGAAAGTGAGTATATAGTCCCACTTTTAAACTCTAAACATTTTGGGATGAGAATACATGTATTTTATGTTTTACGATATGGACACAAGTAACTGAAAAATATGTTCTACGTTGAGTTGTACCACTGGCATACTTCCCTGTAGCTTGGTAACTAATATTTACAGCGGTATTGTAAACGCGAATCCTGTTGATAGATCTATCGGGCCTGACAACCCCAACCGGACTGGACGACCAGTATTCAACGGTTGCACAGTACTTCGTTTTGTGACTACACTTGGTACGGTGTAGTAAGATTTCATATTAAAGGGAATATGCGACGTGAAAATGTTAAGTATGGTTACCAAGTGCTCAACCACTTAGAATACTTTTATTAAACTGTTTATATACGAAATCTTGTGGTCTATATATATATTGCTGCCGGCATTAAACCTATATCTCACCAACTTTATGTTGACTTTTTTTAAAACATGTCTATTCTCAGGTGATTTCTAAAGCTTCCGTTGCATCATGTTGAATCTAACCAGGATCTTGCGTACGCATGTTTGTGTCAAAAATAAAACTGCATATCCGAGATGTTGTATTGTAAAATATGCTAGAAACCATGTTGTTGTCATCATTTGTAAAGTTTGTAAGTCGAAGATTATCGCTAAACGTTAATCTTCTTTTTATTGTCTTAAGCTTGTAACAAAAATAATGGTTATGGTTTGTAATGTATAATATATGCAGTTTTCTTTCAAAAATGTCTCATATAGAGGTCAATACCTCGCAATGAAATCATACGTTATCTAACGCGTTCTTATGATCAAGGACGGGTTATGACATGTTTAATTAGGAAAAACAGATACCGAGTAACAAACTGGAAAATCGAAAAAAAACTTGAAAATTTATGAATTTGTAACTACGTCATCGTATTATGCTTGAACCATGTAAGTATGTGTATAATCAAATTTCACAATATTATAAAACTACTTATTAATGGGTAACAGATTATAGCTTTTTACAAAACAAAACAAAACAAAAAAAAAAACAAAAAAAAAAAAAAACCAGTACCTTCTATACTTTGCTACTCCGTATGTCTTATCATTACATTTTGATATTGTTCAAACTTTGATCATTATACAAAGATTTTAAACACAGTCACATGCTGATGATTAAGTCTAAAATAACTAATTAGTTGAAGTCCAGATAACAACAAATCCCAAATCTTTTAGGTCATGTTCCACTTTTTTCTAAAAACCAAATGCAAGATTTTGATCAACATAATGGACAATCAAAAATAGTGTTCTAATATTAATTTCAGTGCCAATCAAGAAGAGGATGATGCTAGATATATTAGTTCAATGCTTTTGGTAGAAGTGGTCATTTTCAAACAAAATTACTTTATAAAAGGTTGTTCTGGCTATTGTTTCATTTCAACTATTAGACTATAGTAAAAGGAATATGTGCCAACTACGGCAAAAGAGATATATGTCAAATAGAATCCATAATCTATTAATTTGCATTGAAGTTCCATAATTTGTTTTAGTAAGGAATAAAATATATTTGACTTTAGAAGCCTAACATAACTTGACCAGCCTGACCAACCCATTTTGTCATTGTAAGTTTCTAGGTGTAGTTTTTCTTCTTATCATAGTAGCTAACCTTATAACTCAAAGTTTTTAAGGAGTCCTTTTCCTAATTCGAGACTACATGAAAATTTGTGATTCTAAGAAATTTAGCATATACAATATGTACACAATTTATACACTCTAGAGAGTTTTGTTAGGACTCACACTGTCACACATGATATATCTTACTACTATGAGAACTTTGTTATTTTCTTAATTATAGAATTCCTAATTTACACAAAAGGGTACCATAGCTTCAGTGAGGTTATATTAGGCATCAACGAAAACGAAGGTTTAACAACAAAAGATTTTGTTTTCTAAAAAAATTGTAAAAATGAATTCTAATTACTTGCCTCAATCACCTAAGATAGGTCAACCACCCATTACAGTCTGCACGAGCCTACTTACCATCTTCTCAAAATGCATATACGATACTCCGTCTACCTACAATCAAAACACATCTGTTGACATAAGGAGAGCAAATTCACACCCTTTTGCATTAATTATTGAATATTTTCAAGATGATCCAATAAAAATATTGATTCAGACCCCGTTGAAGAAAAAAGTCATAAAATTATACCAGAACACTATAGATTATAAAGTTTTATCAGTTAGTAAGAAAGTTCAATATACTTAACTAATTGATAACTGTTTTTGAGTAAAACCCGGTATTATAAATGGAAAAATACAACTACTTGCTGGAAAAAAATACGTTATAACTCATGGGAACTAAGAACTAAAGCAAAATGATAAGAACTAAAGCAAAACTATAGACACACACACAAAAACAAACATGAATTAGTAACACAAGTCAGAACCCCTGACCATTAATTTAAAGCCCAAATATTCAATAATCACATTGAATAAAACCCCAAGTTTAATTTCAAAAATCAATGCAGGCGAATGTCGCATCCATTAATACGCGAAGATTCAAGACAATGTATCAGTTATAGACTTATGGTCATCAATAATATTTCATAGACCAGGATGCAGATCTGGATGCAGATCTATAATACGAATACTATTTTATAGACCAAGATGCAGATTTGGTTGGATACATAAAATGAGATACAACTAATCATTAAGTATTTAACAATAACAAACACATACATAGACAGAAAACTGATTAAAATTATGAAAACACACAATACAATACCCAAAAAATTAAGTTTTTTTATTGAAAAACAACTCATAATTGATTACGAAAATATGTAATAATTGATACTAAAAACATAATAATAAGAATTGAGCATTATATACACAAATACCTGCATTTTGACAATCATAAAAAGCAGTTTATCGATTAAACTGCGATTTTGACCAAACTTCCATAGTCGTTGCAATAAGTGTTTTCATACTTGTTGATACTGATATGAATAATCGCTGAATAAAAATCACATACGATAGAGAAGTTACATGATTGACGAATGAAGATGAAGATGCTAATTGCTACAGAAGAAATAGAAATCACAGCCATATAGTTTGGATTAAGGATTACGGGTTGAAAAAAGATTGAAAATTTGTTCATCATCGATTTCGTAGTGGTTATTTTGGGAGAAAATCAAAGAGGTCTGGGGTTAATATTTTTACGAAACCCTAAAAAAAATGAACGCAAACAATCAACCCCTAATTTTGTACAGTTATCCCATCCATCCATTTAAATGGCCACGTCTGATGCTCTTTGATTAATTATCTTTAATCAGGTTTAATTAGCAATATTACATGTCAGCAAACATGATTAAGGGGTAATTAGAGAGTGCCACATAGGATTAAATTTCATGATTTATAATATGTAATAGAAGATAGATAGTTTCGCACTTGAATATATAATAAAGAATAGCTAAAGATTGTGTAGGATTAATGTGCAAGGTACAACATATAACTATATATCCAACTTCATTTGAGCCTTCGGGGTCACACACATATACACCGATACGTCAAATAATATATATATATGATGTATATATATTACTTAAGTAACAAAATAGTAAATCGAAATTAATTCATTTACTATTCATATGAATAGTAAATGAAATGAAATTAATTTATTTACTATTCACATGAAAGCGATATGATAGAAATTATTAATCATAAGTTACATAACATACCCCTAAAGTATTTGAGAAATACGACTTTATGAATATAATATATTTAAAGGTTCATGGGTGTTTGAGATAATGCAAATAAGAAACAAAAGCATACAGCTCATATTCCTTGGTCCGTGAGTTACAAAAGAAAAAGAAAAACCACTAAGTTTTTTGTTTTTACGTAGATTGTTAACATGTATATAATATACATGTGTTTTTTTACTAATGAGATGAAAATGAATCCCATTCATATCTTTTTCATGTGAACGTCAAAAAATAATTTAATCAAAATCCTTTCTTGTTTCGGTTTTCAAAAACCATATACGAGGAGTATTATTTATTGTTGATTAATATAATTTGATTATATTAATTTACGGTACTTGGGTTTGGACTAGCATCCATTGGCGTCGTTTGAAGTGTAGTGTGGACTACCCTAAGAGACGGTCATACTTTTGATCGTAGGTTTCTCTCCTTCAATTAGTTTCTTCAAGAAAGGTTTCTCTCCGTTCATCAGTTTCTTCAAGAAAGGTATATCGTTTACTCACTTTGTGAATTACATATATCGACAATTATTAGTGGTGTAACTGGATCTTTGGGATCGTTAATCATGTGCATGTTTTATTAAATTTAAATATATGAATATTTAATTTTGTAAATGGTTTATAAATAATAATTGACTATTATTTTAACTATCCGCTGCGTTAATCTGAATTAAAAGTACACATGATTTTCCATCAGTGGTATCCGAGCCGCTTTTACACCATCTTAATTGTCGTGTGACTATTCTTTAGATTTAGCTTTGTGGTGTATTGGTGAAAGTCGAAACCTTCTTGGTTTTTAAAGTCAACTCGGTTGATCTAGACTTAACCGCATGACGCACAAATATGATTGAAAGAATATCACTATTTTAAATTGTAGATTTAATTGTTATGGCTTGAATATTTATTATAATTGTTGATTGTTCTATTCCATGGTTATACATATGCATTGTAACCATGGACAAGCCATATTTAAGTTTTAATAATGTAGTTATTAAAATTATGATTGCATACATAGCCCATAATGCCTCGACCTATGTATGATTGTTGTGATTGTTGATTACGGCAATATTATGTCATGTTAATTATTCATTTTATTATAAAGGCCATTTTGAAGCCAAAGTTGTATTATATTTTTTATTTTCATAGTATTGTATTTAAGTTTATTCTAAATTGTAAAAGTATTAGATTAGTTGTATTTTTCAATTTTAAATAAATGTAATAAGATGAAGATTAAAGACAAAGATGCAACATGGAATTTGACTTAGAAGATGGCGAACAGGTCAAGCTGACAACGATGGTGTTTGTCAAGTTTTCACTTGATTCTTGAATTAAGTGGGAGCTACGATATTACCCTTAGTTTGACCTCTTGATCCCATGTCGGCTCATGGGATCAAATATAGGATTTTTGGGCTAGGCTATGTGTGTGTGATGCATGATATGGTTGTGTTTTAATTTTGCATTTATATATAATTGTTGATTAGAATATATATGCTGAATGTTTTTGATGAAAACATTAAATAAAATCGGTAACGAGTTTCAAATATTAAAATTGATGATTTTAAAAAAGTTAAACTCTAACGAGTTTAAAGTTAAATAATTTTGAGACTTAAATTACATATGTTTTTGATGGAAACATTAAATAAAACTCTAAACGAGTTTCAAAGATTAAAATTGATGATTTTAAAATAAGTTAAACTCTAACGAGTTTAATGTTAAATGATTTTAAAAGTCAAATAATATATATGGCCGACATCTTTTAAAACTGTTTTAAAACGATACACATTTGTGTATTTGTTATTTTTATATCCTATAAATTAAATAACAAATTAGATCACAAACATAATCGACATATACAATTGGTTAAAATATTTTTTTAACTAATAGTGTAGCGAATCTTGTGTGCATGCATTATTCATTGACACAAACTTTTTCCAAAATACCCGTCAAATTTAAGTCATGCCATCCAATGAGCTTGCAAACACTCCTCGATATTTTTCTGATCTAGTGAGACTAGGCTGAATTATAGCCACGAGGTGGATTTTTCGATCTAGTGAGACTAGCGTGAATTTTCACTGTTTCCAAATTGGACGACTTAATCATATTCACGGTGAGACCTGAGTTCGAGGCAATGATGGGACAAACATGCCATTAGATAATAGTCGTTTGTTGAACTACATATATCTCTAGGTCCCATAAAGATCTAAGAGTTGTACTTGTAATGCAATTGGTACCCGCTACCTACCAATAGACTCCATAACTGCTAGCTGATCAACATATGTGGCTATGGAACCTCTATGTGGATCTTAGGCTTTCGTAAATTAATTATTTTTAAAAATTATAAAAACTTGGGTAGCTAATTTATTAAAGCTCAATATCAAAAATACTAAATTGAATCATATATCTATTGTAGATATCAAACAATCAAAACGCAAACCAAAACACTTTCTTCTTTGTTGATGAAGGATAAACGCAATGTTCAAACTGAAATGTCCCGTTCATATTGATTATAAACGTTCTATATTAATTGATTTCCTTGCGAGGTTTTGACCTCTATATGAGACGTTTTTCAAAGACTGCATTCATTTTTAAAATAAACCATAACCTTTATTTTATCGACAAGGTTAAAAAGTCACCACCTAGATTATCCAGAAATGATAATCTGAAATATCACACTTACACACTACCAATACATATTGGTTTACAATTTTAATATGTTACAACAAAGTAAATCTCGAATGCAGTTTTAAACAATCTTATACAAGCATGCTGACACTACATCTTGTACATATATTAGCATGCAATAGCAGAAGCTCTTAATAATCACCTGAGAATAAACATGCTTTAAACGTCAACAAAAAAAGTTGGTGAGTTATAGGTTTAACCTATATATTTATTAAATCGTAATAATAGACCACAAGATTTCATATTTCAATATACATCCCATACATAGAGATAAAAATCATTCATACGGTGAACACCTGGTAACCGACCTTAACAAGATGCATATAGAATATCCCCTATCATTCCGGGACTCCCTTCGGACATGATGAATTCAAAGTACTAAAGCATCCGATACTTTGGATGGGGCTCGTTGGGCCCAATAGATCTATCTTTAGGATTCGCGTTAGTTAGGGTGTCTGTTCCCTAATTCTTAGATTACCAGACTAAAAAGGGGCATATTCGGTTTAATAATCCAGCCATAGAATGTAGTTTCATTTACTTGTGTCTATTTTGTAAAACATTTATAAAACTGCATGTATTCTCATCCCAAAATATTAGATTTTAAAAGTGGGACTGTAACTCACTTTCACAGATTTTTACTTCGTCGGGAAGTAAGACTTGGCCACTGGTTGATTCACGAACCTATAACAAATATGTACATATATATCAAAGTATGTTCAAAATATATTTACAACATTTTTAATACGTTTTGATGTTTTAAGTTTATTAAGTCAGCTGTCCTCGTTAGTAACCTACAACTAGTTATCCACAGTTATATGTACAGAAAATAAAGCAATATATATTATCTCGAATCAATCTACGACCTCGTGTATATAAGCCTCAGGCTAGATCACAAATTAAAGTATATATAATATTTTGGAATCAACCTCAACCCTGTATAGCTAACTCCAACATTACTGCATATAGAGTGTCTATGGTTGTTCCAAAATATATATATAGATGGGTCGATATGATATGTCAAAACATTGTATTCGTGTCTATGGTATCCCAAGATTACATAATATATTAGAATACATATATAATACAATATGAGTTAGCTAGGATATGATTAATATAGATCTGTTACCAATTTTCACGTAGTTACAATAAGCAAAAATATCCAATCTTGTTTTACCCATAACTTCTTCGTTTTAAATCCGTTTTGAGTGATTCAAGTTGCTATGGTTTCATATTGAACTTAAGTTTATGAATCTAAACAGAAAAATTATAAGTTTATAGTCAGAAATACAAGTTATAAGTCTTTTTTTAAAGGTATTCATTTCAGTCGAAAGAACGACGTCTAGATGACCATTTTGGAAAACATACTTCCACTTTGAGTTTAACCATTATTTTTGGATATAGTTTCATGTTCATAAGAAAAATCATTTTCTCAGAAGAACAACTTTTAAATCAAAGTTTATCATAGTTTTTAATTAACTAACCCAAAACAGCCCGCGGTGTTACTACGACGGCGTATATCCAGTTTTACGGTGTTTTTCGTGTTTTCAGGTTTTAAATCATTAAGTTAGCATATCATATAGATATAGAACATGTATTTAGTTGATTTGAAAAGTCAAGTTATAAGGATTAACTTTTATTTGCGAACAAGTTTAGAATTAACTAAACTATGTTCTAGTGATTACATGTTCAAATCTTCGAATAAGATAGTTATACATATATGACTCGAATGATCTTATGAACATCATTAATACCTCAAGTTTAGTAGGTAAACCTACTGGAAATGATGAAAAAATAACTTGAGCTTCAAAGGATCTTTGATGGCTTGGAAGTTCTTGAAATAGAATCATGACACAAAAACAAGTTCAAGTAAGATTATTACTCGAATTAAGATAGTTATAGTTATAGATATTGAATCAAAGCTTGAATATGAATATTACCTTGATTTAGAAAGATAACCTACTGTAAATAACAAAGGTTTCTTGATCTTAGATGATTACTTGGAATGGATTAGGAAGCTTGGAAGTAAACTTGTAAACTTGGAAGTGTTCTTGATGTGTTCTTGAGTAATTGTTTTTATGATGATTATAGGTAATAACCAAAGCTTATATTTGATGATTTTTGCTGGAAAAATAGTAACTTAGACATTCATGGAAAAGTGTGTGTGTTTTGAGAGAGAATTGGGAAGAAAATTGGAAGTGAAATGGAGTAGGTGGTGAGTGGTGAAGGTGAGTGGGGTTAAAAGGAGTTCTTGTTTTTGTTTCCTTGCTCATAAGTCATGCTATATGTTAAATGATGGTCCCCACATGGTTAGGTGACTCACATGGGCTGCTAAGAGCTGATCATTGGAGTGTATATACCAATAGTAGATATATTTAGAAGCTGTGTATTGTACAAGTACAAATACGAGTGCATACGAGTAGAATTGTTGATAAAAATGAATGAGGATGTAATCGTAAGCATTTTTGTTAGGTCGAAGTACTTTGATAAGTGTCTTGAAGTCTTTCAAAAGTGTATGAATACATATTGAAACACTACATGTATATACATTTTAACTGAGTCGTTAAGTCATCGTTAGTCGTTATATGTAAATGTTGTTTTGAAACCTTTAAGTTAACGATCTTGTTAAATGTTGTTAATCCATTGTTTATTATATCTAATGAGATATTAAATTATTACATTATCATGATATTATGATGTATTAATATATCTTAATATGATATATATACATTTAAATGTTGTTACAACGATAATCGTTACATGTATGTCTCGTTTCGAAATCCTTAAGTTAGTAGTCTTGTTTTTACATATGTAGTTCATTGTTAATATACTTAATGAGATACATACTTATCATAATATCATGTTAACTATATATATATATATATATATATATATATATATATATATATATATATATATATATATATATATATATATATATATATATATATGTCATCATATAGTTTTTAAAAGTTTTAACGTTCGTGAATCGCCGGTCAACTTGGGTGGTCAATTGTCTATACGAAACCTATTTCAATTAATCAAGTTTTAAAAAGTTTGATTGCTTAACATGTTGGAAACACTTAATCATGTAAATAACAATTTCATTTAATATATATAAACATGGAAAAGTTCGGGTCACTACAGTACCTACCCGTTAAATAAATTTCGTCCCGAAATTTTAAGCAGTTGGAGGTGTTGACGTATCTTCTGGAAATAAGTGTGGGTATTTCTTCTTCATCTGATCTTCTCATTCCCAGGGGAACTCGGGTCCTCTACAAGCATTCCATCGAACCTTAACAATTGGTATCTTGTTTTGCTTAAGTCTTTTAACCTCACGATCCATTATTTCGACAGGTTCTTCAATGAATTGGAGTTTTTCGTTGATTTGGATTTCGTCTAACGGAATAGTGAGATCTACTTTAGCAAAACATTTTTTCAAATTCGAGACGTGGAAAGTGTTATGTACAGACATGAGTTGTTGAGGTAATTCAAGTCGGTAAGCAACTGGTCCGACACGATCAATAATCTTGAATGGTCCAATATACCTTGGATTTAATTTCCCCCGTTTACCAAATCGAACAACGCATGACCATCTCTCCAATTTCAAATTCTATATCTTTTCTTTTAATGTCAGAGTAGCTCTTTTATCGACTTTGGGCGGTTTTCAACCGTTGTTGAATTTGGATGATCTTCTCGGTAGTTTCTTGTATTATCTCCGGACCCGGAATCTGTCTATCCCCAACTTCACTCCAACAAATCGGAGACCTGCACTTTCTTCTATAAAGTGCTTCAAACGGCGCCATTTCAATGCTTAAATGGTAGCTGTTGTTGTAGGAAAATTCTGCTAACAGAAGGTGCAAATCCCAACTGTTTCCGAAATCAATAACACATGCTCGTAGCATGTCTTCAAGAGTTTGTATCGTCCTTTCACTCTGCCCGTCAGTTTGTGGATGATAGGTAGTACTCATGTCTAGACGAGTTCCTAATGCTTGCTATAATGTCTGCCAGAATCTTGAAATAAATCTGCCATCCCTATCAGAGATAATAGAGATTGGTATTTCATGTCTGGAGATGACTTCTTTCAAATACAGTCGTGCTAACTTCTCCATCTTGTCATCTTCTCTTATTGGCAGGAAGTGTGCTGATTTGGTGAGACGATCAACTATTACCCAAATAGTATCAAAACCACTTGCAGTCCTTGGCAATTTATTGATGAAATCCATGGTAATGTTTTCCCATTTCCATTCCGGGATTTCGGGTTGTTGAAGTAGACCTGATGGTTTCTGATGCTCAGCTTTGACCTTAGAACACGTCAAACATTCTCCTACATATTTAGCAACATCGGCTTCCATACTCGGCCACCAAAAATGTTTCTTGAGATCCTTATACATCTTCCCCGTTCCAAGATGTATTGAGTATCTGGTTTTATGAGCTTCTCTAAGTACCATTTCTCTCATATCTCCAAATTTTGGTACCCAAATTCTTTCAGCCCTATACTGGGTTCCGTCTTCCCGAATATTAAGATGCTTCTCCGATCCTTTGGGTATTTCATCCTTTAAATTTCTTTCTTTTAAAACTTCTTGTTGCGCCTCCTTTATTTGAGTAGTAAGGTTATTGTGAATCATTATATTCATAGCTTTTACTCGAATGGGTTCTCTGTCCTTTCTGCTCAAGGCATCGGCTACCACATTTGCCTTCCCCGGGTAGTAACGAATCTCAAAGTCGTAATCATTCAATAATTCAATCCACCTGCACTGCCTCATGTTCAGTTGTTTCTGATTAAATATGTGTTGAAGACTTTTGTGGTCGGTATATATAATACTTTTGACCCCATATAAGTAGTGCCTCCAAGTCTTTAATGCAAAAACAACCGCGCCTAATTCCAAATCATGCATCGTATAATTCTGCTCGTGAATCTTCAATTGTCTAGACGCATAAGCAATTACCTTCGTTCGTTGCATTAATACACAACCGAGACCTTGCTTTGAGGCGTCACAATATATCACAAAATCATCATTCCCTTCAGGTAATGACAATATAGGTGACGTAGTTAACTTTTTCTTCAACAATTGAAACGCTTTTTCCTGCTCATCCTTCCATTCAAATTTCTTCCCTTTATGCGTTAATGCAGTCAAGGGTTTTGCTATTTTGGAAAAATCTTGGATGAATCTTCTGTAGTAACCAGCCAATCCTAAAAATTGACGTATATGCTTCGTAGTTTTTGGGGTTTCTCACTTTTCAACGGTTTCAATCTTTGCCAGATCCACCTGAATACCTTCTTTGTTCACTATGTGACCGAGGAATTGAACTTCTTCCAACCAAAATGCACACTTTGAAAATTTAGCGTACAGTTTTTCTTTCCTCAACAACTCTAGCACTTTTCTCAAATGTTCTTCGTGCTCTTGATCATTCTTTGAGTAAATAAGTATGTCATCGATTAAAACAATGACAAACTTGTCAAGGTATGGTCCACACACTTGGTTCATGAGGTCCATGAACACAGCTGGTGCGTTAGTCAACCCAAACGGCATAACCCAAACTCGTAATGGCCGTAACGCGTTCTGAAAGCAGTCTTCGGAATATCATCCTCCTTCACCCGCATTTGATGATACCCAGAACGTAAATCAATCTTCGAATAAACTGACGAGCCTTGTAGTTGATTAAATACGTCGTCAATTCTCGGTAGTGGATAACGGTTCTTGATGGTAAGTTTGTTCAACTCTCGGTAGTCGATTCACAACCTGAATGTACCATCCTTCTTTTTGACAAACAAAACAGGAGCTCCCCATGGTGATGTACTTGGTCGTATAAAACCACGCTCTAAAAGTTCTTGTAGTTGGTTTTGGAGTTCCTTCATTTCACTGGGTGCGAGTCTGTATGGAGCACGAGCTATTGGTTCAGCTCCTGGTATAAGGTCTATTTAAAATTCAACGGATCGATGTGGGGTAATCCCGGTAATTCTTTCGAAAATACATCGGGAAATTCTTTTGCGACAGAAACATCACTGATGTTCTTTTCTTCAGGTTTAACTTCCTCGATGTGTGCTAGAATGACGTAACAACCTTTTCTTATTAGTTTTTGCGCCTTCAAATTACTAATAAGATTTAACTTCGCGTTGCTCTTTTCTTCGTATACCATTAAGGGTTTTCCTTTTTCCCGTACAATGCGAATTGCATTTTTGTAACATACGATCTCTGCTCTCACCTTTTTCAACCAGTCCATGCAATTATCACATCAAAACTTCCTAACTCTACTGGTATCAAATCAATCTTAAATGTTTCACTAACCAGCTTAATTTCTCGATTCCGACATATATTATCTGCTGTAATTAATTTACCGTTTGCTAATTCGAGTAAAAATTTATTATCCAAAGGCGTCAGTGGACAACTTAATTTAGCACAAAAATCTCTACTCATATAGCTTCTATCCGCACCCAAATCAAATAAAACATAAGCAGATGTATTGTCAAAAAAAACGTACCCGTAACAAGCTCCGGGTCTTCCTGCGCTTCTGCCGCATTAATATTGAAAACTCTTCCGCGGCCTTGCCCATTAGTATTTCCTTGGTTTGGGCAATTTCTAATAATGTGGCCCGGTTTTCCACATTTATAACAAACTACGTCGGCATTATTTGTTCCGACCTTATTTGTTTGTTTATTTTTGTTGTTCTTTGGTCCGTAATCCTCACATTTTGCCTCGCCATGACCACTTCTCTTACACTTGGTGCAAACTATTGTGCAAAACGCATTCGGATGGTACTCTGCACACCTGAAGCATGGTTGTTTCTGTTGTTTGTTGTTATTAAGGTTGTTGTTGGGATTGTTATTGTTGTTGAAACGGTTATTGTAGTTGTTGGGACATTTGTTGTAGTTATTGTTAGGATTACGGTTATTGTTGCGATTGTTGTTGTGGTTGTGGTTGTAATTGTTATTGTTGTTGTACTGGTGACTCTTGTCACCGTTTTCCTCCCACTTCCTCTTGAGTTGTTTCGTGTTGGCTTCTTCAGCTGCCTGTTCTTTAATTCTCCCCTCAATCTGATTTATGAGTTTATGAGCCATTCGACTTGCCTTCTGTATAGAAGCGGGCTCGTGTGAACTCACATCTTCTTGAATCCTTACTGGTAACCCTTTTATAAATGTGTCGATCTTCTCTTCTTCATCTTCGAACGCTCCCGGACACAATAGGCATAACTCTGTGAATCGTCGTTCATATGTGGTAATGTTGAATCCTTGTGTTCGTAACTCTCTAAGTTCTACCTTGAGCTTATTGACTTCGTTTCTAGGACGGTACCGCTCGTTCATTAATTGCTTGAATGCCGACCACGGTAGTGCGTAAGCAGCATTTTGTCCTACCTGTTCAAGATAGGTGTTCCACCACGTTAACGCAGTACCTGTGAAGGTATGTGTAGCGTACTTAACTTTGTCCTCTTCAGTACACTTACTTATGGCAAACACCGATTCGACCTTATCGATCCACCGTTTCAATCCAATTGGACTCTCGGTTCCATCAAATTCCAAAGGTTTGCAGGCAGTGAATTCTTTGTAGGAACATCCTACACGATTTCTTGTGGAATTTGTTCCACTGCTAGAACCAGAGTTATTGTTGTTATTTTGCATTGTGGCCTGCACTGCGGCTATGTTCGCAGTAAGGAAAACACGGAAGTCTTCCTCACTCATGTTCAAGTTCTGACGAGTTGTCGGTGCCATTTCCTTCAAAAATAGCCAAAAGAATTGAGTTAATCATATAGAATTTAAGAGTAGTCAATAGTATTTCGTAGCATAATATGAACTTATTTATAAAAGCTTTTTCTTCATATTAGCATTTTATAGTTTTAATTCGGGTAGTACCTACCCGTTAAGTTCATACTTAGTAGCTATTAAACAATTCAACTACTACGATTCTATATGAAAAACTTATTACAATAATATTTCGCGTTCAAACTTTTATACAATATTTTACAAACATACAATACCACTATTATACATATAAGATGAAATATAGCACATAATAACTTGTTACCCGGCAGCTATAAAGGCAATTCTAGTTAATACGCAAGCCGTTCAGCAAAAGAAATAAAGACACGTAATTCATAAGTCCAGAAACAAGTCTTGCATTCTGGTTGTACTAATATTATTTCCCATCCTTGGTTATGTAGCAGATAACCATTATGACCATTAGCTAGGCAGCATGTTGTAACGTCGTCAAAAGGACGAGGGTTTCGTAATGCCCAACAGCACTGTAATAATCTAAAAATCTTGTTTCTCACCTCAACTACCGAGTCCGTCACTTGTGAGAATGTTTTATTTAAAAGTTGCAACCCAATGTTCTTTTTCTCAATTTGATGATAAGCGAACATTATTAACCCGTAAGCATAACATGCTTCTTTATGTTGCATGTTAGAAGCTCTTTCTAAAGAACGGAGTCCTATGTTGGGATATGTTGAGTCAAAATAGGTTCTTAACCCATAGCGTAAAATTGCATTTGGGTTCCTCACATTTAACGCTTTAAAGAAAACACGTCATAACTTACGGTCTCCCCAATGTGATATACCCCACCTATCAAAGGAAAGCCTTTTATAAACTAAGGCATTTCTGGAAAGTCTTTCAAATGTTTGACAAGTTAATTTCGTCATAACTAAATGTGCTGATGAATTCTGACCAACTGTAGACAAGATTTCCTCAATCATATCCTCTGTTAGGTCTTCTAAAATATTCGGTTGTCTACCCTTAACGTCCATTTTGTGTTTTTATACTGTAAAATAGACAAGGATTAGATTCGTAAAAGATAATTAACAAACAATACAAGCAATTTTTACATAGAACATAACAGTACAAGCACACTACAATACATATAATACATAACATGATTACAACCCTCTAATCTGAATCACTGATTTCTTCTTCTTCGAACTTGGTTCGTTTTCCTAATTTTCTAGGGATATATGGTGTTCCTCTAATACGAGCCGTCATTTTCCACAATGTTTAGAAAAACCTGGTGGTTTAGAGGTTCCCGTGTTATTGTTAAAATCTAAGAAATACGGGCGTTTATGATATATATAAAGTTCATCGGGGTTGAAATCAGGTTTTTCTATTTTTATACCTTTTCCCCTATTATTTTCTTTTGCTTTATTAAATTGGGTCGAGGTAATTTCTATAACATTATCAGAATCCTCATCGGGATCCGATTCATCATAAAATTGGTAATCTTCCCAATATTTTGCTTCCTTGGCGGAAACACCATTGACCATTTTTAACTTTGGTCCGTTGGTTGAGGATTTTATTTTATTTAATCAATTTACTGTAGGTATCAATATTTCTTCCTCCGAAACTTCTTCTTCTTCCAGTTCCTCTTCTTCCAGTTCCTCCTCTTCTGGTTCCTCTTCTTCTGGTTCCTCCTCTTCCGGTTCCTCTTCGAAAATTTGTGAATCTTACCAATATATATTCGACTCTTCATTATTATTAGGTGAGTCGATGGGATTTGTACTAGAGGTAGACATCTATCACACAATATCAAACATGTTAAGAGATTAATATATCACATAATATTTACATGTTACAATTTGTAGTTTCCAACAAAAGTGTTAAGCAATCGTTTTTAAAGAAAACATGGTCGAAGTCCAGACTCACTAATGTATCCTAACAAACTCGATAAGACACACTAATGCAAATTTCTGATTCTCTAAGACCAATGCTCGGATACCAACTGAAATGCCCCGTTCATATTGATTATAAACGTTCCATATTAATTGATTTCGTTGCGAGGTTTTGACCTCTATATGAGACGTTTTTCAAAGACTGCATTCGTTTTTAAAACAAACCATAACCTTTATTTTATCGACAAGGTTAAAAAGTCACCACCTAGATTATCCAGAAATGATAATCTAAAATATCACACTTACACACTACCAATACATATTGGTTTACAATTTTAATATGTTACAATAAAGTAAATCTCGAATGCAGTTTTAAACAATATTATACAAGCATACTGACATCACATCTTGTCCATATATTAGCATACAACAGCGGAAGCTCTTAATAATCACCTGAGAATAAACATGCTTTAAACGTCAACAAAAAATGTTGGTGAGTTATAGATTTAACCTATATATTTATCAAATCGTAATAATAGACCACAAGATTTCATATTTCAATATACATCCCATACATAGAGATAAAAATCATTCATATGGTGAACACCTGGTAACCGACCTTAACAAGATGCATATAGAATATCCCCTATCATTCCGGGACTCCCTTCGGACATGATGAATTCGAAGTACTAAAGCATCCGGTAATTTGGATGGGGTCGTTGGGCCCAATAGATCTATCTTTAGAATTCGCGTCAATTAGGGTGTCTGTTCCCTAATTCTTAGATTACTAGACTAAAAAGGGGAATATTCGGTTTAATAATCCAGCCATAGAATGTAGTTTCATTTACTTGTGTCTATTTTGTAAAACATTTATAAAACTGCATGTATTCTCATCCCAAAATATTAGATTTTAAAAGTGGGACTATAACTCACTTTAACAAATTTTTACTTCGTCGGGAAGTAAGACTTGGCCACTGGTTGATTCACGAACCTATAAAAAATATGTACATATATATCAGAGTATGTTCAAAATATATTTACAACATTTTTAATACGTTTTGCTGTTTTAAGTTTATTAAGTCAGCTGTCCTCGTTAGTAACCTACAACTAGTTATCCACAGTTAGATGTACAGAAAATAAAGCAATATATATTATCTCGAATCAATCCACGACCTCGTGTATACAAGCCTCAGGCTAGATCACAAATTAAAGTATATATAATATTTTGGAATCAACCTCAACCCTGTATAACTAACTCCAACATTACTGCATATAGAGTGTCTATGGTTGTTCCGAAATATATATATATAGATGGGTCGATATGATATGTCAAAACATTGTATTCGTGTCTATGGTATCCCAAGATTACATAGTATATTAGAATACATGTATAATACAATATGAGTTAGCTAGGATATGATTAATATAGATTTGTTACCAACTTTCACGTAGCTACAACAAGCAAACATATCCAATCTTGTTTTACCCATAACTTCTTCGTTTTAAATCCGTTTTGAGTGATTCAAGTTGATATGGTTTCATATTGAACTTAAGTTTATGAATCTAAACAGAAAAATTATAAGTTTATAGTCGGAAATACAGGTTATAAGTCATTTTTGTAAAGATAGTCATTTTAGTCGAAAGAACGACGTCTAGATGACTATTTTGGAAAACATACTTCCACTTTGAGTTTAACCATGAGTTTTGGATATAGTTTCATGTTCATAAGAAAAATCATTTTCCCAAAATAACAACTTTTAAATCAAAGTTTATCATAGTTTTTAATTAACTAACCCAAAACAGCCCGCGGTGTTACTACGACGGCGTATATCCAGTTTTACGATGTTTTTCGTGTTTTTTGGTTTTAAATCATTAAGTTAGCATATCATATAGATATAGAACATGTGTTTAGTTGATTTTAAAAGTCAAGTTATAAGGATTAACTATTGTTTGCGAACAAGTTTAGAATTAACTAAACTATGTTCTAGTGATTACATGTTCAAATCTTCGAATAAGATAGTTATACATATATGAATCTAATAATGTTATGAATATCATTACTACCTCAAGTTTAGTAGGTAAACCTACTGAAAATGATGAAAAAATAACTTGAGCTTCAAAGGATCTTTGATGGCTTGGAAGTTCTTGAAATAGAATCATGACACAAAAACAAGTTCAAGTAAGATTATTACTCAAATTAAGATAGTTATAGTTATAGAAATTGAATCAAAGCTTGAATATGAATATTACCTTGATTTAGAAAGATAACCTACTGTAAATAACAAAGGTTTCTTCATCTTAGATGATCGCTTGGAATGGATTAGGAAGTTTGGAAGTAAACTTGTAAACTTGGAAGTGTTCTTGATGTGTTCTTGAGTAATTGTTTTTATAATGATTATAGGTAATAACCAAAGCTTGTATTTGATGATTTTTACTAGAAAAATAGTAACTTAGACGTTCATGGAAGAGTGTGTGTGTTTTGAGAGAGAATTAGGAAGAAAATTGAAAGTGAAATGGAGTAGGTGGTGAGTGGTGAAGGTGAGTGGGGTTAAAAGGAGTTCTTGTTTTTGTTTCCTTGCTCATAAGTCATGCTAGATGTTAAATGATGGTTCCCACATGGTTAGGTGACTCACATGGGCTACTAAGAGCTGATCATTGGAGTGTATATACCAATAGTAAATACATTTAGAAGCTGTGTATTGTACAAGTATAAATACGAGTGCATACGAGTAGAATTGTTGATGAAAATGAATGAGGATGTAATCGTAAGCATTTTTGTTAAGTAGAAGTACTTTGATAAGTGTCTTGAAGTCGTTCAAAAGTGTATGAATACATATTGAAACACTACATGCATATACATTTTAACTGAGTCGTTAAGTCATCGTTAGTCGTTATATGTAAATGTTGTTTTGAAACCTTTAAGTTAACGATCTTGTTAAATGTTGTTAATTGATAATGCTAAAAACGAACATATATTTCATAGCATTATTCCTCAAGAAAGACAAGCTTTTAGTTGCAATTGTTCTATTTACAAGTGATATTCGTTTAAATAATAAAAGGTGAAGACAAAAGACAGATTCGACGAATTGAAGACGCAAACGACCAAAAAGCTCAAAAGTACAAAATACAATCAAAGAGGTTCCAATTATTGATAAGAAACATCTCAAAATGACAAGAGTACAAGTTACAAAACGCAAAGTACAAGATATTAAATTGTACGCAAGGACGTTCGAAAATCCGGAACCGGGACCAGAGTCAACTCTCAACGCTCGACGCAACGGACTAAAAATTACAAGTCAACTATGCACATAAATATAATATAATATATAATTAATTCTTAAAATTAATATATATATTATATTATATTTAAAAAACGTCGGCAAATTAAAAGACAAAATGGTGTGAGCTGGTTTTACGAACTCCGCGAGTTGCGGAGTTTGAAGAAGAAAAGGGCCGCAAGTCGCGGAGCCCCAAAGTTTGAAAATCCCTATAAAAGTCAGCGCAATTCGACGTAAAATATATCCATAATCTATCTCTCTCTCAATATATACGTAAATATATATATATATAATTTATATTTTAATTTTAAATCCTAATAATAAGGGTATGTTAGCGAATGTTGTAAGGGTGTAAGTCGAAATTCTGTCCGTGTAACGCTACGCTATATTTAATCATTGTAAGTTAGGTTTATATTATTTTCATTAATGTCTCGTAGCTAAGTTATTATTATGCTTATTTAAAACGAAGTAATCATGATGTTGGGCTAATTGCTAAAATTGGGTAATTGGGCTTTGTACCATAATTGGGGTTTGGATAAAAGAACGACACTTGTGGAAATTAGACTATGAGCTATTAATGGGTTTTATATTAACTAAACAATACCTTGTTAATTTAATATACAAACTTATAATTTGACGTATTTATATATAACCACATACGCTTGACTGGGTACGGTGGGCGGGATATCTATAAATACCAATAATTATTCATTTTACCGAACACGGAACTGGATTAATAGTTAATAGACTTGTTGAAACAGGGGTGAATTACATTCAAGGGTAATTGGTGTAATTGTTAACAAAGTAGTAAAACCTTGGTTTACACGCAGTCGATAACCTGGTGTATTCATTAAACAAAGTATTAAAACCTTGTTACAATTCGAATCCCCAATTAGTTGGAATATTTGACTTCGGGAATAAGAATAATTTGACGAAGGCTTTTGCTCTTTATATTTATGACTGATGGACTAATATGGACAAATCCGTATGGACATATTAAATAATCCAGGACAAAGAACAATTAACCCATGGGAATAAAACTAAAATTAGCACGTCAAACATCATGATTACGGAAGTTTAAATAAGCATAATTCTTTTATTTCATATTTAATTTCCTTTATTTTATATTTAATTGCACTTTTATTTATTGTTATTGTATTGAATTACACTTTTAATTATCGCATTTTTTTAATTATCGCAAGTTTATTTTATCGCACTTTTATTTATTGCAATTTCATTATCGTTATTTATTTTACACTTTAAATTAAGTCTTTTATTTATTTAATATTTTACATTAGGTTTTAACTGCGACTAAAGTTTTTAAAATCGACAAACCGGTCATTAAACGGTAAAAACCCCCCTTTATAATAATAATATTACTTATATATATATTTGTATTTTTATAAAATAAAACTAATATAGCGTTAAGCTTTGTCTAAAAGATTCCCTGTGGAACGAACCGGACTTACTAAAAACTACACTACTGTACGATTAGGTACACTACCTATAAGTGTTGTAGCAAGGTTTAAGTATATCCATTCTATAAATAAATAAATATCTTGTGTAAAATTGTATCGTATTTAATAGTATTTCCTAGTAAAATATAAGCTATTTCATATACACCTCGCTTTAACCATCAAGTATTTTTGGCGCCGCTGCCGGGGCTCAATTTCTTGCTTAAAAGTCGGAAGCGCAACGCTAATATAAAAAAAAATATTTTTATTTTTAGTTTACTTTTATAAAAAAAATACGTTTTTGTAAAAATACGTTTTAAATATTCGAAAATATAAAAAGAAAAACAAAAATATAAATATTTTTAAGAGTTTGTTAAATATTTAAGTTTTATAAAGTTTCTTTATTTTTATTTTATAAAAATATAAGTTTTATTTAAATATTTTGTTTTTATTTAAAACATAAAAATTAAAAAACCGAAAAAAAAATATACATATAAATCTAGTTTTAAGATTTTTATGTATTTCTATTTTTATTTTAGTTTTAAAAAAACATAAGATTTTATTTAATTAATATAAATATTTTATATAAATACTAAAAACAGAAAAATAAAAAAATATATATATATAAATAAAAAACTGACCTGTCAAAATTTGAACCTGGTGCACGTGAACCTGTAACCTCCGCGACTCGCGGAGATATTGAACCGGGCCAACCGCGACTCGCGGAGCCGCCCTATCAGGCCGGACCAGAACCCTAATCTCGCATTTAATACGGAGTAATTAATTTATTATTATTATTATTATTTAAACCCTAATTAGGGTTTGATTAGTTAATTAATATTAATTAATTTAGTTTTATTTACTTAATTTGTAATATTAAGTTTATTTAGTTTTACTAATATATAAAAATTAATAGTTTTATAAAATAAATAATATAAAAATAATATTTTTTATAAAAATTGTACTTTTTACAAATTTTAGTATATTTTTATATTTTGTATATTTTTATTTGTTTATTCGTAATATTTGTAATTTTTGCTCGTATTTAGTTTTAGATATAGTTTTTGCCGTAGCTTATTTTTATTTTTAGATTTTTAGGCTTTGCCGTAAAATCCCTTAAGTGCTTTTTCTTTAGACTAAGATTTAGGTGCTTTAGAATTTTGCGACGCCATTTTTATATTTTAGTACCTTTTTAAGTTATTGCCATTTGGGATATAGTTTTATTTGTAAGCTTTAATATTTTTAGACGCAACTTTTAATTTTTAGTTTTTAGTTCCTTTTTAAGTTTAGACGCGCTACTTTCTTATTTTTATTTTTCGACGCCTTTTACCTATGTATCAATTATCACTCCAATTAGTAATCTCAATTTGCAATTTTAATTTTAAGTTAGTGATAGTAATAAGGTTGGGTTAGTCGAGTGTTTTAAAGTTTTATAGTCATTTTCTTTTTCTTTCTTATTTTTTGACGCCTTTTATTTTTCAACCCTTTTCTTTTTTGACCTTTTTCGACGCGCTCTTTTTCTTTCTTATTTCTCGCTATTCTAGTTTTAGGACTTAGAATTTTTTTCTACTTCTTATCTAAATTTCTTAAAATTACGAAAATTTATTTTAAGTGGTTAAATTGATAGACATCAAAATTTTCTGGTTCGTAGTAATAGTTGGATTTGTACGTGGACCGGGTTATTGGAGGCAAACAGTCCTCAATTATATTGAGACCAAACGAATCCTGCCCCTCTGCTGCATCTTTTGGCTATTCGAAACGTGGGCAAAATCAGAAAAGTCTGTTAATTGGATAACTTATATAATTTTTCTTTCCTTTTAAAAACTAATAGGATATTCAGTGAATGCACCGAGCAAGACGTTCATCACCTTTTGTACGTTCACCACCTGTAACTAGATCAAGACATTTAGCAAATATTACGCCGTTGATTTTTCTTTAGAATCGTTATCCAGTCGACCAAGTACTCCAATTCAAATTTCCGATAATCCATTTTTTGAACCCGACCTCACAATTGAGAATCTGGAGAATATTCAGAGACAATTCATAGATCCTGACCCATTAATTTTTCCTCCAGAACCACCAATCATTCAAACAGAGGTTGTTGAGGAACGAACCATTAAATCAGAATCCTCTAGTGATTCAGATTCAACAAATTCAATTATGGAGAATCTGGAACCTTTAAGTATGGAAGACCGAATGAGAGCTAAACGCCCTGGCCAAGGTCACGCAATTACTCATCCAGACATTAATGCGCCAGATTATGAAATCAAAGGGCAAATTCTACATATGGTGACTAATCAATGCCAATTTAGTGGTGCGCCGAAGGAAGATCCAAATGAACATCTTCGTACCTTTAATAGGATCTGCACACTATTTAAAATCCGAGAAGTTGAGGATGAACAGATATATCTCATGTTATTTCCCTGGACTTTAAAGGGAGAAGCCAAAGATTGGTTGGAATCGTTACCTGAAGGGGCGATCGATACATGGGATGTTTTAGTTGAAAAATTTCTTAAACAATTATTTCCGGCATCTAAAGCCGTAAGACTTCAAGGAAAAATTGTTACGTTCACACAGAAACCAAATGAAACTCTATATGAGGCGTGGACAAGATTTGGAAAGTTATTAAGAGGATGTCCGCAACATGGTTTAGACACTTGTCAAATAGTACAAATATTCTACTAAGGATGCGACATCACTACAAGAAAAGACATAGATATAGCAGCTGGTGGTTCTATTATGAAGAAAACTGAAACTGATGCTTACAAAATTATTGATAACACTGCTTCCCACTCACATGAGTGGCACCAAGAAAAAGATATCGTTAGATCATCTAAAGCAGCTAGAGCCGATTCTAGTCATGACTTAGATTCCATTTCAGCAAAGATAGATGCTGTCGAGAGACGAATGGAAAAGATGACTAAGGATATTCACTCAATACGAATTAGTTGTGAGCAGTGTGGAGGACCACATTTGACAAAAGATTGTCTCAGTATTGAACTAACAATAGAACAAAGAGAGAATATTTCATATATAAACCAAAGGCCTGGAAATAATTATCAAAATAATTATCAACCGCCAAGACCAATTTACAATCAAAACCAGAATTATAACCGAAATGTTCCATACAACAATCAACAAGGTCTTAGCAATCAACAAGTATCTAATAATACTTACAATCAGCAAAGACCTAATTTTTAAAACAAACCACAAACCGATGATAAAAAGCCGAATTTAGAAGATATGATGACGATGCTAGTTGAAACTTAAACACAGATTTTCACATCTCAGAAACAAACTAATGAACAAAATGCTCAAGCATTTAGAAATCAACAAGCTTCTATTCAAAACCTGGAACAAGAAGTAAGTAACCTAGCAAGGTTAATAGGTGAAAGAAAACCGGGAAGTTTACCAAGTGATACAAATGCAAACCCCCGGAATGAAACAGCTAAAGCCATTACCACAAGAAGTGGTACAACACTTAAACCACCTGAAATACCTGTAACTTCTGATGAAGTTATTCCTACTCCACAAGAACCACAACCTGAACAAGATAAGGAAAAAGAACTGGTAGTTGAAAAGGTTAATGAAGATAACATAGTTAAGGCTAAACCTTATGTTAAACCATACCAACCACCACTTCCTTACCCGAGTAAAATGAAAAAAAAGAAACTTGAAGCCGAGCAATCCAAATTCTTGGATATGTTTAAACAGATAAATGTAAATCTTTCTTTCATTGATGTGATTTCAGGAATGCCTAGATATGCTAAATTTCTGAAAGATCTAATAACAAATAGAAAGAAAATGGAAGAACTCTCGGCCGTTACTATGAATGCTAATTGTTCTGCAGTGCTGTTGAATAAGATACCATAAAAACTATCTGATCCAGGAAGTTTCACAATTCCATGTTTTTTGGATAGTCTTAGTTCAATAGAAGCATTAGCAGACTTAGGTGCTAGTATAAATCTAATGTCGTATTCACTATACACTAAACTAGACCTTGGAGAATTGAAACCAACAAGAATAAGTATGCAACTAGCCGATAGATCAATAAAATATCCTAGAGAGATAATGGAGAACATGCTAGTTAAAGTTGGTACTTTAGTATTTCCAGTAGATTTTGTTGTTCTGGACATGGAAGAAGATTCTCAAGTTCCTCTCATATTAGGAAGACCATTCTTAAACACGGCTAAAGCAATAATAGACGTGTTTGGTAAGAAACTGACCCTAAGTATAGAGGACGAGAGTGTTACCTTTTCAGTTGATAGAGCAATGCAACAACCACAATCTGCAGATGATACATGCTATTATATTCAAACTATAGATTCACATGCAGAATTGTTAGAAGAATTTCCAGAATTACAAGGAACAGGAGAATGTTCTTTAGGAGAAGGTACTGAACCAATTGATGAAACTGAAATGTAAGCTACACTAATGGCTAATGGATATGAACCAACAACAGAAGAAATTCAAATACTAAAAGAAGAAGACAGATATCGATATAAATCATCGATAGAAGAACCACCGACATTAGAGTTAAAGCCACTTCCAAACCATTTGGAATACGCTTATTTACATGGTGAATCTGAATTACCTGTAATAATATCGTCTTCTCTTACTGAAAATGAGAAATCACAACTCATTTCTGTGTTGAAAGCTTATAAACCAGCCATTGCATGGAAGATTCATGATATTAAAGGAATAAGTCCTTCGTATTGCACACATAAAATCCTTATGGAAGAAGGTCATAAAATGTATGTGCAACGCCAACGAAGACAAAATCCTAATATGCAAGACGTAGTTAAGAAAGAAATTATTAAACTGCTAGATGCAGGTTTAATTTATCCAATTTTTGATAGTCCATGGATAAGCCCAGTTTAATGCGTGGCTAAGAAGGGTGGCATGACTGTCATCACAAATGAGAAAAATGAGCTTATTCCTATTAGGACTGTAACAGGATGGCGTGTATGTATTGATTATAGAAAATTAAATGACGCCACCAGAAAAGATCACTTTCCCTTACCTTTCATTGATCAAATGTTGAAAAGATTAGCCGGAAATAGTTACTATTGTTTTCTTGATGGTTTTTCCGGATATTTTCAAATTCCAATAGCACCCGAGGACCAAGAAAAAACCACATTCACGTGCCCTTATGGTACTTTTTCTTACAAACGCATGCCATTTGGACTTTGCAACGCCCCTGCAACCTTTCAAAGGTGCATGATGGCGATTTTTCATGACATGATAGAAGAATGCATGGAAGTTTTCATGGATGACTTTTCAGTCTTCAGTGATACATTTGAATCATGTCTAGCTAATCTTGAACGAATGCTTATTAGATGCGAACAATCAAATCTAGTACTTAATTGGGAGAAATGCCATTTCATGGTTAAAGAAGGCATCGTTCTTGGACATAAAATTTCAAAGAAAGGAATTGAAGTGGATAGAGCTAAAGTAGATGTAATTGCTAAACTTCCACATCCCACCAATGTTAGAGGAGTTAGGAGTTTTCTAGGGCATGCCGGTTTTTACCGATGTTTTATAAAAGATTTTTCTAAAATTGCCACTCCTATGAATAAACTCCTAGAAAAGGATGCTTCATTCATCTTTTCAGATGAATGTATCAAATCTTTTAATATTCTTAAAGAGAAACTCACTAATGCGCCGATCATGATAACTCCAAATTGGAATCTACCGTTTGAACTTATGTGCGATGCAAGTGATTTTGCAATGGGAGCCGTTTTAGGTCAAAGGATTGAAAAACGATTTCAACCTATATATTATGCTAGTAAGACGTTACAAGGAGCACAAACAAACTATACAACTACTGAAAAAGAACTCCTTGCTATTGTCTTTGCTTTTGACAAATTTCGATCATATCTCGTTCTAGCAAAAACGGTGGTCTATACCGACCATTCTGCTCTTAGATACCTATTTTCGAAACAAGATGCCCAACCAAGATTAATCCGTTGGATCTTACTCTTACAAGAGTTCGATATTGAAATCCGAGATAAAAGAGGAGCAGAAAATCTCGCCGCTGATCATCTTTCTCGTCTTGAAAATCCCGAATTAGAAGTTCTAAATGAATCGGCCATACAAGACAACTTTTCTGATGAATATCTATTGAAAATAGATTATAATGAAATACCATGGTTTACAGACTATGCAAACTACTTAGTATGTGGATTCCTTGAAAAAGGATTATCATACCAAAAACGAAAGAAATTCTTTAGTGATATAAAACACTATTTCTGGAAAGATCCACATTTGTTTAAAAGTTGTCCAGATGGAATAATACGCCGATGTGTATTCGGAGATGAAGCAAATAAAATCTTAAACCATTGTCACACATGACCAACAGGAGGGCATTATGGGCCTCAACTAACAGCAAGAAAAGTTTACGATGCTGGATTCTATTGGCCTACAATTTACAAAGACGCGCACCTTCTTTGCAAATCCTGTGATGCTTGTCAAAGGGCCGGAAAAATAAGTCAACGTGATGAAATGCCACAAAATGTCATTCAAGTATGTGAAGTATTTGATATTTGGGGTATTGACTTTATGGGTCCATTTCCAAAATCTCATAATAATCTATACATTCTCGTAGCCATTGATTATGTATCTAAATGGGCGTAAGCACAAGCTCTCCCAACTAACGATGCACGAGTTATAGTCAATTTTTTAAAACGTCTTTTTGCAAGGTTTGGAACACCGAAAGCTTTAATAAGTGATCGGGGAACTCATTTCTGTAATAATCAACTTGAGAAAGTTCTTAAAAGATATGGAGTAACTCATAAAATCTCCACCGTATATCATCCACAGACAAGTGGACAAGTTGAAAATACCAACCGAGCTTTAAAACGTATTCTAGAAAAAACCGTAGGATCAAATCCGAAGGAATGGTCCATTAAATTGGAGGATGCACTCTGGGCTTTTAGAACAGCCTACAAAACTCCAATTGGAACCACACCTTTTAAACTCGTTTACGGAAAAGCATGTCATCTTCCAGTAGAAATTGAACATAAAGTATTTTGGGCTTTGAAGACATGTAATCTTGATTTACATGAAGCCGAACGTCTACGGTTAAGTCAATTAAACGAATTAGAAGAATTAAGACATGAAGCATATGAAAATTCGTTAATCTATAAGGAAAGAACAAAGAAATGGCATGATAAAAGAATCAGAAGTTCAAAAGAATTTAAAGAAGGAGATAGAGTTCTTCTTTTCAATTCACGATTCAAGCTATTTCCTGGAAAATTGAAATCAAGATGGTCTGGACCATTCATAATCAAAAGAGTTTTCCCATACGGAACAGTAGAATTAATAAATTCAAATGGGATTGAATTTAAGGTTAATGGTCACAGAGTTAAACATTACATACATGGTCCGATGGAAGTTGACAACGAAGTTAATCACAATTTCGATACCACAGCTAACTAAGTGTGGGGAGAATCAAGTCTTTTAAAGGATAATATGTATTTCTGTTAGAGTTAGATTTTCTGTTTTCGTGTAGTTCTCGAAAATGGAACCCGAATGGTCTTTCCCTAGCAGACCCTAAAGAACTAGTCTACTGAAATGTCCCGTTCTTATTGATTAAAAACGTTCCATATTAATTGATTTCGTTGCGAGGTTTTGACCTCTATATGAGACGTTTTTCAAAGACTGCATTCATTTTAAAACAAACCATAACCTTTATTTCATCAATAAAGGTTTAAAAAGCTTTACGTAGATTATCAAATAATGATAATCTAAAATATCCTGTTTACACATGACCATTACATAATGGTTTACAATACAAATATGTTACATCAAAATCAGTTTCTTGAATGCAGTTTTTACACAATATCATACAAACATGGACTCCAAATCTCATCCTTATTTAAGTATGCAACAGCGGAAGCTCTTAATAATCACCTGAGAATAAACATGCTTAAAACGTCAACAAAAATGTTGGTGAGTTATAGGTTTAACCTATATATATCAAATCGTAATAATAGACCACAAGATTTCATATTTCAATACACATCCCATACATAGAGATAAAAATCATTCATATGGTGAACACCTGGTAACCGACATTAACAAGATGCATATATATAAGAATATCCCCATCATTCCGGGACGCCCTTCGGATATGATATAAAATTCTAAGTACTAAAGCATCCGGTACTTTGGATGGGGTTTGTTAGGCCTAATAGATCTATCTTTAGGATTCGCGTCAATTAGGGTGTCTGTTCCCTAATTCTTAGATTACCAGACTTAATAAAAAGGGGCATATTCGATTTCAATAATTCAACCATAGAATGTAGTTTCACGTACTTGTGTCTATTTTGTAAATCATTTATAAAACCTGCATGTATTCTCATCCTAAAAATATTAGATTTTAAAAGTGGGACTATAACTCACTTTCACAGATTTTTACTTCGTCGGGAAGTAAGACTTGGCCACTGGTTGATTCACGAACCTATAACATTATATACATATATATCAAAGTATGTTCAAAATATATTTACAACACTTTTAATATATTTTGATGTTTTAAGTTTATTAAGTCAGCTGTCCTCGTTAGTAACCTACAACTAGTTGTCCACAGTTAGATGTACAGAAATAAATCAATAAATATTATCTTGAATCAATCCACGACCCAGTGTATACGTATCTCAGTATTGATCACAACTCAAACTATATATATTTTGGAATCAACCTCAACCCTGTATAGCTAACTCCAACATTCACATATAGAGTGTCTATGGTTATTCCGAAATATATATAGATGTGTCGACATGATAGGTCGAAACATTGTATACGTGTCTATGGTATCTCAAGATTACATAATATACAATACAAGTTGATTAAGTTATGGTTGGAATAGATTTGTTACCAATTTTCACGTAGCTAAAATGAGAAAAATTATCCAATCTTGTTTTACCCATAACTTCTTCATTTTAAATCCGTTTTGAGTGAATCAAATTGCTATGGTTTCATATTGAACTCTATTTTATGAATCTAAACAGAAAAAATATAGGTTTATAGTCGGAAAAATAAGTTACAAGTCGTTTTTATAAAGGTAGTCATTTCAGTCGAAAGAACGACGTCTAGATGACCATTTTAGAAAACATACTTCCACTTTGAGTTTAACCATAATTTTTGGATATAGTTTCATGTTCATAATAAAAATCATTTTCTCAGAATAACAACTTTTAAATCAAAGATTTTCATAGTTTTTAATTAACTAACCCAAAACAGCCCGCGGTGTTACTACGACGGCGTAAATCCGGTTTTACAGTGTTTTTCGTGTTTCCGGGTTTTAAATCATTAAGTTAGCATATCATATAGATATAGAACATGTGTTTAGTTGATTTTAAAAGTCAAGTTATAAGGATTAACTTTTATTTGTGAACAAGTTTAGAATTAACTAAACTATGTTCTAGTGATTACAAGTTTAAACCTTCGAATAAGATAGCTTTATAAGTATGAATCGAATGATGTTATGAACATCATTACTACCTCAAGTTCCTTGGATAAACCTACTGGAAATGAGAAAAATGGATCAAGCTTCAAAAGATCCTTGGATGGCTTGAAAGTTCTTGAAGCAGAATCATGACACGAAAACAATTTCAAGTAAGCTTTCCACTCGAAATAAGATTGTTATAGTTATAGAAATTGAATTAAAGTTTGAATATGATTATTACCTTGTATTAGAAAGATAACCTACTGTAAGTAATAAAGGTTTCTTGATCTTGAATGATTACTTGGAATGGATTTAGAAAACTTGGAAGTAAACTTGCAATCTTGGAAGTATTCTTGATTTTATGAAACTAGAACTTTTGGAATTTGTGAAGAACACTTAGAACTTGAAGATAGAACTTGAGAGAGATCAATTAGATGAAGAAAATTGAAGAATGAAAGTGTTTGTAGGTGTTTTTGGTCGTTGGTGTATGGATTAGATATAAAGGATATGTAATTTTGTTTTCATGTAAATAAGTCATGAATGATTACTCATATTTTTGTAATTTTATGAGATATTTCATGCTAGTTGCCAAATGATGGTTCCCACATGTGTTAGGTGACTCACATGGGCTGCTAAGAGCTGATCATTGGAGTGTATATACTAATAGTATATACATCTAAAAGCTGTGTATTGTACGAGTACAAATACGGGTGCATACGAGTAGAATTGTTGATGAAACTGAACGAGGATGTAATTGTAAGCATTTTTGTTAAGTAGAAGTATTTTGATAAGTGTCTTTAAGTCTTTCAAAAGTGTATGAATACATATTAAAACACTACATGTATATACATTTTAACTGAGTCGTTAAGTCATCGTTAGTCGTTACATGTAAATGTTGTTTTGAAACCTTTAGGTTAACGATCTTGTTGAATGTTGTTAACCCATTGTTTATTATAACAAATGAGATGTTAAATTGTTATATTATTATGATATTATGACATATAATATATCTTAGTATGATATATATACAGTTAAATGTCGTTACAACGATAATCGTTACATATATGTCTCGTTTCGAAATCATTAAGTTAGTAGTCTTATTTTTACATATGTATTTCATTGTTAATACACTTAATAATATATTTACTTATCATTTAACATAATTAACCAAGTGTATCAATATCTTAATATGATTCATATGTACCTAGTAAGACGTTGTTATAACGATAATCGTTATATATATTGTTTTCGAGTTTCTTAAATTAATAGTCTCATTTTTATGTATATAACTCATTGTTAAAATACCTAATGAGATACATACTTATAATAAAATCATGTTAACTATATATATAACCATATATATGTTATCGTATAGTTTTTACAAGTTTTAACGTTCGTGAATCACCGGTCAACTTGGGTGGTCAATTGTCTATATGAAACCATTTCAATTAATCAAGTCTTAACAAGTTTGATTGCTTAACATCTTGGAAACATTTAACCATGTAAATATCAATCTCAATTAATATATATAAACATGGAAAAGTTCGGGTCACTACAGTACCTACCCGTTAAATAAATTTCGTCCCAAAATTTTAAGCTGTTAAAGGTGTTGACGAATCTTCTGGAAATAGATGCGGGTATTTCTTCTTCATCTGATATTCACGCTTCCAGGTGAACTCGGGTCCTCTACGAGCATTCCATCAAACCTTAACAATTGGTATCTTGTTTTGCTTAAGTCTTTTAACCTCACGATCTATTATTTCGATGGGTTCTTCGATGAATTGAAGTTTTTCGTTGATTTGGATTTCATCTAACGGAATAGTGAGATCTTCTTTAGCAAAACATTTCTTCAAATTCGAGATGTGGAAAGTGTTATGTACAGCCGCGAGTTGTTGAGGTAACTCAAGTCGGTAAGCTACTGGTCTGACACGATCAATAATCTTGAATGGTCCAATATACCTTGGATTTAATTTCCCTCGTTTACCAAATCGAACAACGCCTTTCCAAGGTGCAACTTTAAACATGACCATCTCTCCAATTTCAAATTCTATATCTTTTCTTTTAATGTCAGCGTAGCTCTTTTGTCGACTTTGGGCGGTTTTCAACCGTTGTTGAATTTGGATGATCTTCTCGGCAGTTTCTTGTATAATCTCCGGACCCGTAATCTGTCTATCCCCCACTTCACTCCAACAAATCGAAGACCTGCACTTTCTACCATAAAGTACTTCAAACGGCGCCATCTCAATGCTTGAATGGTAGCTGTTGTTGTAGGAAAATTCTGCTAACGGTAGATGTCGATCCCAACTGTTTCCGAAATCAATAACACATGCTCGTAGCATGTCTTCAAGCGTTTGTATCGTCCTTTCGCTCTGCCCATCAGTTTGTGGATGATAGGCAGTACTCATGTCTAGACGAGTTCCTAATGCTTGCTGTAATGTCTGCCAGAATCTTGAAATAAATCTGCCATCCCTTTCAGAGATAATAGAGATTGGTATTCCATGTCTAGAGACGACTTCCTTCAAATACAGTCGTGCTAACTTCTCCATCTTGTCATCTTCTCTTATTGGCAGGAAGTGTGCTGATTTGGTGAGACGATCAACTATTACCCAAATAGTATCAAAACCACTTGCAGTCCTTGGCAATTTAGTGATGAAATCTATGGTAATGTTTTCCCATTTCCATTCCGGGATTTCGGGTTGTTGAAGTAGACCTGATGGTTTCTGATGCTCAGCTTTGACCTTAGAACACGTCAAACATTCTCCTACGTATTTAGCAACATCGGCTTTCATACCCGACCACCAAAAATGTTTCTTGAGATCCTTGTACATCTTCCCCTTCCAGGATGTATTGAGTATCTGGTTTTATGAGCTTCTCTAAGTACCATTTCTCTCATATCTCCAAATTTTGGTACCCAAATCCTTTCAGCCCTATACCGGGTTCCGTCTTCCCGAATATTAAGATGCTTCTCCGATCCTTTGGGTATTTCATCCTTTAAATTTCCCTTTTTTAAAACTCCTTGTTGCGCCTCCTTTATTTGAGTAGTAAGGTTATTATGAATCATTATATTCATAGATTTTACTCGAATGGGTTCTCTGTCCTTCCTGCTCAAGGCATCGGCTACCACATTTGCCTTCCCCGGATGGTAACGAATCTCAAAGTCATAATCATTCAATAATTCAATCCACCTACGCTACCTCAAATTCAGTTGTTTCTGATTAAATATGTGTTGAAGACTTTTGTGGTCGGTATATATAATACTTTTGACCCCATATAAGTAGTGCCTCCAAGTCTTTAATACAAAAACAACCGCGCCTAATTCCAAATCATGCGTCGTATAATTTTGTTCGTGAATCTTCAATTGTCTAGACGCATAAGCAATCACCTTCGTTCGTTGCATTAATATACAACCGAGACCTTGCTTTGATGTGTCACAATAAATCACAAAATCATCATTCCCTTCAGGCAATGACAATATAGGTGCCGTAGTTAGCTTTTTCTTCAATAATTGAAACGCTTTCTCTTGTTCATCCTTCCATTCAAATTTCTTCCCTTTATGCGTTAATGCAGTCAAGGGTTTTGCTATTCTGGAAAAGTCTTGGATGAACCTTCTGTAGTAACCAGCTAGTCCTAAAAACTGGCGTATGTGTTTCGGAGTTTTCGGGGTTTTCCACTTTTCAACAGTTTCTATCTTTGCCGGATCCACCTTAATACCTTCTTTGTTCACTATGTGACCGAGGAATTGAACTTCTTCCAACCAAAATGCACACTTTGAAAACTTAGCGTACAATTCTTCCTTCCTCAATACTTCTAACACCTTTCTCAAATGTTCACCGTGTTCTTGGTCATTCTTTGAGTAAATAAGTATGTCATCAATGAAAACAATGACAAACTTGTCAAGGTATGGTCCACACACTCGGTTCATAAGGTCCATGAACACGGCTGGTGCATTAGTTAAACCAAACGGCATGACCATAAACTCGTAATGACCGTAACGTGTTCTGAAAGCAGTCTTTGGAAAATCATCTTCTTTCACCCGCATTTGATGATACCCGGAACGTAAGTCAATCTTTGAATAAACAGACGAGACTTGTAGTTGATCAAATAAGTCGTCGATTCTCGGAAGTGGGTAGCGGTTCTTGATGGTAAGTTTGTTCAACTCTCGGTAGTCGATACACAACCTGAATGTACCATCTTTCTTCTTGACAAACAAAACAGGAGCTCCCCACGGTGATGTGCTTGGTCGAATGAAACCACGCTCTAAAAGTTCTTGTAATTGGCTTTGCAGTTCTTTCATCTCGCTGGGTGCGAGTCTGTAAGGAGCACGAGCTATTGGTGCAGCTTCTGGTACAAGATCTATTTGAAATTCAACGGATCGATGTGGGGGTAATCCCAGTAATTCTTTCAGAAATACATCGGGAAATTCTTTTGCAATGGGAACATCATTGATGCTCTTTTCTTCAGTTTGTACTTTCTCGACGTGTGCTAGAACAGCATAGCAACCTTTTCTTATTAGTTTTTGTGCCTTCAAATTACTAATAAGATGTAGCTTCGTGTTGCCCTTTTCTCCGTACACCATTAAGGGTTTTCCTTTTTCTCGTATAATGCGAATTGCATTTTTGTAACAAACGATCTCTGCTTTCACTTCTTTCAACCAGTCCATACCGATTATCACATCAAAACTCCCTAACTCTACTGGTATCAAATCAATCTTAAATGTTTCGCTAACCAGTTTAATTTCTCGATTCCGACATATATTATCTGCTGAAATTAATTTACCATTTGCTAATTCGAGTAAAAATTTACTATTCAAAGGCGTCAATGGACAACTTAATTTAGCACAAAAATCTCTAGTCATATAGCTTCTATCCGCACCCGAATCAAATAAAACGTAAGCAGATTTATTGTCAATAAGAAACGTACCCGTAACAAGCTCCGGGTCTTCCTGTGCCTCTGCCGCATTAATATTGAAAACTCTTCCGCGGCCTTGTCCATTCGTGTTCTCCTGGTTCTGGCAATTTCTAATAATGTGGCCCGGTTTTCCACATTTATAACAAACTACATTGGCATAACTTGCTCTGACACTACTTGCTCTGCCATTACTCGTTCTGACACCATTTGTTCCTTTCGTTCTATTAACCCCTGGTCCGTAGACCTCACACTTCACCACGCTATGACCATTTCTTTTACACTTGTTGCAAAATTTGGTGCAGAACCCCGAGTGATACTTTTCACACCTTTGGCATAGCTGCTTCTGATTATTGTTGTTGTTGCGGTTATTATTGTTGTTGGGATGATTGTTGTAGTTGCTGTTGTTGTTGTTGTTGTTGTTGTTGTTGTTGTTGGTCCGTTTGTTGTAGTTGCGATTGATGTTGCGATTGTTGGGATAATTGTTGCGATTATTATTGTAATTGCTGTTGTTGTTGTATTGGTGATTCTTATCACCGTTTTCCTCCCACTTTCTTTTGACTTGCTTCACATTGGCCTCTTCAGCAGTCTGTTCTTTAATTCTTTCTTCAATCTGGTTCACTAGTTTGTGAGCCATTCTACATGCCTGTTGTATGGAGGTGGGCTCGTGTGAACTTATATCTTCTTGGATTCTTTCCGGTAATCCTTTCACAAACGCGTCGATCTTCTTTTCCTCATCTTCGAATGCTCCCGGACACAATAGGCACAATTCTGTGAATCGTTTTTCGTATGTGGTAATATCAAATCCTTGGGTTCGTAACCCTCTAAGTTCTGTCTTGAGCTTATTGACCTCGGTTCTGGGACGGTACTTCTCGTTCATCAAGTGCTTGAATGCTGACCACGGTAGTGCGTACGCATCGTCTTGTCCCACTTGCTCTAGATAGGTATTCCACCATGTTAACGCAGAACCTGTGAAGGTATGCGTAGCGTACTTCACTTTTTCCTCTTCAGTACACTTACTTATGGCAAGCACCGATTCGAACTTCTCGGTCCACCGTTTTAATCCGATCGGTCCTTCGGTTCCATCAAATTCCAAAGGTTTGCAGGCAGTGAATTCTTTGTAGGTGCATCCTACACGATTTCCTGTACTTCTAGATCCAAGGTTATTGTTGGTATGTAGCGCAGCCTGTACTGAAATGTCCCGTTCTTATTGATTAAAAACGTTCTATATTAATTGATTTCGTTGCGAGGTTTTGACCTCTATATGAGACGTTTTTCAAAGACTGCATTCATTTTAAAACAAACCATAACCTTTATTTCATCAATAAAGGTTTAAAAAGCTTTACGTAGATTATCAAATAATGATAATCTAAAATATCCTGTTTACACACGACCATTACATAGTAGTTTACAATACAAATATGTTACAACAAAATAAGTTTCTTGAATGCAGTTTTTACACAATATCATACAAGCATAGACTCCAAATCTCGTCCTTATTTAAGTATGCGACAGCGGAAGCTCTTAATAATCACCTGAGAATAAACATGCTTAAAACGTCAACAAAAATGTTGGTGAGTTATAGGTTTAACCTATATATATCAAATCCTAATAATAGACCACAAGATTTCATATTTCAATACACATCCCATACATAGAGATAAAAATCATTCATATGGTGAACACCTGGTAACCGACATTAACAAGATGCATATATAAGAATATCCCCATCATTCCGGGACACCCTTCGGATATGATATAAATTTCGAAGTACTAAAGCATTCGGTACTTTGGATGGGTTTGTTAGGCCCAATAGATCTATCTTTAGGATTCGCGTCAATTAGGGTGTCTGTTCCCTAATTCTTAGATTACCAGACTTAATAAAAAGGGGCATATTCGATTTCGATAATTCAACCATAGAATGTAGTTTCACGTACTTGTGTCTATTTTGTAAATCATTTATAAAACCTGCATGCATTCTCATCCCAAAAATATTAGATTTTAAAAGTGGGACTATAACTCACTTTCACAGATTTTTGCTCGTCGGGAAGTAAGACTTGGCCACTGGTTGATTCACGAACCTATAACAATATATACATATATATCAAAAAATGTTCAAAATATATTTACAACAATTTTAATATATTTTGATGTTTTAAGTTTATTAAGTCAGCTGTCCTCGTTAGTAACCTACAACTAGTTGTCCACAGTTAGATGTACAAAAATAAATCGATAAATATTATCTTGAATCAATCCACAACCCAGTGTATACGTATCTCAGTATTGATCACAACTCAAACTATATATATTTTGGAATCAACCTCAACCCTGTATAGCTAACTCCAACATTCACATATAGAGTGTCTATGGTTGTTCCGAAATATATATAGATGTGTCAACATGATAGGTCGAAACATTGTATACGTGTCTATGGTATCTCAAGATTACATAATATACAATACAAGTTGATTAAGTTATGGTTGGAATAGATTTGTTACCAATTTTCACGTAGCTAAAATGAGAAAAATTATCCAATCTTGTTTTACCCATAACTTCTTCATTTTAAATCCGTTTTGAGTGAATCAAATTGCTATGGTTTCATATTGAACTTTATTTTATGAATTTAAACATAAAAAATATAGGTTTATAGTCAGAAAAATAAGTTACAAGTCGTTTTTATAAAGGTAGTCATTTCAGTCGAAAGAACGACGTCTAGATGACCATTTTAGAAAACATACTTCCACTTTGAGTTTAACCATAATTTTTGGATATAGTTTCATGTTCATAATAAAAAACATTTTCTCAGAATAACAACTTTTAAATCAAAGTTTATCATAGTTTTTAATTAACTAACCCAAAACAGCCCGCGGTGTTACTACGACGGCGTAAATCCGGTTTTACGGTGTTTTTCGTGTTTCCAGTTTTAAATCATTAAGTTAGCATATCATATAGATATAGAACATGTGTTTAGTTGATTTTAAAAGTCAAGTTAGAAGGATTAACTTTTGTTTGCGAACAAGTTTAGAATTAACTAAACTATGTTCTAGTGATTACAAGTTTAAACCTTCGAATAAGATAGCTTTATATGTATGAATCAAATGATGTTATGAACATCATTACTACCTTAAGTTCCTTGGATAAACCTACTGGAAAAGAGAAAAATGGGTCTAGCTTCAACGGATCCTTGGATGGCTCGAAGTTCTTGAAGCAGAATCATGACACGAAAACAAGTTCAAGTAAGATCATCACTTGAAATAAGATTGTTATAGTTATAGAAATTGAACCAAAGTTGGAATATGATTATTACCTTGTATTATAATGATAACCTAATATAAGAAACAAAGATTTCTTGAGGTTGGATGAACACCTTACAAGATTGAAAGTGAGCTAGCAAACTTGAAAGTATTCTTGATTTTATGTAACTAGAACTTGTAGAATATATGAAGAACACTTAGAACTTGAAGATAGAACTTGAGAGAGATCAATTAGATGAAGAAAATTGAAGAATGAAAGTGTTTTTAGGTGTTTTTGGTCGTTGGTGTATGGATTAGATATAAAGGATATGTAATTTTGTTTTCATGTAAATAAGTCATGAATGATTACTCATATTTTTGTAATTTTATGAGATATTTCATGCTAGTTGCCAAATTATGGTTCCCACATGTGTTAGGTGACTCACATGGGCTGCTAAGAGCTGATCATTGGAGTGTATATACCAATAGTACATACATCTAAAAGCTGTGTATTGTATGAGTACGAATACGGGTGCATACGAGTAGAATTGTTGATGAAACTGAACGAGGATGTAATTGTAAGCATTTTTGTTAAGTAGAAGTATTTTGATAAGTGTATTGAAATCTTTCAAAAGTGTATAAATACATATTAAAACACTACATGTATATACATTTTAACTGAGTCGTTAAGTCATCGTTAGTCGTTACATGTAAGTGTTGTTTTGAAACCTTTAGGTTAACGATCTTGTTAAATGTTGTCAACCCAATGTTTATAATATCAAATGAGATTTTAAATTATTATATTATCATGATATTATCATGTATGAATATCTCTTAATATGATATATATATACATTAAATGTCTTTACAACGATAATCGTTACATATATGTCTCGTTTAAAAATCATTAAGTTAGTAGTCTTGTTTTTACATATGTAGTTCATTGTTAATATACTTAATGATATGTACTTATCATAGTATCATGTTAACTATATATATATCCATATATATGTCATCATATAGTTTTTACAAGTTTTAACGTTCGTGAATCACCGGTTAACTTGGGTGGTCAATTGTCTATATGAAACATATTTCAATTAATCAAGTCTTAACAAGTTTGATTGCTTAACATGTTGGAAACATTTAATCATGTAAATATCAATCTCAATTAATATATATAAACATGGAAAAGTTCGGGTCACTACAGTACCTACCCGTTAAATAAATTTCGTCCCGAAATTTTAAGCTGTTGAAGGTGTTGACGAATCTTCTGGGAATAGATGCGGGTATTTCTTCTTCATCTGATCTTCACACTCCCAGGTGAACTCGGGTCCTCTACGAGCATTCCATGGAACCTTAACAATTGGTATCTTGTTTTACTTAAGTCTTTTAACCTCACGATCCATTATTTCGACGGGTTCTTCGATGAATTGAAGTTTTTCGTTGATTTAGGTTTCATCTAACGGAATAGTGAGATCTTCTTTAGCAAAACATTTCTTCAAATTCGAGACGTGGAAAGTGTTATGTACAGCCGCGAGTTGTTGAGGTAACTCAAGTCGGTAAGCTACTGGTCCGACACGATCAATAATCTTGAATGGTCCAATATACCTTGGATTTAATTTCCCTCGTTTACCAAATCGAACAACGCCTTTCCAAGGTGCAACTTTAAGCATGACCATCTCTCCAATTTCAAATTCTATATCTTTTCTTTTAATGTCAGCGTAGCTCTTTTGTCGACTTTGGGCGGTTTTCAACCGTTGTTGAATTTGGATGATCTTCTCGGTAGTTTCTTGTATAATCTCCGGACCCGTAATCTGTCTATCCCCCACTTCACTCCAACAAATTGGAGACCTGCACTTTCTACCATAAAGTGCTTCAAACGGCGCCATCTCAATGCTTGAATGGTAGCTGTTGTTGTAGGAAAATTCTGCTAACGGTAGATGTCGATCCCAACTGTTTCCGAAATCAATAACACATGCTCGTAGCATGTCTTCAAGCGTTTGTATCGTCCTTTTGCTCTGCCCATTAGTTTGTGGATGATAGGCAGTACTCATGTCTAGACGAGTTCCTAATGCTTGCTGTAATGTCTGCCAGAATCTTGAAATAAATCTGCCATCCCTATCAGAGATAATAGAGATTGGTATTCCATGTCTGGAGACGACTTCCTTCAAATACAGTCGTACTAACTTCTCCATCTTGTCATCTTCTCTTATTGGCAAGAAGTGTGCTGATTTGGTGAGACGATCAACTATTACCCAAATAGTATCAAAACCACTTGCAGTCCTTGGTAATTTAGTGATGAAATCCATGGTAATGTTTTCCCATTTCCATTCCGGGATTTCGGGTTGTTGAAGTAGACCTGATGGTTTTTTATGCTCAGCTTTGACCTTAGAACACGTCAAACATTCTCCTACGTATTTAGCAACATCGGCTTTCATACCCGGCCACCAAAAATGTTTCTTGAGATCCTTGTACATCTTCCCCGTTCCAGGATGTATTGAGTATCTGGTTTTATGAGCTTCTCTAAGTACCATTTCTCTCATATCTCCAAATTTTGGTACCCAAATCCTTTCAGCCCTATACCGGGTTCCGTCTTCCCGAATATTAAGATGCTTCTCCGATCCTTTGGGTATTTCATCCTTTAAATGTCCCTCTTTTAAAACTCCTTGTTGCGCCTCCTTTATTTGAGTAGTAAGGTTATTATGAATCATTATATTCATAGATTTTACTCAAATGGGGTCTCTGTCCTTCCTGCTCAAGGCATCGGCTACCACATTTGCCTTCCCCGGGTGGTAACGAATCTCAAAGTCGTAATCATTCAATAATTCAATCCACCTACGCTGCCTCATATTCAGTTGTTTCTGATTAAATATGTATTGAAGACTTTTGTGGTCGGTATATATAATACTTTTGACCCCATATAAGTAGTGCCTCCAAGTATTTAATGCAAAAACAACCGCGCCTAATTCCAAATCATGCGTCGTATAATTTTGTTCGTGAATCTTCAATTGTCTAGACGCATAAGCAATCACCTTCGTTCGTTGCATTAATACACAACCGAGACCTTGCTTTGATGCGTCACAGTAAATCACAAAATCATCATTCCCTTCAGGCAATGACAATATAGGTGTCGTAGTTAGCTTTTTCTTCAATAACTGAAACGCTTTCTCTTGTTCATCATTCCATTCAAATTTCTTCCCTTTATGCGTTAATGCAGTCAAGGGTTTTGCTATTCTGGAAAAGTCTTGGATGAACCTTCTGTAGTAACCAGCTAGTCCTAAAAACTGGCGTATGTGTTTCGGAGTTTTCGGGGTTTCCCACTTTTCAACAGTTTCTATCTTTGCCGGATCTACCTTAATACCTTCTTTGTTCACTATGTGATCGAGGAATTGAACTTCTTCCAACCAAAAAGCACACTTTGAAAACTTAGCGTACAATTCTTCCTTCCTCAATACTTCTAACACCTTTCTCAAATGTTCACCGTGTTCTTGGTCATTCTTTGAGTAAATAAGTATGTCATCAATGAAAACAATGACAAACTTGTCAAGGTATGGTCCACACACTCGGTTCATAAGGTCCATGAACACAACTGGTGCATTAGTTAAACCAAACAGCATGACCATAAACTCGTAATGACCGTAACGTTTTCTGAAAGCAGTCTTTGGAATATCATCTTCTTTCACCCGCATTTGATGATACCCGGAACGTAAGTCAATCTTTGAATAAACAGACGAGCCTTGTAGTTGATCAAATAAGTCATCGATTCTCGGTAGTGGGTAGCGGTTCTTGATGGTAAGTTTGTTCAACTCTCGGTAGTCGATACACAACATGAATGTACCATCTTTCTTCTTGACAAACAAAACAGGAGCTCCCCACGGTGATGTGCTTGGTCGAATGAAACCACGCTCTAAAAGTTCTTGTAATTGGCTTTGCAGTTCTTTCATCTCGCTGGGTGCGAGTCTGTAAGGAGCACGAGCTATTGGTGCAACTCCTGGTACAAGATCTATTTCAAATTCAACAGATCGATGTGGGGGTAATCCCGGTAATTCTTTCAGAAATACATCGGGAAATTCTTTTGCAATGGGAACATCATTGATGCTCTTTTCTTCAGTTTGTACTTTCTCGACGTGTGCTAGAACAGCATAGCAACCTTTTCTTATTAGTTTTTGTACCTTCAAATTACTAATAAGATGTAGCTTCGTGTTGCCCTTTTCTCCGTACACCATTAAGGGTTTTCCTTTTTCTCGTATAATGCGAATTGCATTTTTGTAACAAACGATCTCTGCTTTCACTTCTTTCAACCAGTCCATACCGATTATCACATCAAAACTCCCTAACTCTACTGGTATCAAATCAATCTTAAATGTTTCGCTAACCAGTTTAATTTCTCGATTCCGACATATATTATCTGCTGAAATTAATTTACCATTTGCTAATTCGAGTAAAAATTTACTATCCAAAGGCGTCAATGGACAACTTAATTTAGCACAAAAATCTCTACTCATATAGCTTCTATCCGCACCCGAATCAAATAAAACGTAAGCAGATTTATTGTCAATAAGAAACGTACCCGTAACAAGCTCCGGGTCTTCCTGTGCCTCTGCCGCATTAATATTGAAAACTCTTCCGCGGCCTTGTCCATTCGTGTTCTCCTGGTTCGGGCAATTTCTAATAATGTGGCCCGGTTTTCCACATTTATAACAAACTACATTGGCATAACTTTCTCCGACACTACTTGCTCCGCCATTACCCGTTCCGACACCATTTGTTCCTTTCGTTCTATTAACCCCTGGTCCGTAGACCTCACACTTCGCCGCGCTATGACCATTTCTTTTACACTTGTTGCAAAATTTGGTGCAGAACCCCGAGTGATACTTTTCACACCTTTGGCATAGCTACTTCTGATTGTTGTTGTTGTTGCGGTTATTATTGTTGTTGGGATGATTGTTGTAGTTGCTGTTGTTGTTGTTATTGTTGTTGTTGTTGTTGTTGTTGTTGTTGTTGTTGTTGTTGTTGGGCCGTTTGTTGTAGTTGCGATTGATGTTGCGATTGTTGAGATAATTGTTGCGATTATTGTTGTAATTGCTGTTGTTGTTGTATTGGTGATTCTTATCACCGTTTTCCTCCCACTTTCTTTTGACTTGCTTCACATTGGCCTCTTCAGCAGTCTGTTCTTTAATTCTTTCTTCAATCTGGTTCACTAGTTTGTGAGCCATTCTACATGCCTGTTGTATGGAGGCGGGCTCGTGTGAACTTATATCTTCTTGGATTCTTTCCGGTAATCCTTTCACAAACGCGTCGATCTTCTCTTCCTCATCTTCGAATGCTCCCGGACACAATAGGCACAATTCTGTGAATCGTCTTTCGTACTTGGTAATATCAAATCCTTGGGTTCGTAACCCTCTAAGTTCTGTCTTGAGCTTATTGACCTCGGCACTGGGATGGTACTTCTCGTTCATCAAGTGCTTGAATGCTGACCACGGTAGTGCGTACGCATCGTCTTGTCCCACTTGCTCTAGATAGGTATTCCACCATGTTAACGCAGAACCTGTGAAGGTATGCGTAGCGTACTTCACTTTGTCCTCTTCAGTACACTTACTTATGGCAAACACCGATTCGACCTTCTCGGTCCACCGTTTCAATCCGATCGGTCCTTCGGTTCCATCAAATTCCAAAGATTTGCAGGCAGTGAATTCTTTGTAGGTGCATCCTACACGATTTCCTGTACTGCTAGATCCAAGGTTATTGTTGGTATGTAGCGCAGCCTGTACTGCGGCTATGTTTGAAGCTAGAAAAGTACGGAATTCCTCTTCATTCATATTCACGGTGTGTCGAGTAGTCGGTGCCATTTCCTTCAAAATAGTCAAATGGAACAAGTTAATCATACCGAATATTAAGAGTAGTTAATAGTATTTCGTAGCATAATATGAACTCATTTATAAAAGCTTTTTCTTCATATTAGCATTTTATAAGTTTAAATTCGGGTAGTACCTACCCGTTAAGTTCATACTTAGTAGCTAATATACAATTCAACTACTACAATTCTATATGAAAAACTGATTATAATAATATTTCGCGTTCAAACTTTTACACAATATTTTACAAACTTACAATATCGCTTATTTTACATATAGCATGAAATAAAGCACACAATAAATTTGATACAAGATGGTTGTGAAGATAATTCTAGCTAGTACACAAGTCGTTCAGCAAAGGCAATAAAGACACGTAATTCATACGTCCAGAAACAAGTCATGCATTCGGGTTTTACTAGGATTACTTCCCATCCTTGGTTTTGTGGAACATAACCGTTATGGCCGTTGATAAGACAGCGTGTTGTAACGTCGTCAAAGGGACGAGGGTTACGTAATGTCCAACAGTCCCGTAACAATCTAAAAACCTCATTTCTTACCCCAATTACCGACTTCGTCACTTGTGGGAACGTTTTGTTTAATAGTTGTAGCCCGATGTTCTTGTTCTCACTTTGGTGAGAAGCGAACATTACTAATCCGTAAGCATAACATGCTTCTTTATGTTGCATGTTAGCCGCTTTTTCTAAATCATGAAGTCCAATATTCGGATATATTGAGTCAAAATAATTTCTTAACCCATTGCGTAAAATAGCATTTGGGTTCCCCGCAATATATGCGTCAAAGTAAACACATCGTAACTTATGGATTTCCCAATGTGATATCCCCCATCTTTCGAACGAAAGCCTTTTATAAACCAAGGCATTCTTGGAACGTTCTTCGAATGTCTTACAAACTGATCTCGCCTTAAATAGTTGTTCCGAAGAATTCTAACCGACTCTAGACAAGATTTCATCAATCATGTCTCCGGGTAGGTCTCTTAAAATATTGGGTTGTCTATCCATTTTGTGTTTTTATACTGTAAAATAGACAAGAGTTAGATTCATAAAAAAAAATACTTATTAATACAAGCAATTTTTACATATATCATAAAGCATAAGCACACTATATTACATATATTACACCACACGAATACAACTATCTTATTCCGACTCGCTTGTTTCTTCTTCTTCGGTTTTGGTTCGTTTTGTCAAGTTTCTAGGGATATATGATGTTCCCCTAATACGAGCCGTCGTTTTCCACATTGGTTTAGAAAAACCTGGTGGTTTAGAGGTTCTCGGGTCATTGTTACAACTTAAGGACTTCGGGGGTTGACGATACATATAAAGTTCATCGGGTTTGGAATTAGATTTCTCTATTTTTATGCCCTTTCCCTTATTATTTTCTTTTGCCTTTTTAAATTCAGTTGGGGTAATTTCTATAACATCATCGGAATTCTCGTCGGAATCCGATTCATCGGAGAATTAGTAATCCTCCCAATATATTGCTTCCTTGGCGGAAACACCATTGACCATAATTAACCTTGGTCTGTTGGTTGAGGATTTTCTTTTACTGAACCGTTTTATTATTTCCCCCACCGGTTCTATTTCTTCATCCGATTCCGATTCTTCTTCCGGTTCCGATTCTTCTTCCGGTTCCGACTCTTCTTCCGGTTCCTCTTCGGGAACTTGTGAATCAGTCCACGAATCATTCCAATTTACATTTGACTCTTCATTATTATTAGGTGAGTCAATGGGACTTGTTCTAGAGGTAGACATCTATCATATAATATCAAACGCGTTAAGAGATTAATATATCACATAATATTCACATGTTAAAAATATATAGTTTCCAACAAAATTTGTTAAGCAATCATTTTTCAAGTAAACACGGTCGAAGTCCAGACTCACTAATGCATCCTAACAAACTCAATAAGACACACTAATGCAAAATTCTGGTTCTCTAAGACCAACGCTCGGATACCAACTGAAATGTCCCGTTCTTATTGATTAAAAACGTTTCATATTAATTGATTTCGTTGCGAGGTTTTGACCTCTATATGAGACGTTTTTCAAAGACTGCATTCATTTTAAAACAAACCATAACCTTTATTTCATCAATAAAGGTTTAAAAAGCTTTACGTAGATTATCAAATAATGATAATCTAAAATATCCTGTTTACACACGACCATTACATAATGGTTTACAATACAAATATGTTACAACAAAATAATTTTCTTGAATGCAGTTTTTACACAATATCATACAAGCATAGACTCCAAATCTCGTCCTTATTTAAGTATGCGACAACGGAAGCTCTTAATAATCACCTGAGAATAAACATGCTTAAAACGTCAACAAAAATGTTGGTGAGTTATAGGTTTAACCTATATATATCAAATCATAATAATAGACCACAAGATTTCATATTTCAATACACATCCCATACATAGAGATAAAAATCATTCATATGGTGAACACCTGGTAACCGATATTAACAAGATGCATATATAAGAATATCCCCATCATTCCGGGACACCCTTCGGATATGATATAAATTTCGAAGTACTAAAGCATCCGGTACTTCGGATGGGGTTTGTTAGGCCCAATAGACCTATCTTTAGGATTCGCGTCAAATAGGGTGTCTGTTCCCTAATTCTTAGATTACCAGACTTAATAAAAAGGGGCATATTCGATTTCGATAATTCAACCATAGAATGTAGTTTCACGTACTTGTGTCTATTTTGTAAATCATTTATAAAACCTGCATGCATTCTCATCCCAAAAATATTAGATTTTAAAAGTGGGACTATAACTCACTTTCACAGATTTTTACTCGTCGGGAAGTAAGACTTGGCCACTGGTAGATTCACGAACCTATAACAATATATACATATATATCAAAGTATGTTCAAAATATATTTACAACACTTTTAATATATTTTGATGTTTTAAGTTTATTAAGTCAGCTGTCCTCGTTAGTAACCTACAACTAGTTGTCCATAGTTAGATGTACAAAAATAAATCGATAAATATTATCTTGAATCAATCCACGACCCAGTGTATACGTATCTCAGTATTGATCACAACTCAAACTATATATATTTTGGAATCAACCTCAACCCTGTATAGTTAACTCCAACATTCACATATAGAGTGTCTACGGTTGTTCCGAAATATATATAGATGTGTCGACATGATAGGTCGAAACATTGTATACGTGTCTATGGTATCTCAAGATTACATAATATACAATACAAGTTGATTAAGTTATGGTTGGAATAGATTTGTTACCAATTTTCACGTAGCTAAAATGAGAAAAATTTTCCAATCTTGTTTTACCCATAACTTCTTCATTTTAAATCCGTTTTGAGTGAATCAAATTGCTATGGTTTCATATTGAACTCTATTTTATGAATCTAAACAGAAAAAATATAGGTTTATAGTCGGAAAAATAAGTTACAAGTCGTTTTTATAAAGGTAGTCATTTCAGTCGAAAAAACGACGTCTAGATGACCATTTTAGAAAACATACTTCCACTTTGAGTTTAACCATAATTTTTGGATATAGTTTCATGTTCATAATAAAAATCATTTTCTCAGAATAACAACTTTTAAATCAAAGTTTATCATAGTTTTTAATTAACTAACCCAAACAGCCCGCGGTGTTACTACGACGGCGTAAATCCGGTTTTACGGTATTTTTCGTGTTTCCAGGTTTTAAATCATTAAGTTAGCATATCATATAGATATAGAACATGTGTTTAGTTGATTTTAAAAGTCAAGTTAGAAGGATTAACTTTTGTTTGCGAACAAGTTTAGAATTAACTAAACTATGTTCTAGTGATTACAAGTTTAAACCTTCGAATAAGATAGCTTTATATGTATGAATCGAATGATGTTATGAACATCATTACTGTGACAACCCGGAAATTTCCAACCAAATTTAAACTTTAATCTTTATACGTTTCCGACACAATAAGCAATATTTGTTAAGTTAAATTTCAAGAATTTTAAACTATGTTCATACATTCATTCAACTTCGACCAAGTTCCAACGATTCACGAACCATTAAACGAATATGATTATATATGTATATGTGTATATATATTATAACTTGAAACGTAAATGAAATATTATATTAAATACTTTATATGATTGTATCTGTTTCAAAATGTTTATCAATGGAATTAGAAGATAAGATCAACTGATTGAATTATCAGATATATTAAATTATGATTACAAGTCTCTGTTGAAAGGCCCACGTTGATTTGAGAAATCTTTCCATTTTAACAATATTCGGAAAATGGTAAAGTAATTTATAAATAAGAACAAATTGTCAATCATTGAGAACTAGACAAAGGATAGTGGAAGATTGAATCTCATAAAGACTCGATTGATCTATTTAGTTTCAAACGTACAAAAACGTTTTCAGTTTAAAAAGAACTTTATTATTAAAACGTATATAACTTTTATAAATATCTAGAACCACTTTTGACAACTCATTACTTAACTAGTATGATAAAGATAACGATATTTATATTTTATTTTATTAAATATATATAACGATTTAAATTAATATTATATATATTTATACGCGTATAATACGTACATAGTTTTATACTTTTACTATACTTAAACTTTACCTTTACTTTATTTTTACTTTACTTTAACTTTAATAATTCACTTTAATAATTCATACTTTAATAATTTATACTTTAATAATTCACTTTAATAATTCATACTTTAATAATTCACTTTAATAATTCATACTTTAATAATTCACTTTAATAATTCATACTTTAATAATTCATTTTAATAATTCAAAAATCTATTATAAATAGAATTCAATAGGTTTCATTATTTCATAGAAACTTGAAAATATTTTTCTCTAAACTCTCTCAATCGATTTACATATATATATTTACTCCGTATTATTTCAAGATATTATTAGTATACATAAAATATTACGACGGAGTGTTGTCTGAGTGATTTCGAAATTGTTTTTCGAGTAGGATAGGATTAAGGAAATTATGGGTTATAGCTATAGAGGTGATTGAGTATGGTTCATGGGTATGCTCGTGAGGTCAATATAGTGTTTATCATTTCTGTTGCGTCTACGTACCTTTCCTGCAATATTGAATCTCAATATTGATACGTGAGTACTCATAATTTAACTTTTATATACTAATAGTGTATCCTTGACTAGTGCTCGAGTATTTAGGATTATGCATGCTTGTACTTTTGATATTGCCCTTAGACAGGTTAGGTTGAATCTTGAATTAGTTACACTTGCGGTTGAGATAAGGTATAAGATATGCATGTCCTTGGAAAGCTAGCGAAAAATTAAGAACTTTTCCTTTAGATATCGAATGGTTTCGATGAACGGATTAGAAGTTATAATCAATTGAATTTTCGATATTTTTATTAAAAATGATTATTATTATCGTCGTTTTTATCGTCGTTCTAGTTTTATCTTATTATTATCATTATTATTATCTTTATCAATAAAAGGGATTTATCATTAAAAATTGTTTTCTTTATTACTATCGTTATTATCGTTAAAGTTATAATTAGTATTATTATTATTATTATCCCATTATCATTATCATTATTATTATTATTATTATTATTAGTATTATTATTATTATTATTATTATTATTATTATCATTATTAATATATATATATATATATATCATTATTTAAAAATGGTTATTGTTATTGTTATTATTATTATTACTATATTATCATTAAGATAATTATTAGTATTATCGTTAATAATATTATAGTAACTATCATTATTAATATTAGTGCAATTAAAACAAATAATTGTAACACCTAAATATTTTGATTACTATTATTATCATTATTATGAACACGATATAAAAGACGATTAAAAGCTGTTAAACGAAACGATTAGGAAATAATGAGTAAGAGTATCATGATGAAATTAAAATATTATAAGATATTAATTTAGATAAAATTATCGTTCTTATTATTTTTATCATTACTATTATTATTAAAAGTATCGTTAGTATTAAAACTTTCATTTTAACAAAAATTATCATTTTAATAGAAATGTCATTGTTACTATAAAATATCATTATTATTATTATTTTAAATAGAATTATTATTTTAAAGATAATATTAAAAATTATCGTAAATATTAAAGTTATCATAATTAGAATTATCGTTTTATCATAATGTCATCTTAGTAATTATAAATATTGATATTTTTATAATAATAATTATTATTACAAAATAATACAACTTTTACTTACTATCATTATAGATATTATTTTATCAAATAAATATGTGATACAAACATATTTTACTACGTGTAATAACTTACTTTAATAATACCTATCATATTATCTTTATGATATTAAATGAACCCTATAAATTTTATTACTTAATATATATAAAAGTATATTTGATTATATAAATTTAATATAAAATTTTATTTATTAATAAATAAATTATATTATTTACTCTAATAAATCTTTTTAAAATATTTAAAAATATAAAACGACGATATTTAAACTATATATTAATCATGTATAGATTTTTAGAAATTATTTTGAGTCAAATTTACTTTTGTTGACTTTTGCATATTAGTCTCGAGCATTAGGATTGTGGTACACTATGACTTGACCTAATTTGTTAGACAAATATTGACCAACATATAAATATATATAATTAATTTAGGTTCGTGAATCCGAGGCCAACCTTGCACTTGTTCAATGACGTTATATGTATTTTTACTACGAAATACAGTATGGTGAGTTTCATTTGCCTTTTTACCTTTTATATTTTTGGGCTGGGAATACATGCGCAACTTTTATAAATGTTTTACGAAATAGACACAAGTACGTGAAACTACATTCTATGGTTGAATTATCGAAATCGAATATGCCCCTTTTTATTAAGTCCGGTAATCTAAGAATTAGGGAACAGACACCCTAATTGACGCGAATCCTAAAGATAGATCTATTGGGCCTAACAAACCCCATCCAAAGTACCGGATGCTTTAGTACTTCGAAATTTATATCATGTCCGAAGGAGGATCCCGGAATGATAGGGGATATTCTTATATGTATCTAGTTAATGTCGATTACCAGGTGTTCACCATATGAATGATTATTTTTGTCTCTATGCATGGGACGTATATTTATGAGAACTGAAAATGAAATTCTTGTGGTCTATTAAAATGATGGAAATAAATGATTATGATAAACTAATGAACTCACCAACCTTTTGGTTGACACTTTAAAGCATGTTTATTCTCAGGTGTTAAAGAAATCTTCCGCTGTGCATTTGCTCATTTTAAAGATATTACTTGGAGTCTTTCATAGCATATTTTGAAGAACGTTGCATTCGAGTCATTGAGTTCATCAAAGATTATTATTAAATCAATTTATAGTTGGATAGTGGATATTATGAAATGGTATGCATGCCTGTCAATTTTCGATGTAAAGAAAGTTTGTCTTTTAAAAACGAATGCAATGTTTGTAAAATGTATCATATAGAGGTCAAATACCTCGCAATGTAATCAACTATTGTGAATCGTTTATAATGTATATGAACGGGTCCTTTCAGTTGGTATCAGAGCGGTGGTCTTAGCGAACCAGGTCTGCATTAGTGTGTCTAACTGATAAGTCGATAGGATGCATTAGTGAGTCTGGACTTCGACCGTATCTGCATGTCAAAAGTTTTGCTTATCATTTTGTGTCGAAAATTAACTACTTATCATCCTCAGAAAATTACCTGCTTATCATTTTTAGTCTAAGACACGTCTTGCTGTATTGATTGCATGAATAGTGTATAGACAAAAATTCATATCTTAGCATATCTGCTAAATCATATCTTATCGTATCTGTTACTTTAAACTTTGCCTGACATATCCCGCAAAGTCCTCCGTAATCTACGAAATCTTTTGATCTATATATATATATATATATATATATATATATATATATATATATATATATATATATATATATATATATATATATATATATATATATATATATTCTATGTAATTAGAATACCATCCGTTAGCCAAAATCATTTCATATCGAAAAAAAAAATCCTTTATCCAATCGTACGAAATGGAATTCGTCATCAGTTCAAGTCACTCAGATTCCGAAATGGAATCCCATTCAAGCTCCGAAAGTAGTGTGACCGGAATAGATCAACCAATCAGTCATCACCTATTCTGGATGAATTGGGGATGGGTTCGTAGCCTCCTCAATCATTGGAGACAAGAAGAAGGTGATCCCTTCCATCCACCACATTGCCCTCTTGATGAAGAACCTGAAGCACTTACCGGCGAACCTGTCCGAAACACCATTTTCTCGCTCATTTCCAGAGTATCTCGTCACGATTATATATTACATCAAATTTTAGATTTTATTTATCCGCTCGTCCGAACCGACAATCACCCCGGTGTAATAGAAGAAGTCAACGAGCTTCGCGCTCGGGTAGTGGCTTTGGAGAATATGGTGCAGAGATTACAAACACCAGCAGCAGCATCAGCAGCATAACCAGTACCACCATCATCAACACCAACAGTACCATTACCACCTCCAACCACAACCGCGTCGTAAACCTCAACTTCACAATCTGTCCCACGAGCATCAACGTCATACGCACCATAGATACCAAGGAGTACCAACAACAATAACTGACGAAGTATTAATTCATAACTTCATTGGAGAAACATTCCGCGGCGATTATGTAATCTCTAAAGTCTTAGAGATTATCTAATCTAGCCCTAACCATAAATCAGTTAAGCGAACCAAAATGATGGAAGGAAGAGTAGAAACCCTGACAAAAATGGTGTGTGATTAACAAGCTAAACTTGCTTTACCAACAACATCAATAGTACCATCAGTGTTACCAGCATCGTCAGTACAGTCAACATCCGAATCAACAACACCGATAACATCACAAACTCCGTCAGTTCAAGAATCACTGTGGACATCATTACGAATCAATAACTTTATATTGTATCAACGAGTTATGAAGAATTAACTCATTTCCTCTGAAGAAATTATATGTATATATATATATATATATATATATATATATATATATATATATATATATATATATATATATATTGAAATAAATCTTTCAGTGCTAAGCTATTGTGTGTGAATCTTAACTACTCGGTTAATTCATATTACAAATATGCAATAATGTACGTCCTTCGGCCGCAACTTAACCAGCGTTAACTACCCAATTCAACAAATTCCAATTCATAATAAATCAAGTATATATTTGATTTTACACTTTCATCATCAATGTACCCGAAACTTTTCAGATAACATCATTCGTACTTTGCGAAATTCACAAGAATTCCACGAACCGAACACCATACATCAACAAATAACGAAGTATTGATTCATAATTTTAATGTCATTAAAGAAATACTGCGTAAAAGTTATGTACTTTTTAAAGCCTTTAGGGATTATTCAATTCTAGTTTCAACCGTAAATTAAATGAGTTTAATTTAACATTAAGTCATTAAATCTATGTTACATCTGAAGAAAATATACATATATATATTTTCATAAAGACTGTAATAAAATTCTTTTGTACAAAATATTAATTGTGAATTTTTTTTTAACGGGTAGGTAATACCCGAGAGATATATAAATTCACAATTAATATGTTACATTCTTCGAATCTGATTCAGCAAATCATCCATTATACTCCCTACTTTCACAACAATATACATTCTTTTATAGAAATCAAAACAACCATACTCATTCAAAATTTAATTACATATTCTGATTTTGAAATCTCAAAATTTAACTTGAGATATGACCAAAATCATCACTCTTAGATCCTTACATCTTTCACAAGCTATATTTTGACTTCAAAACTGTGTTAGAACATCAAATGTATGTTAACGATTACAATCTGTGTTCAAACCCTTCGAAAATTTCTGAAGACACTTCGAATGATGAGCAATCGAGATGATGATCCAACCACATGTTACCCACAGTTATGTACCCGAAAAACTCTTGAAACCAAAGTAAAAGTTTAAACAACGTATCCGCGTCAGATTCTTTGGCATTTATTAGCAAAAATAACTTTGCGACTCCTATTCAAAGTAGCCAGTTTTGTCACAGCTCCAGCAAGTCAACTTCGAATTTTCAGTCAGACTAACCTTATTATAACCTTGAGATATACACCATCGTTACCAGGGAACCTTTTACATTCCACCATATTATTAGCAGATGTACCAACAACTTCATTACCCTTTGACTTTAGCCTCTCCAAAAAGTCATCATAATTATTCATTGAAACCCCATCATTTACTCATTCGCATCTTGTAATGAGAATTGCCATACGAATCATTGGGAATTAGCAATCAGTATTTTGAAATCTTGCAGCATGTCTGCGCCAACAGTTATATGTGTATATATAACGTCTATCTTCTGGACTTAATTTGAATGTGAAGTTTCTGAAAAACACTCCGAACTACGAATTGGTTCTCCGAAAATGGAAAAAATGCTGATGAAGCAGCAAAAACTATAAACGACTTTAAATGGTAAAAGCTGGATGATAATGATGAAGTGTGCTGGCAAAGCGCAGAAAAAGAGAAGTTTTGGAACTGGAAAACGGATTGAGCAAAGTAGGAAGGAGGCTGTGGACAAATTACAAAGACTGAACCTTGACTTTAAAGGATCCAAATGATTCAGTACCTGCTGAAGTCATTAACGAATACCTTGCTCCTGACTCTAAACCCCTGCGGATAATATTCTTCATCATCCTCTGATATTAGAAATTCTAAAATATCATCATATCTTTCATTATAAATATCCTCCATATTTCTGAAGATATTTTCTTAATTCTTCTTATTTGAAATCATTTACCTCTTCGCGCTATCTGTATTACATCATAAAAGAAACTATTTTAGTTTCTAAATTCTGAAAGATTCAAGTTTAAAATAGGAATATTTTGAAGTAGTGTTGAGAACTGAAGCATGAATTAGTATAATATAATGACACTTGATCAATGTGATTATATTACAGTAAGTCATGCTGAGTTTCTAAATGGAACGTGATGATTCACAGATCATAACATCATCATGTGCCATGTTATACGACTCTTGTATTCTATTTAACCTCTAAAATATCAAAAAAATATTTCTTGATGATTCGGCCTTTTCCAAGGTATTCTAGTAATTTGACAAGTCAAGATCGTGCCATCACAATTTCCTTCCTAGAACATTAACAATGTTCATTCCGAAATTCATATCTGTGAATTCTGGACCATTACAAGCGGTGCTTAATCGCAAGAAGAAGAAACGAAAGGACAAAACTCCGAAATAGAAATTGGGGTATAAATTGCAGCAAATAAAAGAGAGCATTAACTGTGAATGATAATGATTATAGAAGACAGAAGCAGAGACTTTGAAATATAAGGGAACATATAAAGCTCAACGACAAACCAGAAATTATAAACCATATATCGATGCATATAGCAATATAAAGACACGGGAGAACTAGAAACACTATAAACCCAAGAGTATAGTAGAAGTAAATAGATTCTTCCGGTGGTAGATGAAAAAGAAGAATGACCGATATGAAAGTTAGAAGTATATCGAGAATCAGAGCTGGATGGAGCATATTGATGAATACTTTAAAATATGAGTTGAGGGGGAAAGAATAGAAGGTGATGAAACATGACTAGGAACTTAGAAATCAACAGATTTAACTCACACAATGGCATAATAAGTGAATCAAACCCTCTAGTGAATAGGTTAAGTTTTTTTTAATTAATTTAGTCAAACCACAACTAAATCAAGTGTGATTAGATCAACACCTAGAGCTATTATTCACCACATGGGTGATTTGGACTGAGAGAGAATCGGAGGAGCTCACTAGATCTGAGTGTGTGTAACAAATAAGAGGCTTAACCTAAAATGAAGAACATAAGACTTTATATACCCCTGCTGTTGACTCACCCATACGATTCATTCATCACACGTACGAGTTGGCTTCATCAGCCGTACGGGTGATCACTCACTCGTGTCTTCTCATTTAGGTTGTAATTGTGACTTAGCTCAGCATCAACCGTGCGTATGAGCCTGTCAGCTGTAATAGTGAGGCTTCACTCGTACGTCTGACTAAGTCTAACATAGTCAAACATCTAAATCTCGTTCCTGCAGTTCCTGTAACCACATACAAACACAGGATAATAATGAGCAATCATGGTGGCCTGTAAACTGTTGTACCTGCAATGGACGTGGGTAGATGTCTAGGGACTTGCATAAAATGCATCAACAGAAGGTGTGAGTTGTAAGGAAACGAAGGAGGTAAATTTATAAGAAAATCTCCGACAGAATAATTAAAATGGACGATCGCATTTAAAGCGGATCCTAATTTCCTTGATTACCGGAGAGTCAAATCTTATTAAGAAGATTTTCTTCAAATCCCTTGAAATCTGGGAATCAATCATATCTACGTCAAATGATAAGATGAATCTACACTTACTCATTTCACTCTTCTATGTTAGCTTCATCCGTACTCTTCATATAAATGGATTGTTTATCCAAATTATTCGCTGATGATAAAACTCTAATTTTTAGCCCGTATGTATCATGAAAACATACTTATTATCATTCACGACCTTTCCACTTAAATTTCGGGACGAAATTTCTTTAACGGGTAGGTACTGTGACAACCCGGAAATTTCCAACCAAATTTAAACTTTAATCTTTATATGTTTCCGACACAATAAGCAATATTTGTTAAGTTAAATTTCAAGAATTTTAAACTATGTTCATACATTCATTCAACTTCGACCAAGTTCCAACGATTCACGAACCATTAAACGAATATGATTATATATGTATATGTGTATATATATTATAACTTGAAACGTAAATGAAATATTATATTAAATACTTTATATGATTGTATCAGTTTCAAAATGTTTATCAATGGAATTAGAAGATAAGATCAACTGATTGAATTATCAGATATATTAAATTATGATTACAAGTCTCTGTTGAAAGGCCCACGTTGATTTGAGAAATCTTTCCATTTTAACAATATTCGGAAAATGGTAAAGTAATTTATAAATAAGAACAAATTGTCAATCATTGAGAACTAGACAAAGGATAGTGGAAGATTGAATCTCATAAAGACTCGATTGATCTATTTAGTTTCAAACGTACAAAAACGTTTTCAGTTTAAAAAGAACTTTATTATTAAAACGTATATAACTTTTATAAATATCTAGAACCACTTTTGACAACTCATTACTTAACTAGTATGATAAAGATAACGATATTTATATTTTATTTTATTAAATATATATAACGATTTAAATTAATATTATATATATTTATACGCGTATAATACGTACATAGTTTTATACTTTTACTATACTTAAACTTTACCTTTACTTTATTTTTACTTTACTTTAACTTTAATAATTCACTTTAATAATTCATACTTTAATAATTTATACTTTAATAATTCACTTTAATAATTCATACTTTAATAATTCACTTTAATAATTCATACTTTAATAATTCATTTTAATAATTCAAAAATCTATTATAAATAGAATTCAATAGGTTTCATTATTTCATAGAAACTTGAAAATATTTTTCTCTAAACTCTCTCAATCTATTTACATATATATATTTACTCCGTATTATTTCAAGATATTATTAGTATACATAAAATATTACGACGGAGTGTTGTCTGAGTGATTTCGAAATTGTTTTTCGAGTAGGATAGGATTAAGGAAATTATGGGTTATAGCTATAGAGGTGATTGAGTATGGTTCATGGGTATGCTCGTGAGGTCAATAGAGTGTTTATCATTTCCGTTGCGTCTACGTACCTTTCCTGCAATATTGAATCTCAATATTGATACGTGAGTACTCATAATTTAACTTTTACATACTAATAGTGTATCCTTGACTAGTGCTCGAGTATTTAGGATTATGCATGCTTGTACTTTTGATATTGCCCTTAGACAGGTTAGGTTGAATCTTGAATTAGTTACACTTGCGGTTGAGATAAGGTATAAGATATGCATGTCCTTGGAAAGCTAGCGAAAAATTAAGAACTTTTCCTTTAGATATCGAATGGTTTCGATGAACGGATTAGAAGTTATAATCAATTGAATTTTCGATATTTTTATTAAAAATGATTATTATTATCGTCGTTTTTATCGTCGTTCTAGTTTTATCTTATTATTATCATTATTATTATCTTTATCAATAAAAGGGATTTATCATTAAAAATTGTTTTCTTTATTACTATCGTTATTATCGTTAAAGTTATTATTAGTATTATTATTATTATTATCCCATTATCATTATCATTATTATTATTATTATTATTATTAGTATTATTATTATTATTATTATTATTATTATTATCATTATTAATATATATATATATATATATATCATTATTTAAAAATGGTTATTGTTATTGTTATTATTATTATTACTATATTATCATTAAGATAATTATTAGTATTATCGTTAATAATATTATAGTAACTATCATTATTAATATTAGTGCAATTAAAACAAATAATTGTAACACCTAAATATTTTGATTACTATTATTATCATTATTATGAACACGATATAAAAGACGATTAAAAGCTGTTAAACGAAACGATTAGGAAATAATGAGTAAGAGTATCATGATGAAATTAAAATATTATAAGATATTAATTTAGATAAAATTATCGTTCTTATTATTTTTATCATTACTATTATTATTAAAAGTATCGTTAGTATTAAAACTATCATTTTAACAAAAATTATCATTTTAATAGAAATGTCATTGTTACTATAAAATATCATTATTATTATTATTTTAAATAGAATTATTATTTTAAAGATAATATTAAAAATTATCGTAAATATTAAAGTTATCATAATTAGAATTATCGTTTTATCATAATGTCATCTTAGTAATTATAAATATTGATATTTTTATAATAATAATTATTATTACAAAATAATACAACTTTTACTTACTATCATTATAGATATTATTTTATCAAATAAATATGTGATACAAACATATTTTACTACGTGTAATAACTTACTTTAATAATACCTATCATATTATCTTTATGATATTAAATGAACCCTATAAATTTTATTACTTAATATATATATAAGTATATTTGATTATATAAATTTAATATAAAATTTTATTTATTAATAAATAAATTATATTATTTACTCTAATAAATCTTTTTAAAATATTTAAAAATATAAAACGACGATATTTAAACTATATATTAATCATGTATAGATTTTTAGAAATTATTTTGAGTCAAATTTACTTTTGTTGACTTTTGCATATTAGTCTCGAGCATTAGGATTGTGGTACACTATGACTTGACCTAATTTGTTAGACAAATATTGACCAACATATAAATATATATAATTAATTTAGGTTCGTGAATCCGAGGCCAACCTTGCACTTGTTCAATGACGTTATATGTATTTTTACTACGAAATACAGTATGGTGAGTTTCATTTGCCTTTTTACCTTTTATATTTTTGGGCTGGGAATACATGCGCAACTTTTATAAATGTTTTACGAAATAGACACAAGTACGTGAAACTACATTCTATGGTTGAATTATCGAAATCGAATATGCCCCTTTTTATTAAGTCTGGTAATCTAAGAATTAGGGAACAGACACCCTAATTGACGCGAATCCTAAAGATAGATCTATTGGGCCTAACAAACCCCATCCAAAGTACCGGATGCTTTAGTACTTCGAAATTTATATCATGTCCGAAGGAGGATCCCGGAATGATAGGGGATATTCTTATATGTATCTAGTTAATGTCAGTTACCAGGTGTTCACCATATGAACGATTATTTTTGTCTCTATGCATGGGACGTATATTTATGAGAACTGAAAATGAAATTCTTGTGGTCTATTAAAATGATGGAAATAAATGATTATGATAAACTAATGAACTCACCAACCTTTTGGTTGACACTTTAAAGCATGTTTATTCTCAGGTGTTAAAGAAATCTTCCGCTGTGCATTTGCTCATTTTAAAGATATTACTTGGTGTCTTTCATAGCATATTTTGAAGAACGTTGCATTCGAGTCATTGAGTTCATCAAAGATTATTATTAAATCAATTTATAGTTGGATAGTGGATATTATGAAATGGTATGCATGCCTGTCAATTTTCGATGTAAAGAAAGTTTGTCTTTTAAAAACGAATGCAATGTTTGTAAAATGTATCATATAGAGGTCAAATACCTCGCGATGTAATCAACTATTGTGAATCGTTTATAATGTATATGAACGGGTCCTTTCAATTACTACCTTAAGTTCCTTGGATAAACCTACTGGAAAAGAGAAAAATGGATCTAGCGTCAACGGATCCTTGGATGGCTCGAAGTTCTTGAAGCAGAATCATGACACGAAAACAAGTTCAAGTAAGATCATCACTTGAAATAAGATTGTTATAGTTATAGAAATTGAACCAAAGTTGGAATATGATTATTACCTTGTATTAGAATGATAACCTACTGTAAGAAACAAAGATTTCTTGAGGTTGGATGATCACCTTACAAGATTGGAAGTGAGCTAGCAAACTTCAAAGTATTCTTGATTTTATATAACTAGAACTTGTAGAATATATGAAGAACACTTAGAACTTGAAGATAGAACTTGAGAGAGATCAATTAGATGAAGAAAATTGAAGAATGAAAGTGTTTGTAGGTGTTTTTGATCGTTGGTGTATGGATTAGATATAAAGGATATGTAATTTTGTTTTCATGTAAATAAGTCATGAATGATTACTCATATTTTTGTAATTTTATGAGATATTTCATGCTAGTTGCCAAATGATGGTTCTCACATGTGTTAGGTGAATCACATGAGCTGCTAAGAGCTGATCATTGGAGTGTATATACCAATAGTACATACATCTAAAAGCTGTGTATTGTACGAGTACGAATACGGGTGCATACGAGTAGAATTGTTGATGAAACTGAACGAGGATGTAATTGCAAGCATTTTTGTTAAGTAGAAGTATTTTGATAAGTGTATTGAAGTCTTTCAAAAGTGTATAAATACATATTAAAACACTACATGTATATACATTTTAACTGAGTCGTTAAGTCATCGTTAGTCGTTACATGTAAGTGTTGTTTTGAAACCTTTAGGTTAACGATCTTGTTAAATGTTGTCAACCCAATGTTTATAATATCAAATGAGATTTTAAATTATTATATTATCATGATATTATCATGTATGAATATCTCTTAATATGATATATATACATTAAATGTCTTTACAACGATAATCGTTACATATATGTCTCGTTTAAAAATCATTAAGTTAGTAGTCTTGTTTTTACATATGTAGTTCATTGTTAATATACTTAATGATATGTTTACTTATCATAGTATCATGTTAACTATATATATATCCATATATATGTCATCATATAGTTTTTACAAGTTTTAACGTTCGTGAATCACCGGTCAACTTGGGTGGTCAATTGTCTATATGAAACATATTTCAATTAATCAAGTCTTAACAAGTTTGATTGCTTAACATGTTGGAAACATTTAATCATGTAAATATCAATCTCAATTAATATATATAAACATGGAAAAGTTCGGGTCACTACATGTACTGCGGCTATGTTTGAAGCTAGAAAAGTACGGAATTCCTCTTCATTCATATTCACGGTGTGTCGAGTAGTCAGTGCCATTTCCTTCAAAATAGTCAAATGGAACAAGTTAATCATACAGAATATTATGAGTAGTTAATAGTATTTCGTAGCATAATATGAACTCATTTATAAAATCTTTTTCTTCATATTAGCGTTTTATAAGTTTAAATTCGGGTAGTACCTACTCGTTAAGTTCATACTTAGTAGCTAATATACAATTCAACTACTACAATTCTATATGAAAAACTGATTATAATAATATTTCGCGTTCAAACTTTTACACAATATTTTACAAACTTACAATACCGCTTATTTTACATATAGCATGAAATATAGCACACAATAAATTTGATACAAGATGGTTGTGAAGATAATTCTAGCTAGTACACAAGTCGTTCAGCAAAGGCAATAAAGACACGTAATTCATACGTCCAGAAACAAGTCATGCATTCTGGTTTTACTAGGATTACTTCCCATCCTTGGTCTTGTGGAACATAACTGTTATGGCCGTTGATAAGACATCGTGTTGTAACGTCGTCAAAGGGACGAGGGTTACGTAATGTCCAACAGTCCTGTAACAATCTAAAAACCTCATTTCTTACCCCAATTACCGACTCCGTCACTTGTGGGAACGTTTTGTTTAATAGTTGTAGCCCGATGTTCTTGTTCTCACTTTGGTGAGAAGCGAACATTACTAATCCGTAAGCATAACATGCTTCTTTATGTTGCATGTTAGCCGCTTTTTCTAAATAACGAAGTCCAATATTCGGATATATTGAGTCAAAATAATTTCTTAACCCATTGCGTAAAATAGCATTTGGGTTCCCCGCAATATATGCGTCAAAGTAAACACATCGTAACTTATGGATTTCCCAATGTGATATCTGAAATGTCCCGTTCTTATTGATTAAAAACGTTCCATATTAATTGATTTCGTTGCGAGGTTTTGACCTCTATATGAGACGTTTTTCAAAGACTGCATTCATTTTTAAAACAAACCATAACCTTTATTTCATAAATAAAGGTTTAAAAAGCTTTACGTAGATTATCAAATAATGATAATCTAAAATATCCTGTTTACACACGACCATTACATAATGGTTTACAATACAAATATGTTACATCGAAATCAGTTTCTTGAATGCAGTTTTTACACAATATCATACAAACATGGACTCCAAATCTTGTCCTTATTTTAGTATGCAACAGCGGAAGCTCTTAATATTCACCTGAGAATAAACATGCTTTAAACGTCAACAAAAATGTTGGTGAGTTATAGGTTTAACCTATATATATCAAATCGTAACAATAGACCACAAGATTTCATATTTCAATACACATCCCATACATAGAGATAAAAATCATTCATATGGTGAACACCTGGTAACCGACATTAACAAGATGCATATATAAGAATATCCCCATCATTCCGGGACACCCTTCGGATATGATATAAATTTCGAAGTACTAAAGCATCCGGTACTTTGGATGGGGTTTGTTAGGCCCAATAGATCTATCTTTAGGATTCGCGTCAATTAGGGTGTCTGTTCCCTAAATCTTAGATTACCAGACTTAATAAAAAGGGGCATATTCGATTTCGATAATTCAACCATAGAATGTAGTTTCACGTACTTGTGTCTATTTTGTAAATCATTTATAAAACCTGCATGTATTCTCATCCCTAAAATATTAGATTTTAAAAGTGGGACTATAACTCACTTTCACAGATTTTTACTTCGTCGGGAAGTAAGACTTGGCCACTGGTTGATTCACGAACCTATAACAATATATACATATATATCAAAGTATGTTCAAAATATATTTACAACACTTTTAATATATTTTGATGTTTTAAGTTTATTAAGTCAGCTGTCCTCGTTAGTAACCTACAACTAGTTGTCCACAGTTAGATGTATAGAAATAAATCGATAAATATTATCTTGAATCAATCCACGACCCAGTGTATACGTATCTCAGTATTGATCACAACTCAAACTATATATATTTTGGAATCAACCTCAACCCTGTATAGCTAACTCCAACATTCACATATAGAGTGTCTATGGTTGTTCCGAAATATATATAGATGTGTCGACATGATAGGTCGAAACATTGTATACGTGTCTATGGTATCTCAAGATTACATAATATACAATACAAGTTGATTAAGTTATGGTTGGAATAGATTTGTTACCAATTTTCACGTAGCTAAAATGAGAAAAATTATCCAATCTTGTTTTACCCGTAACTTCTTCATTTTAAATCCGTTTTGAGTGAATCAAATTGCTATGGTTTCATATTGAACTCTATTTTATGAATCTAAACATAAAAGTGTAGGTTTATAGTCGGAAAAATAAGTTACAAGTCGTTTTTATAAAGGTAGTCATTTCAGTCGAAAGAACGACGTCTAGATGACCATTTTAGAAAACATACTTTCACTTTGAGTTTAATCATAATTTTTGGATATAGTTTCATGTTAATAATAAAAATCATTTTCTCAGAATAACAACTTTAAAATCAAAGTTTATCATAGTTTTTAATTAACTAACCCAAAACAGCCCGCGGTGTTACTACGACGGCGTAAATCCGGTTTTACGGTGTTTTTCATGTTTCCAGGTTTTAAATCATTAAGTTAGCATATCATATAGATATAGAACATGTGTTTAGTTGATTTTAAAAGTCAAGTTAGAAGGATTAACTTTTGTTTGCGAACAAGTTTAGAATTAACTAAACTATGTTCTAGTGATTACAAGTTTAAACCTTCGAATAAGATAGCTTTATATGTATGAATCGAATGATGTTATGAACATCATTACTACCTTAAGTTCCTTGGATAAACCTACTGGAAAAGAGAAAAATGGATCTAGCTTCAATGGATCCTTGGATGGCTCGAAGTTCTTGAAGCAGAATCATGACACGAAAACAAGTTTAAGTAAGATCATCACTTGAAATAAGATTGTTATAGTTATAGAAATTGAACCAAAGTTGGAATATGATTATTACCTTGTATTAGAATGATAACCTACTGTAAGAAACAAAGATTTCTTGAGGTTGGATGATCACCTTACAAGATTGGAAGTGAGCTAGCAAACTTGAAAGTATTCTTGATTTTATGAAACTAGAACTTTTGGAATTTATGAAGAACACTTAGAACTTGAAGATAGAACTTGAGAGAGATCAATTAGATGAAGAAAATTGAAGAATGAAAGTGTTTTTAGGTGTTTTTGGTCGTTGGTGTATGGATTAGATATAAAGGATATGTAATTTTGTTTTCATGTAAATAAGTCATGAATGATTACTCATATTTTTGTAATTTTATGAGATATTTCATGCTAGTTGCCAAATGATGGTTCCCACATGTGTTAGGTGACTCACATGGGCTGCTAATAGCTGATCATTGGAGTGTATATACCAATAGTACATACATCTAAAAGCTGTGTATTGTACGAGTACGAATACGGGTGCATACGAGTAGAATTGTTAATGAAACTGAATGAGGATGTAATTGTAAGCATTTTTGTTAAGTAGAAGTATTTTGATAAGTGTATTGAAGTCTTTCAAAAGTGTATAAATACATATTAAAACACTACATGTATATACATTTTAACTGAGTCGTTAAGTCATCGTTAGTCGTTACATGTAAGTGTTGTTTTGAAACCTTTAGGTTAACGATCTTGTTAAATGTTGTCAACCCAATGTTTATAATATCAAATGAGATTTTAAATTATTATATTATCATGATATTATCATGTATTAATATCTCTTAATATGATATATATACATTAAATGTCTTTACAACGATAATCGTTACATATATGTCTCGTTTAAAAATCATTAAGTTAGTAGTCTTGTTTTTACATATGTAGTTCATTGTTAATATACTTAATGATATGTTTACTTATCATAGTATCATGTTAACTATATATATATCCATATATATGTCATCATATAGTTTTAACAAGTTTTAACGTTCGTGAATCACCGGTCAAATTGGGTGGTCATTTGTCTATATGAAACATATTTCAATTAATCAAGTCTTAACAAGTTTGATTGCTTAACATGTTGGAAACATTTAATCATGTAAATATCAATCTCAATTAATATATATAAACATGGAAAAGTTTGGGTCACTACAGTGCCTACCCGTTAAATAAATTTCGTCCCGAAATTTTAAGCTGTTGAAGGTGTTGACGAATCTTCTGGAAATAGATGCGGGTATTTCTTCTTCATCTGATCTTTATGCTCCCAGGTGAACTCGGGTCCTCTACGAGCATTCCATGGAACCTTAACAATTGGTATCTTGTTTTGCTTAAGTCTTTTAACCTCACGATCCACTATTTCGACGGGTTCTTCGATGAATTGAAGTTTTTCGTTGATTTGGATTTCATCTAACGGAATAGTGAGATCTTCTTTAGCAAAACATTTCTTCAAATTCGAGACGTGGAAAGTGTTATGTACAGCCGCGAGTTGTTGAGGTAACTCAAGTCGGTAAGCTACTGGTCCGACACGATCAATAATCTTGAATGGTCCAATATACCTTAGATTTAATTTCCCTCGTTTACCAAATCGAACAACGCCTTTCCAAGGTGCAACTTTAAGCATGACCATCTCTCCAATTTCAAATTCTATATCTTTTCTTTTAATGTCAGCGTAGCTCTTTTGTCGACTTTGGGCGGTTTTCAACCGTTGTTGAATTTGGATGATCTTCTCGGTAGTTTCTTGTATAATCTCCGGACCCGTAATCTGTCTATCCCCCACTTCACTCCAACAAATCGGAGACCTGCACTTTCTACCATAAAGTGCTTCAAACGGCACCATCTTAATGCTTGAATGGTAGCTGTTGTTGTAGGAAAATTCTGCTAACGGTAGATGTCGATCCCAACTGTTTCCGAAATCAATAACACATGCTCGTAGCATGTCTTCAAACGTTTGTATCGTCCTTTCGCTCTGCCCATCAGTTTGTGGATGATAGGCAGTACTCATGTCTAGACGAGTTCCTAATGCTTGCTGTAATGTCTGCCAGAATCTTGAAATAAATCTGCCATCCCTATCAGAGATAATAGAGATTGGTATTCCATGTCTGGAGATGACTTCCTTCAAATACAGTCGTGCTAACTTCTCCATCTTGTCATCTTCTCTTATTGGCAAGAAGTGTGCTGATTTGGTGAGACGGTCAACTATTACCCAAATAGTATCAAAACCACTTGCAGTCCTTGGCAATTTAGTGATGAAATCCATGGTAATGTTTTCCCATTTCCATTCCGGGATTTCGGGTTGTTGAAGTAGACCTGATGGTTTCTGATGCTCAGCTTTGACCTTAGAACACGTCAAACATTCTCCTACGTATTTAGCAACATCGGCTTTTATACCCGGCCACCAAAAATGTTTCTTGAGATCCTTGTACATCTTCCCCGTTCCAGGATGTATTGAGTATCTGGTTTTATGAGCTTCTCTAAGTACCATTTCTCTCATATCTCCAAATTTTGGTACCCAAATCCTTTCAGCCCTATACCGGGTTCCGTCTTCCCGAATATTAAGATGCTTCTCCGATCCTTTGGGTATTTCATCCTTTAAATTTCCCTCTTTTAAAACTCCTTGTTGCGCCTCCTTTATTTGAGTAGTAATGTTATTATGAATCATTATATTCATAGATTTTACTCGAATGGGTTCTCTGTCCTTCCTGCTCAAGGCATCGGCTACCACATTTGCCTTCCCCGGGTGGTAACGAATCTCAAAGTCGTAATCATTCAATAATTCAATCCACCTACGCTGCCTCATATTCAGTTGTTTCTGATTAAATATGTGTTGAAGACTTTTGTGGTCGGTATATATAATACTTTTGACCCCATATAAGTAGTGCCTCCAAGTCTTTAATGCAAAAACAACCGCGCCTAATTCCAAATCATGCGTCGTATAATTTTGTTCGTGAATCTTCAATTGTCTAGACGCATAAGTAATCACCTTCGTTCGTTGCATTAATACACAACCGAGACCTTGCTTTGATGCATCACAATAAATCACGAAATCATCATTCCCTTCAGGCAATGACAATATAGGTGCCGTAGTTAGATTTTTCTTCAATAACTGAAACGCTTTCTCTTGTTCATCATTCCATTCAAATTTCTTCCCTTTATGCGTTAATGCAGTCAAGGGTTTTGCTATTCTGGAAAAGTCTTGGATGAACCTTCTGTAGTAACCAGCTAGTCCTAAAAACTGGCGTATGTGTTTCGGAGTTTTCGGGGTTTCCCACTTTTCAACAGTTTCTATCTTTGCCGGATCCACCTTAATACCTTCTTTGTTCACTATGTGACCGAGGAATTGAACTTCTTCCAACCAAAATGCACACTTTGAAAACTTAGCGTACAATTCTTCCTTCCTCAATACTTCTAACACCTTTCTCAAATGTTCACCGTGTTCTTGGTCATTCTTTGAGTAAATAAGTATGTCATCAATGAAAACAATGACAAACTTGTCAAGGTATGGTCCACACACTCGGTTCATAAGGTCCATGAACACAGCTGGTGCATTAGTTAAACCAAACGGCATGACCATAAACTCGTAATGACCGTAACGTGTTCTGAAAGCAGTCTTTGGAATATCATCTTCTTTCACCCGCATTTGATGATACCCGGAACGTAAGTCAATCTTTGAATAAACAGACGAGCCTTGTAGTTGATCAAATAAGTCATCGATTCTCGGTAGTGGGTAGCGGTTCTTGATGGTAAGTTTGTTCAACTCTCGGTAGTCGATACACAACCTGAATGTACCATCTTTCTTCTTGACAAACAAAACAGGAGCTCCCCACGGTGATGTGCTTGGTCGAATGAAACCACGCTCTAAAAGTTCTTGTAATTGGCTTTGCAGTTCTTTCATCTCGCTGGGTGCAAGTCTGTAAGGAGCATGAGTTATTGGTGCAGCTCCTGGTACAAGATCTATTTGAAATTCAACGGATCGATGTGGGGGTAATCCCGGTAATTCTTTCGGAAATACATCAGGAAATTCTTTTGCGACGGGAACATCATTGATGCTCTTTTCTTCAGTTTGTACTTTCTCGACGTGTGCTAGAACAGCATAGCAACCTTTTCTTATTAGTTTTTGTGCCTTCAAATTACTAATAAGATGTAGCTTCGTGTTGCCCTTTTCTCCGTACACCATTAAGGGTTTTCCTTTTTCTCGTATAATGCGAATTGCATTTTTGTAACAAACGATCTCCGCTTTCACTTCTTTCAACCAGTCCATACCGATTATCACATCAAAACTCCCTAACTCTACTGGTATCAAATCAATCTTAAATGTTTCGCTAACCAGTTTAATTTCTCGATTCCGACATATATTATCTGCTGAAATTAATTTACCATTTGCTAATTCGAGTAAAAATTTACTATCCAAAGGCGTCAATGGACAACTTAATTTAGCACAAAAATCTCTACTCATATAGCTTCTATCCGCACCCGAATCAAATAAAACGTAAGCAGATTTATTGTCAATAAGAAACGTACCCGTAACAAGCTCCGGGTCTTCCTGTGCCTCTGCCGCATTAATATTGAAAACTCTTCCACGGCCTTGTCCATTCGTGTTCTCCTGGTTCGGGCAATTTCTAATAATGTGGCCCGGTTTTCCACATTTATAACAAACTACATTGGCATAACTTGCTCCGACACTACTTGCTCCGCCATTACTCGTTCCGACACCATTTGTTCCTTTCGTTCTATTAACCCCTGGTCCGTAGACCTCACACTTCGTCGCGCTATGACCATTTCTTTTACACTTGTTGCAAAATTTGGTGCAGAACCCCGAGTGATTCTTTTCACACCTTTGGCATAGCTGCTTTTGATTGTTGTTGTTGTTGCGGTTATTATTGTTGTTGGGATGATTGTTGTAGTTGCTGTTGTTGTTGTTGTTGGGCCGTTTGTTGTAGTTGCGATTGATGTTGCGATTGTTGGGATAATTGTTGCGATTACTGTTGTAATTGCTGTTGTTGTTGTATTGGTGATTCTTATCACCGTTTTCCTCCCACTTTCTTTTGACTTGCTTCACATTGGCCTCTTCAGCAGTCTGTTCTTTAATTCTTTCTTCAATTTGGTTCACGAGTTTGTGAGCCATTCTACATGCCTGTTGTATGGAGGCGGGCTCGTGTGAACTTATATCTTCTTGGATTCTTTCCGGTAATCCTTTCACAAATGTGTCGATCTTCTCTTCCTCATCTTCGAATGCTCCCGGACACAATAGGCACAATTCTGTGAATCGTCTTTCGTACGTGGTAATATCAAATCCTTGGGTTCGTAACCCTCTAAGTTCTGTCTTGAGCTTATTGACCTCGGTTCTGGGACGGTACTTCTCGTTCATCAAGTGCTTGAATGCTGACCACGGTAGTGCGTACGCATCGTCTTGTCCCATTTGCTCTAGATAGGTATTCCACCATGTTAACGCAGAACCTGTGAAGGTATGCGTAGCGTACTTTACTTTGTCCTCTTCAGTACACTTACTTATGGCAAACACCGATTCGACCTTCTCGGTCCACCGTTTCAATCCGATCGGTCCTTCGGTTCCATCAAATTCCAAAGGTTTGCAGGCAGTGAATTCTTTGTAGGTGCATCCTACACGATTTTCTGTACTGCTAGATCCAAGGTTATTGTTGGTATGTAGCGCAGCCTGTACTGCGGCTATGTTTGAAGCTAGAAAAGTACGGAATTCCTCTTCATTCATATTCACGGTGTGTCGAGTAGTCGGTGCCATTTCCTTCAAAATAGTTAAATGGAACAAGTTAATCATACAGAATATTAAGAGTAGTTAATAGTATTTCGTAGCATAATATGAACTCATTTATAAAAGCTTTTTCTTCATATTAGCGTTTTATAAGTTTAAATTCGGGTAGTACCTACCCGTTAAGTTCATACTTAGTAGCTAATATACAATTCAACTACTACAATTCTATATGAAAAACTGATTATAATAATATTTCGCGTTCAAACTTTTATACAATATTTTACAAACTTACAATACCGCTTATTTTACATAAAGCATGAAATATAGCACACAATAACTTTGATACAAGATAGTTGTGAAGATAATTCTAGCTAGTACACAAGTCGTTCAGCAAAGGCAATAAAGACACGTAATTCATACGTCCAGAAACAAGTCATGCATTCTGGTTTTACTAGGACTACTTCCCATCCTTGGTCTTGTGCAACATAACCGTTATGGCCGTTGATAAGACAGCGTGTTGTAACGTCGTCAAAGGGACGAGGGTTACGTAATGTCCAACAGTCCCGTAATAATCTAAAAACCTCATTTCTTACCCCAATTACCGACTCCGTCACTTGTGGAAACGTTTTGTTTAATAGTTGTAGCCCGATGTTCTTGTTCTCACTTTGGTGAGAAGCGAACATTACTAATCCGTAAGCATAACATGCTTCTTTATGTTGCATGTTAGCCGCTTTTTCTAAATCACGAAGTCCAATATTCGGATATATTGAGTCAAAATAATTTCTTAACCCGTTGCGTAAAATAGCATTTGGGTTCCCCGCAATATATGCGTCAAAGTAAACACATCGTAACTTATGGGTTTCCCAATGTGATATCCCCCATCTTTCAAACGAAAGTCTCTTATAAACCAAGACATTCTTGGAACGTTCTTCGAATGTCTTACAAACTGATCTCGCCTTAAATAGTTGTGCCGAGGAATTCTGGCCGACTCTAGACAAGATTTCATCAATCATGTCTCCGGGTAGGTCTCTTAAAATATTGGGTTGTCTATCCATTTTGTGTTTTTAAACTGTAAAATAGACAAGAGTTAGATTCATAAAAAAATACTTATTAATACAAGCAATTTTTACATATATCATAAAGCATAAGAACACTATATTACATATATTACACCACACGAATACAACTATCTTATTCCGACTCGCTCGTTTCTTCTTCTTTGGTTTTGGTTCGTTTTGCCAAGTTTCTAGGGATATATGATGTTCCCCTAATACGAGCCGTCGTTGTCCACATTGGTTTAGAAAAACCTGGTGGTTTAGAGGTTCCCGGGTCATTGTTACAACTTAAGGACTTCGGGCGTTGACGATACATATAAAGTTCATCGGGGTTGGAATTAGATTTCTCTATTTTTATGCCCTTTCCCTTATTATTTTCTTTTGCCTTTTTAAATTCATTTGGGGTAATTTCTATAACATCATCGGAATTCTCGTCGGAATCCGATTCATCGGAGAATTGGTAATCCTCCCAATATTTTGCTTCCTTGGCGAAAACACCATTGACCATAATTAACCTTGGTCGGTTAGTTGAGGATTTTCTTTTACTTAACCGTTTTATTATTTCCCCCACCGGTTCTATTTCTTCATCCGGTTCCGATTCTTCTTCCGGTTCCGATTCTTCTTCCGGTTCCGACTCTTCTTCCGGTTCCTCTTCGGGAACTTGTGAATCAGTCCACGAATCATTCCAATTTACATTTGACTCTTCATTATTATTAGGTGAGTCAATGGGACTTGTTCTAGAGGTAGACATCTATCACATAATATCAAACGCGTTAAGAGATTAATATATCACATAATATTCACATGTTAAAAATATAAAGTTTCCAACAAAATTTGTTAAGCAATCATTTTTCAAGTAAACACGGTCGAAGTCCAGACTCACTAATGCATCCTAACAAACTCGATAAGACACACTAATGAAAAACTCTGGTTCTCTAAGACCAACGCTCGGATACCAACTGAAATGTCTCGTTCTTATTGATTAAAAACGTTCCATATTAATTGATTTCGTTGCGAGGTTTTGACCTCTATATGAGACGTTTTTCAAAGACTGCATTCATTTTTAAAACAAACCATAACCTTTATTTCATAAATAAAGGTTTAAAAAGCTTTACGTAGATTATCAAATAATGATAATCTAAAATATCCTGTTTACACACGACCATTACATAATGGTTTACAATACAAATATGTTACATCGAAATCAGTTTCTTGAATGCAGTTTTTACACAATATCATACAAACATGGACTCCAAATCTCGTCCTTATTTAAGTATGCAACAGCGGAAGCTCTTAATAATCACCTGAGAATAAACATGCTTAAAACGTCAACAAAAATGTTGGTGAGTTATAGGTTTAACCTATATATATCAAATCGTAACAATAGACCACAAGATTTCATATTTCAATACACATCCCATACATAGAGATAAAAATCATTCATATGGTGAACACCTGGTAACCGACATTAACAAGATGCATATATATAAGAATATCCCCATCATTCCGGGACACCCTTCGGATATGATATAAATTTCGAAGTACTAAAGCATCCGGTACTTTGGATGGGGTTTGTTAGGCCCAATAGATCTATCTTTAGGATTCGCGTCAATTAGGGTGTCTGTTCCCTAATTCTTAGATTACCAGACTTAATAAAAAGGGGCATATTCGATTTCGATAATTGATGTTATGCGAGGTGTATATAAAATAGTTATTAATTTTAGCAGAAAACACTATTAAATACGATACAATTTTACACAAGATATTTATTTATTTATAGAATGGATATACTTAAACCTTGCTACAACACTTATAGGCAGTGTACCTAATCGTACAGTAGTGTAGTTTTTAGTAAGTCCGGTTCGTTCCACAGGGAAATCTTTAAACAAAGCTCAACGCTATATTAGTTTACTTTTATAAAAATACAAATATATATATAAGTAATATTATTATTATAAAGGGGGGTTTTTACCGTTTAATGACCGGTTTGTCGATTTTAAAACTTTAGTCGCAGTTAAAACCTAATGTAAAATATTAAATAAATAAAAGACTTAATTTAAAGCGTAAAGTAAATAACGATAATGAAATTGCGAATAATAAAAGTGCGATAAAATAAACTTACGATAATTAAAAAGTACGATAATTAAAAGTGCGATTAAATAACAATAAATAAAAGTGCGATAATTAGAAGTGCAATTAAATATAAAATAAAGGAAATTAAATATGAAATAAAAGAATTATGCTTATTTAAACTTCCGTAATCATGATGTTTGACGTGTTGATTTTAGTTTTATGCCCATGGGTTAATTGTCCTTTGTCCTGGATTATTTAATATGTCCGTCTGGTTTTTGTCCATAACAGTCCATCAGTCATAAATATAAAGTGCGAGTGTCCTCATCAAATTATTCTTATACCCGAAGTTAAATATTCCAACTAATTGGGGATTCGAATTGTAACAAGGTTTTAATACTTTGTTTAATGAATACACCAGGTTATCGACTGCGTGTAAACCAAGGTTTTACTACTTTGTTAACAATTACACCAATTACCCTTGAATGTAATTTCACCCCTGTTTTAATTATTCTAGTGGCTATTAATCCATTCCCGTGTCCGGTTAAATGAACGATTATTCGTACATATAAATACCCCGCCCATCGTGTCCGATTGAGTGTATATGGTAGTTTATAGGGACGCCCAATTGTAAATCTTTATATTAACATTAACAAACTTTCATTTAGTTAAACAAATATAAAGCCCATTAATAGCCCATAGTCTAATTTCCACAAGTGTCGTTCTTTTGTCCAAACCCCAATTATGGTACAAAGCCCAATTACCCAATTTTAGTAATTAGCCCAACATCATGATTACTTAGTTTTAAATAAGTATAATAATAACTTAGCTACGAGACATTAATGTAAAAAGGTTGAACATAACTTACAATGATTAAAAATAGCGTAGCGTTACACGGACAGAATTTCGACTTACACCCTTACAACATTCGCTAACATACCCTTATTATTATTATTAATTAAAATTAAAATTATAAATATTTATTTATATCATATGTTTGAGATAGAGGGAGATAGATATTATGGTGTTTTTGTTGGTGTTTAAAACTCGGCAGAAAACTGGCTTTATATAGGACCTGACCAGCATTTTCACTCCATGCGACTCGCATGGATTTTGTGCCTCTGGCCATGCGAGTCGCATGGCCACCCTGGATCCAGCCAAATTGGTTTGTTTTCTTCTTACCGACGTAATATAATAATAATATATAATATAATATATAATTATATATAATTATATATATATTATATTATATTCTTGTGCATAGTAGACTAGATATTTTTGGTCCGTTGCGTCGGGCGTTTCTTCTTGGCTCAGGTCCCGGTTCCGGATTTTCTGACGTCCTCGCGTATTATTTTAAATCACGTACTTTGCGTCTTGTAACTTGTACTCTTGTCATTTTGAGACGTTCCTCATCAATATTTTGAACCTTTTTAGTTGTATCTTGTACTTTTTAGCTCTTTGGACCTTTTTGTCTTCAATTTGTCGAATCTGCCTTTTGTTTTCACTTTTTAATATTTAAAAGAATATTGCTTGTAAATCGAACAATACCAACTAAAATCTTGTCTTTCTTGGGGAATAATGCTATAAAATATATGTTCCTTTTTAGCCTTATCAATATCCCCATACTTGAGCGTTGCTTGTCCTCAAGCAATACAGTCTTGAAATAAAAACATACAAATCACTTCTTTATTCTTCACACTTTATACATCAGTGATTTTGATATGGCGGTATAAACAATGATAGTAACGATGTGGTTAAGGTGGGTGTGTCTTTTATAGTTGCCTCGGGTTTAGGTCAACGACACTGGCAATCAAATAGCCGATTTACTTTCGGTTTCCAAAGCAAAGTGCACATTTGAAAGGCGGTTTACAGTCCCACATGACTTATAAAAATGTAGATCCTTAAGGAAATTGGATCTTTATGAAAACATTTGATCTTTTGAAAATTCAAGCTAGATTTTATCCTAGACAAGTTTTCTGATTTAATCCATTCTTTGGTGTTGCAAAATATATTTGTGGATCAATATTTTGGCTAAAACTTTTAGGTTTGTGTAATCCACTGCTATCCCTGTATCGAATAGCACACATCCAGTTTACTTGTTTCGTATATTACCTTTCGGTAAACTACCGTCCGGTTGTAATGGAAAGCGATGAACAAGAAACTGTTAAGGCAATGTCCCGTGACATGCAGATGATTATGGTCTTTTAACGTGTCGGATGCTAGAACTATCCTTGGTAGGAGCAATAGTAAAGATCATCCTATGATTTTTTGGTCTGGCACAAGGTTCTGTCTCCGACCATGCTATGCAACCACCGTTCTTACGGTTGACACCTGATTTGGTTCAGGTGACCTAATGAATTCCAGGTGAATTCCTAGGATTTTACGTTCAATGGTAATGAACGCATTGAAAATGGGTTTTCAGAAAACAAATTGTTTTGTAATTTTTATCAAAATATTTTCTCGTTCAAGCTCGAGTTTAGATATCATCGAATTCCATGAGTTTGAATTCTCAATCTTTAAGGTCAATCTCAAGGATTGAGTAATATCAGGCTTAAAAGCTGATTTTTGATCTTTAAAGGAGATTATCCTTTCTGGGGATCTGATTCATTAGTCTTATCAAGCTAATTTGCATGGTGCCCCCCATTGTACGAGATAAATCCTTCTCATGGTTAGGATAAATCTGACCACTTGGCAACCCTGTTTAATGCTGAGGTCCGTGGATTTCCTGCTGATTTTAGTGATGACTTTTCTAGATTTTTCGTCAACCTACAGCTGGTCTGGACGACAACTTCATGACCTAAATCAAGAAGCGCGTTTCTTTTTCGGAAGACTTTACTTCCTTTTAGTGATGGAATTGATTCATCGTGTAGATCCATCTCTTCTTTTCTTTCATCGGGTAAAACAGTTTAGTTTAGTCCAAAGCAAAAGTATTTTCAGTTATTTGTTACAGATATATGTGACATATGTTTAAAATAACTTGGTAAATTTTCCCACACTTGGCTTTTATTTTCCTTTTTATCGTCCTCTATTCCATTTTAAATGAATTTTGACATTTTAGTTTGTTTCTTAATTTATGTTCTTTCTGAGATAACAATAATTTCGGTGTTAAAACCTAGTTTTATCGTTCATAAATATGTATAAACATGATTTTGAATTCATTTAATTGAAAATTTTGAAAAATTTTACTAGAATTGGGTAGTCAGTATATAAGACTAGGGCTGTTCTTTTTTATCAGAGAGCACTAGATTCTAATACAACTACTGCTTTACTAGTATTTTTAATGGTAACCAAGTGTTTAAGATAAAAATTTTAAAATCCGAAAGAATTTAACCCCTTCCCACACTTAAGATCTTGCAATGCCCTCATTTGCAAGAAATTAGTAACAATTTAAATTATTGAGGGTGATTTGTGTGAAAATGATTAAATTTTTACCAAAGTTTCCAAATATATTGGCGTTTGTTTGCTGAATGATAAATGGTGCACATCATTTGTTCATTCCGTCTTGTTGTTATTTCACATATATTTTGCATCTTTGTCGTCAAAATTACTTGCTTTTGCTGAACTTAATGCCAGTCTTTGAAAACGCGTTGTTTTATCCTGTTTTGTGCATAACATAAAATACATACAATACAAATATAAGAAAAATGCAATTTGAAATGGAACTTTGGCATCCCACTTTCAAATTATAAGAAAAATATTAGTACACAATAATAATAGAAATATCAATCATTACATAAATGTAATTAAAATGTTAAGTGTTTAAAATAATAAAAATATAAATTACCAACTTATCTCTACTGATCAGGAGGTGGGTTATGAGGAAAATTAGGATATGGATCCCAATTCATGTTCGCGTCCGGGTTCCATGGCTGATGATAGGTGAACTGGTATGCTGCGTCATAATCATATAAATCATAGGGTGGTCTCATTTCTGGCTGATGTGCGGGATAGTATGCGGGTCGGGTCGGATAATACATCTCGCCAGGCTGCAACTGGCTTATAATTTGGCGCTGATGATAATCCCATCGGCCATGCTCTCGTTGCCGGGAATGCTCGTAGTCATTCCGACGTTGCCATGCCTCGTACTGCATATGCCTATCATAGTTCGTCATGTATTCATCCTCCATACGAACGCCTAAATCAAGAGCAGTCTCCCGAACAACTCCTATAATGTTGTTCGCCTCTTCCATTTCGTCATCCGAACCTCTTTCTACCTGTCGCTGAGGTCCCTCGTATCGATATACCCGACCACGTCTCATCAATAATACCCTTGCACCGTGATAAAGGTTTGAACTTATAGTTTCACCTTCGTCCTCTATTTCGTTCATTGGACCCCCTTGGTGCTTATCCACACCTAAATACTCTCCAATGAGAGTAATGAAAATACCACCACCTATAATACTCCCCGATTTCATCCCCGAAACTACATTAGCGAGATAATAACCAACACAATAGGGAATGTTAACGAAACTCCTCGGGTCTCTAATACACTTGAGGTAGAACAAATCGTTTACGGTCAATTTCTCTTTATTCTTACCCCTTTGTGTAATTGTGTTTGCTAAGAATCTATGAATCACCCGGAGTTCAGCTCTATCTATATCTAAGTATGTATGATTTCCACTGGCGTGAAATTCATTAAAGTGGGACATACGCCTCCAGACGGCGTTAATATCAAATTCCCTATCTATCCTTTCTCCTTGGGCAATCAGGCTATTACAGTCGGGGCTCAAAAGTTCAGCAGGGGTGTAAATCTGTAAGGCCCTGGCTAAATCTATCATGGACATTCTGTACATGCGTCCACCTAACAGAAATCTAATAAAGCTTCTATCATCTATCCTCCTAACATCACTGTTTAACTTAATAGTACTAAGTAATTCTATACACCATTCCCTATATATGGTTCTACGAATGGAAAATAGGCGCATCCAATCGTTAAACTGAGAATTACCATACCTTTGCACCAATAATTCCCGAATCGGTTCGGCAAGGTCAACTGTTTCCAAAGGTACCCAGTCAATTGCCCTTGGCATTTCAACAACCTTAAAGTAGAGAATGTGCATGTTCTTTTGATAATCTGGATACTCTATCCAACATCGATCAAATCTCAGATTTGGGTGTAACTGATCTTCATTAATGTCTAAGCTCAGAATCATTTGATGTGGAGCGAATTGACGAAACTGATTCATGAATAATTGATCTTGATCGTGATATGGAATATGTTGATCCTCATGTTGTTCTTCTTCTTGTTGCATATGTTGTTCTTGTTCATAAAACATTTCCGGTTCGGGCTCTGGTTGTCTGGACGATGATGCACCGTCCGTATCTGTATTTCTCTGCAAAACACATTAAACACAAAATTTGTGCATCCAAATATGCATTAGTGTTAGCAAAATAATAACTTGAAACAATTATGATGACATGTTCAATTCATAACACATTTTATACACATTTTCTTAACAATAACAATTCTACACTTTTACATACGAAAATGTGTACAATGTTTTATCACATTTAAATTCTTAAACATGTCAACAATAATCATTATAGCAATTAAACACTTGTTACATGGCATTCAAATCAAACTAGTGCTCATTTTCATATTTTTGTCAAGTCTACACTTTGTCAAATAAGCATATACGAAAAATGTACATCAAGTTCATAAGCATTTATCTCAAATAACATGCCAAAATAATCACTACTAGCAATGAAACAAGTTTCAAATGGCCTTTATATCAAATTATCCAAGTTCATGAATTTTTAGACTTAAAAAGTCCACTTTAAATCTCGAAAACATGTTTAGGCTCAAAGTTTGGATTAATTAACTACCTAAACATGTTACACTACTTAATTTAGCAACAATTCATGACAAAAATCGGCCATAACCTGTTTATATCAAAAAGTCCCAAATTGCTCAAGAACACAAACCCTAGATTCTTAAAATTTTGAAGTTTTTAGCTTCAATTCATGTTAAATAGCTTCTATCTAGGATATACATGCATAATATAACATCAATTTAACACTAATTTCACTAAAAATTAACAAAAATTAAATTAGGTAAAATGGCTCAAGAACACACATAATTCGAATTTAAAGAGAGTAGGGGTGAAATCTTTACCGTTCTCCTGAAAGGGTTGAGACTACTGAATCTAGGCATGATTGTTGTGAAGTTTTGCAAGAAATTTGGTGAAAAATGATGAAAATTTGAGAGAGAATGGGTGTGTGTTCGTGCTTGTGTGTGTTATTGTGAGAAGAAACAGATCGACTGGAATTTTAATCCTGGCCAGTTTTTATTAGCCATGCGAGTCGCATGGTATAAGCCTTTCCCCCATGCGAGTCGCATGGGGGTAATTTCCAGGAATTATTTTTTTTTTATTTTATTTTTTTTTTATATAAAATCTTATACTTTTAAAACATAAAATTTAATAAAATTTTAAAAATTTTGTTTCTTTTTAAGACGAGGTCGTTTCGGGACGATGCCCTAGTCCGTCCTTCGACAAAATTTTAAAATTTGTCAATTTCAAGCAATTGTTTTAAAAGCTTAGATTTTTGGATTTTTTAATTTTTTTGGCATACTTTAAATCAATAAGATTAAAAATAATGATAATAAAAGTTCTCGTCCCTCCCTCGGGTAAAGCAATTTCGGTTCAAAGACCTAGTCTTCAACTTACGACGAATTTTAAAAATCATATTTTTAACTTAATGAGATAGAGTAAATTTTTGTTTTTAAATTCACACAATTTAAATATAAAATTTAAAATTAATATTAAAAATTCGCACCAAACTTAAAATTTGAAATGCATAAAATTAAAAATTCATATTTTAAAAATTAAAAGTTCACACCAATCTTAATTTAAAAATTCATATTATAAATTCACACCAAACTTATATTAATTTTTCAAATATTTACAATTTTAAATATATTGTTTTTACAAAGTTTACAATATTAATTTAAGATTTAAATATTAAGATTAAAAACATGGTAAAAATAAAATTAAAAATCTTTTTGTCTTTTTATCCCACTTTAATCAATCAAATATTATCAAAAATATACGCCCCTCTTTTCGGTAAAGTAATTTCGGTTCCAAGACCTAATTTAACTCATGACGAATTTTTGAAATATTTTGGGTTGATTGTTTAAAGATATTTATACCTTAAGAATAAACGTTAAATTTCGCAGTGATGTAATAAATTTTTGAATGATATCAATAATTTCGGTCGCCAAACCTAATTTTATTCAATACCAATTTAATACTTTTTAGCGAACAAATTAGCGTTTATTATCAAAAGGTTAAAAATAAAAATAAAAACTAAAAACTGTACAGACATACCTGTGAAATAGATTTCTTAGTTATATGATCTATCCCATTCATAAGATAGTTGGTTTAATTGGTTTTCCATGGCTACATAGGCGTAACCTCGAGCATTCAGTGTCTTTTCTTCTAAACATATGAACGGTCCGTCTCTGCATAAAGTAACAAATTCGGTATTTGAATAGGTTTGATTATTTGAACATTTACCTCCATGTGACCATTTTCCGCATTTGTGACATCTTTCTAGGTGTCGTGCTCTTCTTTTTGCTGCGGATTTTGATTTTCCTTTACCAAATTGTAACTTATTATCTTCGCATCTGGATTCTTTTCTAACTCCGTCCATTCTTTCTCTGATTACTGATACTATTTCACTCGGGAGTATGTCATTATTTCTTTTAGTGATCAAAGCGTGTAGCATTAGACCATGGTTTAGTTCACAGGCAGTCTTCATTTTGTAAAAACCTAAAAAAAATAAAAATTCAGAATGGGGGGAGAAGACTAGTTCTTTAGGGTCTGCTAGGGAAAGACCATTCGGGTTCCATTTTCGAGAACTACACGAAAACAGACAATCTAACTCTAACAGAAATACATATTATCCTTTAAAGACTTGATTCTCCCCACACTTAGTTAGTTGTGGTATCGAAATTGTGATTAACTTCGTTGTCGACTTCCATCGGACCATGTATGTAATGTTTAACTCTGTGACCATTAACTTTAAATTCAATCCCATTTGAATTTATCAATTCTATCGTTCCGTATGGGAAAACTCTTTTGACTATGAATGGTCCAGACCATCTTGATTTCAATTTTCCAGGAAATAGCTTGAATCGTGAATTGAAAAGAAGAACTCTGTCTCCTTCTTTAAATTCTTTTGAACTTCTGATTCTTTTATCATGCCATTTCTTCGTTCTTTCTTTATAGATTAACGAATTTTCGTATGCTTCATGTCTTAATTCTTCTAATTCGTTTAGTTGACTTAATCGTAGACGTCCGGCTTCATGTAAATCAAGATTACATGTCTTCAAAGCCCAAAATGCTTTGTGTTCAATTTCTACTGGAAGATGACATGCTTTTCCATAAACAAGTCTAAAAGGTGTGGTTCCAATTGGAGTTTTGTAGGCTGTTCTAAAAGCTCAGAGTGCATCCTCCAATTTAATGGACCATACCTTTGGATTTGATCCTACGGTTTTCTCTAGAATACGTTTTAAAGCTCGGTTGGTGTTTTCAACTTGTCCACTTGTTTGTGGATGATATGCGGTGGAGATTTTATGAGTTACTCCATATCTTTTAAGAACTTTCTCAAGTTGATTATTACAGAAATGAGTACCCCGATCACTTATTAAAGCTTTCGGTGTTCCAAACCTTGCAAAAAGACGTTTTAAAAAGTTGACTACAACTCGTGCATCGTTAGTTGGGAGAGCTTGTGCTTCCGCCCATTTAGATACATAATCAATGGCTACGAGTATATATAAATTATTATGAGATTTTGGAAATGGACCCATAAAGTCAATACCCCAAATGTCAAATACTTCACATACTTGGATGACATTTTGTGGCATTTCATCACGTTGACTTATTTTTCCGGCCCTTTGACATGCATCACAGGATTTGCAAAGAAGGTGTGCGTCTTTGTAAATTGTAGGCCAATAGAATCCAGCTTCATAAACTTTTCTTGCTGTTAGTTGAGGCCCATAATGCCCTCCTGTTGGTCCTGTGTGACAATGGTTTAATATTTTACTAGCTTCATCTCCAAATACACATCGGCGTATTATTCCATCGGGACAACTTTTAAACAGATGTGGATCTTCCCAGAAATAGTGTTTTATATCACTGAAGAATTTCTTTCGTCTTTGGTACGATAATCCTTTTTCAAGGAATCCACAAACTAAGTAGTTTGCATAGTCTACAAACCATGGGATTTCTTTATAATCTATCTTCAATAGATATTCATCAGGAAAGTTGTCTTGTATGGCCGATTCATTTAGAACTTCTAACTCAGGATTTTCAAGACGAGAAAGATGATCAGCGGCGAGATTTTCTGCTCCTCTTTTATCTCTGATTTCAATATCAAACTCTTGTAAGAGTAAGATCCAACGGATTAATCTTGGTTTAGCATCTTGTTTTGAAAATAGGTATCTAAGAGCAGAATGGTCGGTATAGACCACCGTTTTTGCTAGAACGAGATATGATCGAAATTTGTCAAAAGCAAAGACAATAGCAAGGAGTTCTTTTTCAGTAGTTGTATAATTCGTTTGTGCTCCTTGTAACGTCTTACTAGCATAGTATATAGGTTGAAATCGTTTTTCAATCCTTTGTCCTAAAACGGCTCCCATTGCAAAATCACTTGCATCGCACATTAGTTCAAATGGTAGATTCCAATTTGGTGTTATCATGATCGGTGCATTAGTGAGTTTTTCTTTAAGAATATTAAAAGATTTGATACATTCATCTGAAAAGATGAATGGCGCATCCTTTTCTAGGAGTTTATTCATAGGAGTGGCAATTTTAGAAAAATCTTATATGAAACGTCGGTAAAAACCGGCATGCCCTAGAAAACTCCTAACTCCTCTAACATTGGTGGGATGTGGAAGTTTAGCAATTACATCTACTTTAGCTCTATCCACTTCAATTCCTTCTTTTGAAATTTTATGTCCAAGAACGATGCCTTCTTTAACCATGAAATGGCATTTCTCCCAATTAAGTACTAGATTTGATTTTTCGCATCTAATTAGCATTCGTTCCAGATTAACTAGACATGATTTAAATGTATTACCGAAGACTGAAAAGTCATCCATGAATACTTCCATGCATTCTTCTATCATGTCGTGAAAAATCGCCATCATACACCTTTGAAAGGTTGCAGGGGCGTTACAAAGTCCAAATGGCATGCGTTTGTAAGCAAAAGTACCATAAGGGCACGTGAATGTGGTTTTCTCTTGATCTTCGGGTGCTATTGGAATTTGAAAATATCCGGAAAATCCATCTAGAAAACAATAGTAACTATTTCCGGCTAATCTTTCCAACATTTGATCTATGAAAGGTAAGGGAAAGTGATCTTTTCTGGTGGCGTCATTTAATTTTCTATAATCAATACACACACGCCATCCTGTTACAGTCCTAGTAGGAATAAGCTCATTTTTCTCATTTGTAATGACAGTCATGCCACCCTTCTTAGGCACGCATTGAACTGGGCTTACCCATGGACTATCAGAAATTGGATATATCAAACCTGCATCTAGCAGTTTAATAATCTCTTTCTTAACTACATCTTGCATATTAGGATTTAGTCTTCGTTGGCGTTGCACATACGTTTTATGACCTTCTTCCATAAGGATTTTATGTGTGCAATACGAAGGACTTATTCCTTTAATATCATGAATCTTCCATGCAATGGCTGGTTTATGAGCTTTCAACACAGAAATGAGTTGTGATTTCTCATTTTCAGTAAGAGAAGACGATATTATTACAGGTAATTCAGATTCACCATGTAAATAAGCGTATTCCAAATGGTTTGGAAGTGGCTTTAACTCTAATTTCGGAGGTTCTTCTATCGATGATTTATATCGATATCTGTCTTCTTCTTTTAGCATTTGAATTTCTTCTGTTGTTGGTTCATATCCATTAGCTATAAGTGTAGCTAACATTTCAGCTTCATCAATTGGTTCATTACCTTCTCCTAAAGAACATTCTCCTGTTCCTTGTAATTCTGGAAATTCTTTTAATAATTCTGCATGTGCATCTATAGTTTGAATATAATAACATGTATCATCTGCAGATTGTGGTTGTTGCATTGCTCTATCAACTGAAAAGGTAACACTCTCATCCTCTATACTTAGGGTCAGTTTCTTACCGAACACGTCTATCATTGCTTTAGCCGTGTTTAAGAATGGTCTTCCTAATATGAGAGGAACTTGAGAATCTTCTTCCATGTCCAAAACAACAAAATCTACTGGAAATACTAAAGTACCAACTTTAACTAGCATGTTCTCCATTATCCCTCTAGGATATTTTATTGATCTATCGGCTAGTTGTATGCTTATTCTGGTTGGTTTCAATTCTCCAAGGTCTAGTTTAGCGTATAGTGAATACGGCATTAGATTTATACTAGCACCTAAGTCTGCCAATGCTTCTATTGAACTAAGACTACCCAGAAAACATGGAATTGTGAAACTTCCTGGATCAGATAGTTTTTCTGGTATCTTATTCAACAGCACTGCTGAACAATTAGCATTCATAGTAACAGCCGAGAGTTCTTCCATTTTCTTTCTATTTGAGATTAGATCTTTCAAGAATTTAGCATATCTTGGCATTCCTGAAATCACATCAATGAAAGGAAGATTTACATTTATCTGTTTAAACATATCCAAGAATTTAGATTGCTCGGCTTCAAGTTTCTCTTTCTTCATTTTACTCGGGTAAGGAAGTGGTGGTTGGTATGGTTTAACATAAGGTTTATCCTTAACTGTGTTATTTTCATTAACCTTTTCAACTACCGGTTCTTTTTCCTTATCTTGATCAGGTTGTGGTTCTTGTGGAGTAGGAATGGTTTCATCAGAAGTTACAGGTATTTCAGGTGGTTTAAGTGTTGTACCACTTCTTGTGGTAATGGCTTTAGCTGTTTCATTCCGGGGGTTAGCATTTGTATCGCTCGGTAAACTTCCCGGTTTTCTTTCACCTATTAACCTTGCTAGGTTACTTACTTCTTGTTCCAGATTTTGAATAGAAGCTTGTTGATTTCTAAATGCTTGAGCATTTTGTTCATTGGTTTGTTTTTGAGATGTGAAAAACTGCGTTTGAGTTTCAACTAGCTTTGTCATCATATCTTCTAAATTCGGCTTTTTATCATCGGTTTGTTGTGGTGGTTTGTTTTGAAAATTAGGTTTTTGCTGATTGTAAGTATTATTGGATACTTGTTGATTGCTAGGACCTTGTTGGTTGTTGTATGGAATATTTCGGTTATAATTCTGGTTTTGATTGTAAATCGGTCTTGGCGGTTGATAATTATTCTGATAATTATTTCCAGGCCTTTGGTTTATGTATGAAATATTCTCTCTTTGTTCCATTGTTAATTCAATACTGAGACAATCTTTTGTCAAATGTGGTCCTCCACACTGCTCACAACTAATTCGTATTGAGTGAATATCCTTAGTCATCTTTTCCATTCGTCTTTCCACAGCATCTATCTTTGCGGAAATGGAATCTAAGTCATGGCTAGAATCGGCTCTAGCTGTTTTAGATGATCTAATGATATCTTTTTCTTGGTGCCACTCATGTGAGTGGGAAGCAGTATTATCAATAATTTTGTAAGCATCAGTTTCGATTTTCTTCATAATAGAACCACCAGCTGCTATATCTATATCTTTCCTTGTAGTGATGTCGCATCCTTGGTAGAATATTTGTACTATTTGACAGGTGTCTAAACCATGTTGCGGACATCCTCTTAATAACTTTCCATATCTTGTCCACGCCTCATATAGAGTTTCATTTGGTTTCTGTGTAAACGTAACAATTTCTGCTTGAAGTCTTACGGCTTTAGATGCAGGAAAGAATTGTTTAAGAAATTTGTCAATTAAAACGTCCCATGTATCGATCGCCCCTTCAGGTAACGATTCCAACCAATCTTTGGCTTCTCCCTTTAAAGTCCAGGGAAATAACATGAGATATATCTGTTCATCCTCCACTTCTCGGATTTTAAATAGTGTGCAGATCCTATTAAAGGTACGTAGATGTTCATTTGGATCTTCCTTCGGCGCACCACTAAATTGGCATTGATTAGTCACCATGTGTAGAATTTGTCCTTTGATTTCATAATCTGGCGCATTAATGTCTGGATGAGTAATTGCGTGACCTTGGCCAGTGCGTTTAGCTCTCATTCGGTCTTCCATACTTAAAGGTTCCAGATTCTCCATAATTGAATTTGTTGAATCGGTATCACTAGATGATTCTGATTTAATGGTTCGTTCCTCAACAATCTCTGTTTGAATGATTGGTGGCTCCGGAGGAAAGTTTAATGGTTCAGGATCTACGAACCGTTCCTGAATATTTTCTGGATTCTCAATTGTGAGGTTGGGTTCAAAAAATGGATTATCGGAAATTTGAACTGAAGTACTTGGTTGACTGGATGACGATTCTAAAGAAAAATCAACGGCGGTTATATTTGCTAAATGTCTTGATCTAGTTACAGGTGGTGAACGTACAAAAGGTGATGAACGTCTTGCTCGGTGCATTCACTGAATATCCTATTAGTTTTTAAAAGGAAAGAAAAATTATAATAAGTTATCCAATTAATAGACTTTTCTGATTTTGCCCACGTTTTGAATAGCCAAAAGATGCAGCAGAGGGGCAGGATTCGTTTGGTCTCAATATAATTGAGGACTGTTTGGCTCCAATAACCCGGTCCACGTACAAATCCAACTATTACTACGAACCAGAAAATTTTGATGTCTATTAATTTAACCACTTAAAATAAATTTTCGTAATTTTAAGAAATTTAGATAAAAAGTAGAATAAAAATCTATGTCCTAAAACTAGAATAGCGAGAAATAAGAAAGAAAAAGAGTTCGTCGAAAAAGGTAGAAAAAGAAAAATGGTTGAAAAAATAAAAGGTGACGGAAAAATAAAAGAAACTTATAAAAACTTAAAAATACTTGACTAACCTAACCTTATTACTACAACTAACTTAAAATTATAATCGCAAATTGAAATTACTAATTGGAATGATAATTGATACATAGTAAAAGGTGTCTAAAAATATTAAAGCTTACAGGAAAAACTAAATCCCAAATGGAAATAACTTAAAAAAGAAACTAAAACTTAAAAAGGCGTCGCAAAATTCTAAAGCACCTAATACTTAATCTACGGAATAAGCACTTAAGAGAGTTTACGGCAAAGCCTAAAAATCTAAAGTTACTACGGCAAATACTATGTCTAAAAACTAAGTACGAACAATAAAAATATAAAAATTACGCTAAACGTTTAAAAAGTACAAAATATTAAAAGAAATAAAAAGTGATAAAAAAAATACAATTTTTATTAAAATATTATTTTTATATTAATTATATTAAAGTATTAAGTTTTAAATATAATAAAACTAATTAAAAGTAGTTAAAAATAATTAAACTAAAAACTTAATTAATAATAATAAAAACAAACTAGGTTTTATAATAATAATAATATATTACTCCGCATTAAATGCAGAATTAGGGCAAAGATTGTGGCCTGACCTGGGTCATCATGCGAGTCGCATGATTTTAGGGAGGGGGTCATGCGAGTCGCATGACCTTCCTTGCAGGTTCAAATCAGGGGGTTCAATGACAGGTTCAATCGTAATTTTTATTTAATATTTATTTTCTTTTTCTGTTTTATAATTAAATAAAATATATAAATAATAACAACTTTTAAAATTTAAAAACTAAAAAGAAAATACTTTATAATTTTATAAATAAACTTAAAAATAGATTTTAAAATATTATATTTTTTTTTTTCGAATTTTTTATAGTTTTTTAAAAAAAAAAAATTTTTATATTAGCGTTGCGCTTCCGGCGTTTAAGATAGTCCCCGGCAGCGGCGCCAAAAATACTTGATGTTATGCGAGGTGTATATAAAATAGTTATTAATTTTAGCAGAAAACACTATTAAATACGATACAATTTTACACAAGATATTTATTTATTTATAGAATGGATATACTTAAACCTTGCTACAACACTTATAGGCAGTGTACCTAATCGTACAGTAGTGTAGTTTTTAGTAAGTCCGGTTCGTTCCACAGGGAAATCTTTAAACAAAGCTCAACGCTATATTAGTTTACTTTTATAAAAATACAAATATATATATAAGTAATATTATTATTATAAAGGGGGGTTTTTACCGTTTAATGACCGGTTTGTCGATTTTAAAACTTTAGTCGCAGTTAAAACCTAATGTAAAATATTAAATAAATAAAAGACTTAATTTAAAGCGTAAAGTAAATAACGATAATGAAATTGCGAATAATAAAAGTGCGATAAAATAAACTTACGATAATTAAAAAGTACGATAATTAAAAGTGCGATTAAATAACAATAAATAAAAGTGCGATAATTAGAAGTGCAATTAAATATAAAATAAAGGAAATTAAATATGAAATAAAAGAATTATGCTTATTTAAACTTCCGTAATCATGATGTTTGACGTGTTGATTTTAGTTTTATGCCCATGGGTTAATTGTCCTTTGTCCTGGATTATTTAATATGTCCGTCTAGTTTTTGTCCATAACAGTCCATCAGTCATAAATATAAAGTGCGAGTGTCCTCATCAAATTATTCTTATACCCGAAGTTAAATATTCCAACTAATTGGGGATTCGAATTGTAACAAGGTTTTAATACTTTGTTTAATGAATACACCAGGTTATCGACTGCGTGTAAACCAAGGTTTTACTACTTTGTTAACAATTACACCAATTACCCTTGAATGTAATTTCACCCCTGTTTTAATTATTCTAGTGGCTATTAATCCATTCCCGTGTCCGGTTAAATGAACGATTATTCGTACATATAAATACCCCGCCCATCGTGTCCGATTGAGTGTATATGGTAGTTTATAGGGACGCCCAATTGTAAATCTTTATATTAACATTAACAAACTTTCATTTAGTTAAACAAATATAAAGCCCATTAATAGCCCATAGTCTAATTTCCACAAGTGTCGTTCTTTTGTCCAAACCCCAATTATGGTACAAAGCCCAATTACCCAATTTTAGTAATTAGCCCAACATCATGATTACTTAGTTTTAAATAAGCATAATAATAACTTAGCTATGAGACATTAATGTAAAAAGGTTGAACATAACTTACAATGATTAAAAATAGCGTAGCGTTACACGGACAGAATTTCGACTTACACCCTTACAACATTCGCTAACATACCCTTATTATTATTATTAATTAAAATTAAAATTATAAATATTTATTTATATCATATGTTTGAGATAGAGGGAGATAGATATTATGGTGTTTTTGTTGGTGTTTAAAACTTGGCAGAAAACTGGCTTTATATAGGACCTGACCAGCATTTTCACTCCATGCGACTCGCATGGATTTTGTGCCTCTGGCCATGCGAGTCGCATGGCCACCCTGGATCCAGCCAAATTGGTTTGTTTTCTTCTTGCCGACGTAATATAATAATAATATATAATATAATATATAATTATATATAATTATATATATATTATATTATATTCTTGTGCATAGTAGACTAGATATTTTTGGTCCGTTACGTCGGGCGTTTCTTCTTGGCTCAGGTCCCGGTTCCGGATTTTCGGACGTCCTCGCGTATTATTTTAAATCGCGTACTTTGCGTCTTGTAACTTGTACTCTTGTCATTTTGAGACGTTCCTCATCAATATTTTGAACCTTTTTAGTTGTATCTTGTACTTTTTAGCTCTTTGGACCTTTTTGTCTTCAATTTGTCGAATCTGCCTTTTGTCTTCACTTTTTAATATTTAAACGAATATTGCTTGTAAATCGAACAATACCAACTAAAATCTTGTCTTTCTTGGGGAATAATGCTATAAAATATATGTTCCTTTTTAGCCTTATCAATAATTCAACCATAGAATGTAGTTTCACGTACTTGTGTCTATTTTGTAAATCATTTATAAAACCTGCATGTATTCTCATCCCAAAAATATTAGATTTTAAAAGTGGGACTATAATGAAATGTCCCGTTCTTATTGATTAAAAACGTTCCATATTAATTGATTTCGTTGCGAGGTTTTGACCTCTATATGAGACGTTTTTCAAAGACTGCATTCATTTTTAAAATAAACCATAACCTTTATTTCATAGATAAAGGTTTTAAAAAGCTTTACGTAGATTATCAAATAATGATAATCTAAAATATCCTGTTTACACACGACCATTACATAATGGTTTACAATACAAATATGTTACAACAAAATAAGTTTCTTGAATGCAGTTTTTACACAATATCATACAAGTATGGACTCCAAATCTCATCCTTATTTAAGTATGCGACAGCGGAAGCTCTTAATAATCACCTGAGAATAAACATGCTTAAAACGTCAACAAAAATGTTGGTGAGTTATAGGTTTAACCTATATATATCAAATCATAATAATAGACCACAAGATTTCATATTTCAATACACATCCCATACATAGAGATAAAAATCATTCATATGGTGAAAACCTGGTAATCGACATTAACAAGATGCATATATAAGAATATCCCCATCATTCCGGGACACCCTTCGGATATGATATAAATTTCGAAGTACTAAAGCATCCGGTACTTTGGATGGGGTTTGTTAGGCCCAATAGATCTATCTTTAGGATTCGCGTCAATTAGGGTGTCTGTTCCCTAATTCTTAGATTACCAGACTTAATAAAAAGGGGCATATTCGATTTCGATAATTCAACCATAGAATGTAGTTTCACGTACTTGTGTCTATTTTGTAAATCATTTATAAAACCTGCATGTATTCTCATCCCAAAAATATTAGATTTTAAAAGTGGGACTATAACTCACTTTCACAGATTTTTACTTCGTCGGGAAGTAAGACTTGGCCACTGGTTGATTCACGAACCTATAACAATATATACATATATATCAAAGTATGTTCAAAATATATTTACAACACTTTTAATATATTTTGATGTTTTAAGTTTCTTAAGTCAGCTGTCCTCGTTAGTAACCTACAACTAGTTGTCCACAGTTAGATGTACAGAAATAAATCGATAAATATTATCTTGAATCAATCCACGACCCAGTGTATACGTATCTTAGTATTGATCACAACTCAAACTATATATATTTTGGAATCAACCTCAACCCTGTATAGCTAACTCCAACATTCACATATAGAGTGTCTATGGTTGTTCCGAAATATATATAGATGTGTCGACATGATAGGTCGAAACATTGTATACGTGTCTATGGTATCTCAAGATTACATAATATACAATACAAGTTGATTAAGTTATGGTTGGAATAGATTTGTTACCAATTTTCACGTAGCTAAAATGAGAAAAATTATCCAATCTTGTTTTACCCATAACTTCTTCATTTTAAATCCGTTTTGAGTGAATCAAATTGCTATGGTTTCATATTGAACTCTATTTTATGAATCTAAACAGAAAAAGTATAGGTTTATAGTCGGAAAAATAAGTTACAAGTCGTTTTTGTAAAGGTAGTCATTTCAGTCGAAAGAACGACGTCTAGATGACCATTTTAGAAAACATACTTCCACTTTGAGTTTAACCATAATTTTTGGATATAGTTTCATGTTCATAATAAAAATCATTTTCTCAGAATAACAACTTTTAAATCAAAGTTTATCATAGTTTTTAATTAACTAACCCAAAACAGCCCGCGGTGTTACTACGACGGCGTAAATCCGGTTTTACGATGTTTTTCGTGTTTTCAGGTTTTAAATCATTAAGTTAGCATATCATATAGATATAGAACATGTGTTTAGTTGATTTTAAAAGTCAAGTTAGAAGGATTAACTTTTGTTTACGAACAAGTTTAGAATTAACTAAACTATGTTCTAGTGATTACAAGTTTAAACCTTCGAATAAGATAGCTTTATACGTATGAATCGAATGATGTTATGAACATCATTACTACCTTAATTTCCTTGGATAAACCTACTGGAAAAGAGAAAAATGGATCTAGCTTCAACGGATCCTTGGATGGCTCGAAGTTCTTGAAGCAGAATCATGACACGAAAACAAGTTCAAGTAAGATCATCACTTGAAATAAGATTGTTATAGTTATAGAAATTGAACCAAAGTTTGAATATGATTATTACCTTGTATTAGAATGATAACCTACTGTAAGAAACAAAGATTTCTTGAGGTTGGATGATCACCTTACAAGATTGGAAGTGAGCTAGCAAACTTGAAAGTATTCTTGATTTTATGTAACTAGAACTTGTAGAATATATGAAGAACACTTAGAACTTGAAGATAGAACTTGAGAGAGATCAATTAGATGAAGAAAATTGAAGAATGAAAGTGTTTGTAGGTGTTTTTGGTCGTTGGTGTATGGATTAGATATAAAGGATATGTAATTTTGTTTTCATGTAAATAAGTCATGAATGATTACTCATATTTTTGTAATTTTATGAGATATTTCATGGTAGTTGCCAAATGATGGTTCCCACATGTGTTAGGTGACTCACATGGGCTTCTAAGAGCTGATCATTGGAGTGTATATACCAATAGTACATACATCTAAAAGCTGTGTATTGTACGAGTACGAATACGGGTGCATACGAGTAGAATTGTTGATGAAACTGAACGAGGATGTAATTGTAAGCATTTTTGTTAAGTAGAAGTATTTTGATAAGTGTATTGAAGTCTTTCAAAAGTGTATAAATACATATTAAAACACTACATGTATATACATTTTAACTGAGTCGTTAAGTCATCGTTAGTCGTTACATGTAAGTGTTGTTTTTAAACCTTTAGGTTAACGGTCTTGTTAAATGTTGTTAACCCAATGTTTATAATATCAAATGAGATTTTAAATTATTATATTATCATGATATTATCATGTATGAATATCTCTTAATATGATATATATACATTAAATGTCTTTACAACGATAATCGTTACATATATGTCTCGTTTAAAAATCATTAAGTTAGTAGTCTTGTTTTTACATATGTAGTTCATTGTTAATATACTTAATGATATGTTTACTTATCATAGTATCATGTTAACTATATATATATCTATATATATGTCATCATATAGTTTTTACAAGTTTTAACGTTCGTGAATCACCGGTCAACTTGGGTGGTCAATTGTCTATATGAAACATATTTCAATTAATCAAGTCTTAACAAGTTTGATTGCTTAACATATTGGAAACATTTAATCATGTAAATATCAATCTCAATTAATATATATAAACATGGAAAAGTTCGGGTCACTACAGTACCTACCCGTTAAATAAATTTCGTCCCGAAATTTTAAGCTGTTGAAGGTGTTGACGAATCTTCTGGAAATAGATGCGGGTATTTCTTCTTCATCTAATCTTCACGCTCCCAGGTGAACTCGGGTCCTCTACGAGCATTCCATCGAACCTTAACAATTGGTATCTTGTTTTGCTTAAGTCTTTTAACCTCACGATCCATTATTTCGACGGGTTCTTCGATGAATTGAAGTTTTTCGTTGATTTGGATTTCATCTAACGGAATAGTGAGATCTTCTTTAGCAAAACATTTCTTCAAATTCGAGACGTGGAAAGTTTTATGTACACCCGCGAGTTGTTGAGGTAACTCAAGTCGGTAAGCTACTGGTCCGACACGATCAATAATCTTGAATGGTCCAATATACCTTGGATTTAATTTCCCTCGTTTACCAAATCGAACAACGCCTTTCCAAGGTGCAACTTTAAGCATGACCATCTCTCCAATTTCAAATTCTATATCTTTTTTTTAATGTCAGCGTAGCTCTTTTGTCGACTTTGGGCGGTTTTCAACCGTTGTTGAATTTGGATGATCTTCTCGGTAGTTTCTTGTATAATCTCCGGACCCGTAATCTGTCTATCCCCCACTTCACTCCAACAAATCGGAGACCTGCACTTTCTACCATAAAGTGCTTCAAACGGCGCCATCTCAATGCTTGAATGGTAGCTGTTGTTGTAGGAAAATTCTGCTAACGGTAGATGTCGATCCCAACTGTTTCCGAAATCAATAACACATGCTCGTAGCATGTCTTCAAGCGTTTGTATCGTCCTTTCGCTCTGCCCATCAGTTTGTGGATGATAGGCAGTACTCATGTCTAGACGAGTTCCTAATGCTTGCTGTAATGTCTGCCAGAATCTTGAAATAAATCTGCCATCCCTATCAGAGATAATAGAGATTGGTATTCCATGTCTGGAGACGACTTCCTTCAAATACAGTCGTGCTAACTTCTCCATCTTGTCATCTTCTCTTATTGGCAGGAAGTGTGCTGATTTGGTGACACGATCAACTATTACCCAAATAGTATCAAAACCACTTGCAGTCCTTGGCAATTTAGTGATGAAATCCATGGTAATGTTTTCCCATTTCCATTCCGGGATTTCGGGTTGTTGAAGTAGACCTGATGGTTTCTGATGCTCAGCTTTGACCTTAGAACACGTCAAACATTCTCCTACGTATTTAGCAACATCGGATTTCATACCCGGCCACCAAAAAATGTTTCTTGAGATCTTTGTACATCTTCCCCGTTCCCGGATGTATTGAGTATCTGGTTTTATGAGCTTCTCTAAGTACCATTTCTCTCATATCTCCAAATTTTGGTACCCAAATCCTTTCAGCCCTATACCGGGTTCCGTCTTCCCGAATATTAAGATGCTTCTCCGATCCTTTGGGTATTTCATCCTTTAAATTTCCCTCTTTTAAAACTCCTTGTTGCGCCTCCTTTATTTGAGTAGTAAGGTTATTATGAATCATTATATTCATAGATTTTACTCGAATGGGTTCTCTGTCATTCCTGCTCAAGGCATCGGCTACCACATTTGCCTTCCCCGGGTGGTAACGAATCTCAAAGTCGTAATCATTCAACAATTCAATCCACCTACGCTGCCTCATATTCAGTTGTTTCTGATTAAATATGTGTTGAAGACTTTTGTGGTCGGTATATATAATACTTTTGACCCCATATAAGTAGTGCCTCCAAGTCTTTAATGCAAAAACAACCGCGCCTAATTCCAAATCATGCGTCGTATAATTTTGTTCGTGAATCTTCAATTGTCTAGACGCATAAGCAATCACCTTCGTTCGTTGCATTAATACACAACCGAGACCTTGCTTTGATGCGTCACAATAAATCACAAAATCATCATTCCCTTCAGGCAATGACAATATAGGTGCCGTAGTTAGCTTTTTCTTCAATAACTGAAACGCTTTCTCTTGTTCATCATTCCATTCAAATTTCTTCCCTTTATGCGTTAATGCAGTCAAGGGTTTTGCTATTCTGGAAAAGTCTTGGATGAACCTTCTGTAGTAACCAGCTAGTCCTAAAAACTGGCGTATGTGTTTCGGAGTTTTCGGGGTTTCCCACTTTTCAACAGTTTCTATCTTTGCCGGATCCACCTTAATACCTTCTTTGTTCACTATGTGACCGAGGAATTGAACTTCTTCCAACCAAAATGCACACTTTGAAAACTTAGCGTACAATTCTTCTTTCCTCAATACTTCTAACACCTTTCTCAAATGTTCACCGTGTTCTTGGTCATTCTTTGAGTAAATAAGTATGTCATCAATGAAAACAATGACAAACTTGTCAAGGTATGGTCCACACACTCGGTTCATAAGGTCCATGAACACAGCTGGTGCATTAGTTAAACCAAACGGCATGACCATAAACTCGTAATGACCGTAACGTGTTCTGAAAGCAGTCTTTGGAATATCATCTTCTTTCACCCGCATTTGATGGTACCCGGAACGTAAGTCAATCTTTGAATAAACAGACGAGCCTTGTAGTTGATCAAATAAGTCGTCGATTCTCGGTAGTGGGTAGCGGTTCTTGATGGTAAGTTTATTCAACTCTCGGTAGTCGATACACAACCTGAATGTACCATCTTTCTTCTTGACAAACAAAACAGGAGCTCCCCATGGTGATGTGCTTGGTCGAATGAAACCACGCTCTAAAAGTTCTTGTAATTGGCTTTGTAGTTCTTTCATCTCGCTGGGTGCGAGTCTGTAAGGAGCACGAGCTATTGGTGCAGCTCCTGGTACAAGATCTATTTTGAAATTCAACGGATCGATGTGGGGGTAATCCCGGTAATTCTTTCGGAAATACATCGGGAAATTCTTTTGCAATGGGAACATCATTGATGCTCTTTTCTTCAGTTTGTACTTTCTTGACGTGTGCTAGAACAGCATAGCAACCTTTTCTTATTAGTTTTTGTGCCTTTTAATTACTAATAAGATGTAGCTTCGTGTTGCCCTTTTCTCCGTACACCATTAAGGGTTTTCCTTTTTCTCGTATAATGCGAATTGCATTTTTGTAACAGACGATCTCCGCTTTCACTTCTTTCAACCAGTCCATACCGATTATCACATCAAAACTCCCTAACTCTACTGGTATCAAATCAATCTTAAATGTTTCGCTAACCAGTTTAATTTCTCGATTCCGACATATATTATCTGCTGAAATTAATTTACCATTTGCTAATTCGAGTAAAAATTTACTATCCAAAGGCGTCAATGGACAACTTAATTTAGCACAAAAATCTCTACTCATATAGCTTCTATCCGCACCCGAATCAAATAAAACGTAAGCAGATTTATTGTCAATAAGAAACGTACCCGTAACAAGCTCCGGGTCTTCCTGTGCCTCTGCCGCATTAATATTGAAAACTCTTCCGCGGCCTTGTCCATTTGTGTTCTCCTGGTTCGGACAATTTCTAATAATGTGGCCCGGTTTTCCACATTTATAACAAACTACATTGGCATAACTTGCTCCGACACTACTTGCTCCACCATTACTCGTTCCGACACCATTTGTTCCTTTCGTTCTATTAACCCCTGGTCCGTAGACATCACACTTCGCCGCGCTATGACCATTTCTTTTACACTTGTTGCAAAATTTGGTGCAGAACCCCGAGTGATACTTTTCACACCTTTGGCATAGAGGCTTCTGATTGTTGTTGTTGTTGCGGTTATTATTGTTGTTAAGATGATTGTTGTGGTTGCTGTTGTTGTTGTTGTTGTTGTTGTTGGGCCGTTTGTTGTAGTTGCGATTGATGTTGCGATTGTTAGGATAGTTGTTGCGATTATTGTTATAATTGCTGTTGTTGTTGTATTGGTGATTCTTATCACCGTTTTCCTCCCACTTTCTTTTGACTTGCTTCACATTGGCCTCTTCAGCAGTCTGTTCTTTAATTCTTTCTTCAATCTGGTTCACTAGTTTGTGAGCCATTCTACATGCCTGTTGTATGGAGGCGGGCTCGTGTGAACTTATATCTTCTTGGATTCTTTCCGGTAATCCTTTCACAAACGCGTCGATCTTCTCTTCCTCATCTTCGAATGCTCCCGGACACAATAGGCACAATTCTGTGAATCGTCTTTCGTACGTGGTAATATCAAATCCTTGGGTTCGTAACCCTCTAAGTTCTGTCTTGAGCTTATTGACCTCGGTTCTGGGACGGTACTTCTCGTTCATCAAGTGCTTGAATGCTGACCACGGTAGTGCGTACGCATCGTCTTGTCCCACTTGCTCTAGATAGGTATTCCACCATGTTAATGCAGAACCTGTGAAGGTATGCGTAGCATACTTCACTTTGTCCTCTTCAGTACACTTACTTATGGCAAACACCGATTCAACCTTCTCGGTCCACCGTTTCAATCCGATCGGTCCTTCGGTTCCATCAAATTCCAAAGGTTTGCAGGCAGTGAATTCTTTGTAGGTGCATCCTACACGATTTCCTGTACTGCTAGATCCAAGGTTATTGTTGGTATGTAGCGCAGCCTGTACTGCGGCTATGTTTGAAGCTAGAAAAGTACGGAATTCCTCTTCATTCATATTCACGGTGTGTCGAGTAGTCGGTGCCATTTCCTTCAAAATAGTCAAATGGAACAAGTTAATCATACAGAATATTAAGAGTAGTTAATAGTATTTCGTAGCATAATATGAACTCATTTATAAAAGCTTTTTCTTCATATTAGCATTTTATAAGTTTAAATTCGGGTAGTACCTACCCGTTAAGTTCATACTTAGTAGCTAATATACAATTTAACTACTACAATTCTATATGAAAAACTGATTATAATAATATTTCGCGTTCAAACTTTTATACAATATTTTACAAACATACAATACCGCTTATTTTACATAAAGCATGAAATATAGCACACAATAACTTTGATATAAGATAGTTGTGAAGATAATTCTAGCTAGTACACAAGTCGTTCAGCAAAGGCAATAAAGACACGTAATTCATACGTCCAGAAACAAGTCATGCATTCTGGTTTTACTAGGACTACTTCCCATCCTTGGTCTTGTGCAACATAACCGTTATGGCCGTTGATAAGACAGCGTGTTGTAACGTCGTCAAAGGGACGAGGGTTACGTAATGTCCAACAGTCCCGTAATAATCTAAAAACCTCATTTCTTACCCCAATTACCGACTCCGTCACTTGTGGAAATGTTTTGTTTAATAGTTGTAGCCCGATGTTCTTGTTCTCACTTTGGTGAGAAGCGAACATTACTAATCCGTAAGCATAACATGCTTCTTTATGTTGCATGTTAGCCGCTTTTTCTAAATCACGAAGTCCAATATTCGGATATATTGAGTCAAAATAATTTCTTAACCCGTTACGTAAAATAGCATTTGGGTTCCCCGCAATATATGCGTCAAAGTAAACACATCGTAACTTATGGGTTTCCCAATGTGATATCCCCCATCTTTCAAACGAAAGTCTCTTATAAACCAAGACATTCTTGGAACATTCTTCGAATGTCTTACAAACTGATCTCGCCTTAAATAGTTGTGCCGAGGAATTCTGGCCGACTCTAGACAATATTTCATCAATCATGTCTCCGGGTAGGTCTCTTAAAATATTGGGTTGTCTATCCATTTTGTGTTTTTAAACTGTAAAATAGACAAGAGTTAGATTCATAAAAAAATACTTATTAATACAAGCAATTTTTACATATATCATAAAGCATAAGAACGCTATATTACATATATTACACCACACGAATACAACTATCTTATTCCGACTCGCTCGTTTCTTCTTCTTCGGTTTTGGTTCGTTTTGCCAAGTTTCTAGGGATATATGATGTTCCCCTAATACGAGCCGTCGTTGTCCACATTGGTTTAGAAAAACCTGGTGGTTTAGAGGTTCCCGGGTCATTGTTACAACTTAAGAACTTCGGGGGTTGACGATACATATAAAGTTCATCGGGGTTGGAATTAGATTTCTCTATTTTTATGCCCTTTCCCTTATTATTTTCTTTTGCCTTTTTAAATTCAGTTGGGGTAATTTCTATAACATCATTGGAATTCTCGTCGGAATCCGATTCATCGGAGAATTGGTAATCCTCCCAATATTTTGCTTCCTTGGCGGAAACACCATTGACCACAATTAACCTTGGTCGGTTGGTTGAGGATTCTCTTTTACTTAACCGTTTTATTATTTCCCCCACCGGTTCCGATTCTTCTTCCGGTTCCGATTCTTCGTCCGGTTCCGATTCTTCTTCCGGTTCCGACTCTTCTTCCGGTTCCTCTTCGGGAACTTGTGAATCAGTCCATGAATCATTCCAATTTACATTTGACTCTTCATTATTAGTAGGTGAGTCAATGGGACTTGTTCTAGAGGTAGACATCTATCACATAATATCAAACACGTTAAGAGATTAATATATCACATAATATTCATATGTTAAAAATATATAGTTTCCAACAAAAATGTTAAGCAATCATTTTTAAAGAAAACACGGTCGAAGTCCAGAATCACTAATGCATCCTAACAAACTCGATAAGACACACTAATGCAAATTTTCTGGTTCTCTAAGACCAACGCTCGGATACCAACTGAAATGTCCCGTTCTTATTGATTAAAAACGTTCCATATTAATTGATTTCGTTGCGAGGTTTTGACCTCTATATGAGACGTTTTTCAAAGACTGCATTCATTTTTAAAATAAACCATAACCTTTATTTCATAGATAAAGGTTTTAAAAAGCTTTACGTAGATTATCAAATAATGATAATCTAAAATATCCTGTTTACACACGACCATTACATAATGGTTTACAATACAAATATGTTACAACAAAATAAGTTTCTTGAATGCAGTTTTTACACAATATCATACAAGTATGGACTCCAAATCTCATCCTTATTTAAGTATGCGACAGCGGAAGCTCTTAATAATCACCTGAGAATAAACATGCTTAAAACGTCAACAAAAATGTTGGTGAGTTATAGGTTTAACCTATATATATCAAATCATAATAATAGACCACAAGATTTCATATTTCAATACACATCCCATACATAGAGATAAAAATCATTCATATGGTGAAAACCTGGTAATCGACATTAACAAGATGCATATATAAGAATATCCCCATCATTCCGGGACACCCTTCGGATATGATATAAATTTCGAAGTACTAAAGCATCCGGTACTTTGGATGGGGTTTGTTAGGCCCAATAGATCTATCTTTAGGATTCGCGTCAATTAGGGTGTCTGTTCCCTAATTCTTAGATTACCAGACTTAATAAAAAGGGGCATATTCGATTTCGATAATTCAACCATAGAATGTAGTTTCACGTACTTGTGTCTATTTTGTAAATCATTTATAAAACCTGCATGTATTCTCATCCCAAAAATATTAGATTTTAAAAGTGGGACTATAACTCACTTTCACAGATTTTTACTTCGTCGGGAAGTAAGACTTGGCCACTGGTTGATTCACGAACCTATAACAATATATACATATATATCAAAGTATGTTCAAAATATATTTACAACACTTTTAATATATTTTGATGTTTTAAGTTTCTTAAGTCAGCTGTCCTCGTTAGTAACCTACAACTAGTTGTCCACAGTTAGATGTACAGAAATAAATCGATAAATATTATCTTGAATCAATCCACGACCCAGTGTATACGTATCTTAGTATTGATCACAACTCAAACTATATATATTTTGGAATCAACCTCAACCCTGTATAGCTAACTCCAACATTCACATATAGAGTGTCTATGGTTGTTCCGAAATATATATAGATGTGTCGACATGATAGGTCGAAACATTGTATACGTGTCTATGGTATCTCAAGATTACATAATATACAATACAAGTTGATTAAGTTATGGTTGGAATAGATTTGTTACCAATTTTCACGTAGCTAAAATGAGAAAAATTATCCAATCTTGTTTTACCCATAACTTCTTCATTTTAAATCCGTTTTGAGTGAATCAAATTGCTATGGTTTCATATTGAACTCTATTTTATGAATCTAAACAGAAAAAGTATAGGTTTATAGTCGGAAAAATAAGTTACAAGTCGTTTTTGTAAAGGTAGTCATTTCAGTCGAAAGAACGACGTCTAGATGACCATTTTAGAAAACATACTTCCACTTTGAGTTTAACCATAATTTTTGGATATAGTTTCATGTTCATAATAAAAATCATTTTCTCAGAATAACAACTTTTAAATCAAAGTTTATCATAGTTTTTAATTAACTAACCCAAAACAGCCCGCGGTGTTACTACGACGGCGTAAATCCGGTTTTACGATGTTTTTCGTGTTTTCAGGTTTTAAATCATTAAGTTAGCATATCATATAGATATAGAACATGTGTTTAGTTGATTTTAAAAGTCAAGTTAGAAGGATTAACTTTTGTTTACGAACAAGTTTAGAATTAACTAAACTATGTTCTAGTGATTACAAGTTTAAACCTTCGAATAAGATAGCTTTATACGTATGAATCGAATGATGTTATGAACATCATAACTATCTTAATTTCCTTGGATAAACCTACTGGAAAAGAGAAAAATGGATCTAGCTTCAACGGATCCTTGGATGGCTCGAAGTTCTTGAAGCAGAATCATGACACGAAAACAAGTTCAAGTAAGATCATCACTTGAAATAAGATTGTTATAGTTATAGAAATTGAACCAAAGTTTGAATATGATTATTACCTTGTATTAGAATTATAACCTACTGTAAGAAACAAAGATTTCTTGAGGTTGGATGATCACCTTACAAGATTGGAAGTGAGCTAGCAAACTTGAAAGTATTCTTGATTTTATGTAACTAGAACTTGTAGAATATATGAAGAACACTTAGAACTTGAAGATAGAACTTGAGAGAGATCAATTAGATGAAGAAAATTGAAGAATGAAAGTGTTTGTAGGTGTTTTTGGTCGTTGGTGTATGGATTAGATATAAAGGATATGTAATTTTGTTTTCATGTAAATAAGTCATGAATGATTACTCATATTTTTGTAATTTTATGAGATATTTCATGGTAGTTGCCAAATGATGGTTCCCACATGTGTTAGGTGACTCACATGGGCTTCTAAGAGCTGATCATTGGAGTGTATATACCAATAGTACATACATCTAAAAGCTGTGTATTGTACGAGTACGAATACGGGTGCATACGAGTAGAATTGTTGATGAAACTGAACGAGGATGTAATTGTAAGCATTTTTGTTAAGTAGAAGTATTTTGATAAGTGTATTGAAGTCTTTCAAAAGTGTATAAATACATATTAAAACACTACATGTATATACATTTTAACTGAGTCGTTAAGTCATCGTTAGTCGTTACATGTAAGTGTTGTTTTTAAACCTTTAGGTTAACGGTCTTGTTAAATGTTGTTAACCCAATGTTTATAATATCAAATGAGATTTTAAATTATTATATTATCATGATATTATCATGTATGAATATCTCTTAATATGATATATATACATTAAATGTCTTTACAACGATAATCGTTACATATATGTCTCGTTTAAAAATCATTAAGTTAGTAGTCTTGTTTTTACATATGTAGTTCATTGTTAATATACTTAATGATATGCTTACTTATCATAGTATCATGTTAACTATATATATATCTATATATATGTCATCATATAGTTTTTACAAGTTTTAACGTTCGTGAATCACCGGTCAACTTGGGTGGTCAATTGTCTATATGAAACATATTTCAATTAATCAAGTCTTAACAAGTTTGATTGCTTAACATATTGGAAACATTTAATCATGTAAATATCAATCTCAATTAATATATATAAACATGGAAAAGTTCGGGTCACTACATATAACTCACTTTCACAGATTTTTACTTCTTCGGGAAGTAAGACTTGGCCACTGGTTGATTCACGAACCTATAACATTATATACATATATATCAAAGTATGTTCAAAATATATTTACAACACTTTTAATATATTTTGATGTTTTAAGTTTATTAAGTCAGCTGTCCTCGTTAGTAACCTACAACTAGTTGTCCACAGTTAGATGTACAGAAATAAATCGATAAATATTATCTTGAATCAATCCACGACCCAGTGTATACATATCTCAGTATTGATCACAACTCAAACTATATATATTTTGGAATCAACCTCAACCCTGTATAGCTAACTCCAACATTCACATATAGAGTGTCTATGGTTGTTCCGAAATATATATAGATGTGTCGACATGATAGGTCGAAACATTGTATACGTGTCTATGGTATCTCAAGATTACATAATATACAATACAAGTTGATTAAGTTATGGTTGTAATAGATTTGTTACCAATTTTCACGTAGCTAAAATGAGAAAAATTATCCAATCTTGTTTTACCCATAACTTCTTCATTTTAAATCCGTTTTGAGTGAATCAAATTGATATGGTTTCATATTGAACTCTATTTTATGAATATAAATATAAAAAGTATAGGTTTATAGTTGGAAAAATAAGTTACAAGTCATTTTTATAAAGGTAGTCATTTCAGTCGAAAGAACGACGTCTAGATGACCATTTTAGAAAACATACTTCCACTTTGAGTTTAACCATAATTTTTGGATATAGTTTCATGTTCATAATAAAAATCATTTTCTCAGAATAACAACTTTTAAATCAAAGTTTATCATAGTTTTTAATTAACTAACCCAAAACAGCCCGCGGTGTTACTACGACGGCGTAAATCCAGTTTTACGGTGTTTTTCGTGTTTCCAGGTTTTAAATCATTAAGTTAGCATATCATATAGATATAGAACATGTGTTTAGTTGATTTTAAAAGTCAAGTTAGAAGGATTAACTTTTATTTGCGAACAAGTTTAGAATTAACTAAACTATGTTCTAGTGATTACAAGTTTAAACCTTCGAATAAGATAGCTTTATATGTATGAATCGAATGATGTTATGAACTTTTGGAATTTATGAAGAACACTTAGAACTTGAAGATAGAACTTGAGAGAGATCAATTAGATGAAGAAAATTGAAGAATGAAAGTGTTTGTAGGTGTTTTTGGTCGTTGGTGTATGGATTAGATATAAAGGATATGTAATTTTGTTTTCATGTAAATAAGTCATGAATGATTACTCATATTTTTGTAATTTTATGAGATATTTCATGCTAGTTGCCAAATGATGTTTCCCACATGTGTTAGGTGACTCACATGGGCTACTAAGAGCTAATTATTGGAGTGTATATACCAATAGTATATACATCTAAAAGCTGTGTATTGTACGAGTACGAATACGGGTGCATACGAGTAAAATTGTTGATGAAACTGAACGAGGATGTAATTGTAAGCATTTTTGTTAAGTAGAAGTATTTTGATAAGTGTCTTGAAGTCTTTCAAAAGTGTATGAATACATATTAAAACACTACATGTATATACATTTTAACTGAGTCGTTAAGTCATCGTTAGTCGTTACATGTAAATGTTGTTTTGAAACCTTTAGGTTAACGATCTTGTTGAATGTTGTTAACCCATTGTTTATTATAACAAATGAGATGTTAAATTGTTATATTATTATGATATTATGACATATAATATATCTTAGTATGATATATATACAGTTAAATGTCGTTACAACGATAATCGTTACATATATGTCTCGTTTCAAAATCATTAAGTTAGTAGTCTTATTTTTACATATGTATTTCATTGTTAATACACTTAATAATATATTTACTTATCATTTAACATAATTAACCAAGTGTATCAATATCTTAATATGATTCATATATACCTAGTAAGACGTTGTTATAACGATAATCGTTATATATATCGTTTTCGAGTTTCTTAAATTAATATTCTCATTTTTATGTATATAACTCATTGTTAAAATACCTAATGAGATACATACTTATAATAAAATCATGTTAACTATATATATAACCATATATATGTCATCGTATAGTTTTTACAAGTTTTAACGTTCGTGAATCATCGGTCAACTTGGGTGGTCAATTGTCTATATGAAACCTATTTCAATTAATCAAGTCTTAACAAGTTTGATTGCTTAACATCTTGGAAACATTTAATCATGTAAATATCAATCTCAATTAATATATATAAACATGGAAAAGTTCGGGTCACTACATCTTCTCCCCCCATTCAGAATTTTTATTTTTTTTAGGTTTTTAAGAAATGAAGACTTCCTGTGAACTAAACCATGGTCTAATGCTACACGCTTTGATCACTAAATGTAATAATGACACACTTCCGAGTGAAATAGTATCATTAATCAGAGGTAAATTGGACGGAGTAAGAAAAGAATCCAGATGCGAAGATAATAAGTTACAATTTGGTAAAGGAAAATCAAAATCTGCAGCGAAAAGAAGAGCACGACACCTTGAAAAATGTCACAAATGCGGAAAATGGTCACACGAAGGTAAATGTTCAAATAATCAAACCTATTCAAACACCGAATTTGTTACTTTATGCAGTGATGGACCGTTCATATGTTTAGAAGATAAAACATTAAATGCACGAGGTTACGCCTATGTAGCCATGGAAAACCAATTAGTCCAACTATCTTATGAGTGGGCTAGAGCATATCACTAAGAAATCTATTTCACAGGTAAGTTTGTACAGTTTTTATTTTTATTTTTATTTTTAACCTTTTGATAATAAACGCTAATTTGTTCGCTATAAAGTATTAAATTGGTATTCGATGAAATTAGGTCTTGCGACCGAAATTATTGATATCATACAAAAATTTATTACATCACTGCGAAATTTAACGTTTATTCTTAAGGTATAAATATCTTTAATCAATCAACTCAAAATATTTCAAAAATTCGTCATGAGTTAAATTAGGTCATGGAACCGAAATTACTTTACCGAAAAGAGGGGCGCATATTTTTGATAATATTTGATTGATTAAAGTGGGATAAAAGCCAAAAAGATTTTTAATTTTATTTTTATCATGTTTTTAAAATTAATATATATTTAAAATTTTAAATAGTTGAAAAAATTAATATTTTTAATATAAGTTTGTATGCATAAAAACAAAATTTAATTTAAGTTTGGTGTGAATTTTTAATATTAATTTTGAATTTTATGCATTTTAAATTCAAGTTTAGTGTGAATTTATAATATGAATTTTTAATTAAGTTTGGTGTGAATTTTTAATTTTATGCATTTTTTAATTTAAGTTTGGTGTGATTATAAAAACAAAAATTTACTTTATTTCGCTAAATTAAAAATATGATTTTTAAAATTCGTCGTGAGTTGAAGACTAGGTCGTTGAACCGAAATTGCTTTACCCAAAGGAGGGACGAGAACTTTTATTATCATTATTTTTAATCTTATTGAATTAAAGTATGCCAAAAACATAAAAAAAACCCAAAAAAATCTTTGCTTTTATAAACCGCACTTTAAATAGACAAATTTTAAAATTTTGTCGAGGGACGGACTAGGACATCGATCCGAAACGACCTCGTCCTAAATAACAAGGGAAACGAAATTTTAAAATTAATTACTTAATTGTTTTATAAGTTAAAGATTATTATTAAAAAAAAGGGCCGCAACTCGCGGAGTTTGAAAGAGAAAAACACCGCAAGTCGCGGAGCTTGTAAAATACAGAAAAAAAATATAAACAGCCGAACAGATCAGTTTGTGCACAACCAACACCAAAAAAAACTGCGAATTAAACCGAAAAACCACTCTCAAATTCGTATTTTTTCACCATTTTTCATCAAATCTTTTACAAAATCATGTTGAGAAGGATGCTATCAAGGAATTACTCAAGAAAAACGGTAAATTTCTACACCAAAACACCCTTTAATCCGAAAATTTAGTGTTCTTGAGCAATTTTATACCCAATTCGATTTTGATGCTTTTAGTGTAATTATGCTTAAATTGCTTATGTATTATGCTTGTATAACCTAGATTGATGCTATTTAACATGATTAGAAGCCTTAAACTTCAAATTTTGAGTAATCTAGGGTTTGCGTTCTTGAGCAAATTTGGGGCTTTTTGATATAAATAGGTTATGGCCGATTTTTGTCATGAATTATTGCTTAATTGAGTAGTGTAACATGTTTAGGTAGTTAAATGATCCAAACATTGATCCTAAACATGATTTTTAGAGATTAAAGTGGACTTTTTAGGCAAAAATTCATGAACTTGATTTATTTGATATATTTGCCAATTGAGACTTGTTTAATTGTTAGTAATGACTATTTTGACATGTTATTTGAGTTAAATGCGTATGAGCTTCGTATACATTTTCATATGTGCTTATTTGGAAAAGTGTAGAATTGTGAAAAATTATGAAAATGTGTATAAGTTTAATTTTGATTTAACATGTTATTGTGATTGTTTTAAGTTGTTATTTTGCTAACACTAATGCATATTTGGATGCACAAAAATTGTGTTTGATGTGTTTTGCAGACTGAAAGGGGTAAATCTTCATCCCAAGCTCGCAATGCTCCTCCTGAGAATGCGGAACAACAGGAGGTTGATAACTATTACAAACAAGATATACCTCAGCCAGTTATGACATTTTCAGATATGCACGTGGAAGATTTGCACCCGAACTTGAGATTTGACAGACGTTGGATAGATTATCCAAAATACCAAAGGGGCTTGCATACTCTTCATTCTAAAGTTGTTGAAGTACCTAGGGTAATAGAATGGGGACCGTTAGAAGCCGTAGAATTGGCCGAGCCAATTAGAGAATTACTTACACAGAGATATGGTAATTCTACTTTTAATGATTGGGTACGATTATTCAACATGCGTAGACCTGTATATAAAGTATGGTGTGAAGAATTATTGTGTAGTATAGAAATAAATGATCGGGTAGCTAGTTTAACCGATCGTTCTTTTATTAGATTTTTGTTAGGAGGATCGATGCGCCACATGTCTCTGCTAGACATGGCTCAGGCCTTACGTATATATACTCCTGAGGAGCTAGCATCTGCCGATTGTCGAGGGTTGATACTAAATGGTAGGAAAATTGATGAAAATTTTGATACGCATGGTGTATGGAGTCAAATGACTAGCCATCACCGATTTAAAGGGGGAAATTACTCTTATTTGGATATAGATAGAGCTGAATTAAGAGTAATTCACAGGTTTTTAGCCAATTCAATTACACAATGAGGTAAGAATAAGGAAAAGGTAAATGAGCAAGATTTATTTTACCATATGTGTATTCGAGACCCACAAAGCACTGTAAGTATACCTTATTGTGTGGGTTATTATTTATCAGCTATGGTTAAAGGGATGAGACCGCACAGTATAATAGGAGGTGGTATATTTATTACATTAATTGTTGAGTATCTCAATGTGGATATAAGTCGGGGGGATTATTAATCGAAGAACCAGAACCTCGCGATACAATTGGTTTAAATGTATATCATGGTGCTAAGGTTTTGAAGAGGCGAAATAACGCCGCAGTACAATACCATGGAAGACATCCACAGGTTGAGAGAAATCAACAGCCAGGTAATGTAGGAGGGGGAAATAAAATGACAGAAATGCAAAGGTTTATAGCTTCACAAGAGTATGAAAATGCTAGACATCGAGCATTTGAAGATTGGCAAGTTCATCAAAACCAAATCATAGCTCATTGCCAACATGTAGGTAGAAACTATATTCCTACTCCAACGCCCATATTTCCTCCCTGGTCTATAGAGATGCAACCACCGTATCCTACTTATAACCCAGCTGAAGCATTTTATAACACATACGGTTATGCATGGAACCCCTACTGGTATCAGTAATAACCCTAGTTTATTTATTTATTTTATTTTTGTAATGTTACTACATTTAACACTTATGTTGATATTGTAATAGTTTTTATAATTTTCTAACTTTTATTATTAGATTTTAATAATTTTTGAATGTGGGGTAATATACCAAACTTCAAAAATATGTATATATGTTTGCAGTTTATCTTATGTACACAACAGGGTAAAACAACGCATTTTCAAAGACTGGTATTAAGTTCAGCAAAAGCAACTAATTTTGACGACAAGATGCAAAATATATGTGATGTAACAACAAGAATGAATGAACAAATGATATGCACCATTTATCATTCAGAAAACAAACGCTAATATGTTTGGAAACTTTGGTAAAATTTAATCATTTTCTACGCTAATCACCCTCAATAATTTAAATTGTTACTAATTTCTTGCAAATGAGGGCATTGCAAGATCTTAAGTGTGGGAAGGGGTTAAATTCTTTCGGATTTTTAAAATTTTTATTTAAACACTTGGTTACCATTAAAAATACTAGTAAAGCAGTAGTTGTATTAGAATCTAGTGCTCTCTGATAATAAAGAACAGCCCTAGTCTTATATACTGACTACCCTAGTAAAAATTTTCAAAATTTTCAATTAAATGAATTCAAAATCATGTTTATACATATTTATGAACGATAAAACTAGGTGTTAAAACCGAAATTTTTGTTACCTCGGAAAGGACATAAATTGAGAAACAAACCAAAATGTTAAAATTCATTTAAAATGGAATAGAGGACAATAAAAAAGAAAATAAAAGCCAAGTGTGGGAAAAATTACCAAGTTATTTTAAACATATGTCACATATTTTTAAAGATACAATATACTTTTGCTTTGGACTAATCTAATCAGTTTTACCCAATTTACTGTAATATATTTGAAAGAAAGATGGATCTACACGATAAATCAATTCCATCATTTAAAGGAAGTAAAGTCTTCCGAAAAAGAAACGCGCTTTTTGATTTTGGTCATGAAGTTGTCGTCCAGACCAGCTGTAGGTTGATGAAAAATCTAGAAAAGTTATCTCTAAAATCAGCAGGAAATCCACGGACCTCAGCATCAGACAGGGTCGCCAAGTGGTCAGACTTATCCTAACCATGAGAGGATCTGTCTCGTAAAATGGAGAGGGCGTCGTGCAAATTAGCTTGATAAGACTAATGAATCAGATCCCCAGAAAGGATAATCTCCTTAAAGATCAAAAATCAGCTTTTAAGACTGATATTACTCAATCCTAGAGATTGACCTTAAAGATTGAGAATTACAAACTCATGGAATTCAATGATATCTAAACTCGAGCTTGAACGAGAAAATATTTTGATCAAAATTACAAACCGATTTGTTTTCTGAAAACCCATTTTTAATGCATTCATTACCATTGAACGTAAAATCCTGAGAATTCATTGGAATTTATTAGGTCACCTGAACCAAATCGGGTGTCAACCGTAAGAACGGTAGTTGCATAGCATGGTCAAAGACAGAACCTTGTGCCAGACCGAAAAATTATAGGATGAGCTTTACTATTGCTCCTACCAAGGATAGTAATTGCGTCCGACACGTTATAGACCATAATTAAAAGCATGTCAGGGGACATTGCCTTAACAGTTGCTTGTTCAACGCTTTCCTTTACAACCGGATGGTAGTTTACCGAAAGGTAATATACGGAGCAAGTATACTGGACGTGTTGCTTTCCAAATACAAGGTTAGCAAGTGGGTGACACAAAACCGCAAGTTTTGAGCTAAAATTTTCAAATCTGAAACCCACCAAACCCACAAAAACAATTTGTAAACACCGGTGAAGGGTTATTCCGGAAAACTTATCTAGGGTAAAAACTAGATTTAATTTTTAAAAGATCAAATGTTTTCATAAAGATCCAATTTCCTTAAAGGATCTAAATTTTATAGTCATGTGGGACTGTAAACCACATCGTTACTACCATTGTTTATACCGCCGTAAAGAAATCACTGATGTACAAAGTGTGAAGAATAAAGAAGTGATTCTAGTATTTCAAGACTATATTGCTTGAGGACAAGCAACGCTCAAGTGTGGGAATATTTGATAATGCTAAAAACGAACATATATTTCATAGCATTATTCCTCAAGAAAGACAAGCTTTTAGTTGCAATTGTTCTATTTACAAGTGATATTCGTTTAAATAATAAAAGGTGAAGACAAAAGACAGATTCGACGAATTGAAGACGCAAACGACCAAAAAGCTCAAAAGTACAAAATACAATCAAAGAGGTTCCAATTATTGATAAGAAACGTCTCAAAATGACAAGAGTACAAGTTACAAAACGCAAAGTACAAGATATTAAATTGTACGCAAGGACGTTCGAAAATCCGGAACCGGGACCAGAGTCAACTCTCAACGCTCGACGCAACGGACTAAAAATTACAAGTCAACTATGCACATAAATATAATATAATATATAATTAATTCTTAAAATTAATATATATATATATATATATATATATATATATATATATATATATATATATATTATATTTAAAAAAACGTCGGCAAATTAAAAGACAAAATGGTGTTAGCTGGTTTTACGAACTCCGCGAGTTGCGGAGTTTGAAGAAGAAAAGGGCCGCGAGTCGCGGAGCCCCAAAGTTTGAAAATCCCTATAAAAGCCAGCGCAATTCGACGTAAAATATATCCATAATCTATCTCTCTCTCGATATATACGTAAATATATATATATAATTTATATTTTAATTTTAATTTTAATTTTAAATCCTAATAATAAGGGTATGTTAACGAATGTTGTAAGGGTGTAAGTCGAAATTCTGTCCATGTAACGCTACGCTATTTTTAATCATTGTAAGTTATGTTTATATTATTTTCATTAATGTCTCGTAGCTAAGTTATTATTATGCTTATTTAAAACGAAGTAATCATGATGTTGGGCTAATTGCTAAAATTGGGTAATTGGGCTTTGTACCATAATTGGGGTTTGGATAAAAGAACGACACTTGTGGAAATTAGACTATGGGCTATTAATGGGTTTTATATTAACTAAACAATACCTTGTTAATTTAATATACAAACTTATAATTTGACGTATTTATATATAACCACATACGCTTGACTTGGTACGGTGGGCGAGATATCTATAAATACCAATAATTATTCATTTTACCGGACACGGAACTGGATTAATAGTTAATAGACTTGTTGAAACAGGGGTGAATTACATTCAAGGGTAATTGGTGTAATTGTTAACAAAGTAGTAAAACCTTGGTTTACACGCAGTCGATAACCTGGTGTATTCATTAAACAAAGTATTAAAACCTTGTTACAATTCGAATCCCCAATTAGTTGGAATATTTGACTTCGGGAATAAGAATAATTTGACGAAGGCTTTTGCTCTTTATATTTATGACTGATGGACTATTATGGACAAATCCGTATGGACATATTAAATAATCCAGGACAAAGAACAATTAACCCATGGGAATAAAACTAAAATCAACACATCAAACATCATGATTACGGAAGTTTAAATAAGCATAATTCTTTTATTTCATATTTAATTTCCTTTATTTTATATTTAATTGCACTTTTAATTATCGCACTTTTATTTATTGTTATTGTATTGAATTGCACTTTTAATTATCGTATTTTTTTAATTATCGCAAGTTTATTTTATCGCACTTTTATTTATTGCAATTTCATTATCGTTATTTATTTTACGCTTTAAATTAAGTCTTTTATTTATTTAATATTTTACATTAGGTTTTAACTGCGACTAAAGTTTTTAAAATCGACAAACCGGTCATTAAACGGTAAAAACCCCCCTTTATAATAATAATATTACTTATATATATATTTGTATTTTTATAAAATAAAACTAATATAGCGTTAAGCTTTGTCTAAAAGATTCCCTGTGGAACGAACCGGACTTACTAAAAACTACACTACTGTACGATTAGGTACACTGCCTATAAGTATTGTAGCAAGGTTTAAGTATATCCATTCTATAAATAAATAAATATCTTGTGTAAAATTGTATCGTATTTAATAGTATTTCCTAGTAAAATATAAGCTATTTCATATACACCTCGCTTTAACCATCATTAATCCATTGTTTATTATATCTAATGAGATATTAAATTATTACATTATCATGATATTATGATGTATTAATATATCTTAATATGATATATATACATTTAAATGTTGTTACAACGATAATCGTTACATGTATGTCTCGTTTCGAAATCCTTAAGTTAGTAGTCTTGTTTTTACATATGTAGTTCATTGTTAATATACTTAATGAGATACATACTTATCATAATATCATGTTAACTATATATATGTATATATATATATATATATATACATATACATATATATGTTATCATATAGTTTTTACAAGTTTTAACGTTCATGAATCGCCGGTCAATTTGGGTGGTCAATTGTCTATACGAAACCTATTTCAATTAATCAAGTCTTAACAAGTTTGATTGCTTAACATGTTGGAAACACTTAATTATGTAATTAACAATTTCATTTAATATATATAAACATGGAAAAGTTCGGGTCACTACACAAACTTCCCAAACTGACACCGCAATCTGAAAACTGTTCTAAAAAATAAATGAAAGTTGAATAAAGTTTAGAACCCATATCCTTTCTTCCTGTTGTGACAGTTGTTGCTGCTCAGCAAAATGCTTATCGAATGTTGTTCGATGATCAGGAAGAAATAGGATTGAAGGGTGAAAAAGAATAAGCCGAATACTTTGTGAAAGGAAAATGACAAATCATTTGCTAAGAAAAAATATTCCACCTTCCATGAAGGAAAGCCCAACAAAAGACGCCGAATGTTTCCATTGTGGAAAGGTTGGCAATTGGAGAAGGAAGTTGTCCTATCTTCCAATCTGAGCTGAGAAAAGGCAACGCTGGTGAGACTAGCAAATCAGGTATATTCCATATACAGTTATATACTTCTTCTAGTGATTCCTGGATTTTTGTTAACTGGTTGTAGCCTTCACACCTGTAACAATATGAAGGGAATGAGAAGAAGTAATAGACTGAAGAAAGACACACTAGATTTGTAAGTAGGCAAGGGGGATTAAGCCTTTGTTAAAGCTATTGGTACCTCTGAACTTACTTCTCTAAGTGGTCTTATTGTTTTATTGGAACAATAGCATTATGTTCTCAATACTGCGAGCGACATAGTTTGAAAGATGCTAGTTTTGAACTTGCATTTACATACTTAGGTATTTCAGTTTCTAAGGAAAATATATTTATCTTAATACCTATCCATGTGATGGTATTTTTGAAATTGATATGCATAGTGTAATTTCAAATGAGAATTTTGTGTATACCTACATCGCCAAAGTCTTCAAGCAAGACTTGAATAAGACCTATCTATGACATTGTCATATTGTTCATATAAACAAACAATGCATTTCAAAACTCCAATCTAATGGACTTTTGGAATCAATTGACTCTGAGTCATTTGATGTATGCGAGTCATGTTTATGTGAAAAGATGACAAATGCTTCTTTCTCCGATTTAGGTAAAAGAGTTAAAGATCTTTTAGGACTAATACATACTGTTGTATGTAGCCCTTTAAGAACAATGTATAGATTTAGTTAATTTTACTTCATTACATTTACTGATGAGTACAGTTGCTATGATTATGTTCACTTGCTGAAACATAAATATAAAGCTATTTTAACATTCAAAAGTATTCCAAAATGAAGTAGATAATCAGCTTAGAAAGACCATTAAAGCACTTCGCTCCGATGGAGTAAGTGAGTTTATGAGTCAAGAGTTTTTGGACCACCTAAAGAATTGTGGGATTATCTCATAGTTCACTCTACCTTACACACCACAACACGATGGTGTGTCTGAGTAAGAGGAATCGAACTTTACTTGATATAGTTTGATTTATGATGAGTCTGATTTCTCTACTACCGTCTTTTAGAGATATGCATGAGAGTCTGCTACAGGCATACTCAATGTGATTCCAACTATGAAGGTAGAAAAGACACCATATGAGTTATGGCATGGGAAGAATCCCAAGTTGTCTTATCTGAAAGTCTGGGGTTGTAAAGCGTACGTGAAGCATGACACTTCAAACAAATTAGAACCCAGAACTATCTAATGTTACTTTGTACGATACATAAAGGAAACAATGAGTTACTACTTTTACTACCAAGCTGAAGACAACGCATTTTCTGCTTAGTCTGCTGAATTCCTGAAAAGAGATCTTCTCTTACACGAAGTCAGTGGAAGTAAAGTAGATCTTGAAGAAATTCAAGTACTTTAAAGTAACATACCTTCAGTAAGCAATAGCAATCCACACGTTGAAACTGAGCGCACTGTTGGTGAGTTAGAACGTGTTACACCTGCACTTTATAGATCTAGTAGAACTCATCGGCTTATGAGGTTTAATTATCTGCTTAATTCAGATAAACCTCAACTAAGGGATTATGATGAACCCTCTAGCTGCGTGAGGCCATATCAGATCCTGAATCTGAAAATGACTAGATTCTATGAATACAGATATGCAGTCCATGAAGGATAATCAAGTATGAGACTTGATTGATCTTCTACCCAATTGTAAGACAATGAGGTAAAAATAGGTCTTCAAAGGAAGACTGATATGGACGGTAATGTAAACACTTTTAAAGCTCGATTGGTGAGAAAAGGTTATGATGAAAGTTTTTCACCAGTCGCGAGCCTTAAAACAATTAGGATACTTATTGCCATGTTTACTTTTCATGATAATAAAATATGGCTACTGGATGTCAAAACCGCTTTCCAAAATGGCGACCTAAGCGAGGACGTATATATGGTTCAGCCGGAAGGGTTTATGAATCCTAAGCATCCTAATAAAGTATGCAAGCTTCTAAAATTCATTTATAGATTAAAGCAAGCATCCAGGAGCTAGAATCTTAAGTTTAATGAGAAAATCAAAGTGTTTAATTTTTCTTAAAACTAAGATAAGCCATGAGTTTACATTAGAGCTAGTGGTAGCAAAGTAGTCTTCTTGATCTTATATGTTGATGACATATTACTTATTAGAAATAACACTCTAACTTGCAAGATGTCAAGTCTTGGCTTAGAAAATGTATATCCATAAAGGATCTTGATGAAACTACTTATATTATTGGAATGAGGATCTATACAATAGATCCAATTGGCTTATTGATTTGAATCAAAGTACATACATTATCTTGCAGAGATTTAGCATGCAAAACTCCAAGCATGGAGCTTTGTCAATGCAAAAGGGCATAACCATGAGAAAGTCTCAAAAGTCCTATCACATCAGATGAGATGAGACAAATAAAATGTATCACATATGCTTCGGCTATATGATCCATTATGTATGCCATGATATGTACTATACTCGAGGTTTCGTTAGTTTTGAGTTTGACGAGTCATTGTCAACATAATCTAGGTGAAGTACATTGGATTGTTGTTAAGAATATTCTTTAGTATTTGCAGAGTACTAATGATATGTTCTTGGTTTACGGTGGTTTGGAAAAAGAGTTAAGTATTAAGTTTTATACTGATTCTAGTTTCCAAACTGATCAAGATGATTCTCGATCCAGTCACGTTGTTTTTTTTTGTCATGATGGGCAAGACAGTTGATTGGAAGAGCTCTAGGCAGAGCACTATTGAACAATCTATAACAAAAGCAGAATACATTGTTGACTGAGAAGCTGCTCAGAAAGCTGTCTGGATAAGGAAGTTTGTTGTTATACTCAGAGTAGTACACAATATTTAATCTTCTATAATATGTACTGTGATAGTTCGAATGTTAATATACTTTTGAAAGAATCACATGTACATAAAAGTATCTGGCACATTCTTCAAAAGTTTGACTACATTCATTAAGTCATTAAGAGGAATGATATTAGTATTCTTAAAGGTTCATACAAATAATATTGTGACTGACCCGTTCACGAAGCCCATGATGCACAACAAGCATGATGATCATGCTAGTAGTATTGGACTTCGTTATGCTACTGATCTTTTTCATTTGTAATTTAATATTTGGATATTTTTGGAACATTAAGCAGTTTTATATTAATGAATTGACATACTTGATATGGCCGTTTTCATTTATATCACTGTGTTCTATATTAGCATGTTTAATCCATGAATAATTGTTGATTATTTAAAATCTCCAAAATCGGTCATGTTATGGGAATAACATGAATTAAGTTTACTATGAAATTTTGGTTATATTCATTGATGATGAATAGTTAACTTGTTGAGACCAAAATTCATATGTATTCATTGATGATGAATTTGGAATGACCCAACCATGAGATGTCACTACATGGATCGTAGTCAGTAGTGAATCTTTTAGTGATTATGTCTTTGTGTCCTTAGACTTGAGATGCACGCCCGTCTTGATGAGTGTAGCATTGTACTTTGATATGGTTAAACGCTGTCCTGAATAAGGCTGTTATAAAGGCCATTATTGGGTATAATGTAAAGCTCGTGATAGACACGTGTATGCAATATAGGATTTGTTCATCTAAAATGTTTGGAGTTAGATACTTTTTGAGCTCCTCGATGAATGAATAAGATATTTGTGTGGCCGCACCCAGATGTAATTAAGATGATACTTAATTAATTTGGTGATCTAATTCAGTTCTAAGATCAAGAAACAAAATTGTTAAACAAATGAGAATGACCGATAATCCATATCTCAAGTTTAACTAAAGTATCTGAAACAAACGGACGAATGACATTTAAAACTTACCATAAACAGTTTCTCGAAACTACCCTCACATGAATTTGGGGACAACGACGTGTTGCTAGACGCTTACCATTGTTTGTATAGTTACTTAGTGTTGTGCCATGCACAAGTGGGAGTCTGTAGGATTAATGTGCAAGGTACAACATATAACTATATGGCCAACTTCATTTGAGTCTTCGGGGTCACACACATATACACCGAGACGTCAAATAAAATATATATATGATGTATATATATTACTTAAGTAACAAAATAGTAAATCGAAATTAATTCATTTACTATTCATATGAATAGTAAATGAAATGAAATTAATTAATTTACTATTCACATGAAAACGATATGATAGAAATTATTAATCATAAGTTACATAACATACCCCTAAAGTATTTGAGAAATACTACTTTATGAATATAATATATTTAAAGGTTCACGGGTGTTTGAGATAATGCAAATAAGAAACAAAAGCATACAGCTCATATTCCTTGGTCCGTGAGTTACAAAAGAAAAAGAAAAACCACTAAGTTTTTTTTTTTTACGTGGATTGTTAACATGTATATAATATACATGTGTTTTGTTTACTAATGAGATGAAAATGAATCCCATTCATATCTTTTTCATGTGAACGTCTAAAAATAAATTAATCAAAATCCTTTCTTGTTTCGGTTTTCAAAAACCATATACGAGGAGTATTATTTATTGTTGATTAATATAATTTGATTATATTAATTTACGGTACTTGGGTTTGGACTAGCATCCATTGGCGTCGTTTGAAGTGTAGTGTGGACTACCCTAAGAGACGGTCATACTTTTGATCGTATGTTTCTCTCCTTCAATTAGTTTCTTCAAGAAAGGTTTCTCTCCGTTCATCAGTTTCTTCAAGAAAGGTATATCGTTTACTCACTTTGTGAATTACATATTTCGACAATTATTAGTGGTGTAACTGGATTTTTGGGACCGTTAATCATGTGCATGTTTTATTAACTTTAAATATATGAATATTTAATTTTGTAAATGGTTTATAAAATAATAATTTACTATTATTTTAACTATCCGCTGCGTTAATATGAACTAAAAGTACACACGATTTTTCATCAGATTGGATCTTTTTCAATAAATTAAACAACCCAAATCGGATATGAACAAAATGAATAACTGCGATTATTAGAACAAATTGTTAACGGAGAACATTACCTGGTGAGTTTGATGAAAATGGAAATCGGTCGGCTGCTAACTCACACACTCATTCAATTACTAATAACTTATTAGTCTCTCCCCCAATACAAATTGCAATGAAAGAGAGGCGTTTGAGGTTTTGTTCTTGGTTTGGTGACAATAGAATTGTTTAAAAAATTTGTGTGATGGATTAGAGGTGGCGAAGATGAATGCCAGAAGCTTCCAGAGAATGTAACAGACGGTGGAGTTTTTTTTAAGATCTGAAGAGGATTTTCAAGGGCATGAGAAATTACAAAAATACCCTTACTGTTGGTGAATAGTAAAAAAGTTTTGCTCAATTGTAACATTATTAATATTAATATTAATATTAATATTAATATTAATATTAATATTAATTAATTAATAGTAATTAATTAATATCCCGAATAAGTTATTTTGTACTAAGTGCAAGTGCATTTTATTAAAAAGAAATTTCTCTCAAATCAAAAGGTCTAATTCTGTAAAGTTGCAAAACAATTTTCTTCGGACCCACCCACCCACCCACCCACACGTCCACAAACAGCGTATTCAGTCACACATAACTTGAAACCCTCTAAAAACCCCAAACCAAATTTTTACAATCCAGAATAACAATCATCCACTATTCATCTGATGTTTGCAGCAGCAATCTTTACTCGTTAAAGACAATAACCCTTTTCACTTCTTAATTCACTCTTAGAATTAGAACCCTAATAATAATAATAAGGGAATCAATTTTGAAGTAATGAAAGAAGGTGAAGATAATAATAATAATAATAACAAAGAATTGTATGCTTTACTTCATGTATCACCCGAAGCTTCAGATGAAGAAATCCGTAAAGCTTATCGCCAATGGGCTCAAATTTATCATCCTGATAAATACCAAGCTCAACAGGCAATCAATCCCCCCCTTTTTCTCTTGCTAATCTTATCTTATTATACTTTAATTTAATTTAATATTTAACTTTAATATTAGGCTTTCTGTATTCATTGAGATTACGATGAGCTATTTATTGGTTTTGGTTAGCCTTTTTGAGTAATCTTTGTTTTTTTTGTGATTATTTATTGGTATCATCATTTATTTGTGGTGAAATAGATAGAATTACACCTTTGAAATCAATAAGATGTACTCCGTAATAACAATCAATCAGTGTAGGTATTTGTTTCAACATAATAATGCATAATATTTGTTTCGATTTGTAATGTATTTGCTTTACCATTGAGTAGTAGGTTTTGCTAGTTTGCAGAACAATCTACACTCTGTATATATGTTAATTAAGCTCTAATCTCTTTGATAGTTTTCTTGCCAAATTGTTTCAAATGTTAAATCGTTTCAAATGTTAAATTGTTTCGTAATGGTTTAGCAAAATATGAGTCTACTTTAGTTATACGTTATGAACCTCATGAATGACAGGCGACTAATAGTTCAGGTCATGTAAGGTTGTATATATATTAATGAAACTAACCTTCAATATTTAACATGTTTTGTACTTTTTGATTTCAGATGAAGGATGTAGCTACAGAAAACTTTCAGAAGATATGTGAAGCGTATGAGATATTGTGTGATGAGAATAAAAGACAGATATATGATTTATACGGTATGGAAGGGTTAACATCTGGATTAGAACTTGGTCCAAAGTTAAATAAAGTGGAAGAAATTAAGGAAGAACTCGAAAGACTAAAACGTAGAAGAGAAGAAGAAATAAAAGCCGCCAATTTTCAACCTTCGGGTGTAATTCTCGCCCAGCTATCACTTCCAAGTTTTCTAGCTGGGCATGGTTTAATGAGAGCGTATGACTTCTTATTCTTGACTAAACTTATTTTTTTGATCAAATCATCTGATACGTATATTGATATTTAATTAAAATGTATTTAATTTTGATTATTATTGTAGTTTTACAATTACATTAAGATTTCTTGCAATTATAGAAAAGATGACATCAAATGTCTTAGGTTGCAAAATGGGCGGGTCTCGAGAACACATTTTCTCTCGATCTGTTTAATATCTTTTATTATATCTGTAATGTGCTAATATGACTATAATAAATATATATTTACATGAATTATCTCACTTCCATGCTGTTTTATCTTAGTAATCTTTTTAGCATACGCCAGTTGACCCGTTAAAGATAAAGCATAACCCAAAACAGCCTTTTTTTTTTACGTGATTGCAGTGCCACCTTTATCAAAATTGTAGTAATTTTTTTTTATCTATATCTACCGATTGCCTACTTAGACTCTGAATATCAAAGAAGCTACCTAAGCCATTATAGTTCAAAATTGAAAATTGTATAGCTTATAGAACTAATGTAGATTAATAGGTCACGTTATTATTCTCTTCATGGGACTTGTATATTTTTTTGTGATGATGTGTAAATGTGACCCATATTGCTAGACATAAGTTATCAGGTTCATAACATGATGCTAATCTTGACATTTTGAATTTTTTTTTTTTTGAATATAAATTTGCAGAATGTCGATGAGCAGTGAAATCCAATCTCAAATATCAAAAAATAATGTGATTGCTTTTGGTGGGACCCTTGCAGTAAAAGGAAGTGATGGTGATGCAGCTGCTAATGCTGTATTTAGGCATCAGTTATCTTCTGTATCTTCTGTTGAAATCATGGCGTCTGCTGGTTTACGTGGATTAATTGGCGTACAGACATCTCGGTAATTTTTTATTTTTTTTATATTTATCTATATATTTTTATTTTTCAGATTTATATTGCAATTGTTATCTAGTTGGAGATGTTATTGACTTTTTTTTTAATTAATTGGTTCAGCCAGCTGTCTCGTCATGCTAATGCAACAATGGGGCTTGCCATGTCACTAAAAGATGGTTCAATAAATCTTTCTAATGCTTGGAACCGTCAGCTCTCCCCAACAACAAATGCGAGTGTACGATGTTCTTCCATTTATTTTATTACTATTTTTAATAATTACGGAGTATATTTTTTGGCTTCTCAAAACATTTTGGAGATTATCACTTAAAGCGATAAAGTAATTAATGCTACTTTTACTTGTCATTTTAAACAAATATGTTTTATGTCCTGTTTTCAGATAGAGTTGAATTTAGGGTCAGACTCCTCAGTTGCTATTGGATGGCGAAAGAAAGATGAGAAGATGGCTGCAGCTGGAGAGATTAAGGTAAGTTTTTGCTTACTTATTACCGAGTACTTGTTTTTAGTTTTTCATATCTTTGCTAAACACATTCTGGAAATTTTGCTTTTATGTTTTCTAATATGCTATTTATTCCTAATGTTATACTATACACACACACACATATACTATAGACGTACATTCTATATATTTATAGGTTTCAATAATATACTAAAGTATTTATTCATTTTTTTATTTATCTATGCTATGTATTTGTTAATGTGTGTGTATGTGTGTGTGTGCGCGCGCGCACACACACACACACGCACGCGCGCGCACACACACACACACACACACTCACTTTCATCATATAAATTTATGGTTCATTTAATAAGTTTATCATAGAATAAGTTTATGGCGTGTAATTTTTTATCCACTTATATTTTAATTTATTTTATATAAGAGATAAGATTTATAGTTTATCAAGATATATATCTACACAAAAACACACACACACATACATACATATATATAATAACAATTAATAGTCTTTTGTAAAGCATTCACGCTTTTAATGATCATGATTCCTCAAAAACTTATTACTTCACTTTTTAATGATTATGATTTCCCAAACATTGTAGATTGGCACAAGCGAAATTGGTGCCGTTGCTCGCTATACTCGACGTTTCTCCGAAAAGTCCCATGGCCGTATTACTGGAAAAATCGGAAGGTACTTTCTGAATATGTTATACTATTATTTTTTCCCTTGTACTACCGTCCTATTCAGTTTTACTACTTATATCCAGTGGTGCTACGTTAGATTGCAAAACATAGTTGATAGAATGCTTCTTAGAACACTTAATAAACAACTTTTCAATTTGACTGTTATTTATACATGCTGCTATTATTGGTATGTATGTACTTAGCATCAAGAAGTTAAAATTTAACTTGATAAATATATTATCAATGTTGTTATTGTAGCTCTGCGCTTGAACTTGAAATAGGGGGAGGAAGAAAAATATCAAACTTTAGCACTGTTAGAATGATGTACACAATTGGGATTCAGGTACCTGCCTCATACTTCAATTTTCTTTATTTTTTTTTTAATGGCAAAAAAAAAAAAAAAAATGAAGTGGCATTGGGTTTTTTTTCATGTGCTGTATCGATCTTTTTTTTTTTTTAACGATCTATTATTTTATCCACAGGGTATATACTGGAAACTAGAGTTACATCGTGGTGCCCAAAAGTTGGTTGTTCCTGTAAGTTGTTGCCTTATATTGGATCGAATATTATTATTGTTTTTTTTTATTTTGTTTTCTGATAAACATATTATTACCAACAGTTTATTTGTAAAGGATTGTGCTTATGACAAGTTACTGCTTGCAGATTTTTCTTTCGAGGCATTTTAATCCTGTTTTTGCTGCGGGAGCATTTCTCCTTCCAACTACACTTTATTTTACCCTCAAGGTATATATTAAATCTAACCAATATTGCCCGCATTGCATATAGTTAAAGTAGTTATACACTTCAAAAGTCAGCTCTTTGTGAATATGTTATTGCATTTGTTTGCACTCTTTTTGCCACATAAAGAAATTCAATCTTTGATCTAGACTGTTCAGGGAAACATTTGATCAATAATCAAAAAGTACTTTTTAGACCAATTAGAATAAAGGTTTCTTATAGAAACAACAAGGGTTTTCAGTTTTCACACACATCTTACATAAAACTTGAAATGGTATATTATTGATTTTTTTGCAGTATTCGTAGGACATGAGGGAGTATGTTTATATATATATACATAAATATAAGTAACACAAGCGAGTAATTAATAACTTTTGAAGTGGATTGGGAACCGGTATACTAGTTTGATGATTTGTGAATCTTGTCAATGGTAAACTTTTAATGTTTCTCAAGTTACTTTTGGAAAATTGAGGTAATTTATTTCCCTAAATTTTTGAAACTTAATTGTTTTTTTTTTTTTTTTTTTTTTTTGGTTCTCATGATAATTGCAAACTATTATCCATTACTAGCGGGGTTTTTCTTTGAAAATATCGGGCATACTTTTCTAGAAAGTTTTCAAGCTACTAATAATAATTTATCTATCGTTACAAAACGAATGTTGTTGATTTCAGTCCAAAACTAATCGATGTTTGAGATGTATGCAGTAAGTGCCAGTTTATTATCGTTGGCTACATTTGATGATAATTTTAAAATGTATGCAGTCACTCGTTTTCAAACCTTATTATCGTAGACGAGAAAAGCAACAGGCACTCGAGAATATGGAACAGACTCGTACTCAGGTATTCATTACTCTGTTTTTGTTTGTTTATCGATTACTGATTCTTTGAACTGTGTAATCACTTTAAAAACATAAACTTAAACACTTCTCGAGTCAAATTTGCTAAAATTAAGAAAGGAAATGTTTGACCATCCAAGTCAAGTCAAATAAGCGTTTTGTGAGTTGTAGGTTCAAGAAGCAAAAAAAGCAGCAGAAAAAGCTCAACAGTTGTTGCAAACGGTGGCCAATAGGAAACGAAATAAACAAACCGAGACCAATGGATTGGTTATTATTAAAGCGTTTTATGGAAACCCTAAAGCGTTGAAAAATATAGACAATCCAGAAGAGAATAAGGACGAATTAGCTTCACAAATTGTGGATGTAACCTTACCTTTAAATTTCTTAGTCAGCGATTCGGGGCAACTTAAGGTTAGTTATAATTAACTTTTCTAAATATTTGGTTTGAATTCATGAAACTTGGTGATGTTATACTTATTTTACAATAATTCATGTGTTTAGTCACCCTTAGTTCGAAAGGGTGCTAGACCCGGTCAATGTTTCGGAACTCTGAATTACTAGGCGAGCACTCGGTTTTTGCAGCTTGGGGAGCACTCGGTCGAACTTGGTCAAAGCTCGGTTAAACTAGGTCAAAACTTGGAACTACTCTGAAAATCGGTTAAACTCGTTCAAAACTAAATGGTCAAAACTCGGTCAAAGGCGGTCAAAGTCAAACTTGGTCAACCTCCGACTACTACCCGAGTACTCCCCGAGTTTCCGAGTACTCCTTAAAAAGTCCTGGCCCATTACTTTCATGTAGCAGTTTTTGCAAACTTGACCTGGTGCATATATGTTTTCTATTTTTTGTTGGTATAACCAATATAAACTTTATAATTTTTACAATAAAGGAGTACGTTGATAATTTTATAGAAGATGTTGTCTTAGTTGTCTTAAATTGGTATATGTTTAACTTTAAAAAGCAAAAAATGTATCTTATTTAGATACAAGTAGGAATTTATGATACCATATACATAATTAAGTTTTTATTGTTTTAGTTACATGAAGGTGTAAAGAAATCTGGAATTATGGGCTTTTGTGATCCTTGCCCCGGTGAAACCAAGAAACTACGCGTCAAGTACACTTACGCTGGCAGTAGATACGAGGTAACCCTATTGATGTTAGAGGTGGCAAAATGGGTGGGTCAGGTGGATTGGAAACGGGTTGGCCCGTCCTAAATCTAATGTTTTCTATGGTTATCAATTATGATAACAGATACTAAATAATTTCAATATTACTATAGTTTTCTTTTTAATTAAATGGTATGCATTATTATTATTTAATTATGATTACAAATATTAAATAATTTCAAATTACAATATTACAATAATATATAGCTTTTAATTAAATAGTTAGCTTCTTTATGCATTATAATGCCGTTTTGCCCTGTTCACATGAATATGGAACATAAGCATCACTAAGAGCCCCGTGATCGGGGCCTGAGATCCTTGCAAAAGGTACCGGGTTCAAATATTGCGGTGGCAAGAGAAGGTTTTGTAAACGGTCATGGATTAATCCGGTTAAGTAAAATTACTCGCCCTCGTGGGTAACTAGAAAAGGGAAAACTTTACCCCTTTCAAATGTAGATGGGACAAATTTGACACCTTAAGCGATTGTATGCATTTCATTTTCTGTTTCTCTTACGTCAATCACTTGACAAATCTTACATTATGAAACAGGTTGAGGTTGATGATCTTCAAGAACTGATATTACCTCAGGAAGAACACAGAATATGATCAAATGTTACAGATTTATGAGTTTCCTTCCAACATTTTTGCGTATGCATAATTAGAGGTACCATAGAAATTAGACAAGTTTATAATGAATGTTGTTTTCAATAATTTATATGAATTTGATTTTCTTTCCTGGCGGTTTGGCCATTGATGATTTTGGAAAGTAGTTGTTCATTTACGAGGTTTATTGCATTTGCTGAATGACTTTGAACACACACTGAAATATGAAGGGAAAAACCGTTGAATGCTACAACGATTATTTTTAGTTATTGTTTGATCTTAAAATGCTACTCGTACAATTTAGAATCTTGATGAGCCAATTAAAAAGGCAAAGTAGACGATAGATGCCAAAAAAAGTACTCCGTACTGTATTTTTTTGAGACGGAATAATCAAATGATAAACTCACGCGAAAATTGTATGGTACCGGCATAAGAGGAAGGCGGTGGCAAATAGTTTGGAGCAGACTTATGGTGGTCTGATCGTTGGTTCGTGAAAGTGGTTGGATGTGGTCAGTGGCGGATTCAAGAATGTTTTTCGACGGGTACAAAACTTTAAAACTTTGAAAAAAATTAGAGAAAAACGTCAAATCTTAACATATAAATACACTAAAGATGCGTTTGGTTGACAGAATCCCATGAGATTTCAACAGAATTGAAATTTTATATCATTGTATGGTGTGTTAGGTTCAAAAAATTCAAAAAATTTGATTTCGTTGAAATCTTAACACTCCACCATTCGAAGGAATTGTTAATTCCTTTAAAAATGTGGTGAAATTTAATTCCACTCCCATTCCCATCTTCAACCTTCAAAAATGAATTTTACGTTTAGCATTCATGTTTCCCATTACGTTTATTTAAGTAATTAAATTTTACGGTTACGTTTCGTGTTTTCGTTTTGCGTTTTCGTTTCAGCTTACGATTCACGAATCTGAAGACGGAAACGCGAATTGTAAAGATATAACTTGAATTTGAAATCTAAACGCAAGTCCGAAAATTCAAACGAAAAACAGAAACATTTAATTTTTCTTTTATAAGATTTTAGTTATTTTATAAAATAAATCTCCATTTCATTCCATGTCAATAAAAATCAATGTATTTTTCGGCATCGGGGTGACGTCTGGGTCCCAATGTCCGAGGTTTACCTGTTATTGAGAGCCAAAGGGCTCGTTCATAGGAGGGTTCCTCGTTATCATAAAAAATGTATTTTTTTCAAAATCCATGAAATTTATCAATTCTAGAATCTTCGGATTCATTTGACATATTTCATTCCTTTCAAAAACGTTTTTTCAACCAAATATGGTCTAAACTTATAACTTTAACGTATAAATATACTAAAAAAATTCGATCAAAGGGAACGTAAGACCCAGCTTCTTCTTAGCACCGCCCCTAGATGCGGTGGTGTTAGAAAATAGAAAGTAAGGAACACAAATTGACGTGACACATTCTTATCAGAGCTTTATGTATTATTAGGTTACGATTACAAATCAACACGCAAAACATACAAGTCACATTATTCAAATAAGTAGTTTTTTTTTCTTCTTCAAATAAGTAGTTGGATCTAGCGATGTCAATGTATGTTCCATCCATGATGGACATCCACCCGATCCGTTTCATTTATAATGGATATGGATGATGTAAATAGACGATTAACGGATATGGATATGGATATGGATGATATAAATATTTCGTGGATCGGATATGGATGACAATTTATCATCCAAAGATATATCCATTATCACCAAAATACATTTATATATACATATATACGTACTAAAATATATATATATATATATATATATATATATATATATATATATATATATATATATATATATATATATATATATATATATATATATATATAACCTACAAATTCTATAATTATTAACGAAAATAAGGGTTGTGATAGTCATAATTATTAAATTGTTACTAACAATATTTAAAGTTACATATGTAGATTAGTTTAAACGTATATTGACTTATATTATAACGTATTTTGCTCAATTAAATTCACAATCGGTGACAAATTACAATTAAAACATGTGTAACCAATCAAAAATATAAAGATTAAATATTTACATTTTTTATAATCTATATTAAATTGATAAATTCGTCGTTAGATTAACATTTCATTTGATATCCAACGGATATCCATTAAATCGCTTAATCCATCGGATATGAATATGGACGGATGAACTGAAATTGAATAGATATGGATATGGATGAGAAAAAATTAAATGGATATAGATGTGGATATAGTACCATCGATCTATATCCGATCCATTACCATACCTAGTTGGATGCCATCATTCCCATGTGGAAAATCAAAATTAATGTTTATAAGTTCATCATGGCCTACCTATGAAATAATTTCAGCAACATCCAAGTGAACTTGCTTTACTACATTCTTTTTGGAGATGGGACACAAATCTATTCTATCTAATAAATGGAAGTTTATTGTGAGGTAATCATATGCTTTCATAAGTTGTAATATTTGCTATAAGAGTTGTAACATTCTAATTTGATGATGTCATAATTTTTAATTTAAGTTATATTTATATAATGAATAATGACAATAGATTGGGAATATATATTTGGCAAGCCTACACAATGTTCAACATCTTGAGGCTACACAACTTTTTTATATAGTTATTTAAAAAAATTTCTCCATATCCTTTGAATTTATTTTTACTACTACATGACACTAATATTATACGTAGTAAACATTTTATAATAAATTATATGTATTATGAATATTTAAATTCAATTAATTTAACTAAATACGAAGTAATAAATATTAGTCAACGGGTCAATAATACTAATATTATAATTTAGAATTTTTTGCCACACCCGTGAATTCACGGGTCAATGAACTAGTTTTTCTTGTGGGACTTGTAATTTTATTACTACGTAGTAGATTGGAGTGAAAATAAATTTGTTTTGCATCATTCAAATAGGGTCCATATTCCATATCACGACTTGTCATATCAAGGGCCGAATCTGTGGAAACAAAAGGGACGATGAACACAATTATTCGAATTATTACTGTACTATTTATTTGTTTATTTATAGAAAGGCTATTATACTATTTATTTGGTTTGATCTCCGGAACAACTCTATGACCACAAGAATCGTTTGTACAACATTTTTTATTTACGCTTTCAAAAAGGACAAGGTTTTCGGCCCGTTTAACGTCAAGAAAAGAGATGTATTTGTTATAATTCAGTAGGCTTATAACTACCTTTATTGGTTTGATTCTTAATGTTATAATTCAGTAGGCTTATAACTACCTTTAGTGGTTTGATTCTTGATTAAGAATACTAATAATGAAGTGTAAGAACAAAGATGATAATGGAGAGAAAGAAAGAAACACTTTGTAAGTGTGAGAAATGGTGCAAGTTTAATGCTTGCATTCATGAGTATTTATAGCCTAAAATCTCAATATAAAATTACATACTTTATGCACCAAAATTGACTATATGTATACACCAAAATTGACTATCCATATCTATATTATTATTATTATAATACTCCCCATTGGATAGGAATTTTGTTTTGTTGAAGATCAACTATAAATTACTGCCTCGTTAAAAACCTTGCTAAAGAAAACTCAGTGGGAAAAAACTTTAGCTAAGGGAAAAAGAGTGCATCATGGAGTTGACTCCCCCTCAAGTAGACATCGTTGATCTTTTACATCTTTTAAATATGTCTCATTCCAATATTGTGAACGTGTGTTCTGAAAATAGCAGTTGGGAGTGCTTTGGTAAAAAGATCAGCTGAGTTTTTGCTGAATTGAACATATCTCATTTCAATCTGGTTGTTCTTAATGAGATCTTGAGTGCATGAGAAAAATCTAGGAGGTATGTGTTTTGTTCGGTCACTTTTGATATACCCTTCTTTCATCTGTGCTATGCAAGCTGCATTATCTTCATAGATAGTTGTTGGACTTTTATCGCGTTCTAGTCCACAAGAATCAGTAATGAGTTGTGTCATTGATCTCAACCAAAAACATTTCCGAGTAGCTTCATGTAATGCAATCACTTCGGCATGATTTGATGATGTTGCAACAATTGTTTGTTTTTGAGAATGCCATGATATCGCAGTACCTCGATTTAGGAATACATATCCATTTTGAGATTTAGCTTTATGTGGATCAGATAAATAAACTGCATCTGCATAACCAATCAAATCTTGTTTTGATTCGTTAGAATAAAATAATCCTAAATCAGTAGTTCCTCGAAGGTATCGAAATGTGTGTTTGATTCCATTCCAGTGTCTTTTGGTAGGAGCTGAGCTGAGCTGAGCTTTTGGAATTTCAATTCGAGCTGGAGCATTTGCTGCTGGTATATATGATTTAGTCACTCTTTTCGTATCTGTAAATGCATCGGGAAATTTATTCGCAAGTTCTTGCATATGCATTATTTTTTAAACTTCGGTCTCGCATTCTTTTGTGCGAGGATCAAGATACATTAATTGAGGTTCACACCATGAAACATCATTTTCTTTATTTGTTATTTCTCCCCCTAATCTAGGAAACAATGTTTCATTAAAGTGACAATCAGCAAAACGTGCTGTAAAAACATCACATGTCATGGGTTCAATATATCTTATGATTGAAGATGTTTCATATCCAACATATATTCTCATCCTTCTTTGAGGACCCATTTTAGTGCGTTGTGGTGGTGCGATAGGAACATAAATCGCACAACCAAATGTTCTAAGGTGGGAAATATTTGGCTGATGGCCAAAAGCAAGTTGCAATGGAGAATATGTATGACTTGCACTTGGTCTAATGCGAATTAATGATGCAGCATGTAAAATTGCATGACCCCATACAGATACTGGGAGTTTTGTTCTCATTATCAATGGTCTAGCTATTAACTGCAATCGTTTAATTAGTGATTCGACTAAACCATTTTGTGTATGCACATGAGCAACAGGATGTTCAACAACAATCCCAATAGACATGCAAAAATCATTAAATGCTTGAGATGTAAACTCACCAGCATTATCCAATCTCACCCTTTTAATAGTATAATCAGGGAAATGTGCTCTCAATTTAATAATTTGAGCAATAAATTTTGCAAATGTCATGTTTCGACTTGATAATAGACAAATATGAGACCATCTACTAGATGCGTCTATTAGGACCATGAAATATCTAAATGGTCCACATGGTGGATGAATTGGTCCACATATATCACCTTGAATTCTTTCAAGAAACATTGGTGATTCTTTTTCAATTTTAAGAGGTGATGGTCTTATTATCAATTTTTCAAGTGAGCATGATGTACATGAGATATTTGCATCATGAGGGATCTTTTGATCCGTCAATGGATGTCCATGTGTATTTTGAATTATTCTTTTCATCATTGTTGATCCTGGGTGGTCTAATCTTTCATGCCACAGATTGATCATTATAGGATCACATGCCTTTTCATTAACTACCATGTGTGTTTCTGGTACATTTATATATGTATAATGTAAACCAGAACTAAGTCTTGGTAGTTTTTCAATCACATGCTTCTTGTCAGCGATACTTAAATATTTATCATTTTCTGTACTCACTGACTGATAATCATATCCATTTTGGTATATGTCAGAGAAGCTTAACAAATTTCTCTTTGACATGGGAGAAAATAAGGCATTTTTTATCAGAAAATTTGTACCATTTGGTAACATGAATTTTGCTTTTCCCATTCCTTTTATTAAATCCGCAGGACCTGATATAGTATGTACCGTTCCTTCTGTTGCTTTAAAATCAGTGAAATATTTTTTAGATTTGAGTATAGTGTATGTGGTACCACTATCTGCAATACAAAGATCCCCACCATTTGACAGATTTTGCACTCCAGTAGTGTACATCATGAACTTCAAAATATGAGAAACAAATAATGAGTACATAATTCATCAATATATTACATTCAAAAATATGTTATAAACGAAAGTACATAATAAGGAAACATATAGTAAAGTAGATATGGTATAGATCATAAATCTACATCCATTTATTTAATATGGACATATAATAGGAAATTTATTCATTAAAGTAGTCACTTGTTGGCTCAGTGATTATTGTATCAAGGTCATCCACAAGGTTTGCCTCTTTTCCTTTTCCTTTTAGGGATTCCTGATATTGATTAACAGAATATTGATTTGTTCGACAGTTTTTAGACCAATGACTAATTTTACCACATCGATAACAAGAATCTTCAATATACTTTGAAGAGCTTCCTTCAACATTATGATTTGTGGGATTGTATGGTGGTTGAAATTTATAATTTTGTGAATTATTATTTCTTTGTCCACGACCAGGACCACCGTAACCATTATGACTACGACCACGTCCACGACCATTACCATAAGGGTGATTTCGAACATAGTTATGATTTTTATTATTGTTATGGTAATTTCCATGATGATGATTTTGGCCAATATGACCACGACCTCGCCCACGTCCTCGTCTAGGTGCATTTTTTATTATTATTATTGTTAATAGCATTAGCTTCAGGGAATGCTAGCGCACCTGTAGGACGAGATTCTTGATTCTTCATCAGTAATTCTTTATTCACTTCTGCAACTAAGAGATAAGTTTGAAGTTTGGAAAAAGTTTTGTAATTCTGCAATCTTAAATTTTCTTGTATAGTAATGTTTGCAGAATGCATTGTGGAGAAAGTTTTCTCCATCATATCAGCATCACTTATTTCTTGACCACAGAATTGAAGCTTTGAACAGATCTTGAACATGGCCGAGCTGTATTCACTTACCTCTTTAAAGTCTTGGAACCTTAGATTTCTCCATTCTTCCCTCGCAGCTGGGAGTAATATTTCCTTTTGATTATCGAATCTACTCTTGATACTTTCCCATAAAATATGCGGATCTTTGATAGTGAGATACATATGTTTTAAGGTGATATCAAAATGTTTGCGAATAAAAGCAATTGATTTTAATTTATCTTGATCAGAACAAGTATTGTTTTCTTTTAAAGTTTCTAGAATACCCAATGATCCAAGATTTATTTCTACATCCATGACCCATGATGTGTAGTTTGTTCCCGATACGTCTAGGGCATCAAACTCAAGCTTTGATAAGTTTGACATTTTCTATTTTCAGAAAGATGAACAACATAAATTATAATCATAATCAATTTCTAACAACATAAAATTAGAATCATTTTAAATTCATAAGTAGCAAACAACAGAATAATGGTATGATTACAAATAATAAAACCACAAAGGCAGGATAGAATATAGGTTCACCCGGTGGTATATTAGCAACAATGATGATAGTTAATATGACCAATACAATAGGAAAAATCATCCTTGTGTGAATCATTTTTACAAAAACTTTTTGAGAGTGGTAATCTGAGAAAATGAAGATTGATTTGTGAAAATGTGAAAACGGAGATGTTTATTTTATATTTGAAAAATATAGTCGTTGTAACGTCGTCAGTTGACGTTAACAACCGTTATATATATATGACCGTTGCAACGTCGTTAGTTGACGTTAACGAATGTTATGTACTCGTTATATTAATAATTATTTTAATAATAGAATTTTATTAGTATAAATATGATTACAATAATATACATTTAGTATAAATACGTTTAGTATAAATACGAAGATTAAGAGAATAAACATATTATGCATACATAATAAATTTAAGAATAAACATTAGTATGCATGAAATAAATAATGATTAATTGCATAAGTAATCATAAATGTTAGATAACATAAATATAAATGTTAGTGAAATTAATAAGAGTTAGATTACAGAAATATAATTCAGGCGGTATAACCGACCATATATAACATAAATATAAATGTTAGTGAAGTTAATAATAGCTAGATTACAGAAATATAATTCAGGCGGTATAACCGACCATATATAACATAAATATAAATGTTAGTGAAGTTAATAAAAGTTAGATTACAGAAATATAATTCAGGCGGTATAACCGACCATATATAACATAAATATAATTGTTAGTGAAGTTAATAAAAGTTAGATTACAGAAATATAATTCAGGCGGTATAACCGACCATATATAACTTAAATAACATAAATATAAATGTTAGTTATGATGATAATAATATTTACCTTACTAATAAATAATAGAAGATATCGTTAAAGATTTTTTTTTATTATTATTACTACCTTGATTAGTGACTTGTGCTTGCTTAGATAAACTTTGATTATACGGAGCACTTCGTGCTGATAACGTGTTATAATTCAGTAGGCTTATAACTACCTTTATTGGTTTGATTTTTAATGTTATAATTCAGTAGGCTTATAACTACCTTTAGTGGTTTGATTCTTGATTAAGAATACTAATAATGAAGTGTAAGAACAAAGATGATAATGGAGAGAAAGAAAGAAACACTTTGTAAGTGTGAGAAATGGTGCAAGTTTAATGCTTGCATTCATGAGTATTTATAGCCTAAAATCTCAATATAAATTTACATACTTTATGCACCAAAATTGACTATATGTATACACCAAAATTGACTATCCATATCTATATTATTATTATTATTATTATTATTATTATTATTATTATTATTATTATTATTATTATTATTATTATTATTATTATTATTATTATTATTATTATTATTATTATTATTATTATTATTATTATAACAGTATTTGATAACATGCGTCTTTCTTTCTTTTTTTTCTTGACAAAATTCTCTATTTCGTCCATGTATTTTCTACTTTTTGCCCGTTTCATCCCTGTATTTTATTTTCTGCATTTTTTATCCTTAAAATCATTTTAAAGTCCAATTTCATCCCTCACTCTAACGAAGGTTAATTGAGTCCGTTGAAACTATTCACATGAACTATCCACGTAATCTTCAACTAATTAAACTACAAAAATGAAATAACAGGAGGTTTTTAGTAATCTTGGTAGACTAATTCAAGATTACCAGAACAATAAAACCTACTAACTTTTCTAAAATGAGGGGGGAGAGAGAGAAAGCTATGAGGAGAGAGATAGAGTTTCCAGTGAGGGTTTGAAGGCAGGCACGTTTAGGGATAGAGATCGATACAACAGCGGATTTCAAGACCGACTAACAAGACTTTTCGGTATTCAATTAACATCTTTCATGTTTTTCAATTTTCCCGACGATTGGAATGTTGAGAAATTGTGGAAAACATTCAAGACTCATGGTGACATTCGTGATGTGTACATGGCAACTAAAAACTCAAAAATGGGAAAAGATTTGGTTTTGCGAGATTCTTTAAGGTTGATGATGCAGACCGATTGTTGAAATCTCTAAGTAACATCGTGTTTGATGGGTATCCGATAAGGGTATTCAAAGCAACTGAGAGAAAGGAAAATGAAGCTTTCAGAAGGGATATATCTAACTATGGGCACTACAATATGAGGATCAAAAGAGATTTAACCAATGCATTCAGGGATGACAAAAAATATCGAGACGTGGCTGGTCAGAAACATGGTGATCTTAGGGAAAAAATTCAAAGAACAGACTTAAGAGAGCTTCTAAATAGGAAGAACATGGCTGGTGCTCTAGATACCCATAAAGTGTTAGAAGTTCAGGCTACTCGAAACAAGCACTTTAGTACCAACCGAACCTTAGTTGGGTTGGTTAAAGATTGGAAAATTCTACTCCAATTTATGGAGTTATGCAAGGCTGAAGGACTGACTAATTGTGTTATCAAATATTTGGGGGGACTTGAGGTGTTACTACTGTTCAATTCGACAGTGGAGGCAGAAGCTATTCTGAATATTCATGACCATGCTATTCACAAGTGGTGTTCAGCCACTTACATGCTTAAAAATCCACTAATGGTCAGTAGAAGACTGACATGGGTTGAGATTAAAGGTGTCCCGGTTGGATGTTGGAATGAGGAAACGTTTCGATCGATTGCTAGCTCATGGGGTGACATATTGGATACTGAAAACTGTTCTATAAAAGATGAACATCAAAATTTGGTTTTTGGAAAAGTTTTAATTCTTGTTTATGTCTCGAATCATATTGAAGGGGAAATAAAAGCTAGAGTAGGAGAACAATTCTTCACAGCCTATGTCATGGAAAAACCCTTATGCCCATGTCATATGGTGATCGAGGGTAGGGAAGATGATGAAGAACAAGTAGATATGTACATCCCGTTTTTCATCATAACATGTCCAAGGTACGTGATGAACTTTAGAAAACTGGACGTTGTTTGAGTTACAAGGCGTGTACGTACCTTTTCGACCCCAAATAAAGTTTGAGTTGATATTTCAAAACCTTACCATTAGAATGGAAATCTTATTACATTTTCAACGATATTTGATTCATCAAAAACGGAGTTACGGTCAAAAAGTTATGGCCAAAACAAGTTTGCTGAAGTTCGGATGAAACAGGCAAATGCCGCGGCGCGACCAGAATGGCCACGGCGTGACAAATGCCTATTTTGAGGGTCATAAAGCTTAAAAAAGTGATCTAAAATCACCCTTTGGGCCACGGCGCGGAGGGTTTGCTCCACGGCGCGACAATAGGCACGATCTGGTGCTGTTCAGCCTTTTAATGAGTTAAATGAAGGGCAAAGTTGGTATTTCACATGTGGACAGTTTTTTGCCATAAAACTGATTCCAAAGTTATCCAAACCTCATTTTCTTCATTCTCTTTCCCTCCCACTCACACACCAAAACCCTAGAGAGAGAGTAAAGGGTTAGAGAGAGAAAGCTCGAATCGGGGAAGAAGAAGAGTGTTTTGGGTCGGGTCACAAGAGTTAAAGTTGTTCTCCTCGTTCACGGCTACGTTGTGGTAGTGATGGTAAGTTCTAACTCCGAAATTCATCTTTATGATTTGATATTCAAGTTAGGGTTTTGAGCTTTTTTAGTTGTAAAACCCATTTAGATGATGAAGTGGGTTTATGGAAACTAGTTATTTTTGATACATGGCGGGTTTTAGGTTGTTTGACATTTTGGCTATGATAAGGCTTTAGTTTTGGGTGTAATCACTTAGTTTAGTGATTTTGAAAGTGTTGAAACCCTTTTGGGTGTATTTGGATTGACTAATTTTGAAATGGGTCAAAATTAGGGTTTATGTGTGAAATTGGGTAAGCTAAGTGTTTAACACTTGTGATTTGGGTTAATTCGTGTATTAGGGCCATTTTCACTTGTGTTAGTGATTATTGGCTAGTTTGGGCATTTTAACGACTTTGGTCAAAATGGGTAAATTGAGTTGGGACAAACTTGATGATGACTCTAGTTTTGGTCAAAGGGATGTTAAACACTTTTGCTAAGTGTTAAATGGCGTTTTTGATTGAATGTAAACGTGGAAAATGATTTCGGGTTAAAATTGGCATTTTAACCAAAAAGTCAAACTTGGTCAACCATGAAGCGGGTTTTTGGGTAATATACGAGATAGTACGCGTTTAAAGGCTAAAGTTGTTGTATTTTGGTATTTCGGGAACGCAGAAACTAGTCTCGTTAGTTTTGACCTTCGGGTGTCATTAAATGTATAAAAAGGTGAACTTTGCACTTAGGTGTCTAAATGGGCGGATTGTGGAGGTAGGTATAAACCCTTGGTTAAGGGTGTTGCGTCAAATTCTCTTGTAGAGAATGTATGTTGATTATGTGTATACCTATATGAGTATTATAGTTAAAGGTTTGCTCGGTGGCGTTTGGAGGCGATTTACATACATGATTTGTGCAGGCGTTTCGAGGTGAGTGGAGTAATTATACGTATATGTATATGGCGTATTTATTTGTGAATGTTATGGTATGAACCATCCAGCCGGTAGTGCCATAACATGTATGTGACGAGTGTCAAAGTGTGAACCATTGAGCCTGTAGCACTATAAAATGAGGCGTGAACCATCGAGCCGGTAGCGCCGAAGTGTTAACCAAAGAGCCGGTAGCACTATAAAATTATGATATGAACCATCGAGCCGGTAGTATCAAAGTGTGAACCATCGAGCCGGTAGCACTATAAAATTATGATGTGAACCATCGAGCCGGTAGCATCAAAGTGTGAACCACGAGCCGGTAGTACTATAAAACAAAGTGTGAACCATCGAGCCGGTAGCACTATAAAAGAGTATGACTCAAATGCGTATGATGTGAACCATCGAGCCGGTAGCACCATAGCGTTTATGGTTAACCATATGGGGGTTTGTTGATTGTTTAGCATATATATATATATATATATATATATATATATATATATATATATATATATATATATATATATATATATATATATATATATATATATATATATATATATATATATTGTGATGAGTATATGCTAATGCGGTTTTTGTGATATTGTACAACTTGTTAGTAATTGATAATGCTAAAAACGAACATATATTTCATAGCATTATCCCTCAAGAAAGACAAGCTTTTAGTTGCAATTGTTCTATTTACAAGTGATATTCGTTTAAATAATAAAAGGTGAAGACAAAAGACAGATTCGACGAATTGAAGACGCAAATGATCACAAAGCTCAAAAGTACAAAATACAATCAAAGAGGTTCCAATTATTGATAAGAAACATCTCAAAATTACAAGAGTACAAGATTCAAAACGCAAAGTACAAGATATTAAATTGTATGCAAGGACGTTCGAAAATCCGGAACCGGGACCATAGTCAACTCTCAACGCTCGACGCAACGGACTAAAAATTACAAGTTAACTATGTATATAAATATAATATAATATATAATTAATTATATAAATTATATATATATTATATTTATATTAAAACCGTCGGCAGACTAGGATCCAAACTTGTGTGAGCTGGTTTTACGAACTCCGCGAGTTGCGGAGTTTGTAGTGCAAAAGTGCCGCGAGTTGCGGAGCAGCCAAATTCGAAAATGCCTATAAAAGGCAACGCATTCTGAACGTTTTAAAAATCAGATATCAATCTCTCTATCTAAACGTATTATATATATATATTTATATTTTAATTTTAATTTTAATTTTAATTTCTAATAATAAGGGTACGTTAGCGAATGTTGTAAGGGTGCAAGTCGAAATTCTGTCCGTATAACGCTACGCTATTTTTAATCATTGTAAGTTATGTTCAACCTTTTTAATTTAATGTCTCGTAGCTAAGTTATTATTATGCTTATTTAATACCGAAGTAATCATGATGTTGGGCTAAAAATATTAAAATTGGGTAATTGGGCTTTGTACCATAATTGGAGTTTGGATAAAAGAACGACACTTGTGGAAATTAGACTATGGGATATTAATGGGTTTTATATTAACTAAACAATACCTTGTTAATTTAATATACAACCTTATAATTTGACGTATTTATATATAACCACATACGCTTGACTGGGTACGGTGGGCGGGATATCTATAAATACCAATAATTATTCATTTTACCGGACACGAAACTGGATTAATAGTTAATAGACTTGTTGAAACAGGGGTGAATTACATTCAAGGGTAATTGGTGTAATTGTTAACAAAGTATTAAAACCTTGTTACAATTCGAATCCCCAATTAGTTGGAATATTTGACTTCGGGAATAAGAATAATTTGACGAAGGCTTTCGCTCTTTATATTTATGACTGATGGACTATTATGGACAAATCCGTATGGATATATTAAATAATCCAGGACAAAGAACAATTAACCCATGGGAATAAACTAAAATCAACACGTCAAACATCATAATTACGGAAGTTTAAATAAGCATAATTCCTTTATTTTCATATTTAATTGCACTTCTAATTATTGAACTTTTATTTATTGTTATTGTATTTAATTGCACTTTTATTTATTGTCTTCGTATTTAATTGCACTTTTAATTTTCGTACTCTTTAATTATCGTAATTTTATTTTATCGCACTTTTATTTATCGCAATTTCATTATCGTTATTTACTTTACGCTTTAAATTAAGTCTTTTATTTATTTAATATTTTACATTAGGTTTTAACTGCGACTAAAGTTTTAAAATCGACAAACCGGTCATTAAACGGTAAAAACCCCCTTTATAATAATAATATTACTTATATATATATATATATATTTGTATTTTTATAAATTAAAACTAATATAGCGTTAAGCTTTGTTTAAAGAATTCCCTGTGGAACGAACCGGACTTACTAAAAACTACACTACTGTACGATTAGGTACACTGCCTATAAGTGTTGTAGCAAGGTTTAGTTATATCCGTTCTATAAATAAATAAATAAATATCTTGTGTAAAATTGTATCATATTTAATAGTTTTTCCTAGTAAAATATAAGCTATTTCATATACACCTCTGCGCACATCAAGTATTTTTGGCGCCGCTGCCGGAGAATCGATTTCTTGCTTAAAAGCCAGAAGCGCAACGCTAATATAAAAAAAAAAAAAAATTTAGTTTACTTTTATAAAAAATACGCTTTTGTAAAAATACGTTTTAAATATTCGAAAACATAAAAAGAAAACAAAAATATAAATATTTTTAAGAGTTTGTTAAATATTTAAGTTTTATAAAGTTTCTTTATTTTTATTTTATAAAAATATAAGTCTTATTTAAATATTTTTTTTATTTAAAAAATAAAAAAAAAACAAAAAAAACGAAAAATATATATATATAAATATATTTTTAAGATTTTTATAAAATTATAAAGTATTTCTATTTTTATTTTAGTTTTTAAAACATAAGTTTTTATTTAATTTATATAAATATTTTAGTTAATTATTAAAACAGAAAATTTAAAAAACAGAAAAATAAAAAAAAATAAAATAATAATTACGAAACCTGTCAAACGAACCCACCTAATCTGAAATTTCAAACCCCGCGACTCGCGGAATTTGTTGCCAGGTGTACCGCGACTCGCGGAGTTTAACCTGACGCGCCTGACAGAAACCCTAACTTCATTAATTACGGTGTATTATTATTATTATTTAATTAATCCTAATTAGGTTTTATTATTTAATTAGTTTTTAGTTTTTAGATTTAATTTATATATTTAGTTTAATTAGTTTAATTAAATTTTAAAATTAATAGTTTTATAAAATAAATAATATAAAAATAATATTTTTATAAAAATTGTACTTTTTACAACTTTTAGTATATTTTTATATTTTGTCACTTTTTAATTGTTTTAGCGTAATTTTTTGTATTTTTCGCTCATATTTAGTTTTAATCCATAGTTTTTGCCATAGTTATTTTTACTTCTAGATTTTTAGGATTTGCCGTAAAATCCCTTAAGTGCTTTCTCTTTAGACTAAGATTTAGGTGCTCTAGAATTTTGCGACGCCTTTTTAAGTTTTAGTACCTTTTTAAGTTATTGCCATTTGGGATATAGTTTTACTTGTAAGCTTTAATATTTTTAGACGCAACTTTTATTTTTTTAGTTTTTAGTTCCTTTTTAAGTTTTGATGCACTACTTTCTTATTTTTATTTTTCGACGCCTTTTACCTATGTATCAATTATCACTCCAATTAGTAATCTCAATTTGCAATTTTAATTTTAAGTTAGTGATAGTAATAAGGTTGGGTTAGTCGAGTGTTTTAAAGTTTTATAAGTATCTCTTTTTCTTTCTTATTTTTCGACGCCTTTTATTTTTCAACCCTTTTCTTTTTCGACCTTTTTCGACGCGCTCTTTTTCTTTCTTATTTCTCGTCATTCTAGTTTTTAGGACATAGATTTTTATTCTATTTCTTCTCTAAATTTCTTAAAATTACGAAAATTTATTTTAAGTGGTTAAATTGATAGACATCAAAATTTTCTGGTTCGTAGTAATAGTTGGATTTGTACGTGGACCGGGTTATTGGAGCCAAACAGTACTCAATTATATTGAGACCAAACGAATCATGCCCCTCTGCTGCATCTTTTGGCTATTCGAAACGTGGGCAAAATCAGAAAAGTCTATTAATTGGATAACTTATATAATTTTTCTTTCCTTTTAAAAACTAATAGGATATTCAGTGAATGCACCGAGCAAGACGTTCACCACCTTTTATACGTTCACCACCTGTAACTAGATCAAGACATATAGCTAATATTACCGCCGTTGATTTTTCTTTAGAATCGTCATCCAGTCAACCAAGTACTCCAATTCAAATTTCCGATAATCCATTTTTTGAACCCGACCGCACAATTGAGAATCCGAAGAATATTCAGGGACGATTCATAGATCCTGAACCATTAATTTTTCCTCCGGAACCACCAATCATTCAAACAGAGATTGTTGAGAAACTAACCATTAAATCAGAATCCTCTAGTGATTCAGACTCAACAAATTCAATTATGGAGAATCTGGAACCTTTAAGTATGGAAGACCGAATGTGAGCTAAACGCACTGGCCAAGGTCACGCAATTACTCATCCAGCCATTAATGCGCCAGATTATGAAATCAAAGGACAAATTCTACACATGGTGACTAATCAATGCCAATTTAGTGGTGCGCCGAAGGAAAATCCAAATGAACATCTTCGTACATTTAATAGGATCTGCACACTATTTAAAATAAGAGAAGTGGAGGATGAACAGATATATCTCATGTTATTTCCCTGGACTTTAAATGGAGAAGCCAAAGATTGGTTGGAATCGTTACCTGAAGGGGCGATTGATACATGGGACGTTTTAGTTGAAAAATTTCTTAAACAATTCTTCCCGGCATCTAAAGCCGTAAGACTTCAAGGAGAAATTGTTACGTTCACACAGAAACCAAATGAAACTCTATATGAGGCGTGGACAAGATTTGGAAAGTTATTAAGAGGATGTCCGCAACATGGTTTAGACACCTGTCAAATAGTACAAATATTCTACCAAGGATGCGACATCACTACAAGGAAGGACATCGACATAGCAGCTGGTGGTTCCATTATGAAGAAAACCGAAACTGATGCTTATAAAATTATTGATAACACTGCTTCCCACTCACATGAGTGGCACCAAGAAAAAGATATCGTTAGATCATCTAAAGCAGCTAGAGCCAATTCTAGCCATGACTTAGATTCCATTTCAGCAAAGATAGATGCTGTCGAGAGACGAATGGAAAAGATGACTAAGGATATTCACTCAATAAGAATTAGTTGTGAGCAGTGTGGAGGACCACATTTGACAAAAGATTGTCTCAGTATTGAACTAACAATGGAACAAAGAGAGAATATTTCATACATAAACCAAAGGCCTGGAAATAATTATCAGAATAATTATCAACCGCCAAGACCAATTTACAATCAAAACCAGAATTATAACCGAAATATTCCATACAACAACCAACAAGGTCCTAGTAATCAACAAGTATCCAATAATACTTACAATCAGCAAAGACCTAATTTTCAAAACAAACCACAAACCGATGATAAAAAGCCAAATTTAGAAGATATGATGACGAAGCTAGTTGAAACTCAAACACAGTTTTTCACATCTCAGAAACAAACTAATGAACAAAATGCTCAAGCATTTAGAAATCAACAAGCTTCTATTCAAAATTTGAAACAACAAGTAAGTAACCTAGCAAGGTTAATAGGTGAAAGAAAACCGGGAAGTTTACCTAGTGATACAAATGCTAACCCCCGGAATGAAACAGCTAAATCCATTACCACAAGAAGTGGTACAACACTTAAACCACCCGAAATACCTGTAATTTCTGATGAAGCTATTCCTACTCCACAAGAACCACAACCTGAACAAGATAAGGAAAAAGAACCGGTAGTTGAAAAGGTTAATGAAGATAACACAGTTAAAGCTAAAACTTATGTTAAACCATACCAACCACCACTTCCTTACCCGAGTAAAATGAAAAAAAAGAAACTTGAAGCCGAGCAATACAAATTTTTGGATATGTTTAAACAGATAAATGTAAATCGTCCTTTCATTGATGTAATTTCAGGAATGCCTAGATATGCTAAATTTCTGAAAGATCTAATATCGAATAGAAAGAAAATGGAAGAACTCTCGGCCGTTACTATGAATGCTAATTGTTCAGCAGTGCTGTTGAATAAGATACCAGAAAAATTATCTGATCCAGGAAGTTTCACAATTTCATGTTTTCTGGGTAGTCTTAGTTCAATAGAAGCATTGGCAGACTTAGGTGCTAGTATAAATTTAATGCCGTATTCACTATACGCTAAACTAGACCTTGGAGAATTGAAACCAACAAGAATAAGCATACAACTAGCCGATAGATCAATAAAATATCCTAGAGGGATAATGGAGAACATGCTAGTTAAAGTTGGTACTTTAGTATTTCCAGTAGATTTTGTTGTTCTGGACATGGAAGAAGATTCTCAAGTTCCTCTAATATTAGGAAGACCATTCTTAAACACGGCTAAAGCAATGATAGACGTGTTTGGTAAGAAACTGACCCTAAGTATAGAGGATGAGAGTGTTACCTTTTCAGTTGATAGAGCAATGCAACAACCGTAATCTGCAGATGATACATGTTATTATATTCAAACTATAGATTCACATGCAGAATTGTTAGAAGAATTTCCAGAATTACAAGGAATAGGAGAATGTTCTTTAGGAGAAGGAACTGAACCAATTGATGAAACTGAAATGTTAGCTACACTAATAGCTAATGGATATGAACCAACAACAGAAGAAATTCAAATGCTAAAAGAAGAAGACAGATATCGATATAAATCATCGATAGAAGAACCTCCGACATTAGAGTTAAAGCCACTTCCAAACCATTTGGAATACGCTTATTTACATGGTGAATCTGAATTACCTGTAATAATATCGTCTTCTCTTACTGAAAATGAAAAATCACAACTCATTTATGTGTTAAAAGCTCATAAACCAGCTATTGCATGGAAGATTCATGATATAAAAGGAATAAGTCCTTCGTATTGCACACATAAAATCCTTATGGAAGAAGGTCATAAAACGTATGTGCAACGCCAACGAAGACTAAATCCTAATATGCAAGATGTAGTTAAGAAAGAAATTATTAAACCGCTTGATGCAGGTTTAATTTATCTAATTTCTGATAGTCCATGGGTAAGTCCAGTTCAATGCGTGCCTAAGAAAGGTGGAATGACTGTCATCACAAATGAAAAAAATGAGCTTATTCCTACTAGGACTGTAACAGGATGGCGTGTATGTATTGATTATAGAAAATTAAATGACGCCACCAGAAAAGATCACTTTCCCTTACCTTTCATTGATCAAATGTTGGAAAGATTAGCCGAAAATAGTTACTATTGTTTTCTTGATGGATTGTCTGGATATTTTCAAATTCCAATAGCACCCGAGGACCAAGAGAAAACCACATTCACGTGCCCTTATGGTACTTTTGCTTACAAACGCATGCCATTTGGACTTTGCAATGCCCCTGTAACCTTTCAAAGGTGCATGATGGTGATTTTTCACGACATTATAGAAGAATGCATGGAAGTTTTCATGGATGACTTTTCAGTCTTCGGTGATGCATTTGAATCATGTTTGGTTAATCTTGAACGAATGCTTATTAGATGCGAACAATCAAATCTAGTTCTTAATTGGGAGAAATGCCATTTCATGGTTAAAGAAGGCATCGTTCTTGGACATAAAATTTCAAAGGAAGGAATTGAAGTGGATAGAGCTAAAGTAGATGTAATTGCTAAACTTCCACATCCCACCAATGTTATAGGAGTTAGGAGTTTTCTAGGGCATGCCGGTTTTTACCCACGTTTTATAAAAGATTTTTCTAAAATTTCCACTCCTATGAATAAACTCCTAGAAAAGGATGCTCCATTCATCTTTTCAGATGAATGTATCAAATCTTTTAATATTCTTAAAGAGAAACTCACTAATGCGCCGATCATGATAACACTAAATTGGAATCTACCGTTTGAACTTATGTGCGATGCAAGTGATTTTGCAATGGGAGCCGTTTTAGGACAAAGGATTGAAAAATGATTTCAACCTATTTATTACGCTAGTAAGACGTTACAAGGAGCACAAAAAAATTATACAACTACTGAAAAAGAACTCCTTGCTATTGTCTTTGCTTTTGACAAATTTCGTTCATATCTCGTTCTAGCAAAAACGGTGGTCTATACCGACCATTCTGCTCTTAGATACCTATTTTCGAAACAAGATGCTAAACCACAATTAATCCGTTGGATCTTACTCTTACAAGAATTCGATATTGAAATCCGAGATAAAAGAGGAGCAGAAAATCTCACCGCTGATCATCTTTCTCGTCTAGAAAATCCCGAATTAGAAGTTCTAAATGAATCGGCCATACAAGACAACTTTCCTGATGAATATCTATTGAAGATAGATTATAATGAAATACCATGGTTTGCAGACTATGCAAACTACTTAGTATGTGGATTCCTTGAAAAAGGATTATCGTACCAAAAACGAAAGAAATTCTTTAGTGATATAAAACACTATTTCTGGGAAGATCCACATCTGTTTAAAAGTTGTCCAGATGGAATAATACGCCGATGTGTATTCGGAGATGAAGCTAGTAAAATCTTAAACCATTGTCACACAGGACCAATAGGAGGGCATTATGGGCCTCAACTAACAGCAAGAAAAGGTTATGATGCTGGATTCTATTGGCCTACAATTTACAAAGACGCACACCTTCTTTGCAAATCCTGTGATGCTTGTCAAAGGGCCGGAAAAATAAGTCAACGTGATGAAATGCCACAAAATGTCATTCAAGTATGTGAAGTATTTGACATTTGGGGTATTGACTTTATGGGTCCATTTCCAAAATCTCATAATAATCTCTATATTCTCGTAGCCATTGATTATGTATCTAAATGGGTGGAAGCACAATCTCTCCCAACTAACGATGCACGAGTTGTAGTCAATTTTTTAAAACGTCTTTTTGCAAGGTTTGGAACACCGAAAGCTTTAATAAGTGATCGGGGTACTCATTTCTGTAATAATCAACTTGAGAAAGTTCTCAAAAGATATGGAGTAACTCATAAAATCTCCACCGCATATCATCCACAGACAAGTGGACAAGTTGAAAATACCAACCGAGCTTTAAAACGCATTCTAGAAAAAACCGTAGGATTAAATCCGAAGGAATGGTCCATTAAGTTAGAGGATGCACTCTAGGCTTTTAGAACAGCCTACAAAACTCCAATTGGAACCACACCTTTTAGACTCGTTTATGGAAAAGCATGTCATCTTCCAGTAGAAATTGAACACAAAGCATTTTGGGCTTTGAAGACATGTAATCTTGATTTACATGAAGCCGGACTTCTACGGTTAAGTCAATTAAACGAATTAGAAGAATTAAGACATGAAGCATATGAAAATTCCTTAATCTATAAGGAAAGAACGAAGAAATGGCATGATAAAAGAATCAGAAGTTTAAAAGAATTCAAAGAAGGAGACATAGTTCTTCTTTTCAATTCACGATTCAAGCTATTTCCTGGAAAATTGAAATCAAGATGGTCTGGACCATTCATAATCAAAAGTGTTTTCCTATACGGAACAGTAGAATTAATAAATTCAAATGGGATTGAATTTAAAGTTAATGGTCACAGAGTTAAACATTACATACATGGTCCGATGGAAGTTGACAATGAAGTTAATCATAATTTCACCACCCAAGAAAACCTTCAAAATAAAAACATAAATATGTTATCAACAACATATGAAAAATCAAAATTGGAATATATGGAGGAGTCAAATTTGAGTGATGAAGAAGAATTCTTATACAAACCTCCCATTCCAAGAAACGAAGAAAAATGTGAACAAGAAGTTCAAATAGAAGTGAAAGAACCAAGAAAAGAACACCCGAAAAAGGTTTACAAACCAACTCGACTTACTAAAACAGGAGACCCGGGTGAATTTATCATTTCTTGCTTGCTTAATGATGGTGCTGTATATAATGGACTCACAGATTTAGGAGCAAGTGCAAATATTATGCCTCTTTCCTTATACAAAAGATTAGGCATGGGTAAATTAAAACCAACCAAAATAGGTGTTCAATCATTTGACCAAACCATTAAACACCCGGTTGGAATAGCAAATAATTTACTTGTTAATGTGGGAAGTTTGACCTTTGTTGCAAACTTCATAGTGATTAATATGGAGGAAAACCTTGATATTCCTCTAATTCTAGGTCGCCCATTTTTAGCAACCACCGAGGCATTCATTGATGTAAGAGAAGGTAGAATGACACTTAGGGATGGTGATACATTGATCACCTTTGTGAACCGAAAGTTTAGATCTCCACCAACCAAAACTGTTAGACCAATAAAAACGCATAAGTGTGGGGAAGATGAAGAAACACTTAATGATGATCCAATCACAAAGAATGCCGTTGATGATACGAAATTATATGAACCCATTTTTAACAGTTCAACGAAGAAACTTTATAAATGGATTCACGATGCTAAGATTAAAGGAAACTTTAAGTTATGTAACCGATTAGTATCCAATTTATCGCCAAAAGAAAATGCGATGTTAGTTGAATTTGTGAAAGTTACGGAGGAAATCAACAAATGGATTGAAGTAAAAGTCAAAGATATACAGGTTGTTGATGATTCAATTGAAAATAATGTTAATCACAATTTCAACTAAGTGTAGGGAGGTTTATGTATTTCTGTTAGAGTTAGATTTTCTGTTTTCGTGTAGTTCTCGAAATTAGAACCAGAATGGTCTTTCCCTAGCAGACCCTAAAGAACTAGTCTTCTCCCCCCATTCTGAATTTTTATTTTTTTTAGGTTTTTTTTCGAAATGAAGACTTCCTGTGAATTAAACCATGGTCTAATGCTACACGCTTTGATCACTAAACGTAATAATGACACACTTCCAAGTGAATTGGTATCATTAATAAGAGGTAAATTGGTCGGAGTAAGAAAAAAATCCAGATGCGAATATAATAAGTTACAATTTGGTAAAGGAAAATCAAAATCCGCAGCGAAAAGAAGAGCACGACACCTTGAAAAACGTCACAAATACGGAAAATGGTCACACGAAGGTAAATGTTCAAATAATCAAACCTATTCAAACACCAAATTTGTTACTTTATGCAGAGATGGACCGTTCATATGTTTAGAAGAAAAAACATTAAATGCTCGAGGTTACGCCTATGTAGCCATGGAAAATCAATTACTCCGACTATCTTATGAGTGGGCTAGAGCATATCACTAAGAAATCTATTTCACAGGTAAGTTTGTACAGTTTTTATTTTTTATTTTTATTTTTAGTTTTAACCTTTTGATAATAAACGCTAATTTGTTCGCTATAAAGTATTAAATTGGTATTGGATGAAATTAGGTCTTTCGACCAAAATTATTGATATCATACAAAAATTTATTACATCATTGCGAAATTTAACGTTTATTCTTAATGTATAAATATCTTTAATCAATCAACTCAAAATATTTCAAAAATTCGTCATGAGTTAAATTAGGTCATGGAATCGAAATTACTTTACCGAAAAGAGGGGCGCATATTTTTGATAATATTTGATTGATTAAATTGGGATAAAAGCTAAAAAGATTTTTAATTTTATTTTTACCATGTTTTTAAAAAATTAATAAATTAATATTAAATAAATATTGTAAACTTTTAAAATTGTAAATATTTGGAAAATTAATATTTTTAATATAAGTTTGTATGTATAAAAACAAAAATATAATTTAAGTTTGGTGTGAATTTATAATATGAATTTTTAATTAAGTTTGGTGTGAATTTTTTTTATTTTATGCATTTTAAATTTAAGTTTGGTGTGAATTTAAAATCAAAAATTTACTTTATTTCGTAAGTTAAAAATATGATTTTTAAAATTCGTCGTGAGTTGAAGACTAGGTCATTGAACCGAAATTGCTTTACCCGAGGGAGGGACGAGAACTTTTATTATCATTATTTTTAATCTTATTGAATTAAAGTATGCCAAAAACATTAAAAAACCCAAAAATCTTTGCTTTTAAAACCGCGCTTTAAATTGACAAATTTTAAAATTTTGTCGAGGGACGGACTAGGACATCGTTCTGAAAGGACCTCGTCCTAAATAACAAGGGAAACAAAATTTTAAAATTAATTAATTATTTATTTTATAAGTTAAGGTTTTTATAAAAAAAAAAAATGCAAACACCGCGACTCGCGGAGTTTGTAATGTTTAAACACCGCGACTCGCGGAGGACCAAAATTTCAGAAAAAAAATATAACTGGATCGATCAGACAGTCCCCAACACACAAACATCCCAAAATACTGCGAAAATACACACAAAACCACTCCCAAATTCGCAATTTTTGACCATTTTTCATCAAATCTTTCACAAAATCATGTTGAGAAGAATGCTATCAAGGAATTACTCAAGGAAAACGGTAAATTTCTACACCAAAACACCCTTTAATCCGAAAATTTAGTGTTCTTGAGCAATTTTATACCCAATTCGATTTTGATGCCTGTTAGTGTAATTATACTTAAATTGTTTATGTATTATGCTTGTATAACCTAGATTGATACTATTTAACATGATTAGAAGCCTTAAACTTCAAATTTTGAGTAATCTAGGGTTTGTGTTCTTGAGCAATTTGGGGCTTTTTGAAATAAACAGGTTATGGCCGATTTTTGTCATGAATTATTGCTAAATTAAGTAGTGTAACATGTTTAGGTAGTTAAATGATCCAAACTTTGAGCCTAAACATGATATTTGAGAATTAAAGTGGACTTTTTCAAGTCTAAAATTCATGAACTTGATTTTTGAGAGATAATGCCATTTGAAACTTGTTTAATTGCTAATAATGATTATTTTGACATGTTATTTGAGTTGAATGCTTATGAACTTAGCGAACAATTTCGTATATGCTTATTTGAAAAAGTGTAGATTTGATAAAAATATGAAAATAAGCATAAGTTTGATATAATTGAACATGTCATTGTAATTATTTTGATTGATGATTTTGCTGACACTAATGCATATTTGGATGCACAAAAATTGTGTTTGATGTGTTTTGCAGACTGAAAGGGGTGAATCTTCATCCGAAGCTCGCATTGCTCCTCCTGAGAATGCGGAACAACAGGATGTTGATAACTATTACAAACAAGATATACCTCATCCAGTTATGACATTTTCAGATATGCACGTGGAAGATTTGCACCCGAACTTGAGATTAGACAGACGTTGGATAGATTATCCAAAATACCAAAGGAGCTTACACACTCTTCATTCTAAAGCTGTTGAAGTACCTAGGGTAATAGAATGGGAACCGTTAGAAGCCGTAGGATTGGCCGAACGGATTAGAGAATTACTTACACAGAGGTATGGTAATTCTACTTTTAACGATTGGGTATGATTATTCAACATGCGTAGACCTGTATATAAAGTATGGTGTGAAGAATTATTGTGTAGTATAGAAATAAATGATCGGGTAGCTAGTTTAAGCGATCGGACTTTTATTAGATTTTTGTTAGGAGGTTCGATGCGCCACATGTCTCTACTAGACATGGCTCAGGCCTTACGTATATATACGCCTGAGGAGCTAGCATCTGCCGATTGTCGAGGGTTGATATTAAATGGTAGGAAGATTGATGAAAATTTTGATACGCATGGTGTATGGAGTCAAATGACTAGCCATCACCGATTTAAAGGGGGAAATTACTCTTATCTTGATATTGATAGAGCTTAATTAAGAGTAATTCACAGGTTTCTAGCGAACTCGATTACACAGCGAGGTAAAAATAAGGAAAAGGTAAATGAGCAAGATTTATTTTACCACATGTGTATTCGAGACCCACAAAGCGCTGTAAGTATACCTTATTGTGTGGGTTATTATTTATCAGCTATGGTTAGGGGGATGAGACCGCACAGTATAATAGGAGGTGGTATATTTATTACATTAATTGCTGAGTATCTCGATGTGGATATAAGTCGGGGGGGGGGGGAATTATTAATCGAAGAACCAGAACCCCACGATACAATTGGTTTAAATGTATATCATGATGCTAAGGTTTTGAAGAGGCAAAATAACGCCGCAGTACTGTAGTGACCCGAACTTTTCCATGTTTATATATATTAATTGAGATTGATATTTACATGATTAAATGTTTCCAACATGTTAAGCAATCAAACTTGTTAAGACTTGATTAATTGAAATATGTTTCATATAGACAATTGACCACCCAAGTTGATCGGTGATTCACGAACGTTAAAACTTGTAAAAACTATATGATGACATATATATGGATATATATATATATATATAGTTAACATGATACTATGATAAGAAAACATATCATAAAGTATATTAACAATGAACTACATATGTAAAAACAAGACTACTAACTTAATGATTTTTAAACGAGACATATATGTAACGATTATCGTTGTAAAGACATTTAATGTATATATATCATATTAAGAGATATTCATACATGATAATATCATGATAATATAATAATTTAAAATCTCATTTGATATTATAAACATTGGGTTAACAACATTTAACAAGATCGTTAACCTAAAGGTTTCAAAACAACACTTACATGTAACGACTAACGATGACTTAACGACTCAGTTAAAATGTATATACATGTAGTGTTTTAATATGTATTTATACACTTTTGAAAGAATTCAATACACTTATCAAAATACTTCTACTTAACAAAAATGCTTACAATTACATCCTCGTTCAGTTTCATCAACAATTCTACTCGTATGCACCCGTATTCGTACTCGTACAATACACAGCTTTTAGATGTATGTACTATTGGTATATACACTCCAATGATCAGCTCTTAGCAGCCCATGTGAGTCACCTAACACATGTGGGAACCATCATTTGGAAACTAGCATGAAATATCTCATAAAATTACAAAAATATGAGTAATCATTCATGACTTATTTACATGAAAACAAAATTACATATCCTTTATATCTAATCCATACACCAACGACCAAAAACACCTACAAACACTTTCATTCTTCAATTTTCTTCATCTAATTGATCTCTCTCAAGTTCTATCTTCAAGTTCTAAGTGTTCTTCATAAATTCCAAAAGTTCTAGTTTCATAAAATCAAGAATACTTTCAAGTTTGCTAGCTCACTTCCAATCTTGTAAGGTGATCATCCAACCTCAAGAAATCTTTGTTTCTTACAGTAGGTTATCATTCTAATACAAGGTAATAATCATATTCAAACTTTGGTTCAATTTCTATAACTATAACAATCTTATTTCAAGTGATGATCTTACTTGAACTTGTTTTCGTGTCATGATTCTGCTTCAAGAACTTCGAGCCATCCAAGGATCCATTGAAGCTAGATCCATTTTTCTCTTTTCCAGTAGGTTTATCCAAGGAAATTAAGGTAGTAATGATGTTCATAACATCATTCGATTCATACATATAAAGCTATCTTATTCGAAGGTTTAAACTTGTAATCACTAGAACATAGTTTAGTTAATTCTAAACTTGTTCGCAAACAAAAGTTAATCCTTCTAACTTGACTTTTAAAATCAACTAAACACATGTTCTATATCTATATGATATGCTAACTTAATGATTTAAAACCTGGAAACACGAAAAACACCGTAAAACCGGATTTACGCCGTCGTAGTAACACCGCGGGCTGTTTTGGGTTAGTTAATTAAAAACTATGATAAACTTTGATTTAAAAGTTGTTATTCTGAGAAAATGATTTTTATTATGAACATGAAACTATATCCAAAAATTATGGTTAAACTCAAAGTGGAAGTATGTTTTCTAAAATGGTCATCTAGACGTCGTTCTTTCGACTGAAATGACTACCTTTACAAAAACGACTTGTAACTTATTTTTCCGACTATAAACCTATACTTTTTCTGTTTAGATTCATAAAATAGAGTTCAATATGAAATCATAGCAATTTGATTCACTCAAAACGGATTTAAAATGAAGAAGTTATGGGTAAAACAAGATTGGATAATTTTTCTCATTTTAGCTACGTGAAAATTGGTAACAAATCTATTCCAACCATAACTTAATCAACTTGTATTGTATATTATGTAATCTTGAGATACCATAGACACGTATACAATGTTTCGACCTATCATGTCGACACATCTATATATATTTCGGAACAACCATAGACACTCTATATGTGAATGTTGGAGTTAGCTATACAGGGTTGAGGTTGATTCCAAAATATATATAGTTTGAGTTGTGATCAATACTGAGATACGTATACACTGGGTCGTGGATTGATTCAAGATAATATTTATCGATTTATTTCTGTACATCTAACTGTGGACAACTAGTTATAGGTTACTAACGAGGACAGCTGACTTAATAAACTTAAAACATCAAAATATATTAAAAGTGTTGTAAATATATTTTGAACATACTTTAATATATATGTATATATTGTTATAGGTTCGTGAATCAACAGTGGCCAAGTCTTACTTCCCGACGAAGTAAAAATCTGTGAAAGTGAGTTATAGTCCCACTTTTAAACTCTAATATTTTTGGGATGAGAATACATGCAGGTTTTATAAATGATTTACAAAATAGACACAAGTACGTGAAACTACATTCTATGGTTGAATTATCGAAATCGAATATGCCCCTTTTTATTAAGTCTGGTAATCTAAGAATTAGGGAACAGACACCCTAATTGACGCGAATCCTAAAGATAGATCTATTGGGCCTAACAAACCCCATCCAAAGTACCGGATGCTTTAGTACTTCGAAATTTATATCATATCCGAAGGGTGTCCCGGAATGATGGGGATATTCTTATATATGCATCTTGTTATTGTCGGTTACCAGGTGTTCATCATATGAATGATTTTTATCTCTATGTATGGGATGTGTATTGAAATATGAAATCTTGTGGTCTATTGTTACGATTTGATATATATAGGTTAAACCTATAACTCACCAACATTTTTGTTGACGTTTTAAGCATGTTTATTCTCAGGTGATTATTAAAAGCTTCCGCTGTCGCATACTTAAATAAGGACAAGATTTGGAGTCCATGCTTGTATGTTATTGTGTAAAAACTGCATTCAAGAAACTTATTTTGTTGTAACATATTTGTATTGTAAACCATTATGTAATGGTCGTGTGTAAACAGGATATTTTAGATTATCATTATTTGATAATCTACGTAAAGCTTTTTAAACCTTTATTGATGAAATAAAGGTTATGGTTTGTTTAAAAATGAATGCAGTCTTTGAAAAACGTCTCATATAGAGGTCAAAACCTCGCAACGAAATCAATTAATATGGAACGTTTTTAATCAATAAGAACGGGACATTTCAGTTGGTATCCGAGCGTTGGTCTTAGAGAACCAGAAAATTTGCATTAGTGTGTCTTATCGAGTTTGTTAGGATGCATTAGTGAGTCTGGACTTCGACCGTGTTTTCTTTAAAAATGATTGCTTAACATTTTTGTTGGAAACTATATATTTTTAACATATGAATATTATGTGATATATTAATCTCTTAACGTGTTTGATATTATGTGATAGATGTCTACCTCTAGAACAAGTCCCATTGACTCACCTAATAATAATGAAGAGTCAAATGTAAATTGGAATGATTTGTGGACTGATTCACAAGTTTCCGAAGAGGAACCGGAAGAAGAGTCGGAACCGGAAGAAGAATCGGAACCGGAAGAAGAATCGGAACCGGATGAAGAAATAGAACCGGTGGGGGAAATAATAAAACGGTTAAGTAAAATAAAATCCTCAACCAACCGACCAAAGTTAATTATGGTCAATGGTGTTTCCGCCAAGGAAGCAAAATATTGGGAGGATTACCAATTCTCCGATGAATCGGATTCCGACGAGAATTCCGATGATGTTATAGAAATTACCCCAACTGAATTTAAAAAGGCAAAAGAAAATAATAATGGAAAGGGCATAAAAATAGAGAAATCTAATTCCAACCCCGATGAACTTTATATGTATCGTCAACCCCCGAAGTCCTTAAGTTGTAACAATGACCCGGGAACCTCTAAACCACCAGGTTTTTCTAAACCAATGTGGACAACGACGGCTCGTATTAGGGGAACATCATATATCCCTAGAAACTTGGCAAAACGAACCAAAACCGAAGAAGAAGAAACGAGCGAGTCGGAATAAGATAGTTGTATTCGTGTGGTGTAATATATGTAATATAGTGTTCTTATGCTTTATGATATATGTAAAAATTGCTTGTATTAATAAGTATTTTTTTATGAAACTAACTCTTGTCTATTTTACAGTTTAAAAACACAAAATGGATAGACAACCCAATATTTTAAGAGACCTACCCGGAGACATGATTGATGAAATCTTGTCTAGAGTCGGCCAGAATTCTTCGGCACAACTATTTAAGGCGAGATCAGTTTGTAAGACATTCGAAGAACGTTCCAAGAATGTCTTGGTTTATAAGAGACTTTCGTTTGAAAGATGGGGGATATCACATTGGGAAACCCATAAGTTACGATGTGTTTACTTTGACGCATATATTGCGGGGAACCCAAATGCTATTTTACGCAACGGGTTAAGAAATTATTTTGACTCAATATATCCGAATATTGGACTTCGTGATTTAGAAAAAGCGGCTAACATGCAACATAAAGAAGCATGTTATGCTTACGGATTAGTAATGTTCGCTTCTCACCAAAGTGAGAACAAGAACATCGGGCTACAACTATTAAACAAAACGTTTCCACAAGTGACGGAGTCGGTAATTGGGGTAAGAAATGAGGTTTTTAGATTATTACGGGACTGTTGGACATTAGGTAACCCTCGTCCCTTTGATGACGTTACAACACGCTGTCTTATCAACGACCATAACGGTTATGTTGCACAAGACCAAGGATGGGAAGTAGTCCTAGTAAAACCAGAATGCATGACTTGTTTCTGGACGTATGAATTACGTGTCTTTATTGCCTTTGCTGAACGACTTGTGTACTAGCTAGAATTGTCTTCACAACTATCTTGTATCAAAGTTATTGTGTGCTATATTTCATGCTTTATGTAAAATAAGCGGTATTGTAAGTTTGTAAAATATTGTATAAAAGTTTGAACGCGAAATATTATTACAATCAGTTTTTCATATAGAATTGTAGTAGTTGAATTGTATATTAGCTACTAAGTATGAACTTAACGGGTAGGTACTACCCGAATTTAAACTTATAAAACGCTAATATGAAGAAAAAGCTTTTATAAATGAGTTCATATTATGCTACGAAATACTATTAACTACTCTTAATATTCTGTATGATTAACTTGTTCCATTTAACTATTTTGAAGGAAATGGCACCGACTACTCGACACACAGTGAATATGAATGAAGAGGAATTCCGTACTTTTCTAGCTTCAAACATAGCTGCAGTACAGGCTGCGCTACATACCAACAATAACCTTGGATCTAGCAGTACAGGAAATCGTGTAGGATGCACCTACAAAGAATTCACTGCTTGCAAACCTTTGGAATTTGATGGAACCGAAGGACCGATTGGATTGAAACGGTGGACCGAGAAGGTCGAATCGGTGTTTGCCATAAGTAAGTGTACTGAAGAGGACAAAGTGAAGTACGCTACGCATACCTTCACAGGTTCTGCGTTAACATGGTGGAATACCTATCTAGAGCAAGTGGGGCAAGATGATGCGTACGCACTACCGTGGTCAGCATTCAAGCACTTGATGAACGAGAAGTACCGTCCCAGAACCGAGGTCAATAAGCTCAAGACAGAACTTAGAGGGTTACGAACCCAAGGATTTGATATTACCACGTACGAAAGACGATTCACAGAATTGTGCCTATTGTGTCCGGGAGCATTCGAAGATGAGGAAGAGAAGATCGACGCGTTTGTGAAAGGATTACCGGAAAGAATCCAAGAAGATATAAGTTCACACGAGCCCGCCTCCATACAACAGGCATGTAGAATGGCTCACAAACTAGTGAACCAGATTGAAGAAAGAATTAAAGAACAGACAGCTGAAGAGGCCAATGTGAAGCAAGTCAAAAGAAAGTGGGAGGAAAACGGTGATAAGAATCACCAATACAACAACAACAGCAATTACAACAATAATCGCAACAATTATCCCAACAATCGCAACATCAATCGCAACTACAACAAACGGCCCAACAACAACAACAACAACAACAGCAACTACAACAATCATCCCAACAACAATAATAACCGCAACAACAACAACAATCAGAAGCAGCTATGCCAAAGGTGTGAAAAGAATCACTCGGGGTTCTGCACCAAATTTTGCAACAAGTGTAAAAGAAATGGTCATAGCGCGGCGAAGTGTGAGGTCTACGGACCAGGGGTTAATAGAACGAAAGGAACAAATGGTGTCGAAATGAGTAATGGCGGAGCAAGTAGTGTCGGAGCAAGTTATGCCAATGTAGTTTGTTATAAATGTGGAAAACCAGGCCACATTATTAGAAATTGCCCGAACCAGGAGAACACGAATGGACAAGGCCGTGGAAGAGTTTTCAATATTAATGCGGTAGAGGCACAGGAAGACCCGGAGCTTGTTACGGGTACGTTTCTTATTGACAATAAATCTGCTTACGTTTTATTTGATTCGGGTGCGGATAGAAGCTATATGAGTAGAGATTTTTGTGCTAAATTAAGTTGTCCATTGACGCCTTTGGATAGTAAATTTTTACTCGAATTAGCAAATGGTAAATTAATTTCAGCAGATAATATATGTCGGAATCGAGAAATTAAACTGGTTAGCGAAACATTTAAGATTGATTTGATACCAGTAGAGTTAGGGAGTTTTGATGTGATAATCGGTATGGACTGGTTGAAAGAAGTGAAAGCGGAGATCGTTTGTTACAAAAATGCAATTCGCATTATACGAGAAAAAGGAAAACCCTTAATGGTGTACGGAGAAAAGGGCAACACGAAGCTACATCTTATTAGTAATTTGAAGGCACAAAAACTAATAAGAAAAGGTTGCTATGCTGTTCTAGCACACGTCGAGAAAGTACAAACTGAAGAAAAGAGCATCAATGATGTTCCCATTGCAAAAGAATTTCCCGATGTATTTCCGAAAGAATTACCGGGATTACCCCCACATCGATCCGTTGAATTTCAAATAGATCTTGTACCAGGAGCTGCACCAATAGCTCGTGCTCCTTACAGACTCGCACCCAGCGAGATGAAAGAACTGCAAAGCCAATTACAAGAACTTTTAGAGCGTGGTTTCATTCGACCAAGCACATCACCGTGGGGAGCTCCTGTTTTGTTTGTCAAGAAGAAAGATGGTACATTCAGGTTGTGTATCGACTACCGAGAGTTGAACAAACTTACCATCAAGAACCGCTACCCACTACCGAGAATCGACGACTTATTTGATCAACTACAAGGCTCGTCTGTTTATTCAAAGATTGACTTACGTTCCGGGTATCATCAAATGCGGGTGAAAGAAGATGATATTCCAAAGACTGCTTTCAGAACACGTTACGGTCATTACGAGTTTATGGTCATGCCGTTTGGTTTAACTAATGCACCAGCTGTGTTCATGGACCTTATGAACCGAGTGTGTGGACCATACCTTGACAAGTTTGTCATTGTTTTCATTGATGACATACTTATTTACTCAAAGAATGACCAAGAACACGGTGAACATTTGAGAAAGGTGTTAGAAGTATTGAGGAAGGAAGAATTGTACGCTAAGTTTTCAAAGTGTGCATTTTGGTTGGAAGAAGTTCAATTCCTCGGTCACATAGTGAACAAAGAAGGTATTAAGGTGGATCCGGCAAAGATAGAAACTGTTGAAAAGTGGGAAACCCCGAAAACTCCGAAACACATACGCCAGTTTTTAGGACTAGCTGGTTACTACAGAAGGTTCATCCAAGACTTTTCCAGAATAGCAAAACCCTTGACTGCATTAACGCATAAAGGGAAGAAATTTGAATGGAATGATGAACAAGAGAAAGCGTTTCAGTTATTGAAGAAAAAGCTAACTACGGCACCTATATTGTCATTGCCTGAAGGGAATGATGATTTTGTGATTTATTGTGATGCATCAAAGCAAGGTCTCGGTTGTGTATTAATGCAACGAACGAAGGTGATTGCTTATGCGTCTAGACAATTGAAGATTCACGAACAAAATTATACGACGCATGATTTGGAATTAGGCGCGGTTGTTTTTGCATTAAAGACTTGGAGGCACTACTTATATGGGGTCAAAAGTATTATATATACCGACCACAAAAGTCTTCAACACATATTTAATCAGAAACAACTGAATATGAGGCAGCGTAGGTGGATTGAATTATTGAATGATTACGACTTTGAGATTCGTTACCACCCGGGGAAGGCAAATGTGGTAGCCGATGCCTTGAGCAGGAAGGACAGAGAACCCATTCGAGTAAAATCTATGAATATAATGATTCATAATAACATTACTACTCAAATAAAGGAGGCGCAACAAGGAGTTTTAAAAGAGGGAAATTTAAAGGATGAAATACCCAAAGGATCGGAGAAGCATCTTAATATTCGGGAAGACGGAACCCGGTATAGGGCTGAAAGGATTTGGGTACCAAAAGTTGGAGATATGAGAGAAATGGTACTTAGAGAAGCTCATAAAACCAGATACTCAATACATCCTGGAACGGGGAAGATGTACAAGGATCTCAAGAAACATTTTTGGTGGCCGGGTATGAAAGCCGATGTTGCTAAATACGTAGGAGAATGTTTGACGTGTTCTAAGGTCAAAGCTGAGCATCAGAAACCATCAGGTCTACTTCAACAACCCGAAATCCCGGAATGGAAATGGGAAAACATTACCATGGATTTCATCACTAAATTGCCAAGGACTGCAAGTGGTTTTGATACTATTTGGGTAATAGTTGATCGTCTCACCAAATCAGCACACTTCCTACCAATAAGAGAAGATGACAAGATGGAGAAGTTAGCACGACTGTATTTGAAGGAAGTCGTCTCCAGACATGGAATACCAATCTCTATTATCTCTGATAGGGATGGCAGATTTATTTCAAGATTCTGGCAGACATTACAGCAAGCATTAGGAACTCGTCTAGACATGAGTACTGCCTATCATCCACAAACTGATGGGCAGAGCGAAAGGACGATACAAACGCTTGAAGACATGCTACGAGCATGTGTTATTGATTTCGGAAACAGTTGGGATCGACATCTACCGTTAGCAGAATTTTCCTACAACAACAGCTACCATTCAAGCATTGAGATGGCGCCGTTTGAAGCACTTTATGGTAGAAAGTGCAGGTCTCCGATTTGTTGGAGTGAGGTGGGGGATAGACAGATTACGGGTCCGGAGATTATACAAGAAACTACCGAGAAGATCATCCAAATTCAACAACGGTTGAAAACCGCCCAAAGTCGACAAAAGAGCTACGCTGACATTAAAAGAAAAGATATAGAATTTGAAATTGGAGAGATGGTCATGCTTAAAGTTGCACCTTGGAAAGGCGTTGTTCGATTTGGTAAACGAGGGAAATTAAATCCAAGGTATATTGGACCATTCAAGATTATTGATCGTGTCGGACCAGTAGCTTACCGACTAGAGTTACCTCAACAACTCGCGGCTGTACATAACACTTTCCACGTCTCGAATTTAAAGAAATGTTTTGCTAAAGAAGATCTCACTATTCCGTTAGATGAAATCCAAATCAACGAAAAACTTCAATTCATCGAAGAACCCGTCGAAATAATGGATCGTGAGGTTAAAAGACTTAAGCAAAACAAGATACCAATTGTTAAGGTTCGATGGAATGCTCGTAGAGGACCCGAGTTCACCTGGGAGCGTGAAGATCAGATGAAGAAGAAATACCCGCATCTATTTCCAGAAGATTCGTCAACACCTTCAACAGCTTAAAATTTCGGGACGAAATTTATTTAACGGGTAGGTACTGTAGTGACCCGAACTTTTCCATGTTTATATATATTAATTGAGATTGATATTTACATGATTAAATGTTTCCAACATGTTAAGCAATCAAACTTGTTAAGACTTGATTAATTGAAATATGTTTCATATAGACAATTGACCACCCAAGTTGATCGGTGATTCACGAACGTTAAAACTTGTAAAAACTATATGATGACATATATATGGATATATATATATATATATAGTTAACATGATACTATGATAAGAAAACATATCATAAAGTATATTAACAATGAACTACATATGTAAAAACAAGACTACTAACTTAATGATTTTTAAACGAGACATATATGTAACGATTATCGTTGTAAAGACATTTAATGTATATATATCATATTAAGAGATATTCATACATGATAATATCATGATAATATAATAATTTAAAATCTCATTTGATATTATAAACATTGGGTTAACAACATTTAACAAGATCGTTAACCTAAAGGTTTCAAAACAACACTTACATGTAACGACTAACGATGACTTAACGACTCAGTTAAAATGTATATACATGTAGTGTTTTAATATGTATTTATACACTTTTGAAAGACTTCAATACACTTATCAAAATACTTCTACTTAACAAAAATGCTTACAATTACATCCTCGTTCAGTTTCATCAACAATTCTACTCGTATGCACCCGTATTCGTACTCGTACAATACACAGCTTTTAGATGTATGTACTATTGGTATATACACTCCAATGATCAGCTCTTAGCAGCCCATGTGAGTCACCTAACACATGTGGGAACCATCATTTGGAAACTAGCATGAAATATCTCATAAAATTACAAAAATATGAGTAATCATTCATGACTTATTTACATGAAAACAAAATTACATATCCTTTATATCTAATCCATACACCAACGACCAAAAACACCTACAAACACTTTCATTCTTCAATTTTCTTCATCTAATTGATCTCTCTCAAGTTCTATCTTCAAGTTCTAAGTGTTCTTCATAAATTCCAAAAGTTCTAGTTTCATAAAATCAAGAATACTTTCAAGTTTGCTAGCTCACTTCCAATCTTGTAAGGTGATCATCCAACCTCAAGAAATCTTTGTTTCTTACAGTAGGTTATCATTCTAATACAAGGTAATAATCATATTCAAACTTTGGTTCAATTTCTATAACTATAACAATCTTATTTCAAGTGATGATCTTACTTGAACTTGTTTTCGTGTCATGATTCTGCTTCAAGAACTTCGAGCCATCCAAGGATCCATTGAAGCTAGATCCATTTTTCTCTTTTCCAGTAGGTTTATCCAAGGAAATTAAGGTAGTAATGATGTTCATAACATCATTCGATTCATACATATAAAGCTATCTTATTCGAAGGTTTAAACTTGTAATCACTAGAACATAGTTTAGTTAATTCTAAACTTGTTCGCAAACAAAAGTTAATCCTTCTAACTTGACTTTTAAAATCAACTAAACACATGTTCTATATCTATATGATATGCTAACTTAATGATTTAAAACCTGGAAACACGAAAAACACCGTAAAACCGGATTTACGCCGTCGTAGTAACACCGCGGGCTGTTTTGGGTTAGTTAATTAAAAACTATGATAAACTTTGATTTAAAAGTTGTTATTCTGAGAAAATGATTTTTATTATGAACATGAAACTATATCCAAAAATTATGGTTAAACTCAAAGTGGAAGTATGTTTTCTAAAATGGTCATCTAGACGTCGTTCTTTCGACTGAAATGACTACCTTTACAAAAATGACTTGTAACTTATTTTTCCGACTATAAACCTATACTTTTTCTGTTTAGATTCATAAAATAGAGTTCAATATGAAATCATAGCAATTTGATTCACTCAAAACGGATTTAAAATGAAGAAGTTATGGGTAAAACAAGATTGGATAATTTTTCTCATTTTAGCTACGTGAAAATTGGTAACAAATCTATTCCAACCATAACTTAATCAACTTGTATTGTATATTATGTAATCTTGAGATACCATAGACACGTATACAATGTTTCGACCTATCATGTCGACACATCTATATATATTTCGGAACAACCATAGACACTCTATATGTGAATGTTGGAGTTAGCTATACAGGGTTGAGGTTGATTCCAAAATATATATAGTTTGAGTTGTGATCAATACTGAGATACGTATACACTGGGTCGTGGATTGATTCAAGATAATATTTATCGATTTATTTCTGTACATCTAACTGTGGACAACTAGTTATAGGTTACTAACGAGGACAGCTGACTTAATAAACTTAAAACATCAAAATATATTAAAAGTGTTGTAAATATATTTTGAACATACTTTAATATATATGTATATATTGTTATAGGTTCGTGAATCAACAGTGGCCAAGTCTTACTTCCCGACGAAGTAAAAATCTGTGAAAGTGAGTTATAGTCCCACTTTTAAACTCTAATATTTTTGGGATGAGAATACATGCAGGTTTTATAAATGATTTACAAAATAGACACAAGTACGTGAAACTACATTCTATGGTTGAATTATCGAAATCGAATATGCCCCTTTTTATTAAGTCTGGTAATCTAAGAATTAGGGAACAGACACCCTAATTGACGCGAATCCTAAAGATAGATCTATTGGGCCTAACAAACCCCATCCAAAGTACCGGATGCTTTAGTACTTCGAAATTTATATCATATCCGAAGGGTGTCCCGGAATGATGGGGATATTCTTATATATGCATCTTGTTATTGTCGGTTACCAGGTGTTCATCATATGAATGATTTTTATCTCTATGTATGGGATGTGTATTGAAATATGAAATCTTGTGGTCTATTGTTACGATTTGATATATATAGGTTAAACCTATAACTCACCAACATTTTTGTTGACGTTTTAAGCATGTTTATTCTCAGGTGATTATTAAAAGCTTCCGCTGTCGCATACTTAAATAAGGACAAGATTTGGAGTCCATGCTTGTATGTTATTGTGTAAAAACTGCATTCAAGAAACTTATTTTGTTGTAACATATTTGTATTGTAAACCATTATGTAATGGTCGTGTGTAAACAGGATATTTTAGATTATCATTATTTGATAATCTACGTAAAGCTTTTTAAACCTTTATTGATGAAATAAAGGTTATGGTTTGTTTAAAAATGAATGCAGTCTTTGAAAAACGTCTCATATAGAGGTCAAAACCTCGCAACGAAATCAATTAATATGGAACGTTTTTAATCAATAAGAACGGGACATTTCAAGTACAATATAATGGAAGACATCCACAGGTTGAAAGAAATCAACAGCCAGGTAATGTGGGAGGGGGAAATGAAATGACAGAAATGCAAAGGTTTATAGCTTCACAAGAGTATGAAAATGCTAGACATCGAGCATTTGAAGATTGACAAGTTCATCAAAACCACATCATAGCTCATTGCCAACATATAGGTAGAAACTATATTCCTACTCTAAAGCCCGTATTTCCTCCCTGGTCTATAGAGATCCAACCACCGTATCCTACTTATAACCCAGCTGAAGCATTCTATAACACATACGGTTATGCATGAAACCCCTACTGGTATCAGTATCAACCCTAGTTTATTTAGTTTTATTTATTTTTGTAATGTTACTACATTTAACACTTATGTTGATATTGTAATAGTTTTTATAATTTTCTAACTTTTATTATTAGATTTTAATAATTTTTGAATGTGGGGTAATATACCAAACTTCAAAAATATGTATATATATTTGCAGTTTATCTTATGTACACAACAGGGTAAAACAACGCATTTTCAAAGACTGGCATTAAGTTCAGCAAAAGCAACTAATTTTGACGACAAGATGCAAAATATATGTGAAATAACAACAAGATGGAATGAACAAATGATATGCACCATTTATCATTCAGCAAACAAAGAACAATATGTTTGGAAACTTTGGTAAAATTTAATCATTTTTCTACGCTAATCACCCTCAATAATTTAAATTGTTACTGATTTCTTGCAAATGAGGGCATTGCAAGATCTTAAGTGTGGGAAGGGGTTAAATTCTTTCGGATTTTAAAATTTTTAATTTAAACACTTGGTTACCATTAAAAATACTAGTAACGCAGTAGTTGTATTAGAATCTAGTGCTCTCTGATAATAAAGAACAGCCCTAGTCTTATATACTGACTACCCAATTCTAGTAAAAATTTTCAAAATTTTCAATTAAATGAACTCAAAATCATGTTTATACATATTTATGAACGATGAAAACTAGGTGTTAACACCGAAATTATTGTTACCTTGGAAAGGACATAAATTGAGAAACAACTCAAAATGTTAGAATTCATTTAAGAATGGAATAGAGGAAAATAAAAAGGCAAAGAAAGGAAAATAAAAGCCAAGTGTGGAAAATATTTACCAAGTTATTCAAATTATATATCACATATTTTTGTACAAATAACTGAAAATACTTTTGCTTTGGACTAAACTAAAAAGTTTTACCCAATTTACTGTAATATATTTGAAAGAAAAGATGGATCTACACGATGAATCAATTCCATCATTAAAAGGAAGTAAAGTCTTCCGAAAAAGAAACGCGCTTCTTGATTTAGGTCATGAAGTTGTCGTCCAGACCAGCTGTAGGTTGACGAAAAACCTAAAAAAGTCATCTCTAAAATCAGCAGAAAATCCACGGACCTCAGCATCAAACAGGGTCGCCAAGTGGTCAGACTTATCCTAACCATGAGAGGATCTGTCTTGTAAAATGGGGAGGACACCATGCAAATTAGCTGGATAAGACTAATGAATCAGATCTCCAGAAAGGATAATCTCGTTAAAGATTAAAAATCAGCTTTTAAGACTGATATTACTCAATCCTAGAGATTGACCTTAAAGATTGAGAATTACAAACTCATGGAATTCAATGATATCTAAACTCGAGCTTGAACGAGAAAATATTTTGATCAAAATTACAAAACGATTTGTTTTCTAAAAACCCATTTTCAATGCGTTCATTACTATTGAACGTAAAATCCTAGGAATTCACCTGGAATTCATTAGGTCACCTGAACCAAATCGGGTGTCAACTGTAAGAACGGTGGTTGCATAGCATGGTCAAAGACAGGACCTTGTGCCAGACCAAAAAATTATAAGGGTGAGCTTTACTATTGCTCCTACCATGGATAGTAATTGCATCCGATACGTTATAGACCATAATTAAAAGCATGTCAGGGGACATTGCCTTAACAGTTGCTTGTTCAACGCTTTCCTTTACAACCGGACGGTAGTTTACCGAAAGGTAATATACGGAGCAAGTATACTGGACGTGTTGCTTTCCCAATACAAGGTTAACAAGTGGGTGACACAAAACCGCAAGTTTTGAGCTAAAATTTTCAAATCCGAAACTCACTAAACCCACAAAAATAATTTGCAAACACCGGTGAAGGGTTATTCCGGAAAACTTATCTAGGGTAAAAGCTAGATTTAATTTTCAAAAGATCAAATGTTTTCATAAAGATCCAATTTCCTTAATGGATCTAAATTTTTATAGTCATGTGGGACTGTAAACCACATCGTTACTACCATTGTTTATATCGCCGTAAAGAAATCACTGATGTACAAAGTGTGAAGAATAAAGAAGTGATTCTAGTATTTCAAGACTATATTGCTTGAGGACAAGCAACGCTCAAATGTGGGAATATTTGATAATGCTAAAAACGAACATATATTTCATAGCATTATCCCTCAAGAAAGACAAGCTTTTAGTTGCAATTGTTCTATTTACAAGTGATATTCGTTTAAATACTAAAAGGTGAAGACAAAAGACAGATTCGACGAATTGAAGACGCAAACGACCAAAAAGCTCAAAAGTACAAAATACAATCAAAGAGGTTCCAATTATTAATAAGAAACGTCTCAAAATTACAAGAGTACAAGATTCAAAACGCAAAGTACAAGATATTAAATTGTACGCAAGGACGTTCGAAAATCCGGAACCGTGACCAGAGTCAACTCTCAACGCTCGACGCAAGGGACTAAAAATTACAAGTTAACTATGTATATAAATATAATATAATATATAATTAATTATATAAATTATATATATTATATTTATATTAAAACCGTCGGCAGACTAGGATCCAAACTTGTGTGAGCTGGTTTTACGAACTCCGCGAGTTGCGGAGTTTGTAGTGCAAAAGTGCCGTGAGTTGCGGAGCAGCCAAATTCGAAAATGCCTATAAAAGGCAACGCATTCTGAACGTTTTAAAAATCAGATATCAATCTCTCTATCTAAACGTATTATATATTTATATTTTAATTTTAATTTTAATTTTAATTTCTAATAATAAGGGTATGTTAGCGAATGTTGTAAGGGTGTAAGTCGAAATTCTGTCCGTATAACGCTACGTTATTTTTAATCATTGTAAGTTATGTTCAACCTTTTTAATTTAATGTCTCGTAGCTAAGTTATTATTATGCTTATTTAATACCGAAGTAATCATGATGTTGGGCTAAAAATATTAAAATTGGGTAATTGGGCTTTGTACCATAATTGGGGTTTGGATAAAAGAACGACACTTGTAGAAATTAGACTATGGGATATTAATGGATTTTATATTAACTAAACAATACCTTGTTAATTTAATATACAACCTTATAATTTGACGTATTTATATATAACCACATACGCTTGACTGGGTACGGTGGACGGGATATCTATAAATACCAATAATTATTCATTTTACCGGACACGGAACTGGATTAATAGTTAATAGACTTGTTGAAACAGGGGTGAATTACATTTAAGGGTAATTGGTGTAATTGTTAACAAAGTATTAAAACCTTGTTACAATTCGAATCCCCAATTAGTTGGAATATTTGACTTCGGGAATAAGAATAATTTGACGAAGGCTTTCACTCTTTATATTTATGACTGATGGACTATTATGGACAAATCCGTATGGACATATTAAATAATCCAGGACAAAGAACAATTAACCCATGGGAATAAACTAAAATCAACACGTCAAACATCATGATTACGGAAGTTTAAATAAGCATAATTCCTTTATTTTCATATTTAATTGCACTTCTAATTATTGCACTTTTATTTATTATTATTGTATTTAATTGCACTTTTATTTATTGTCTTTGTATTTAATTGCACTTTTAATTTTCGTACTCTTTAATTATCGTAATTTTATTTTATCGCACTTTTATTTATCGCAATTTCATTATCGTTATTTACTTTACGCTTTAAATTAAGTCTTTTATTTATTTAATATTTTACATTAGGTTTTAACTGCGACTAAAGTTTTAAAATCGACAAACCGGTCATTAAACGGTAAAACCCCCCTTTATAATAATAATATTACTTATATATATATATATATATATATATATATATATATATATATATATATATATATATATATATATATATATATATATATATATATATATATATATATATATATATATTTTTTTTATAAATTAAAACTAATATAGCGTTAAGCTTTGTTTAAAGAATTCCCTGTGGAACGAACCGGACTTACTAAAAACTACACTACTTTACGATTAGGTACACTGCCTATAAGTGTTGTAGCAAGGTTTAGTTATATCCGTTCTATAAATAAATAAATATCTTGTGTAAAATTGTATCATATTTAATAGTTTTTCCTAGTAAAATATAAGCTATTTCATATACACCTCTGCGCACATCAGTAATACGAGTATGATGACATGCTATTTGAGTTACAAGTTTGTATGCGTGATTGTGTAAGTGGTTGCAAGTAAGTAGGTTATATATGTATATGTATAACTATTGCACTCACTAAGCTTTAAGCTTACGCCCCTCGTTGTTAATTTTTTTACAGGGTTTGAGATTGTGGAGCTAGCTAGTTGTTAGACTAGACGAGTAGGAGCACTTGGCTCGATGGGGTAGCTTTTGGATGATTTGGATGCGAATTGGGGATTTGGTAGTCCCCGGAATTATGCTCTTGGTATTGGGTTTGGTTATTGAGTTTTAACCCGTGTTTGTGTAATTGTATTATTATTACAAATGCTTTTGTAAGGTGTCATTTGGATACCAAGGGTCGTTGTAAGTTGTTAAACGAAATGTCACGATGTTATGTTTTTGATTAAAACAGAGTTGGAAATATTGTGTATTAATGAGACCTAACTTAAAGAAAAAAAAATTGTACTCCGTTTTTGGTTAAACGGATTGGGTTTGTTTCAAGTGGTATCAGAGCATAGTCCAAGGAAATTAGGTGACCTTGGAATAGGTGCCTAGTCTTAGACTTATTGACGGTTAGGCGTTAATTGCGGGACTTGTAGGAATACGGGTCGGTTTGAGATTTGTTAGTGCCTTAAAGTAGGTGACTAACTAGGACTTGTGATTGTGCAAAGCGTGATTATGTGGGGCCTTATTTCGTGTGTAAATTAGTGCCTTATATTGCTAGTGCCTAATGTAAGTAGGCGAACTTGGACGTTGTTTTAGTGATAGTCACCTAGGTTGTAGGTTGACTTGTTGTTGCGGTGTACTTGTGTATATTTATTATTATATTATATATAGGTGTATATATACAGGTATCTATTGGTGTGGTGTCCTAGAGACGAATCTATTGGAGAGATTCGAATATTTGGCAGTTTGAGTGATCAAGTTCACGGTAAGGACTTTGGTCATTTGGGTACTAGGAATTATCGCGTCTTATTTTGTGTGAATGTTGCGTGAGTCCTGGTAAAGTACTTTGTGTGACCATGTGAAAATGGTAAGGTACGCATTTGTAATAGTGACCGATCACCATTATTACGAACGTGTATTTTGACACCAAGCATGACATGACGAGTACCGAGCGGAGGAAACGTGGCATGGTTGGGGTAGAATTGGGACGAGTTAGGAATCTTTTATTGGTTCCTAGGATATAGTGGTCTTGAGTGATGTACTTGTTGTCACATCGGGTTCTCTGAGAGTCAGGAAGTATTACGGTGGATTCGGTTAGTTAATTGAGTGAGCCAACTCATGAGTTTGGTGTGTGCTTAGTCACCCTAAGTAGTGAATGCACTGTTGAGATTGTTATTGGTTTTAGTTACCCATCGTAACTAGGATGACCAATTTATTGTATGTGTGTGTGTGCGTCGAGGACTTAAATTCCGTAATGGAATGCGACAAGTCTAATGATTGTAGTTTTGAGTTACACTCGGTAGAGTGTGTGGTTAGAGAATCGTGTTGGGATTCTTGTTGTGAGTCGCCTTGGAATTAGCGAATCGAGGAGTCTTTGGGTTGTTAAACTCATGGAAGTGGGACCCGTATGACGGTGATTGCGTAGTGTGTTAGTGTGTTGTGGATTATAGGGTAACATTCCTAATGGAATATCCCAGGTAGTTGTGGTTGTGCTGATTTGGAAGGGTGTAAGACTTGGTGTTCCAAGCACCCCTAAGCGTTAGATGAAAGGTTTCATGAGGCTATATCGTTTGGCCTTGTGGAAATTACGGGTAGTGTATGATCGGTAGAAACTTTCGATAAGATGATAAATCGTGAGGTTTTTAGGGTGAGTATGACTTCAGGTCATTATTGTGGAGAGATGGGCGATATTGGGTGTATGGAACCTAAAGATCGATTTTCTAAAATTCGGTTGATTGTGGTGGGAGTCTGCATGATAATGCGTCAAGTGCCTTTTTATACCTGCTAGTGTAATGTTCAACTCCGGTAGTGGTGTGATCACTTTGTGCTTAGGGTTCATGTGAGATACCCTTGGAAGCAGCCGAGATTACAATAGTGATCGACGAGTGATAGTAATTCGACATTTGTGAAGGTCTAAGTCTAAGAGCATTACGGTAAACACTTCTTATGAAGTGAGGGATGAGCGAATCTTGTTGCTCTTAAGTGATAGACGGGTAAAGATGACCGGTGAACCGGTGGTGGACTTAATGGTCGGATAGGCCTAAGGTTATGATGAAGTGTTGATATTGTGGTCAACGAAATTATTGTATCGGATTGGTCACTCTTCTCCATGAGAGTGAGCAATTGCGGATAATGGTTCGTTGAGTGGAAGGTCGGCTGATCTCGACTGAGATGCACGACTGATTAAAAGCGGAGAGGCATATGCCTAGGCTTAGAGGCGTATGTATAACCTTGGTAGAATTCGCCTTGCGAACGACGAAGGGCTGTTAATTGTGATTTGTGGTATGGAGGTGCGATGTCGTCGCGTGTACGACGTCTCAAGTAATTTTTCATGTCGGTTCGGAGAGCCTAAAGTGAATTTGCAGTGATTCGGTGTTTATGATTAGTGATGAGAATGATCATGTGTGTTGTGAAATGGTAATTCCACGGGATGTTATCATCTTTGCGGTAAGAATATGGAGCTAAATCCTAAGTGGGGAGTTTTTACTGCCGCCCGAGGAAGCTCCTGTGGTACTAGATCAAGTGAAGTGTAAGACTTCTTATGTAAGGTGGTCGTGTAGTACCAAAGTGCGGTACGAGATCAAATGTGAATCTTGAGATCTCGGAATGAGCGGATGAAGTTGTCGTTGCGGGTGCTCTCGTAATGTAAATATGGGTTGCTATGAAACCCGGATGGTACTATTAAGTAAGTACATGTTAGTATTGTGGTGTTTGCTGTAATTTTCCCTGTCGGGAAATGTGATCGTGAGGATCTTCAGTGGATTATTCCACTTTGTGGATGATTGTGAGGCGGGGAGCGCCGGTTCTGATTGTCTCACATCGAGACACGCGGATGTTGTTGTTTGCAAGGGTGTGTACCCTAGTGATGTGACCCGTTAGTTTTATTTAAATGTCGAGGCCATCCTTAACGGATGGGTTAGGAATGAGGATTCACCCTGCATAGGTGAATATATTTGTGGGTAGTGTGGCAAATCGCGATTTGTTATGATGATAATTCGCTATTGACGGGATTCTAGTACACGAATAGTTTCCATGCTATTACTAGGAAGCCGTAGTGTATGATGTGTTGTAGGGTTTAAGGGAGAAACCCTGTGTCGAGTGTTGATGTTTTGCCTAGTTCATGGTGTATTATTATCATCCTGGATTAATCCAGAGACTGGTGGTCGTGTGCGGATCGATCGATGGGAAAGTTTGTGTTCCCTAGAGTGATTATTTTGGTGATACCGAAAATTTCTGCGTTGAAGGAATAATCCGGTTGCAGAGATGAGGGAGGTTGGTTCTTGAAATAGAGAACATACTTGATTGACCGGTTGAGTGGTGCATTATGTGCTGTTAAAGTACGGAGTTTTAATGAGGCAAGGATCCTTTTCGATTTGGATTAATGCAAGACTTAGTTCACGACGTAGTGAATTTAGTAGATCGCGTTGGGTGATATGGTTATGGATGTAGCTTGTTGCGAGTTGTAACCGAGAGAATTTGAAGGAATATAATGGTGTTTTCCGTATTTTAACGTTGAGTGTATGAGATACCGCTGGTTGCGGTAATGCACGCTAGTGATTATTAGCGTGCGGTGAAAATTTTGGATTACAGAAGATATTATAGATGACGAGCCTGGTTATGTTTCGTAGGATCGTAGGGCGTGGTCCCTGTTGTATGTAAGGGTTATTGGGATTTGTTATGGACATCGAGTTTAGAGGGTGTCGGAGGACCATAGGGTGTAGGTCCGGATTAGTTAAGTGACGAGGATCACGAGGATGTGATCGAATTTAAGTGGGGGAGAGTTGTAACATCCCATTTTTCATCATAACATGTCCAAGGTAAGTGATGAACTTTAGAAAGTTCATACTTGGTTGTATAATAGTATAAAGATGATGGTACGATGAGTGCATGAAGTGTACCAAGCGTGTGCGTGTTTCTTGTTCGAATGTCGAAGAAAACTGGACGTTGTTTGAGTTACAAGGCGTGTACGTACCTTTTCGACCCCAAATAAAGTTTGAGTTGATATTTCAAAGCCTTACCATTAGAAAGAAAATCTTATTACGTTTCCAACGATATTTGATTCATCGAAAACGGAGTTACAGTCAAAAAGTTATGGCCAAAACAAGTTTGCTGAAGTTCGGATGACACAGGCAAATACCGCGGCGCGATCAGAATGGCCATGGCGCGACAAATGTCTATTTTGAGGGTCAGAAAGCTTAAAAAAGTGATCTAAAATCACTCTTTGGGCCACGACGCGAAGGGTTTGCTCCGCGGCGCGACAATAGGCACGATCTGGTGCTGTTCAGCCTTTTAATGAGTTAAATGAAGGGCAAAGTTGGTATTTCACATGTGGACAGTTTTTTGCCATAAAACTGATTCCAAACTTATCCAAACCTCATTTTCTTCATTCTCTTTCCCTCCCACTCACACACCAAAACCCTAGAGAGAGAGTAAAGGGTTAGAGAGAGAAAGCTCGAATCGGGGAAGAAGAAGAGTGTTTTGGGTAGGGTCACAAGAGTTAAAGTTGTTCTCCCCATTCACGGCTACGTTGTGGTAGTGATGGTAAGTTCTAACTCTGAAATTCATCTTTATGATTTGATATTCAAGTTAGGGTTTTGAGCTTTTTTAGTTGTAAAACCCATTTAGATGATGAAGTGGGTTTATGGAAACTAGTTATTTTTGATACATGGTGGATTTTGGGTTGTTTGACATTTTGGCCATGATAAGGCTTTAGTTTTGGGTGTAATCGCTTAGTTTAGTGATTTTGAAAGTGTTCAAACCCTTTTGGGTGTATTTGAATTGACAAATTTTGAAATGGGTCAAAATTAGGGTTTATGTGTGAAATTGGGTAAGCTAAGTGTTTAACACTTGTGAATTGGGTTAATTCGTGTATTAGGGCCATTTTCACTTGTGTTAGTGATTATTGGCTAGTTTGGGCATTTTAACGACTTTGGTCAAAATGGGTAAATTGAGTTGGGACAAACTTGATGATGACTCTAGTTTTGGTCAAAGGGATGTTAAACACTTTTGCTAAGTGTTAAATGGCGTTTTTGATTGAATGTAAACGTGGGAAATGATTTCGGGTTAAAATTGGCATTTTAACCAAAAAGTCAAACTTGGTCAACCATGAAGCGGGTTTTTGGGTAATATACGAGATAGTATGCGTTTAAAGGCTAAAGTTGTTGTATTTTGGTATTTGGGGAACGCGGGAACTAGTCTCGTTAGTTTGGATCTTCGGGTGTCATTAAATGTATAAGAAGGTGAACTTTGCACTTAGGTGTCTAAATGGGCGGATTGTGGAGGTAGGTATAAACTCTTGGTTAAGGGTGTTGCGTCGAATTCTCTTGTAGAGAATGTATGTTGATTATGATATACCTATATGCGTATTATAGGTAAAGGTTTGCTTGGTGGCGTTTGGAGGCGATTTACATACATGATTTGTGCGGGCGTTTTGAGGTGAGTGGAGTAATTATACGTATGTGTATATGGCGTATTTATTTGTGAATGTTATGGTATGAACCATCGAGCCGGTAGTGCCATAACATGTATGTGACGAGTGTCAAAGTGTGAACCATTGAGCCGGTAGCACTATAAAATGAGGCGTGATCCATCGAGCCGGTAGCGCCGAAGTGTGAACCAAAGAGCCGGTAGCACTATAAAATTATGATATGAACCATCGAGCCGGTAGTATCAAAGTGTGAACCATCGAGCCGGTAGCACTATAAAATTATGATGTGAACCATCGAGCCGGTAGCATCAAAGTGTGAACCACGAGCCGGTAGCACTATAAAACAAAGTGTGAACCATCGAACCGGTAGCACTATAAAAGAGTATGACTCAAATGCGTATGGTGTGAACCATCGAGCCGGTAGCACCATAGCGTTTATGGTTAACCATATGGGGGTTTGTTGATTGTTTAGCATATTATATATATATATATATATATATATATATATATATATATATATATATATATATATATATATATATATATATATATATATATATATATATATATATATATATATATATATATATATATATATATATATATATATATATATATTGTGATGAGTATATGCTAATGCGGTTTTTGTGATATTGTACAACTTGTTAGTAATACGAGTATGATGACATGCTATTTGAGTTACAAGTTTGTATGCGGTATTGTGTAAGTAGTTGCAAGTAAGTAGGTTATATATGTATATGTATAACTATTGCACTCACTAAGCTTTAAGCTTACCCCCCTCGTTGTTTATTTTTTTTACAGAGTTTGAGATTGTGAAGCTAGCTAGTTGTTAGACTAGACGAGTAGGAGCACTTGGCTCGATGGGGTAGCTTTTAGATGATTTGGATGCGAATTGGGGATTTGGTAGTCCCCGAGATTATGCTCTTGGTATTGGGTTGGGTTATTGAGTATTAACCCGTGTTTGTGTGATTGTATTATTATTACAAATGCTTTTGTAAGGTGTCATTTGGATACCAAGGGTCATTGTAAGTTGTTAAACGAAATGTCACGATGTTATGTTTTTGGTTAAAACAGAGTTGGAAATATTGTGTATTAATGGGACCTAACTTAAAGAAAAAAAAATTGTACTCCGTTTTTGGTTAAACGGATTGGGGTTGTTTCAAGATAATTCGGAATCAGATGGGGATGACGAATTCATACAAGACATTTTTGAAAACTCAGATGAAGATGATGAATTTGAAAGTGATGAAGAAGAGGTAGATGAAGAGATCATAATGGAAAACCCATTCAACGTTCTTAATCCTGACGGTAACTGGGGGGTTGCCGAAAGTCACCATCGCCAGGAGGACAGGGTAGCTGAAGATGAAGGGTCTGGTATTCGTAATCTTTTCCTAGAAAAGCATGACGTGGAGATTTCGGGTAACTCAACAGGCGCCGAAAAATTAAATAACCCTAATAATAATTACTCTATGTCCCAGGCTCTTCTGTATCATCTAAAAAATCGAGTAAATCCTCTCCACGTGATTTGGGCAGTTTTAAGGAAGGTGAATCAGGCGTAAACAGGCCTGAAGTTTCGGTTGGGCCCAATATCAACAATAGGGCTCCTAACAATGTTGGGCCAAACTCACAAGGTTTAAACAACGGGCCTGAAGTGAGAAATTGCATTATGGGACACAATGCAATTGGGCCTGATGATCCCGAGCCCAATGTAACCCAAAGTAAACTTAAGGAATCGGTAATTGGATGTTAGAATAAATCGAATAAGGGATTTCAACCACAACACCGAAAGGGTACACTCAACCACAGAGCTAGAAACATTGATTCGGAAAAAAGGGATTGCTGTTGGTCAAACATATGTCGATGGAAGACGTCTTCATGAATGATCAATCTCAAAGAAGCTGCAAGAAAACCGAGAGCTGAACAGCCTCTCAAATCTGTTTGTAGTTCGTGTTGCAGATCTACAAATGAAGAACCTCCTGTTATTGATGAAAGCTTACAGGGAGATCAAATTAAATCATACATTCCATGTTCTAGCGAGGCCAATTGTTCATCCTCACAATCTACGGGGGTCAGAGAATACGGGTGTAAACTTGGTCTTAAATGGAATCAAAAGCTTCCATCTCAGTAAGATACGTCTGCTTCCCCTACTTCGTTTTGATTTTAATTTCTATGAAGTAATTTCCTTAAATATTAGGGGGTTCGAGGCTCGAAAAGAGCTTGATAAATTGGGGTGGGTTAAAAAGCTTATCCTTAAAGAAAAACCGTCTTTTTTAGCTTTGCAAGAAACTAAGCTTAATGTGATAGATAGATCTTGGGTCAATAAACTATGGGTCTCGGATGATTATGAATTCCTTCAAATTGAAAAATTCGGGAAGTCGGGTGGTCAGTTATTGGTTTGGGACATTAATTTGTTTGAAGCAGAAAATGTGATTCGGTTTGATTTTGGATTGGGGTATCAGGGAAATGGAAACTCAGTGGTTGCAACTTTAATTTATTGAACGTTTACGGGCCACACAATGATTGTAATAAGCAAAAATTTTGGGATTCTATGTCTAATATTGTGTTACAGTCCAATGATGCTTGGATACTTTGTGGGGACTTTAATGAAGTCAGAAATGCTTCTGAAAGATTTAACTGTGAGTTTTTGGAATATAGGGCAAAAAGATTCAACGAGTTCATAGATGGGTGCAACTTGGTAGAAATCCCACTTGGAGGTAGGAACTTCACAAGGGTAAGTGACGATGGGATAAAATATAGTAAGCTGGACCGATTCCTGGTGACAGAAAGCTTTATTAGACTGTGGAAAGACTTGACAGCGGTAGTGTTAGATAGACACCTCTCAGATCATTGTGCAATTTTATTAAAAGATGAAGAGAGAAATTTTGGGCCAAAACCTTTCAAAGTTTTTGATGTGTGGCTCGAGAATGAAGAGGTTGATTCGGTTATCAGAGATGCGTGGAACTCCTCGGTACCCAACATTGCTAGGAAGGACTGTGTTTTCAGAAATAGGTTAAAAATGTCAAAGCAACCTTGAAAGGATGGAGCCATGGTGAATTTGATCAGTTGGATGGGGAGATTGAACAACTAAAAGCTACAGCTAATAATCTTGAACTAAAAGCCGAGTTATGTGTTTTAGACGAGGGCGAACTTGAAATGGCGGAGGAACTCGAGAAAATTATGGGTTGAAAAGGAGAAAATAAAAGTCGACATGCTTAAACAAAAGGCACGAATAAAATGGGTTGTGGAAGGGGACGAAAATACAAAGTTTTTTCATTCGGTGATTCGTAGGAGGATAATGTAAATTCCATTCGGGGATTGTCAATTAATGGAATTTGGAACGATTCACCCGTCGACATCAAAAACGAGACTTTCAATCATTTTCGCAACAGTTTCAACCAACCGGTAGTGGACATGCCTAGCTTAGAAGATTTAAATTATCCGGTGCATTCTGAAACTGAGGCTAAATATTTAGAGGAGAAGTTTGAGGAAAAGGAAATTCATGACGCGATTCTTGATTGTGGGAGTTCAAAGGCACCAGGTCCGGACGGGTTTAATTTCAGATTTTTCAAGAAATATTGGGAGGTGATTAAAAGTGATCTCATCAATGCCATCACTTGGTTTTGGGAAAGTGGAGAATTTTCAAAGGGATGTAACGCCTCGTTTATTACCTTAATCCCCAAGAGATCGGATCCAATTAAAATCAGTGACTTTCGACCTATAAGTCTCATTGGCAGTTACTACAAAATAATTGCCAAGGTCCTCTCGAATCGTCTTAGAAAGGTAATACCTTCGGTAGTAGGTTTCGAACAAAGTGCATTCCTAAAAGGAAGATTCATTTTGGATGGGGCCCTCATTGTGAATGAATGCATTGACTTTCTCAAATCCAAAAAAGCTAAAGGACTACTCTTTAAAGTGGACTTTGAAAAGGCATTCGATTGTATAAATTGGGAGTTCCTAATGGAGGTCATGAGGTGTATGGGGTTTGGCGAGAAATGGTGTAAATGGATTTATTCGTGTCTTAGTTTGGCCTCGGTTTCGATTCTTGTGAATGGGTCTCTGACAAACGAATTTATGCTCGAAAGGGGGGTTCGGCAGGGTGACCCCCTGTCACCCTTCTTATTCATTCTAGCGGCAGAAGGTTTAAACATCTTGACCAAGGCGGCTATTGATAGGGGTCTTTTTAAAGGAATAGAGGTTGGTTGTGACAAAATTCCCATCACGCATCTTCAATATGCGGATGACACTATTTTCATTGGGGAATAGAGCCGTGCAAACGTTACTAGCCTACATAACCTTTTAAGATGTTTTGAGCTTGCCTCGGGTTTAAAGGTTAATTTTCAAAAAAGCTATTTGTATGGAATTGGGGTAAATGGTGATGAAATAAGCTCGGTTGCAAATGATATTGGTTGTCAAGTTGGATCGTTCCCCTTCATTTACATTGGTCTACCAATCGGGTCGAAAATGAAAAAACTAAAGGATTGGTTACCGGTTATTGAAAAGTTCAAATGTAGGCTCTCAAATTGGAAAATGCGCTAGATGTCTTTTGGAGGTCGTTTAGTTCTTATTAAGTCGGTTCTTTCTAGTCTTCCGTTGTATTATTTCTCACTCTATCGTGCCCCGCCTTGTGTGCTTAAAATTCTAGAGAGTGTGAGACGCTCTTTTTTTTTGGGGTGGGACTGGTTTCGGGTCTAAAATATCTTGGGTCAAGTGGGATTCTTTACTTGGTCCTTATGAAAATGGGGGATTAAATATCGGCTCACTTAAAAGTAAAAACTTAGCGCTCTTGGGAAAGTGGTGGTGGAGGTTTAAAACCGAAACCAATTCACTTTGGGTTAAGGTTATTCGTAGTATTCATGGTTCGGATGGCGGCTTAAGTGTGGATAATGTCACTAGACATTATTCACGCTTAGGGACGTGGTATAACATTGTGGTTGCCGGCACATCGATTGAAGACTTAGACATTCCTTTTAGGAATTCTTTTGTGAAGACAATAGGTGATGGTGCTTCTACTAGCTTTTGGAATGATAAATGGATTGGAGACTCCAAACTTTGCGAAATGTTTCCCAGGTTATATCGACTAGAGCTGGACAAAGAGGTGAAGGTGTGCGACAGATTGTGTCAAAATGGGCCGGGACTGATCCAGAACGGGATATGGGCTATAAGACCAACGGGCCGAACAGGAAACGACCTTCTTGGACTTACTGTGCTGCTGGCCGAGGTATCGCTTAATCATTCTGCACCAGATTCTTGGACGTGGTCATTGTCGGGTAACAACAAATTCACGGTTAAAGCTTTATCGAATCTAGTTGATGTTAAATTACTGTGTATTGGATCTTCTTCGGTTACACCTACTATGCGCAATAGTCTTGTTCCTAAGAAACTTGAAATTTTTGTGTGGCGACTTGTGAAAAAAAGGCTTCCGGTTCGACTAGAGTTAGATAAGCGGGAATAGACCTTCACATCGTTCGTTGCCCCCTTTGTGATGATGACACGGAATCTATTGACCATACCTTCATTTTTTGCACCCATGCTATGGAGGTGTGGAGCAAAGTCTACCGTTGGTGGTGGCTTGGCAATTTTGTTAACCTTAGTACCAATGAAATTCTTCGGAGTAATTCTTCCGCTTCGATGTCAAGCTTTGGAAGCAAAATATGGCAAGCGGTTGAGTGGGTATGCGCTTATTACATTTGGAGGAACCGAAACAACATGGTTTTCAAAGGGAAGTCGTGGTAAACACCGGTTATTGTTGCCGAGATTCAAAGCAAATCATTTGAATGGATATCCCAAAGATCAAAGGGAAAGAAATTCGAGTGGTTATCTTGGTTAACAAATCCGAGCATGTATCTTTCATTATAGAGTGTTTCTAGTTTTTATGTTTTTGGTTGCCATCTTCGCAACCTCCTGTTAATTCGAGTTGTGTACCACATGGTTTATGTTTCGTGTGTATAGGATGAAGATCATCCTCCTCATTGTACCTTTAATGTAATTTGTAAGTAATAAAATCTTTCTTGCTTTTCAAAAAAAAAAAAAAAAAAAAAAAAAAAAAAAAAAAAAATATTGAAATAACAGATTACTCAATTTATGAATTTAACTCTTCGATTTACTTCTTTATGAAGGCTGAGATGATTGATGATGCATTGAAGGCGTATAAAAATATGCAACGGATGAAGGTCTATCCTAATGCGAGAACTTATATATACATGATAATGAGGTATTCTTCTTTAGATATGTATCGTGAAATTACTCATTTATGGGGTGATATATGGTGGAGTTTTGATGAAGGAAATTTAATCGTTAGTCGAGATTTGTCTGAAATTTTGATTCTTAATTTCTTAAAAGGTGGTTACTTTGAGAGGGTGATGGAGGTTACTGGTTGCATGAAGAAGAATGGTATGTACGTTGATATCAGGTTGTATAAAAAGTGAGTTTTTGAAATTGCACAAAAATTTGTATGTAAAATTGAAAGTGTCAGATGCTAAAACAGAGGCTCAAAGCAAAAGGCTTGAACATGTGAAAGCTTTTAGAAAGTTGACTGGCATTGTCTGAGATTATTTTGATTTTGATCTCTACTTTTTGAAGAATTTTTTTTATCACTTATTGAAGGACGGATTCCTGTTATGTGTATTTTCTTACCCTGTTGTTTATAAAGCATACAATCTCCTAAATGGTTTTATTCTGATATTTGGATTAAGTCAGTAATAGTGTTTTTCATAATATCGTGATTATGTATAAAAAATGAGCAAACAAGTGTGGTCTGTCCCGGCGCATTTCAACTTGTATTCAAAAAGGTTGATTTTAACTTGAACCCTTATTTACGTGTTCTTACATGGGTTTTAAAAACCCATGTAAGTTTATTTATGCCTAAACCCAAATTCTCTTTTGATTTTTGTAATTTAATTAGTTAAAGATTAGGTGACTAGTCTCTGTAAATAGTTTTAACGGACTCAATTAACTTTCATTAGGGTGAGAGATGAAATTGGGACTTTAAAATAATTTTAAGGATGAAAATGTGAAATTAAAATACAGGGATGAAACGGACAAAAAGTGAAAAACACAAGACGAAATGGACAATTATGTCTTTTTTCTTTCTTCTATTGGTTAAATTCTACTGTTAATTAGTACTTTTAGCTCAAGCATCCTTTGTAAATTTGTTCTAGCATCTTCTTAATCCGATTTTAATATGTTTGTCGTTAAAAGAAAATATAAATGCATATATCTATCTATACATCTATCTCTCTCTCTCTCTCTCTCTCTCTCTCTCTCTCTCTCTCCATATATATATATATATATATATATACATGCAGGATCAATGGGGAAGTAACCAATCAGGGGGAAGCAGGGGGAAGCAAAAATTTTTTTTTTTCGTTTTTTTTTTCCCGGCATCAAGATCACACGAAAATATGAACATTTAGAAGAGACACTTCGTGATGAATGTTATTATTTAGGCGGGAAAACGATCGACAAAAATAACATTCAAGATAATATTGTTCGTGAAGAATATGAACGTTTTTTTCTTCATGTTTTGTGAAGTAAAATTTAGCCCGATTTAGAGTTTAAGGTTTAGGGTTTGGGGTTTTGGGTTAAAACACCGAACCCTAAACCCTAAACCCTAAACCCTAAACTCTAAACCGTTCGTGTTAAAAACTCAATCTAAATCCTAAATCTAAACCCTAAATCTAAACCCTAAACCCTAAATTTCTAAACCCTAATATCTAAACCCTATAAACCCTAATATCTAAACCCTAATATCTAAACCCCAATAGCTAAAACCTCAAAATACGCTTGAAAAACACGATAATTGTTATATATTATTTCTTCTAGCTTTTTCCCGCCAAAATAAAAACATTTATCACAAAGTGTCTCTACTAAATGTTCATATTTTCATCTCATCTATAATGTTCGTCAACAAAGTTTTTTTCAAAAAACGAAAAGAAATTTTTTTTTTGCTTCCCCCCGAATGGTTACTTCCCTCTTGATCCTACCACTATATATATATATATATATATATATATATATATATATATATATATATATATATATATATATATATATATATATATATATATGGATTTAATCAAGAAGGAAGCACTTTTTTGGGGGAAAGTAATTTTTTTTCATTTTTTTCAATTTTTTATTTCAGGCATCAAGATCACATGAAAATATGAACATTTAAAAAACACACTTTGTGATGAATGTTATTACTTTAGCGGTAAAACGCTCGAAGAAAAAAGTGAAAACATTCAATGCATTGAATGTTTTGATTCTGAGTTTTTTTAAAGGTTTAGAAATTAGGGTTTAGAAATTAGGGGGTTAAAAATTAGGGTTTAGATTGAATATTTTAACACGAACGGTTTAGAGTTTAGGGTTTTGGATTTTGGGTTTTGGGTTGAGGGTTTGCGGAGTAAATTCGAAAACCCTAAACCCTAAACCCCAAACCCTAAACTCTAAATCGAGCTAAATTCGAAAAAAACACTTCACACAAGATGAAAACAAAACGATGCAAATAAACCTCAGCAGCAAAACATTCAATGCATTGAATGTTTTTATTTTTTTCTTCGAGCGTTTTCCCGCCAAAATAATGACATTCATCACAAAGTGTCTTTTTTAAATGTTCACATTTTCATCTAATCTATAATGTTCGTGAACAAAGTTTTTTCAAAAAGCGAAAAAAAAACTTTGCTTCCCCTTCCCCCCAAAAAAGTGCTTCTCTCTTGATTATATATAAATATATATATATATATATATATATATATATATATATATATATATATATATATATATATATATACACACACACACACACACACACACACACACGCGCCATTTTTCTTTTTTTGTTGTCTTTTCCTTCAAATTTACAATTTACACCCCTCACACTTGGGTACTAATTGTAATTTATTAGGGGTATAAAAGATAATTTCAGGAGTATAAAAGTTAAATTCACTCTTTAATATAAACTTACCAAACAAAATCCACCAAATTTTTTTAATGGATTTATCTTTCTATTCGTCGCGAGTTAGGTTCCACCGCCATCCCCGTTCAACTCGAAATAATTTTATGAACAAAACGCAATAAATTATATTCGAAACGGAGCTTCGATTCACTACCAACTAAGCATTTCTTTTTAGCAATAAATTTGGAAGTGATTTGAATTTACAATTTAAGTACTTAAAATATTTATGAACACACAAATATAACTATTATAATATTAATTATGCATGACGACTCCCTCAAGTACCATTATTTTGCTGAAATGACTAACAACTTTTCAAAAATTAAACTTGCGGGTTACACTTTATTCAAAAAATAATTGTGTATAATATTTCTAAAATAATATAACTTATATTTTACTAATGTTACGTTCCATGACAAATTTTCAATGTACTCCAAATAGTACGTAGTATATAATTTATATATCACTGGTGAGAAAAAAAAATTGTAGACATTAAGTTACTAACACCACCCAAAATCACTTTTAAAATTTGTCAACACCACAAGCTCTTAAACTCAATAGGACAAAATTGTGCGGATGGTCCATCATGTTTGTATCAAAATGCACGGTTAACCTTTATCTTGTTTTCCGACTTAGATGACCCTGAACTATCACTTTTCAGCATAGATGACCCAACCATTAAACTCCATTAGTTTTTAGACGTTAAGTCCGCTCACATGCCAAACATGTGAAGGCAATTTTGTCCACACAAGTTTTTTTGCTGCAGATCTTTAAATCAACTAAATTTTCAATGAATTTCAAGTCGTCATCGTTTACGTCATCATCATCATCAAATCCATCACTCTCATCATTATCTTCCTCACCTTAAGCACATAATAAAGCCCTAACTCCAAGTTACAAATCAATTGTCCAAATCCATTAAAAGCTTATTCTCATTAATATATTTACAAGTACAGTAACATTAACATTAACATTCTTCATTGTACAAGCACACCTAAATATCGATGGTACAAGTACATAGTGGTGTTCCATTGGTCAGAAAAATGGCAGTGGTGAACAGGAACAGAGGGAGCTGAACAGTGGTGGTGGCCAAAAATGGTGTTCCGGTAACTTGGCAGTGGTGGCTACTGATAGATCAGATCATGTTGAGATTAGAAGAAAAGACAAGTTATAATGAGATTCGGTAAGTGTGAAGGAGACTCGGTATGAGAGAGAATCAATAAGATTTACATTCCACAGCTTCTAGAACTCAATTACAATGCAATGACTATCTAATTAGGACTTTCCTTATATAGCCCTCTTCTAAGGAACCATCATTTAAGCTTATTTCACATTAACACTATACAACTTCGGGGTCCTAACAATCTCCCCCTTAGTGCTAAATGTGAACTTTACAATATAATCCTATTTAAAACATCTAAAGGAACTTTGTTCCTCTAAAGTGAACTTTGGATTTGAATCCCTTGAGATTCTCATATCTTTGTATGTTCGCTCTTGTCTTTAGATGACTTTTCAATCTTGTGAGAATGTATTTGACAATCTCATTATCTTCAGTTGAATAGCAGTTATTGATCAGTCTCCATCTCAAGTATTTGAAAGCATACATCAACGTCCCGTCTGAGTATCTTCTGAAATCTGAGACTCTGATGAAGATTTTTTTATAGTGAGAATTGACAAACACAAACCCATAAGGATAGTCACTCACTTCAAGTAAGGACATATATCTTAGCTCTTCGATTACTTGATTTGGCGGTTTGATTCCGAGCTTTTTGTGTCCAGATTCTAACCCCATCTGAAAATCGTGAACGGACATCCATCTCATCGAGTCAAGAATAAATCTGTAGACTGCCTTCATCGCAGTAGCATGATAAGTTATTTCATATTCGTTCAAGTTAATCAAGTAGTTGTAAATGAAAATAATGTCGCCCATCTTCAGTTTATCAAAATCTGCTTCAGAGAACTGATAATCCTCATCATCCATTCTTGTTACCTGTAACAATGGCATCTTCACTCCATCCTTATTAATCATCAAAATCTTATTTATGCTTTTAATCTCTAAAATTCGTTGAACTTGAAGTTTCTCTTCATTCTTCAATTTATATTTGTCGCGAACACTCAGATAAGCTTTGAGATATTCTGGTTTCTTATGATATTTCCATGCACCCAGAATACTCATTGATGCAGAAAGGATGAGATCAGAATCACCATAAATCCTATACGCTTGTTTTTCAATGAATGGTGAACGAAGAATCATCTTCTCTTCTTCCTCACTCAGTTGGAAATCAGCATCACGCTCAAGAACAATCTCTGCAATTTGAAATGGAACATTCAGATAAGGAGGAGTCGTAGTATCTTCCTTGCCATTAGAGAAAATCTCCTTTTCAAAGTGTATCCCAAATTCATCAGTTGGAGATGACAAGTTAACAAAGTTGATGATCATTGAATTCATTGACGACACTCGACGACCCCTTCAAAATATCTTTTATATTATCAAAGTTTTGATTGTCCTCTTAAGCTGACTTATTCTCTAATTGATCAGCTGAATCCATAATCATAAGCATCCCTGAGTCTCCCTCTCTCTGACCTTCCGATTCATCTAGAAAACTTTCACACTGGATTTCCTCAATTTCATCGCTTTCAGAATCAGATATATCAACAACATCTTGATCCTTATGTTGACTAGATGCACCAACTTCATAAGTTGATCTTTGAAAACCACTGAACCAAAAACCACCTTGTCTATTCTCCCCCTCATGAAGATTGTCGGGATCGAAATCATCATGATCAGGCATGTGAATTGGTCCATGTGATTTGCATGGAGATAAAGGATATACTAATCTTGCTTGCTCAATATAAATCATCATAGTCTCGCGAACTTCATCAAGATCAGTTCGTTTAGCAAACTCAGCAAGATATAGTTCCTCCACCTCATTGTCAGAGAGATATCTTAATCCAATGGATCACTTTCATGAACCAAGGGATCATTCTGCTGGAAGTCTGATAAATATCCCGAAGGATTGTCATGTTGGCTCGTTTCCATGGGACGCGTCAGATCTCCCTCATCAAGATAAGCCAGACCTCCAGACCCTATTGTACGTTGAGGCACAGGAGGATTTCCAGCTGATATGCAGGGTGTCTTTTCAAGATTTTTCGGCTCCCCTTCGGCCGTTCTGGACTTCAATGATTGAGTTTCCTCAATCGATTGAGTCAACGCAGACTTTACTGCAGAGGAAGACTTTACTTCCTTAGATGCCGAAGCATCTTGCTGTGTAGGATTTATTATTAAGACCTGTTTAGATTGGATGGGCTTATTGGTCTTTTTACCATCCGTGCATTTAGCTCTCTTGCCTACCGAAGCTTGCACTTCATTTAGTGTAGGGCTTACTTTTATTATTAGATGTGATACGGAGATGGGTGAAGGTGACCTAATCGGCTCTAGGTCTTAGTCCATATCACCAACGGTTGGAGTAACTGTTTGGCGGACGATAGGTGTCGAAGTCCTAGATCTAGTTACTCGTTGGGTTGGCGGAGTCTGAATCATCTCATCGGGCTTAAATCGAGTTCTCTTAGGAGAATGTTCAGGAGATGATTCAGTTGTTGAAGAATCAGTGTCACTGATCACTTCAGGTATCGTTGAAAGGGTTGGTTCAATCCTAGGTGAACTAGGTTCCCTGATCCTCACGGGTTAAGCTTGGTGTGCTGCCCTAGAACATTTGAGGTTCACCTTAAGTGGAGGATTAGCTGGCCCGGGTGGTTGTACTACAAGTTCCTCTACAACCTCTGGGGCTGGAACCGCGGCGGTTTTAACTTATTCTTGTTGTACCGGGTTCGGAAGAGGTAATCCTACAGCCTCAAAATACGAACGCATTCGAGCGTCTTGTGGTGCAGCTAGCCCCACTAGCCAATTTGGAATTGGCGCAGTGAACTGGTTATCAGATACCATCAGGGTATTCATCTTCAGCTCCCCAAATCTTTTAATCAGTAATCCATGTGTACCTGGTACAAATATATTTGCATTTCTGTAAGCATTTATAGCATCATGGATAAAGATACAGAAAAACCTTTCACAAGGGATGTATGAACCCCTTGGCTTATTAACTTGGGCTTGAACCAAATCCCATAGAAGCTCTGCATAGTCAGGAGTCTCTACTCTTGTGAAAGAGTAGAATAATTTCAGCATTGGCACAGTCAAGCTGTCGGATCTACTCCTTGTCATCAGCAAGCATCTGTTGATGATTGAGAAGATTACATACCACCTTGAGTGCAGGTATTTCTTCTAAAACCTAGCTGGTGGAACATTGGTAGCTCCAACATAACCAAGATCAAAAATTGAAGACATCATCTGCTGAGTAGCAGGGAAAGCAGGAGCATTTTGAACAAGAGGAAGCTGAAAGATCCTCCTGAAGTCAGCCTTTGTGATACTCCTCATCCCTTGAACTCCTCTTAGCTTAAATTCAAATCGAGCTTGTGTACTCTCTGGATTTGCAGCGGTAGGTTGTGTAGCTTCCACAAACCTAATAGTTCTGTTCAGTAACTCCAGATCTGTCACAGGCACACTGGCAGTTGAGCTTAGAGCAGGCCACAGTGTATGCCTCTCTAGTATTGCAGTCCAGTAGTTACAGGGAATGTTGGTTTCAGAGTTGATAAAGTGATTGTTCGCCATTTAGCTGTATAAATAAGAAATAGAAGACCACAAGATGTTTAACATAAAGCATATATCTCTATTCTTATTTGCCTTTGAAATCCTTTGTATTTTTCAAGTTTTATAATTTTTATGGTTTTTCTAAGTTATAAAAATCATTTATTTCAAATATGAACAAGTAATTGACAAACATGACATTCATATGATATTCATTACAATACAAAATCATCATGCAAAGTCAATTATATAACACAAGGAATCAGAATAACACTTAATCAATTTTAAGCACAAATCAAGCAGATTCGGTAGTCATGAAAACTTGAGATTCTGTAACCAAATAAGCTTGAGTTTTCATACCAAAAACTTAAATAAAGCATGTAAGATTTATCAAGTTGAAAAACACATTATTTTTAAAGTACCAAATCACAGACTCGGTAAAATGCCAAGAACAGATTCGGTATCTTCAAAAATCACACATAATCACCCAAACATGCATATTCAGTCTTATATCATGCAAAAACATAGTCATAATCAATTAACAACTCAAACAAATCAGAAAAACATGTTAATGACTTGAACACACTCGGTAATATAGCAAGAACACATTCGGTATGTACAGAATCTATCAAATACTCAATTAAACATGTAATCAGACTCGGTCAATTGATAGATCAACTATTCTAACATAGTTTTGACAAGATTTCATGTTAATTAACCAAATCAGATGAGTTTAATCTAAGATTTAAAAGACTCGACTCAGATTCGGTATAATCAACACTTTTTTAAAATTACGTGTCACAATCATGTTATTTGCATTATTTTCTGGTTTATAAGTATTCAATTATCTCAGATCTACAATATGTAATGCTTAAATTCGATTAAAAAAAGAATATACCAAAGATTTGAAGATAGAGAGAGACGGATTCGGTAGATAAGGTAGACACGGTAGATTAGTTCAGATTCGGTATGCAATTAGAGTAAAGTGAGAGAAAGTTTGACTTTGACCCTGCTATTTATAGATACCAAATATTTTAAAGACATGGGCTTTACCGAATGGGCCTTAAATACCGAATGCAGTCCAATTTTTAAATTCAAACATATTCACTTCAAATTTTGACAAATCTTTATCAAAAATCATTCAAGACTATCACATTTTTGATGAAAAACATTTCTGAGACAATATTTGAAACTTTTGAACTTACCGAATCTGTACTATTGGTTGTTAGATTCGGTATAATGCTAAAATTAGCAATTTTTTCATTTAAACTTTTGAACTTACCGGTTATTCTTTCCATGGGGACTGAACACATGCTTACCACGATTTTTGGCTCTGATACCAAATGATAAGTCAGATCATGTTGAGATTAGAAGAAAAGACAAGTTAGAATGAGATTCGGTAAGTGTGAAGGAGACTCGGTATGAGAGAGAATTAATAAGATTTACATTCCACAGCTTCTAGAACTCAATTACAATACAATGGCTATCTAATTAGGACTACTTAGGTTCCTTATATATCCCTCTTTTAAGGAACCATCATTTAAGCTTATTTCACATTAACACTATACAACTTCGGGGTCCTAACAGCTACGATGGTCTGAAAAATCTTACCGGAGTCACCACCCAGTTTATCTGAAAAATCTTCCTCCAGTTTATAAACAAAAAACAGATTTGGGTATGATGTTGATTGTGGTTTGTAAACACATCTGAATTTTTAAGGGTGTATATGAAGTTTACTTTTTTGGTGCTATTGTTGGTTGTATTTACGGAAAGACTGTATATAATATGCTGAACAAGAAAGTAGATCTCATTTATTGTAGTGAAAAATAGGAGTTAAAAAGGAAGAGGATGAAGAAAGAGCGTTTGGGAAATGGTGTTTTTAAGTGATGAAGTAAAGAATCAGAGAAAGAGTGGTGATGTAAAAAAGATTATGTTTTTTTGTGCAGCAAATAAAACTTGTGTGGACAATATATCCCTCATGCTTGTCATGTGAGCGGACTTAACGTTCAAAAACTAATGGGGTTTAATGGTTGGGGTCATCGATGCCAAAAAGCGATAGTTCAGGGTCATCTAGGTCAAGGAAAAGATAAAGGTTAACCGTGCATTTTGATTCAAACATGATGGACCATCCGCGCAATTTTGTCTTTAATCAATTGGGAAGCACTTTTTTGGAGGAAGGGGAAGTAAATGTTTTTACAAACATTAAGATCACGTAAAAATATGAACATTAAAAAAGACACTTTGTGATACTTAACGACCCGAATTTTTTGGTTAATAATCGTTAACTTTTCGTTAAATACTTAATGACCTTTACTTAAATTCTAAGAATTTACATGTAAGAATTATTTTTATTTACATCTAATAATATACTATTTTATATGTGCTACATATTTCAAAATTTCATTCTTGGTTTAGATGCGAGAAACTTAGAAGACGCAAGAAAAACGTACGGTTAGTGAAACCGCGAAAAACGTCTTTTAAGACAAAGTAACATATGATAATTTATTTTTAATAATTATTTTATATAATTATTAAGTTTTAAAAATACTTTTGATTTATTAGAGATTTTATAAATTAAAAGTGCGAAGAATTAGGCTAACTGTTCGGTTAACGTTCCAACTTTACGGCTTCGGTTAACGACACTCAGCAACGTAATACATAATTATTAAGTAAAATAATTATTTCATGTATTTTATTAAAATTAAAATTCTTTTATTAATTAATAGAAATTCATTTAATTTAAGAATCTGAAAGAATTACCAAATTTGCGATTCGGTTCGCGTTTTCGATTAACGATTTATGGGAACGAGCTTATGAATTAATCTAGCTAGCCAAAGAGTCCATGGAATCCGTCCCTATAACCCATTCGGCCGAACCCCTTAGTGGGCAACCATATGATCCAAGTTTTGGCCTTTTGCGTATTTAATCCAAACCTAAACCTAGCTAAGACCCACATTTAACAAATTAGAAACTCAGGTCATTCCCTACCCCTCCTAATTCCACGATTAGCATACCCAAACCCTCCCTCCATCATGAAAAATTAACCACTTTCCAAGCTCAAGAACACTATCGTTTGATTGCTTGCTTAATTGATCGTTTATATATTCGTGATCCTCTCGACAAACTCTACACATCCATACCACTTATTAATCGATTAGAGTAAAATTCTAAAACTATAATTTCTCATTTTCCATCTATTTTGATGTGTATAGGGTTGTAATAGTGTTTAGTGCTCAAGTCTTGATTTGTGTATACGTAATTTTAAATATAAATGATCGTAAACGCTACTTTTAACAAGATACGTACAATTAGGGTTTTAATGCAAATTCGTTCTTGAATCTAATTTTTCTAGAATGTTATGTTATGTTACTGATTTTAAAATATTCTTAATTGAATATCTTTTAAAAGATTATTAATTTTGCGTTTAGATATCGTATGTTTTCGATTTACGGATCGAAAGTTAGGATTAAAAAGATTTTGGTATGAATTGTGTATGAATCTGATTTTCTGTAAACACATGCTTGTGAATTAATTCATGAAATATTAATAAATGAATTTCTTATGATAAGTTTGCATCTAGATATTGCGTGATTTTGATTTGTAAAACTCAAGTTATGATCAAGACAACGTTTTGTAAAATTTATTCGACGTTTGCCTGAACATTATGTGATTGTGACTAATTGCCTAATTGGTAAGATGAATTTCCATGATTTTCTGGAATTTGAACTAAAACATGATTTGGAAGACTTTCTAATTGGCGGTATGTTAATTGGTTGTGTTATGTGGCGGTAATGCCTAACAAGATAACATGTTCCTGAAAATTCTTTGAAAACTGATGGTATGAATTGCTCGAATAAATTGCACCAATTGGCTAAACTAAAAATTATCATTTTTCTACAGTATGTATATGAACTTTTTTTAAAAATTCTCTAATTGGCCTAGTAGTGTTTTGAATTTTTATGCTCAACTTATAGGCTTTTTGCTCTGGCTGCGCGTGCAGAAACTGAAGTGGTAAAAATTGCATGTTTCTTGATTCTGGAAATCGTATGATAGCATGATTGAACTTTTTAGAAAGTTAATAAGTTAATCTACGGATTTGAAAAGAATCATTTTGTCATGTTATGTGTTTTGTGATTTATGCTCATTTGTTTGAGTGCCGTTGACACGAACACTTAGTCGAATTTTTAAAACGCTAATATGCAACTAAAACTTTACCGATTGACATGTGTTTGACCAACACTAGTTACTGATATGGCCAAAACGGATGTTATATTTTAGTGTGCAGTGTCGTCCGGCTGCACATTTTCAGTCGAGGTCGCCCAGCGGGGATGTACCCATGTTTTAAATTTATAATGTGACAACTCGGAAATTTCCGACCAAATTTAAACTTTAATCTTTATATATTCTCGACACGATAAGCAAAGTTTGTAAGTTGAATCTCAAGAATTTTAAACTATGTTCATACATTCATTTAACCTCGACCAAATTTCAACGATTCACGAACCATTAAAAGAACATATATGATTAGGTATGTATATGTGTATATATATATATATTATAACTTGAAAATGTCAACAAAGTATTAGAGGTATAATACTTTATATAAACGTATTTGTTTCAAAATATATTCTAATAGTTATCAATGGAATTAGAAGATAATATCAAATGATTGAATTATTAGACACATTGAATTACGATTACGAGTCTCTGTTATGAGGTCTACTTTGATTTGGAAAACATTTCTTTTTAATAGTATTCAGAATAATTGGTAAAGTGATTTATCAAAAAGAACAAAAGTGTCAATTAACAAGAACTAGACAAGGGTTAGTGGAGATTCCCATTTGATTTTCAATTTATGCTTTACAATAATTGTCTCTTGACTTTTGATAAGATAAACTATTAAACTTGTATATTATTTAACGTGGAAGTAAAATTGTAGAATATAGATAACTTAGAAGATGGATATCGACAAGTTAAGTAAATTAACGTTTTACATTAAGATAATTTTATACGTTTACCTAACCTTTAGACTTTATATCACGTTGCACCAACAAACGTTAAAAACTTGAAACCCATGAAAAGTATATTTAATCTTACTTCTTTAAAATATTTTACGATATAACAACTTCTACTAATATAATATTTTTAGTAAAATGATTCTTAAATATACTTAGTTTGGAAACAAAGTTTTCATATTTATTTAATATTATTTCAAACGTACAAAAACAATTTTTAAAGAACTTTTTTAGTGAAACGTTTTATAAGATAAGTTGTTCATAAGTTTTAAGAAACTTAATTAAAGCTTTGTTTCAGAAATTACATATATATATATATATATTGTTTCAAAAACATAAAACGTGATACGATATAATATTTTCTATTACTTAAACGTGTTGAACTTTGAAATATAATTAGATAGATATTTCAATTATATATAAGATATACAAAATTATATTCTTAAGTAAGAATATATATATATTTTACAAACGTGTTAATATATAATTTAAAACGTTTCAATATTTTTAAACGTATTTTAATAAACAAACGAGACTTTGTTTTATAGAAGCAAATGACCACAACACTCGAATGATTAATTTACACTTTGAACAGGATAGTTTTTCCTTGATTTGAGTCTTGTCATATATAAAGGTACGTTACACAAAACACAAAGTATCAGTTTTCTACACGTACGAAAATGCGTTTGAGAAACCGGAAGCGAGACATGAGTCGAGTGACAAAGTTTGTGTCATTTGAACAAAAATTACATTTTTACTACGCACGTAAATATAATATATAATTAATTATATAAATTAATTAATTATATATAATAATAAATAAAAGTGTCGGCAACTAGCATTGGCCAAAGATGAGCTGTAGGGTGTTGCCATGCAATCGCATGGCTATAAGGGAGAAACCCCATGCGATCGCATGGGGTGGTTTTGGTGGCCAACTCTTATAAGTTCGAGCGTTCTCTGAATTGTGATTCATTTTCATTTACCTATCTCTATATATTACTCCGTATTATTTACTTTATTTATTTATTTATTTATTTATTTATTTTATTATTTACTAATATTATTATCAAAGATTATTATTTATCTTATGATATTAAATTAGTAGTAATATTTTAGTATATACATAAAATACTACGACGGAATGCTGCTCGAATGATCTAAAACCGGTTTTCAAAAAAAAAAAATGGATTTTATGAGTAGGATAGGGCTAAGGAAATTATGGGTTATAGCTATGGAGGTGATGGGTATGGTTCATGGGTATGCTCATGAGGTCAATCTAGTGTTTATCATCTCCGTTGCGTCTACATACTTTTCCTGCAGTATTGAATCTCAATATTGATACGTGAGCACTCATAACTTAACTTTTATTTATTAATAGTGTATCCCTAACTAGTGCTCGAGTATATAGGATTATGCATGCTTGTACTTTTGATATTGCCATTAGATAAGTTATGTTGAATCCTGAATTAGTCACATATGCGGTTGAGATAAGGTATAAGATATGCATGTCGTTGGAAAGCTAGCGAAAAATTAAGAACTTTTCATTTAGATATCGAATGGTTTCAATGAACGGATTAGAAGTTATAGTCAATCGAATTTTTGTATTATTATTAAAAATGATTATTATTATCGTCGTTATTATCGTCGTTCTAGTTTTATCTTATTATTATTATTATTATTATTATTATTATTATTATTATTATTATTATTATTATTATTATTATTATTATTATTATTATTATTATTATTATTATTATTATTATTATTATTATTATTATTATTATCTTTATCAATAAAAGGTTTTATCATTAAAAATTGTTATTTTTATTGTTACTATCGTTACTATCGTTAAAGTTATAATTAGTATTATTATTATTATTATTATCTAATTATTATTATTATTATTATTATTATTATTATTATTATTATTATTATTATTATTATTATTATTATCATCATCATTATTATTATTATCATTATTAATATATTATCATTATTTAAAAGTGGTTATTGTTATTGTTATTATTATTATATTATCATTAAAATAATTATTAGTATTATCGTTAATAATGTCATAGTAATTATCATTATTAGTATTATTGCAATTAAAACTAATATTAGTAACACCTAATTATTTTGATTACTATTTTTATCATTATTATGAACACGATATAAAAGACGATTAAAAGCTATTAAACGAAACGATTAGGAAATAATGAGTAAGAGCATCATGATGAAATTAAAATATTATAAGATATTGATTTAGATAAAATTATCGTTCTTATTATTTTTATTCATTACTATTATTATTAAAAGTATCGTTAGTATTAAAACTATCATTTTAACAAAAATTATCATTTTAATAGAAATGTCATTGTTACTATAAAATATCATTATTATTATCATTTTAAATAGAATTATAATTTTAAAGATAATATTAAAAAGTATCGTAAATATTAATGTTATCATAATTAGAATTATCGTTTTATCATAATGTCATCTTAGTAATTATAAATATTGATATTTTTATAATAATAATTATTATTACAAGATAATACAACTTTTACTTACTATTATTATAGATATTATTCTATCAAATAAATATGTGATACAAACATATTTTACTACGTGTAATAAATTACTTTAATAATACCTATCATATTATATTTATGATATTAAATGAACTCTATAAATTTTATTACTTAATATATATATATATATATATATATATATATATATATATATATATATATATATATATATATATATATATATATATATATATATATATATAAAAGTATATTTTATTATATAAATTTTAATATAACATTTTATTTATTAATAAATGAATTATATTATTTACTCTAAATCTTTTAAAAATATTTAAAAATATAAAACGACGATATTTAAACTATATATTAATCATGTATAGATTTTTGGAAATCATTTTGAGTCAAATTGACTTTTGTTGACTTTTGCATATTAGTCTCGAGCATTAGGATTGTGGTACACTATGACCTGACCTAATTGTTAGACAAATATTGACCAACATATATAAATATATATAATTAATTTAGGTTCGTGAATCCGAGGCCAACTTTGCACTTGTTCAATGACGTTATATGTATTTTTACTACGAAATACAATAGGTGAGTTTCATTTGCCTTTTTACCCTTTATATTTTTGGGCTGAGAATACATGCGTAAATTTTATAAATGTTTTACGAAATAGACACAAGTAAATGAAACTACATTATATGGGTGAATGATCGAAGCCGAATATGCCCTTTTTTAGCTTGGTAGCCTAAGAATTTGGGAACAGACCCCCAAATTGATGCGAATCCTAAAGATAGATCTATCGAGCCTAAAAATCCGATTATGGAATTTGGAATGCTTTAGTACTTCAAAATTATCATGTCCGATGGGTGTTCCGGAATGATGGGGATATTCTATATGCATCTTGTTAATGTCGGTTACCAGGTGTTCACCATATGAATGATTTTTGTCTCTATGCATGGGACGTATATTTATGAGAACTGGAAATGAAATTCTTGTAGTCTATTAAAATGATGAAAATGATCGATTATGATAAACTAATGAACTCAACAACCTTTTGGTTGACACTTTAAAGCATGTTTATTCTCATGTATTAAAGAAATCTTCCGCTGTGCATTTGCTCATTTTAAAGATATTACTTGGAGTTTTTCATGACATATTTCGAAGAACGTTGCATTCGAGTCATTGAATTCATCAAAGATTACTATTAAGTCAATTTATAGTTGGATAGTGGATATTATGAAATGGTATGCATGTCTGTCAATTTTCGATGTAAAGAAAGTTTGTCTTTTAAAAACGAATGCAATGTTTGTAAAATGTATCATATAGAGGTCAAATACCTCGCGATGTAATCAACTATTTTGAATAGTTTATAATGTATATGAACGGGTCCTTTCAGTTGGTATCAGAGCGGTGGTCTTAGCGAACCAGGTCTACATTAGTGTGTCTAACTGATAAGTCGTTAGGATGCATTATTGAGTCTGGACTTCGACCGTGTCTGCATGTCAAAAGTTTTGCTTATCATTTCTAGTCGGAAATCATCTGCTTATCATCCTTAGAAAATTACCTGCTTATCATTATTAGTCTAGACACGTCTTACTACATTAATTGCATGAGTAGTGTATAGACAAAAATTCATATCTTAGCATATCTGCTAAATCATATCTTATCGTATCTGTTACTTTAAACTTTGCCTGACATATCCCGCAAATTCCTCCGTAATCTACGAAATCTTTCGATCTATATATATATAGATATCCTATGTAAATAGAATACCACCCGATAGCCGGAAAATCATTTTATATCTAAAAATCCTTTATACAATCGTACGAAATGGAATTTATCATCAGTACAAGTCACTCGGATTCTGAAATGGAATCTCACTCAAGCTCCGAAAGGAGTGTGACCATAATGGATCAACCAATCAGTCATCACCTATTCTGGATGAATTGGGGATGGGTTCGTAGCCTCCTCAATCATTGGAAACAAGAAGAAGGCGATCCTTTTCATCCACCACATTGCCCTCTTGGCGAAGAACCTGAAGCACTTACCGGCGAACCTGTTCGAGACACCATTTTCTCTCTCATTTCCTGAGTATCTCGTCACAATTATATATTACATCAAATTTTAGATTTTATTTATCCGCTCATCCGAACCGACAATCACCCCGATGTAATAGAAGAATCAACGAGCTTCGCGCTTGAGTAGTGGCTTTGGAGAATATGGTGCAGAGATTACAAACACCAGCAGTAGCACCAGCAGCATAACCAGTACCACCATCATCAACGCCAACAGTACCATTACCACCTCCAACCATAACCGCGTCGTAAACCTCAACTTCACAATCTATCCCATGAGCATCAACGTCATACGCACCATGGATACCAAGGAATACCAACAACAATAACTGACGAAGTATTAATTCATAACTTCATTGGAGAAACATTCCGCGATAATTATGTAATCTCTAAAGTCTTAGAGATTATCTAATCTAGCCCTAACCATAAATCAGTTAAGCGAACCAAAATGATAGAAGGAAGAGTAGAAACCCTGACAAAAATGGTGTGTGATTAACAAGCTAAACTTGTTTTACCAACAGCATCATTAGTACCGTTAGCGTCACCAGCATCGCCAGTACAGTCAGCATCAGAATCAACAACATGTATAACATCACAAACTCTGCCAGTTCAAGAATCACTGTGGACATCATTACGAATCAATAACGCGTATATTGTATCAACGAGTTATGAAGAATTAACTCATTCTCTCTGAAGAAATTATATGTATATATATATATATATATATATATATATATATATATATATATATATACATACATATATACATAAATCTTTCCGTGCTAAGCTATCGTGTGTGAATCTTAACTACTCGGTTAATTCATACTACAAATATGCAATAATGTATGTTCCTTCGCCCGCAATTTAACCATCGTTAACTAAAATCTCTGTCTCAATTCAACAAATATCAATTCATAATAAATCAAGTATATATTTGATTTTACACTTTCATCATCGATGTACCCAAAACTTTTCAGATACCATCATTCGTACTTTGCGAAGTTCACAAGAAGTAAAAAAAAACAAACATCACGCCTCAACAAATAACGAAGTATTGATTCATAATTTCAATATTATTAAAGAAATACTTATGTAATCTCTAAATCCTTCAAGAGATTATTCAATTCTAGTTCCAACCGTAAATCGAATGAGTTTAATTTAGTATTAACTCATTAAAATCTATGTTACGTATGAGGAGAATATATACATATATATTTTCATAAAGATTGTAATAAAATTATTATGTACAAAATATTAATTGTGAAATTTTTTTTAACGGGTAGGTAATACCCGATATATATATATATATATATATATATATATATATATATATATATATATATATATATATATATATATATATATATATATATTCACAATTAATATGTTACATTCTTCGAATTTGATTAAGCAAATTATCACCTATACTTCCTACTTTCACAATAATATACATTTCCTTCATAGCAATCAAAACAACAATACTCATTCAAACCCAATTACATATTCTGATTTTGAAATCTCAGAATTCAATTCTAGATATAACCAGTACCATCACATTTAGATTCCTACATCTTTCAAAGCTATACTTTGACTTCAAAACTGTGTTAGAACATCAAATGTATACTAACGATTACAATCTGTGTTCAAACCCTTCGAAAATTTCTGAAGACACTTCAAATAATGAGCAATCGAGATAATGATCCAACCACATATTAACCACAGCTATGTACTTAAAAAGCTCTCGAAACCAAAGACATAATTCAACACATATCTGTGTCAGATCCTTTGGCATTTATTAGCAAAAATAACTTTGCAATTCCTTTTCAAAGTAGCAAATTTTATCACAGCTCCAGCAAGACAACTTCGATTTTTCATTCGGAGTAGCCTTATCATAATCTTGATATATATGATTACCCTTTTGTTACCGGAGAACCTTTCATACTCCACCACATTAGCAATAAACTTATTCACAACTTCACTGATCTTTGACCTTCCGAAGAATCATTATATTTATCGAAACCCCATTATGTACTCATTCGCATCTTGTAACAAAAATTACCATACGAATCATCGGGAATCAGCAATCAGTATTTTGAAATCTCGCAACATGTCTACGTTAACAGTTATATGTGTATATATAACGTCTATCTTCTGGACTTAATTTGAATGTGAAGTTTCTGAAAAACACTCCGAACTACGAATTGGTTATTCGAAAATGGAAAAATGCTGATGAAGCAGCAAAAACTATAAACGACTTTAACAGTAAAAGTTTGATGATAATGAAGAAGTGTGCTGGCAAAGCGTAGAAAAAGAGAAGTCTTGGAATAGGAAATCGGATTGAGCAAAGTATGAAGGAGGCTGTGGACAAATCACAAAGACTGAACCTGACTTCAAAGGATCCAAATGATTCAGTACCTGCTGAAGTCATTAACGAATACCTTGCTCTTGACTCTAAACCCCTGCGGACAATATTCTTCATCATCCTCTGATATTAGAAATTCTAAGATATCATCGTATCTTTCATTATAAATATCCTCCATATTTCTGAAGATATTTTCTTAATTATTCTTATCTGAAATCATTTACCTCTTCGCGCTATCTGTATTACATCATAAAAGAAACTATTTTAGTTTCTAAATTCTGAAATATTCGAGTTTAAAATAGGAATATTTTTGAAGTAGTGTTGGGAACTGAAGCATGAGTTAGTATAATATAATGACACTTGATCAACGTGATTATATTACAATAATTCATGCTGAGTTTCTAAATGGAACGTGATGATTCACAGACCATACCGTCATCATGTGCCATGTTACACGACTCTTATATTCTACTAAATCTTTAAAAATATCAAGAAAATATTTTCTTGATGATTCTATCTTTTCCGAGGTATTCTGATAATTTGACAAGTCAAGATCGTACAAGTACAATTTCCTTCCTAGAACATTAACAATGTTCATTCCGAAATTTATATCTGCGAATTCTGTACCATTTCAAGCGGTGCTTAATCGCAAGAAGAAGAAACGAAAGTACAAAACACCGAAACAGAAATTGGGGTATAAATCGCAGCAAATAAAAGAAAGCATTAACTGGAGATGGCAATGATTATAGGAGACAGAAGCAGGGACATCGAAATATAAGAAAAAATATAAAACCCAACAACCACCCAAAAAAATTATAAACCGTATATATTAATACATATAGCAATATAAAGACACGGGAGAACTAAAAACACTATAAAAACCAAGTGTATAGTAGAAGTAAATAGATTCTTCCGGCGGTAGATGAAAAAGAAGAATGACCGATATGAAGGTTAGGAATATATCAAAAAGCAGAACTGGATGGAGCATATTGATGAATGCTTTAAAGTATGAGTTAGAAATAATGGAAGGTGTGAGTTAAAAGGAAATGAAGGAGGTGGATTTATAGTAAAATATCTGACAGAGAAATCAAAACAGATGATCGCATTTAAAGCAGATCCTAATTCCCTTGATTATCGAAGAATCAAATCCTACTACGAAAATTTTTCTCCAAATCTCTTGAACTTAGAAATTAATCCTATCTACGTCAAAAGATATGACGAATCTATACCTACTCATTTCACTCTTTTGGTGATAACTTCACTCGTACTCTTCACAAAATCAAATGATTTTATCCATATTACTTAATAATGATAAAACCCGAATCTTCAGCTTATATGCGTCATGAAAACATACTTATTGTCAGCCATGACCATCCCAATCAAATTTCAGGGCGAAATTTCTTTAATGGGTAGGTACTGTGACAACCCGGAAATTTCCGACCAAATTTAAACTTTAATCTTTATATATTCCCGACACGATAAGCAAAGTTTGTAAGTTGAATCTCATGAATTTTAAACTATGTTCATACATTCATTTAACCTCGACCAAATTCCAATGATTCACGAACCATTAAAAGAACATATATGATTAGGTATGTATATGTGTATATATATATTATAACTTGAAAATGTCAACAAAGTATTAGACGTATAATACTTTATATAAACGTATTTGTTTCAAAATATATTCTAATAGTTATCAATGGGATTAGAAGATAATATCAAATGATTGAATTATTAGACACATTGAATTACGATTACGAGTCTCTGTTAGGAGGTCCACTTTGATTTGAAAAACATTTCTTTTTAACGGTATTCGGAATAATTGGTAAAGTGATTTATTAGAAAGAACAAAAGTGTCAATTAAAGAGAACTAGACAAGGGTTAGTGGAGATTCCCGTTTGATTTTCAATTTATGCTTTACAATAATTGTCTCGTGACTTTTGATAAGATAAACTATTAAACTTGTATATTATTTAACGTGGAAGTAAAATTGTAGAATATCGATAACTTAGAAGATGGATATCGACAAGTTGAGTAAATTAACGTCTTGCATTAAGATGATTTTATACGTTTACCTAACCTTTAGACTTTATATCACGTTGCACCAACAAACGTTAAAAACTTGAAACCCATGATAAGTATATTTAATCTTACTTCTTTAAAATGTTTTACGATATAACAACTTCTACTAATATAATATTTTTAGTAAAATGATTCTTAAATATACTTAGTATGGAAAACAAAGTTTTCATATTTATTTAATATTGTTTCAAACGTACAAAAATAATTTTTAAAGAATTTTATTAGTGAAACGTTTTATAAGATAAATTGTTCATAAGTTTTAAGAAACTTAATTAAAGCTTTGCATCATAAATTATATATATATATATATATATATATATATATATATATATATATATATATATATATATATATATATATATATATATATATATATATATATTGTTTCAAAAACGTAAAACGTGATACGATATAATATTTTCTATTACTTAAACGTGTTGAACTTTGAAATATAATTAGATAGATATTTCAATTATATATAAGATATACAAAATTATATTCTTAAGTAAGAATATATATATATATATATATATATATATATATATATATATATATATATATATATATATATATTATAAACGCATTAATATATAATTTAAAACGTTTCAATATTTTTAAACGAATTTTAATAAACAAATGAGACTTTGTTTTATAGAAGCAAATGACCACAACACTCGAATGATTAATTTACACTTTGAACAAGATAGTTTTTCATTGATTTGAGTCTTGTCATATATAAAGGTACGTTACATAAAACACAAAGTATCAGTTTTCTACACGTACGAAAATGCGTTCGAGAAACCGGAAGCGAGACGTGAGTTGAGTGACAACGTCCGTGTCATTTGAACAAAAATTACATTTTTACTAGGCACGTAAATATAATATAATATATAATTAATTATATAAATTAATTAATTAATTATATATAATAATAAATAAAAGTGTCGGCAACTAGCATTGGCCAAAGATGAGCTGTAGGGTGTTGCCATGTGATCGCATGGCTATAAGGGAGAAACCCCATGCGATTGCATGTGGTGGTTTTGGTGGCCAACTCTTATAAGTTCGAGCGTTCTCTGTATTGTGATTCATTTTCATCTACCTATCTCTATATATTACTCCGTATTATTTACTTTATTTATTTATTTATTTTATTATTTACTAATATTATTATCAAAGATTATTATTTATTTTATGATATTAAACTAGTAGTAATATTTTAGTATATACATAAAATACTACGACGGAATGCTGCTCGAATGATCTAAAACGGGTTTTAAAAAAAAATGGATTTTATGAGTAGGATAGGGCTAAGAAAATTATGGGTTATAGCTATGGAGGTGATGGGTATGGTTCCTGGGTATGCTCGTGAGGTCAATCTAGTGTTTATCATCACTATTGCGTCAACATACCTTTCCTGCAATATTGAATCTCAATATTGATACGTGAGCACTCATAACTTAACTTTTATTTATTAATAGTGTATCTCTGACTAGTGCTCGAGTATATAGGATTATGCATGCTTGTACTTTTGATATTGCCATTAGATAAGTTATGTTGAATCCTGAATTAGTCACATATGCGGTGAAGATAAGGTATAAGATATACATATCGTTGGAAAGCTAGCAAAAAATTAAGAACTTTTCATTTAGATATCGAATGGTTTCGAAGAACGGATTAGAAGTTATTGTCAATCGAATTTTTGTATAATTATTAAAAATGATTATTATTATCGTCGTTATTATCATCGTTCTAGTTTTATCTTATTATTATTATTATTATTATTATTATTATTATTATTATTATTATTATTATTATTATTATTATCTTTATCAATAAAAGGTTTTATCATTAAAAATTGTTATATTTATTGTTACTATCGTTATTATCGTTAAAGTTATAATTAGTATTATTATTATTATCTAATTATTATTATTATTATTATTATTATTATTATTATCATTATTAATATATATATCATTATTTAAAAATGGTTATTGTTATTGTTATTATTATTATTATTATATTATCATTAAAATAATTATTAGTATTATCGTTAATAATGTCATAGTAATTATCATTATTAGTTTTATTGCAATTAAAACTAATATTAGTAACACCTAATTATTTTGATTACTATTATTATCATTATTATGAACACGATATAAAAGACGATTAAAAGCTATTAAACGAAACGATTAGGAAATAATGAGTAAGAGCATCATGATGAAATTAAAATATTATAAGATATTGATTTAGATAAAATTATCGTTCTTATTATTTTTATTCATTACTATTATTATTAAAAGTATCGTTAGTATTAAAACTATCATTTTAACAAAAATTATCATTTTAATAGAAATGTCATTGTTACTATAAAATATCATTATTATTATCATTTTAAATAGAATTATAATTTTAAAGATAATATTAAAAAGTATCGTAAATATTAATGTTATCATAATTAGAATTATCGTTTTATCATAATGTCATCTTAGTAAATATAAATATTGATATTTTTATAATAATAATTATTATTACAAGATAATACAACTTTTACTTACTATTATTATAGATATTATTCTATCAAATAAATATATGATACAAACATATTTTACTACGTGTAATAAATTACTTTAATAATACCTATCATATTATATTTATGATATTAAATGAACTCTATAAATTTTATTACTTAATATATATAAAAAAGTATATTTTATTATATAAATTTTAATATAAAATTTTATTTATTAATAAATGAATTATATTATTTACTCTAAATCTTTTAAAAATATTTAAAAATATAAAACGACGATATTTAAACTATATATTAATCATGTATAGATTTTTGGAAATCATTTTGAGTCAAATTGACTTTTGTTGACTTTTGCATATTAGTCTCGAGCATTAGGATTGTGGTACACTATGACCTGACCTAAAGTTAGACAAATATTGACCAACATATATATATATATATATATATATATATATATATATATATATATATATATATATATATAAAATTAATTAATTAATTAATTTAGGTTCGTGAATCCGAGGCCAACTTTGCACTTGTTCAATGACGTTATATGTATTTTTACTACGAAATACAATAGGTGATTTTCATTTACCTTTTTACCCTTTATATTTTTGGGCTGAGAATACATCCGTAAATTTTATAAATGTTTTACGAAATAGACACAAGTAAATGAAACTACATTATATGGGTGAATGATCGAAGCCGAATATGCCCCTTTTTAGCTTGGTAGCCTAAGAATTTGGGAACAGACCCCCAAATTGACGCGAATCCTAAAGATAGATCTATCGGGCCCAACAAGCCCCATTATGGAATTTGCAATGCTTTAGTACTTCGAAATTATCATGTCCGATGGATGTCCCAGAATGATGGGGATATTCTATATGCATCTTGTTAATGTCGGTTACCAGGTGTTCACCATATGAATGATTTTTGTCTCTATGCATGGGACGTATATTTATGAGAACTGGAAATGAAATTCTTGTGGTCTATTAAAATGATGAAAATGATCGATTATGATAAACTAATGAACTCACCAACATTTTGGTTGACACTTTAAAGCATGTTTATTCTCAGGTATTAAAGAAATCTTCCGCTGTGCATTTGCTCATTTTAATGATATTACTTGGAGTTTTTCATGGCATATTTCGAAGAACGTTGCATTCGAGTCATTGAATTCATCAAAGATTACTATTAAGTCAATTTATAGTTGGATAGTGGATATTATGAAGTGGTATGCATGCCTGTCAATTTTCGATGTAAAGAAAGTTTATCTTTTAAAAACGAATGCAATGTTTGTAAAATGTATCATATAGAGGTCAAATACCTCGCGATGTAATCAACTATTGTGAATCGTTTATAATGTATATGAACGGGTCCTTTCATATAAGGTCGAGGCCTAAATCTACTATTCCTTATGGAGAGTAAGGGAAGTATGACCTAGGGTCATTTTTTAAGTAAGTCTACAGAATAGAACCTAAAACCTAACAAAAATAACTAACAAGGAGTAGTTGTGTTTCTATTTTGAGATTTTCTAATTTTCTAAAGGATAAAGTAAATACAGATAGGTAAAATTTGTATTTCAGATAAGGTTAAAGATGCACATGCTATGATTTCATTGGTTACATTGCTACGTTGTGTAATAATGGCTCATGAATAGTTGATAACCCTTTACCCGTTATATTGGTCCTACCACCCCTGTTAGAGGACTGACATGTCACTGGGCATAATGTATGCGATAGGCTTGAAGATTCTAAATGAGTAGCAACGCCTCTTCCCTCGACGCCAGAGTAACGCATCTACTTGTTAACACTAGACGGCTCTTTTATTATGAGCGACCCGATAAAACAGCATATTAATCTATCCATTTGGCCAAACTTTCTTAAAAATAAGCTAAAGTAGAGGGTATCCCTTATCCGAGAGACATGATATGTTTCCGATGCTTTCGTTAACGATTGGTTTATAAAGATCAGTTAGGTCCTTAATTAAAAGAAATCAGCTATAAAGGAACGTCATGGCCAGACAGTAGTTGTGATGGCCCCGTCAAGTACACTTAACGGCTCCGTCACTTAGTCCCACAGCTTGGTCGAACTTTAAATGAATTAATAAACAACATTGCATTTTTTTGTTCAAAAAGTTTCCCAAAAAGGAAATTTACTAAAATATGTAGTTTAAACAAACCCAACATATTAAATAACCAAAGTTGACATAAAACACTGTCAACCAAATACCCACAATTTAATAATCCAAAAGAGAATGCAAGTTCAATGTTTCATAAAACGTTTAACAAAATCTGCCCAAATGCATGCAGACACTTCTAACACAGCGGAAGCACCAAACAACTCAAGTACCTGTGAAAACATGCGAGTAAACTGTCAACAAAAATGTTGAGTGAATTATAGGTTTAAATAAACGAATAAATTTTAGACCACAAGATTTAAAATGTTAGAAAATATTAAAATATTATTCCATTAACCATGAGTCACCTGGTAACCACTGAACCATTTACATACCCTTACCAAACACAATATATATACACTGAACAAGTGTATCTTCAAATAAATACGAAGTACTAATACATTCCGATTATAAATTGTTAGCGCGACTAGCTCGAAATGGGGCTGTCAAGCCCGATAGATCTATCCATAGGATTCGCGTTCATAGTAGAAACCAGTGATTACAATTACAAGACTAGGGAATATTTTCGTTCAACTCATAATGAATAATTTAAATTTAATTACCACTTGTGTCTAAACGTAAAACAAAATGCATGTAATCACATCTCAAAAATACTTTAAAAGTATGAAAAAGGGGACTATAACTCACCTTAAAGCAATTGAAGTAACCACACAAAAAGCGAACATCAAACGAAGTAAAGTGATCAAGAAAGATCACAATGCCGACCTATAAATAAAGCAGGTCGATATAAATAACTAACTTAGGTCAAGTCTTAGTATGATAGCTATAGTACTTGTTGCAAGTAAACATAGAACAACACTCGATATGCTTCGGTTTGATCAGAACAGCGTAAGGACACGTACTTTCTATTTTTAGAAAGTTTCTATTTTAGGAAAGTTTCTATTTTAGGAAAGTTTCTGTTTTAGGAAAGTTTCTATTTTAGAAAAGTTTCTATTTTTAGAAAGTTTCTAATTTTGGAAAGTTTCCATATTTAGAAAGTTGCTATTTTTGAAAAGTTTATAAGTTAGGAAAGTTTCCTTAATTAGAAAGTAAACAAAAGTCAACTGAAATTCAAAGTCAACTGAAAGTCAACTCAGAAGTCAACCTTGGTCAAACATAGTCAACATTAATTTTTAAAGCATAAGTTATAATAATAATATAAGTTATAATGTTATTTAAAGTCATATATGTATAATTATGTCATAACATAAGTTTAATTAAATTAAATTGAATTATTAAAGTTAACATAAGTTTAAATGATATACTTAATATAACATAAGTATTTAATTAGTTAATTAAATATTAGTCATAACATAAGTATTATTAATTAATAATAAATTTTTAATCATATCATAAGTATTATTAATTAATAATGAATTACTAATCATATCATAAGTATTTAATTATAATTATTAAATCATAAGTATTTAATAATTAAATTATAATTAAATAATAACTAAGTCTTATAATAATTAAATAATTAATTAATCCTTATTGTAAGTATTATTATAAAAATCTCATATTATAAGTTTAATACTTACCATAAGTATTTTTCATTAATAATAAAAGTATTATTAATCATAAGTTTAATTAAATGTTTAATTAATCAAAATGTAATTAATAAATGATATAATATATATATATATATATATATATATATATATATCATAAGTCTTAATTTAAAATAATTACTTTTATATCATAAGTAATTTAATAATAATGAAAATCATTATTTATATCATAAGTTCCATTTTATAACCATAGGTTTTAATTAAAAGTTCATCGGGTCATAACTTGAGTTCCGGGTGTCAGTTTTTGGCGAGTCTTATATATATATCTTCACCTAGCCAAACCACCCGACACATTAGTACACTAAAGAACATCCCAAGAACAGCCCCCAAGTTGTGACCAACAGCCATATATCAACTTGGAGCTTTAATCCGTTCAAAAACATGTTTTAGTCATAACGGGTGATCCGTGGCTCGGATTTTGATGACCCGAACATGAAAGTTCATCCAATCATCAATTCTAACACACTAGTACACCCTAGAGACTCCAAAAATGGTCACAAAGTCGGACCAAATCTGAAAACATTCGTTTTTATATTTTGATTTCATGAAAACACCATTTTAATCATAACTTAAGTTCCGGGAATCGAAATAACATGAATTCGGAGTCTAAAATTAATGTCTTGATGAGGGGAACACATATAAACACTTTAATTTAACAAATACATCATTTTAGTTTACAGAAAAGATCAAATAATCCGCTGTCCAAATCCAATCAAACCGAAATCATGAATTAACGAGTGATTCTACGCATACAATCAATAATCCAATAACATACAAGCACTGTACTATCGTATTAAACATTAAAAATAGAAAAATTAAAGAAAAATCAAAAATTTAGGGTTAGGGTTTATACCCTAATCAACAATCAAGTGTTATGAACGTGTAGAGATCGATGTGTAGAATCCGATTATGTTGAAAGCTTCTTGAAATGATCCATAAATTTTGTGAGATGATGATGTTTATGGTGGTGAATGGCGATGGCAATAAGGGAGGGAGGAGAGGAGATGAGAGAAAAATAGAATTAGGTTTAGTAGTGTAAAATGGTGAAATGAAAAATGAAATGTAAAAGGAAAAACAAAAGGGGGTACACCCCTCCCCTTTGTTTCGGCAGAATGGGGTGTGTGGGTGTGGGCCCCATGGACCAATTTTGTTTAATGTGTAATTTCTTTTAGCTCGAACGCCCGATCAAAGTCCAAAACGCGAAAACGCAACTACGCGATTAATAGTTCGGAGAGATAACAAATACGCGATGAATAAATATATAAATACTGTAAATAATCATATGATATTAAAATATCATATTTAAAATAATTTGGATTTAAAAATCCTAAAAGTTTGACCATTGGTTTGAAAACCGAAAAGATTCGCCGGATAGAAATCCACGACACGTAGAAACGTACATTTTAAAATATGAATACAAATTTTCACATAACACATAATAATTAATATATTATTACTAAAATAATAATATAGGTCATAGAAATGACGTGGCATGAATACCAATTAACGGACGTTAAATAATAAACGGTAAAAGATAACGGAAAAAGTAGGGTCGTGACAGTACCTTCCCGTTACGGAAATTTCGTCCCAAAATTTAAGCAGGTGCAGGGGTTGACTCGGAATCTGAGAACAAATGCGGGTACTTCTGCCTCATCTGATCTTCACGTTCCCAAGTGAACTCGGGTTCGCGTCTGGCATTCCATCTCACTCGGAAGATAGGAATTCTACTTTGCTTGAGCGTCTTAAATTCTCGATCCATAATTTCAACAGGTTCCTCAATAAATGGAGTTGTTTATCAACATGAAGCTCATTTAGAGGAATGGTTTCATCGGCCTCGGCCAAACACTTCTTCAAATTCGATACATGAAAAACGTCATGAACAGCACTAAGTTCTTGTGGCAATTTCAAACGATAAGCCACGGGTCCAACTCTCTCGGTAATCTCAAATGGTCCAACAAAACAAGGATTCAACTTTCCCCTTTTACCAAATCATACCACCCCTTTCCAAGGTGATACCTTTAACATAACACGGTCACCAACTTGAAATTCTATATCTTTCCTTCTCTTATCGGCATAACTCTTTTGCCAACTTCTAGCGATTCTCAATCTTTTTTTAATCTGTACGATCTTCTCGGTAGTCTCATGAATAATTTCGGAGCCTGTGAGTTGAGCATCCCCAACTTCATTCCAACAGATAGGAGACCTACACTTTCTACCATGCAGAGCTTCAAACGGTGCGGCTTTAATACTTGCATGATAGCTGTTATTATAAGAAAATTCAGCTAGTGGTAAATATCTATCCCACCCATTACCAAAATCAATAATGCACGCTTGTAACATGTCTTCTAACATTTGAATGGTCCTTTCACTCTGACCATCTGACTGTGGATGATAAGCGGTGCTCATATCCAACTTAGTTCCCAAAGCTTCCTGTAAGGATTGCCAAAACCTCGATATAAATCGACTGTCTCGGTCTGAAATAATAGATACATGAATACCATGTCTAGAAATAATCTCCTTCAAATACAAATGAGTAAGCTTCTCCATCGAATCCGTTTCCTTAGTCGGTAAGAAATGAGCTGACTTTATGAGTCGGTCAACAATCACCCAAATGGTATCATAACCACCCACAACTCTCGGTAAATTCATAATAAAATCCATTGTAATACCTTCCCACTTCCACTCGAGAATCTCAGGTTGCACCAAAAGTCCAGACGGTTTCTGATGTTCAGCTTTAACCTTAGCACAGGTCAAACACTTAGCCACGTAAGTAACTGAAATGTCCCGTTCATATTGATTATAAACGTTCCATATTAATTGATTTCGTTGCGAGGTTTTGACCTCTATATGAGACGTTTTTCAAAGACTGCATTCGTTTTTAAAACAAACCATAACCTTTATTTTATCGACAAGGTTAAAAAGACACCACCTAGATTATCCAGAAATGATAATCTAAAAATATCATACTTACACACTACCAATACATATTGGTTTACAATATTAATATGTTACAACAAAGTAAATCTCGAATGCAGTTTTAAACAATATTATACAAGCATGCTGACACCAAATCTTGTCCATATTTTAGCATGCAACAGCGGAAGCTCTTAATAATCACCTGAGAATAAACATGCTTTAAACGTCAAAAAAATGTTGGTGAGTTATAGGTTTAACCTATATATTTATCAAATCGAAATAATAGACCACAAGATTTCATATTTTAATATACATCCCATACATAGAGATAAAAATCATTCATATGGTGAACACCTGGTAACCGACATTAACAAGATGCATATAAGAATATCCCCTATCATTCTGGGAAATCCTTCGGACATGATAATAACGAATTCGAAGTACTAAAGCATCCGGTACTTTGGATGGGGTTCGTTATGCCAATAGATCTATCTTTAGGATTCGCGTCAATTAGTAGATCAGTTTACTAATTCTTAGGCTACCAAGCAAAAGGGGCATATTCGGCTTCGATCATTCACCCATATAATGTAGTTTCATTTACTTGTGTCTATTTCGTAAAACATTTATAAAACTGCATGTATTCTCATCCCAAAATGTTAGATTTTAAAAGTGGGACTATAACTCACTTTCTCAGATTTTTACTTCGTCGGGAAGTAAGACTTGGCCACTGGTCGATTCACGAACCTATAACAAATATGTACATATATATCAACGTATGTTCAAAATATATTTACAACATTTTTAATACGTTTTAATGTTTTAAGTTTATTTAGTCAGCTGTCCTCGTTAGTAACCTACAACTAGTTGTCCACAGTTAGATGTATAGAAATAAATCGATATATTTTATCTTGAATTAATCCACGACCCAGTGTATACACGTCTCAGGCTAGATCACAACTCAAAGTATATATATTTTTGGAATCAACCTCAACCCTGTATAGCTAACTCAAACATTACTGCATATAGAGTGTCTATGGTTGTTCAAAATAATATATATAATATGTCAAAACATTTGCATACGTGTCTATGGTATCCCAAGATTACATAATATATTAGAATACATGTATAATACAATATAAGTTAGCTAGGATATGATTAATATAGATTTGTTACCAATTTTCACGTAGCTACAATAAGGAAAATTATCCAATCTTGTTTTACCCATAACTTCTTCGTTTTAAATCCGTTTTGAGTGATTGAAGTTGCTATGGTTTCATATTGAACTTAAGTTTATGAATCTAAACAGAAAAAGTATAAGTTTATAGTCGAAATACATATTACAAGTCGTTTTTGTAAAGGTAGTCATTTCAGTCGAAAGAACGACGTCTTGATGACCATTTTGAAAAACATACTTTCACTTTGAGTTTAACCATGATTTTTGGATATAGTTTCATGTTCATAAGAAAAATCATTTTCCCAGAAGAATAACTTTTAAATCAAAGTTTATCATAGTTTTTAATTAACTAACCCAAAACAGCCCGCGGTGTTACTACGACGGCGTATATCCGGTCTTACGGTGTTTTTCATGTTTTCAGGTTTTAAATCATTAAGTTAGCATATCATATATATATAGAACATGTGTCTAGTTGATTTTAAAAGTCAAGTTAGAAGGATTAACTTTTGTTTGCGAACAAGTTTAGAAGTAACTAAACTATGTTCTAGTGATTACAAGTTTAAACCTTCGAATAAGATAGTTTTATATATATGATTCGAATAATGTTATGAACATCATTACTACCTCAATTTTTGTAGATAAACCTACTGGAAATGAAAAAAATAGATCTAGCTTCAAAGGATCCTTGGATGGCTTGAAAGTTCTTGAAGCAAAATCATGACACGAAAACAAGTTCAAGTAAGATTTCCACTCGAAATAAGATTGTTATAGTTATAGAAATTGAATCAAAGTTTGAATATGAGTACTACCTTGTATTAGAGAGATATCTTACTGTAAATAAGAAAGATTTCTTGAGGTTGGATGATCACTTGAAATGGATTTGCAAGATTGAAAGTAAGCTAGCAAACTTGGAAGTGTTGTTGGTGTGTTCTTGAGTAGTTGTTTTGTATCTTGGTTTATGTATGGATTTATGAACTACATTGAGCTAGATTTTGATGAAGATGATTAAGAACACTTCACTAAGAGAGTAATTTGATTCAAGAAAATTGCAAAGTAAATGTGTTTGTGAGCTCCCATCTTTACGTGAACTTAAGCATCCCATATAGGCTCCATTAGTTTGTTGTTTTGTTAGATATTTCTTGCTAGATGTTAAATGATGGTTCCTACATATGTTATGTGACTCACATGGGCTGCTAAAATCTGATCATTGAAGTGTATATACCAATAGTAAATACATTTAGAAGCTGGGTATTGTACGAGTATGAATACGGGTGCATACGAGTAGAATTGTTGATGAAAATGAACGAGGATGTAATTGTAAGCATTTTTGTTAAGTAGAAGTACATTGATAAGTGTCTTGAAGTCTTTCAAAAGTGTATGAATACATATTAAAACACTACATGTATATACATTTTAACTGAGTCGTTAAGTCATCGTTAGTCGTTACATGTAAGTGTTGTTTTGAAACCTTTAGGTTAACGATCTTATTAAATGTTGTTAACTCATTGTTTATTATATCTAAAGAGATGTTAAATTATTATATTATCATGATATTATGATATATTAATATATCTTAGTATGATATATATACAGTTAAATGTTGTTACAACGATAATCGTTACATATATGTCTCGTTTCGAAATCATTAAGTTAGTAGTCATGTTTTTACATATGTAGTTCATTGTTAATACACTTAATGACATGTTTACTTATCATTTATCATGATTAAACATAGTGCATCAATATCTTAATATGATTCATATGTATTTAGTAAGACGTTGTTATAACGATAATCGTTATATATACCGTTTCCGAGTTTCTTAATTCAATAGTCTCATTTTTATGTATATAACTCATTGTTAAAATACCTAATGAGATGCTTATTTATCATAATATCATGTTAACTATATATATATATCCATATATATGTCATCATATAGTTTTTACAAGTTTTAACGTTCGTGAATCACCGGTCAACTTGGGTGGTCAATTGTCTATATGAAACCTATTTCAATTAATCAAGTCTTAACAAGTTTGATTGCTTAACATGTTGGAAACAATTAATCATATAAATAACAATTTCATTTAATATATATAAACATGGAAAAGTTCGGGTCACTACAGTACCTACCCATTAAATAAATTTCGTCCCGAAATTTTAAGCAGTTGGAGGTGTTGACGTATCTTCTGGAAATAAGTACGGGTACTTCTTCTTCATCTAATCTTCTCATTCCCAGGTGAACTCAGGTCCTCTGCGAGCATTCCATTAAACCTTAACAATTGGTATCTTGTTTTGCTTAAGTCTTTTAACCTCACGATCCATTATTTTAACGGGTTCTTCGATGAATTGAAGTTTTTCGCTGATTTGGATTTCGTCTAACGGAATAGTGAGATCTTCTTTAGTAAAACAGTTCTTTAAATTCGAGACGTGGAAAGTGTTATGTACAGCCACGAGTTGTTTAGGTAATTCAAGTCGGTAAGCAACTGGTCCGACACGATCAATAATCTTGAATGGTCCAATATACCTTGATTTAATTTCCCCCATTTACCAAATCGAACAACGCCTTTCCAAGGTGCAACTTTAAGCATGACCATCTCTCCAATTTCAAATTCTATATCTTTTCTTTTAATGTCAGCGTAGCTCTTTTGTCGACTTTGGGTGGTTTTCAACCGTTGTTGAATTTGGATGATCTTCTCGGTAGTTTCTTGTATTATCTTCGGACCCGTAATCTATCTATCCCCCACTTCACTCCGATAAATCAGAGACCTACATTTTCTACCATAAAGTGCTTCAAACGGTGCCATCTCAATGCTTGAATGGTAGCTGTTGTTGTAGGAAAATTCTGCTAACGGTAGGTGTCGATCCCAACTATTTCTGAAATCAATAACACATGCTCGTAGCATGTATTCAAGCAATTGTATCGTCCTTTCGCTCTGCCCATCAGTTTGTGGATGATAGGCAGTACTCATGTTTAGACGAGTTCCTAATGCTTACTGTAATGTCTGCCAGAATCTTGAAATAAATCTGCCATCCCTATAAGAGATAATAGAGATTGGTATTCCATGTCTGGAGATGACTTCCTTCAAATACAGTCGTGCTAACTTCTCCATCTTGTCATCTTCTCTTATTGGCAGGAAGTATGCTGATTTGGTGAGATGATCAACTATTACCCAAATAGTATCAAAACCACTTGCAGTCCTTGGCAATTTAGTAATGAAATCCATGGTAATGTTTTCCCATTTCCATTCCCGGATTTTGGGTTGTTTAAGTAGACCTGATGGTTTCTGATGCTCTGTTTTGACCTTAGAACACGTCAAACATTCTCTTATGTATTTAGCAACATCGGATTTCATACCTGGCCACCAAAAATGTTTCTTGAGATCCTTGTACATATTCCCCGTTCCAGGATGTATTGAGTATCTGGTTTTATGAGCTTCTCGAAGTACCATTTCTCTCATATCTCCAAATTTTGGTACCCAAATCCTTTCAGCCCTATACCGGGTTCCGTCTTCCCGAATATTAAGATGCTTCTCCGATCCTTTGGGTATTTCATCCTTTAAATTTCCCTCTTTTAAAACTCCTTGTTGCGCCTCCTTTATTTGAGTAGTAAGGTTAGTGCGAATCATTATATTCATAGCTTTTACTCGAATGGGTTCTCTGTCCTTTCTGCTCAAGGCATCAGCTACCACATTTGCCTTCCCCGGGTGGTAACGAATCTCAAAGTCGTAATCATTCAACAATTCAATCCACCTGCGCTGCCTCATGTTCAGTTATTTCTGATTAAATATGTGTTGAAGACTTTTGTGGTCGGTATATATAATACTTTTGACCCCATATAAATAGTGCCTCCAAGTCTTTAATGCAAAAACAACCGCGCCTAATTCCAAATCATGCGTCGTATAATTCTGCTCGTGAATCTTCAATTGTCTAGACGCATAAGCAATTACTTTCGTTCGTTGTATTAATACACAACCTAGACCTTACTTTGAGGCGTCAAAATATATCACAAAATCATCATTCCCTTCAGGTAATGACAATATAGGTGACGTAGTTAACTTTTTCTTCAACAATTGAAACGCTTTCTCTTGTTCATCTTTCCATTCAAATTTTCTTCCCTTTATGCGTTAATGCAGTCAAGGGTTTTGCTATTTTGGAAAAATATTAGATGAATCTTCTGTAGTAACCAGCTAGTCCTAAAAATTAACGTATATGTTTTGGAGTTTTCGGGGTTTCCCACTTTTCAACGGTTTCAATCTTTGCTGGATCCACCTGAATACCTTCTTTGTTCACTATATGATCGAGGAATTGAACTTCTTCCAACCAAAATGCACACTTTGAAAACATAGCGTACAGTTTTTCTTTCTTTAACAACTCTAGCACTTTTCTCAAATGTTCTTCGTGCTCTTGGTCATTCTTTGAGTAAATAAGTATGTCATCGATGAAAACAATGACAAACTTGTCAAGGTATGGTCCACACACTCGGTTCATGAGATCCATGAATACAGCTGGTGCGTTAGTCAACCCAAACGGCATAACCATAAACTCGTAATGACCATAACGCGTCCTAAAAGCAGTCTTTGGAATATCATCCTCCTTCACCCGCATTTGATGATACCCAGAACGTAAATCAATCTTCGAATAAATCGACGAGCCTTGTAGTTGATCAAATAAGTCGTCGATTCTCGGTAGTGGGTAGCGGTTCTTGATGGTAAGTTTGTTCAACTCTCGGTAGTCGATACACAACCTAAATGTACCATCCTTCTTCTTGACAAACAAAACAGGAGCTCCCCACGGTGATGTGCTTAGTCGAATGAAACCACGCTCTAAAAGTTCCTGTAACTGACTTTGTAATTCTTTCATTTCGCTGGGTGCGAGTCTGTATAGAGCACGAGCTATTGGTGCAGCTCCTGGTACAAGGTCTATTTGAAATTCAACGGATCGATGTGGGGGTAATCCCGGTAATTCTTTCGGAAATACATCGGGAAATTCTTTTGCGATGAGAACATCACTGATGTTCTTTTCTTCAGGTTTTACTTCCTCGATGTGTGCTAGAATGACGTAACAACCTTTTCTTATTAGTTTTTGCGCCTTCGAACTACTAATAAAATTTAACTTCGCGTTGTTCTTTTCTCCGTACACCATTAAAGGTTTTCCTTTTTCACGCATAATGCGAATCGCATTTTTGTAACAAACAACCTCTGCTCTCACCTTTTTCAACCATTCCATGCCAATTATTACATCAAAACTCCCTAACTCGACTGGTATTAAATCAATTTTAAACGTTTCATCCCCTAGTTTAATTTCTCTATCCCGACATATATTATCTGCTGTAATTAATTTATCGTTTGCTAATTCGAGTAAAAATTTACTATCCAAAGGCGTCAATGGGCAACTTAATTTAGCACAAAAAGCTCTACTCATATAGCTTCTATCTGCACCCAAATTAAATAAAACATAAGCAGATTTATCGTCAATAAGAAACGTTCCCGTAACAAGCTCCGGGTCTTCCTGTGCTTCTGCCGCATTAATATTGAAAACTCTTCTGCGGCCCTGCCCATTAGTATTTCCTTGATTCGGGAAATTTCTAATAATGAGGCATGGTTTTCCACATTTATAACAAACAGCGTTGGTATTACTTGCTCCGAAACTATTCGTTCCGGCATTACTTGTTCCGACACTATTTGTTCCTTTAGTTCTGTAAAACCTTGGTCCGTAAAACTCACACTTTGTCGCGCTATGACCATTTCTTTTACACCTGTTGCAAAATGTCGTGCAAAATCTCGGGTGATTTTCTTCACACCTATGACATGGCTGATTTTGGTTTTTGTTGCCGTTGTTGTTATTGAGGTTGTTGTTGTTAGGACGTTTGTTGTAGTTATTGTTAGGATTACGGTTATGTTGAGATTGTGGTTGCGGTTGTTGGGATAGTTGTTGCGATTGTGGTTGTAATTGTTATTGTTGTTGTACTGGTGATTCTTGTCACCGTTTTCCTCCCACTTCCTCTTGAGTTGTTTCATGTTGGCTTCTTCGGCCGCCTGCTCTTTAATTCTTCCCTCAATCTGATTTATGAGTTTATGAGCCATTCGACTTGCCTTTTGTATGGAAGTGGGCTCATGTGAACTCACATCTTCTTGAATCCTTACTGGTAACCCTTTTATAAATGCGTCGATCTTCTCTTCTTCATCTTCGAACGTTCCCAGACACAATAGGCACAACTCTGTGAATCGTCGTTCATATGTGGTAATGTCGAACCCTTGTGTTCGTAACTCTCTAAGCTCTACCTTGAGCTTATTGACTTCGTTTCTAGGACGGTACTGCTCGTTCATCAATTGCTTGAATACCGACCACGGTAGTGCGTAAACAGCATTTTGTCCTACCTGTTCAAGATAGGTGTTCCACCACGTTAATGCAGTACCTGTGAAGGTATGCGTAGAGTACTTAACTTTGTCCTCTTCAGTACACTTACTTATGGCAAACACCGATTCGACCTTCTCGGTCCACCGTTTCAATCCAATTGGTCCTTCGGTTCCATCAAATTCCAAAGGTGTGCAGGCAGTGAATTCTTTGTAGGAGCATCCTACACAATTTCTTGTGAAATTAGTTCCACTGCTAGATCCAGAGTTATTGTTATTTTGCATCGCAGCCTGTACTGCGGCTATGTTTGCTGCAAGGAAAACACGGAAGTCTTCCTCACTCATGTTCAAATTCTGACGAGTCGTCGGTGCCATTTCCTTCAAAAATAGCCCAAAAGAATTAAGTTAATCATATACAATTTTAAGAGTAGTCAATAGTATTTCGTAGCATAGTATGAACTCATTTATAAAAGCTTTTTCTTCATATTAGCGTTTTATAGTTTTAATTCAGGTAGTACCTGTAGCGACCCCGACAATATCGTCAAGTGACGGCGTCGGCTACGTGGGTCCCATTACCTGATTATAAGTCTTTAAGATAACGTTTGACCAAAATATGTCGCCTTCATTTCAAAATAAGGATTGTTTCAAAGTTTACAAGAATTGTTCAACCAAAAGTTAAGTTACAACGTTATAAGTACGATTGAAATCTAGGCGACACGGTTTAAAGTAAAGTCAAAAGACGCTCCATGAAATGCATGTATACTCGACATCGGATGCAAGTATCAAATAGTAAGCGGAAGCATGTTTCACATATCGTGCAAGACCTGAGAAAAACATAGAAATCTGTCAACGAAAACGTTGGTGAAATCATAGGTTTAAGTAAGTAAGTACAAGTGAACCACAAGATTTGCATCAATGAAATAATAGTAATACATTCCAAAAGTTTGTTTCACGAGCACCCAATTATCAAAGCTTAACATTCCTTCCATTGTATACCCCATCACTTAGTGCTAGAACAAACACTGATTCTCGAAAATATATTTCATCCGTAGACGGTAGCGAACCGTCAAAGATGAGGGTTGTCAACCCATATGGCCATATAACATAAGTTCTCGCTTACACCCGGCAAGTGTAACTAATGATAATCGAATTGAGGATTTTTGTTCTAAACTCGTATGTAGAATGTTTGTTTTTCCCGTTCTTGTGTTCACTTAGTTCAAAAGAATCGTTTATGTTTTCTCATCCCAAATATAAGTTCAAAAAGAGTAAAAGTGGGACTATGATCTCACCTTTGATTGCAAGAGTGAAATAGTACTTCAACAAGTAAACGTGCAAAGAACAATGCTAGTCTCGACCTAAACAATTAGGTTGTATCAATAACGATAGTCACGAAGGGTCAAAGATGTTCAATTAGTCCTATTGCTCAATACGACTCGATTAATATAGCATGTGAAGCAAATTGTCAAGTTTCATGCAAGATACAAGTATAAAAGCATGTTAGGAAGATTGCATAATTAATTGGTTAAGTTTGACAAAAAGTCAAACTTGGTCGGGTCAAAGTCAACGAAAAAGTCAACATGTTCGGGTCGGGTCCCGGACAAATTTTCCATGCTAATTATTCATATACAAGTATATTAAAACAAGTTTCATGTGAATCGGAGGTCGGTAGCTAGTCAAACATTTCACGTTAAAAGGGACATGGAGGTCAGAATCTGTCCAGGCCATTTGGCGCGCCGCGCGGGGTAGGGTGCGCGCCGCGCGATCTGTAGTTCAGCTATTTTTCTGTCCTTCAAACTATGCACGAGCCAAAACCAATTCTAACACAACTCTTGACCCGCAAACACTTATAACGCCTATCATACATCGTCGGAAAGGTATTTTGACGAGGAATGCAACTAAACACATATCATCAATCAAACTTCCACTTATAACAACCAAAAACCACAATTAAACATTCATAATCAAAGTTCAAGTTCCAAAAACGCATTTTATGATTCGGGCAACCAATTTACATGTATGTTATGCCGTTTCGAAGGTAATCAAACACACATTGCAACAAAACACTTAACAACAATATCTCATAGCATTTGACGCATCAAAAGTTCATGTAAAGCTTATCAAACCCTAATCCAAGTTCACAAAATCACTAATCATGTTCTTGGAGTTTCCTAAATCAACATATACATCAAAACGAAGCTAATGATACTAGTAACACTTTTAAAACATGCACTTTAACAATCTAACAACATTTGACCATCCAAAATCAAGGATTTAGCAAGAAATTTTCATATTGAACTAGTTACACCAAAAACAACGAATCGAGCATACAAATTATATACACGACATCACAATGAGCCATAGACGCTAATTAACAACTTTATAAGTCAAGAACACGAATTTAAAGAAATCTAGTGTTTTAGAAATGTTACCCAAATGAGATGAAGTTGGCACCAAAACGAAGAGGAAATTGCAAGGAGCTCAAATATGTAATTTGTTTTGCAAAATACCCGCTAGATCATAAATGGATGATGAATCTTTGTGTTTGAAGTTAGAGAGAAAATGGAGGAAGTAATAAAATGGAGGAGGTGAAAATGAAAGGGTGGAAAGGGTTTGACCCTTTGACCTAGTCAAAGGTTTGAACCCTTGGCAAGTTTGGTCCCTCAACTATGAATCGGGTGCGGGAATTGACCGAACGAATTATTTTAAATTTCACGGGAGTACGGGAGATATTAAAATCCGATAACGAGAATATTTAAAATGTTACTCAACAAAGGATACGAATCTAGATACGAAGGGTATTATTTAAAAAGAAAAAGACGGGCGTTAAAATAATTTAACGGAAAAATGCGGGATGTTACATTATCCAAACCTCAAAAGAAATTTCGTCCCGAAATTTAGTTGGAAGTACTAATCGGTATCCCTTACTCGGGACCTAGTGTAGTAACTCTACGAATGATTGAAGGTACTTTTTTAGACATTCCACGAATCCGGATAGTCGGGGTGTTACGTTGTATTAGGGCTTGGTTTTACGATCCACGAGTTCAGCCGGTTTTTCCTATGAGGAGGAGTTTGTCATTAATAGTTGGTGCATCTAGAAGGATTGCACGTTCCTGTTCCGCAGGACACGTTTCTAAGTTTGTTACACGAAATGTAGGGTAAACGGAAACTTAATTGAGTCGGCCGTTCTAAATGGTAGGAAGCGGCTCCAATACGCCCCAAGGTTTCAAAAGGTTCAATATTGCGGATATAACCTTCCTCGATTTCCCAAAATGAATTACACCTTCCCAAGGTGCGGTTTCTCAATATTACGCGGTTACACACTAGGATTTGTGAGGTTTTCATCTAAGTTTGGTATAACTCTTTTGGCGACTACGGATCGTCTCGAGCCCTCCTCGGATTTGAATGATTTCAATTGTTGTTTCTTGATGGAGTTCAGATTTCGGTGGTTGATGCTTTGGTTAAATGAACAGGGGTATGACATTAGCGGTCATATAGGGTTTCGGAAAGTGCGCGTGAACACACGAGTGGTAACTACTGTTGTAAGAGTGATCTACTAAAGGTGACAATACGAGTTTGTGACATGTCTTTCCAAGACGTAAATCGTTCGTTTGCTCGGTTCGTCAGTTTGTGGGAGATACGCGGTACATGTGTCTAAGCGGGTCTCCAAGGTTTCTTGTAAAACTAGAAGTGAAACGAGTATTTCGATACGGAATAATTGACAAAGATACACCGTGTTGGAATAGAATCTATTAAGATACGTTTGAACAAGTCAGTTAGGGTTCGAAAAATGTTCGTTAGGACTATTCACCCTCGTGGCGAATACTAATGTAATATGAGGAATTTCTCTATCCATGGAGAAATATTACAAGGAGTTTCTTTAAACGGAAATGCGAGCGATAAAGATAGGAGTGAAATGAGGACTTAGAATAGGATGAGCTTGCATCTCGAGGTTGCCATAACGTGCCTCTAGTTGTCAAAAGTTGAAGTCTGAAAGAGAAACGAGGTAGTACACGTAGTTGTATAGTTCGGGGTTGAATAATAGTTGACCGATTATCAGAAACACAAGGGCGTTAAGTCAAGGAAGAGTGAAGTATCGTTGGATTGTGTGTTATCTTAAATTCCAGTAATATCAGACGGTGACGGTGAAATAACAGAGGTATGTAGTGTGGTACGTGATGACGAGAAGTTTGATCGGATCCACAATTTAGTATTCGAATTCTTCGTGTAAAATAACAAAATAGAGTATGCCTTTCGGCGTTCAAATAGAAATATTTCCATGTTCGAGTTCCATCTGTTGCTATACGATTTTAACTAGGAATGTTGGTGTGAAGAATCACGCTCAAGGTTCGAACACGGAGAGGTTTAGAGTTTTCCTTAGTGAGTTAACGAGTTTAAAAGTAGTGTAACACGAGAAAAGTCAGAAATGAATCTTCGGTAATAACAGACGAGATCTAAGATTTTTACGAATACAAGTCCGAGTTGGTAGAGTTTCCTGATTACATGTGGCTTGATTTCGAGATTGATTGTAATGCCTTGACCATTAACATCATGGTCTAGAAAATTGGACTTCGTTCAACAGAAATTCTCACTCGGAGAATTTGGTATAGAGTTGCTCTTTTCTCAAAAGTTCGAGCGTAAGATGGTGATGTTGTTCGTTTTCCTTCTTTACTTAAATAAGTTAAGATGTCATCCATAAATACGATAACAGCTTTGTCTAGATAAGTTGCATACGTGGTTTAGGAGGTTCATGAATACGGACGGAGTCTTAAATAAATCAAACGGTACTAAGAGAGATTTACAACTAACGTTGCGAGTTCGGAAATGGCTTAGGAGACATCGTCTCCCTTAACCCCCAATTGGTGATAACCGGAACGGAGGTCGTTTTGGAATGCACACGGGATTCATGCAAGTAATCAGGTGGTCATGGATACGAAGAAGAGGGTATCGGTTTTCAACCGAAAATTATTTAGTTCACAATAATCTATACCTAGTTGTAGGGACACAATTTCTCCTTAACGAATAGGTTCTGAGCTCCCTAGTTCTATAGGTGTCAAGTCAATATTCTTAACGTATATCCTCCGATAGAATTTATAGACACACAATATCTTTCCGTTGGTCGCTTAAATTGCCTAAGTAGTATCTAGGGAAAAAGTGGAGTGCAAAGAGCACGAGTCAAAGACTTGGTTATAAAACGTCTAACGGTAATGAAATCGAATAAGTATGAAGTATACGGTTTGTTGTGAAGAAACGTACCCGTTACTAGTCCATCGTCGTTCCGGGCATCCTAGGTGTCGATGTTGAAGGTTCAACGGCGTGCGTTGGGGTTGATTTTCTTATTTGGGCACACATTTCTAAAATGACCCAGTTGGCCACATTCGAAGCAAGCACCCGTTCTGTGTGCATTGGGCATCTTTCGAGCGACGGGTCCTTGGCGCCGGTGGCGAAACCTGCCGCATCCTTCAAAGTGATGCTTGTGGCATTCGTTACAAAAAGGTAGTTTTCCGGTATAGCCTTTCTTGTCGTTGGAGGTAAAAGGCTTCTTGGCGGGGTTGTTGTTATTGTTGTGGTTGCTTGATTGAGAGGCTTCCCATGTTCTTTTGTTGTTACTCAGGTGGTTCTCGACCATTGGTGCCGGTGCTTCCATTTCATTCACCGTTTCTAAGGCTTGGCGGGCCATTGTTAAAGCCTCTTGTAGGTTAGTGGGTTGAGATGTCATTACCTTGTGTTGAATTTTCTTAGGGAGGCCATCCATGTAAAGTTCGACTCTTAGGGATTCGGGAGTCATGAGATTTGGACACATCGAGACTAGTTCGGTAAACCGTTGATTATAAGCCTCGAGGTCATTCCCGACCGTTTTTAAATTCCTTAGACCCTGCTCGAGCCTTCGAGTTTCGTCGCGCGGGAAGTATTCGGTGATCATTCTTTCTCTTAATTCGGTCCAAGAGAGTGTAAGGGCTTCATCGCTTCCCACCAATTGTACATACGTGTTCCACCACGAGAGATCAATGCCGGTGAAGGTGAGGGTGAAAAACTTGACCTTATCTTGGTCTCGACAACCGCTTGTGTTAAAAACTGTCTCCATTTGTTCAAACCATCGGGTGAGAGTAACCGGTCCTCCGGTTCCATCGAAAGTGGGAGGATTGTACTTCATGAAGTTCTTGTAGGAGCAACCTTCGATTGAATTACCGGCTCCATGATTGTTGTTGTTAGAAAAGTGATTGGCCACGGCCGTACCCACGGCGGTGGTTATCATTCGTTGAAGAGCTTGTTCTAGAGTTTCGAGAGGAGTGTTGTGTTGACCTTGGTGAGCCATTGTTCCTTCATGAGACAAGAATATCGTTGGTTAGTATTTTCAACAATACTAACCGTGGCATGGAATAAGGATAGAGAGAAAATTTTCCTTGACTCGCCTTAAATTCTTTATGTCATAATGTCGGAACGTCCATGTGAATCACCGTAATATAATCCCGGAAATTATATTACCCTGATTCTCATGTGCATTTAACATTACTTCATAAAGTCAAGGTGGCGCATCAACAAAATTTATCAACGTAAGATCAAGATCGAATACGAGTTAGATATGATAGAAGAGTTCGAGTATAAATGCACAAATAGTCAAGTAATTCCTACTTCAGTCTATATGCCGGTTGTAGTCTAGATTCACCTATGTACCCTATGAATCGGGGTGGACACAAATGAACTCTAAATCCCTACAACCAAGGCTCTGATACCACTTGTAGCGACCCCGACAATATCGTCAAGTGACGGCGTCGGCTACGTGGGTCCCATTACCTGATTATAAGTCTTTAAGATAACGTTTGACCAAAATATGTCGCCTTCATTTCAAAATAAGGATTGTTTCAAAGTTTACAAGAATTGTTCAACCAAAAGTTAAGTTACAACGTTATAAGTACGATTGAAATCTAGGCGACACGGTTTAAAGTAAAGTCAAAAGACGCTCCATGAAATGCATGTATACTCGACATCGGATGCAAGTATCAAATAGTAAGCGGAAGCATGTTTCACATATCGTGCAAGACCTGAGAAAAACATAGAAATCTGTCAACGAAAACGTTGGTGAAATCATAGGTTTAAGTAAGTAAGTACAAGTGAACCACAAGATTTGCATCAATGAAATAATAGTAATACATTCCAAAAGTTTGTTTCACGAGCACCCAATTATCAAAGCTTAACATTCCTTCCATTGTATACCCCATCACTTAGTGCTAGAACAAACACTGATTCTCGAAAATATATTTCATCCGTAGACGGTAGCGAACCGTCAAAGATGAGGGTTGTCAACCCATATGGCCATATAACATAAGTTCTCGCTTACACCCGGCAAGTGTAACTAATGATAATCGAATTGAGGATTTTTGTTCTAAACTCGTATGTAGAATGTTTGTTTTTCCCGTTCTTGTGTTCACTTAGTTCAAAAGAATCGTTTATGTTTTCTCATCCCAAATATAAGTTCAAAAAGAGTAAAAGTGGGACTATGATCTCACCTTTGATTGCAAGAGTGAAATAGTACTTCAACAAGTAAACGTGCAAAGAACAATGCTAGTCTCGACCTAAACAATTAGGTTGTATCAATAACGATAGTCACGAAGGGTCAAAGATGTTCAATTAGTCCTATGGCTCAATACGACTCGATTAATATAGCATGTGAAGCAAATTGTCAAGTTTCATGCAAGATACAAGTATAAAAGCATGTTAGGAAGATTGCATAATTAATTGGTTAAGTTTGACAAAAAGTCAAACTTGGTCGGGTCAAAGTCAACGAAAAAGTCAACATGTTCGGGTCGGGTCCCGGACAAATTTTCCATGCTAATTATTCATATACAAGTATATTAAAACAAGTTTCATGTGAATCGGAGGTCGGTAGCTAGTCAAACATTTCACGTTAAAAGGGACATGGAGGTCAGAATCTGTCCAGGCCATTTGGCGCGCCGCGCGGGGTAGGGTGCGCGCCGCGCGATCTGTAGTTCAGCTATTTTTCTGTCCTTCAAACTATGCACGAGCCAAAACCAATTCTAACACAACTCTTGACCCGCAAACACTTATAACGCCTATCATACATTGTCGGAAAGGTATTTTGACGAGGAATGCAACTAAACACATATCATCAATCAAACTTCCACTTATAACAACCAAAAACCACAATTAAACATTCATAATCAAAGTTCAAGTTCCAAAAACGCATTTTATGATTCGGGCAACCAATTTACATGTATGTTATGCCGTTTCGAAGGTAATCAAACACACATTGCAACAAAACACTTAACAACAATATCTCATAGCATTTGACGCATCAAAAGTTCATGTAAAGCTTATCAAACCCTAATCCAAGTTCACAAAATCACTAATCATGTTCTTGGAGTTTCCTAAATCAACATATACATCAAAACGAAGCTAATGATACTAGTAACACTTTTAAAACATGCACTTTAACAATCTAACAACATTTGACCATCCAAAATCAAGGATTTAGCAAGAAATTTTCATATTGAACTAGTTACACCAAAAACAACGAATCGAGCATACAAATTATATACACGACATCACAATGAGCCATAGACGCTAATTAACAACTTTATAAGTCAAGAACACGAATTTAAAGAAATCTAGTGTTTTAGAAATGTTACCCAAATGAGATGAAGTTGGTACCAAAACGAAGAGGAAATTGCAAGGAGCTCAAATATGTAATTTGTTTTGCAAAATACCCGCTAGATCATAAATGGATGATGAATCTTTGTGTTTGGAGTTAGAGAGAAAATGGAGGAAGTAATAAAATGGAGGAGGTGAAAATGAAAGGGTGGAAAGGGTTTGACCCTTTGACCTAGTCAAAGGTTTGAACCCTTGGCAAGTTTGGTCCCTTAACTATGAATCGGGTGCGGGAATTGACCGAACGAATTATTTTAAATTTCACGGGAGTACGGGAGATATTAAAATCCGATAACGAGAATATTTAAAATGTTACTCAACAAAGGATACGAATCTAGATACGAAGGGTATTATTTAAAAAGAAAAAGACGGGCGTTAAAATAATTTAACGGAAAAATGCGGGATGTTACAGTACCTACCCATTAAGTTCATACTTAGTAGCTAATATATAATTCAACTACTACAATTCTATATGAAAAAACCGATTATAATAATATTTCACGTTCAAATTTTATACAATATTTTACAAACTTACAATACCGCTATTATACATATAGGATGAAATATAGCACATAATAACTTTGCTACTCGGCAGCTATAAAGGCAACTCTAATTAATACGTAAGTCGTTCAGCAAAAGAAATAAAGACACGTAATTTATAAGTCCAGAAACAAGTCATGCATTCTGGTTTTACTAAGATGACTTCCCATCCTTGGTATTGTGGAAAGTAACCGTTATGACCATTGGCTAGGCAGCATGTTGTAATGTCATCAAAAGGATGAGGGTTTCGTAATTTCCAACAACCCCGTAATAATCTAAAAACCTTGTTTCTCACCCCAACTACTGAATCCATTACTTGTGGGAAGGTTTTATTTAAAAGTTGTAATCCGATGTTCTTTTTCTCATTTTGGTAAGAAGCGAATATCACTAACCCGTAAGCATAACATGCTTCTTTATGTTGCATGTTAGAAGCTCTTTCTAACTCACGAAATCCTATGTTGGGATATGTTGAGTCAAATTAGGTTCTTAACCCATAGCGTAAAATTGCATCTGGGTTCCCCACATTTAACGCTTTAAAGAAAACACGGCGTAACTTACGGTCTCCCCAATGTGATATACCCCACCTATCAATGGAAAGCCTTTTATAAACTAAGGCATTTTTGGAAAGTCTTTCAAATGTTTGACAAGTTAATTTCGCCATAACTAATTGTGCTGATGAATTCTGACCGACTCTTGACAAGATTTCATCAATCATATCCTCTGGTAGGTCTTCTAAAATATTCGGTTGTCTACCCTTAACGTCCATTTTGTGTTTTTATACTGTAAAATAGACAAGGATTAGATTCGTAAAAGATAATTAACAAACAATACAAGAAATTTTTACATTTATCATAAAAGCATAAGCACACTATATTACATATAATACACAACATGATTACAACCCTCTAATCTGAATCACTAGTTTCTTCTTCTTCTTCGGACTTGGTTCGTTTTCCTAATTTTCTAGGGATATATGGTGTTCCTATAATAGGAGCCATCGTTTTCCACAATGGTTTAGAAAAACCTGGTGGTTTAGAGGTTCTCGGGTTATTGTTACATTTTAGGAAATACGGATGTTGCCGATACATATAAAGTTCACCGGGGTTGAAATCAGGTTTCTCTATTTTTATACCTTTGCCCTTATTATTTTATTTTGCTTTATTAATTTGGGTCGAGGTAATTTCTATAACATCATCGGAATCCTCATCGGGATCCGATTCATTGGAAAATTGGTAATCTTCTCAATATTTTGCTTCCTCAGCGAAAACACCATTGACCATTATTAACTTTGGTCCGTTGGTTGAGGATTTTCTTTTATTTAATTGATTTACTGTAGGTATCAATATTTCTTCTTCCGGTTCCTCCTCTTCCGGTTCCTCCTCTTCCGGTTCCTCCTCTTCCGGTTCCTCTTCTTCCGGTTCTTCCTCTTCCGGTTGCTCTTCGGGAATTTTTGAATCTTTCCAAAATATATTCGACTCTTCATTATTATTAGGTGAGTCGATGGAATTTGTACTAGTGGTAGACATCTATCACACAATATCAAACACATTAAGAGGTTAATATATCACATAATATTTACATGTTAATAATATATAGTTTCCAACAAAAGTGTTAAGCAATCGTTTTTAAAGAAAACACGGTCGAAGTCCAGACTCACTAATGTATCCTAACAAACTCGATAAGACAAACTAATGCAAATTTCTGGTTCTCTAAGACCAACGCTCGGATACCAACTGAAATGTCCCGTTCATATTGAATATAAACGTTCCATATTAATTGATTTCGTTGCGAGGTTTTGACCTCTATATGAGACGTTTTTTAAAGACTGCATTCGTTTTTAAAACAAACCATAACCTTTATTTTATCGACAAGGTTAAAGAGACACCACCTAGATTATCCAGAAATGATAATCTAAAAATATCATACTTACACACTACCAATACATATTGGTTTACAATATTAATATGTTACAACAAAGTAAATCTCGAATGCAGTTTTAAACAATATTATACAAGCATGCTGACACCAAATCTTGTCCATATTTTAGCATGCAACAACGGAAGCTATTAATAATCACCTGAGAATAAACATGCTTTAAACGTCAACAAAAATGTTGGTGAGTTATAGGTTTAACCTATATATTTATCAAATCGTAATAATAGAACACAAGATTTCATATTTCAATATACATCCCATACATAGAGATAAAAATCATTCATATGGTGAACACCTGGTAACCGACATTAACAAGATGCATATAAGAATATCTCCTATCATTCCGGGAAATTCTTCGGGCATGATAATAACGAATTCGAAGTACTAAAGCATCCGGTACTTTGGATGGGGTTCGTTAGGCCCAATAGATCTATCTTTAGAATTCGCGTCAATTAGTAGATCGGTTTACTAATTCTTAGGCTACCAAGTAAAAGGGGCATATTCGGCTTCGATCATTCACCCATATAATGTAGTTTTATTTACTTGTGTCTATTTCGTAAAACATTTATAAAACTGCATGTATTCTCATCCCAAAATGTTAGATTTTAAAAGTGGGACTATAACTCACTTTCTCAGATTTTTACTTCGTCAGGAAGTAAGACTTGGCCACTGGTCGATTCACGAACCTATAACAAATATGTACATATATATCAAAGTATGTTCAAAATATATTTACAACATTTTTAATACGTTTTAATGTTTTAAGTTTATTTAGTCAGCTGTCCTCGTTAGTAACCTACAACTAGTTATCCACAGTTAGATGTACAGAAATAAAATCGATATATTTTATCTTGAATCAATCCACGACCCAGTGTATACACGTCTCAGGCTAGATCACAACTCAAAGTATATATATTTTTGGAATCAATCTCAACCCTGTATAGCTAACTCAAACATTACTGCATATAGAGTGTCTATGGTTGTTCCAAATAATATATATACATGGGTTTATATTATATGTCAAAACATTTGCATACGTGTCTATGGTATCCCAAGATTACATAGTATATTTTAATACATGTATAATACAATATAAGTTAGCTAGGATATGATTAATATAGATTTGTTACCAATTTTCACGTAGCCACAACAAGCAAAATTATCCAATCTTGTTTTACCCATAACTTCTTCGTTTTAAATCAGTTTTGAGTGATTCAAGTTGCTATGGTTTCATATTGAACTTACTTTTATGAATCTAAACAGAAAAAGTATAAGTTTATAGTCAGAAATACAGATTACAAGTATTTTTGTAAAGGTAGTCATTTCAGTCGAAAGAACGACGTCTTGATGACCATTTTGAAAAACATACTTTCACTTTGAGTTTAACCATAATTTTTGGATATAGTTTCATGTTCATAAGAAAAATCATTTTCCCAGAAGAATAACTTTTGGATATAGTTTCATGATTTTTAGATATAGTTTCATGTTAACTCATTGTTTATTATATCTAAAGAGATGTTAAAGTATTATATTATCATGATATTATGATATATTAATATTTCTTAGTATGATATATATACAGTTAAATGTTATTACAATGATAATCGTTACATATATGTCTCATTTCGAAATCATTAAGTTAGTAGTCTTATTTTTACATATGTAGTTCATTGGTAATACACTTAATGACATGTTTACTTATCATTTATCATGATTAAAAATAGTGTATCAATATATTAATATGATTCATATGTATTTAGTAAGACGTTGTTATAATGATAATCGTTATATATACCGTTTTCGAGTTTCTTAATTCAATAGTCTCATTTTTATGTATATAACTCATTGTTAAAATACCTAATGAGATACTTACTTATCATAATATCATGTTAACTATATATATATATATATATATATATATATATATATATATATATATATATATATATATATATATATATATATATATATATATATATATATATATATATATATATATATATATATATATATATATATATATATATATATATCCATATATATGTCGTCATATAGTTTTTACAAGTTTTAACGTTCGTGAATCACCGGTCAACTTGGGTGGTCAATTGTCTATATGAAACCTATTTCAATTAATCAAGTCTTAACAAGTTTGATTGCTTAAAATGTTGGAAACACTTAATCATGTAAATAAAAATTTCATTTAATATATATAAACATGGAAAAGTTCAGGTCACTACAGTAGCCACATCAGTTTTCAAATTAGGCCACCAATATAGCTTCTTAAGATCATGATACATCTTTCCTGAACCAGGATGAATAGAGTACCAAGATTTATGAGCCTCATCTAAAACAAGTTATCGCAGATCACCAAATTTTGGAACCCAAATTTCGTGACCCGTCCTAATCTATCTGGACGAATACATTACATTTGGTTACATCGCGAGGTACTTGACCTCTATATGATACATTTTACAAACATTGCATTCATTCTTAAAAGACAAACTTTCATTACATCGAACGTTGATGGCATGCATACCATTTCATAACATATCCAACTATAACTGACTTAATAATATTCTTGATGAACTCGACGACTCGAATGAAATGTCTTTTGAAATATGCCATTAATGACTCCAAGTAATATCTCTAAAATGAGCAAATGTACAGGGGAAGATTTCTTTAATACCTGAGAATAAACATGCTTTCAAGTTTCAACCAAAAGGTTGGTGAGTTCATTAGTTTATCATAATCGATCATTTCCATAATTTTAATAGACCACAAGATTTCAATTTTTCCATAAATATACATCTCATATCAGGCATTTCGCAAACTGCATAGAGATAAAAATCATTCATATGGTGAACGCTTGATAACCGAACTAACAGGATGCATATAGAATATCCCCATCATTCTGGGACTCTCATCGAACACGATAATCGAAGTACTAAAGCATTCGTAACCCGAATGGGACATGTCAAGGTCCATAGATCTATCTTTAGGATTCGCGTCAATTAGGGGCCATTTCCCTAATTCTTAGGCTACCAAGCTAAAAAGGGGCATATTCGATTCGATAATCCAACCATAGAATGTAATTTTTGAATACTTGTGTCTATTCCGTCAAACATTTATAAAAGTTGTGCATGTATTCTCAGTCCCAAAAATAAATATTGCAAAAGCATTTAAAAAGGGAGCAAATGAAACTCACTATACTGTATTTTGTAGTAAAAATACATATGACGTTACTGAACAATGCAGGGTTGGCCTTGGATTCACGAACCTTTATCATTTGTATATATATTAAGTCATATACTCGTAAACGGATAAAACTATTTATTATTAGTAATGTATTTGTTATATTAATAATTTATAAGTTTCATTATTTATTTATATATTTTCATTTTATATATATAGAAATATTAATATAGTTAAGTTATGTAATTTAAATATATTTTTATGTAAAGATCATTTATTAATAGTTGTAAATATACTAAATTAAGGATAACAATAATAATAAAGATAATATTAATAATAATAATGTTAATTTTGATAATGATAACTTTAATAACAATAACAACTTTACTAGTAATGTTAAGTCTTAAGAAAATAATAATTTTGTAAATTTTAATTTTAATGGTGAAAATAATGATAATAATAATAATAGTAATATTACTAATTCTAATAATAATAATAAAATGACACTTCGCTTTAATATAATAATAATAATAATAATAATAATATCAGTGGTAATAAAAGTAATCAGATTTATCGTAACTTCGTTTTTAACTTCTCAATTTATAACTATAATTTCTATAACTTAATTTCTTAGTCAAGTTCATGATTGTACATATATTCATATAATTATAACCAATTTCACAATCTTTATCATATCATCTTTTACTATATATTTTCGTTAATAATGTGTTCTATATTCTTGGAAATCATAATAATAATATTCATAATCCTAATCTCATCAAAATTTCTAATATTACAATTACTAGCATTTACATATATTCACTTTAATTTTATTCATTATCTTTTGTATTCTAAAATTTATATTAATAATAATAGTAATAATAATAATAATAATAATTTAATAATGTTAATGATAATAATATTTCATCTTTGTATCTACACTTACTTATAAGTTTAATCATAAATACAACAACAACAACAACAACAACAACAATAATAATAATAATAATAATAATAATAATAATAATAATAATAATAATAATAATAATAATAATAATAATAATAATAATAAAAGAAATAAAAAAACTACCTCAAAAGAATTGGATCCCAAAAAGATAACAGCCCACGCCCGGGCTCGAACCCGTGACCTCCCGCACACCCGCTAACACCCTTAACCAATTGAGCCAAACTGTCTTTCTATTTTAATTCTACAGCCTAACCTATATAACCCGTAATTAACACAGTTCCATTTTCTCCTTCATCTTCTTCAAAATCAATTCGACTAGGGTTAGTTTATATTCAAACAACGACTATTAGTTTGTTTTAAATTACAACTGGAAACAGAAACCATAAGTGTGTGAATGGATTAATTAAAACAGAAAAAAATATAAATCAAAAATTGAAACAAACCCGTCAAGAACACCCATAAAACTCAAAACTTATTTTTTGAAATTCAGACAAGTTTAGACTATAATTACAAAACGAAATATGTTTCAAATCATTCATAGAAACTTTATGAATTGTTAATTTCAACTAAAATATCCTCTAAAACTTTAATTCAATCGAAGAACATATGTTTAACTTTTGAAAACCAAATCTTTGACCTCAAAATTCTTGCTTGATTTTGTAAATTAACAATTGAGACTTTACAGACAGTTTTAGAAGAAGACTTCAAACACGATTGCATTGATAAATTTTGAAAAACGATTTGAATTCGAGTTTTAGAAATAAAGTTAAACGAACAGAGCAGGTACTGAGTTTATATATAATTTTTTTTATTAAATTCAACAATTAAAGCTAAAAAATCGATAATTGAGAGCGAGTATGTAAGGTTAATTGAATGTGATAACCTCTCAGCATAATCCTTTATTTTGTAGTAATTTGATGGTCGACAGGAGGAACCTTTGTATAGCAAATAAATAAAAAAAAATATGATGAACACGACTTCTAAACTACCTGGTACGAATGTCTAACAATTTAGGAGACCAAAAACAAAAACTGGAATAGAATTGATAGGAATGGGCAACTGATTTTGATTTCTTTTGTTTGGATACGTATTCACCTATATCTGTATGTGTATATACAGTATTTTTATAAATATGTACATGTATATGTATTTGATATATATATACGTACTGTATTATGCATATATACATCTGATTATAATCTAATAAACATATACATGTATTATTAGTATCATTAATACTAATAATAAATATATAAATAATATTCATAATAATAATAATAATAATAATAATAAAATTAATACTAATTATTAATAATTATATTAATAATACAGATTAATAAAATAGAAACTCTAATAATAATAGAAGTACTAATTTTATAAATGATAAAAACAATAGTTTGTATTATTTTTTAATAATAACAAAAATAATGATAATGATAATAATTTATAATAATAATAATTCTTAATAATAATATCTAATAACAATCATAATAAAAAGATAACAATAATATGTTTATTAATATTAATAATAATAATACTTATCATAATATTATTGATAATAATAATGTTAGTAATTTTGATAATATAATAACTTATATCAAATTTCATATATATATATCTATATATCTGTATATTAAATATATAAAGAATCATAATAACATTAATTATACAATTTTAACATCTAATATTAATGAAACAGATAATAATAATAACAATAGAATTAATAATGATAATGATACTAATATTAATACTAATATTTGTACATATCAAATTTCATATATGTACATTATATAATAATATTAATGATACTAATATTGAATAATAATAGTGAAATCAATGGTAATAATATTAATATTACAAATATAATACTATCAATTATATAACTTATTGACTCTTTAATATTTATAATGTACAATATATATAATACTACTTATTTATAGAATTTATTTATACATATATATTTACATATTTATTTACACACAATTGTTCGTGAATCGCCAAGAGTAGTCAAAGGGTAAATGAATATAGGAACACAGTTCAAAGATTTTGAGATTTCAACATTACAGACTTTGCTTATCGTGTCGAAAATATATAAAGATCAAGTTTAAATTTGGTCGAAAATGAAGCGACCCGTCCTAATCCATCCGGACGACGTCCATATCGATTACAACGATTCACAATAGTTGGTTACATCGCGAGGTACTTGACCTCTATATGATACAATTTTACAAACATTGCATTCGTTTTTAAAAGACAAACTTTCATTACATCGAAACTTGACGGCATGCATACCATTTCATAATATATCCAACTATAATTGACTTAGTAATAATCTTGATGAACTCGATGACTTGAATGCAACGTCTTTTGAAATATTTCATGAATGACTCCAAATAATATCTCTAATACGAGCAAATGCACAGCGGAAGATTTCTTTCGTACCTGAGAATAAACATGCTTTCAAGTGTCAACCAAAAGGTTGGTGAGTTCATTAGTTTATCATAATCGATCATTTTCATCATTTTAATAGACCACAAGATTTTCATTTCCATTTCTCATAAATATACGTCCCACGCATAGAGACAAAAATAATCATTCATATGGATTGAACACCTGATAACCGACATTAACAAGATGCATATAAGAATATCCCCTATCATTTCGGGAAATCCTTCGAACATGATAAAAACAACATCGAAGTACTAAAGCATCCGCTCCAACGGATGGGGTTCGTTAGGCCCAATAGATCTATCTTTAGGATTCGCGTCAATTAGTATACTGGTTTACTAATTCTTAGGTTACCAAGTAAAAAGGGGCATATTCGGCTTCGATCATTCAACCATATATTGTAGTTTCGATTACTTGTGTCTATTTCATAAAACATTTATAAAAGTAGCACATGTATTCTCAGTCCCAAAAATATATATTGCAAAAGCATTAAAAAGGGAATAATGAAACTCACAATATTGTATTTTGTAGTAAAAATACATATGACGACATTGAACAACGCAGGGTTGGCCTCGAATTCATGAACCTATATCAATTGTATATTTATTAATACATGTAATCGTAATCGAATAAATTTATATGTTCTTATTAGTGATGTAGTTGTTATATTTAATAATTTATAAGTTTTATTATTTAATTATATATTTTCATTTTATATATATAGAATTATTAATATAGTTAAGTTATGTGTATTTAATATATTTTTATATAAATAATCTATATTTTTATACTTATAACCTTAACAATGTCATTAAAACTTTTATTTTTCATAATTATGATTATTAATAATAATGATATAGATAATGCTGATAACAATAATAATGATAGTTTTAGTGATATTAAAATATTAATTTTGTAAAAATGGTAATAATAATAATGGTAATTTTTAATAATAACAATACTAATAATTGTAATCATATTAATAATAATGATAATATTCATAATAATATATATGTTAATAATTATAATAACTCTAATATTTATATAATGATACTAATACTAATGTTTATGAAAATAATAATAATAATAATAATAATAATAATAATAATAATAATAATAACCATAATCGTAATAATGATAATAATAATAAAATGATAAATTAATAATAATAATAACATTAATTATACTTATAATAATATTAATAATTGTTAGAATACTTATAACTATGATAATGATAATTACAAATGTGATGATATCACTAATGTTAATGATAAATGTATTAAATTTCATTATGATAGTAATATTAAAACTAGTAATATAATACTTAATATTAATACTTAGGGATAATATCAATAATAATAATACTAATTATACTATTAACCATATTCTAATATTAGTAACAATAATAATAATGATAATAATACTAATAATTATATTACTAATAATAATAACAAAAATAACAAAAACAAAAACAAAAACAAAAACAATAATAATAATAATAATAATAATAATAATAATAATAATAATAATAATAATAATAATAATAATAATAATAATAATAATAATAATAATAATAATAATAATAATAATAATAATAATAAAAGGAATTCTACCTCAAAAGGATTAGGTTAAAAAAAAAACGCCAGCAGCTGGGCTCGAACCTGAGACCCATCGCTAACCCTACACTCCTATAAACCCTCTGCTCTGCTATTCTTGCTGTTTTAACTCTTATTCTCAATTTAATTAACTTATTTTCGATTTCAACATCTTCTTCATTACTCAACCCGATCGAAATATTACCCCAATCATAATAGCAAGATAACGATTATGTTTATAATTTTTGTAACTTAAATATCAACAATTAGAACAAGGTGGATAGGGATTATATATATAACTTTCAGCAGTCGCTGAAATAGGAAGAATATATATATATATATATATATATATATATATATATATATATATATATATATATATATATATATATATATATATATATATATATATATGAAGAACACCAATTTCGAATTTCAACAACGAGATGTTTTGAGACCTCAGAATCTTCATGAAATACCTTCCAAATCGTTTTAAGAAACTTTTGGGATAATCAGTTTACCTTAAAACATAAAAACAAGTTCGAATTTCTTTATGAACGATTTCGTTGACTTTTTGAAAATCTACTTTGACTCCAAAATTCACCTTCGATTTTGTAAATTAAGAGTTGAAACTTTGCAGATAGGATCACGACATGATTTAGATCACTTCTGCGTTTTTGGATTTTGAGGATTGACTAGAAATTTAGCCTTTGATTTTTAATATAGACGTGAACAGAGGTAACAGTTTTGTTTTCTTAAATTTATGTTTGATTTACAGAATATCATTAGACACTTTAAATATGAAATCGACGAATTAATGCAGTAACAAAATTTAATCTGGATCGGTTTTGTAGAATGATGAGTCCGACCAAGTATCACGAGCAGAGTAAAGAGAAAAAAGAAAAGGGAATTAGGAGCAGAAAAAAAATATAGTACAGATAGAGATAGCGTAAAGATCTGCTTTTATATATTTATATTAATAATTAATATAATACAATTATTAATAATAAAAATATCTTAATATTGTTACTCATAATACTGTGATTAATAAATATCACAATAATAATTCAGTTAATAAATAATAATAATAATAAAATTTAGTATTGTTATCATAGATTACTATTATTACATAATTATGATATATTATAAATTTTTTTATATATAATATTTATAACTACTTATATTACCATATCCATTTAAATCATTACATATAGAAGTTATATATATATATATATATATATATATATATGTATATATATATATATATACATATATAATTATAAAAATATCGAAATAGTTTTCATTACAACGTATAGTATTTTACATATTTATCTATTACATCAAATGCAGAAAATAGTTTATTAATAGGTTTAACATTTATATATAATTATTTATATATACATATTCATTTACAAATAATTGTTCGTAATTCGATGGGTAAAGTCCAATGGATAATTAAAGGTACGGAATCTTTTTAATGTAAAACGTCAATTTACTTAACTTGTCAATATACAACATCTTAGGTATCTATATTCCCTAATTTCACTATCGCTTTAAATAATATGAAAACTAAATTGTTACCTTATCGAAAGTCATGAGTGAAATATTGTAATGCATGTATTGGAAATCAAACAAGAGTCTCCACTAATTTTGGTCTAACTCTAGTTAAGTGACACTTTTTTCTCACATGCAGATCACTATACCGTTTTTCCGAATACCGTTAAAAAGGAAAAGTTTTTCTAAATCAAAGTGGACCTTTCAATAGGGAATCGTAATCATCATTCAATGTATCTGATAAATCAATCATTTGATATTATCTTCTAATTCCATAGATAATCATATTAAATATGTTTTGAATCAAATACGTTTATGTAAAGTATTATACATCTAATACTTTGTTAACGTTTTCAAGTTATAATATATATATACATATACATATATATTCATGTCCGTTTATCTAATGGTTCGTAAATCGTCGAAGTTTGGTCGAGGTTAAATGAATGTATGAACACAGTTTAAGATTCTTGAATTTCATTTTAACAAACTTTGCTTATCGTGGAGGAAAACTTATAAAGATTAAAGTTTAAATTTGTTCGAAAATTTCCGGGTCGTCACAGAAAATTTCCGGGTCGTCGCAGTACCTACCCGTTAAAGAAATTTCGTCCCGAAATTTGAGTGGAGGTGGTCATGGCTAACAATAAAAATGTTTTCATGATGAATATGAGTTGATAAATAGAGTTTTATCGTCATTGAGTAATATGGATAAAACAATTCGATTATTCGAAGCGTATGAGTGAAGTTATCACAAAAGATTGAGATAGAGATTTAACTTTTGAAGTAGTCACGGTGATTTTTCGGAATTCAAGGGATTTAGAGGAAATCTTCGAAATCTAAAAGATTTGATTCTTCGACGAATAAGGAAATTAAGATCTCAATAATTAAATATGATGATCTGCCTCGATTACTCTGTCCGATATTTTCATTATAAATTAAACTTTTTCCGTTCCATAACTTTTACCTCTCCTATACCCAATTCCCAAATTCAAAAGGTTGTGAAAATACTTAATCCCGTTCTGATCCTTGTCCTTATCCTTACTATCGCAACAGTCATCCTCCTTTTCCAACTTCCACCGGAGGAATCTGTTTTCTTCTACTTCGCCCTTGGGGTTATAGTGTTTTTAATTCTCCCGTGTCTTTATGTTGCGATAAACATTGACATACAAGGTTTGTAATTTATATGTTGTTATTGGGCTTTATATTTTCCCTTATATTTCGGAGTCCCTGCTTCCGTCTTCTATAATTATTGTCATTCACAGTTAATGCTCTCTATTATTTGCTGCGATTTATACCCCCTTTCTATTTCGGAGCCTCATGCTTTTGTTTTCTTTTTGGAAGTAATGGTCCAGAATTTATAGGTATGGAGTTTCGAATTATCATAATATAATAGTAGAAAGGAAAAGTAGTAGCACGATTTAATTTGTCAATTTACCAGAATTCAAGAGAAAAGATAGAACTATCAAGAAAATATGTTCTTGATATGTTTATAGATTAGATAGAATGTAAGAGTCATGTAACATGGCACATGATGACATTAGGGTCTGTGAATCATCACGTTCCATTAGAAACTCGGCATGACTTTCTGTAATATAATCACGTTGATCAAGTGTCATTATATTATACTAACTCATGCTTCAGTTCCCAACGCTACTTCAATAACATTCATAGTTTAAACTCGAAAGTTTACAGAATATAGAAACTAACAGTTTCTTATATGATGTAACACTGATAGCGTGAAGAGATTAATGATCTCAGATAAGAATAGTTATGAATATATCTTCAGAAATATGGAGGATATTTATAATGAAAGATACGATAATATCTTAAAATTTTAGAATCAAATTGTGATGAAGAAATTCATTCACAATGATTTAGAACAATTAATTAGTAAGGTATTCGCTAAAGATTACATCAGAAACAGAATCATCAGGATTCTTTGAAGGCAGATTTATTCTCTGTGATTTGTCTACAGCTTCCTTCTTGGTTTGCTCAATTCTTTATTATCAACTTTTGACTGTTAAAGCAATCTCCAGTTTTCACTGCTTCATCAGCTTTTTCAGAACTCAGAGATCTGGTTCGTAAGCTAGAGTGCTTTTTAGGAATTCAGAGATTCCGAATTGAAATTCATCAGTCCAGAAGATATACGTTATATATAGATATATAACTGTTGACGTAGGAACGCTGCGAAATTTGAGAAATAATGATTAATGCTTCCCGGTATTTGGTATGGTAATTATCGTTACAAGATGCCGATGAGTTCATGATAAGACTTCAATAGATAAATATAGTGATTTGTCAGAAAGATTTAAGCCAAGGAGCAACGAGGTTGCTGGTAAGTTTACTGCTAATGTGGTGGAATATAAACGGTTCTCCGGTAACAATAAAAGAGCACACGTATATATCAAGGTGTTAATAAGGTTGTTTCGAACGAATAGTCAAAGTTGACTTGCTGGAGCTGTGACAAAATTTGCTACTTTGAAAGGAATCACCAAGTTATTTTGGGTGAAACACTAAAGGAATTAGCACAGATATGTGTTAAACATTTACTCAGGTTCCGAGAGTTTTCAGGTGCATAACTATATGCATAAATCTTTCCTTCCGTAGACGAAGTGCGGTTGGTTCATCCTCTCGATTGAAGTGTTTTCAAGAATTATGAAATGTTTGAACGCAGATTGGAATCGTCAAGATACAAATGAGGTTTAAGATGAAATCAAGTGGCAAACTTGAAGAATTGTTTAGTTTCATATGTTATAATCAATATTTTAATTCATTTTAATTATCCAATGTTATTAGTCCACAGTCGATAGTCCACAGTTAACAGTCCAATAATTCGTATATAGTTTAATATATAATATTCGAATTAATTAATACGTATCGTGGCCCGTGTACATGTCTCAGACTCGATCACAACTTAAAGTATATATATTATTGTAGAATTAACCTCAACCATGTATAGCTAACTCCAGCATTACTGCATATAGAGTGTCTATGGTTATTCCAAATAATATATATAGATGCGTCGATATGATATGTCAAAACCTTGTATACGTGTCCCGATATTTAAAGTGTGTAAAATAAATAACAGAAATTAAATGATGATAAATAAAATTGCGAGAATATAAACTGCGATAATTAAATTGCTATAAATAAAATGTAATCAGTTAGCTAGGAACAGTTAGCATGGATTCTTAACAAAATTTCTCATAGTTAATTTGTCTGTTTCTAACAAATTTTGTTTTGTCATATGTTTTCTTCATTATGCCACTTGTTGGATTCTGATAAGTCAAAATCCAATTATGAAATTGAATGAAAATGGTTATTCTGTGGTGAACGGATACGTATATCGGTGGTTGTAAGTAGGATAGTAAATGACGGTTGAATCAGCTTCAACGAATGTACAGTGTAACTTATTAAGGTGAAATCTAAATATTCCTCGAGTATTACCTACCCGTTAAAATATTTTCACCATTAACAGTTTGTACAAAGGAATTTTTAATTACAATCTTTATGAAAATATATTTACATATATATTTTCATCAGATTGTAACCATGGATTTAATGAGTCAATATGATATTAAACTCATCTGATTTACCGTTAGAACATGAATATATAATCTCTGAAATATTAGAGATTACATAATCGCCATGTCGAACGAAGATAAATGATGTAGAACGATGATTATGTTCGAGTACAGAATGAGATGTTGATGCATGGATTGTTGATAGTACAGGTGCTGTTACTGATGGTACTGTTGGTGCTGGTGATGTTGCTGAAGCTGGTAAATTTTGCACCATATTCTCCAAATTGATTACTCGAGCGCGAAGTTCGTTGACTTCTTCTATTATTCCGGAATGATTTGTCGGTCGGAACGAGCGGATGAATAAGGTTTAGAATTGTGGATAGAATTTAATCGTGTTGAGCTACTATGGAAATGAGGGTGAAAATGGTGTTTCAGACTGATTCGCCGGTAGGTATTTCAGGTTCTTCGCCAAGAGGGCAATGTGGTGGATGGAAGGGATCGCTTCTTCTTTTCTCCAATGATTAAGTAGACTACGAACCCATCAGATGAATTGGGGATGGCTGATTGATTGATTCATTCTGGAGACACCGCTTTCGGAGCTTAGGTGAATATCCATGTCGGAATAGCTGTCGGAATAACTATCGGAATAGCTATCGAAATCTGAGGGACTCGAACTGGTTGAGGGATTCATCTCGTACGATCAGATGAAGGATTTTCGATAAGAATTAGATTATAGGATGTAGATTAGTACCCTGCAATACATAATTTACATATGCATATATAATACTAAAATCCCATAAGTTACGGAGGAATCTACGGAAGCTGTCAGGCAAAGATAACAATAACAGATACGCTAAGATATGAATTTATCTATACACTGTCTATGCAATAGAGGCAGTAATATGTGTCTAGACTTTAAGGATGATAAATAAATAATTTTCGACACTAAATGATAAGTAAAACTTTTGACATGCAGACACGGTCGAAGTCCAGACTCACTAATGCATCTAAACAACTATCAGTTAGACACACTAATGCAAGACCTGGTTCGCTAAGACCACCGCTCTGATACCACATGTCGTGACCCGTCCTAATCCATCTGGACGAATACATTACATTTGGTTACATCGCGAGGTACTTGACCTCTATATGATACATTTTACAAACATTTCATTCGTTTTTAAAAGACAAACTTTCATTACATCGAACGTTGATGGCATGCGTACCATTTCATAACATATCCAACTATAACTGACTTAATAGTATTCTTGATGAACTCGACGACTCGAATGCAACGTCTTTTGAAATATGCCATGAATGACTCCAAGTAATATCTCTAAAATGAGGAAATGCACAGCGAAAGATTTCTTTAATACCTGAGAATAAAAATGCTTTCAAGTGTCAACCAAAAGGTTGGTGAGTTCATTAGTTTATCATAATCGATCATTTTCATAATTTTAATAGACCACAAGATTTCAATTTTTCCATAAATATACATCTCATATCAGGCATTTCGCAAACTGCATAGAGATAACAATCATTCATATGGTGAACGCTTGATAACCGAACTAACAGGATGCATATAGAATATCCCCATCATTCTGGGACTCTCATCGGACATGATAATCGAAGTACTAAAGCATTCGTAACCCGAATGGGACATGTCAAGGTCTATAGATCTATCTTTAGGATTCGCGTCAATTAGGGGCCATTTTCCTAATTCTTAGGCTACCAAGCTAAAAAGGGGCATAACCGATTCGATAATTCAACCATAGAATGTAATTTTTGAATACTTGTGTCTATTCCGTCAAACATTTATAAAAGTTACGCATGTATTCTCAGTCCCAAAAATAAATATTACAAAAGCATTTAAAAAAGGAGCAAATGAAACTCACTATGCTGTATTTTGTAGTAAAAATACATATGACGATACTGAACAATGCAGGGTTGGCCTTGGATTCACGAAACTATATCATTTGTATATATATTAAGTCATATACTCGTAATCGGATAAAACTATTTATTATTAGTAATGTATTTGTTATATTAATAATTTATAAGTTTCATTATTTATTTATATATTTTCATTTTATATATATAGAAATATTAATATAGTTAAGTTATGTAATTTAAATTTATTTTTATGTAAAGATCATTTATTAATAGTTGTAAATATACTAAATTAAGGATAACAATAATAATAAAGATAATATTAATAATAATAATGTAATTTTGATAATAATAACTTTAATAAAAGTAACAACTTTACTAGTAATGTTAAGTCTTAAGAAAATAATAATTTTGTAAATTTTAATTTTAATGGTGAAAATAATGATAATAATAATAATAGTAATATTACTAATTCTAATAATAATAATAAAATGACACTTCACTTTAATATTATAATAATAATAATAATATCAGTGGTAATAAAAGTAATCAGATTTATCGTAACTTCGTTTTTAACTTCTCAATTTATTACTATAATTTCTATAACTTAATTTCTTAGTCAAGTTCATGATTGTACATATATTCATATAATTATAACCAATTTCACAATCTTTATCATATCATCTTTTACTATATATTTTCGTTAATAACGTGTTCTATATTCTTGGAAATCATAATAATAATATTCATACTCCTAATCTCATCAAAATTTCTAATATTAAAATTACTAGCATTTACATATATTCACTTTAATTTTATTCATTATCTTTTGTATTCTAAAATTTATATTAATAATAATAGTAATAATATTAATGATAATAGTAATAATAATAATTTAATGATGTTAATGATAATAATATTTCATCTTTGTATCTACACTTACTTATAAGTTTAATCATAAATACAACAACAACAACAACAACAATAATAATAATAATAATAATAATGATGATGATAATAATAATAATAATAATAATAATAATAATAATAATAATAATAATAATAATAATAATAATAATAATAATAATAAAAGAAATAAAAAAAAAACTACCTCAAAAGAATTGGCTCCCAAAAATATAACAGCCCACGCCCGGGCTCGAACCCGTGACCTCTCGCACACCCGCTAACACCCTTAACCAATTGAACCAAACTGTTTTTCTATTTTAATTCTACAGCCTAACCTATATAACCCGTAATTAACACAGTTCCATTTTCTCCTTCATCTTCTTCAAAATCAATTCGACTAGGGATAGTTTATATTCAAACAACGACTATTAGTTTGTTTTAAATTCTAACTGGAAACAGGAACCATAAGTGAGTGAATGGATTAATTAAAACAGAAAAAAATATAAATCAAAAATTGAAACAGACCCGTCAAGAACACCCATAAAACTCAAAACTTGATTTTTGAAATTCAGACACGTTTAGACTATAATTACAAAACGAAATATGTTTCAAATCATTCATAGAAACTTTATGAATTGTTAATTTCAACTAAAATATCCTCTAAAACTTCAATTCAATCGAAGAACATATGTTTGACTTTTGAAAACCAAATTTTTGACCTCAAAATTCTTGCTTGATTTTGCAAATTAACAATTGAGACTTTGCAGAAAGTTTTAGAAGAAGACTTCAAACACGATTACATTGATAAATTTTGAAAAACGATTTGAATTCGAGTTTTAGAGATAAAGTTAAACGAACAGAGCATGTACAGAGTTTATATATAATTTTTTTTTATTAAATTCAACAATTAAAGCTAAAAAAATCGATAATTGAGAGCGAGTATGTAAGGTTAATTGAATGTGATAACCTCTCAGCATAATCCTTTGTTTTATAGTAATTTGATGGTCGACAGGAGGAACCTTTGTACAGCAAATAAATAAATAAACTGTACGAAGGTTCCTCAAAATCGGTATTAAATCTACCTCAAAATCTCTACCTCTACTAGGCAGTAGGGACACAATAGTAATTTGATGGTCGACAGGAGGAACCTTCGTACTGCCTAGGTCAATCGGTATTAAATCTACCTCAAAATCTCTACCTCTACAACATAAGTTCTGTCTAAAGGTGTTAACGGTGTTTTGATTTTTGGACTTAATTTACTCGACACAAAACTCAAATCAGTCCCTGAATCAAATAGTACATAAACTGATAAATCGTTGACTGAGAATGTACTCGTAACAAGTTTTGCATCTTCCTCAGCATCCCTGACAGTAATGTTGAACGCCCTTCCATGTGCATTCTCAGTAGTCTTCTTGTTAGGGCAGGCATCACGGAAATGCCCCGGCTTACCACATTCATAACAAACTTTCTGATTTCCACCATTTCTCGACTTCCCATTACCATTACCACCATTGTTACCACCATTGTTACCACCACTTGCAGCAGGAGTAGCAGTATCCGGCATGATCACCGTACAATTTTTAGCATTGTGTCCCTACTTGGAACAGCTTTTACAAGTAACCGTACAGTAACCATCATGAGCCTTATAACATCGTGAACAAACACGCTGATTCCGGTTATTCGAACCAGAAATATTTTGTTTCTTCTGCTGATTTTGGTTCTAGTTGCGGGTGTTATCCCACTTTCTTTTCCCATCATCAGCCTTTTTAACAACTTCCTCGCTGGCTTCAGTCGCAGCTTTCTTACTTCTTCTCAAAATCTTATCATTAAGCTTATGTGCTATAGACATGGAAGCTTCAATAGTATGGGGCTCACTAATCTCAATCACATGCTCAATCTGCTCAGATAACCCATCAATATAAGCTTCAATCTTACGGTCCTCATCAGGATAAGCATTTGGACACAACAACGTCAATTCAAAGAACCTTTGCTCATAGGTAGCTAGATCGATGCCTTTCATATTTAGCTTCTTAAGCTCAGTCTCCAACTTCTTAAGTTCACCCCTGGGACGATAACGGGTGATCATCCTCTCTTTAAAATCACTCCAAGATAACCCATAAGCAGCATCATTACCCAAACTGCTAACCAAATTATTCCACCAAGTTAAAGCACTGTCTTTAAGAGTGCAGCTGGTGAAACTGACCTTGTCCTCATCTCGGACTCTACTAACCCAAAAAATAGACTCAACCATATCAAACCAACGAGTAAGTCCAATGGGTCCTTCGGTGCCACTAAATTCTTGTGGACGACTAGCCATAAAAGTCTTGTGGGAGCATCCCACCTGGTTGTTGTCATTGGCATTAGCATTAGCTGCCATAGCAGCTGCTATCCCTTCAGAAATTAGGCACTGCATACGAGCTTCGTTGGACTCACGGGGAGGCATGATCTTCAAAACAGAATAACACAACCGTTAGTACTAAGAATAATACCAGTGTTATAAAGGAATAGATCGGACACAAAAAGATTAACCATTAAAAGTATAGTCAATGAACACTATGAGTAATAACATGATTGTTATAATAGTTATAGAAATAGACACCACATGCATACATAGTTTATGATAAAAATCATACAACATACATAGCACCTAACATACATGAACTATATTACGCATAATATAACATGCCAAGAGTCACAACACCACAATAAAAACATGATAGTGATAAATAGATGTTATAAAAGAAATAACCATCCATACATAAATGAAAATATCCCATAACAAAATCCTCGGCAAAAAAGCCGTACATCACCCAAAAATGAATGTATAAAAGGACAAATAGTCTATGAGATAAAATAATCACTCATGAACATCACATCACATATGCTTGGAGCGGGTGTGATAAGCTGGGCTGGTATGAGGCTCTTCAGGAGTCTCATACTTCCTCAACTTTCCTTTCACCTCCTCCAACTCCGTCTTAAGACCACGAACCACACTCTCAAGAGCCTCGAACCTAGCGTCCACCTATCGGTTACGCTTCCTAGTCTCGAACTCAATCCCATGCTTGAAGCTAACAAACGTATCCATATCAGCTCTAATCTCATCCATCACCTCCGTATGCGACAAGACACGCATACAGTTGCTAAGAGCATCAATGCGAGTCTCGGGCGTATATGCCCTAGTCATATGAGTGATGGTAGCCATGTAGTAGTTAAAAGGGTCCCTCAGGCAAGGTTGTTGTGCACGACGACGGGTGGCAGACGGGGAAACGGGAGCAGGAACAGAATTGTTGCTTGAAGCCGACATCTGCAAACAGTAAAACCACAAACCACATACAAAATAGAAATAACATAAGCAATAACCTATGATTATTCCTCATATGAAATGAAATGCATAATAATGCTATATCAAGAAAGGCCGGGCTGTAGACTAGACTCTAATGCACCCTAAGAACCACGGGTTGACCACATTATGACCGCCTAGTTCCCTCCAACCAGAGCTCTGATAGCAACTGTGATGTCCCCGTAAAGTACACTTAACGGCCCCGTCACTTGGTCGCACAGCTTGATCGAACTTTAAATGAATTTAATAAAAAACATTGCATTCTTTTATTCAAAAAAGTTTCCCAAAAAGGAAATTTACTAAAATATGTAGTTTAAACAAACCCAACGTATTAAATAACGAAAGTTGATATAAAATACTGTCAACCAAATACCCACAATTTAATAATCCAAAAGAGAATACAAGTTCAATGTTTCATAAAACGTTGAAAAAAATCTCCCCAAATGAATGCAGACATTTCTAACACAGCCGAACCACCAAACAACTCAAGTACCTGTGAAAACATGCGAGTAAACTGTCAACAAAAATGTTGAGTGAAGTATAGGTTTAAATAAATGAATAAACTTTAGACCACAAGATTTAAAATGTTAGAAAACATTAAAATATTATTCCATTAACCATGAGTCACCTAGTAACCACTTAACTATTTCCATACCCTTACTAAACACAATATATATATATATATATATATATATATATATATATATATATATATATATATATATATATATATATATATATATATATACACTGAACAAGTGTATCTTCACATAAATACGAAGTACTAATACATTTCGATTATAAATTGCTAGCGCCACTAGCTCGAAATGGGGCTGTCAAGCCCGATAGATCTATCCATAGGATTCGCGTTCACCAGTAGAAATCAGTGATTATAGTTACCAGACTAGGAAATATTTTCGTTCAACTCATAATGAATAATTTAAATTTAATTGCCACTTGTGTCTAAACGTAAAACAAAATGCATGTAATCATATCCCAAAAATACTTTAAAAGTATGGAAAAACGGGACTATAACTCACCTTAAAGCAAATATGGTAACCACACAAAAAGCGAACAGCAAACGAAGTAAAGTGATCAAGAATGATCACAATACCGGCCTATAAATAAAGCAGGTCGATATAAATAACTAACTTAGGTCAAGTCTTAGTATGATATCTATAGTACTTGTTGCAAGTAAACATAGAACAACACTCGATATGCTTCGGTTTGATCATAACAGCGTAAGAACACGTACTTTCTATTTTTAGAAAGTTTCTATTTTAGGAAAGTTTCTATTTTAGGAAAGTTTCTATTTTTAGAAAGTTCTTATTTTTGAAAAGTTTCCATATTTAGAAAGTTGCTATTTTTGGAAAGTTTATAAGTTAGGAAAGTTTCCTTAATTAGAAAGTCAACAAAAGTCAACTGAAAGTCAAAGTAAACCAAAGTCAACTCAAAAGTCAACCTTGTGACGACCCGAGAATTTCCTACCAGATTTAAACTTAATCTTTATATGTTTCCGACACGATAAGCAAAGTCTGTAATGTTGAAATCTCAAAATTTTTGAACTGTTTCATGAAATCAGTTGACCTTTGACTATTCACGACGATTCACGAACAATTGTGTATAATTAAAAATGTTAAATAAGATACAAAATAATTAAGTATAATTTAAAATGAATTTATATGTATACATATATATATAAATTGCTATCAATAATTATTATGTAGTAATATATATAAAGTATATAAATGTTAAATATCCACATGTGTTATTATTACATAAGTAATGAAAAAATAAAATTTATGTATTATATGTACTTACAAGTCATAGTATAAATGTTATATTGTGATCATTACTTTCATTAACGCTTAAATTAATATTAATATTTGTATTATTAATATTATTAATCTTAATATATATGAAATTGGATAAGTATAAATTATTATAATATTATTATTATTAATATTATTATTACCAATAAAATTAATATTTTTATAATATTATTAGTACCATTAATAATATTTTTTAGTATCATTATTATAATCAGTATTAGATGCATTATGAAAAATCAAGATATAATCTATAAATATGAAAGTTGATATATATAAACTGATATATTATTATTAATATTATTGTTACTATAAATAATATTAGTATAATTAGTATTATGAATATTAATAATATTATTGTTATATATTTCATAATAATTATTAGCAATATCATTGGTAATAATATTATTAATATTACCATTATATTTTTATTACTATTATTTATAATATTAAAAAGTATTATTATTACATTTACAATTATTAATAAGAATAATTATAATTTATACATATAATTATATAACATTATGAGATATATACAATTATGTATATAAAAACAAAAAAATATGAATACTGATATATACAATTCATAAGTAAATACGTACACATATACTAAATTTAGATATATACATATATAAATAAATACTTATACGGATTATAAATATATATAAAATTATAAATACGATTAAATATGTAAATAATTACAGAAAGTTGCGTATTCTGTTTTCAATCGTTCTCAAGGCTACAGTTGATTTTGTTTCTGTCTCTAAGGTCGTACCAATTAGGATTTCAATCAATGGAATCAAACAAAATCTGTTGAACATCATAATCACTTCATTATTCATCACTGTAGATAATTGTTGTGTGATTGGAACTGCTTTTGGTTTTACTATATCACCATCTCTATCTATGTTCTCTTCTTGATTCTTTCCTTACAATATCAAATGTATATACATATACAAATACTAATTGAAAACATTGTCATTTTTCTTCTTCATTATTTCTCTTGTAACCAGGAAACCACATCTTAAACCCACATCTTCTTCTTTATTTGTTGCTACTTCAACCATCATCAAAGCTTAGTCACCATGGATAATCACAACCCACCATCTTCATTAAATCACCAAACTTTAACTACTACACTACTATTCGATCACCGCTAACATCTACTAATTTTTTTTCCTTTTTCTTCTTTTCTTATGCTTCAACCAACACAAACAACAAACTCTTATGTTTAGCTTGTTGTCTAATCAACCGAAACTGTGTGGAGTGCTGCTTATTACTTGTTGCTATTGTTACAATCGAGAGCAACACAATCGAACAACAATAAACCAGACAAAACCGTGTCTTGTTTCAGATGTTTGTAACCACAAAATATCAAGTTCCAAGTTTGTAAACCATGATATTTCGAAATAATAGTTTCTAAAGTGTATACATTTCCCGAGCACTCGAATTATGAAACTTTAATTCGTACGAATAGTTTCCTACATGATTTCCTTTACGATATACTTCGTATACACTGACCAAGCGTACAGCTTATGAAGTAACATGCACCGTAGTATGCAGGGTGGGGTTCGACAAAGCCAAAAAATATGTCCATATGGTTCGCGCTTACATAAAGTAATTAACATATTCGAGCTAAGGGGTTTTTAGTCTATACTCATGCAGTACGTAGATTGTTTTTAAACCATCATGTCTAGTTGTAAAACATGTTCCAAACAGTATGTAACCACATCCCAAGTATAAACAATAGAAGTTTAAAAGAAAGTAGGACTGTGAACTCTCGTATAATAAACTTTTGGAAAACCAGTAAGCATGTATTCTCACCCAACAAACAATAGAGAAAAAAGGGGCTATAACTCACCTTTAGCGCAACTACAAGTAGCACAATAGATAAACAAGACGTAGGTCCTTGACCCCTAGACTCCACCTAAAGAAATAAGTTGGTCAATATATGTCTAATAATCTAGGTCGGTCCACTGAGTGCACATAGTCCTATTGCTCAAGTCCGACTCACAGTTTCAACAAAAGTCAACAAACATCAAAGAAAGTCAACTGATGGTCAACCACCGTCAACATGGTCAACATAAGTCAACCACATTAGTAGGTAACTGATATCGTCTAAAACGTCATGTTTTTACCCCCGATATCAGGCCCAAATTTGACAAAACTTTATTGCCAAAATACGCATCTATTTGCTTAGATTGGTACATCTGGTAATTACGATAATAATACAAAAAGAATCAATGAAAACGAACTTTAAACGAAGAATCTAGAGTGAAAACGGCAAAAACCTGGAAAAACCCTAAAATCAAACGGCCTTCCAGCAGCCCAAAAAAATGGCCTGCCACACTATGTGGACGGCCTATCATTAAATAAACGGCCTGCCATATAAACGGTCCAATTAAACATGCCACCACCAAATCAAACGGCCCAACAGTCAATTGGACGGCCTAATTTATGACGACCCGGGAATTTCCGACCAAATTTAAACTTTAATCTTTATATGAAATCGACACGATAAGCAGAATCTGTAATGTGAGTCTCAAAAACTTTGAACTGGGTTAATATATACATTTGACCTTTGACTATCCCGACGATTCACGAACAATTGTGTGTAAAGAAAAATATAAATATAAGTATATACAATAATGTGAAATAATAGAAAACAATTTAATCATTTGAATTGAAAATGTAAAATAATATGTAAAATAATAAAATTGTGATTTAGAATAAAGCTATATGTAAATCTATATGATTTTTATACATAATTAATGTTATATGTATATTGTAATATACATAAATATTAAATGTTACATGTTACATGTATGTTATTATATATGTGTCATAATTAATAATATGTAATATTAAGATTGATTACGAATTAAAAATATAATTAAATATAATTGTTATAATTACTTTTAATATTTTATTAATGTCGGTATTATTATTAATATTATATTCATATGAAATTTAACACATTTGATTTGTTATATCATTATTAATGTCACTACTATTACAACTAATAGGAAAATTATAATTATTATAATTAATATTAATATTATTATTGTAGCATTAATAGAATAAGGATTATTTTTACTAGTATTACTATATCTGTATTATTATTATTATTATCTATTTTGATATTATTATTATTATTACTAATATAACTATTAGTATTATTATTTGTATCTCGATATTATTAACAATAATTTTATTAATTTATTAATAGTATTAATAATTGATTATTAAAAACATTATCAAAATCAAAATTTATGAATTATAGATATATATAAATAACTATATAAACAGATATATATATATATAAATACATATATATAAATATATATATATATATATATATATATATATATATATATATATATATATATATATATATATATATATATATATATATATAGAAATATATATATACAGATTAGATATACAGGTAGATACATGTGTACAATTAAATAATTAAATAAATAAATAATGATATAAATATATATAAATCTAAATACAGAAAAATTATGAAATTCAGTTTCAAAGTAATCTTAATCTGTAGTTGATTGGCTTCTCTATTTCAAATTGGTACGAATCACTATATAACCAAAAGAGTAAATCCAAAATCAGTTAACTTTTGCAATTGAGTTATATTTTTCTTATTTTCTTTATTTCACGGATCAAATCTTTTGTCCCAAAATTAGTTTTACGTCAAAATCTGATTTATAATACAAACAATTTAATTTACTACAGCAAATATTCGAATTATATCTATATATCATCTTGTCCTCATAATGTAAATCGGGATAAAAAAAAAGAAAGAAAACCGGTTGTATAACTCTGTTACTAAACTCAAACTACAAACCCTTGAATCTTAAAATTTTTACAAATTATGTTAATGCAGTTAGATTAGGAATTAGCTAGTTAATCTTTCTTCAAAATCCCATCTTCCAATTCTTTAAAACGAGTGAGAATTCTCGAGTCAAAGTTTAATATCAAAAAGTCAAATATGTTGTTCTTCGCAAAATTCAAACTCGTTTTGATTGTTTTCTATTAAATTGTTGATTTGGAAAGATTATATGAAGGATATACAACCTAGTTCATGTTGGAAGAATTGTATAAAACGTTTTCAAAATTGAAATCAATATTTTTTTCTTTTTTTTAAACCGCGACAACAGTTTTCTGTTCTTCTTTTATATATTTTTTTTCTCAATCCAATTGGTCATAAATACTTGTTTCTGTGTTGTATATGGAAACCTAGAATCTGTATTAGTTGTTAGAGGGATTTAATCCCTGGATCGATTAAGTTATGAAAAGAAGAAGGAAGGAGAAGATGAAATATTTACAAGTTAAATAAAAAGCTATATGAGTATTAATCAGAAAAACAAAATGGAGCAGCTAGTTAGGGGTTATGTTGGATTAACGAGAGGTCGCGGGTTCGAGTCCAGGCTTGGGCGTGTTGCTATATTTTTGAGCCTTTAATGCCTTTAAGGTAGTAATCAATTTTTTTTTATTAATATTATTATTATTATTATTATTATTATTATTATTATTATTATTATTATTATTATTATTATTATTATTATTATTATTATTATTATTATATTATTATTATTATTGCTATGGTTATCGATATTGTTGTTGTAATTATTATTATCATTGTTATTGTTATTAATAATGTTAGTTATCATTATTATTATTATTATAGTTACTAATAAGTATTAGTTATCATTTATCACTATTATTATTACAATTAAAGTTATAACTAAAAATATTGTTATTACTACTATTAATATTATAGTTATTAACTACTAATAGATGTATTATTATTATTATCATTACGTTAACGTAAATACTATGACTAATATTGTTATCACTTTGATTAAGTAATGTCATTAAGTATTATTAACAATACTATTAGTAATCTTCATATCAATTTAATTAAATACAACTTTTTATATATAGCAAACATTATTATCTATGTAATATATACTTATAAGTGTATTATATAAAAGTATAAATTAATTAGAATAATAATCTTTATATAAATATCCATATATAATAAATTAAATATTTTTAATATATATATATATATATATATATATATATATATATATATATATATATATATATATATATATATATATATAAATAGATAATAATCATTATCAGATATATATATACAAATTAATTACATAAAGTTATAATTATTCGATTATGAATATACGTTTTAATATATATACAAATGATATAGGTTCGTGAATTCGAGGCCAACCCTGCATTGTTCAATGTCGTCATATGTATTTTTTACTACAAAATACAGTACTGTGAGTTTCATTACTCCCTTTTTAAATGCTTTTGCAATATATATTTTTGGGACTGAGAATACATGCGCTGCTTTTATAACTGTTTTACGAAATAGACACGAATAAATGAAACTACATTCTATGGCTGGATTATTAAACCGAATATACCCCTTTTTAGTCTGGTAATCTAAGAATTAGGGAACAGACACCCTAATTGACGTGAATCCTAAAGATAGATCTATCGGGCCCAACAAGCCCCATCCAAAGTACCGGATGCTTTAGTACTTCGAAATTTATATTATGTCCGAAGGAGGATCCCGGAATGATGGGGATATTCTTATATGCATATTGTGAATGTCGGTTACCAGGTGTTCAATCCATATGAATGATATTTTTGTCTCTATGCATGGGACGTATGTTTATGAGAAATGGAAATATGAAATCTTGTGGTCTATTAAAATTATGAAATGATTATTTATGTTAAACTAATGAACTCACCAACCTTTTGGTTGACACTTTAAAGCATGTTTATTCTCAGGTACGAAAGAAATCTTTCGCAGTGTAATTGCTCATTTTAAAGATATTACTTGGAGTCGTTCATGGCATATAGAAGTCAGTTCATCGCGATGGTACCATATGTTATTGTATTCGTTCAGAAGATTTGGGACCTACCAGTTAAAAAAAAATTGCGTCCCGAAATTTGAGTGAGGTGGTCATGGTTAACAATAAAAATGTTTTCATGACGAATATGAGTTGATAAAATGAGTTTTATCATCATTGAGTAATATGGATAAGCAAAATAATTCGATTATACGAAGCGTACGAGGGAAGCTATCACAAAAGAGTGAAATGAAAAAAATAAAGTTTTATTTTAACTTTTGACGTTGTCTTGGTTGAATTTAGAAAATAAGGTGCATCTTGACTTTTGACGTCGCCTTGGTTGAATTTAGAGAAAATCTTCGAAATCTAAAAGATTTGATTCTTCGGAAAGTAAGGAAATTAAGATCTCTATAATTAAATACGGTGATCTGCCTCGATTACTCTGTCTGATATTTCCATTATAAATTTACCTTTTCGTTTCCATTTATTTTCACCACTTCTATACTCAATTCCAAATTCAAAAGATTTATGAAAATGCTTAACCCTGTTCTGATCCTTGTTCTTATTCTAACTATTGCAATGATCGTTCTTCTTTTCCAACTCCCACCTGAAGAATCTGTTTATTTCTATTATGCTCTAGGGATTATTGTATTTATAATCCTCCCATGTCTTTATATTGCTATACGTACTGATATCCACGATTTATAATTTCGGTGTTATCATTGGACTTTATATTTTCTATTATATTTTGGATCTCTTTGTCTTTTTATTATCCTCTCGACCTCTATTAAAGCGAGCAACGGTCCAGAATTCATAGATATGAATTTCGAAATGAACGTGGTTAATGTTCTAAGAAAGAAATGGTAATAACACGATCTTGATTCGTCAAATTACCAGAATATCCGGGAAAGATAGAACTATCAAGAAAATATATTCTTGATATATTTATATATCAGATAAAATGTAAGAGTCGTGTAACATGGCACATGATGACGTTATGATCTGTGAATCATCATGTTTCATTAAAAACTCAGCATGACTTACTGTAATATAATCACGTTGATCAAGTGTCATTATATTATACTAACTCATGCATCAGTTCCCAACATTACTTCAATAACATTCATATTTTAAGCTCGAAAGTTTACAGAATATAGAAACTAACAGTTTCTATATGATGTAACACTGATATTACGAAGAGATTAATGATTTCAGATAAGAATAGTTATGAAAATATCTTCAGAAATATGGAGGATATTTATAATGAAAGATACGGTAATATCTTTGAATATCTAAGATCAGAGGATGATGTAGACTATTGTCCGCAAGGGTCTAGGGTAAGGAGCAAGATATTCGCTAAAGACTTCAGCAGGCATTGAATTATTTGGATTCTTTGAAGTCAAACTTATTCTTTGTGATTTGTCCACGATTTCCTTCATAGTTTCGCATAATTCGCTTTTCAGTACTAAATTTTCTATTTAGCGTTTCCAACAATCCATTCTTTATCATCATACTTTCGACGTGTAAGGTCGTTTATGGTTGTCTACGGTTTCTGCTGCTTCATTCAGCTTTTTCAACATTCAGAGTATTAATTTGTAGACTGAGTGCTTTTCAGAATTTCAGAATGAAAGATCATAATTCTAAGAGATGAATGTTATACATATAACTGTTGATGTAGATATGCTGTGAGTTTTCAAAGTACTGATTGCTGATTCCCGGTAATTGGTATGTCAGTTCTCGTTACAAGATGCGGATGAGTACATGATGAGACTTCAACAGATATATATAGTGATTTGTCGGAGAGATTTAAACCAAGGAGCAATGAGGTTGTTGGTACGTCTGCTGGTAATATGATGGAAAATAAAAGGTTTCCCGATAACAATAAAAGAGTACACGTATAAATCAAGGTTATAATAAGGTTGTTTCGAACGAAAAGTTGAAGTTGACTTGCTGGAGCTATGACAAAATTTGCTACTTTGAAAGGAATTACCAAGTTATTTTGGGTAATAATAACACTAAAAGAATTAGCACAGATACGTGTTAAAAGTTTACCCAGGTTCCGAGTCTTTTCAGGTGCATAACTATATGCATAAATCTTTTTTTTCGTAGATGAAGTGCAGTTGGTTTATCCTCTCGATTGATGTGTTTTCAAGAATCATGAAAGGTTTGAACGCAGATTGTAATCGTCAAGATACAAATGAGGTTTGAGATGAAATCAAGTGGCAAACTTGAAGAATTGTTTAGTTTCATATGTTATAATCAATATTTTAATTCATTTTAATTGTCCAATGTTATTAGTCCACAGTCGATAGTCCACGGTAACAGTCCAATACTTCATATATAGTTTAATATATAATATTCGAATTAATTAATAAGTATCGTGACCCGTATACGTCTCAGACTCGATCGCAACTCAAACTATATATATTATTGTAGAATCAACCTCAACCCTGTATAGAGAACTCGATCATTACTGCATATAGAGTGTCTATGGTGATTCCAAATAATATATATATATGCGTCGATATGATATGTCAAAACCTTGTATACGTGTCCCGATATTTAAAGTGCGTAGAATAAATAACAGAAATTAAATGATGATAAATAAAGTGCGTAAAGTAAATAACAGAAATTAAATGACGATAAATAAAATTGCGAGAATTAAAATTGCGATAAATAAAATGCAATAAATAAATTGCGAACGGAATTAACAGTTAGCTAGGAACAGTTAGCTAGGAACAGTTAGCGTGGATTCTTAACAAAATTTATCATAGTTAATTTGTCTGTTTCTAACAAATTTTATTTTGTCATATGTTTTCTTCATTATGCCACTTGTTGGATTCTGATAGGTCAAAATCCGAAAATGAAATTGAATAAAAATGGTTATTCTGCGGTGAACGGATACGTATATCGGTGGTTGTAAGTAAGATAGTAAATGACTATTGAATCAGATTCGAAGAATGTACAGTATAACTTATTAATGTGAAATTTAAATATTCCTCGGGTATTACCTACCCGTTAAAATATTTTCACCATTAACAGTTTGTACGAAAGAATTTTTAATTACAATCTTTATGAAAATATATATACATATATATTTTCTTCAGATGTAATTATGGTTTTAATGAGTCAATATAATATTAGACTCATTTAATTTTCGATTTGAGCTAGAATAAGTAATCTCTAAAACTATTAGGATTCACATATTCTTCGCAGAATATTAATGAAGTTATGGATCAATACTTAATTGTTAATTATTAGGATCCACATATTCTTCGCAGAATATTAATGAAGTTATGGTTCAATACTTCATTGTTAATTGCTGTTGGTACTCCTTGGTATCTATGGTGCGTATGATGTTGATGTTCGTGGAACAGGTTGTGATGTTGAGGTGTGGGATGTGGATGTTGTTGTTGGTGGTACTGTTGGTTTCGGTAATGTTGCTGAAGCTGGTACATTTTGCACCATATTTTTCAAGGCTACAACTCGGGTGCGAAGCTCGTTGAATTCTTCTATTATTCCGGGATGATTGTCGGTCAGAACGAGTGGATGAATAAGGTTTAGAATTTTAACTAGAATATAATCATGGCGAGATATTTGGGTAATGAGAGTGAAAATGGTGTTTCAGATTGGTTCGCCAGTGAGTGCTTCAGGTTCATCACCAAGAGGGAAATTCGGTGGGTGGAAAGGATCACCTTCTTCTTGTCTCCAATGATTGAGTAGATTACGAACCCATCAGATGAATTGGGGATGGCTGATTGATTGATTCATTCTGGTGACGCTGCTTTCAGAGCTGGAGTGGGACTCCATATCGGAATTCGAGGGGCTTGAACTAGTGGTGAGTTCCATTGCGTACGATTGAATAAAGGAGTTTTCGATATGAAATGATTTTTGGATATCGGATGATATTCTAGTTACATAGAATATCTATATATATAGAACAAAAGATTTCGTAGATTACGGAGGAATTTACGAAATATAACAGGCATAGTTTATGGTAACATATACGCTAAGATATGGATTAGCAGATACGCTAAGATATGAATTTTGTCTATACACTATTCATGCAGTCAATGCAGTAAGATGTGTTTAGACTTAAGATGATAAGCAGGTAATTTTTGACAAGAATTGATAAGCAAAACTTTTGACATGCAGACCAGGTTCAAGTCCAGACTCATTAATATAACCTAACAACTACTAGGTCGAAGTCCAGAATTCACTAATGCATCCTAACAACTAACTGTTAGACACACTAATGCAGACTCACTAATGCATCCTAACAACTACCTGTTAGACACACTAATGCAGACCTGGTTCGCTAAGACCACCGCTCTGATACCACATGTCATACCCCGTCCAAAATCTTCCGAACGAATACAATAACATATGGTACCATCGCGATGAACTGACTTCTATATGCCATGAACGACTCCAAGTAATATCTTTAAAATGAGCAATTGCACAGCGGAAGATTTCTTTCGTACCTGAGAATAAACATGCTTTAAAGTGTCAACCAAAAGGTTGGTGAGTTCATTAGTTTAACATAAATAATCATTTCATAATTTTAATAGACCACAAGATTTCATATTTCCATTTCTCATAAACATACGTCCCATGTATAGAGACAAAAATATCATTCATATGGATTGAACACCTGGTAACTGACATTCACAATATGCATATAAGAATATCCCCATCATTCCGGGATCCTCCTTCGGACATGATATAAATTTCGAAGTACTAAAGCATCTGGTACTTTGGATGGGGCTTGTTGGGCCCAATAGATCTATCTTTAGGATTCGCGTCAATTAGGGTGTCTGTTCCCTAATTCTTAGATTACCAGACTAAAAAGGGGCATATTCGGTTTAATAATCCAGCCATAGAATGTAGTTTCATTTACTCGTGTCTATTTCGTAAAACAGTTATAAAAGCAGCGCATGTATTCTCAGTCCAAAAAATATATATTGCAAAAGCATTTAAAAAGGGAGTAATGAAACTCACAGTACTGTATTTTGTAGTAAAAAATACATATGACGACATTGAACAATGCAGGGTTGGCCTCGGATTCACGAACCTATATCATTTTTATATATATTTAAACGTATATTCATAATCGAATAATTATAACTTTATGTAATTAATTTGTATATATATATATCTGATAATGATTATTATTTATATATATATATATATATATATATATATATATATATATATATATATATATATATATATATATATATATATATATATATATATATATATATATATATATATATATATATATATATATATATATATATATATATATATATATATATATATATATATATATATATATATATATATATATATATATATATATATATTAAAAATACTTAATTTATTATATATGGATATTTATATAAAGATTATTAATCTAATTAATTTATACTTTTATATAATACACTTATAAGTATATTTTACATAGATAATAATGTTTGCTATATATAAAAAGTTGTATTTAATTAAATTGATATGAAGATTACTAATAGTATTGTTAATAATACTTAATGACATTACTTAATCAAAGTGATAACAATATTAGTCATAGTATTTACGTTAACGTAATGATAATAATAATACTACATCTATTAGTAGTTAATAACTATAATATTAATAGTAGTAATAACAACATTTTTAGTTATAACTTTAATTGTAATAATAATAGAGATAAATGATAACTAATACTTATTAGTAATAATAATAATAATAATATTTGTAACACTAACATTATTAATAACAATAACAATGACAATAATAATTACAACAACAATATTGATAACCATAGCAATAATAATAATAATAATAATATTATTATAATAATAATAATAATAATAATAATAATAATAATAATAATAATAATAATAATAATGATAATAATAATAATAATATTAATAAAAAAAATTGATTACTACCTTAAAGGAATTAAAGGCTCAAAAATATAGCAACACGCCCAAGCCTGGACTCGAACCCGCGACCTCTCGTTAATCCAACATAACCCCTAACCCGCTGCTCCATTTTGTTTTTCTGATTAATACTCATACAGCTTTTTATTTAACTTGTAAATATTTCATCTTCTCCTTCCTTCTTCTTTTCATAACTTAATCGATCCAGGGATTAAATCCCTCTAACAACTAATACAAATTCTAGGTTTCCATAACAACACAGAAACAAGTATTTATGACCAATTGGATTGAGAAAAAAAAATATATAAAAGAAGAACAGAAAACTGTTGTCGCGATTTATCAAAAAGAAAAAAAATATTGATTTCAATTTTGAAAACGTTTTATACAATTCTTCCAACATGAACTAGGTTGTATATCCTTCATATAATCTTTCCAAATCAACAATTTAACAGAAAACAATCAAAACGAGTTTGAATTTTGCGAAGAACAACATATTTGACTTTTTGATATTAAACTTTGACTCGAGAATTCTCACTCGTTTTAAAGAATTGGAAGATGGGATTTTGAAGAAAGATTAACTAGCTAATTCCTAATCTAACTGCATTAACACAATTTGTAAAAAAATTCGGATTCAAGGGTTTGTAGTTTGAGTTTGGTAACAGAGTTATACAACCGGTTTTCTTTCTTTTTTTTTTATCCCGATTTACATTATGAGGACAAGATGATATATAGATATAATTCAAATATTTGCTGTAGTAAATTCAATTGTTTGTATTATAAATCAGATTTTGACGTGCAACCAATTTTGGGACAAAAGATTTGATCCGTGAAATAAAGAAAATAAGAAAAATATAACTCAATTGCAAAAGTTAACTGATTTTGGATTTACTCTTTTGGTTATATAGTGATTCATACCAATTTGAAACAGAGAAGCCAATCAACTACAGATTAATATTACTTTGAAACTGAATTTCGTAATTTTTCTGTATTTAGATTTATATATATATTTATATCATTATTTATTTATTTAATTATTTAATTGTACACATGTATCTACCTGTATATCTAATCTGTATATATATATATATATATATATATATATATATATATATATATATATATATATATATATATATATATATATTTTATATATATGTATTTATATATATATATCTGTATATATAGTTATTTATATATATCTATAATTCATAAATTTTGATTTTGATAATGTTTTTAATAATCAAATATTAATACTATTAATAAATTAATAAAATTATTGTTAATAATATCGAGATACAAATAATAATACTAATAGTTATATTAGTAATACTAATAATAATATCAAAATAGATAATAATAATAATAATACAGTTATGGTAATACTAGTAAAAATAATCCTTATTCTATTAATGCTACAATAATAATATTAATATTAATTATAATAATTATAATTTTCCTATTAGTTGTAATAGTAGCGACATTAATAATGATATAACAAATCAAATGTGTTAAATTTCATATGAATATAATATTAATAATAATACCGACATTAACAAAATATTAAAAGTAATTATAACAATTATATTTAATTATATTTTTAATTCCTAATCAATCTTAATATTACATATTATTAATTATGACACATATATAATAACATATATGTAACATTTAATATTTATGTATATTACAATATACATAAAACATTAATTATGTATAAAAATCATATAGATTTACATATAGCTTTATTCTAAATCACAATTTTATTATTTTACATATTATTTTACATTTTCAATTCAAATGATTAAATTGTTTTCTATTATTTCACATTATTGTATATACTTATATTTATATTTTTATTTACACACAATTGTTCGTGAATCGTCGGGATAGTCAAAGGTCAAATGTATATATGAACCCAGTTCAAAGTTTTTGAGACTCACATTACAGATTCTGCTTATCGTGTCGATTTCATATAAAGATTAAAGTTTAAATTTGGTCGAAAATTCCCGGGTCATCACATAATTAAATGGCCTGCCATGATTTTGGACGGCCTGCCAGGCTATATTTTAGTATAAATAGGCTCATTTGTATCCATTTTCAACACACTCTCCACTCTCCACTCTTCAATTCACTCTCAAATTTAGTTAGTTTTCTAGTCTAGTTCGAGAATAGTCTTTCGAGGCCATCTCACCTTCGAGCGGGAAATTACGTACCCGGAGACGAACACCGACGATTGTACTAAGAAGCTGTCTAGAGTCGGAGTTGTCACTTTTATACTTTTGGAACTCGATTAATATACTAGTACTTTTATCTTGACTCTATCTTGTTATAATATCTTTTATTATTTTTATAGATGATATTATTGCCATGATTAGCGAGTAGTTAAAATTTGTGCATGCTGTGATGTAGTTGTTACGATGTCTGAATATACAAATTGTATAATGAGATATTGTTGAGATTCTTTCTGAATATAATTAAACTCAATCGCTTTTCCGACCAATAAAACGTGGTTATCGGCTCTGTGACTGGGAAGTCGCGAACCTCGATTGAGAGTACACTATCTATGTCACCCCTTGGTAAGACACTTTTGCCGGATACATAGGGCGTTTGTCAGAGGTACAACAGTTGTAGTAAGGCAACCTACCCTACGGATTTCGACAGAGGTTCTTTTGTAATAGAAACCCTAATTGATACTAGGAGTATAAGGCTGGCCTCAGGCTATGCTAGAGTAGTTACTACGCATGTAAACATACTACGTATATCGAGGAGGCACAACGGTTGTATTACTCTATACCTCTGCTATGTATGGCCATGGAAACGACCTCACTGTTGACGAGTACATTGCACCATAACGCGGTCTCAGACATTGCACCCCATCTGAGGGATTCTTTAGTAATTGGAAGTGTTTGTTTAAACCCATAAAGGATTGGAACCGTTATGATAACCGAACGTTTACATGGAGACTACTGTCACGACCCTACTTTTTCCGTTATCTTTTACCGTTTATTATTTAACGTCCGTTAATTGGTATTCGTGCCACATCATTTCTATGACCTATATTATTATTTTAGTAATAATATATTAATTATTATGTGTTATGTGAATATTTGTATTCATATTTTAAAATGTACGTTTCTACGTGTCGTGGATTTCTATCCGGCGAATCTTTTCGGTTTTCAAACCAACGGTCAAACTTTTGGGATTTTTAAATCCAAATTATTTTAAATATGATATTTTAATGTCATATGATTATTTATAGTATTTATATATTTTATTCATCGCGTATTTGTTATCTCTCCGAACTATTAATCGCGTAGTAGCGTTTTCGCGTTTCGGGCTTCGATCGGGTGTTCGGGCTAAAAGCAATTACACATTAAAAAAATTGGGCCATGGGGCCCACCCCCACACACCCCATTCGGCTGAACCAAAGGGGAGGGGTGTACCCCCTTTTGTTTTTCCTTTACATTTCATTTTTCATTTCATCATTTTACACTATTAAACCTAATTCTATTTTGCTCTCATCTCCTCTCCTCCCTCCTTTATTGCCATCGCCATTCACCACCATAAACATCATCATCTCACAAAATTTATTGATCATTTCAAGAAGCTTTCAACATAATCGGATTCTACACATCGATCTCTACGAGTTCATAACACTTGATTGTTGATTATGGTATAAACCCTAACCCTAACTTTTTGATTTTTCTTTAATTTTTCTGTTTTTGATGTTTAATATGATAGTACAGTGCTTGTATGTTGTTGGATTATTGATTGTATGCGTAGAATCACTCGTTAATTCATGATTTCGGTTTGATTGGATTTGGACAGCGGAGTGTTTGATCTTTTATGTAAACTAAACTGATGTATTTGTTAAATTAAAGTGTTTAGATGTGTTCCTCTCATCAAGACATTAATTTTAGACTCCGGATTCATGGTATTTCGATTCCCGGAACTTAAGTTATGATTAAAATGGTGTTTTCATGAAATCAAAATATAAAAACGAATGTGTTCAGGTTTGGTCCGACTTTGTGACCATTTTTGGAGTCTCTAGGGTGTACTAGTGTGTTAGGATTGATGATTGGATGAACTTTCATGTTCGGGTCATCGAAATCCGAGCCACGGATCACCCGTTATGACTAAAACATATTTTTAAAGGATTAAAGCTCCAAGTTGATATATGGCTGTTGGTCACGACTTGGGGGCTTTTCTTGGGATGTTCTTGAGTGTACTAATGTGTTGGGTGATTTGGCTAGGCGAAGATATATATAATACTCGCCGAAAACTGACACCCGGGACTTAAGTTATGACCCGATGAACTTTTAATTAAAACTTATGGTTATAAAATGGAACTTATGATATAAATAATGATTTTCATTATTATCAAATTACTTATGATATAAAAGTAATTATTTTAAATTAACTTATGATATATATATATTTATTATATCATTTATTAATTACATTTTGATTAATTAAACTAATTAAACTTATGATTAATAATTTTTTAATAATTAATGAAAAATACTTATGGTAAGTATTAAACTTATAATATGAGATTTTTATAATAAGACTTATAATAAGAATTAATTAATTATTTAATTATTATAAGACTTAGTTATTATTTAATTATAATTTAATTATTAAATACTTATGATTTAATAATTATAATTAAATACTTATGATATGATTAATAATTCATTATTAATTAATAATACTTATGATATGATTAAAAATTTATTATTAATTAATAATACTTATGTAATGACTAATATTTAATTAATTAATTAAATACTTATGTTATATTAAGAATATCATTTAAACTTATGTTAACTTTAATAATTCAATTTAATTTAATTAAACTTATGTTATGACATAATTATACATATATGACTTTAAATAACATTATAACTTAATGACCCGTTCATACCGATTATAAACGATTCACAATAGTTGATTTCATTGTGAGGTATTTGACCTCTATATGATACATTTTACAAACATTGCATTCGTTTTTCGAAAGACAAACTTTCATCACATCGAAAGTTGACGGCATGCATACCATTTCATAATATATCCATCTATAATTGACCTAATAATAATCTTGCTGAACTCACGACTCGAATGCAATGTCTTTTGAAATATGTCATGAATGACTCCAAGTAATATCTCTAAAATGAGAAAATGCACAGCGAAAGATTTCTTTCATACCTGAGAATAAGCATACTTTCAAGTGTCAACCAAAAGGTTGGTGAGTTCATTAGTTTATCATAAATAATCATTTTCATTAATTTAATAGACCACAAGATTTTCATTTCATTTCTCATAAATATCATGCATCTGCATATAAATCATTCATATAGATTGAACATCTGGTAATCGACATTAACAAAATGCATCTAGAATATCCCCAAACATATAAACATCGAAGTACTAAAGCAGTTCAAATTCTCTGACTGGGGCGTGTCAAAGCCCATAGATCTATCTTTAGGATTCGCGTCAATTGGTGGCAATTATAATAAACACCAATTCTTAGGCTACCAAGTTCAACAAGGGCGATATCTGATATAACAATTCATCCATAGAATGTAGTTTTGATTACTTGTGTCTATTTCATAAAACATTTATAAAAATGCATGTATTCTCAGTCCCAAAAATATATATTGCAAAAGCATTTAAAAAGGGAGCAAATGAAACTTACAATACTGTATTTTGTAGTAAAAATACATATGACGACATTGAACAATGCAGGGTTGGCCTTGTATTCACGAACCTATATTCATTTATGTATATTAACACATATAATGGTAATCGAAAATATATGAGTTATTAGTGATTTTAATTGTTATTTTTATATCATGTGTTTTATTAATAACATAATTAGATAGGTTTATTTTTATATAGATAATTAACATTTATTATTAAAGTATTAATATGGCTAGGTTTTATAAACATAAATATATTTTTATGTAGAATATCTTTATTTGATATATTAATAATACTAATAATAATAATGATAAAAATAATACTAATTGTGATAAGAATTATGATAAGTCTAATAATAATAAAAGTGATACCTTTAAATAAAAAGAAATTAGTTTAAATAAAATGTTAATTTCAATAATAATACAAATAAAAATGAATAAAGGAATATACCTTTAATAATATGGATCATAATAATAATACTACTGGTAATAATAATAACTATAATAATAATTTTTCTACTAACGATAATAATGATAATAATATTAATAATTTTTATTAATGATAATAATAATAATAACAACAATAATAATAATAATAATAATAATAATAATAATAATAATAATAATAATAATAATAATAATAATAATAATAATAATAATAATAGAAAAACTACCTCAAGGATAAATTCCAAAAAAATACCCTTGCCCGGGCTCGAACTCTCGACCTTTCGGTCAAGCACAACAACACCAACCACTGAACCGTCTTCTATTTTCTGATTTATTTCCTAGTTTAATTCTATATAACCCGTATAATATCTTATCTTCTTTCTTTTTAAACCCAATTAACCTAATCTATCTTAATCTATCGTGGTATCATTTTCATAATCATACAATAACCACGTAATACTATTCACCATCATAATCATCCTTCATAATGATCATGATCATCATCATCTAAGCTTTTTATCATCATCATCATTTATAACATCATCGTATTTATTATCATCCCAGACCCACCTTTATCATCATGTTCGTGTGATTCATCAACACTAAATCATCTTCATTAACTATAAACCGTCACCATTTATTATTATCGTGTTTAAACAAAAATAGTATCAACAAAAAGGATCACTCGAGTAGAAGTAGTAACAAAGGTTTGATGGTGGAAGTTTAGTCATGGAAACAAAATAGAATTTAAGAGTCGTGCAAAAGAGTGTTTGGTGGATTGGTTTTGGTCACTATACGTCCCACAGCATGATCATATCGGCCCAAAAGTAGTCCAAACAAGAAGGGATCCAGAAAATATCGTTTGGGTCATTTGCAATTAAATAAAGCAAGTGGATCCAAGACAAAAATTAACAACTCATTAAAATAATCACTTGTGGGTATCTGATATTTTTAGAATAGATTAGAAACCGAAAGAAACACAGCTTAGCTGTAGTAACGACAAGGAAAAAGATAGAAAAGCAAAGGGATCGTGATATAGCACTATCTAGGCTTCCACTAGCAATTCACTTTAATCATTTGTTAGTATATAAACATGGTATTATCGTCATTCATCCTCTATTTATATTAATCGTTTAAGCAGGAACAAGAAATGAAGATAGGATCTAGGAAAAAATTAGAATCGTAGCGTTTGTAGTAACTCAAGTTTAGAGCTTGGTTTTTGTTCGGCTGAAAAACAGAAAGGATGGCGGCAATATGGGGTGTTCATTGTTTGGGTTTGTTTTAAAAGATGAATAAAAGAGGGTAGTAGTATGCAACAATAATAGTTTGAGGGTAGTATTTGAAGCCCAAAATAAGAGAAAGGAAAGTGGTGGTGTTTCTCAACAGGTCATAATTGGTTTGCATCTTCTTGTGGGTTTTGATTCTTTATTTATGAAAGACTTGATCTTTATTCAAATTGAATTTATTGGTTCAAGTGAAGAAAGGGTTTATGAAATTTCTGGATACAAGTAAAGAATTTACAAATCAAATTTGACCTTTTCCTATATAAATTATGAATTAATTAATTACTCTGTAGATAGTTATGTGATTTACGTTTTTTTTTTGTATGGTTATAGACTAATATAATTTACTCCGCATGTACAAAGAAAACCGAGTGATATTAATGGTTAGAGTTAATTTGATTCATGTGACACCGCCTTTGATTCACACATGATTTTAGTTTACATAATTAATTAATGGTTGCTTTAATTGATGATTGTAAACTGTGTAACTAATGAAATATTTGATCTTGAAATTTACTCTTTAATATTCGTGTGATGCATCCATTATTTTAAAAATACTTGATTATAATATGGTGGTTATATATAATTTCTTAACCACCATATTAAGTGTGTAAGTCAATCACTACTATTATTAATTGAATATGAATTCAAGATATTATCATTAAAATGAATCAGTCAGTCAGTTAAGTTATGACTGATTAACTAATTAATGGTAACTTTTATATTAGTTTTAATAACCGGACCAGCGAATGGTTGTTTAAATTGATGTAGAAGTTCAAGAAATAACATGCTATATAATTGTTTAAGTGCTATTATACAATGAACCCAACGGCTAATTGTATGATAACTTGAACAATGAAATATATTATATATTATAAGCATAATTTAGCATGTATGTTACGTTTCTGTCCAACGGTGATATGTAATATGCATTAATGCTTAGTGTAGTTAAAGGTGTCTAATTAATCTATTATTAACTAAACCAACGTGAGGTTGATAATTGAGCATGACATCTTATATGCCTATTATTTTGGTGTTAATAATATGTTTAATGTTTTACTAATATGCTTGACTTTACTAATTTATATCCCATTAATGTTTATTAGCTTTACTTGAACATACATTTAATTTTCAATCTATTTCAGCATATACCTCAACTTCAAAAAAAACTTCTCAACATGGAGAGATCAAGTGAAACTTACTCTCGGAGTTATGGATCTCGATAATGCACTTCGTACTGATCCTCCTGCTGCACTTATTGATGCTAGTACATCAGATCAGAAACGTGCTTATGAACAGTGGGAGCGATCTAACCGTATGTCTCTCATGATCATTAAGAACTCCATATCCATTGCTATTCGAGGAGCCATTCCTGACTCCGAGAATGCAAAGGAATACTTAAGCTTCGTAGATGAACAATTTAAGGGGACTTCAAAAACCCATGCAAGTACTTTGATTCTCAAAATGTTGACTACCAAGTATGATGGAGTTAGTGGTGTACGTAAGCATATTATGATGATGAGTGATATGGCGAATAAATTGAAAGGCATGGACATGGAAATTAGTGAAGGTTTTTTAGTTCATTTCATAGTGACATCTCTCCCGATGCAATTTGGTCCTTTCAAGATCAACTATAATACGTAAAAGGATAAATGAAAAATGAGTGAACTAATTGCCATGTGTGTGCAAGAGGAACTTAATGTAGAAAAACCTGATGTTGCTCACATTACTACTACAAACTCCAAAACGAGAAAGGGCTCATGGAAGGGCAAGGGTTCAACTGGAGATAATCGTACTCCAAAAAAAGTCCAGAAAATGGATGCAAGTACTAGCTCATTCCGAGGCGGTCCAAAATGCAAATTTTACCATAAGATTGGGCATCTTCAAAGGGACTGTCCGAAATTCAAGGACTGGTTAGCAAAAAAAGGTGTATTTGAATCTTTTATGTTTAATGAAACTGTTAATGTTAATGTCCTTATTAATTCATGGTGGATTGACTCTGGATCCATGGTACACATTGCTAATTCTTTACAGGGATTCCGTACAATCTGGAGATTGGAAAGAAACAAACGAACGGTAAAGTCAGGAATGGAGTTGATTTAAATGTTGAAGCTGTAGGAACCCTTTCATTAATTTTGGAAGGTGGATTTTGTTTAAATCTTCATGGAACTCTTTATGTACCGAGCGTGACTCGAAACTTAATATCTATATCTAAACTAATTATTGATGACTTTATATTTACGTTTGGATACAATAAAGTGTATATTAGTTTAAATTCCCGTGTTGTTGGAACTGGTTGTCTTGAGGGAAACCTCTTTAAGTTATGCTTAGACAATCAATTTTCGGAATCTTTATTATCATTTAACGTTAATGAGAACGTAAGTCAAGATAAGGGAAAACAGGATCTCGAAACTTCATCAAAGTTATGGCATCAACGTTTAGGCCATATTTCACGAGAAAGAATGAATAGACTCGTGAAAGATGTAGTTCTACCTCATCTTGATTTCTCTGATTTTGGCAAATGTGTAGAATGTATAAAGGGGAAAATGACCAAAGGAAATAAGAAAGATGCCACACGAAATACCGGATTATTAGAACTAGTACATACTGACATATGTGGACCTTTTCCTTCGGGGATTGGTGGTCATAAATCATTCATTCCCTTCATTGACGATTACTCACGTTACATGTACTTGTTCTTAATTAATGAAAAATCTGAATCACTTGAAATGTTAAAAACTTTTAAAACTAAAGTTTATAATCAGCTTGAACGAAAAATTAAAGTGGTGAGATCGGATAGGGGAGGTGAATATTATGGTAGACATACTGATGTTGGTCAAGCTCCTGGATCTTTTTTTGACTTTTGTAAAGATCATGGGATTATTAACCAATATACCATGTCGGGTACCCCTCAGCAAAATGGTGTAGCTGAGAGGATAAATCGCACTCTTATGGAGATGGTTCGAAGTATGTTAGCAAATTCTAGCCTTCCTGAATTTCTTTGGACTGAGGCATTGAAAACGGCTGTTCACATCCTTAATAGAGTTCCTTCAAAGTCTGTCCCAAAAACACCATATGAAATTTGGACAGGAAGGAAACCTAGCTTACGATATTTACGGGTTTTGGGATGTCCAGCCGAAGCAAAAATACACAATCCTCAATCACGAAAACTGGACTTGAAAACCATTAGTTGTTTCTTCATTGGGTACCCAGAACGATCAAAGGGTTACCGATTTTATTGCCCGTCTCACAGTAGCAGAATTGTTGAGACATGCCATATTAAGTTTCTTGATAATGCTAACAAAAGTGGGAGCTGTTCATATAGAAGAATTGAGCTTCAAGAGGCTCGAAATGAGACACCAATAATTCATGTGCCCATCCCGATTAATACGCCACTTGACAACTCGAATGATCACTTAACTTCTAATGATCATCCAAATAACGTCATGGAAAATGAACCAAGCCCCGTGACTAATGTTGAACCACGAGAAACTCAATATGAGACGACCCGTCCTAATCCATCTAGACGAATACATTACATTTGGTTACATCGCGAGGTACTTGACCTCTATATGATACATTTTACAAACATTGCATTCGTTTTTAAAAGACAAACTTTCATTACATCGACAGTTGACCGCATGCATACCATTTCATAATATATTCAACTATAATTGACTTAGTAATAATCTTGATGAACTCGACAACTTGAATGCAACGTCTTTTGAAATATGTCATGAATGACTCTAAGTAATATCTCTAATATGAGCAAATGCACAGTGGAAGATTTCTTTGACACCTGAGAATAAACATGCTTTAAAGTGTCAACCAAAAGGTTGGTGAGTTCATTAGTTTATCATAATCGATCATTTTCATCATTTTAATAGACCACAAGATTTCCATTTCCATTTCTCATAAGTATACGTCCCATGCATAGAGACAAAAATCATTCATATGGATTGAACACCTAGTAACCGACATTAACAAGATGCATATAAGAATATCCCCTATCATTCTGGGACATCCATCGGACATGATAAAACAACATCGAAGTACTAAAGCTTCCGCTACAACGGATGGGGTTTGTTAGGCTCAATAGATCTATCTTTAGGATTCGCGTCAATTAGTAGATCGGTTTACTAATTCTTGGGCTACCAAGCAAAAAATGGCATATTCGGATTCAATCATTCAACCATAGAATGTAGTTTCAATTACTTATGTCTATTTCGTCAAATATTTATAAAAAAACAGCGCATGTATTCTCAGTCCCAAAAATATATATTGCAAAAGCATTTAAAAAGGGAGCAAATGAAACTCCCTATACTGTATTTTGTAGTAAAAATACATACGACGATATTGAACAACTGAACAATGCAGGGTTGGCCTTAGATTCACGAACCTATATCATTTGTGTATTCATTAATACATATAATCGTAATCGAACAATTTCATATATTATAACTTTATATATTATTTATTTAATTTGTATATATATTTGAAAATGATTATTATTATTTATATAGTTATATATACACACACACACACACACACACATATATATATATATATATATATATATATATATATATATATATATATATATATATATATATATATATATATATATATATATATATATATATATATATATATATATATATATATATATATATATATATATATATATATATATATATATATATTAAAATACCTAATTTTTTATATGAATATTTATATAAAATTTGTTAATATAATATATTCATACTTATATGTAATATTACTTATGAGTATATTTTTATATACATAATAATATAGTAATTAAAAGTTGTATTTGATTATAATGATAATATTAATAATAACATTACTTATAATAATAATTATGATAAGAATCATAGTAATAATAATAATAGTGACATTAATAATAATACTTGTAAAAATATTGATTTTTCTGTTAATGATAGTCATGGTACAGATTTTAGTATTTACATAATAATAATATTCGGGATAATAATATTACTTAGGTCACTATTAACACTTCTATTATTTATAAAAAGATATTAAAACTAATATTAATGATAATAATAATAGTTTGTGTTATTTTAGTAATAACAATAATAATACTAATAATCATATTTATAATAATAATGATAATCATACATTTATCCATGATAATAATAATAATACTATTAATACTTAGTGATATTACATAATAATAACTAAAATGATAATAATAATAACAATCATAATATTAATATTAACATAACAATAACAATAATTAATAATCATATTTGCAATTTTAATTATGATAGATTGTAAATGGTTACTAATACATATTTTAGTAATAATAATAATAATAATAATAATAATAATAATAATAATAATAATAATAATAATAATACTAATACTTGTATTAGTAACAATCATTAATAATAATAATAACAATAATAATATAACAATCATAATAATAAATATAATGATAATAATAATGAATAATTAAATAACTACCTTAATAAATAGGCTGTTTAAAAAAAAAATCGTCCCAGCACGGCTCGAACCCGTGACCACTCGCTCAGATACAAACCCCCAATACCACTCATCCATTCAGGTTTTTCTGATTATACTCTCAAACCATTTATTTTTTAACCTATATTTCTGTTCCTTCTTCTTCATTCAAACTCGACCCAAGTTCAAATCAACGTATTAACTAGCTTTGAAGTTCGATTTGTATTAAAAATTTGAAACAGAAACATCCTTTAATAAGTGACTGAATTGATTTAAAACAGAAAATAAAAATAAAATCGAGCTATTTAAAGAAAGAACACGATGAAACTCAAAATCAAACTCGCATCTAGAGACTGTTACAAAGCATGATTTCAACATGAAAAAGTTTTCTTTTGATTCCTACAATCTATCTGACTCCTCAATTAACCTAAAACGTAATAGAACTATCGAATTTTACCATGAACAGATTAGTTGACTTTTTGAACATTAACTTTGACTCAAAAATTACTCTTTGATTTCGCGGATTGATAACTGAAACTTTGCAGAAAGATCATTTAAAACATTCCTAACAAAACCACATTAACACATTTTAAAAATGTTTACAAAATCGTTTTGATTGAATAATGGAAGAGAAACAGAGCAGTTTGACGGTTTCTTCGAAGTTACCATTGATTTCTATGTTCTTCTTTTGAATTGTACTAGTAGAGAGTTACATAAAGGGCCAATGACGTTGCTACAACCAAATTGATTCAATTACCAATTATTTTGTAGTTCAATTACTCAACACAAAAATATTCTGTCAGAGAAAGAAATATTAAAAATAAAATCGACTTCAATCTGTTCTTGTTTATTATAGAAATGTTTGGAATCAATTGGTACTAGCTAGGAGACATAAAACCAATTAGGAGACAGTTTGGAAAACGATTGGAAACAGAATTACGTAACTTTTGTGTTAATACATATTTATTCAGTTATATTTATGTATTAGTAATTATATATAACTGTATAGGTATTTATATATATAAATATATAACTGCAATTTATATATATTTATATATATCTGATTTTTTTTATATAACTGATAATATATCTGTATATATATATATATAATTATATAATTGTATTTATATTTATCCGTATTTATTTATATAGTTTATATATCTATTTTATGCATTTGTATATATAAAATCTGTATATATACCTGAATGATATATCTATATATCTGGTTATTTAATTATACTTGTATTTTACATATTAAGGAAGCATAATATTATTTATAATACAACTTTAATATTTAACATTATTATTAATATTAATAATAATAACAAAACTAATAATAATAATAATAATAATAATAATAATAATAATAATAATAATAATAATAATAGAGAAAATAATAATATTAATGATGTAAATATCATAAAAATAATAAAAAATTGATAATTTTAGTAATCAAGTTAATAATACTTTTAATAACCCTAATAGTAATTAAATTTATAATGATACTAATAATGGTATCAATAATTTTTAATATTAACATTTATCTTTAATCATAAAGAAAGTAATACTATTTATCTTTATTAGTTATGTATAGAAATTCAAACTGCTATATATATATATATATATATATATATATATATATATATATATATATATATATATATATATATATATATATATATATATATATATATATATATATATATATATATATATATACTTAGGTTTTAAATATCAAGTTTTATTACTTAGATAAATATGTTAATTATATATATCGAAACAAGTAAACTCAAAGTATAATATTATACATTTAATACTTTGCTAACGATGACAAATTATGTTCGAAATCATTTATATTCAATATACTCTATATATTCAACATAACAAGTTTTAGTTATTTTAAATTATCTTTCATAAGGACTAAATCGCATAATAGTTCATTAATATATTTAACTTATTTTATATAATTATTTTCATATATATTTATTTATATATACATTTCTGTTTACAGTTAAAAGTTCGTGAATCGTCAATGATGGTCAAAGGTTGAAGTGTATCAATGTAGATAGTTCAACGATTTTAAGACTCAACATTATGGACTTTGCTTATCATGTCGAAATCATATAAAGATCAAGTTTAATTTTGGTCAGAAATTTTTGGGTCGTCACAGTACCTACCCGTTAATGAAATTTCGTCCCGAAATTTGAACGTGGTTGTCATGGTTAACAATAAGAATGTCTTCATGACAAATATGAGTTGATAAAATGGAATTTTTATTACCATAGAGTAATGTGGATAAAATGATTCGATTACTCGAAGCGTATGAGTGAAGCTGTCACCAAAGATTGAGATAGAGATTTAAATTTTGACGTAGTCACGATTGAATTCAGAAAATAAGGTTCGTCTTAATTTTTGACGTTGTCTCGGTTGAATTCCGGAATTCAAGGGATTTAAGAAAAATCTTCGAAATCTAAAAGATTTGATTCTTCGGCGAGTAAAGAAATTAAGATCTCTATAATTAAATACGATGATCTGCTGATGTGTGAAATCTAGTGTATAATTTATCTTGGAAAATGCCGGTTTAAAGATTACTACACACTAACGGGCAGTGTACCCGATCGTGCAATAGTATAAAGTTGGTAATTCCGAAATTGTTCCAAGGACAGTTTAAACGCGAGAATTAAGATTGCAACTAATAAAATAAGCTAAGTTAATCTATGAAAATCGAAAGTACGAGATAATTTATTTTGTGGCTATTTAACGATTAGCCAAATCAAAGATTGATTAAAAGTAAAAAAAACAATATTTTTGTGTTTTTAAGTTTATAGGAAATAAATGCAGACTCAACGAAAAGTAAAGATATTTGAATTCAATAGATAAAAGAATGTTCGCCTAGATTTCCTATTCGCAGTGTCAGATGATTTGTTATTAAGCTCTAGTTCAATTTATCAATACATGCAACTACAGAGTCAGTTTACCCAGAGTTCTCTTTTAGCAAACACGTCAAACTTGGATTTATTGGCTTAGGGTTCCCTTTCACCAAAGACCTCTTTCGTTTGTGACTTAGTAATTAACTAATTATAAGATTAAGATTCAATTGGTTACGCGTTCGCTCCACACAATTCACCCCTATTTTGTTCAATCTATGTTAACCGGTTTACCCCCTTGGTCCAGTAAGCACCCAATTGGTTAAGACAAATCAATTGAAAACTAGTGTACTAAATTGAAACAGGGTTCCCTTTGTTCAAACAAGATCACTAATCAACCTAGTAAAAATAATCAACACCCACAAGAATGGTTCTTAATCAAAACTCATAATTATCATGCATTAATCAAATCAAACATTAAAGTATCATCCAAACACATACGAATATTCAATCTAGACAAAAATTTAAGTGCTTAGCCAACCATGGCTAAAACCAAAATCAATAAATAAACAATTAAGAGTATTCATAATGATGATACGAATTAAACCTAATGAAAATTGTGTTCTTGAATGATGAACGGATCGAGACGCGTTTCCGAAATGATTGATGTGTTAGAATGATCTCGGGGTTCCTAAAAATCACCCTTTTTCGTCAAAAAGCTGCTGGAATTCGTCTGGATTCAATAATGAATAATTAGGGTAAAAATTCGGGCTTTAAATAGGTAAAATCTGACCCCGGCTGAAGGTGGAGCGGCGCTCGATATGCTGTACTCCTGATTTCTGGCCTTTTGAAAGCTCTCGACTTGATTTTCCAGCCTACTGGAGCGGCGCTCCACCTTTCTGAGCGCCGCTCCAGGTCTCTTTTGCTGATTTCGAGCTAAAAACTCACTAATATTCGTCCAAACTTGAATCGAACCAACCTCTTTCACTCGTTTCCATAAAAAATCATTAAAACCATCAAATATCTTCAAAATTCATCTCCTTGGTCTTAGAACTCGAACTTTCACAACACTTATCGAAATAACACCAAATCGTATCCAAAAGGACCAAAATATGTCCGATATCGCTAAGGAAAACGCGTATGAAATATGCGATATCAAACAACCCCACACTAGAGTTTTGCTTGTCCTCAAGCAATTAAACTCGATAATAATCTTCTACCATAAAGTAACATCTTCAAAAGTATATGTAGAACCAAACGAACAATCAACAAATCATCGTCTAGCATGGGCACGATTTGGAGTAAATAGCAACCATACCTCCCACTTGCATTCCCCCGAAATTAACTTCCCAATCCTCAAGCAATCAAATATGAACAAAGTAGCTAATTAAAGTCTTGAATAGCGTACCAAATAAAATGAGGCAGAGAATCTCGAACCATAATGTAAGTCTTTAAAGGAACTGGGAATCAAGTGGGAGTCAAACACCAAAGATATGAGAATCGAACGCATGTGCCAAAAAGAACGCACGGGCTACCCCGCAATTGGTCAAGCCAATGTCTCCCACGGTACCTAACATTGTGAGATGTTGGTAAGAAAATAATGTGCTTAGGAGGGTACACATTACGTCCAGATATCATCGATAGTCATGAAGTAATCATCTAATCCGTTAAGTCAATCATAGAGATTGAAGTTCATCAGGCTTAAAAGCTGATATCTTACCTTTTCGGAGGTTATCCACTGGAAATCTGATCAATCACTGACATTTTGTGTATCATGGTGTGCTTCCCATTTGGCTATCAAATCTCCCTCATTGAGATAAGCTTTGACTACCAGTTTCCCTGTTTGACGTTGAGGCCTGGTATATTTCCAGTCGATTTTAGCAATGACTTTTCAAGATTTTTCTTCACCCTACAACTGGTCTGGACTACAACTTCTGAAACAAATCAGCAAGTGTGTCGTTCGGGAGACTTGACTCCCTTTAGGATGGAATGGATACATCCTGTGTGGTTAAATAAAGTGGTCGGGTGCAACATTGTCCTTGTTAGGAGAAACAATGAGGATCGCCCTGTTAAAGTTTTCGATCTAGCGCATGGCCCGGTTTCGACCACACGACCAATCACCGTTCATACGGTTGACAATCGCCTTGGTGCAGATGACCTACATATGAATTTTTATGTTCATTTAGGATTTCACATTCAAAATAATGAACATGTTTTGAAAGTTCAAGACTTTCACCTCTAACAGTACCTCATCGTGAAATGATGGGTAATGAAATGGTACAGCTTAAGAGGTATACGTACCAAGTGAAATGGTCGGAAGACTTTACTTCCTTAATGAGTGGATCTGACTCACTCAGGAATGCCAATCTATTTCAATTGACATTCGGTTTAAATCCCAAAAACCTTTGGGTGCCATAGCTTTTGGCTATGGGTTGTGTTGTCTAAGCAAACACAAGCACATAGCTATTGTTCCTAAAAAGGACAACACTGGTGAAGCTCTAGGCTCCTCTTCCCACAGTATCACACCATTAAATGATGTAATAATAAAATGATATAGTTTCGGAAGTCTGCTATACCAAGTAACCAAAAGTTTGTGATCTGGCACGTGATTCGGTCACAATCACGCTATGCAATCACCACTCTCTCATGGTTTACACCTGTTTTGGTACAGGTGGCCTACTATTGAGTTCTCCGAATTCGTAGGATTTCATGTCTAAGATAATGAACATGTGGGACAATTTTGGCTTCTTTGAAATCACGAAATATGCCATAAAATACCAAGCCAATTTTCACAATAAAGGTTTTGGCCGAATTTTCAATTGTTTTTTCTACTTTTTTATTTATTTTTAAACTAACTTTTCTATTTTTTTATTTTACCCCTAATTTTTTCATTTTATTTACGACCAAAACCCGTGAAACGTCAAGTCTTTTTAAATCAAAACTAATATGATGATGATTCCATTAACAACCAACCCGAGAGATTTTACATCCCCCACCCCACACTTGAGATCAAGTAATGTCCCCATCACTTGAGATCAAAATTAGATAAAAATCGTAAGGGTTATGTGAGAAAGAAAATATAAAAATTTATCGAGCTTAACCACTGATCGCGGAATGCCAGTGACAGATGGCGCTGAACTGACTGCCAGCATAAGAACATCGTCCATTCCCGATCATCACACCAATATCATCAATCATGGAGTTTTGCTGAACTTAATGCCAGACTTGAAAAATCGTTTCACCAACAAATCTAAGAAAAGAAAAACAAACGAACTACATAACATGACAAGGTGGCACCACCCGATGCCGAAACGCCTTGTCCCTCAAATAAGTTTCAAAGTACACAATCAGAGAATATAATTATTCAAGTACATACCAAATGAAAAGGAAATAGTTTCAAACAAATACAACATGACATGCTCAACAATCAATCATTCCTCAGCCACAAGTCTCTGAACGGGTCCCAATCCACACCATAAGTATCATGACAAGCCTGGTACGGGTCATATGATGGATCTGGCCTCGGAGGAGTAATGGATGTATAATCAGGAATGGTAGTCCGCGTCGGAATATAAGCCTCCGGGTTCTGATGCATATGTCTCTGAATTTGTCTCTGATGAACCTCCCACTGATTGTGGGCCCGAATTCCCCTCACATCATACTCTACCCTGTCAACTCGCTCACCAAAATGACCCATCTCCATTCTGAACTGTCCCAGCGCTGTGTTAATCGCACCATAACTATTCTGGTGCCAAACCCTCATATCCTCATTATGCCTGCGCTGCTCCTCTAACATCCTCTGATTATGCTCAACCTGAGCATCATACGCTGACCTGCTGTCCCGATACTCCAGAAGAATACCGTTGATAAGGCTAAAAAGGAACATATATTTCATAGCAATATCCCTTCTAAATAATAGGTTTTCATATGTAATTGTATTATATTTTCATTGTAATTGTTTAAATAAATAAGTGCGAAGACAAAAGGCGAAAACGAAGATTTGAAGACACAAACGTCCAAAAAGCTCAAATGTACAAGATACAATTCAAAAGGTTCAATTTATTGATGAGAAGCGTCTAAAAATGACAAGAGTACAAGTTACAAAACGCAAAGTACAAGATATTAAATTATACGAAAGGACGTTCGAAAATCCAGAACCGGTACCCGAGCCAACTATCAACGCTCGACGCAACGGAGCTGAAAGTACAAGTCAACTATGCACAAGAATATAATATAATATTTAAATAATTCATAATAAGAATAATAATAAATAATAATAAATAATAAAAAGTTGGTAATTGAGCATAGTTAAGGGGTCATAAGTGAAAATTTCAATTCAATATTTGCCTATAAAAGGCAATTCATTTGATCGATATATGTACACCTTTTCTTCTTTCTTTCTCTTTACATGTAATATATATATTTATAATTTTAATTTTAATTTTAGTTTAAGTTTAATAATAATTGGGTTATTGTAAGGAATGTTTTACGGGTTTTAAAGTCGAAACCCTGTCCGTGTAACGCTACACGATTAATAATCACTGTAAGTTATGTTCTTCCTTTTTAAATTAATGTCTCGTAACTAAGTTATTATTATGCTTATTTAAGCCGAAGTAATCGTGATGTTTGACTAAATATTAAGACGGGGTTATTGGATTTTGTACCATAATTAAGGTTTGGGCAAAAGACCGACACTTGTGGAAATTGGACTATTGACTATTAATAGATGGGGGGTATTGTCTAATTGAGTGACAACTCATTGGAGTCTGTCGAACCTATCTTCAAATTAATTATCCTAATAATTGAAATGTCCCGTTCTTATTGATTAAAAACGTTCCATATTAATTGATTTCGTTGCGAGGTTTTGACCTCTATATGAGACGTTTTTCAAAGACTACATTCATTTTAAAACAAACCATAACCTTTATTTCATCAATAAAGGTTTAAAAATCTTTACGTAGATTATCAAATAATGATAATCTAAAATATCCTGTTTACACACGACCATTACATAATGGTTTACGATACAAATATGTTACAACAAAATAAGTTTCTTGAATGCAGTTTTTACACAATATCATACAAGCATGGACTCCAAATCTCATCCTTATTTAAGTATGCGACAGCGGAAGCTCTTAATAATCACCTGAGAATAAACATGCTTAAAACGTCAACAAAAATGTTGGTGAGTTATAGGTTTAACCTATATATATCAAATCATAATAATAGACCACAAGATTTCATATTTCAATACACATCCCATACATAGAGATAAAAATCATTCATATGGTGAACACCTGGTAACCGACATTAACAAGATGCATATATAAGAATATCCCCATCATTCTGGGACACCCTTCGGATATGATATAAATTTCGAAGTACTAAAGCATCCGGTACTTTGGATGGGGTTTGTTAGGCCCAATAGATCTATCTTTAGGATTCGCGTCAATTAGGGTGTCTGTTCCCTAATTCTTAGATTACCAGACTTAATAAAAAGGGGCATATTTGATTTCGATAATTCAACCATAGAATGTAGTTTCACGTACTTGTGTCTATTTTGTAATCATTTATAAAACCTGCATGTATTCTCATCCCAAAAATATTAGATTTTAAAAGTGGGACTATAACTTACTTTCACAGATTTTTACTTCGTCGGGAAGTAAGACTTGGCCACTGGTTGATTCACGAACCTATAACAATATATACATATATATCAAAGTATGTACAAAATATATTTACAACACTTTTAATATATTTTGATGTTTTAAGTTTATTAAGTCAGCTGTCCTCGTTAGTAACCTACAACTAGTTGTCCACAGTTAGATGTACAGAAATAAATCGATAAATATTATCTTGAATCAATCCACGACCCAGTGTATACGTATCTCAGTATTGATCACAACTCAAACTATATATATTTTGGAATCAACCTCAACCCTGTATAGCTAACTCCAACATTCACATATATAGTGTCTATGGTTGTTCCGAAATATATATAGATGTGTCGACATGATAGGTCGAAATATTGTATACGTGTCTATGGTATCTCAAGATTACATAATATACAATACAAGTTGATTAAGTTATGGTTGGAATAGATTTGTTACCAATTTTCACGTAGCTAAAATGAGAAAAATTATCCAATCTTGTTTTACCCATAACTTCTTCATTTTAAATCCGTTTTGAGTGAATCAAATTGCTATGGTTTCATATTGAACTCTATTTTATGAATCTAAACAGAAAAAGTATAGGTTTATAGTCGGAAAAAATAAGTTACAAGTCATTTTTGTAAAGGTAGTCATTTCAGTCGAAAGAACGACGTCTAGATGACCATTTTAGAAAACATACTTCCACTTTGAGTTTAACCATAATTTTTAGATATAGTTTCATGTTCATAATAAAAATCATTTTCTCAGAATAACAACTTTTAAATCAAAGTTTATCATAGTTTTTAATTAACTAACCCAAAACAGCCCGCGGTGTTACTACGACGGCGTAAATCCGGTTTTACGGTGTTTTTCGTGTTTCCAGGTTTTAAATCATTAAGTTAGCATATCATATAGATATAGAACATGTATTTAGTTGATTTTAAAAGTCAGTTTAGAAGGATTAACTTTTGTTTGCGAACAAGTTTAGAATTAACTAAACTATGTTCTAGTGATTACAAGTTTAAACCTTCGAATAAGATAGCTTTATATGTATGAATTGAATGATGTTATGAACATCATTACTACCTTAAGTTCCTTGGATAAACCTACTAGAAAAGAGAAGAATGGATCTAGCTTCAACGGATCCTTGGATGGCTCGAAGTTCTTGAAGCAGAATCATGACACGAAAACAAGTTCAAGTAAGATCATCACTTGAAATAAGATTGTTATAGTTATAGAAATTGAACCAAAGTTTGAATATGATTATTACCTTGTATTAGAATGATAACCTACTGTAAGAAACAAAGATTTCTTGAGGTTGGATGATCACCTTACAAGATTGGAAGTGAGCTAGCAAACTTGAAAGTATTCTTAATTTTATGTAACTAGAACTTGTAGAATATATGAAGAACACTTAGAACTTGAAGATAGAACTTGAGAGAGATCAATTAGATGAAGAAAATTGAAGAATGAAAGTGTTTGTAGGTGTTTTTGGTCGTTGGTGTATGGATTAGATATAAAGGATATGTAATTTTATTTTCATGTAAATAAGTCATGAATGATTACTCATATTTTTGTAATTTTATGAGATACTTCATGCTAGTTGCCAAATGATGGTTCCCAAATGTGTTAGGTGACTCACATGGGCTGCTAAGAGCTGATCATTGGAGTGTATATACCAATAGTACATACATCTAAAAGCTGTGTATTGTACGAGTACGAATACGGGTGCATACGAGTAGAATTGTTGATGAAACTGAACGAGGATGTAATTGTAAGCATTTTTGTTAAGTAGAAGTATTTTGATAAGTGTATTGAAGTCTTTCAAAAGTGTATAAATACATATTAAAACACTACATGTATATACATTTTAACTGAGTCGTTAAGTCATCTTTAGTCGTTACATGTAAGTGTTGTTTTGAAACCTTTAGGTTAACGATCTTGTTAAATGTTGTTAACCCAATGTTTATAATATCAAATGAGATTTTAAATTATTATATTATCATGATATTATCTTGTATGAATATCTCTTAATATGATATATATACATTAAATGTCTTTACAACGATAATCGTTACATATATGTCTCGTTTAAAAATCATTAAGTTAGTAGTCTTGTTTTTACATATATAGTTCATTGTTAATATACTTAATGATATGTTTACTTATCATAGTATCATGTTAACTATATATATATATATATCCATATATATGTCATCATATAGTTTTTACAAGTTTTAACGTTCGTGAATCACCGGTCAACTTGGGTGGTCAATTGTCTATATGAAACATATTTCAATTAATCAAGTCTTAACAAGTTTGATTGCTTAACATGTTGGAAACATTTAATCATGTAAATATCAATCTCAATTAATATATATAAACATGGAAAATTTCGGGTCACTACAGTACCTACCCGTTAAATAAATTTCGGCCCGAAATTTTAAGCTGTTGAAGGTGTTGACGAATCTTCTGGAAATAGATGCGGGTATTTCTTTTTCATCTGATCTTCACACTCCCAGGTGAACTCGGGTCCTCTACGAGCATTCCATCGAACCTTAACAATTGGTATCTTGTTTTGCTTAAGTCTTTTAACCTCACGATCCATTATTTAGACGGGTTCTTCGATGAATTGAAGTTTTTCGTTGATTTGGATTTCATCTAACGGAATAGTGAGATCTTATTTAGCAAAACATTTCTTCAAATTCGAGACGTGGAAAGTGTTATGTACAGCCGCGAGTTGTTGAGGTAACTCAAGTCGGTAAGCTACTGGTCCGACACGATCAATAATCTTGAATGGTCCAATATACCTTGGATTTAATTTCCCTCGTTTACCAAATCGAACAACGCCTTTCCAAGGTGCAACTTTAAGCATGACCATCTCTACAATTTCAAATTCTATATCTTTTCTTTTAATGTCAGCGTAGCTCTTTTGTCGACTTTGGGCGGTTTTCAACCGTTGTTGAATTTGGATGATCTTCTCGGTAGTTTCTTGTATAATCTCCGGACCCGTAATCTGTCTATCCCCCACTTCACTCCAATAAATCGGAGACCTGCACTTTCTACCATAAAGTGCTTCAAACGGCGCCATCTCAATGCTTGAATGGTAGCTGTTGTTGTAGGAAAATTTTGCTAACGGTAGATGTCGATCCCAACTGTTTCCGAAATCAATAACACATGCTCGTAGAATGTCTTCAAGCGTTTGTATCGTCCTTTCACTCTGCCCATCAGTTTGTGGATGATAGGCAGTACTCATGTCTAGACGAGTTCCTAATGCTTGCTGTAATGTCTGCCAGAATCTTGAAATAAATCTGCCATCCCTATCAGAGATAATAGAGATTGGTATTCCATGTCTGGAGACTACTTCCTTCAAATACAGTCGTGCTAACTTCTCCATCTTGTCATCTTCTCTTATTGGCAGGAAGTGTGCTGATTTGGTGAGACGATCAACTATTACCCAAATAGTATCAAAACCACTTGCAGTCCTTGGCAATTTAGTGATGAAATCCATGGTAATGTTTTCCCATTTCCATTCCGGGATTTCGGGTTGTTGAAGTAGACCTGATGGTTTCTGATGCTCAGCTTTGACCTTAGAACATGTCAAACATTCTCCTACGTATTTAGCAACATCGACTTTCATACCCGGCCACCAAAAATGTTTCTTGAGATCCTTGTACATCTTCCCCGTTCCAGGATGTATTGAGTATCTGGTTTTATGAGCTTCTCTAAGTACCATTTCTCTCATATCTCCAAATTTTGGTACCCAAATCCTTTCAGCCCTATACCGGGTTCCGTCTTCCCGAATATTAAGATGCTTCTCCGATCCTTTGGGTATTTCATCCTTTAAATTTCCCTCTTTTAAAACTCCTTGTTGCGCCTCCTTTATTTGAGTAGTAAGGTTATTATGAATCATTATATTCATAGATTTTACTCGAATGGGTTCTCTGTCTTTCCTGCTCAAGGCATCGGCTACCACATTTGCCTTCCCCGGGTGGTAACGAATCTCAAAGTCGTAATCATTCAACAATTCAATCCACCTACGCTGCCTCATATTCAGTTGTTTCTGATTAAATATGTGTTGAAGACTTTTGTGGTCGGTATATATAATACTTTTGACCCCATATAAGTAGTGCCTCCAAGTCTTTAATGCAAAAACAACCGCGCCTAATTCCAAATCATGCGTCGTATAATTTTGTTCGTGAATCTTCAATTGTCTAGACGCATAAGCAATCACCTTCGTTCGTTGCATTAATACACAACCGAGACCTTGCTTTGATGCATCACAATAAATCACAAAATCATCATTCCCTTCAGGCAATGATAATATAGGTGCCGTAGTTAGCTTTTTCTTCAATAACTGAAACGCTTTCTCTTGTTCATCATTCCATTCAAATTTCTTCCCTTTATGCGTTAATGCAGTCTAGGGTTTTGCTATTCTGGAAAAGTCTTGGATGAACCTTCTGTAGTAACCAGCTAGTCCTAAAAACTGGCGTATGTGTTTCGGAGTTTTCGGGGTTTCCCATTTTTCAACAGTTTCTATATTTGCCGGATCCACCTTAATACCTTCTTTGTTCACTATGTGACCGAGGAATTGAACTTCTTCCAACCAAAATGCACACTTTGAAAACTTAGCGTACAATTCTTCCTTCCTCAATACTTCTAACACCTTTCTCAAATGTTCACCGTGTTCTTGGTCATTCTTTGCGTAAATAAGTATGTCATCAATGAAAACAATGACAAACTTGTCAAGGTATGGTCCACACACTCGGTTCATAAGGTCCATGAACATAGCTGGTGCATTAGTTAAACCAAACGGCATGACCATAAACTCGTAATGACCGTAACGTGTTCTGAAAGCAGTCTTTGGAATATCATCTTCTTTCACCCGCATTTGATGATACCCGGAACGTAAGTCAATCTTTGAATAAACAGACGAGCCTTGTAGTTGATCAAATAAGTCATCGATTCTCGGTAGTGGGTAGCGGTTCTTGATGGTAAGTTTGTTCAACTCTCGGTAGTCGATACACAACCTGAATGTACCATCTTTCTTCTTGACAAACAAAACAGGAGCTCCCCACGGTGATGTGCTTGGTCGAATGAAACCACGCTCTAAAAGTTCTTGTAATTGGCTTTGCAATTCTTTCATCTCACTGGGTGCGAGTCTATAAGGAGCACGAGCTATTGGTGCAGCTCCTGGTACAAGATCTATTTGAAATTCAATGGATCGATGTGGGGGTAATCCCGGTAATTCTTTCAGAAATACATCGGGAAATTCTTTTGCAATGGGAACATCATTGATGCTCTTTTCTTCAGTTTGTACTTTCTCGACGTGTGCTAGAACAGCATAGCAACCTTTTCTTATTAGTTTTTGTGCCTTCAAATTACTAATAAGATGTAGCTTCGTGTTGCCCTTTTCTCCGTACACCATTAAGGGTTTTCCTTTTTCTCGTATAATGCGAATTGCATTTTTGTAACAAACGATCTCTGCTTTCACTTCTTTCAACCAGTCCATACCGATTATCACATCAAAACTCCCTAACTCTACTGGTATCAAATCAATCTTAAATGTTTCGCTAACCAGTTTAATTTCTCGATTCCGACATATATTATCTGCTAAAATTAATTTACTATTTGCTAATTCGAGTAAAAATTTACTATCCAAAGGCGTCAATGAACAACTTAATTTAGCACAAAAATCTCTACTCATATAGCTTCTATCCGCACCCGAATCAAATAAAACGTAAGCAGATTTATTGTCAATAAGAAACGTACCCGTAACAAGCTCCGGGTCTTCCTGTGCCTCTGCCGCATTAATATTGAAAACTCTTCCGCGGCCTTGTCCATTCGTGTTCTCCTGGTTCGGGCAATTTCTAATAATGTGGCCCGGTTTTCCACATTTATAACAAACTACATTGGCATAACTTGCTCCGACACTACTTGCTCCGCCATTACTCGTTCCGACACCATTTGTTCCTTTCGTTCTATTAACCCCTGGTCCGTAGACCTCACACTTCGCTGCGCTATGACCATTTCTTTTACACTTGTTGCAAAATTTGGTGCAGAACCCCGAGTGATACTTTTCACACCTTTGGCATAGCTGCTTCTGATTGTTGTTGTTGTTTCGGTTATTATTATTGTTGGGATGATTGTTGTAGTTACTGCTGTTGTTGTTGTTGTTGTTGTTGTTGTTGGTGTTGTTGTTGGGCCGTTTTTTGTAGTTGCGATTGATGTTGCGATTGTTGGGATAATTGTTGCGATTATTATTGTAATTGCTGTTGTTGTTGTATTGGTGATTCTTATCACCGTTTTCCTCCCACTTTCTTTTGACTTGCTTCACATTGGCCTCTTCAGCAGTCTGTTCTTTAATTCTTTCTTCAATCTGGTTCACTAGTTTGTGAGCCATTCTACATGCCTGTTGTATGGAGGCGGGCTCGTGTGAACTTATATCTTCTTGGATTCTTTCCGGTAATCCTTTCACAAACGCGTCGATCTTCTCTTCCTCATCTTCGAATGCTCCCGGACACAATAGTCACAATTCTGTGAATCGTCTTTCGTACGTGGTAATATCAAATCCTTGGGTTTGTAACCCTCTAAGTTCTGTCTTGAGCTTATTGACCTCGGTTCTGGGACGGTACTTCTCATTCATCAAGTGCTTGCATGCTGACCACGGTAGTGCGTACGCATCGTCTTATCCCACTTGCTCTAGATAGGTATTCCACCATGTTAACGCAGAACCTGTGAAGGTATGCGTAGCGTACTTCACTTTGTCCTCTTCAGTACACTTACTTATGGCAAACACCGATTCGACCTTCTCAGTCTACCGTTTCAATCCGACCGGTCCTTCGGTTCCATCAAATTCCAAAGGTTTGCTGGCAGTGAATTCTTTGTAGGTGCATCCTACACGATTTCCTGTAGTGCTAGATCCAAGGTTATTGTTGGTATGTAGCGCAGCCTGTACTGCGGCTATGTTTGAAGCTAGAAAAGTACGGAATTCCTCTTCATTCATATTCACGGTGTGTCGAGTAGTCGGTGCCATTTCCTTCAAAATAGTCAAATGGAATAAGTTAATCATACAGAATATTAAGAGTAGTTAATAGTATTTCGTAGCATAATATGAACTCATTTATAAAAGCTTTTTCTTCATATTAGCGTTTTATAAGTTTAAATTCGAGTAGTACCTACCCGTTAAGTTCATACTTAGTAGCTAATATACAATTCAACTACTACAATTCTATATGAAAAACTGATTATAATAATATTTCGCGTTCAAACTTTTACACAATATTTTACAAACTTACAATACCGCTTTTTTTTACATATAGCATGAAATATAGCACACAATAAATTTGATACAAGATGGTTGTGAAGATAATTCTAGCTAGTACACAAGTCGTTCAGCAAAGGCAATAAAGACACGTAATTCATACGTCCAGAAACAAGTCATGCATTCTGGTTTTACTAGGATTACTTCCCATCCTTGGTCTTGTGGAACATAACCGTTATGGCCGTTGATAAGACAGCGTGTTGTAACGTCGTCAAAGGGATGAGGGTTACGTAATGTCCAACAGTCCCGTAACAATCTAAAAACCTCATTTCTTACCCCAATTACCGACTCCGTCACTTGTGGGAACGTTTTGTTTAATAGTTGTAGCCCGATGTTCTTGTTCTCACTTTGGTGAGAAACGAACATTACTAATCCGTGAGCATAACATGCTTCTTTATGTTGCATGTTAGCCGCTTTTTCTAAATCACGAAGTCCAATATTCAGATATATTGAGTCAAAATAATTTCTTAACCCATTGCGTAAAATAGCATTTGGGTTCCCCGCAATATATGCGTCAAAGTAAACACATCGTAACTTATGGATTTCCCAATGTGATATCCCCCATCTTTCGAACGAAAGCCTTTTATAAACCAAGGCATTCTTGGAACGTTCTTCGAATGTCTTACAAACTGATCTCGCCTTAAATAGTTGTGCCGAAGAATTCTGACCGACTCTAGACAAGATTTCATCAATCATGTCTCCGGGTAGGTCTCTTAAAATATTGGGTTGTCTATCCATTTTGTGTTTTTATACTGTAAAATAGACAAGAGTTAGATTCATAAAAAAAATACTTATTAATACAAGCAACTTTTACATATATCATAAAGCATAAGCACACTATATTACATATATTACACCACACGAATACAACTATCTTATTCCGACTCGCTTGTTTCTTCTTCTTCGGTTTTGGTTCGTTTTGCCAAGTTTCTAGGGATATATGATGTTCCCCTAATACGAGCCGTCGTTTTCCACATTGGTTTAGAAAAACCTGGTGGTTTAGAGGTTCCCGGGTCATTGTTACAACTTAAGGACTTCGGGGGTTGACGATACATATAAAGTTCATCGGGGTTGGAATTAGATTTCTCTATTTTTATGCCCTTTCCCTTACTATTTTCTTTTCACTTTTTAAATTCAGTTGGGGTAATTTCTATAACATCATCGGAATTCTCGTCGGAATCCGATTCATCGGAGAATTGGTAATCCTCCCAATATTTTGCTTCCTTGGCGGAAACACCATTGACCATAATTAACCTTGGTCGGTTGGTTGAGGATTTTCTTTTACTTAACCGTTTTATTATTTCCCCCACCGGTTCTATTTCTTCATCCGGTTCCGATTCTTCTTCCGGTTCCGATTCTTCTTCCGGTTCCGACTCTTCTTCCGGTTCCTCTTCGGGAACTTGTGAATCAGTCCACGAATCATTCCAATTTACATTTGACTCTTCATTATTATTAGGTGAGTCAATGGGACTTGTTCTAGAGGTAGACATCTATCACATAATATCAAACGCGTTAAGAGATTAATATATCACATAATATTCACATGTTAAAAATATATAGTTTCCAACAAAATTTGTTAAGCAATCATTTTTCAAGTAAACACGGTCGAAGTCCAGACTCACTAATGCATCCTAACAAAATCGATAAGACACACTAATGCAAAATTCTGGTTCTCTAAGACCAACGCTCAGATACCAACTGAAATGTCCCGTTCTTATTGATTAAAAACGTTCCATATTAATTGATTTCGTTGCGAGGTTTTGACCTCTATATGAGACGTTTTTAAAAGACTACATTCATTTTAAAACAAACCATAACCTTTATTTCATCAATAAAGGTTTAAAAAGCTTTACGTAGATTATCAAATAATGATAATCTAAAATATCCTGTTTACACACGACCATTACATAATGGTTTACGATACAAATATGTTACAACAAAATAAGTTTCTTGAATGCAGTTTTTACACAATATCATACAAGCATGGACTCCAAATCTCGTCCTTATTTAAGTATGCGACAGCGGAAGCTCTTAATAATCACCTGAGAATAAACATGCTTAAAACGTCAACAAAAATGTTGGTGAGTTATAGGTTTAACCTATATATATCAAATCATAATAATAGACCACAAGATGTCATATTTCAATACATCCCATACATAGAGATAAAAATCATTCATATGGTGAACACCTGGTAATCGACATTAACAAGATGCATATATAAGAATATCCCCATCATTCCGGGACACCCTTCGGATATGATATAAATTTCGAAGTACTAAAGCATCCGGTACTTTGGATGGGGTTTGTTAGGCCCAATAGATCTATCTTTAGGATTCGCGTCAATTAGGGTGTCTGTTCCCTAATTCTTAGATTACCAGACTTAATAAAAAGGGGCATATTCGATTTCGATAATTCAACCATGGAATGTAGTTTCACGTACTTGTGTCTATTTTGTAAATCATTTATAAAACCTGCATGTATTCTCATCCCAAAAATATTAGATTTTAAAAGTGGGACTATAACTCACTTTCACAGATTTTTACTTCGTCGGGAAGTAAGACTTGGCCACTGGTTGATTCACGAACCTATAACAATATATACATATATATCAAAGTATGTTCAAAATATATTTACAACACTTTTAATATATTTTGATGTTTTAAGTTTATTAAGTCAGCTGTCCTCGTTAGTAACCTACAACTAGTTGTCCACAGTTAGATGTACAGAAATAAATCGATAAATATTATCTTGAATAAATTCACAACCCAGTGTATACGTATCTCAGTATTGATCACAACTCAAACTATATATATTTTGGAATCAACCTCAACCCTGTATAGCTAACTCCAACATTCACATATATAGTGTCTATGGTTGTTCCGAAATATATATAGATGTGTCGACATGATAGGTCGAAACATTGTATACGTGTCTATGGTATCTCAAGATTACATAATATACAATATAAGTTGATTAAGTTATGGTTGGAATAGATTTGTTACCAATTTTCACGTAGCTAAAATGAGAAAAATTATCCAATATTGTTTTACCCATAACTTCTTCATTTTAAATCCGTTTTGAGTTAATCAAATTGCTATGGTTTCATATTGAACTCTATTTTATGAATCTAAATAGAAAAAGAATAGGTTTATAGTCGGAAAAAATAAGTTACAAGTCGTTTTTGTAAAGGTAGTCATTTCAGTCGAAAGAACGACGTCTAGATGACCATTTTAGAAAACATACTTCCACTTTGAGTTTAACCATAATTTTTAGATATAGTTTCATGTTCATAATAAAAATCATTTTCTCAGAATAACAAATTTTAAATCAAAGTTTATCATAGTTTTTAATTAACTAACCCAAAACAGCCCGCGGTGTTACTACGACGGCGTAAATCCGGTTTTACGGTGTTTTTCATGTTTCCAGGTTTTAAATCATTAAGTTAGCATATCATATAGATATAGAACATGTGTTTAGTTGATTTTAAAAGTCAAGTTAGAAGGATTAACTTTTGTTTGCGAACAAGTTTAGAATTAACTAAACTATGTTCTAGTGATTACAAGTTTAAACCTTCGAATAAGATAGCTTTATATATATGAATCGAATGATGTTATGAACATCATTACTACCTTAAGTTCCTTGGATAAACCTACTAGAAAAGAGAATAATGGATCTAGCTTCAACGGATCCTTGGATGGCTCGAAGTTCTTGAAGCAGAATCATGACACGAAAACAAGTTCAAGTAAGATCATCACTTGAAATAAGATTGTTATAGTTATAGAAATTGAACCAAAGTTTGAATATGATTATTACCTTGTATTAGAATGATAACCTACTGTAAGAAACAAAGATTTCTTGAGGTTGGATGATCACCTTACAAGATTGGAAGTGAGCTAGCAAACTTGAAAGTATTCTTGATTTTATGTAACTAGAACTTGTAGAATATATGAAGAACACTTAGAACTTGAAGATAGAACTTGAGAGAGATCAATTAGATGAAGAAAATTGAAGAATGAAAGTGTTTGTAGGTGTTTTTGGTCGTTGGTGTATGGATTAGATATAAATGATATGTAATTTTGTTTTCATGTAAATAAGTCATGAATGATTACACATATTTTTGTAATTTTATGAGATATTTCATGCTAGTTGCCAAATGATGGTTCCCACATGTGTTAGGTGACTCACATGGGCTACTAAGAGCTGATCATTGGAGTGTATATACCAATAGTACATGCATCTAAAAGCTGTGTATTGTACGAGTACGAATACGGGTGTATACGAGTAGAATTGTTGATGAAACTGAACGAGGATGTAATTGTAAGCATTTTTGTTAAGTAGAAGTATTTTGATAAGTGTATTGAAGTCTTTCAAAAGTGTATAAATACATATTAAAACACTACATGTATATACATTTTAACTGAGTCGTTAAGTCATCGTTAGTCGTTACATGTAAGCGTTGTTTTGAAACCTTTAGGTTAACGATCTTGTTAAATGTTGTTAACCCAATGTTTATAATATCAAATGAGATTTTAAATTATTATATTATCATGATATTATCATGTATGAATATCTCTTAATATGATATATATACATTAAATGTCTTTACAACGATAATCGTTACATATATGTCTCGTTTAAAAATCATTAAGTTAGTAGTCTTGTTTTTACATATGTAGTTCATTGTTAATATACTTAATGATATGTTTACTTATCATAGTATCATGTTAACTATATATATATATATATATATATATATATATATATATATATATATATATATATATATATATATATATATATATATATATATATATATATATATATATATATATATATATATGTCATCATATAGTTTTTACAAGTTTTAACGTTCGTGAATCACTAGTCAACTTGGGTGGTCAATTGTCTATATGAAACATATTTCAATTAATCAAGCCTTAACAAGTTTGATTGCTTAACATGTTGGAAACATTTAATCATGTAAATATCAATCTCAATTAATATATATAAACATGGAAAAGTTCGGGTCACTACAATAATTAATAATGATTATGGTTGTCCTATTTAGTGACGTTCATATGAAATCTATTATAATCATTTAATTAATTATTCGGGTTGGGTAATTGATTATTCAAACTGATCAAGTGGGTAAATTAATATTCATATCGAATCAAAACAGGGGTACGTAATCACTAGCTCCCTGTGGAACGAACCGGACTTACTAAAAACTACACTACTCTACGATTAGGTACACTGCCTATAATGTTGTAGCAAGGTTTAGGTATATCCCATCCGTAAATTAATAAAACTTGTGTCATATTTTGTAGTATTTTGTATTAAAAATAATACTATTTCGTACCCTCACGCTACATCATCAAGTTTTTGGCGCCGCTGCCGGGGAGCGTTAAAACGCTATATTTTTAATTTATATCTGTAAAAATATAGTTATAAAAAAAAGTAATTTCGGGGACACTTTTTGTGTTTTCACGGGGTATTTAAGTTTTTTTTTTGATTGATTAAAGATATATTAATTTAAATATAATAATTTAATAAATATAATAATATAATAATATTGAAATAAAATATAATAATATAATAATATTTTAGAATCAAATTTGATACGTAAAAGTTTTAAAAATTCGTATTTATTAAATATTTCAGGGGTATATTATGTAACTTATAATTAATAATTTCTATAATGTCGCTTTCATGTGAATAGTAAATTAATTAATTTCTTTCCTTTACTATTTTGAATCGTAAAAGTTTTAAAAGTTTTAAAAAGTCGTATTTATTAAATATTTCAGGGGTATATTATATAACTTGCAATTAATAATTTCTATCATGTCACTTTCATGTGAATAGTAAATTAATTAATTTCTTTTCATTTACTATTCATGAATAGTAAATGAGTTAAAAAAAAGTTTTGAAAAAAACAATAATAATAAAAAAATTATTAATCCTTTTTAAAAAAAATTGTGTAAAAAAAATTGTTTTTTTTAAAGAAAAAAAATTCGTTTTAAAAAAAAATTGTAAAAAAAATCGTTTTTTTTAAAGAAATTTTTTTTTAAAAAAAAAAGTTTAAAAAAAAATATATATATATAAAAAATTTATAAAAAAAAATTTTAAAATCCTTAAAAAATGAAATATAAAAAAAATTAAAAAAAAAAGCTTTTTTTTATTACCTTTAGATTTTTAGACTCTAGTTACAATTTTTAGTATTAAGTTTAGTTTTGCCATAGTTATTTTTATTTCTAGAATTTTTAGGTTTGCCGTAAAATCCCTTAAGTGCTTATTTCTTAGACTAAGATTTATGTGCTTTAGAATTTTGCGACGCCGTTTTTCGCGCTACTTTCTTTTTTTTATTTTTCGACGCCTATTTTTCGACCTTTTATTTTTCGACCTTTTTCGACGCGTTTTTTTTTCTTTCTTATTTCTCGCTATTCTAGTTTTAGGATAAGACTTTTATTCTACTTCTTATCTAAATTTCTTAAAATTACGAAAATTTATTTTAAGTGGTTAAATTGATAGACATCAAAATTTTCTGGTTCGTAGTAATAGTTGGATTTGTACGTAGACCGGGTTATTGGAGCCAAACAATACTCAATTATATTGAGACCAAATGAATCCTGCCCCTCTGCTGCATCTTTTGGCTATTCGAAACGTGGGCAAAAACAGAAAAGTCTATTAATTGGATAACTTATATAATTTTTCTTTCCTTTTAAAAACTAATAGGATATTCAGTGAATGCACCGAGTAAAACGTTCACCACCTTTCATACGTTCACCACCTATAACTCGATCAAGACATCTAGCCAATATTGTCGCCGTTGATTTTTCTTTAGAATCATCATCTAGTCGACCAAGAACTCCAACTCAAATTTCCGATAATCCATCTTTTGAACCCGACCTCACAATTGAGAATCCGGAGAATATTCAGGGACAATTCCAAGATCCAGAACCACTAATCATTCCTCCTGAACCACAAACCATTAAATCAGAATCTTCTAGTGATTCGTATTCAACAAATTCAATTATGGAAAATCTGGAACCTCTAAGTATGGAAGGCCGAATGAGAGCCACACGCACGGGCCAAGGTCACGCCGTTATTAAGCCAGACATTAATGCGCCAGATTATGAAATCAAAGGACAAATCCTACACATGGTAACTAATCAGTGCCAATATAGTGGTGCGCCGAAGGAAGATCCAAACGAACATCTTCGTACGTTTAATAGGATCTGTACACTATTCAAAATCCGAGAAGTTGAGGATGAACAGATCTATCTCATGTTGTTTCCCTGGACTTTAAAGGGAGAAGCCAAAGATTGGTTAGAATCGTTACCTGAAGGGGCGATTGACACATGGGATGTTTTAGTTGAGAAATTTCTTAAAAGATTCTTTCCGGCATCTAAAGCCGTGAGACTTCAAGGAGAAATTGTTACGTTTACACAAAAGTCAAATGAAACTCTATATGAGGCTTGGACAAGATTTGGAAAGTTGTTGAGAGGATGTCCTCAACACGGTTTAGACACTTATCAAATAGTACAAATATTCTACCAATGTGTCAACGTTGCTACACGAAAAGACATCGACATAACAGCTGGTGGTTCCATTATGAAGAAAACCGCAACTGAAGCTTACAAAATTATTGATAACACAGCCTCCCACTCTCATGAGTGGCACCAAGAGAAAGATATATATCGTTCATCTAAAGCGGCTAGAGCCGATTCTAGCCATAACTTTGATTCCGTTTCCGCAAAAATAGATGCTTTCGAGAGACGAATGGAAAAGATGAATAAAGATATTCACGCAATACGAATCAGTTGTGAGCAATGCGGTGGACCACACTTAATGAAAGACTGTCACATTGAACAAACGATGGAACAACGTGAGAATGTTGTCTACATGAACCAAAGGCTGGAAAATAGTTATCAGAATAATTATCAACCGCCAAGGCCAAACTTCAATCGAAATCAAAACATTCTTTACAATCCAAAAGGACCCGACAATAACTCGTATAACCAACAAGGTCCGAATAACCAACCAACTCAAAACAACACTTTCAATCAACAAAGACCTGGCTTGTATAAACCACCACAACAAACCGAAGAAAAAAAGTCAAATCTGGAAGAAGTGGTATTTAAGCTAGTTGAATCTCAAACACAATTTATTGAAACTCAAACTCAAACGAATGAGAGGTTTGATCAGTCATTTAGAATTCAACAAGCTTCTATTTTGAATCTAGAAAAACAAGTAGGTACTCTTGTTAGATTGATGAGTGAAAGGAAACAAGGAAAGCTACCGAGTAATACTGAAGTAAATCCTCGGAATGAAAATGTTAATATGGTTTCAACAAATTCTGAAAAACCATCATCAGAAGATGGGGAGGTTTTAGATGTAAGTAACAATGAAGAAGTTACACCACCACCACCACCCGAGTATGTAAAGCCAGTGGTGGCACCATACAGACCACCCATCCCGTTTCCAAGAAAAGGAGTTGAGTATGAGCAAGTAATAGGTAATAAAGTTTGTGATACCTCTGGAAAGAAGAACAAGAAGAATAAAAAAGTGCAAGAAACAAAAACAGTAGAAGTAAACCCGGTGAAGACAGTTCCACCAAATCCTCCACCTAGGGTAGGTGATCCGGGTGAATTTATTGTTCCTTGTCTACTTAGTGACTGTGTCATGTATGATGCACTAGCAGATTTAGGTTCAAGTGTGAGTGTTATGCCTCTTTCATTATATAAGAGATTAGGTGTAGGTGAGTTAACTCCAACGGATATGAGTGTTCGACTCCTTGATCAAACCATTAAGCACCCAGTTGGAATTGCTGGCAACCTACCCGTTCAAGTAGGTAATTTAACCTTTCTAGTCGAATTCATTGTCATTGACATAGAAGAGGACTCAAACGTTCCTCTAATTTTAGGTTAACCATTCTTAGCGTCTACCGGGGCGTTATTTGATGTAAGAAAGGGTAGAATGACACTTAGTAATGATGAGAAATCGATCACCTTTATGATTCGAAAGTCTAAATATCCAAAAACCAAAACCGTTGAACCGACAAAAACGATTGGTAAGAACCATGTTGTTTTACCAACTCCAACGGTAATGCTTAACAATAATAGAACGCCTAAGTGTGGGGAAAATGAAGTAACACCTAATGATGACTTGATAATAAAGAACCCCATAGTTGATACGAAATTAAATGACTCCGTTATTAACAGTTCAATGAAGAAACTTTTTAAACGGGTTATTGATGCTAAAAGTAAGGGGAACTTTAAGTTATATAACCGGTTTGTATCCAATCTGTCGCCTAAAGAAAAGGCGAAGCTAGTTGAATTTGTGGATAATACGGAAAAAGCTGGTCACTGGCTTAAAGCAAAAGTCACAGATATGCAAGTTGATTATGGTCCAAGAGAAATTGACGATGAAGTTAATCACAATTTCGACACCACATCTACCTAAGTGTGAGGAGATTCAAATATTCTAAGAAGAAAATGCTGTTTGGAGTTAGTTGTTCTGTTCTCGTGTAGTTCCGAGAATGGAATCCGATTGGTCTTTTTCACTAGCAGACACTAAAGAACTAGTTTTCTCCCCCCATTCTGAATTTTTTTGTTTTTTAGGTTTTATATGAAATTAATATGTTTTCTTTTTAAGTTTTGTGTGAATTTAAAAACAAAAATTTACTTTATTTCATTAAGTTTAAAAAAAATGATTTCTAAAATTCGTCGTGAGTTGAAGACTAGGTCGTTGAGCCGAAATTACTTTACCTGAGGACGGGGCGAAAAATTTTGTCATCATTATTTTTAATTTTATTGATTTAAAGTATGCAAAAAAAAAAAAAAATTTTGATTTTATAAATTTTTGAACGTGGGGTAATATACCCAACTTTAAAAATATGTATATATGTTTGTATTTTATCATGTAAACAACAGGGTAAAATAACGCACTTTCAAAGACTAACATTAAGTTCAGCAAAAGCTACTGATTTTGACGACAAGATGCAAAACAACAAATGTGATATAATAAATGAAGGAATGAACGATGAGGCGCGCCATCTATCATTTGACGAGCTTTGTAATTACAAACTGGGTATTTTTAATCACTTTCCTACACTAATCACCCTCATGAATTTATAATTATAGTCTGATTTCATGCAAATGAGGGCATTGCATGATCTCAAGTGTGGGGAAGGGTTATAAATTCTCTCGGGTTTATACTTGGCTTATTTTCTAAATATTATGAAAATTTTAAAATTTTTTAACTAAATGAATTCAAAATCATGTTTATACATATTTATGAATGATAAAACTAGGTGTTAATGCCGAAATTATTGTTACCTCGAAAAGGACATAAATTGAGAAACAACTAAAACGCTTGAATTTATTTATTAAGATATAAAAAGACGCATGAAAAAAGCCAAGTGTGGGGAGAATGTACCAAGTTATTCAATTAAAAACTATCTATCACATGTTTTTGTAAAGTTATTGCAGGTGCTTTTACTTTGGACTAAATTAACTGGTTTACCCGATTTACTGTAAGAAAGATGGATCTACACGATGAATCAATTCAATCATTAAAAGGAAGTAAAGTCTTCCGAAAAAGAAACGCGCTTCTTGATTTAGGTCATGAAGTTGTCGTCCAGACCAGCTGTAGGTTGACAAAAAATCTAGAAAAGTCATCTCTAAAATCAGCAGGAAATCCACGGACCTCAGCATCAAACAGGGTCGCCATGTGTTAAGATTTATCCTAACCATGAGAAGGATTTATCTCGCACAATGGGGGGCACCGTGCAAATTAGCTTGATAAGACTAATGAATCAAATCCCCAGAAAGGATAATCTCCTTAAAGATCAAAAATCAGCTTTTAAGACTGATATTACTCAATCCTAGAGATTGACCTTAAAGATTGAGAATTACAAACTCATGGAATTCAATGATATCTAAACTCGAGCTTGAACGAGAAAATATTTTGATCAAAAATAAAACCGATTTGTTTTCTGAAAACCTATTTTCAATGCGTTCATTACCATTGAACGTAAAATCCTGAGAATTCATCAGAATTCATTAGGTCACCTGAACCAAATCGAGTGTCAACCATAAGAAACGGTGGTTGCATAGCATGGTCGGAGACAGGACCTTGTGCCAGACCAAAAAATTATAGGATGATCTTTACTATTGCTCCTACAAAGGATAGTACTAGCATCCGACACGTTTTAAGACCATAATCATATGCATGTCATTAGACATTGCCTTAACAGTTTCTTGTTCATCGCTTTCCTTTACAACCGGACGGTAGTTTACCGAAAGGTAATATACGGAACAAGTAAACTGGACGTGTTGCTTTCCCAATACAAGGTTAGCAAGTGGGTAACACAAAACCACAAGTGTTGAGCTAAAATTTTCAAATCTGAAACCCACACAACACACAAAAATATTTTGCAAACACCGGTGAAGGGTTATTCCGAAAAACTTATCTAGGGTAAAAGCTAGATTAAATTTTCAAAAAGATCAAATGTTTTCATAAAGATCCAATTTCCTTAAGGATCTACATTTTCATAGTCATGTGGGACTGTAAACCACCTTTCAAATGTGCACTTTGCTTTGGAAACCGAAAGTAAATCAGCTATTTGATTGCAAGTGTCGTTGACCTAAACCCGAGGCAACTGTGGATGACACACCCACCTTTAACCATGGTTCTATCGTTACTATCATTGTTTATACCACCATATCAAAATCACTAATGTACAAAGTGTGATGAATAAAAAAGTGATTCATGTATGTTTTTATTTCAAGTTCTGTATTGCTTGAGGACAAGCAATGCTCAAGTGTGGGGATATTTGATAAGGCTAAAAAGGAACATATATTTCATAGCAATATCCCTTCTAAATAATAGGTTTTCATATGTAATTGTATTATATTTTCATTGTAATTGTTTAAATAAATAAGTGCGAAGATAAAAGGTGAAAACGAAGATTTGAAGACACAAACGTCCAAAAAGCTCAAATGTACAAGATACAATTCAAAAGGTTCAATTTATTGATGAGAAACGTCTAAAAATGACAAGAGTACAAGTTACAAAACGCAAAGTACAAGATATTAAATTATACGAAAGGACGTTCGAAAATCCGGAACCGGTACCCTAGCCAACTATCAACGCTCGACGCAACGGAGCTGAAAGTACAAGTCAAATATGCACAAGAATATAATATAATATTTAAATAATTCATAATAAGAAAAATAATAAATAATAAAAAGTTGTTAATTGAGCATAGTTAAGGGGTCATAAGTGAAAATTTCAATTCAATATTTGCCTATAAAAGGCAATTCATTTGATCGATTTATGTACACCTTTTCTTCTTTCTTTCTCTTTACATGTAATATATATATTTATAATTATAATTTTAATTTTAGTTTAAGTTTAATAATAATTGGGTTATTGTAAGGAATGTTTTACGGGTTTTAAAGTCGAAACTCTGTCCGTGTAACGCTACACGATTAATAATCACTGTAAGTTATGTTCTTCCTTTTTAAATTAATGTCTCGTAACTAAGTTATTATTATGCTTATTTAAGCCGAAGTAATCGTGATGTTTGACTAAATATTAAGACGGGGTTATTGGATTTTGTACCATAATTAAGGTTTGGGCAAAAGACCGACACTTGTGGAAATTGGACTATTGACTATTAATAGATGGGGGGTATTGTCTAATTGAGTGACAACTCATTGGAGTATGTCGAACCTATCTTCAAATTAATTATCCTAATAATTAATAATGATTATGGTTTTCCTATTTAGTGACGTTCATATGGAATATATTATAATCATTTAATTAATTATTCGGGTTGGGTAATTGATTATTCAAACTGATCAAGTGGGTAAATTAATATTCATATCTAATCAAAACAGGGGTAGATTACATACAGTGATAACTGGTGTAATTGTTGACAGAAGTGATAACTGCGTCACAGTTTAAATCCTTAATTAGTTGGAATATTTGACTTCGGGTATAAGGGTAATTTGACGAGGACACTCGCACTATATATTTATGACCGATGGACTATTATGGATAAAAACCAGATAGGTATGAAATAAACCATGACAAAGGACAATTAACCCGAGTAACAATTAATTAAAATCAAAACGTTAAACATCATGATTACGGAAGTTTAAATAAGCATAATCTTTTTATTTCATATTCTATCGCAATTTTATTTATTGTTATTTTATTTATCGTCATTTATATATTTTACGCACTTTAATTATTGTCATTTATCTTTACGCTTAAAAATATAAAATCGACAATCCGGTCATTAAACGGTAAAAAACCCCCTTTTATAATAATATTACTACTTATATATATATATATATATATATATATATATATATATATATATATATATATATATATATATATATATATATATATATATATATATATATATATATAAATATAGTTTTATAAAAATATAGTACGTAATCACTAGCTCCCTGTGGAACGAACCGGACTTACTAAAAACTACACTACTCTACAATTAGGTACACTGCCTATAATGTTGTAGCAAGGTTTAGGTATATCCCATCCGTAAATTAATAAAACTTGTGTCATATTTTGTAGTATTTTGTATTAAAAATAATACTATTTCGTACCCTCACGCTACATCATCAACTGTCTACACTGTTAACCAACGAATTCCAACTCTCTTCACCAACCTGTACGTTCGCAGCACTCGAGCTACCTGCCTCAAACGTGGATCGACTAACACCACGTCCACGACCACGTCCAGCCCCGTCTCCTGGTTGTTATTGCTCATCACCCACCAAAACCCAACCTTGTGGACCTCTTCGGATAAACTCAGCTTTTGAGAAAAACAGAATATTAGTGGGCATCGCCTCAACCCCCAACATACTACACCTATTAGTCGAGACTGAAAACACCCGAGAAAATCTAGTCACCAAGTGCCCACTTAACAATGGGCGTTCTGTACGTTTATCTGTTCCAATCTCTTGAAACCATGCTCCTAACATACAAGGGACGTCAATCCGCTCTCGCAATTTAATCTGTTGAAGAATCCAAAGATCTCTTCGCTGAATCTTATTCGCATTTCCTCTAGCCATAAACATGTGAGCAATCATCTTAAATATCATCCGGTCCTCCGGAAGTCGAAGCATTGACTAAACACTCCTACTTGAACTAAAAGGACCCGCATCACCTTTCGCCACTGTTGGCCAATAATCACTTTCACTAAACGGTTCCTGCCCAAACACCTTCCCCTGTACCAAGAACCACTTTAAACCGTTGTCATTTAACTCGGGATATAAATCCAACGCCCGAGCTACCCCAATCTTACTCGAACTGCGCTCCAACCCTCCTAACCTGAATGTCAAGAAATCTGCCTCAGTCGGAGAGGCTCGCGGTCTACAACTAACAATGGAAAAGAACTCTATAGTTAATGGCTCAAAGATATCCTCATTAATTTCAAATAACCATTCGTATGGCCTCAATTCTTCACCCGCATATGTTACCCACAAAAACCCACGCAATCTCCTAACAATATTGTTACCCAAAGCTATGAGTTGCGTCCAATCTAAATAATAAGTTCGTTCGATCGGACGGGCGCTATTAATCGTGAATCGTTCTTCCAAATCCTCATCATTATAGATTTGTGACAACCATAGCTCCGGATTATTTGGTGGTTGTCTTGGTTGTTCGGTGTTGTCTCGCGATCTCTACACACATGAAACAAATAAAGAAACCAAAACACCAAACTCAAAAGTTAGTGTTAGTCAAAATAATAAGCACCAAAGTTCCAGCACAACCAAAACATGTTACATGCTAAGTCACTTTAAAGACAATCACCAAGTTAACCGAGTAACACATGTAAACATGCCAAGAGCTCAAATCTATGCATATCAAATTATCTCTTAAAACATATCACACAACAACCATACCAAAACATGTCAAACATGACTACTCATAACACTTTTAACTTTCTCAAATCCAATACAGTTCATCATGTTTGCTAACTTTTTACCAATTCAAATAACTACTATCAAACTACTCATCTCATCACAAAACACAAGTTATGTCTCTTCTAGCATGGCATCATAAATAATCAAACCCAATATAGCACAAGTCAATCAAACCAACATGACCCGCCCATATGAACACAACCCCACACTAGTGCAAAAACATATCATCAACTCAAGAACAAGAACAATTTCAAGCAAGTAACTCCTTTATCGCATACAAATTCGGATTCTCAAACACACAAACCCTAGGTTCAAGTATAACTTCTAAAAACACAAAATTAATCATGAATTCGAAACATACAATATAATCTAACAAAACCCATTACTAATTAGAACACAAAACCCCAATTAAACAAACCCTACACTAATTCATCATGTAAATCAAAGATTAAACAAGTAAATACACACAATTAGATGAAATTAGCAAGATAGAAAACAAATTCAGACCTTAGTGGGAGCCATTCTTGCAAGATGAGGAAGTAATTAGACAAGAAATTGAAGTTTAAGAATTTAGGGTTTTTAGATCTTGGTGTTTGTAGGTGAAGAAAAGATAAAGAAAGTGAAATAGAAATAGTTGTTTGGGTGTAAAAAGGCTGTAAACCCGTCTCCCCTTTGTGGGGTTGTAAATCTTGTTTTTTTTATATATTAAAAAACAAATAGCCCCTGCCCGACAGTCAAATGGAGCGGCGCTCCAGAAATCGCGCGGCGCTCCGATTAGTTACGCGGCGCTCCAAAAACTCGCGCGGCGCTCCAGTAGGCATGAAATCCATGTCGAGGGTTTTTAAACATCTGGTACATCAGGTACGTACCATCTGAGCGGCGCTCAATGGTTTGGAGCGGCGCTCCAAGTGCTGATAATCCAAAATTTCGCATTTTTAAGCCATTTTAACCCATTTACTCAACCTAAAACCAACAAACAACCCAAACAAAAATCCGAGCATGATCATATTGCACATATCATCAAACAAGCACAAAAACATACAAACTCTACAACAATGTGAAGTTTATTACCGAGTCATTCACAAGACTCGTTACCACTTCAAGTGACGTTAGGAGCGGGTTCAACGTGAACCCCGTCATCAATCTCCAACGAACCATCGAAATATTTCTTCACTCGATGTCTGTTAACCTTAAAGGTAGTACCACTCGCATTTTTCAACTCAATCGCACCGTATGGGTACACCTTAACAACCTCAAATGATCCCATCCACCGGGACTTAAGTTTTCCCAGTAAAAGCTTCAATCTAGAGTTAAACAAGAGCACTCGATCGCCCTCATTAAACTCTTTCGGATCCTTTAACCTTCTATCATGCCATTGCTTGGTTTTCTCTTTATAAATCAACAAATTTTCATACGCATCAAGGCGTAATTCACCAAGCTCATTCAATTGCCCCGCCCTTAGGCGTCTGGCTTCCTTCAAATCTAAATTGCACTTTTTAAGTGCCCACATCACTTTATGCTCAATCTCCAACGGGAGATGGCATGCTTTTCCATAAACCAACCGATAAGGAGTGGTACCAATCGGTGTTTTGTAGGCGGTTCGAAACGCCCACAAAGCTTCATCGAGCTTATTTGCCCACTCCTTCGGATTCGACCCCACAGTTTTCTCAAGAATTCCTTTAAGAGCTCGATTGGTATTCTCAACTTGTCCGCTCGTTTGGGAATGGTATGAAGTAGAAACTTTATGGAGAACTCCATATCGCTTCAATACTTTCTCCATTTGGGCGTTACAAAAATGAGTACCCCTATCGCTAATTAAAGCTTTAGGAGTTCCAAATCGAGAGAATAAATGCTGAAGGAAGGAAATCACAACTCGTGCATCATTTGTGGCTAAAGCTTGTGCTTCGGCCCATTTAGACACGTAGTCAATGGCAACGAGTATGTAACTATAATTCTGAGATTTCGGAAATGGCCCCATAAAGTCAATCCCCCAAACGTCAAATACTTCGCAAACTTGGATGCTTTGTTGAGGCATCTCGTCCCGTTTGGTGACTTTACCGGCCCTTTGACAAGAATCGCACGATTTGCAAATCCGGTGGGCATCCTTGAAAATTGTCGGCCAAAAGAACTCGGCAGCATAGACTTTACGCCTCGTGATTTGGGGTCCAAAATGCCCACTGGTAGGCCCACTATGGCACTCGATCAAAATACGCATACACTCTTCACCGGAAACACACCGACGGATAACCTCATTGGGACAACAAAGAAAAAGATAGGGGTCCTCCCAGAAATAGTACTTAAGGTCAATGAAGAATTTTTCCTCTTTTGATGTGACCACCCTTTTTACAAGAATCCCCCAACGAGATAATTAGCAATGTCCACGTACCATGGCTCGTCCACCTTGTCCATCGCCATGAGATATTCATCGAGAAAATCATCATGGATACTTGACTCGTGAAGGACTTCGAGATTTGGATTCTCGAGTCTAGACAAATGGTCAGCCGCTAGATTTTCAGCACCATTCTTATCCCGGATCTCGATATCGAATTATTGCAAAAGAAAGATCCATCTAAGCAGTCGAGGTTTTACATCCAGTTTCGAAAATAGGTACTTAAGAGCAGAATGGTCCGTAAAAACAATAGTCTTAGATAAGACTAATTAGGACCGGAACTTATCAAATAAAAAGACCACCGCCAGGAGCTCTTTTTCAGTGGTAGTATAATTCAATTATGCTCCTTACAAGGTCTTGCTTGCATAGTAAATGGGTCGGAAATGTTTCTCGACCCTTTGGCCCAAAACAGAGCCAACAGCAAAATCAGACGTATCGCACATAAGCTCGAATGGAAGAGACCAATTCGGAGCAATTATGATGGGTGCATTGATGAGTTTCTCCTTAAGAAGATCGAATGCCTTTTGGCACTCGTCGAAGAAAATCCAAGGTGTGTCCTTTTCGAGGAGTTTGTTCATCGGGTTAGCAATTTTAGAAAAATCCTTAATGAACCGCCGGTAAAAACCAGCGTGCCCGAGAAAACTCCGAACACCCTTAACATCGGTGGGAGGTGGAAGGTTCTTAATAGATGTTACCTTCGCGAGATCTACCTCAATACCGTTCTTAGAAATCTTGTGCCCGAGAACTATGCCCCCTTGAACCATGAAATGGCACTTTTCCCAATTGAGCACAAGATTAGACTTCTCACACCTTTCCAACATCCATTCTAAATTAAGAAGGCATGAATCAAAAGTGTCACCGAAGACCGAAAAGTCATCCATGAACACCTCCATGCAATCCTCTATCATATCATGGAATATGGCCATCATGCACCTTTAAAAAGTGGCCGGAGCATTGCAAAGGCCAAAGGGCATGCGTCGGTATGAGAATGTGCCATACGGGCACGTGAAAGTAGTTTTCTCCTGGTCCTCGGGCGAGATCGGAATTTAAAAATAGCCCGAAAAACCATCAAGAAAACAATAAAAGCTGTTTCCCGCTAACCTCTCTAGAATTTGATCCATGAAAGGTAACGGGAAGTGGACTTTGCGTGTGGCATCATTCAACTTCTGGTAGTCAATACAAACACGCCACCCCGTGACAGTCCGAGTGGAAATTAACTCATTTTTATCATTGGTGGTAACGGTCATACCCCCTTTCTTAGGTACACAGTGTACCGGGCTAATCCAAGGACTGTCAGAGATCCGGTAAATCAGACCTGCATTGAGGAGCTTAATGATCTCTTTCTTCACGACATCTTGCATGTGCGGGTTCAACCTCCTTTGTCGTTGCACCACAGGTTTGGAGTTATCCTCCATTAAGATTTTGTTTGTGCAATAGGAGGGACTAATACCCTTAATGTCGTGAATTTTCCATGCAATGGCCGGTTTATGGGCCTGCAGCATGGTTACAAGCTCAGTTTTCTGACCTGTAGTAAGAGAAGAAGAAATAATTATCGGGAGCTTAGAGTCCTCCTGCAAATAAGCGTATTCCAAATGATCTAAAAGTGGCTTCAATTCTAACTCGGGAGGTTCTTCAATTGAAGACTTACTCTAGTAATCCACATCACGTTCGAGTTCTTTGAACTCCTCCTCAGTCGTCTCATAGCCGTTTTCCATCAAGGTGGTCAAAATATCCACCTCCTCAACCTGCAACTCTTCATCAATTTCAACCAATGAACATTCTCCTGAACCCTGTAACTCTGGGAATTCCTGCAAAAACTCAGACTAGACATTCACAGTGTTAAGAAAATAACATGTATCATCAGTGTAGGTAGGGTATTTTAAAGCATGGTCGATTAAGAAAGTTGCATGCAAATTATCTATCCTAAGGGTCAACTGTTGGCCATAAACATCAATGATACATCTAGCCGCATTTAAAAATGGTCGACCCAAAATCAGTGGAATCCTCTCATCCACTTCCATATCCAAAACCACGAAATCGGCCGAAAATACCAACGAACCGGTCTTAACTAGCATATTCTCGATAATTCCATGAGGGAATTTAATAGAGCGGTCAGCTAGCTGAATAGCCATACGCGTGGGTTTCAACTCCCCGGGGTCTAGCTTTAAATAAATAGAATAGGGCATTAAATTTATGCTAGCCCCCAAATCTGCCAACGCCCTCATACAATCCAAATTACCCAGTAAACAAGGGATGGTGAAACTCCCAGGATCCTCAAGCTTCTCGGGAAGCTTGTTTGAAACTACCGCTGAGCATGCGACATTCAACCTGACTGAAGACACGTTCTCCAGCTTCTTCCTGTTAGTTAGCAAGTCCTTAAGAAACCTTGCATACTTGGGCATACCTGCAATCACATCAATAAAAGGCAAATTTATATTAACTTTTTTAATCAAGTCCATGAACTTGGACTTATCTGCCTCCAGCTTCTCCAATCTCTACTTCTTCAGGAATGGGAGCGGTGGTTGATACTCTTTAACTACCGGTTTGGCAGTAACAGTTTCCGATACCCTCACAACTTTCTCAATCACCTGTTCTGGCTCCTTTCCCCCCTCCGGTTCACTAACAACAACTGGCTCACTATCCTTAACCAACGACACTCGCAAATCATACTCATCGGGCTTCCTCGGTGGATCATATGCTAAACCACTTCGGGTGGTGATAGCATTAACGTGCCCATTCTTCGGGTTATAAATTGTCTTACTCGGTAACTCCCCCGGTTTCCTCTCATTATTCTGATTAGCAAGTTGACCAATTTGTTTCTCCAAATTCTGAATAGCTGCTTGTTGATTTCGAAACATTTAATCATTCTTCTCATTGTTTTGAGTAACAGTAGTAACAAGCTGAGTTTGAAACATCACAAGCTTTTCGATCATAGCTTCAAGGTTGGACTTTTTCTCTTCGGCTTGGGGCTTTTGAAAATACCCGGGAGCTTGTTGTTGATATCCTCCACTAGATCCTGGCTGGAACCTCGAACCTTGATTACCTTGAGGATTATAGGGATTGTTGAAATTCCTATTAAACTGTACACGTCCCTGAAACTGATTGTTGTTCTGTTGACTAATATAAGCGATCTCTTCTTTCTGGTTCATAGTCAAACCCGCATCACAATCTTTTCCTAAGCGTAATCCCCTGCAAAATTCACAACCAACCTTAATACCATGCATGTCCTTCTCCAACTTCTCCAAGTGTCTACCAAATTCGTCTAACTTAGCATTAATAGACCCATAATCATCATACATACCAGTGGTTTTGGTTCTCTTAACTGACGCTGAGTGAGTTGACTCATAATCTTGATGCCATTCGTGAGTGTAAGCAGCTTGCTTTTCAATAATCTCTAGTGCCTCTTCTTCGGTCTTATCCATTAAAGTTCCACCTACTGCTTGATCTATACTCTGACGAGTTAGTATGTCACACCCCTTATAGAAAATCTGGACCTTTTGTAAATCATTCAACCCGTGTTGCGGACACAAGCGTAACAAATTAGAATAACGGTCCCAAGCATCAAACAACGTCTCACTGCTCTTTTGTCTGAATTGTGAAATATCTGCTTGAAGTCTAGCAGCTCGAGACGCAGGGAAAAACTTTGCTAAAAACATATCCACCAAAACATCCCAAGAAGTAATCGCTCCCTCTGGCTGCTTATCTAACCATCTCTTAGCTTCTCCCTTAAGAGTCCAGGGAAAAAGCCTTGTCTTGATCGAAGTATCAGCAACCTCATGCATCTTGAACAAGTTGCAAACATCATTGAAAATTCAAATATGCTCGTTAGCATCCTCACTATCCTTGCCATGAAGATGGCAGTCAGAAGAAATCAAAATCAGAATCGGACCTGTAATTTGAAAAGGCTGAGTGATATTCGGTTGAGTAATCGAATTGCCTTGGCCAGCTCGGGTGGCCTTTAACTTTTCTGCCATAGTCTGAGGATGATTTGGTTGTTCTGGTTGTTCAACCATCTCTTCAGTCTCGAAAAGATCAAATGAAACGTAAGATTCTTCTTCTTCTTCTCTAATTTCAGGTGGTGTATCGGGCACCACAGTCTCAGAACTACTACGCAAATTAATTATATTAGCACTCAAAGAAAAAGATGAATCCACTGTAGACTGTTGCTCTTGACTTAACGCTCTGAATAACTCTCTTTCGGGTTCGTCAAACGGTTGAAGAATCGGAGAATTAGAAGAACGCGTATGTGGCATGCACTACCTGTTATCTGTGAAATCACATCTAACAACTAATTAAACGCACCGATTCAACTGAGAATAAACGAAAAGAAATAATAAACTATAACTAAACTAAACTAAGAACAATTAGATAAAAATCTTAATTTTTGACATAACTGTCCCCGGCAGCGGTGCCAAAAAACTTGACATGTGAAATCTAGTATATAATTTATCTTGGAAAATGCCAGTTTAAAGATTACTACATACTAACGTGCAGTGTACCCGATCGTGCAATAGTATAAAGTTGGTAATTCCGATATCGTTCCAAGGACAGTTTAAACGTGAGAATTAAGATTGCAACTAATAAATAAACTAAGTTAATCTATGAAAATCGAAAGTACGAGATAATTTGTTTTGTGGCTGTTTAACGATTAGCCAAATCAAAGATTGATTAAAAGTAAAAAAATAATATTTTTGTGTTTTTAAGTTTATAGGAAATAAATGCAGGCTCAACGAAAAGTAAAGATATTTGAATTCAATAGATAAAAGAATGTTCGCCTAGATCTCCTATTCGCAGTGTCGGATGATTTGTTATTAAGCTCTAGTTCAATTTATCAATACATACAACTACAGAGTCGGTTTACCCAGAGTTCTCTTTTAGCAAACACGTCAAACTTGGATTTATTGGCTTAGGGTTCCCTTTCACCAAAGACCTCTTTCTTCCGTGACTTAGTAATTAACTAATTATAAGATTAAGATTGAATTAGTTACGCGTTCGCTCCACACAGTTCACCCCTATTTTTTTCAATCTATGTTACCCGGTTTACCCCCTTGGTCCAGTAAGCACCCAATTGGTTAAGAAAAATCAATTGAAAACTAGTATACTAAATTGAAACAGGGTTTCCTTTGTTCAAACAAGATCACTAATCAACCTAGTAACAATAATCAACACCACAAGAATGGTTCTTAATCAAAACTCTTAATTATCATGCATTAATCAAATCAAACATTAAAGTATCATCCAAACACATACGAATATTCAATCTAGACAAACATTTAAGTGCTTAGCCAACCATGGCTAAAATCAAAATCACAAATAAACAATTAAGAGTATTCATAATGATGATAAGAATTAAACCTAATGAAAATTGTGTTCTTGAATGATGAACGGATCGAGACGCGTTTCTGGAATGATTGATGTGTTAGAATGATCTTGGGGTTCCCAAAAATCACCCTTTTTCGTCAAAAAGCTAATGGAATTTGTCTGGATGCAATAATGAATAATTAGGGTAAAAATTCGGGCTTTAAATAGGTAAAATCTGACCCCGGCTGAAGGTGGAGCGGCGCTCCACATATGGAGCGGCGCTCCATATGATGTACTCCTGATTTCTGGCCTTTTGAAAGCTCTCGACTTGATTTTCCAGCCTACTGGAGCGGCGCTCCACCTTTCTGAGCGGCGCTCCAGTTCTCTTTTGTGACAACCTGGAAATTTCCAACCAAATTTAAACTTTATCTTTATATTATTCCGACACGATAAGCAAAGTTTGTTAAGTTAATTCTCAAGAATTTTAAACTGTGTTCATACATTCATTATAACCTCGACCAAATTCCGACAATTCACGAACCGTTAATAGATATGTATATATGTATATATGTATATGTATGTATGTATGTATGTATGTATATATATATATATATATATATATATATATATATATATATATATATATTATAACTTGAGAATATTAATAAAGTATTAAACGTATAATACTTTACACGAACGTATTTGTTTCAATATGTTTATCGATGGAATTAGAAGATAATATCAAATGATTGATTTATCAGATACATTATGATATGATTACGGGGCCATATTATGAGGTCCACTGTGATTTAAGAAATCTATTCTTTTTGACAACATTCGGAAAATGGTAAAGTGATTTATAAGTAAGAACATGGAGTGTAAATAACTTAGATGTTGGATATCGACAAGTTAAGTAACTCGATATTTTTCATTAAGATGATTTCATACGTTTATTTAACCTTTGGACTTTATCCCATGCTTCATCAACAGACTGTAATTTAAAAACTTGAAACCTATTATGAATATATATGATTCTACTTTTCTAAAACGTTTTATGATATAACAATTTCCATTATTTTAACCTTTAAACAAAATGATTCTTAAATATATTTAGTTTTGGAAAACAAAATTATCATATTTATTTGATTTAGTTTTAAACGTACAAAAACGTTTTCAGTTTAAAAAGAACTTTATTATTAAAACGTATATAACTTTTATAAATATCTAGAACCACTTTTGACAACTCATTACTTAACCGGTATGATAAAGATAATGATATTTATATTTTATTTTATTAAATGTATATAACGATTTAAATTAATATTATATATATTTATACGCGTATTATACGTACATAGTTTTGTACTTTTACTATACTTAAACTTTACATTTACTTTATTTTTACTTTACTTTAACTTTAATAATTCACCTTAATAATTCAATTTAATAATTCATACTTTAATAATTCACTTTAATAATTCACTTTAATAATTCATACTTTAATAATTCACTTTAATAATTCATACTATAATAATTCACTTTAATAATTCAAAAATCTATTATAAATAGAATTCAATAGGTTTCATTATTTCATAGAAACTTGAAAATATTTTTCTTTAAACTCTCTCAATCGATTTACATATATATATATATATATATATATATATATATATATATATATATATATATATATATATATATATATATATATATATATATATATACTCCGTATTATTTCAAGATATTATTAGTATACATAAAATATTACGACGGAGTGCTGTCCGAGTGATTTCAAAATTGTTTTTTGAGCGGGATAGAGCTAAGGAAATTATGGGTTATAGCTATGGAGGTTATGGGTATGGGAGTATTGCTCGTGAGTCAAACTAGTGTTTATCATCCCCGTTGCGTCTACGTACTTTTCCTGCAATATTGAATCTCAATATTGATACGTGAGCCCTCATAACTTAACTTTTATATATTATTAGTGTATCTCTGACTAGTGCTCGAGTATATAGGATTATGCATGCTTATACGTTCATTATTGTCGTTAGATAGGTTATGTCAAATCTTGAATTAAATACATATGCTATTAAGATAAGGTATATGATATGCATGTCGTTGGAAAGCTAGCGAAAAATTGAGAACTTTTCATTTAGATATAGAATGGTTTCGATGAACGGTTTAGAAGTTATAGTCAATTGAATTTTTGTAAAAATGATTAGTATTATCGTCAATTTTTATCGTCGTTATAAGCTAATTATTATTATTATTATTATTATTATTATTATTATTATTATTATTATTATTATTATTATTATTATTATCATTGTCTTTATTAATAAAAGATATTATTGTTATTTTTACTATTATTATTATCGTTATTATCGTTAAGGTTATAATTAGTATTATTATTATTATTATTATTATTATTATTATTATTATTATTATTATTATTATTATTATCATTCAAATAGTTATTAGTATTATCATTAATATTATTATTATTAGTATTATTATAATTAAAACTAATATTAGTAACATCTAATTATTATGATTACTATTATTATTATTAATATGAACGCGATATAAAAGACGACTAAAAGCTATTAAACGAAGCGATTAGGAAATAATGAGTATGCGTATCATGATGAAATTAAGATATTGTAAGATATTGATTTAAAGAAAAAATATCGTTTTCATTATTTTACTATTATTATTATTAAAAGTATTATTAATATTAAAACTATCATTTTTACTAAAATTATTATTTTTAATAAAAATATCATTGTTAATATGAAACATCATTATTATTATCATTTTAGTACTATTATTAATAAAAATTATCATTTTATCATTTTTAGAAAATATAATTATTGTTATTTTTTTTATTAGTAGAAGAATAATAATTATTACAAAATAATACAACTTTTACTTATTATTATTATTATCAATATTATTTTATCAAATAAATATGTGATACAAAGATATTTTACTACGTATAATATAATTACATTAATAATACCTATCATATTATTTTTATGATATTAAATGAACTTTATAAATTTTATTACTTAAGATATATAAAAGTATATTTTTATTATATAAATTTTGATATAAAATTTTATTTATTAATAAAAGAACTATATTATTTACTTTAATAAAATCTGTTAAAAATATTTAAATATATAAAACGACTATATTTAAACTATATAATAATCATGTATAAATTTTGGAAGACATTTTGGTCAATATGACTTTTGTTGACTTTTGCATATTTAGTCTCGAGCATTAGGATTGTGATACACTACGATAGATATTGATCAAACATATAAATATATATAATTAATATAGGTTCGTGAATCCAAGGCCAACCTTGCACTTGTTCAATGACGTCATATGTATTTTTACTACAAAATACAGTATTGTGAGTTTCATTTTCCTTTTTACCCTTTATATTTTTGGGCTGAGAATACATGCACAATTTTTATAAATGTTTTACGAAATAGACACAAGTAATTGAAACTACATTATATGGGTGAATGATCGAAGCCGAATATGCCCCTTTTGCTTGGTAACCTAAGAATTAATAAACTGATCTACTAATTGACGCGAATCCTAAAGATAGATCTATTAGGCCTAACGAGCCCCATCCAAAGTACCGGATGCTTTAGTACTTCGATGTTGTTTTTATCATGTCCGAAGGATTTCTCGGAATGATAGGGGATATTCTTATATGTATCTTGTTAATGTCGGTTACCAGGTGTTCACCATATGAATGATTTTTGTCTCTATGCATGGGACGTATATTTATGAAAACTGGAAATGAAATTCTTGTGGTCTATTAAATTGATGGAAATGAATGATTATGATAAACTAATGAACTCACCAATCTTTTGGTTGACACTTTAAAGCATATTTATTCTCAGGTATTAAAGAAATCTTCCGATGTGCATTAGCTCATTTTAAGGATATTACTTGGAGTCATTCATGGCATATTTCGAAAGACGTTGCATTCGAGTCATTGAGTTCATCAAGATTATTATTAAGTCAATTATTGTTGGATGTATTATGAAATGGTATGCATGCCGTCAACTTTAGATGTAAAGAAAGTTTTTCTTTTAAAAACGAATGCAATGTTTGTAAAATGTATCATATAGAGGTCAAATACCTCGCGATGTAATCAACTATTGTGAATCGTTTATAATGTATATGAACGGGTCCTTTCAATTGGTATAAGAGCGGTGGTCTTAGCGAACCAGGTCTGCATTAGTGTGTCTAACTGATAGTTGTTAGGATGCATTAGTGAGTCCGGACTTTGACCGTGTCTGCATGTCAAAAGTTTTGCTTATCATTTTTGTCGGAAATTGCCTGCTTATCATTCTTAGTCTAGACAAGTCTTACTGCATTGATTGCATGAATAGTGTATAGACAAAATTCATATCTTAGCATATCTATTACTGTAACTTTGTCTGACATATCCCGTAAATTCCTCCGTAATTTATGAAATCTTTTGCGCTATATATATAGATATTCTATGTAATTAGAATACCACCCGATAGCTGGAAAATCATTTCATATCGAAAAATCCTTTATTCAATCGAATGAAATGGAATTCATCATTAGTTTAAGTCCCTCAAATTCCGATATGGAATCCCACTCAAGCTCCGAAAGCAGTGTGACTGGAATGGATCAACCAATCAGCCATCATCTGTTTTGGATGAATTGGGGATGGGTTCGTAGCCTCCTCAATCATTGGAGACAAAAAGAAGGCGATCCTTTCCATCCACCTCATTGCCCTCTTGGTGAAAAACCTGAAGCACTTACCGGCGAACATGTCCGAAACACCATTTTCTCTCTCATTTCCAGAGTATCTCGTCACGATTATATACTACATCAAATTCTAGATTTTATTTATCCGCTCATTCGAATCGACAATCACCCCGGTGTAATAGAAGAAGTCAACGAGCTTCGCGCTCGGGTAGTGGCTTTGGAGAATATGGTGCAAAGGTTACAAACACCAGCAGCAGCAGCACCAGCAGCATAACCAGTACTACCATCATCAACGCCAACAGTACCATTACCAGCCCCAACCACAGTCACGTCGTAAACCTCAACTTTACAATCTGTCCCACGAGCACCAATGTCATACGTCATGTAGATACCAAGGAATACCAACAACAACAAACGATGAAGTGTTGATTCATAACTTCATTGGAGAAACACTCCGCGGCGATTATGTAATCTCTAAAGTCTTAGAGATTATCTATTCAAACCCTAACCATAAATCAAATGAGTGAATCGAAATGATAGAAGGAAGAGTAGAAACCCTGACAAGAACGATGTGTGATTTATAAGATAGACTTGTTTTACCAACATCATCAACAGTACCGTAGCATCACCATCACAGTCAGTTCCGTCAGTATCATCAGAATCACCAGCACCTATAACATCACAAACTCCGTCAGTTCAAGAATCACTGTGGACATCATTACGAATCAATAACGTGTATATTGTATCAACGAGTTATGAAGTATTAACTCACTCCCTCTGAAGAAATTATATGTATATTTTATATATATATAAATTTTGAGATCAAAATAAATCTTCCCATACTAAGTTATTATGTGTGAATCTTAACTACTCGGTTAATTCATATTACTAATATGCAATGAGGTACGTCCTTTGTCTGCAACTTAACCATCGTTTGCTACAATTTCTGTCTCAATTTAATAAATTCCAACTCATAATAAACCAAGTGTATTATTTAAATATATGTTTGATTTTACACTTTCATCATCGATGTACTCAAAACTTTCCAAATAACATCATTCGTACCTGGCGAAGTTCACAAGAATTTCACAAAAACCAGCATCATGTATCAACAAATAACGAAGTATTGATTCATAATATTATTGAAGAAATACTTATCAAATTTCTAAAGTTTTAGGGATTACTCAATTCTAGTTTCAACCATAAATCAGATAAGTCTAATTTAATATTAACTCATTAAATCTATGTTACATCTAAAGAAAATATACACATATATATTTTCGTAAAGACTGTAATAAAATTCTTTTGTACAAAATATTAATTGTGAATTTTTTTTAACGGGTAGGTAATACCCGAGAGATATATAAATTCACAATTAATATGGTACATTCTTCGAATCTGATTCAGCAATCAACAACTATACACACTATTTTTCTCAACAATACACATTCTTTTATAAAAATCAAAACAACCATACTCATTCAAATTCAATTACATATGTTGATCTTGAAATCGCAGAATTCAATTCGAAATATAACTAGTATCATCACTCTTAGATTCCTATATCTTTCCAAGTTATACTTTGACTTTAAAACTATGCTAGAACATCATATGTATATTAACGATTACAATCTGTGTTCAAACCCTCCGAAATTCCTGAAGACACTTCAAATAATGAACAATCGAAATGATGATCGAACCACATGTTACCCACAGTTATGTACCTGAAAAACTTATAAAACCAAAGTCATAGTTTAACACTTATCCGTGTCAGATCCTTTGGCATTTCTTAGCTAAAATGACTTTTCAATTCCATTCCAAAGTAGTCAGTTTTGTCACAGCTCCAGCAAGTCTACTTCGATTTTTCAGTCGAAACAACCTTATTATAACCTTGATATATACGTTGCCCTTTCGCCATCGTTACCGGGGAACCATTTATGTTCCATCACATTAGTAATAAACTTACCAACAACTTCACTAATTTTTGATTTTCCAAAAAATCATTATAATTATCAAAACCCCATCATTTACCTATCTGCATCTTGTAACGAGAATTGCCATACGAATCATTGGGAAATAGCAATCAATATTTTAAAATCTCACAGCATGTCGACGGCAACAGGTATACATATAACGTCTATCTCCTGGACTTACATACTGCAAATGTGAAGTTTCTGAAAAACACCCTGAACTGCGAACTAGTTCTCGAAACGCTGATGAAGCAGCAAAAACTATAAACGACCTTAACAGTAAAAAGTTGATGATAAAAGGTAGTGTGTTGGCAAAAGCTCAGAAAAAGAGAAGGTTTGGAACTGGAAAACGGATTGAACAAACTATGAAGGAGGCTGTGGACAAATCACAAAGACTAAACCTGCCTTCAAAGAATCCAAATGATTAAGTGTCTACTGAAGTCTTTAGCAAATATCTTACTCCTTACTTTAAAACTCTTGCGGACAATATTCTTCATCATCCTCTGATCTTAGATATTCTAATCTTTCATTATAAATATCCTCCATATTTCTAAAGATATTTCCATAACTATTCTTATCTGAAATCATTTATCTATTCGCGCTATCTATATTACATCAAAAAGGAAACTGTTTAGTTTCTATATTCTGTAAGCCTTCGAGTTTAAATTATGAATGTTTTTGAAGTAGTGTTGGGAACTAAAGCATGAGTTAGTATAATATAATGACACTTGATCAACGTGATTATATTATAGTAAGTCATGCTGAGTTTCTAAATGAAACGTGATGATTCACAGATCATAACATCATCACGTGCCATGTTACACGACTCTTGTATTCTACTTAAACTCTAAATATATCAAGAAAATATTTTTCTTGATGATTCGGCCTTTTCCGAGGTATTCTGGTAATTTGACAAATCAAGATCGTGCCATTACAATTCCTTTCTTAGAACATTAACTATGTTTATTTCAAAATCCATACCTATGAATTCTGGACCATTATTCGCTTGACTTGAAGTCGGGAAGAGGAGACAAAAGTATATAACTCTTGAATATAAAAGAAAATATAAAGCTCGACAACAATACATAAATTACAAACTGTGCATATCAATACGTATCGCCACGTAAAGACAGGGGAGAATTAAAATTACTATAACCCCAAGGTAATAGTAAAAATAAATAAAATTCTCCGGTGGTAGATGAAAGAGAAGAATGACAGATATGAAAATTAGGAGTATATCAAGGATCAGAACGGGATGGAGCATATTAACGAATGTTTTAAAATAAGAATTGAGGAAGGAAGAATAGAAGGTGTGAGCTTTGAGAATAAGGAAACGAAGAGGGTGGATACATAGTAAAATATCCGACAGAGCAATCAAAACAGATTATCGCATTTAATCAAAGCGGATCCTAACTTCCTTAATTACCGAAGAACCAAATCTTATTACGAAGATTTTCTCTAAATTCCTTGAATTTCGAAAATCAACCGTGACTATGTCATTGGTTAAAAAGAACGTGTATTTACTCATTTCATTCTTTTGTGATAACTTCACTCGTACTCTTCACAAAAATCAAATTACTTTATCTATATTACTTGATGATAATAAAACTCTAATTTCCAACTCGTATACGTCATGAAAACAAACTCATATACGTCATGAAAACATACTTATTGTCAGCCATGACCATCCCATTCAAATTTCGAGATGAAATTTCTTTAACGGGTAGGTACTGTGACAACCCGGAAATTTCCAACCAAATTTAAACTTTATCTTTATATTATTCTGACACGATAAGCAAAGTTTGTTAAGTTAATTCTCAAGAATTTAAACTGTGTTCATACATTCATTATAACCTCGACCAAATTCCGACGATTCACGAACCGTTAATATGTATATATGTATATATATATATATATATATATATATATATATATATATATATATATTATAACTTGAGAATATTAATAAAGTATTAAACGTATAATACTTTACACGAACGTATTTGTTTCAATATGTTTATCGATGGAATTAGAAGATAATATCAAATGATTGATTTATCAGATACATTGTGATATGATTACGGGCCCATATTATGAGGTCCACTGTGATTTAAGAAATCTATTCTTTTTGACAACATTCGGAAAATGTTAAAGTGATTTATAAGTAAGAACGTGGAGTGTAAATAACTTAGATGTTGGATATCGACAAGTTAAGTAACTCAACATTTTTCATTAAGATGATTTCATACGTTTATTTAACCTTTGGACTTTATCTCATGCTTCATCAACAGACTGTAATTTAAAAACTTGAAACCTATTATGAATATATATGATTCTACTTTTCTAAACATGATATAACAATTTCCATTATTTTAACCTTTAAACAAAATGATTCTTAAATATATTTAGTTTTGGAAAACAAAATTATCATATTTATTTGATTTAGTTTCAAACGTACAAAAACGTATTCAGTTTAAAAAAGAACTTTATTATTAAAACGTATATAACTTTTATAAATATCTAGAACCACTTTTGACAACTCATTACTTAACCAGTATGATAAAGATAACGATATTTATATTTTATTTTAATAAATATATATAACGATTTAAATTAATATTATATATATTTATACGCGTATTATACGTACATAGTTTTATACTTTTACTATACTTAAACTTTACCTTTACTTTATTTTTACTTTACTTTAACTTTAATAATTCATACTTTAATAATTCACTTTAATAATTCATACTTTAATAATTCACTTTAATAATTCATACTTTAATAATTCACGTTCATAATTCAAAAATCTATTATAAATAGAATTCAATAGGTTTCATTATTTCATAAAAATTTGAAAATATTTTTCTCTATACTCTCTCAATCGATATATATATATATATATATATATATATATATATATATATATATATATATATATATACACTCCGTATTATTTCAAAATATTATTAGTATACATAAAATATTACGACGGAGTGCTGTCCGAGTGATTTCGAAATTGTTTTTCGAGCGGGATAGAGCTAAGAAAATTATGGGTTATAGCTATGGAGGTTATGGGTATGGTTTGGGAGTATTGCTCGTGAGTCAAACTAGTGTTTATCATCCACGTTGCGTCTACGTACTTTTCCTGCAATATTGAATCTCAATATCGATACATGAGCCCTCATAACTTAACTTTTATATATTATTAGTGTATCCCTGACTAGTGCTCGAGTATATAGGATTATGCATGCTTATACGTTCGTTATTGTCGTTGTAGAATCTTGAATTAAATACATATGCTATTAAGATAAGGTATATGATAAGCATGTCATTAGAAAGCTAGCGAAAAATTGAGAACTTTTCATTTAGATATCGAATGGTTTCGATGAACGGTTTAGAAGTTATAGTCAATTGAATTTTTGTAAAAATGATTATTATTATCGTCGTTATTATCCAATTATTATTATTATTATTATTATTATTATTATTATTATTATTATTATTATTATTATTATTATTATTATTATTATTATTATTATTATTATTATTATTATTATCATTGTCGTTATTAATAAAAGATATTATTATTATTATTATTATTATCATTATTATCGTTAAGGTTATAATAATAATAATAATAATAATAATAATAATAATAATAATAATTATTATTATTATTATTATTATTATTATTATTATTATTATTATTATTATTATTCTTATTATTATTATCATTATTATTATCATTCAAATAGTTATTAGTATTATCATTAATATTATTATTATTAGTATTATTATAATTAAAACTAATATTAGTAACATCTAATTATTATGATTACTATTATTATTATTAATATGAACGCGATATAAAAGACGACTAAAAGCTATTAAACGAAGCGATTAGGAAATAATGAGTATGCGTATCATGATGAAATTAAGATATTGTAAGATATTGATTTAAAGGAAAAATATCTTTTTCATTATTTTACTATTATTATTATTAAAAGTATTATTAATATTAAAACTATCATTTTTACTAAAATTATTATTTTTAATAAAAATATCATTGTTAATATGAAACATCATTATTATTATCATTTTAGTACTATTATTAATAAAAATTATCATTTTATTATTTTTAGAAAATATAATTATTGTTATTTTTTTATTAGTAGAAGAATAATAATTATTACAAAATAATACAACTTTTACTTATTATTATTATTATTATCAATATTACTTTATCAAATAAATATGTGATACAAAGATATTTTACTACGTATAATATAATTACATTAATAATACCTATCATATTATTTTTATGATATTAAATAAAATTTATAAATTTTATTACTTAAGATATATAAAAGTATATTTGTATTATATAAATTTTGATATAAAATTTTATTTATTAATAAAAGAACTATATTATTTACTTTAATAAAATCTGTTAAAAATATTTAAATATATAAAACGACTATATTTAAACTATATAATAATCATGTATAAATTTTGGAAGACATTTTGGTCAATATGACTTTTGTTGAGTTTTGCATATTTAGTCTCGAGCATTAGGATTGTGATACACTACGACTTAACCTAAATTGTTAGACAGATATTGATCAAACATATAAATATATATAATTAATATTGGTTCGTGAATCCAAGGCCAACCTTGTACTTGTTCAATGACATCATATGTATTTTTACTACAAAATACAGTATTGTGAGTTTCATTTGCCTTTTTACCCTTTATATTTTTGGGCTGAGAACATGCGCAATTTTTATAAATATTTTACGAAATAGACACAAGTAATTGAAACTACATTATATGGGTGAATGATCGAAGCCGAATATGCCCCTTTTGCTTGGTAACCTAAGAATTAGTAAACCGATCTACTAATTGACGCGAATCCTAAAGATAGATCTATTGGGCCTAATGAACCCCATTCAAAGTACCGGATGCTTTAGTACTTCGATGTTGTTTTTATCATGTCCGAAAAATTTCCCGAAATGATAGGGGATATTCTTATATGCATCTTGTTAATGTCGGTTACCAGGTGTTCACCATATGAATGATTTTTGTCTCTATGCATGGGACGTATATTTATGAGAACTGGAAATAAAATTCTTGTGGTCTATTAAATTGATGGAAATGAATGATTATGATAAACTAATGAACTCACCAACCTTTTGGTTGACACTTTAAAGCATGTTTATTCTCAGGTATGAAAGAAATCTTCCGCTGTGCATTCGCTCATTTTAAGGATATTACTTGGAGTCATTCATGGCATATTTCGAAAGACGTTGCATTTGAGTCATTGAGTTCATCAAGATTATTATTAAGTCAATTATAGTTGGATGTATTATGAAATGGTATGCATGCCGTCAACTTTAGATGTAAAGAAAGTTTGTCTTTTAAAAACGAATGCAATGTTTGTAAAATGTATCATATAGAGGTCAAATACCTCGCGATGTAATCAATTATTGTGAATCGTTTATAATGCATATGAACGGGTCCTTTCATCTTTTGCTGATTCCGAGCTAAAAACTCACTAATATTCGTCCAAACTTGAATCGAACCAACCTCTTTCACTCTTTTCCATAGAAAATCATTAAAACCATCAAGTATCTTCAAAATTCATCTCCTTGGTCTTAGAACTCGAACTTTCACAACACTTATCGAAATAACACCAAATCGTATCCAAAAGGAGCAAAATATGCACGATATCGCTAAGGAAAACGCGTATGAAATATGCGATATCATCTACCTCGATTACCCTGTCTGATATTTCCATTATAAATTAAACTCTTCCGTTCCATTATTCTCACCATTCCTATACTTTCTTTCTTAGTTCATACATCCAAAAGATCGTGAAAATGCTTAATCCCATTCTAATCCTTGATATTTTCCTAATTATCATTTCTGTCATCCTTCTTTTCAATCTTCCACCAGAAAGATTTGGTTACTTCTACTATTACCTTGGGATGATACTATTCTTAATTCTACCGTGTCTTTATATTGCTATTCGTATTAATATCCATGATTTGTAATCTCCGTGTTGTTATTGAGCTTTATATTTTCTCTTATATTTTGGAGCTCTTTGCCTTTTTATTATCTTCTCAACCTCTAGTAGAACGAGTAATGGTCCAGAATTTGTAAGTATGGAGTTTCGAATGAACTTAATGTTCTAAACAAGAAAGAATGTAATAGCACGATTTGATTTGTCAAATTACTAGAATCACTGAGAATAGAATTATCAAGAATATATTTTCTTGATATGTTCAGAAGTTAAGTAGAATGAAAGAGTTATGTAACATGGCACATGATGACGTTAGGATCTATGAATCATCACGTTTCATTTAGAAACTCAGCATAACTTACTGTAATATAATCACATTGATCAAGTGTCATTATATTAAACTAACTCATGCTTCAGTTCCCAACACTACTTCAAAAACATTCATAATTTAAACTCGAAAGTTTACAGAATATAGAAACTAACAGTTTCTTATATGATGTAACACTGATAGCGCGAAGAGATAAATGATTTCAGATATGATTATTTATGAAAATATCTTCAGAAATATCGGGGATATTTATAATGAAAGATATGATAATATCTTAGAATATCTAAGATCAGAGGATGATGAAGAATATTTTCCGCAAGGGTTTAGAGTAAGGAGCAAGATATTCGCTAAAGACTTCAGCAGGCATTGAATCATTTGGATTCTTTGAAGACAAGTTTAGTCTTTGTGATTTGTCCACGGCTTCCTTCATAGTTTCGCATAATCCGTTTTTCGGTACTAAATTTTCTATTGAGCATTTTCCAACCATTCATTCTTTATTATCATACCTTCAACGGTTAAGGTCGTTTACAGTTTTTGTTGCTTCCTTCAACTTTTTCAATTTTCGGAGTATTGATTCGTAGACTGGGTGCTTTTCAGAATTTCAGAATGGAATATCATAATTCTAAGAGATGAATGTTATACATATAACTGTTGATGTAGACATACTGTGAGTTTTCAAAGTACTGATTGTTGATTCCTGGTAATTGGTATGGAAGTTCTCGTTACAAGATGCAGATGAGTATGATAGGGTTTCAATGGATAAATATAGTGATTTTTTGAAGAGGTTTAAGCCAAGGAGCAACAAGGTTGCTGGTAAGTTTACTGCTAATGTGGTGGAATACAAACGGTTCTCCGGTAACGATGACGAAAGGCAAACTTATATATCGAGGTTATAATAAGGCTAATTCGAATGAAAGTCGAAGTTGATTTGCTGGAGCTGTGACAAAATTGGCTAATTTGAAAAAGGACTGTAATGTTATTTTCGGTAATAACAATGCCAAAGGAGCTAGTACAGATACGTGTTAAACATTTACCCATGTTCCGAGTGTTTTTAGGTGTATAACTATATGCACTAATCTTTTCTTTCGTAGTTGAAGTGCGATTGGTTCATCCTCTAGATTGAGGTGTTTTCAAGAATCATGAAAGGTTTGAATGTAGATTGTAATCGTCAAGATACAAATGAGGTTTAAGATGAAATTAAGTGGCAAACTTGAAGAATTGTTTAGTTTCATATGTTATAATCAGTATTTTAATTCATTTTAATTGTCCAATGTTAGTAGTCCACAGTTGATAGTCCACAGTTAACAGTCCAATAATTCATATATAGCTTAATATATAATATTCGAATTAATTAATACGTATCGTAACCCGTGTACATGTCTCAGACTCTATCACAACTCAAAGTATATATATTATTGTAGAATCAATCTCAACCCTGTATAGCTAACTCAAGCATTAATGTATATAGAGTGTCTATGGTTATTCTGAATAATATATATAGATGCGTCGATATGATATGTCAAAACCTTGTATACGTGTCCCGATATTTAAAGTGCGTAAAATAAATAACAGAAATTAAATGATGATAAATAAAGTGTGTAAAGTAAATAACAAAAATTAAATGACGATAAATAAAATTACGATAATTAAATTGCGATAAATAAACTGTGATAAAAAAAATGTAATCAGTTAGCTAGGAACAGTTAGCTGGAAACAGTTAGCGTGGATTCTTAATAAAAATTTTCTCATAGTTAATTCGTTTGTTTCTAAAAAATTTTATTTTTTCCAATGTTTTTCTTTATTATGCCACTTGTTGGATTCTGATAAATCAAAATCCAAATATGAAATTGGATGAAAATGGTTATTCTGTGGTGAACGGATTCGTATATCGGTGGATGTAAGTAGGATAGCAAACGACTGTTGAATCAGCTTTGAAGAATGTACAGTGTAACTTATTAATGTGAAATTTGAATATTCCTCGGGTATTACCTACCCGTTAAAATATTTTCACCATTAACAGTTTGTACAAAAGAATTTTTAATTACAAACTTTATGAAAATATACTTACATATATATTTTCTTCAGATGTAATCATGGATTTAATGAGTTAATATGATATTAAACTCATCTAATTTACCGTTAGAACTAGAAAATATAATCTCTAAAACATTAGAGATTACATAGTCTCTATGAAGAAAGAAGATAATTGATGTAGAACGACACGTAGAACGAAGATAATACTCGAGGTTCAGAATGAGATGTTGAGACATGGATTGTTGATGGTACTGGTGTTGTTACTGATGGTACTGTTGGTGCCGATGATGTTGCTGAAGCTGGTAAATTTTGCACCATATTCTCCAAATTGATTATTCGAGCGCGAAGTTCGTTGACTTCTTATATTATTCCGGGATGATTGTCGGTCGGAACGAGCGAATGAATAAGATTTAGAATTTTAGATAGAATATAATCGTGGTGAAATACTCTGAAAATGAGAGAGAAAATAGTATTACGAACAGGTTCGCGAGTAAGTGCTTCAGGTTCATCGCCAAGAGGGAAATTTGGTTGATGGAAAGCATCGCCTTCTTTTCGCCTCCATTGATTAAGTCGACTATGAACTCATCCCCAATTCATCCAGAATTGATGATGGCTGATTGGTTGATTCATTCTGGTGACACTGTTTCCGGAGCTTAGGTGAACATCCATGTCGGAATAGCTGTCGGAATAACTATCGGAATAGCTATCGAAATCTGAGGACTCGAACTGGTTGAGGGATTCATCTCGTATGATAAGATGAAGGATTTTCGATAAGAAATAGATTATAGGATGTAGATTAGTACCCTGCAATACATAATTTACATATGCATATATAATACTAAAATCCCATAAGTTACGGAGGAATCTACGAAAGCTGTCAGGCAAAGGTAACAATAACAGATACGCTAATATATAAATTAGCAGATACGATAAGATATGAATTTCGTCTATACACTATTCATGCAGTCGATGCAGTAAAATGTGTCTAGACTAAGAATAATAAGCAAGTGATTCCCTAAGAATGATAGGCAGGTAATTTTTGACACAAATGATAAGAAAAACTTTTGACATGCAGACACGGTCGAAGTCTAGACTCTCTAATGCATCTAAACAACTATCAGTTAGACACAATAATGCAAGACCTGGTTCGCTAAGACCACCTCTCTGATACCACATGAGACGACCCGTCCTAATCCAGCTGGACGAATACATTACATTTGGGTACATCGCGAGGTACTTGACCTCTATATGATACATTTTACAAACATTGCATTCGTTTTTAAAAGACAAACTTTCATTAGATCGACAGTTGACGGCATGCATACCATTTCATAATATATTCAACTATAATTGACTTAGTAATAATCTTGATGAACTCGATGACTCAAATGCAACGTCTTTTGAAATATGTCATGAATGACTCCAAGTAATATCTCTAATATGAGCAAATGCACAGCGGAAGATTTCTTTAACACCTGAAAATAAACATGCTTTAAAGTGTCAACCAAAAGGTTGGTGAGTTCATTAGTTTATCATAATCGATCATTTTCATCATTTTAATAGACCACAAGATTTCCATTTCCATTTCTCATAAATATACGTCCCATGCATAGAGACAAAAATCATTCATATGGATTGAACACCTGGTAACTGACATTAACAAGATGCATATAAGAATATCCCCTATCATTTCGGGACATCCATCGGACATGATAAAACAACATCGAAGTACTAAAGCATCCGCTACAACGGATGGGGTTTGTTAGGCCCAATGGATCTATCTTTAGGATTCGCGTCAATTAGTAGATCGGTTTACTAATTCTTAGGCTACCAAGCAAAAAGAGGCATATTCAGCTTCGATCATTCAACCATAGAATGTAGTTTCAATTAATTGTGTCTATTTTGTCAAATATTTATAAAAAAACAGCACATGTATTCTCAGTCCCAAATATATATATATTGCAAAAGCATTTAAAAAGGGAGCAAATGAAACTCACTATACTGTATTTTGTAGTAAAAATGCATATGATGAAATTGAACAACTGAACAATGCAGGGTTGGCCTTGGATTCACGAACCTATATCATTTGTGTATTCGTTAATACATATAATCGTAATCCAACAATTTCATATATTATAACTTTATATATTATTTATTTAATTTGTATATATATTTGAAAATGATTATTATTATTTATATAGTTATATATACATACATATATATATATATATATATATATATATATATATATATATATATATATATATATTAAAATACCTAATTTGTTTTATATGAATATTTATATAAAATTTGTTAATATAATATATTCATACTTATATGTAATATTACTTATGAGTAAATTTTTATATACTTAATAATATAGTAATTAAAAGTTGTATTTGATTATAATGATAATATTAATAATAACATTACTTATAATAATAATTATGATAAGAATCATAGTAATAATAATAGTGACATTAATAATAATACTTGTAAAAATATTGATTTTTCTGTTAACGATAGTCATGGTACAGATTTTAGTATTTACATAATAATAATATTCAGGATAATAATATTACTTATGTCACTATTAACACTTCTATTATTTATAAAAAGATATTAATACTAATATTAATGATAATAATAATAGTTTGTGTTATTTTAGTAATAACAATAATAATACTAATAATCATATTCATAATAATAATGATAATCATACTTATATCCATGATAATAAGAATAATACTATTAATACTTAGTGATATTACATAATAATAACTAAAATGATAATAATAATAAAAATCATAATATTAATATTAACATAACAATAACAATAATTAATAATCATATTTGCAATTTTAATTATGATAGATAGTAAATGGTTACTAATACATATTTTAGTAATAATAATAATAATAATAATAATAATAATAATAATAATAATAATAATAATAATAATAATAATAATAATAATAATAATAATAATAATAATAATAATAATAATAATACTTGTATTAGTAACAATCATTAATAATAATAATAACAATAATAATATAACAATCATAATAATAAATATAATGATAATAATAATGAATAATTAAATAACTACTTTAATAAATAGGCTGTTTAAAAAAAACAATCGTCCCAGCACGGCTCGAACCCGTGACCACTCGCTCAGATACAAACCCCCAAGACCACTCATCCATTCTGGTTTTTCTGATTATACTCTCAAACCATTTATTTTTAACCTATTTTTCTGTTCCTTCTTCTTCATTCAAACTCGACCCAAGTTCAAACCAACGTATTAACTAGCTTTGAAGTTCGATTTGTATCAAAAATTTGAAACAGAAACATCCTTTAATAAGTGACTGAATTGATTTAAAACAGAAAATAAAAATAAAATCGAGCTGTTTAAAGAAAGAACACGATGAAACTCAAAATCAAACTCGCATCTAGAGACTGTTACAGAGCATGATTTCAACATGAAAAAGTTTGCTTTTGACTCCTACAATCTATCTGAATCCTGAATTAAACCTAAAACGTAATAGAACTATCGAATTTTACCACGAACAGATTAGTTGACTTTTTGAATATTAACTTTGACTCAAAAATTACTCTTTGATTTCGCGAATTGATAACTGAAACTTTGCAGAAAGATCATTTAAAACATTCCTAAAAAACCACATTAACACATTTTGAAAATGTTTACAAAATCGTTTTGATTGAATAATGGAAGAGAAACAGAGCAGTTTGACGGTTTCTTCGAAATTACCTTTGATTTCTATGTTCTTCTTTTGAATTGTACTAGTAGAGAGTTACATAAAGGGCCAGTGACATTGCTACAACCAAATTGATTCAATTACCAATTGTTTTGTAGTTCAATTACTCGACACCAAAATATTCTGTCAGAGAAAGAAATATTAAAAATAAAATCGACTTTAATCTGTTCTTGTTTGTTATAGAAACGTTTGGAATCAATTGGTACTAGCTAGGAGACACAAAACAAATTAGGATACAGTTTGGAAAACGATTGGAAACAGAATTACGTAATTTTTGTGTTAATACATATTTATTCAGTTATATTTATATATTAGTAATTATATATAACTGTATAGGTATTTATATATATAAATATATAACTGCAATTTATATATATATATATATATATATATATATATATATATATATATTTATATATATCTGATTTTTTATATAACTGACAATATATCTGTATATATATATATATAATTATATAATTGTATTTATATTTATTCGTATTTATTTATATAGTTTATATATCTGTTTTATGCATTTGTATATATAAAATATGTATATGCCTGAATGATATATCTATATATCTGGTTATTTAATTATACTTGTATTTTACATATTAAGGAAGCATAATATTATTTATAATACAACTTTAATATTTAACATTATTATTAATATTAATAATGATAACAAAACTAATAATAATAATAATAATAATAATAATAATAATAATAATAATAATAATAATAATAATAATAATAATAATAATAATAATAATAATAATAATAATAATAATAATGATGTTAATATCATAAAAATAATAAAAAAATTGATAATTTTAGTAATCAAGTTAATAATACTTTTAATAACCCTAATAGTAATTAAATTTATAATGATACTAATAATGGTATCAATAATTTTAAAAATTAACATTTATCTTTAATCATAAAGAAAGTAATACTATTTATCTTTATTAGTTATGTATAGAAATTCAAACTGCTATATATATATACTTAGGTTTTAAATATCAAGTTTTATTACTTAGATAAATATGTTAATTATATATATCAAAACAAGTAAACTCAAAGTATAATATTATATATTTAATACTTTGCTAACTGTAGCGACCCGAACTTTTCCATGTTTATATATATTAATTGAGATTGATATTTACATGACTAAATGTTTCCAACGTGTTAAGCAATCAAACTTTTTAAGACTTGATTAAATGAAATAAGTTTCATATAGACAATTGATCACCCAAGTTGACCGGCGATTCACGAACGTTACAAAATTGTAAAAACTACATGTTGTGGTATATATAGACATATATATATGTTTGACATGAGATTATGATGAGTAAGTATCTCACTAAGTATATTAACAATGTGTGATATATATAAAAAATGAGATTACTAAGTTAAGAAACTCGAAATGATATATATAACGATTATCGTTATGATAACGTCTACTAAATATATATGTATCATATTAAGATATTGATACACTATATTTAACATGATAAAATGATATTTAAATATATCATTAAGTGTGTTAACAATGAACTACATATGTAAAAACAAGACTACTAACTCAAGAATTATGAAACGAGACTTATATGTAACGATTATCGTTGTAACGATATTTTAATGTATATATCATATTAAGAGATATTCATACATCATAATATCATGATAATATAATAATTTAACATCTCATTTGATATAATAAATATTGGGTTAACAACATTAATTGAGATCGTTAACTTAAAGGTTTCAAAACAACACTTACATGTAACGACTAACGAAGATTTAACGACTCCATTAGAATGTATATACATGTTGTGTTTTGATATGTATTCTTACACTTTTGAAAGACTTTAAGACACATATCAAAGTACTTCTACTTAACAAAAATGCTTACAATTACATCCTCATTCAGTTTCATCAACAATTCTACTCGTATGCACCCGTATTCGTACTCGTACAATACACAGCTTTTAGATGTATGTACTATTGGTATATACACTCCAATGATCAGCTCTTAGCAGCCCATGTGAGTCATCTAACACATGTGGGAACCATCATTTGGCAACTAGCATGAAATATCTCATAAAATTACAAAAATATTAGTAATCATTCATGACTTATTTACATGAAAACAAAATTACATATCCTTTATATCTAATCCATATACCAACGGCCAAAAACACCTACAAACACTTTCATTCTTCAATTTTATTCATCTAATTGATCTCTCTCAAGTTCCATCTTCAAGTTCTAAGTGTTCTTCATAAATTCCATACGTATTGTTTCATAAAAATCAAGAATACTTCGAAGTTTGCAAGTCTACTTCCAAGCTTTCTAATCCATTCCAAGTAATCATCTAAGATCAAGGAACCTTTGTTATTTACAGTAGGTTATCTTTCTAATTCAAGGTAATATTCATATTCAAACTTTGATTCAATTTCTACAACTATAACAATCTTATTTCGAGTGAAAATCTTACTTGAACTTTTTTCGTGTCATGATTCTGCTTCAAGAACTTTCAAGCCATCCAAGGATCCTTTTGAAATGCCCTGTCCTAATCCATCTGGACGATGTACTAATACATCTAGACGAAGTCTTTAACAGTTGGTCCCATTGCGAGGTTCTAACCTCTATATGCCATGAACGACTCCATGTAATATGAGCAAATGCACAGCGGAAGATTTCTTTTATACCTGAGAATAAACATGCTTTAAAGTGTCAACCAAAAGGTTGGTGAGTTCATAAGTTTATCAAAAAATAATAAAATTCATCATTTTGATAGACCACAAGATTTAAATGCTGCATGGTACAAATGGGCCCGAATCCTATACCCACCTGTAATGTACATACGATATCTTTTAAATACAGTACACCTTTCTCGTGTATGAAATCATCTTTCATAAATCTTAGTAACCGTACACATATCTCGTGCACAAAAATAACATACACATAACCTGTGTATAAAATCATTCTCTCGATACATAACATTCACTTTGGTTTCATAGCTTGGCTTGGTAACCGACCTTAACATATAATGAGCATAAATAATATCCCCAAAACAGAACATCTTGTCTGTATAATAATCATCTAAACTTCGAAGTACTAAACACCACGCCCACTAGCTCTTCCGTCTAGTGAACATTCTGGGTGGGGGTGTTAAACCCGGTAGCTACCTTTAGGATTCGCGTGAATTAGGGCCATACCCGATTCTAATTCTTAGGTTACCAAGCAATAATAATCAGGGGAAAAATATTCACAACAATTAGTGGCAATTATCACGTCCAACTAATTCAATAATAATCCACATAACTTCTGTCTGTATAATAATTCATTCGAGGAATGTTTTGCTTGTGTCTATCTCGTCAAACATTTATAAAAGTATTTCATGTATTCACAGTTCAAAATATATTTCAAAAGCATTTAATAAAGCAGTTGTAAAAACAGCGCATGTATTCTCAGTCCCAAAAATGTAAAGAGTAAAAGGAAGCAAATGAACTCACCATACTGTATTTTGTAGTAAAAATACATATGACGATAATGAACAAATGCAGGGTTGGTCTCAGATTCACGAACCTATATCAAGTATATATATTAAAATATAATGAACATATAATGGTAATCGAACAATTTATATTTTATTATAAATTATTATTTTAGTAAATTTTATGTTTAATTAATAACCTTATTAACTATATTTATTTTATATATTTTAGATAAATAATTTATATTTATTATAAAAATATTAATATAGTTATGTTATATGTATTAAATATATTTTTATAGAACTAATATTTATTTGATAAAATAATATCAATAATAATAAATAAAAAGTTGTATTTGTTTATAATAATAATAATACTAATAATACTAATAATACTAATAATACTAATAATACTAATAATAATTTTAGTAATAATGATAAAAATAATAATAATGTCTAAAAATAATACTAATAATAATAAAAATGATACTAATACTAATTTTAATGAAAATAATAATAATTTGTATTGTTTTCAAATTAATAATGGCAATCGTAATCATAATAATGGTCATAATACCTATATTAATAATAATATTAATAATATGCCTAATAATTAATGATAATGCTTAGTAATTAACAATAATGATAATAATATTTAATTATATTAATGATGGTAACAATCATAATTAACTTATCCCTAATAATAATAATAATAATAATAATAATAATAATAATAATAATAATAATAATAATAATAATAATAATATAATAATAATAATAATAATAATAATAATAATAATAATAATAATAATAATAATAATAATAATAATAATAATAATAATAATAATAATAATAATAATAATAATAATAAAAGCTACCTTAAGAGTATAATCTCCCAAAAAAAATGAAACAGACTCTGTCGGGACTCGAACCCGCGACCTCCCACTAACTCGCCACTCGCTCAAACCGTTCCTCTATCTCTTAAATTCTGTTATAATTCGCGTAATCATTCTTTTTAACCCGTTTTCATCATCAGACTATCTTGCCACCATCTCTACTTCTGGCCCAATTTTCCTTACGGCCCATCAGAATATCTAAAGCTTTTATGGTCTAAGTGTTAAGTTAATTAAGCCCAAGTATCAATCTGAATGACGGTTACATATTATAAACCAATTCGAGGTTTCCTATTAGATTTGACCGATTAAGATAGACACAGCCGTCCCCTTTATTCCTTCATCATCATCTTTGTCTGCCACTCATTCAATCTAGTCGACATCCTTACTTTGTCACCATAATCGAGAAAACAGATAGATAAATGTTTCGATCGGTAACAGCAATAATTGCAGGTTAGTTCATGATTTTTGAGGTTTGATTCAGTTCAACGAAGGAGAAAATATAGCAGTAGTAATGTTTATGGTGGTGGTGTTTTAAATAGAAACAGAAAATAATATAGAAAGAGAGAAAGAGAGAGAAAGTGGTTTTGCTTGTCCATCTCGTTTCATATTAACAAAGAACGAAAACATACGTTTGATGACGACAATCGAAGGGAAAAAGAAAGGTGGCGATTTAAGAGAGTGGTTTACGGTGATGGTGAATGGGTTGTCGAAAAGAAGAAGAGAAGAAGGGTAAAGAAGTGATGATTCGTTGGAGATCAACTGAATAGGATCTGAGAAGAATTGTGTGGGTCTGATCAAAATAGAAAACAAATTGAACGAATAAAGGTGGCTTCATTTTATTTTCTTTTAAACTGTACATCAACAGATTCTATGGTTTCATTGTGATGGAGGTTAGTGTTGGTCTGAACCAAAAACAGGAACGAAGGCAAGCAGTATTATTGATGTGATCATTAAACAGAAAGACAAGAATGGCAGCACAATAATGTTTGATGATGATGGTTCGTTGGTGGTTTTTGATATTGCTAAACATTTAATAGGAAACGAGTATATATTAACTATTTTTATGGCTTTTGTGGTTCGTAGTTGTAGGTTAAAATGAAAATAGCAGTTTGATGACGGTGAATTGATGGTGGTTCACAATTAAACTTAAGAGAGAGATGAGAGTGATGGTTGTGTCGTGTAGAAAGTTTCAAAGGGTGAAGAGAGTTGGTGGTGAGGATGCCGATGGTTTGAGTGATGGTAGTTCTCAAACGAGAAGAGAAATAAATGGCGTTTGTGGTGGTAATTAGGGTGGCGGTATAGTGGTGTTAGGGTGGTGATTGAATACTACAAGGTGGTGAGAAGTTGATCGAGTGATGTAGCAAGCAGAAGGTTTTCGTTGGTTGATTGATAGTAGAATATCTCTATGTTTATGTATGAATTGATAATATAGATACGTAAGAGTAGATAAAGATAGAAGTGATAGATGGAGATATATAACAGAAAATGAAGGAATTGAGTAATATAACATATATATCTAATTATTAAATGAATTATGATTGTAAAGTTAATCTCAAAATTTGTCGGATGTGTTTGGATATTGAATCATAGTACTTGTGGATTTATTCTCACAAATGGTAGTGGACAATGAGGGTTGTCAAATTATTAACCAGAATTACTAGCAAACAAAAATATCATGGTGATGATGTGTTTAATTCACTGCATAAGTGATGGGTATATGTAACAATAAAAGTAAATTAATAATTAATAATATTAATATAATAATAATTATAATATACAATAAATATAAACATGTGTGAACACCGATTTATCCTACAGTCCATTAGTTTGGTTGTTTCTACTGACAGTTTTCACGGACTGTGTATCGTGCACTATTTGAGATCAATGGCGGATAAAAGTCTTCGGAAGAATCCCAAATTTTTAGATTGACTATATTTATTTATTTTGGTCATTATGGTATAAAATTCGATCCTTAATTTGTTAAATAAAAATTACATCAACTGTCCCTCTCAATTTTGGGTAAGATATAAAAAATGTTAAAATTTAATAACTAGATCCTAAATACATTTTTAGTAAGCCTAAAATTTATAGAACTCATTTTCGGATCACCATTTATTTTAAAATCATATAAGTTCGAATTAAACTTCTTTAAATAATAATCGAAACGTCCAACGAGTATTACAATCATTTAATATTTATTTTTAATATACTTTATTTATATATATAGATATATTTTAAATAATAATTATTATAATATCCTATTTTTATCTTATTAATTTTTAATAACACAACATATAATACTTCAAATTATATTTCGAATTATTATCTATATATACATACACACATATCTATTTATAATTAATTGTTTGTGAATCGTCGAGAGCAGCCAAAGGTCAATTGAATATATGAAACAGTTCAAAATTTTGAGACTCAACGTTACAGACTTTGCTTATCGTGTCGAACTCATATAAGATTTAAGTTTAAATTTTGTCGGAAATTCTCGGGTCATCACAGTACCTACCCGTTAAAGAAATTTCGTCCCGAAATTTGAGTGGGGTCGTCATGGCTAACAATAAAAATGTTTTCATGACGAATATGAATTGATAAATAGAGTTTTATCATCATTGAGTAATATGGATAAAACAATTCGGTTATTCGAAGAGTACGAGTGAAGCTATTCACAAAAGAGCAAAATAAAGAAGTAAAGATTCGTCATAGCTTTTGACGTAGTCAGGGTTGAATTTAGAAAATAAGGTGCGTTTTAACTTTTGACGTAGTATTGGTTGAATTTCGGAATTCAAGAGATTTGAAGAAAATCTTGGAAATCTATAAGATCTGGTTTCTTCGAGATTTAAGGAAATTAGGATCTCTTTAATTAAATGCGATGATCTGCCTCGATTACTCTGTCTGATATTTTCGTTATAAATTAAACTCTTCCGTTCCATTATTCTCAACATTCCTATACTTTCTTTCTTAGTTCATACATCCAAAAGATTGTGAAAATGCTTAATCCCGTTCTAATCCTTGATATTTTTCAAATTATCAATTCTGTCATCCTTCTTTTCCACCAGAAAAATCTGTTTACTTCTACTACTATTTTGAGTGATACTATTCTTAATTATACCGTGTCTTTATATTGCTATTCGTATTAATATTCACGATTTGTAACCTCCGTGTTGTTATTGGGCTCTATATTTTCTCTTATATTTTGGAGCTCTTTGCCCTTTTATTCTCCTTTTGACTCCTAGTAAAGCGAGTAATGGTCCAGAATTCGTAAGTATGGAGTTTCAAATGAACTTAATGTTCTAAACAAGAAGAAACGTAATGGCACGATTTGATTTGTCAAATTACCAGAATCACTAAGAATGGAACTATCAAGAATATATTTTCTTGATATGTTCAGAAGTTAATCAAAATGAAAGAGTTATGTAACATGACACATGATGACGTTATAATCTGTGAATCATCATGTTCCATTTAGAAACTCAGCATGACTTACTATAATATAATCACGTTGATCAAGTGTCATTATATTATACTAACTCATGCATCAGTTCCCAACATTACTTCAATAACATTCATATTTTAAGCTCGAAAGTTTACAGAATATAGAAACTAACAGTTTCTATATTATGTAACACTGATAGCACGAAGAGATTAATGATTTCAGATAAGAATAGTTATAAAAATATATTCGGAAATATGGAGGATATTTATAATGAAAGATACTATGATATCTTGGATTTTCTAATATCGAAGGATGGTGAAGAAAATTTGTCCGCAAGAATTTGGAGTCAGAAGCAAGGTATTCGTTAAAAATTTTATCAGAAACAGAATCATCAGGATTCTTAATGTACAAGTTTAGTCCTTGTGATTTGTTCAGAGACTCCTTCGTAGTTTGCTCAATCATTTTTTTAGTTTCAAACTTTTTTTTTAGCTTTGCCAACATACAATTCTTTATCAACAACTTTTGGATGTTGAGGTCGTTTACAGTTTTTGTTGCTTCATTCAACTATTCAAAATTCAGAGTATAAATTCGTAGACTGGGTGCTTTTCAGAATGGAAGATCGTAGTTCTAAGAGATAAATGTTATATGGATACATATAATTGTTGGTGTAGAAACGTTGCGAGACTCATAATACAGATTTGCTAATTCCCGGTAATTGGTATGGTAATTCTTGTTACAAGATGCGGATGAGTACATGATGAGACTTCAATAGATAAATTTAGTGATTTGTCAGAGAGATTTAAACCAAGGAGCAACGAGTTTGTTGGTACATCTGCTGGTAATATAGTGGAATTTAATAAAAAGTTCCCCGGTAACAATAAAAGAGCACACATATAAATCAAGGTTATAATAAGGTTGTTTCGAACAAAAATTCAAAGTTGACTTGCTGGAGCTGTGACAAAATTTGCTAATTTGGAAAGGGAATGCAAAGTTGTTTTTGGTATTACAACTCCCAAAGAGTTGGCACAGATACGTTTTAAACATTCACTCAGGTTCTGAGTGTTTTCAGGTGCATAGCTATATACATCAATCTTTTCTTCCATAGATGAAGTGCGGTTGGTTCATCCTCTTGATTGAGGTGTTTTCAAGAATCATGAAAGGTTTGAACGCAGATTGTAATCGTCAAGATACAAATGAGTTTTAAGGTGAAATCAAGTGGCAAACTTGAAGAATTATTTAGTTTCATATGTTATAATCAATATTTTAATTCATTTTAATTGTCCTGTGTTGGTAGTCCACAGTTGATAGTCCACAGTTAACAGTTCAATAATTCATATATAGTTTAATATATAATATTCGAATTAATTAATACGTATCGTGACCCGTGTACATGTCTCAGACTCGATCACAACTCAAATTATATATATTATTATAGAATTAACCTCAACCCTGTATAGAGATCTAGATCATTACTGCATATAGAGTGTCTATGGTTATTCCAAATAATATATATAGATGCGCCGATATGATATGTCAAAACCTTGTATACGTGTCCCGATACTTAAAGTGTGTAAAATAAATAACAGAAATTAAATGACGATAAATAAAATTGCGAGAATTAAAATTGCGATAAATAAATTGCGATAAATAAAATGTAATCAGTTAGTTAGGAACAGTTATCGTGGATTCTTAACAAAATTTCTCATAGTTAATTTGTTTGTTTCTAACAAATTTTATTTTGTCTAATGTTTTCTTCATTATGCCACCTGTTGGATTCTGGTAAATCAAAATCCAAATATGAAATTGGATGAAAATAATTATTTTGCGGTGAACGGATACGTATATCGGTGGTTGTAAGTAGGATAATAAATGACTGTTGAATCAGATTCGAAGAATGTACAATGTAACTTATTAATGTGAAATCTAAATATTCCTCGGGTATTACCTACCCGTTAAAATATTTTCACCATTAACTGTTTGTACGAAAGAATTTTTAATTACAATCTTTATGAAAATATATATACATATATATTTTCTTCAGATATAATCATGGATTTAATGAGTTAATGTGATATTAATCTCATTTAATTTACCGTTAGAACTAGAATATATAATCTCTAAAACGTTGAAGAGTACATAATCGTCATGTCGAAAGAAGATAAATGATGTAGAATGATTCGTAGAACGATGATTATGCTCGAGGTACATAATGAGATGTTGAGGCATAGATTGTTGATGGTACTGGTGCTGTTTATTGATGGTATTGTTGGTGTCGGTGATGTTGCTGAAGCTGGTATGTTTTGCACCCTAGTTTCCAAGGCTACAACTCGGGCGCGAAGCTCGTTGACTTCTTCTATTATACCGGGATGATTGTCGGTTCGGACGAGCGGATGAATAAGGTTTAGAATTGTGAATAGAATATAACCGTGACGAGCTGCCCTGGAAATAAGCGAGAAAATGGTGTCTCGAACAGGTTCGCCGGTAAGTGCTTCAGGTTCTTTGCCAAAAGGGCAATTTGGTTGGTGGAAAGGATCGCCTTCTTCGCGTCTCCATTGATTAAGTCAACTACGAACCCATCGCTAATTCATCCAGAATTGGTGATGACTGATTTGTTGATCCATTCCGGTTATACTGCTTTCGAAACTCAAGTGTGTTTCCATATCAGAATAGCTGTCGAAATTCGAGGAACTTGAACTGGTTGAGGGAATCATCTCGTACGAGCAGATGAAGGATTTTCGATAAGAAATAGATTATAGGATGTAGATTAGTACCCTGCAATACATAATTTACATATGCATATATAATACAAAAATCCCATAAGTTTCGGAGGAATCTACGGAAGCTGTCAGGCAAAGTCTACAGTAGCAGATACGATAAGATATGAATTTTGTCTACAACTATTCATGCAATCAATGCAGTAAGATGTGTCTAAACTAAGAATGATAAGCAAGTGATTCCCTAAGAATGATAAGCAGGTAATTTTTGACACGAAATGATAAGCAAAACTTTTGACATGCAGACACGGTCGAAGTCCAGACTTACTAATGCATCCTAACGACTTATCAGTTAGACACACTAATGCAGACATGGTTCGCTAAGACCACCGCTCTGATACCAACTGAAATGCCCCTTCTTAATCCATCTGGACGATGTACTAATCCATATGGACGAAGTCTTCAACAGTTGGTCCCATTGCGAGGTTCTGACCTCTATATGCCATGAACGACTCCATGTAATATGAGCAAATGCACAGCAGAAGATTTCTTTTATACCTGAGAATAAAAATGCTTTAAAGTGTCAACCAAAAGGTTGGTGAGTTCATAAGTTTATCATAAAACAATAAAATTCATCATTTTAATATACCACAAGATTTGAATGCTGCATGGTACAAATGGGCCCGAATCCTATACCCACCTGTAATGTACATGCGATATCTTTTAAATACAGTACACCTTTCTCGTGTACGAAATCATCTTTCATAAATCTTAGTAACCGTACACATATCTCGTGCACAAAAATAACATACACATAATCTGTGTATAAAATCATTCTCTCGATACATAACATTCACTTTGCTTTCATAGCTTGGCTTGGTAACCGACCTTAACATATAATGAGCATAAATAATATCCCCAAAACAGAACATCTTGTCTGTATAATAATCATCTAAACTTCGAAGTACTAAACACCACGCCCACTAGCTCTTCCGTCTAGTGAACATTCTGGGTGGTGGTGTTAAACCCGGTAGCTACCTTTAGGATTCGCGTGAATTAGGGCCATACCCGATTCTAATTCTTAGGTTACCAAGTAATAATAATCAGGGGAAAAATATTCACAACAATTAGTGGCAATTATCACGTCCAACTAATTCAATAATAATCCACATAACTTCTGTCTGCATAATAATTCATTCGAGGAATGTTTTGCTTGTGTCTATCTCGTCAAACATTTATAAAAGTATTTCATGAATTCACAGTTCAAAATATATTTCAAAAGCATTTAATAAAGCAGTTGTAAAAACAGCGCATGTATTCTCAGTCCCAAAAATGTAAAGAGTAAAAGGGAGCAAACGAACTCATCATACTGTATTTTGTAGTAAAAATACATATGACGATATTGAACAAATGCAGGGTTGGTCTCAGATTCATGAACCTATATCAAGTATATATATTAAAATATAATGAACATATAATGGTAATCGAACAATTTATATTTTATTATAAATTATTATTTTAGTAAATTTTATGTTTAATTAATAACCTTATTAACTATATTTATTTTATATATTTTATATAAATAATTTTAATTTATTATAAAAATATTAATATAGTTATGTTATATGTATTAAATATATTTTTATAGAACTAATATTTATTTGATAAAATAATATCAATAATAATAAATAAAAGGTTGTATTTGTTTATAATAATAATAATATTAATAAAAATAATAATACTAATAATAATTTTAGTAATAATTATAAAAATAATAATAATGTCTAAAAATAATACTAATAATAATAAAAATGATACTAATACTAATGTTAATGAAAATAATAATACTTTGTATTGTTTTCAAATTAATAATGACAATCGCAATCATAATAATGGTCATAATACCTATATTAATAATAATATTAATAATATACCTAATAATTAATGATAATACTTTGTAATTAACAATAATGACAATAATATTTAATTATATTAATGATGGTAACAATCATAATTAACTTATCCCTAATAATAATAATAATAATAATAATAATAATAATAATAATAATAATAATAATAATAATAATAATAATAATAATAATAATAATAATAATAATAAAAGCTACCTTAAGAGTATAATCTCCCAAAAAAAAAATGAAACAATCTCTGTCGGGACTCGAACCCGCGACCTCCCACTAACTCGCCACTCGCTCAAACCGTTCCTCTATCTCTTAAATTCTGTTATAATTCGCGTAATCAATCTTTTTAACCCGTTTTCATCATCAGACTATCTTGCCACCATCTCTACTTCTGGCCCAATTTTCCTTACGGCCCATCAGAATATCTAAAGCTTTTATGGTCCAAGTGTTAAGTTAATTAAGCCCAAGTATCAATCTGAATGGCGGTTACATATTATAAACCAATTCGAGGTTTCCTATTAGATTTGACCGATTAAGATAGACACAGCCGTCCCCTTTATTCCTTCATCATCATCTTTGTCTGCCACTCATTCAATCTAGTCGACATCCTTACTTTGTCACCATAATCGAGAAAATAGATAGATAAATGTTTCGATCGGTAACAGCAACAATTGCAGGTTAGTTCATGATTTTTGAGGTTTGATTCAGTTCAACGAAGGAGAAAATATAGCAGTAGTAATGTTTATGGTGGTGGTGTTTTAAATAGAAACAGAAAATAATATAGAAAGAGAGAAAGAGAGAGAAAGTGGTTTTGCTTGTCCATCTCGTTTCATATTAACAAAGAACGAAAACATACGTTTGATGACGACAGTCGATGGGAAAAAGAAAGGTGGCGATTTAAGAGAGTGGTTTAATGTGATGGTGAATGGGTTGTCGAAAAGAAGAAGAGAGGAAGGGTAAAGAAGTGATGATTCGTTGGAGATCAACTAAATAGGATCCGAGAAGAATTGTGTGGGTCTGATCAAAATAGAAAACAAATGGAATGAATAAAGCTGGCTTCATTTTCTTTTCTTTTAAACTGTACATCAATAGATTCTATGGTTTGATTGTGATGGAGGTTAGTGTTGGTCTGAACCAAAAACAGGAACGAAGGCAAGCAGTATTATTGATGTGATCATCAAACAGAAAGACAAGAACGGCAGCACAGTAATGTTTGATGATGATGGTTCGTTGGTGGTTTTTGATATTACTAAACATTTAATAGGAAACGAGTATATATTAACTTGTTTTATGGGTTTTGTGGTTCGTAGTTGTAGGGTAAAATGAAAATAGCAGTTTGATGACGGTGAATTAATGGTGGTTCACAATTAAACTTAAGAGAGAGATGAGAGTGATGGTTGTGTCGTGTAGAAAGTTTCAAAGGGTGAAGAAAGTTGGTGGTGAGTATGTTGATGGTTTGAGTGATGGTAGTTCTCAAACGAGAAGAGAAATAAATGGCGTTTGTGGTGGTAATTAGGTTGGCGGTATAGTGGTGTTAGGGTGGTGATTGAATACTACAAGGTGGTGAGAAGTTGATCGAGTGATGTAGCAAGCAGAGGGTTTTCGTTGGTTGATTGATAGTAGAATATCTCTATGTTTATGTATGCATTCATAATATAGATACGTAAGAGTAGATAAAGATAGAAGTGATAGATGGAGATATATAACAGAAAATGAAGAAATTGAGTAATATAACATATATATCTAATTATTGAATGAATTATGATTGTAAAGTTAATCTCATAATTTGTCGGATGTGTTTGGATATTGAATCATAGTACTTATGGATTTATTCTCACAAATGGTAGTGGACAATGAGGGTTGTCAAATTATTAACCAGAATTACTAGCAAACAAAAATATCATGGTGATGATGTGTTTAATTCACTGCATAAGTGATGGGTATATGTAACAATAAAAGTAAATTAATAATTAATAATATTAATATAATAATAATTATAATATACAATAAATATAAGCATGTGTGAACACCGATTTATCCTACAGTCCATTAGTTTGGTTGTTTCTACCGATAGTTTTCACGGACTGTGTATCGTGCACTATTTGAGATCAATGGCGGATAAAAGTCTTCGGAAGAATCCCAAATTTTTAGATTGACTATATTTATTTATTTTGGTCATTATGGTATAAAATTCGATCCTTAATTTGTTAAATAAAAATTACATCAACTGTCCCTCTCAATTTTGGGTAAGATATAAAAAATGTTAAAATTTAATAACTAGATCCTAAATACATTTTTAGTAAGCCTAAATTTTATAGAACTCATTTTCGGATCACCATTTATTTTAAATTCATATAAGTTCGAATTAAACTTCTTTAAATAATAATCGAAATGTCCAACGAGTATTACAATCATTTAATATTTATTTTTAATATACTTTATTTATATATATAGATATATTTTAAATAATAATTATTATAATATCCTATTTTTATCTTATTAATTTTTAATAACACAACATATAATACTTCAAATTATATTTCGAATTATTATTTATATATACATACACACATATCTATTTACAATTAATTGTTCGTGAATCGTCGAGAGCAGCCAAAGGTCAATTGAATATATGAAACAGTTCAAAATTTTGAGACTCAACGTTACAGACTTTGCTTATCGTGTCGAACTCATATAAGATTTAAGTTTAAATTTGGTCGGAAATTCCCCGGTCATCACAGTACCTACCCGTTAAAGAAATTTCGTCCCGAAATTTGAGTGGGGTCGTCATGGCTAACAATAAAAATGTTTTCATGACGAATATGAATCGATAAATAGAGTTTTAATATCATTGAGTAATATGGATAAAACAATTCGGTTATTCGAAGAGTACGAGTGAAGCTATTCACAAAAGAGCGAAATAAAGAAGTAAAGATTCGTCATAGCTTTTGACGTAGTCATGGTTGAATTTAGAAAATAAGGTGCGTCTTAACTTTTGACGTTGTATTGGTTGAATTTTGGAATTCAAGAGATTTGAAGAAAATCTTGGAAATCTATAAGATCTGGTTTCTTCGAGATTTAAGGAAATTAGGATCTCTTTAATTAAATGCGATGATGATTACTCTGTCTGATATTTCCATTATAAATTAAACTCTTCCGTTCCATTATTCTCAACATTCCTATACTTTCTTTCTTAGTTCATACATCCAAAAGATTGCGAAAATGCTTAATCCCGTTCTAATCCTTGATATTTTTCAAATTATCAATTTTGTCATCCTTCTTTTCCACCAAAAAAATTTGTTTACTTCTACTATTATTTTGAGTGATACTATTCTTAATTATACCGTGTCTTTATATTGCTATTCGTATTAATATTCACGGTTTGTAACCTGCGTGTTGTTATTGGGCTCTATATTTTCTCTTATATTTTGAAACTCTTTGCCATTTTATTCTCCTCTCGACTCCTAGTAAAGCGAGTAATGGTCCAGAATTTGAAAGTATGGAGTTTCAAATGAACTTAATGTTCTAAACAAGAAGGAACGTAATGGCACGATTTGATTTGTCAAATTACCAGAATCACTGAGAATGGAACTATCAAGAATATATTTTCTTGATATGTTCAGAAGTTAATCAAAATGAAAGAGTTATGTAACATGACACATGATGACGTTATAATCTGTGAATCATCATGTTTCATTGAGAAACTCAGCATGACTTACTGTAATATAATCACGTTGATCAAGTGTCATTATATTATACTAACTCATGCATCAGTTCCCAACATTACTTCAATAACATTCATATTTTAAGCTCGAAAGTTTACAGAATATAGAAACTAACAGTTTCTATATTATGTAACACTGATAGCACGAAGAGATTAATGATTTCAGATAAGAATAGTTATAAAAAAATCTTCAGAAATATGGAGGATATTTATAATGAAAGATACTATGATATCTTGGAATTTCTAATATCGAAGGATGGTGAAGAAAATTTGTCCGCAATAATTTGGAGTCAGAAGCAAGGTATTCGTTAAAAATTTCATCAGAAACAGAATCATCAGGATTCTTAATGTACAAGTTTAGTCCTTGTGATTTGTTCAGAGACACCTTCGTAGTTTGCTCAATCAGTTTTTTAGTTTCAAACTTTTTCTGAGCTTTGCCAACATACAATTCTTTAGCAACAACTTTTGGATGTTGAGGTCGTTTACAGTTTTTGTTGCTTCATTCAACTATTCAAAATTCTGAGTATAAATTCGCAGACTGGCTGCTTTTCAGAATTTCATAATGGAAGATCGTAGTTCTAAGAGATAAATATTATATGGATACATATAACTGTTGGTGTGGAAACGTTGCGAGACTCACAATACAGATTTGCTAATTCCCGGTAATTGGTATGGTAATTCTTGTTACAAGATGCGGATGAGTACATGATGAGACTTCAATAGATAAATTTAGTGATTTATCGGAGAGATTTAAACCAAGGAGCAACGAGGTTGTTGGTACATCTGCTGGTAATATAGTGGAACTTAATATAAAGTTCCCCGGTAACAATAAAAGAGCACACATATAAATCAAGGTTATAATAAGGTTGTTTCGAACGAAAATTCAAAGTTGACTTGCTGGAGTTGTGACAAAATTTGCTAATTTGGAAAGGGAATGCAAAGTTGTTTTTGGTATTACAACTCCCAAAGAGTTGGCACAGATACGTTTTAAACATTCACTCAGGTTCCGAGTGTTTTTAGGTGCATAGCTATATACATCAATCTTTTCTTCCATAGATGAAGTGCGGTTGGTTCATCCTCTCGATTGAGGTGTTTTCAAGAATCATGAAAGGTTTGAACGCAGATTGTAATCGTCAAGATACAAATGAGTTTTAAGATGAAATCAAGTGGCAAACTTGAATAACTATTTAGTTTCATATGTTATAATCAATATTTTAATTCATTTTAATTGTCCTGTGTTGGTAGTCCACAGTTGATAGTCCACAGTTAACAGTCCAATAATTCATATATAGTTTAATATATAATATTCGAATTAATTAATACGTATCGTGACCCGTGTACATGTCTCAGACTCGATCACAACTCAAATTATATATATTATTATAGAATCAACCTCAACCCTGTATAGAGATCTCGATCACTACTGCATATAGAGTGTCTATGGTTATTCCAAATAATATATATAGATGCGTCGATATGATATGTCAAAACCTTGTATACGTGTCCCGATACTTAAAGTGCGTAAAATAAATAACGGAAATTAAAATTGTGATAAATAAATTGCGATAAATAAAATATAATCAGTTAGTTAGGAACAGTTAGCGTGGATTCTTAACAAAATTTCTCATAGTTAATTTGTTTCTTTCTAACAAATTTTATTTTGTCCAATGTTTTCTTCATTATGCCACCTGTTGGATTCTGGTAAATCAAAATCCAAATATGAAATTGGATGAAAATAATTATTTTGCAGTGAACGAATACGTATATCGGTGGTTGTAAGTAGGATAATAAATGACTGTTGAATCAGATTCGAAGAATGTACAATGTAACTTATTAATGTGAAATCTAAATATTTCTCGGGTATTACCTACCCGTTAAAATATTTTCACCATTAACAGTTTGTACGAAAGAATTTTTAATTACAATCTTTATGAAAATATATATACATATATATTTTCTTCAGATATAATCATGGATTTAATGAGTTAATGTGATATTATTCTCATTTGATTTACCGTTAGAACTAGAATATATAATATCTAAAACATTGAAGAGTACATAATCGTCATGTCGAACGAAGATAAATGATGTAGAACGATTCGTAGAACGATGATTATGCTCGAGGTACATAATGAGATGTTGAGGCATAGATTGTTGATGGTACTGGTGCTGTTAATTGATGGTACTGTTGATGTCGGTGATGTTGCTGAAGCTGGTATGTTTTGCACAATAGTTTCCAAGGCTACAACTCGGGCGCGAAGCTCGTTGACTTCTTCTATTATACCAGGATGATTGTCGGTTCGGAAGAGCGGATGAATAAGGTTTAGAATTGTGAATATAATATAATCGTGACGAGCTACCCTGTAAATAAGCGAGAAAATGGTGACTCGAACAGGTTCGCCGGTAAGTGCTTCAGGTTCTTTGCCAAAAGGGCAATTTGGTTGGTGGAAAGGATCGCCTTCTTCGCGTCTCCATTAATTAAGTCGACTACGAACCCATCGCCAATTCATCTAGAATTGGTGATGACTGATTTGTTTATCCATTCTGGTTATACTGCTTTCGAAACTCAAGTGTGTTTCCATATCGGAATAGCTGTCGGAATTCGAGGAACTTGAACTTGTTGAGGGATTCATCTCGTACGAGCAGATGAAGGATTTTCGATAAGAAATAGATTATAGGATGTAGATTAGTACCCTGCAATACATAATTTACATATGCATATATAATACAAAAATCCCATAAGTTTTGGAGGAATCTACGGAAGCTGTCAGGCAAAGTCTACAGTAGCAGATACGATAAGATATGAATTTTGTCTACACACTATTCATGCAATCAATGCAGTAAGATGTGTCTAGACTAAGAATGATAAGCAAGTGATTCCCTAAGAATGATAAGCAGGTAATTTTCGACACGAAATGATAAGCAAAACTTTTGACATGCAGACACGGTCGAAGTCCAAACTTACTAATGCATCCTAACGACTTATCAGTTAGACACACTAATGCAGACCAGGTTCGCTAAGACCACTGCTCTGATACCAACTGAAATGCCCCGTCCTAATCCATCTGGACGATGTACTAATCCATATGGATGAAGTCTTCAACAGTTGGTCCCATTGCGAGGTTCTGACCTCTATATGCCATGAACGACTCCATGTAATATGAGCAAATGCACAGCGGAAGATTTCTTTTATACCTGAGAATAAACATGCTTTAAAGTGTCAACCAAAAGGTTGGTGAGTTCATAAGTTTATCATAAAACAATAAAATTCATCATTTTGATAGACCACAAGATTTAAATGCTGCATGGTACAAATGGGCCCGAATCCTATACCCACCTGTAATGTACATGGGATATCTTTTAAATACAGTACACCTTTCTCGTGTACGAAATCATCTTTCATAAATCTTAGTAACCGTACACATATCTCGTGCACAAAAATAACATACACATAACCTGTATATTAAATCATTCTCTCGATACATAACATTCACTTTATTTTCATAGCTTGGCTTGGTAACCGACCTTAACATATAATGAGCATAAATAATATCTCCAAAACAGAACATCGTGTCTGTATAATAATCATCTAAACTTCGAAGTACTAAACACCACGCCCACTAGCTCTTCCGTCTAGTGAACATTCTGGGTGGGGGTGTTAAACCCGGTAGCTACCTTTAGGATTCGCGTGAATTAGGGCCATACCCGATTCTAATTCTTAGGTTACCAAGCAATAATAATCAGGGGGAAAATATTCACAACAATTAGTGGCAATTATCACGTCCAACTAATTCAATAATAATTCACATAACTTCTGTCTGCATAATAATTCATTCGAGGAATGTTTTGCTTGTGTGTATCTCGTCAAACATTTATAAAAGTATTTCATGTATTCACAGTTCAAAATATATTTCAAAAGCATTTAATAAATCAGTTGTAAAAACAGCGCATGTATTCTCAGTCCCAAAAATGTAAAGAGTAAAAGGGAGCAAACGAACTCACCATACTGTATTTTGTAGTAAAAATACATATGACGATATTGAACAAATGCAGGGTTGGTCTCAGATTCACGAACCTATATCAAGTATATATATTAAAATATAATGAACATATAATGGTAATCGAACAATTTATATTTTATTATAAATTATTATTTTAGTAAATTTTATGTTTAATTAATAACCTTATTAACTATATTTATTTTATATATTTTAGATAAATAATTTGTATTTATTATAAAAATATTAATATAGTTATGTTATATGTATTAAATATATTTTTATAGAACTAATATTTATTTGATAAAATAATATCAATAATAATAAATAAAAAGTTGTATTTGTTTATAATAATAATAATATTAATAATAATAATAATAATAATAATAATAATAATAATAATAATTTTAGTAATAATGATAAAAATAATAATAATGTCTAAAAATAATACTAATAATAATAAAAATGATACTAATACTAATGTTAATGAAAATAATAATAATTTGTATTGTTTTCAAAATAATAATGACAATCGTAATCATAATAATGGTCATAATACCTATATTAATAATAATATTAATAATATGCCTAATAATTAATGATAATACTTTGTAATTAACAATAATGAGAATATTATTTAATTATATTAATGATGGTAACAATCATAATTAACTTATCCTTAATAATAATAATAATAATAATAATAATAATAATAATAATAATAATAATAATAATAATAATAATAATAATAATAATAATAATAATAATAATAATAATAATAATAATAATAATAAAAGCTACCTTAAGAGTATAATCTCCCAAAAAAAAATGAAACAGTCTCTGTCGGGACTCGAACCCGCGACCTCCCACTAACTCGCCACTCGCTCAAACCGTTCCTCTATCTCTTAAATTCTGTTATAATTCGCGTAATCATTCTTTTTAACCCGTTTTCATCATCAGACTATCTTGCCACCATCTCTACTTCTGACCCAATTTTCCTTACGGCCCATCAGAATATCTAAAGCTTTTATGGTCCAAGTGTTAAGTTAATTAAGCCCAAGTATCAATCTGAATGGAGGTTACATATTATAAACCAATTCGAGGTTTCCTATTAGATTTGACCGATTAAGATAGTCACAGCCGTCCCCTTTATTCCTTCATCATCATCATTGTCTTCCACTCATTTAATCTAGTCGACATACTTACTTTGTCACCATAATCGAGAAAACAGATAGATAAATGTTTCGATCGGTAACAGCAAAAATTGCAGGTTAGTTCATGATTTTTGAGGTTTGATTCAGTTCAACGAAGGAGAAAATATAGCAGTAGTAATGTTTATGGTGGTGGTGTTTTAAATAGAAACAGAAAACAATATAGAAAAAGAGAAAGAGAGAGAAATTGGTTTTTCTTGTCCATCTCGTTTCATATTAACAAAGAACGAAAATATACTTTTGATGATGACAGTCGATGGGAAAAAGAAAGATGGTGATTTAAGAGAGTGGTTTACGGTGATGGTGAATGGGTTGTCGAAAAGAAGAAGAGAGGAAGGGTAAAGAAGTGATGATTCTTTGGAGATCAACTAAATAGGATCCGAGAAGAATTGTGTGGGTCTGATCAAAATAGAAAACAAATGGAACGAATAAAGCTGGCTTCATTTTCTTTTCTTTTAAACTGTACATCAACATATTCTATGGTTTGATTGTGATGGAGGTTAGTGTTGGTCTGAACCAAAAATAGGAACGAAGGCAAGCAGTATTATTGATGTGATCATCAAACACAAAGACAAGAACGGCAGCACAGTAATGTTTGATGATGATGGTTCGTTGGTGGTTTTTGATATTGCTAAACATTTAACAGGAAATGAGTATATATTAACTTGTTTTATGGGTTTTGTGGTTCGTAGTTGTAGGGTAAAACAAAAATAGCAGTTTGATGACGGTGAATTGATGGTGGTTCACAATTAAACTTAAGAGAGAGATGAGAGTGATGGTTGTGTCGTGTAGAAAGTTTCAAAGGGTGAAGAGAGTTGGTGGTGAGGATGCCGATGGTTTGAGTGATGGTAGTTCTCAAACGAGAAGAGAAATAAATGGCATTTGTGGTGGTAATTAGGGTGCTGGTATAGTGGTGTTGGGTGGTGATTGAATACTACAAGGTGGTGAGAAGTTGATCGAGTGGTGTAGCAAGCAGAGGGTTTTCGTTGGTTGATTGATAGTAGAATATCTCTATGTTTATGTATGCATTCATAATATAGGTACGTAAGAGTAGATAAAGATAGAAGTGATAGGTGGAGATATATAACAGAAAATGAAGGAATTGAGTAATATAACATATATATCTAATTATTGAATGAATTATGATTGTAAAGTTAATCTCATAATTTGTCGGATGTGTTTGGATATTGAATCATAGTACTTGTGGATTTATTCTCACAAATGGTAGTGGACAATGAGGGTTGTCAAATTATTAACCAAAATTACTAGCAAACAAAAATATCATGATGTGTTTAATTCACTGCATAAGTGATGGGTATATGTAACAATAAAAGTAAATTAATAATTAATAATATTAATATAATAATAATTATAATATACAATAAATATAAGCATGTGTGAACACCGATTTATCCTACAGTCCATTAGTTTGGTTGTTTCTACCGACAGTTTTCACGGACTGTGTATCGTGCACTATTTGAGATCAATGGCGGATAAAAGTCTTCGGAAGAATCCCAAATTTTTAGATTGACTATATTTATTTATTTTGGTCATTATGGTATAAAATTCGATCCTTAATATGTTAAATAAAAATTACATCAATTGTCCCTCTCAATTTTGGGTAAGATATAAAAAATGTTAAAATTTAATAACTAGATCCTAAATACATTTTTAGTAAGCCTAAAATTTATATAACTCATTTTCGGATCACCATTTATTTTAAAATTATATAAGTTCGAATTAAACTTCTTTAAATAATAATCGAAACGTCCAACGAGTATTACAATCATTTAATATTTATTTTTAATATACTTTATTTATATATATAGATATATTTTAAATAATAATTATTATAATATCCTATTTTTATCTTATTAATTTTTAATAACACAACATATAATACTTCAAATTATATTTCGAATTATTATTTATATATACATACACACATATCTATTTACAATTAATTGTACGTGAATCGTCGAGAGCAGCCAAAGGTCAATTGAATATATGAAACAGTTCAAAATTTTGAGACTCAACGTTACAGACTTTGCTTATCGTGTCGAACTCATATCAGATTTAAGTTTAAATTTGGTCGGAAATTCTCGGGTCATCACACCTTTGAAGCTAGATCCATTTTTCTCATTTCCAATAGTTTTATCCAGAAAACTTGAGGTAGTAATGATGTTCATAACATCATTCAATTCATACATATAAAGCTATCTTATTCGAAGGTCTAAACTTGTAATCACTAGAACATAGTTTAGTTAATTCTAAACTTGTTCGCAAACAAAAGTTAATCCTTCTAACTTGACTTTTAAAATCAACTAAATACATGTTCTATATCTATATGATATGCTAACTTAATGATTTAAAACCTAGAAACACGATGAACACCATAAAATCGGATATACGCCGTCGTAGTGAAACCGGGGGCTGTTTTGGTTTGGATAATTAAAAACTATGATAAACTTTGATTTAAAAGTTGTTCTTCTAGAAAAATGATTTTTCATATGAACATGAAACTATATGCAAAAATCTTGGTTAAACTCAAAGTGAAATTATGTTTTTCAAAATGGTCATCAAGATGTCGTTCTTTCGACGGAAATGACTACCTCTTTAGTAATTGACATGTAACTTAAATTTCTTACTATAAATCTATAATTTTTATGTTTGGATTCTTAAATTAGAGTTCAATATGAAATCATAGCAATTTGATTCACTCAAAACGGATTTAAAATGAAGAAGTTATGGGTAAAACAAGATTGGATATTTTTGATCTTTTTAGCTACGGGAAATGTTTAACAAATCTATACAAATCATATCCTAGCTAAATTATATTGTATTATACACGTATTCTAATATATTATGTATTCTTGGGATACAATAGACACGTATACAAATGTTTTGACATATCATATCGACCCATGTATATATATTATTTGGAACAACCATAGACACTATATATGCAGTAATGTTGGAGTTAGCTATACACGGTTGAGGTTGATTCCAAAAATATATATATTTGAATTATGATTTAGCCTGAGACGTGTATACACTGGGTCGTGGATTGATTCAAGATAATATATATATCGATTTATTTCTGTACATCTAACTGTGGACAACTAGTTGTAGGTTACTAACGAGGACAGCTGACTTAATACACTCAAATCTTTAAAACATAATAAAAATGGTTGTAATTATAATTTGATCATACTTTGATATATATGTACATATTTGTATAGGTTCGTGAATCGATCCGTGGCCAAGTCTTATTTCCGAGGAAGGAAATATCTGTGAAAGTGAGTTATAGTCCCAATTTTAAAATCTAATATTTTTGAGATGAGAATACATGCAGGTTTTATAAATGATTTACAAAATAGACACAAGTACATGAAACTACATTCTATGGTTGAATTATCGAAATCGAATATGCCCCTTTTTATTAAGTCTGGTAATCTAAGAATTAGGGAACAGACACCCTAATTGACGCGAATCCTAAAGATAGATCTATTGGGCCTAACAAACCCCATCCAAAGTACCGGATGCTTTAGTACTTCGAAATTTATATCATATCCGAAGGGTGTCCCGGAATGATGGGGATATTCTTATATATGCATCTTGTTAATGTCGGTTACCAGGTGTTCACCATATGAATGATTTTTATCTCTATGTATGGGATGTATATTGAAATATGAAATCTTGTGGTCTATTATTATGATTTGATAATATATAGGTTAAACCTATAACTCACCAACATTTTTGTTGACGTTTTAAGCATGTTTATTCTCAGGTGATTATTAAGAGCTTCCGCTGTTGCATACTAAAATAAGGACAAGATTTGGAGTCCATGCTTGTATGATATTATGTAAAAACTGCATTCAAGAAACTTATTATTGATGTAATATATTCTTATTGTAAACCATTATGTAATGGTCGCGTGTAAACGGTATATTTTAGATTATCATTATTTGATCATCTACGTAATGCTTTTTAAACCTTTATAGATAAAATAAAGGTTATGGTTGTTTTAAATATGAATGCAGTCTTTGAAAAACGTCTCATATAGAGGTCAAAACCTCTCAACGAAATCAATTAATATGGAACGTTTATAATCAATATGAACGGGACATTTCAGTTGGTATCCGAGCGTTGGTCTTAGAGAACCAGAAAATTGCATTAGTGTGTCTTACCGAGTTTGTTAGGATGCATTAGTGAGTCTGGACTTCGACCGTGTTTTTCTTCAAAAACGATTGCTTAACATTTTTTGATGGAAACTACATATTATTAACATGTAAATATTATGTGATATATTAATCTCTTAACGTGTTTGATATTGTGTGATAGATGTCTACCTCTAGTACAAATCCCATTGATTCACCTAATAATAATGAAGAGTCGAATATATTTTGGGAAGATTCACAAATTCCCGAAGAGGAACCGGAAGAGGAGGAACCGGAAGAGGAGGAACCGAAAGAAGAGGAACCAGAAGAGGAGGAATCGAAAGAGGAGGAACCAGAAGAAGAGGTTCTGGAGGAAGAAATATTGATACCTATAGTAAATCGATTAAATAAAAGAAAATCCTCAACCAACGGACCAAAGTTAATAATGGTCAATGGTGTTTCCACCGAAGAAGCAAAATATTGGGAAGATTACCAATTTTCCGATGAATCGGATCCCGATGAGGATTCCGATGATGTTATAGAAATTACCCCGACCCAATTTAATGAGGAAAAAGAAAATAATAAGGGAAAAGGCATCAAAATAGAGAAATCTGATTCCGACCCCGATGAACTTTATATGTACCGTTAACACCCGTATTTTCAATATCGTGACAATAACCCGGGAACCTCTAAACCACCAGGTTTTTCTAAATCAATGTGGAAAACAATGACTCGTATTAGAGGAACATCATATATCCCTAGAAGATTAGGAAAAAGAACCAAGTCCGAAGAAGAAGAAACCAGTGATTCAGATTAGAGGGGTGTGAGCATGTTGTGTAATAAATGTATTGTAGTGTGCTTGTACTTTTATGTTCTATGTAAAAATTTCTTGTATTGTTTGTTATTACGAATCTAATCCTTGTCTATTTTATAGTATAAAAACAAAATGGACGTTAAGGGTAGATAACCAAATATTTTAGAAGACCTACCAGAGGATATGATTGAGAAAATCTTGTCTAGAGTCGGTCAGAATTCATCAGCACATTTAGTTATGGCAAAATTAACTTGTCAAACATTTGAAAGACTTTCCAGAAATGCCTTCGTTTATAAAAGGCTTTCCTTTGATAGGTGGGGTATATCACATTGGGGAGACTTTAAGTTACGCCGTGTTTTCTTTAAAGCGTTAAATGCGGGGAACCCAAATGCAATTTTACGCTACGGGTTAAGAACCTATTTTGACTCAACATATCCCAACATAGGATTTCGTGAATTAGAAAGAGCTTCTAACATGCAACATAAAGAAGCATGTTATGCTTACGGGTTAGTGATGTTCGCTTCTTATCAAAGTGAGAAAAAGAACATCGGATTGCAGCTTTTAAATAAGACCTTACCACAAGTGACGAATTCAGTAGTTGGGGTGAGAAACAAGGTTTTTAGATTATTACGGGGCTGTTGGACATTATAAAACCCTCGTCCTTTTGACGACATTACAACATGCTGCCTAGCCAATGGTCATACCGGTTATTTTCCACAAGACCAAGGATGGGAAGTCGTCTTAGTAAAACCAGAATGCATGACTTGTTTCTGGACTTATGAATTACGTGTCTTTATTTCCTTTGCTGAACAACTTGCGTATTAACTAGATTTATCTTCAAAACTGTTCTGTATCATAGTGTACTATATTTCACGTTATATGTAATATAGCGAAGTTGTAAGTTTGAAGAATATTTGTATGTGATATATTATTATAATCAGTTTTTCATATGGAATTCTAGTAGTTGAATTGTATATTAGCTACTAAGTATGAACTCAACGGGTAGGTAGTACCCGAATTTAAACTTTTTTTTTTGTTAACGGTGGAACCCCAACTACGAATCAGGCACATTGGCCCCAACGCAGCGAGTAAACCACCGGGTAAATCGCAAGCCGACCCTCATGGTTACCAGGAAAAGCAACCTCAGGTGAGCTCCCTTTTTGAACGAGATGGCAGTGCCAAGAATCGAACCCGGGTGGCTCCCTTCACTGGAAGTGCATTCAGGCTATGCCTGGATGGTTTACCCGAATTTAAACTTATAAAATGCTAATATGAAGAAAAAGCTTTTATAAATGAGTTCATATTATGCTACGAGATACTATTGACTACTCTTAATATTCTGTATGATTAACTTGTTTCATTTGACTATTTTGAAGGAAATGGCACCGACTACTCGACACACCTTGAATATGAGCGAAGAGGAATTTCGTGCCTTTCTTGCTTCAAACATAGCCACAGTACAGGCTGCGCTACATACCAACAATAACTCTGAATATATCAATACAGCTAACGGCGCAAGAAATCATGTAGGATGCTCCTACAAGGAATTCACTGCCTGCAAACCTTCAGAATTTAATGGGACCGAAGGACCAATCGGATTGAAATGGTGGACCGAGAAAGTTGAATCGGTGTTTGCCATAAGTAAGTGTGCTGAAGGAGATAAAGTGAAGTACGCTATGCATACCTTCACAGGTATTGCGTTAACATGGTGGAATACCTATCTAGAGCAAGTGGGACAAGATGCTGCTTACGCGCTACCGTGGTCAGCATTCAAGCACTTGATGAACGAGAAGTACCGTCCCAGAATTGAGGTCAATAAGCTCAAGTCAGAACTTAGAGGGTTACGAACACAGGGATTCGATATTACTTCGTACGAAAGATGATTCACAGAATTGTGCCTATTGTGTCCGAGAGCGTTCGAAGATGAGGAAGAGAAGATCGACGCGTTTGTGAAAGGGTTACCGGAGAGAATCCAAGAAGATATAAGTTCACACGAGCCTGCCTCCATACAAAAGGCATGTAGAATGGCTCACAAACTAGTGAACCAGATTAAGGGAAGAATTAAAGAACAGGCAGCCGAAGAGGCCAACGTGAAGCTAGTCAAAAGAAAGTGGGAGGAAAACTGTGATAAGAGTCACCAAAACAACAACAACTATCCCAACAATTGCAACATCAATTGCAACTACAACAAACGGCACAACAACAACAACAACAACAACAACAACAACAACAACAACAATCATCCCAACAACAACAACAACAACCGCAACAACAACAACAACAATCAGAAGCAGCTATGCCAAAGGTGTGAAAAATATCACTCGGGGTTCTGCACCAAATTTTGCAACAAGTGTAAAAGAAATGGTCATAGCGCGGCGAAGTGTGAGGTCTACGGACCAGGAGTTAACAGAATGAAAGGAACAAATGGTGTCGGAACGAGTAATGGCGGAGCAAGTAGTGTCGGAGCAAGTTATGCCAATGTAGTTTGTTATAAATGAACCGGGCCACATTATTAGAAATTGCCCGAACCAGGAGAACACGAATGGAAAGGGCCGCGGAAGAGTTTTCAATATTAATGCTGCAGAGGCACAGGAAGACCCGGAGCTTGTTACGGGTACGTTTCTTATTGACAATAAATCTGCTTACGTTTTATTTAATTTGGGTGCAGATAGAAGCTATATGAGTAGAGATTTTTGTGCTAAATTAAGTTGTCCATTGACGACGTTGGATAGTAAATTTTTACTTGAATTAGCGAACGGTAAATTAATTTCAGCAGATTATATATGCCGGAATCGAGAAATTAAACTAGGTAGTGAAATATTTAAGATTGATTTGATACCAGTAGAGTTAGGGAGTTTTAATGTAATAGTTGGCATGGACTGGCTGAAGAAGATTAAAGCAGAGATCGTATGTTACAAAAATGTAATTCGCATTGTACGAGAAGAAGGAGAACCCTTAATGGTGTACGGAGAAAAGGGCAACACGAAGCTACATCTTATTATTAATTTGAAGGCACAAAAACTAATAAGAAAAGGTTGCTATGCTATTCTAGCACACGTCGAGAAAGTACAAACTGAAGAAAAGAGCATCAATGATGTTCTCGTCGCAAAAGAATTTCCCGATGTATTTCCGAAAGAATTACCGGGACTACCTCCACATCGATCTGTTGAATTTCAAGTAGATCTTGTACTAGGAGCTGCACCAATAGCTTGTGCTCCTTACAGACTCGCACCCAGCGAGATGAAAGAACTGCAAAGCCAACTGCAAGAACTATTAGAACGTGGTTTCATTTAACCAAGCACATCACTATGGGGAGGTCCTGTTTTGTTTGTCAAGAAGAAGGATGGTACATTAAGGTTGTGTATTGACTACAGAGAGTTGAATAAACTTACCATCAAAAACCGTTATCCACTGCCAAGAATTGATGACTTATTTGATCAACTACAAGGCTCGTCGGTTTATTCGAAAATCGATTTACGTTCTGGATATCATCAAATGCGAGTAAAGGAAGATAATATTCCAAAAACTGATTTTAGGACGCGTTATGGTCATTACGAGTTTATGGTTATGCCGTTTGGATTGACTAACGCACCAGCTGTGTTCAGGGACCTTATGAACCGAGTGTGTGGGCCATATCTTGACAAGTTTGTCATTGTTTTCATCGATGACATACTTATTTACTCAAAGAATGATCAAGAGCGCGAAGAACATTTGAGAAAAGTGCTAGAAGTATTGAGGAAAGAAAAACTGTACGCTAAGTTTTCAAAGTGTGCATTTTGGTTGGAAGAAGTTCAATTTCTCTGTCACATAGTGAACAAAGAAGGTATCCAGGTAGACCCGGCAAAGATCGAAACCTTTGAAAAGTAGGAAACCCCAAAAACTCCTAAGCATATATGTCAATTTTTAGGATTGGCTGGTTACTACAGAAGATTCATCCAAGATTTCTCCAAAATAGCAAAACCCTTGACTGCATTAACACATAAAGGGAAGAAATCTGAATGGAAGGATGAACAAGAGAAGGCGTTTCAGTTATTGAAGAAAAGACTAACTACGGCACCTATATTGTCATTGCCTGAAGGGAATGATGATTTTGTGATTTACTGTGACGCATCAAAGCAAGGTCTCGGTTATGTATTAATGCAATGAACGAAGGTGATTGCTTATGCGTCTAGACAATTGAAGATTCACGAGCAAAATTATACAACTCACGATTTGGAATTGGGTGCTGTTGTTTTTGCATTAAAGACTTGGAGGCATTATTTATATGGAGTCAAAAGTATTATATATACCGACCACAAAAGTCTCCAACATAAATTTAATCAGAAGCAACTGAATATGAGATAACGCAGGTGGATTGAACTGTCGAATGATTATGATTTTGAGATTTGATACCACGCGGGGAAGGCGAATGTGGTAACCGATGCTTTGAGTAGAAAGGACAGAGAACCTATACGGGTAAAAGCTATGAATATAATTATTCATACTAACCTTACTACTCAAATAAAGGAGGCGCAACAGGGGGTTGTAAAAGAAGGAAAGTTGAAGAATGAGATACCCAAAGGATCAGAGAAACATCTTAATATTCGGGAAGACGGAACCCGATATAGGGCTGATTGAATTTGGGTACCAAGGTTTGGAGATGTGAGAGAAATGGTACTTAAAGAAGCACATAAAACCAGATATTCAATACATCCCGGAGCGGGGAAGATGTATAAAGATCTCAAGAAACACTTTTGGTGGCCGGGTATGAAAGCTGATATTGCTAAATATGTAGGAGAATGTTTGACGTGTTCTAAGGTCAAAGCTGAACATCAGAAACCATCAGGTCTACTACAACAACCTGAAATCCCGGAATGGAAATGGGAAAACATTACCATGGATTTCATTACTAAATTGCCAAGGACTGCAAGTGGTTATGATACTATTTGGGTAATAGTTGATTGTCTCACCAAGTCAGCACACTTCCTGCCAATGAGAGAAGATAACAAAAAGGAGAAGTTGGCGCGATTGTATTTGAAGGAGGTTGTCTCCAGACATGGAATACCCGTCTCTATTATCTCTGATAGGGATGGTAGATTTGTTTCAAGGTTCTGGCAGACGTTGCAACAAGCATTGGGGACTCGTCTAGACATGAGTACTGCCTATCATCCACAAACTGATGGGCAGAGCGAAAGGACGATACAAACGCTTGAAGACATGCTACGAGCATGTGTTATTGATTTCGGAAACAATTGGGATCGACACCTACCGTTAGCAGAATTTTCCTACAACAACAGTTATCATTCTAGTATTGAGATGGCGCTGTTTGAGGCACTTTATGGTAGAAAGTGCAGGTCTCCGATTTGTTGGAATGAAGTGGGGGATAGACAGATTACGGGTTCAAAGATAATACGAGAAACTACCGAGAAAATCATCCAAATTCAACAACGATTGAAAACCGCCCAGAGTCGACAAAAGAGCTACGCGGACAGTAAAAGAAAAGATATAGAGTTTGAAATTGGAGATATGGTCATGCTTAAGGTTTCACCTTGGAAAGGCGTTGTTCGATTTGGTAAACGGGGGAAACTAAATCCAAGGTACATTGGATCATTCAAGATTATAGATCGTGTCGGACCAGTAGCTTACCAACTGGAGCTACCTCAACAATTCGCGGCTGTACATAACACTTTCCACGTCTCAAATTTGAATAAATGTTTTGCTAAAGAAGATCTCACTATTCCGTTGGACGAAATCCAAATCAATGAAAAACTTCAATTCATTGAAGAACCCGTCGAAATAATGGATCGTGAGGTTAAGAGACTTAAGCAAAACAAGATACCAATTGTTAAGGTTCGATGGAATGCTTGTAGAGGACCCGAGTCACCTGAGAGTGTGAAGATCAGATGAAGAAGAAATACCCGCATCTATTTCCAGAAGATTCGTCAACACCTTCAACAGCTTAAAATTTCGGGATGAAATTTATTTAACGGGTAGGTACTATAGTGACCCGAACTTTTCCATGTTTATATATATTAATTGAGATTGATATTTACATGAGTAAATGTTTCTAATGTGTTAAGCAATCAAACTTGTTAAGACTTGATTAAATGAAATAAGTTTCATATACACAATTGATCACCCAAGTTAACCGGCGATTCACGAACGTTACAAAATTGTAAAAACTACATGTTGTGGTATATATAGACATATATATATGGTTGAGATGAGATTATGATGAGTAAGTATCTCACTAAGTATATTAACAATGTGTGATATACATAAGAAATGAGATTACTAAGTTAAGAAACTCGAAATGATATATATAACGATTATCGTTATGATAACGTCTACTAAATATATATGTATCATATTAAGATATTGATATACTATATTTAACATGATAAAATGATATTTAAATATATCATTAAGTGTGTTAACAATGAACTACATATGTAAAAACAAGACTACTAACTCAAGAATTACGAAACGAGACTTATATGTAACGATTATCGTTGTAACGATATTTTAGTGTATATATCATATTAGGAGATATTAATACATCATAATATCATGATAATATAATAATTTAACATCTCATTTGATATAATAAACATTGGGTTAACAACATTAATTGAGATCGTTAACTTAAAGGTTTCAAAACAACACTTACATGTAATGACTAACGAAGACTTAACGACTCCATTAGAATGTATATACATGTTGTGTTTTGATATGTATTCTTACACTTTTGAAAGACTTCAAGACACATATCAAAGTACTTCTACTTAACAGAAATGCTTACAATTACATCCTCGTTCAGTTTCATCAACAATTCTACTCGTATGCACCCGTATTCGTACTCGTACAATACACAGCTTTTAGATGTATATACTATTAGTATATACACTCCAATGATCAGCTCTTAGCAGCCCATGTGAGTCACCTAACACATGTGGGAACCATCATTTGGCAACTAGCATGAAATATCTCATAAAATTACAAAAATATAAGTAATCATTCATGACTTATTTACATGAAAACAAAATTACATATCCTTAATATCTAATCCATATACCAATGACCAAAAACACCTACAAACACTTTAATTCTTCAATTTTCTTCATCTAATTGATTTCTCTCAAGTTCCATCTTCAAGTTCTAAGTGTTCTTCATAAATTCCATAAGTATAGTTTCATAAAAATCAAGAATACTTCCAAGTTTGCAAGTCTACTTCCAAGCTTTCTAATCCATTCCAAGTAATCATCTAAGATAAAGGAAAATTTGTTATTTACAGTAGGTTATCTTTCTAATTCAAGGTAATATTCATATTCAAACTTTGATTCAATTTCTACAACTATAACAATCTTATTTCTAGTGAAAATCTTACTTGAACTGTTTTCGTGTCATGATTCTGCTTCAAGAACTTTCAAGCCATCCAAGGATCCTTTGAAGCTACATCCATTTTTTTCATTTCCAGTAGTTTTATCCATAAAACTTGAGGTAGTAATGATGTTCATAACATCATTCGATTCATACATATAAAGCTATCTTATTCGAAGGTTTAAACTTGTAATCACTAGAACATAGTTTAATTAATTCTAAACTTGTTCACAAACAAAAGTTAGTCCTTCTAACTTGACTTTTAAAATCAACTAAACACATGTTCTATATCTATATGATATGCTAACTTAATGATTTAAAACCTGGAAACACGATGAACACCATAAAATCGGATATACGCCGTCTTAGTGAAACCGGGGGCTGTTTTGGTTTGGATAATTAAAAACTATGATAAACTTTGATTTAAAAGTTGTTCTTCTGGGAAAATAATTTTTCATATGAACATGAAACTATATCCAAAAATCTTCGTTAAACTAAAAGTGAAAGTATGCTTTTCAAAATGGTCATCAAGATGTCGTTCTTTCGACGGAAATGACTACCTCTTTAGTAATTGACATGTAACTTAAATTTCCGACTATAAACCTATACTTTTTATGTTTGGATTCTTAAATTAGAGTTCAATATGAAACCATAGCAATTTGATTCACTCAAAACGGATTTAAAATGAAGAAGTTGTGGGTAAAACAAGATTGGATATTTTTGATCTTTTTAGCTACGGGAAATGTTTAACAAATCTATACAAATCATATCCTAGCTAACTTATATTGTATTATACATGTATTCTAATATATTATGTAATCTTGGGATACCATAGACACGTATGCAAATGTTTTGACATATCATATCGACCCATGTATATATATTATTTGGAACAAGCATAGACACTATATATGCAGTAATGTTGGAGTTAGCTATACAGGGTTGAGGTTGATTCCAAAAATATATATACTTTTAGTTGTGATTTAGCCTGAGACGTGTATACACTGGGTCGTGGATTGATTCAAGATAATTTATATCGATTTATTTCTGTACATCTAACTGTGGACAACTAGTTGTAGGTTACTAACGAGGATAGCTGACTTAATACACTCAAATCTTTAAAACATAATAAAAATGGTTGTAATTATATTTTGATCATACTTTAATACATATGTACATATTTGTATAGGTTCGTGAATCGATCCGTGGCCAAGTCTTATTTCCGAGGAAGGAAATATCTGTGAAAGTGAGTTATAGTCCCACTTTTAAAATCTAATATTTTTTGGGATGAGAATACATGCAGGTTTTATAAATGATTTACAAAATAGATACAAGTACGTGAAACTACATTCTATGGTTGAATTATCGAAATCGAATATGCCCCTTTTTATTAAGTATGGTAATCTAAGAATTAGGGAACAGACACCCTAATTGATGTGAATCCTAAAGATAGATCTATTGGGCCTAACAAACCCCATCCAAAGTACCGGATACTTTAGTACTTCGAAATTTATATCATATCCGAAGGGTGTCCCGGAATGATGGGGATATTCTTATATATGCATCTTGTTAATGTCGGTTACCAGGTGTTCACCATATGAATGATTTTTATCTCTATGTATGGGATGTATATTGAAATATGAAATCTTGTGGTCTATTATTATGATTTGATAATATATAGGTTAAACCTATAACTCACCAACATTTTTGTTGACGTTTTAAGCATGTTTATTCTCAGGTGATTATTAAGAGCTTCTGCTGTTGCATACTAAAATAAGGACAAGATTTGGAGTCCATGCTTGTATGATATTATGTAAAAACTGCGTTCAAGAAACTTATTTTTGATATAATATATTCTTATTGTAAACCATTATGTAATGGTCGTGTGTAAACGGTATATTTTAGATTGACATTATTTGATAATCTACGTAATGCTTTTTAAACCTTTATAGAAAAAATAAAGGTTATGGTTGTTTTAAAAATGAATGCAGTCTTTCAAAAACGTCTCATATAGAGGTCAAAACCTCGCAACGAAATCAATTAATATGGAACGTTTATAATCAATATGAACGGGACATTTAACTAACGACGATAAATTATGTTCGAAATCATTTATATTCAATATACTCTATATATTCAACATAACAAGATTTAGTTATTTTAAATTATCTTTCATAAGGACTAAATCGTATAATAGTTCATTAATATATTTAACTTATTTTATATAATTATTTTCATATATATTTATTTATATATACATTTCTGTTTACAGTTAAAAGTTCGTGAATCGTCAATGATGGTCAAAGGTTGAAGTGTATCAATGTAAATAGTTCAAAGATTTTAAGACTCAACATTAAGGACTTTGCTTATCATGTCGAAATCATATAAAGATCAAGTTTAAATTTGGTCGGAAATTTCCGGGTCGTCACACAACAGCCGCTGTGTAGGTCACAACGAGAAAGGCAGCCCACAAATTTTGACGATTACTATACCTATTTGAATGAGGCTGATTTTGACTTAGGGAAAATCGATGACCCTGTTTCATATGAAGATGCCATTAGTAGTGACCAATCAGCTCATTGGAGGGAAGCAATGAATGATGAGATGAATTCCTTGAACAAAAATGATGTTTGGGAACTTGTTGAACTACCAAAGGGTGCAAAACCCGTTGGATGCAAGTGGGTTTTTAAGACTAAACTTGAACCAAATGGAAATGTCGAGCGTTACAATGCTCGTTTGGTTGCAAAAGGGTAAAAAAGGGCATTTATTACAAGGAAACCTTTTCTCCTGTATCGAGAAAAGACTCCCTAAGGATCGTAATGGCCTTAGTAGCTCATTTTGACTTGGAGCTACATCAAATGGACGTCAAAACATTCTTAATGGAGATTTACTTGAAGATGTGTTCATGGCTCAACCTCAAGGTTTTATATCCGAAGGCTAAGAACACTTAGTTTGTAAACTCAAGAAATCTATTTATGGGCTTAAGCAAGCTTCTCGTCAGTGGTACTTAAAATTTGATGAAGTAATGAAGAAACACAACTTCATCAAAAATCAGGTAGATCAATGTGTGTACCTCAAGATGAGTGGGAGCAACTTTATTATACTTGTTCTTTACGTTGATGATATCCTTTTGGCAAGTAATAATATTGATTTGTTGCATGAGTCAAAGCATGTTCTTTCTAAGAACTTTGACATGAAAGATCTCCGTGAAGCCTTTTATGTTATAGGAATTGAAATTCACCGAGATCGAGCCAATGGGACATTAGGATTGTCTCAAAAGGTATATATCAAACGCTTACTCAATAGGTTCGGTATGCAACATTGCTCCCCAACGGTCGAACCCGTGGTTAAGGGTGATGTTTTCAGATCTTATCAATGTCCGAAAATTGAGGTTGAACATGAGGAATGAAGCAAATTCCTTATGCTTCTGTTGTTGGAAGCTTAACGTATGCTCAAGTTTGTACTCTACCATATACCGCATATATATATGTGGCATGTTAGGCAGGTTTCAATCTAATCCTGGCCTACATCATTGGAAAGCTGCTAAGAAAGTATTGCGATATCTTGAAGGAACAAAAGAGTACAAGTTAACCTACACTAGATCCGAAAACCTTGAAGTTATTGGATACTCAGAATCAGACTTTGCGAAATGCAAAGACACTAGTAGGTCGACTATGGGATATATATTCATGTTGTCAGGTGGGCCTATTTCTTGGAAGAGCCAGAAGCAAGTGTTGACGACGACCTCAACCATGATGGCTGAGTATGTCGCGGTTTATAATGCGACATGTCAAGCAATGCTACTGAGAAACTTGACCATTGAACTCAAAATTTTTAATTCCATATCAAGGCCATTGAAGATTTACTGCGATAATAGCGCAGCCGTGAGCTTCTCAAACAATAACAGTTCAACTGGAGCTGGTTTATACCTCGTAACAAAGTACTTATTCATACGTGAAAGAGTGGAGGAACAACGTATATGTATCGAGCACATTAGAACTCATGAAATGCTTGCGGATCCGCTAACTAAAGGTCTACCACCCAATGTATTTACAAGTCACGTGACTAAGATGGGTTTTCGTCGAGACCTTACATGATGTTGTAGTTAGTGTACTGTTTCATGATAACGTTTAATTCTTAATGAAAGCGCTTTATGACAATATCCTTCACTATAATGTCTTGTTTGTCTATATTTACTTCAAATTTGTACACTTAACTCTCATTATAAACAAACTAATGTTGCGTACCACATTATACTCTTGTCATTTTGGCTTAAGTAATCATACATTTTATATTAGTACCATTAGTATAATTGATGGGGCTCCCGTGTCAAACGCGACACGTAAGGCTGTATCTTTTTGCTATGGTGCTATATGGAATTATGGTAATTAAGATAAACTTAGCCAACCTAATTTTTTTTTTATCTATAAATGGTAATTCGTCCAAGTGGGAGAATGTTAGATACGTCCATATTAAATGGACTATTACCATTTGACACTTTATCCCCTAATGTTTGCCTAAATGACAATTATTACCCCTAAATGATAATTGACAATTATTTAATGGAAATAACTGTCATAACTGTCATAACAATAAGAATTAGGGCGTGGTTCATTTTCTAGTATTCTGCCAATTTATTTTTCTCTGAAGAACACCATAATTCTAAGAGATAAAATCCCTCCATTGGATTAATGGCTTTACTACCAGAATTGATTAACTAATGGCTTCATCATCAAACCCTAATGTTTAATCGATTTTTCCATCAAGTAAGTTTAATGTTCATGTTATTAATTTGTGATTACATGTTTGATTGATCCTGTATGATGATAATTAATCAACAGCCGATACTCCTATGATCCCAAACCAAAAGCTATACATGAAAAATGAAGCTGATCTTGCTGATAAATGACGATATTAAAGAATTGTAGGAAAACTCATCTACCTTGCTCACACTCGACCAGAAATAGCGCATGTAGTGGGGGTTGTGAGTCAATTCATCACCAACCACAAGTTCATCATATAGAAGCCACAAAAAGAATCATCAGATATTTAAAGAAAACAACGGATCGTGGAATTATTTTGATAAGGAATGGACATCTAAAGACCCAGATATATATAGATTCCAGTTGGGCCGGAGAAAAAGGGGATAGAAGATCTATATCTTTGTTTTCACACTTGTCGGGGCAATCTAGTTGCATGGAGAAGAAAGAAACAAATGGTTGTCTCACTCTCAAAGTGCCGAATCGGAATTCATAGGGATAGCGAAAGGGGTTGTTGAAGTCTTATGGATCAAGAAGTTGCTAACAGAAATTGGTTTTCCACCAGAAGAAGCTATTCAAATTATCTGCGATAAGAAGCAGCAATCGCCATCTCAGAAAATTCAGTTGAACATGAACGAAGTAAACATGTTGAAGTGGATAGACACTTTATCAGAGAAAAATTGGATGCAGAAATTATCTCTCATCCATACGTCAGATTGGAAGACCAATTGGCTAACATTCTAACTAAGTCAGTAAACGAAAGACTCTTTAGCTACGTCCTTGTCAAATTGAACATTGACAGTCCCACTATTCAACTTGAGGGGAGTGTTATAGAACAAAAATATACCTGCAAATTTGTCATTACCATTTATGGTAAGTTGACCTTGGATCAGAGGAAAGATAGCCTCATCATTTCCATTTATAAAGAGTCACATGATACATAAAAGAGCATCAAAGAGCAGTAGTCAAATGGATATACAGTCGGATACAAAGTCACATTATTTTTCATTAGGTAGAGTGGTTTCAAAAAGCATATTGGATTCATACTTTAGTTAGGAAATAGCTGGCAGCTTGTATAAAGCATCATGTATTGTAAATGTATGAACAGTTTTAAATAACTGATAACTTAATTAATACATTTCCAAATTATTACAATTACTTGAAAACAATATATTTTGTCCCTTAGAACAGACTGCCGGTTGTGAGTATACATGCATGATCTGTGGATCAACACATATTGGGCTTACAGATATTTGACCCAAGTTTGATGCCCAAATTCCATGGCTTTATTTAGACTTCTCCCACTAAAGTGTTCGACTCATATAGTTGGATATATTTTCTTATCTTTTATACTTACTGCACTTTGTACAAAAATTTTAGTCAACTTTGTTCAAATATTACTAACTTGTGGTACACATCTGTGTGTTTTTGTAACGCATCAATGCTTCAGATCTAAACGTGTACCTCATATACAAAATAGTGTTGTTATTGCTTCTATAATATATGTGAATAATTTTTAAGGTTAAGGAAAAAGTTGACAAACATATTGAGAACATGAAGGCCACAGGCGGAAATTAAATATAAAAGTTGGCAATGGTTATATTAATTAACCATAAGATGCAAGATTTGTTTAATATAACTCATCCTACCCACCATACTTATACCGCATGCTTTGTCTCAATACTAATATAAATATGTATACAAGTATATTATCCATAATTAGGAATCCCATTGCTGGCTTTTCTTCATTAATAACTTAAATTATTGGGGTTAAATTCTTTTTTTTTTTTTTTTTTTCATTAATACAATCGTGAGGCTTTATATGCTTCTGCATAATGATCTGTGTTCAACTGTAAACCGGGTGCATGTAGGTTGAAGTGTTTGTTTATTTGATTCTTGTAGAGGATACAAAAACTACCAAAAGCCTTCATGTAACGACCCTGGATTTTCCAACGTTTACTTATTAATACTTGTGTTTAATGAATGTATTGTTTATATACATTTACTTGTTATCATACATGACTTTAAATGCCCGAAACGTCTTTGTGACACCCATACATTACACTAATAATATTTTTGAATATTATTTACATTCATGATTAAGTTTTATTAATCATTTTAATTAACTAAGGTTAGTAGTTAATTACTTGGGTCTTTTACTTATTTAATGGTTACTTGGGCTTGGACTTTATTTCATGGAATAAGTAAGCCCACCCTACACTTTATATGGACTTGTAAGCCCATGTTATATGCTAATAATTATTACGGTTAAGCACTTGATTAATTAGACTAATGGGGAGACAAACCTTTCAAGCATGCTACACCATTCTCCCATGCAACTTAACCTTATTACCCATTTAAGCTTTCACCACCTTTCCACACATGAAAAGCAAGTTTTGACTTCCCATATCCATCCCCAAAACCGTCCACTTTCAAGGGTGAGGGAGGAGTTCATTTTCACTTCACTTGATACTTAGTTACTTGCATTTCATTTCCATTTCACACACATTCAAACAACACTCAAACTCTCTCAACTTTTCTCTCTTTCTTGTAAGTAAAATGTTTAATTTCCCTTCTTTTTTCTCTTCTAAAACCGTAGCCAACATGAGCATCATCATCATCTTTTCTTGTTTAAATTACTTACTTGTTACTTGTTGTATGTTGGTTATTATTCAAGATCAAACTTCCTAGTTTGCATCTTCATATATCTTGGATACTTTCCATCTCTTATTTGATGAAGAACCAAGAACAAAGAACCTAAAACTTGTTAGTTATAGTTCTACATTTATGTATTTTCAAAATTTAAAGTTCATAAGTTTTATAATCTTCTTTGTTTTCATGTTTTGTAGACTTGAATTCTTAAGATTCAAAACTTTAGTTTGAATCTTCTCAAGTATGAAACAAACATGAATATTACTTGTAGATCTAGTTTATTTCTTAATTTTTACTTACTTTTAATTTGTGTTTGATGTTCATGGTCAAGTATTACTAGTTAAAACTTGATCTCATACTTCTTGAAACCAAAGTTAACTTTGTAAGTTCAAGAACATGGAAGTTTAACTCTTTAGTTATAACTTCACATACTTGTGTTGAATTTAACTTAAGAACTTTAGATCTAGACTTTTGAGTCTAGGATCTTCAAGATCTAACTAGGAACTATGTTCTACAACTTAAGATCTTGATTTCATAAGTTTACTTTCAAGTTGTAACTTAATATTAGTTTTAAAGTTCATGTAGGTGCTAGATCTAAGACCTTGATGTAACTTTGGTTCATCAAACTTCATACAACTCTTAAGTGAGTTATGCTACATGTCATAGACTTACACTTGTATCATGATAGTCAAAACTTGATTAATATTACTTTTATAGTTCATGTATATGTCGGATCTAAGATCTTGATGTAACCTTGGTTCATCAAACTACTTGCAACACTTAATTGAGTTGTGCTACACATCTTAGACTTGCACTTTTGTTATGATGGTAAAAACTTGGTTAAGATGATGCAAACACATCAACGAGTTGTACACTTGAAGCTATACGCATCAAGGATGAGAACCGTGATAAGCATCGAGTACCAAAAACCACCGGAACCTACTGTTTACTGTTACTGGGTCTGACCAGTACGACCTGGGCTACTTTAAACATGATTTTCAGATAGCTCTGTTCTAGTAGATAACTTTTCATTTAGGACTCATCGTAATCCGAGTTACGGTATAGGATTTATGGCCCTCCGATCGTCAATATGTCCTTTTAACGTTGTGCTGAAAAATTCTGACCTACTCGCACTTAGACCGTCGCCACGGTCAAACGAAGACGAGTTTGCTTCTGGGATTTTTACCACAACTAAAGGACTCATATACGGAGCCATGGCCACTGGCCTCACCTTATTTCAGTAGGTTTAGAGGCCGTGGTGACTGACCGAACTCAGCCTTTGTTTTAAACTCTTTTCATGAACGAAACTTACTTTGCACTTTATGTTTGATGATGAATGATGATGACCTTTAAGACCTAATTTACATACATTTAAACCTATTGGGACGATTTACTGACTTAGTACTATTTAACTTAGGTTGAGGACTTTCCGGACCTACGTACTTGCTTATTTCCCGACTCGACTTTACCGCTACTTTATCATTGTGAGTTATAGCATCCCTTTTTACTTTAACTATTTTGGGACTGAGAATGCATGCATGTTTTACATTTTATATACTAGGCACGAGTACTTAAACTTTATATATGTGAGGGTTATACAACGGCATAAACTTTCCCCTTAGCTCGGTAAAGTTTAGTCATTGGTTTTTGAACCCGTGAACGCGAATCTTAGATATGGATTCATAGGGTTTTACATCCCCACTCGGGCTAGTAGTGCTAGCATTTAACAGGTGTTTAATACTTCGTAAACATACGCACTTGCCAAGTGTACTTTCAGGGGGTTATAAACGTTAAGTTAGTTACCAAGTGCCCACGGTTAACATATACTTTATCATACTGTATTGAAACGCTCTTTGTAGAACTGAAATCTCGTAGCCTACCTTACATACTGTTATACTTAAACTATAGCTCACCAATCTTTGTGTTGACGTTTTTAAGCATGTTTTTCTCAAGTGCTTAAGGTTGCTTCCGCTGTGTACTAGTCTTGCTGTAGACACCCGCTGCTTTAGAGATGTCACCGCATGAACTACTTTAACTTGCATTCAAACTTAATTACTTTTGAAACTATGACTTGTAACGAACATTGGGGTTACGTACATTTATTAATGGCTTCTGTTCATTGAAGCATACTTTTGGTTATTAAACATCGATGTTGGTTAAGACATCACCTTTTATCATGAATGCAAACGTATTTTGAAATAGCATATAGTGTTTAACCTTGTAATGATCCTGTTGTTGATGATTCGTACACGATGGTTTTGTACGGGGCATCACATTTGGTATCAGAGCATTGGTTGTAGGGAATTAGGTTGCATTAGTGAGTCTAAGACCGACCCGAGTAGGATTCACTAATAGGACTAATCTACAACTTGCTAGTTTACTTGTTTCCACTGAACTTACTGCATTCTGCTGCTTACTGTTACTGCTATATGCCGTATGCTATTACATGATTTCACTACTGCATGCTATTATCTGCTTTCGATTGCATGATACTTGTCGTTATTTCCATGCTACTTACTGTTATACGTGATTTCGACTGTTGGCCTAATACGTGCTTGCTTTATGACTTACTGACATGGAAAATTTATTTTTCCTTGTTCAGATGTCGAATATTCCGCCTGCTATCGTTTTGGGCAGTTCAGACACTTCAGCCACTACACCTGCCACTGTTGCCGATCCACCGATCCCGTTACCCACCAGTGATCCCGGCGCTTCGTCTTCCGGAGCTAGCAGTCATGCGCCTGCTCCAGTGGTTACTGTAGATGGAACCCAGGACCCTCCGGAGATTCCAGCTCCATCTGCCACCGGACCCTCGGTGTCACAGCCCCGCTCCGGTGAGATTGTGATTCCCGCGGAATTCGGGGAAGGTCCATTCCGTAACCGGTATCGCCATTGGTGCCGACGCGTCCCTGATGGACGTCTCATTCCGATCGGACCCGCCAGATACCGAGAGATGATGGCCGCCCGAGGAGAGCCAGTTCAGCCACCCGTGAAGCCACCACCGCATGATTCTGATGATTCTTCATCCGATGACCCATCCACAGACGACTCGAGTGATGATGACTCCGACGAGGAGGACCCTGATGCACCTGTTCAACCACCCTCCACCCCGCCGAAGAAGCGGTACCGCTTCAATGGCACCATTATTCCGGGGATCAACGGAGGACGAGCATTCACTGACGCATTTGGTCGGCGTCGTAGGGTTACTGCCCATAAGCGGCTTGTGCCGTACCCTGCCGACCCACTCGTGCGTAAGGCACCCCATTACGTACTAACTATTTCTAGAGCCAGACCATCTACATCTGCACCACCGGCACCACCCGCACCACCTGCACCGCCTGCCCCACCATCTCCCACTGTCGAGGAATTGACAAGGGAGGTGGGGATCCTCCGAGCTCAAGTTTCTGAGCTCGAGGACCAGATGTCTCATGTATTCAATATCCTACACCCACCTTCACCGTAGGGCTTTTGTATTTAGATTTCATTATGTAATCTAGTTGTAGTTTTATGTTTCACTTATGTATTGTACGAACTTATTCAGATGTATGCAACTTATTATTATTAATGGAACTTTGCGTTATTTAATTCTTACACGATGTTCTATTTATATTACTGTATGATGATTCTGTTGTATTTGTACCTAGATGCGTTATTTAATAACATGTGATGTGTTGATTCCATGTTGGTTACTATATACTGTATTATTACTATTTGAATACTGGATTTTGACTTGAGTCAAAAAAAATTTTTAGAACATCATGGCCAACGGACGATCCACACCTACCGCAGCCCAAATTGAGGATACGATCAATGAGCGAGTCACTGCAGCCTTAGCAGAAAGAAACCTCCAAGCTCCACCGCCACCGCCACCGGTTATCCCCGCCCATTCGTAATGGGTGCACGTACAAAGAGTTTCAGAGCTGCAAACCTCACAGCTTTAGCGGAACAGAGGGTCCAGTTGGTCTCACTAGATGGTTCGAGAAGTTAGAATCTGTGTTTCGGGTTAGTAACTGTTCAGAGGAGAATAAGACCAAGTTTGCTTCGTGCACGCTGTCTGATGACGCACTAACGTGGTGGAACACGTTGGCTCAAGCGAAAGGTATTGATGAGGCGTTTCCTACTCCATGGGAGGAATTTAAAGGGGCCCTGATTGAGGAATATTGCCCTAGGAATGAAATCCAGAAGATGGAGATGGAATTTATGCAGTTAAAGGCCGTTAGGAACGACCTGGATAGTTACAACCGGAGATTTTTGGAGTTAGCCCTGATGTGTCCGAAAATGGTCACCCCGGAATTCAAGCGTATGGAAAGATACTTCTGGGGAATTCCTAAGAGCATTAAGGGAAACGTCACCTCGTCCAAGCCACCAAATGTCCCAGAAGCGATGAGCATGGCGCATACTTTAATGAACCAAATCATCATTGATGAACCGGAGAAGGCTTAATCTGAAGCGTGTAGTAGTGAGAAGCGCAAATGGGATAACAACAGGGGAAAGACCTATGATCAAAACCCGGCGAAAAGACATGAGGGTTTCAGAGGAAACAACAACGGTGGAAACCCCAATCCGAATACAAGCTCAAACTCGAACAACAAGGGAACCTTACCACAATGCAAGCGGTGCTACAAGCACCATACTGGGTATTGTAACGTTGTTTGTGAAAAGTGCCAATGGACTGGGCATATCGGTAAAGACTGCAAGGTCACCACCCTGAATGTAAAGGCGAACCCCAATGGACCAAAAAAGTGCTACGAATGCGGACAGACAGACCATTTCAAAAATGCGTGTCCAAACAAGCGAAAAGAAGGCTGAACACCCCGTGGTATAGCTTTCAACGTTAATGCAAGGGATGCAGGCGAGAATCCCGACTTGGTGACAGGTATATTCACTATCAACAATCATTTAGCTTCTGTCCTATTTGATACTGGTGCCGATAGAAGTTATGTATGTAGACACTTTTGCGATAAAATTAATTGGTCGTTAGTCCCGTTAAAGGAGAGTATGATTGTAGAAGTAGCCAACGGTAAACTTGAAAAAGTTGACCACATTAGTCGAGGAGCTATTATCAACATAGCTGGTGCAGATTTCGAAATTGATTTGATACCCATCAAATTGGGAAGCTTTGACGTGATCGTCGGTATGGATTGGTTGACCAAGATAAGGGCCGATATTATCTGTGGAGATAAAGCTCTTCGTATACCACAAGGTAACCACTGGTCATTTACTGAGAGAAATGTACCTCGAAGCTGAACCTCATTAGTTGCGTGAAAGCGCAAAAGATCATGAAGAACGGACGTCTTGCTGTCCTAGCGCACATGAAAACGGTAGAAACTGAGGTGAAGAGCGTGAACGATGTTCAAATTGTGAACGAATTTTCCGATGTCTTCCCTGAAGAATTGCCTGGATTACCACTGCCTAGAGCAGTAGAGTTTCAGATCGATTTAGTACCAGGAGTTGCACCTGTAGCTCGCGCACCTTATAGACTCGCACCTTTCGAGATGTAAGAATTACAAAGCCAACTACAAGAGTTGTTAGATCGAGGATTTATCCTACCAAGCTTCTCGCCTTGGGGCGCACCTGTTTTATTTGTGAAGAAGAAGGATGAATCCTTCCATATTTGTATCGACTACCGTGAACTCAACAAATTGACGATCAAGAATCGGTATCCTCTTCCCTGTATTGACGATCTTTTTGACCGACTACAAGGATCGAGCGTTTACTCAAAGATCGATTTGCGATCCGGTTATCACCAGTTGAGGGTGAAGGAAAGTGACGTGATGAAAACTGCATTCAGAACTCGTTATGGTCATTATGAGTTTCTCGTGATGCCATTTGGATTAACCAACGCACCTGCCGTGTTTATGGACCTTATGAATCGTGTCTGCAAGCCATACCTGGATAAGTTTGTTATCGTCTTCATAGATGATATCCTCATCTACTCTAAGAGCGAAGAAGAGCATGAGCAACACCTACGACTAGTACTTGAACTCTTGAGACAGGAGCAACTGTATGCGAAATTCTCCAAATGTGAATTTTGGTTAAAGGAAGTCCAATTTCTGGGTCATGTTGTGAGTGACCAGGGTATCAAAGTTGATCCCACCAAGATTGAAGCTATCAGCAAGTGGGAGACCCCCACTACTCCGACGCATATTCGCCAATTCCTAGGTCTCGCCGGTTACTACTGAAGATTTATTGAAGGTTTCTCTCTGATTGCGCGTCCTTTGACCGCACTGACTCACAAAGGGAAGAAGTTCATCTGGGAACCCGCACACGAATCAGCATTCCAAACTTTGAAGAAGAAGTTAACCACCGCACCTATCTTATCTCTTCCTGAAGGCAGTGACGATTTCGTTGTTTATTGTGATGCTTCGAAAAGTGGTTTTGGTTGTGTATTGATGCAACGATCAAAGGTTATCGCTTATGCTTCTCGTCAATTGAAGATTCACGAACGGAACTACACTACTCACGATCTCGAACTTGGAGCCGTTGTCTTTGCGCTCAAATTGTGGAGACACTATCTTTATGGAACTAAGAGCACTATCTTCACCAATCACAAAAGTCTCCAACACATCTTCGATCAGAAGCAACTGAATATGAGACAGCGTCGATGGATTGAGACGCTGAACGACTATGATTGTGAACTTCGTTATCTTCCTGGTAAAGCCAATGTTGTAGCTGACGCTTTGAGCCAAAAGGAGAGGACGGCACCTCTTCATGTTAGGGCACTGAACATCACCATTCATTCGAACCTCAACAGCCAGATCAGAGTAGCCCAGGATGAGGCTCTCAAGGAGGAAAATATATCTCATGAACATTTGAACATTCTTGTCTCTCGATTCGAGGTTAGGGAGTCTGGACTCCGATGTTATGCCGGAAGGATTTGGGTACCTATTTATGGAGATCTACGGAACCTTATATTAGATGAAGCACACAAATCGAGATATTCGATTCACCTCGGAGTGGGAAAAATGTACCACGATCTTAAGGAACAGTATTGGTGGCCGAATCTTAAGAAAGACGTTGCAACTTATGTTGGTAAGTGTTTGACTTGCTCGAAAGTTAAGGCCGAGCATCAGAGGCCCTCTGGATTACTTCAACAACCGAAAATCCCACAATGGAAGTAGGAAAGGATCACAATGGATTTCATTACTAAGCTACCGAAGACGGTGGGCGGATACGATACTATTTGGGTTATTGTTGACCGTCTTACCAAATCTGCACACTTTCTAGCGATGAAGGAAATGGATACGATGGAGAGGTTTGCTCAACTATACATCAAAGAGGTTGTATCTCATCATGGTGTACCTTTATCGATCATCTCGGATCGCGATCCCCGTTTTGCTTCTAGATTCTGGCGTTCTTTACAAGAAGCCATGGGAACCCGTCTCGATATGAGTCTGCTTATCACCCACAGACCGACGGGCAAAGTGAGCGAACGATTCAGAGTTTGGAGGACATGTTGCATGCATGTGTTATCAATTTCGGAAAGGCCTGGGAAAGGCATTTGCCGCTAGCCGAATTCTCGTACAACAACAGTTATCACTCGAGTATTAAGGCCGCACCTTTTGAAGCGTTGTATGGCCGCAAGTGCCGATCTCCTATTTGTTGGGCCGAAGTAGGCGAAAAGCAAATCACCGGACCCGAGGTAGTCCATGAAACAACGGAGAAGATTGCTCAGATTCATGCTAGACTTAAGACTGCTCGTGACCGTCAAAAGAGTTATGCCGATCTTAAACGTAAAGACTTTGAATTCAACGTCGGTGACCGTGTAATGTTGAAGGTTGCACCTTGGAAAGGTGTGATCCGATTTGGAAAACGTGGAAAGTTAAACCTACGATATATTGATCCTTTTGAAATCTTGGAACGTGTTGGACCCGTTGCTTACCGTTTGGATCTACCAGCACAATTGAGCTCAGTTCATCCTACCTTCCACGTGTCAAACTTGAAGAAGTGTCTTGCTGCACCCGAACTTATCATACCACTGGAAGAACTTACAATTGATGACAAACTCCACTTTGTGGAAGAACCTGTTGAAATTATGGACCGAGAGGTCAAGACTTTGAAACGCAACAAGATTCCGATCGTCCGAGTACGATGGAATGCCAAACGAGGACCTGAGTTTACCTGGGAGTGAGAGGATCAAATGATGCAGAAGTATCCTCACATTTTCCCAACTCCTCCATCTACCTCAGCTTAAAATTTCGGGACGAAATTTTCTTTAACAGGTGGGTAATGTAACGACCCTGGATTTTCCAACGTTTACTTATTAGTATTTATTATTAATACTTGTGTTTAATGAATGTATTGTTTATATACATTTACTTGTTATCATACATGACTTTAAATGCCCGAAACGTCTTTGTGACACCTATACATTACACTAATAATATTTTTGAATATTATTTACATTCATGATTAAGTTTTATTAATCATTTTAATTAACTAAGGTTAGTAGTTAATTACTTGGGCCTTTTACTTATTTAATGGTTACTTGGGCTTGGACTTTATTTCATGGACTAAGTAAGCCCACCCTACACTTTATATGGACTTGTAAGCCCATGTTATATGCTAATAATTATTAAGGTTAAGCACTTGATTAATTAGACTAATGGGGAGACAAACCTTTCAAGCATGCTACACCATTCTCCCATGCAACTTAACCTTATTACCCATTTAAGCTTTCACCACCTTTCCACATATGAAAAGCAAGTTTTGACTTCCCATATCCATCCCCAAAACTGAAATGTCCCGTTCTTATTGATTAAAAATGTTCCATATTAATTGATTTCGTTGCGAGGTTTTGACCTCTATATGAGACGTTTTTCAAAGACTGCATTCATTTTTAAAATAAACCATAACCTTTATTTCATAAATAAAGGTTTAAAAAGCTTTACGTAGATTATCAAATAATGATAATCTAAAATATCCGGTTTACACACGACCATTACATAATGGTTTACAATACAAATATGTTACATCGAAATCAGTTTCTTGAATGCAGTTTTTACACAATATCATACAAACATGGACTCCAAATCTTGTCCTTATTTTAGTATGCAACAGCGGAAGCTCTTAATATTCACCTGAGAATAAACATGCTTTAAACGTCAACAAAAATGTTGGTGAGTTATAGGTTTAACCTATATATATCAAATCGTAACAATAGACCACAAGATTTCATATTTCAATACACATCCCATACATAGAGATAAAAATCATTCATATGGTGAACACCTGGTAACCGACATTAACAAGATGCATATATAAGAATATCCCCATCATTCCGAGACACCCTTCGGATATGATATAAATTTCGAAGTACTAAAGCATCCGGTACTTTGGATGGGGTTTGTTAGGCCCAATAGATCTATCTTTAGGATTCGCGTCAATTAGGTTGTCTGTTCCCTAATTCTTAGATTACCAGACTTAATAAAAAGGGGCATATTCGATTTTGATAATTCAACCATAGAATGTAGTTTCACGTACTTGTGTCTATTTTGTAAATCATTTATAAAACCTGCATGTATTCTCATCCCAAAAATATTAGATTTTAAAAGTGGGACTATAACTCACTTTCACAGATTTTTACTTCGTCGGGAAGTAAGACTTGGCCACTGGTTGATTCACGAACCTATAACAATATATACATATATATCAAAGTATGTTCAAAATATATTTACAATACTTTTAATATATTTTGATGTTTTAAGTTTATTAAGTCAGTTGTCCTCGTTAGTAACCTACAACTAGTTTTCCACAGTTAGATGTACAGAAATAAATCGATAAATATTATCTTGAATCAATCCACGACCCAGTGTATACGTATCTCAGTATTGATCACAACTCAAACTATATATATTTTGGAATCAACCTCAACCCTGTATAGCTAACTCCAACATTCACATATAGAGTGTCTATGGTTGTTCCGAAATATATATAGATGTGTCGACATGATAGGTTGAAACATTGTATACGTGTCTATGGTATCTCAAGATTACATAATATACAATACAAGTTGATTAAGTTATGGTTGGAATAGATTTGTTACCAATTTTCACGTAGCTAAAATGAGAAAAATTATCCAATCTTGTTTTACCCATAACTTTTTAATTTTAAATCCGTTTTGGGTGAATCAAATTGCTATGGTTTCATATTGAACTCTATTTTATGAATCTACACAGAAAAAGTATAGGTTTATAGTCGGAAAAATAAGTTACAAGTTGTTTTTGTAGAGGTAGTCATTTCAGTCGAAAGAACGACGTCTAGATGACCATTTTAGAAAACATACTTCCACTTTGAGTCTAACCATAATTTTTGGATATAGTTTCATGTTCATAATAAAAATCATTTTCTCAGAATTACAACTTTTAAATCAAAGTTTATCATAGTTTTTAATTAACTAACCCAAAACAGCCCGCGGTGTTACTACGACGGCTTAAATCCGGTTTTACGGTGTTTTTCGTGTTTCCAGGTTTTAAATCATTAAGTTAGCATATCATATAGATATAGAACATGTGTTTAGTTGATTTTAAAAGTCAAGTTAGAAGGATTAACTTTTGTTTGCGAACAAGTTTAGAATTAACTAAACTATGTTCTAGTGATTACAAGTTTAAACCTTCGAATAAGATAGCTTTATATGTATGAATCGAATGATGTTATGAACATCATTACTACCTTAAGTTCCTTGGATAAACCTACTGGAAAAGAGAAAAATGGATCTAGCTTCAAAGGATCCTTGGATGGCTCGAAGCTCTTGAAGCAGAATCATGACACGAAAACAAGTTCAAGTAAGATCATCACTTGAAATAAGATTGTTATAGTTATAGAAATTGAACCAAAGTTTGAATATGATTATTACCTTGTATTAGAATGATAACCTACTGTAAGAAACAAAGATTTCTTGAGGTTGGATGATCACCTTACAAGATTGGAAGTGAGCTAGCAAACTTGAAAGTATTCTTGATTTTATGTAACTAGAACTTGTAGAATATATGAAGAACACTTAGAACTTGAAGATAGAACTTGAGAGAGATCAATTAGATGAAGAAAATTGAAGAATGAAAGTGTTTGTAGGTGTTTTTGGTCGTTGGTGTATGGATTAGATATAAAGGATATGTAATTTTGTTTTCATGTAAATAAGTCATGAATGATTACTCATATTTTTGTAATTTTATGAGATATTTCATGCTAGTTGCCAAATGATGGTTCCCACATGTATTAGGTGACTCACATGGGCTGCTAAGAGATGATCATTGGAGTGTATATACCAATAGTACATACATCTAAAAGCTGTGTATTGTACGAGTACGGATACGGGTGCATACGAGTAGAATTGTTGATGAAACTGAACGAGGATGTAATTGTAAGCATTTTTGTTAAGTAGAAGTATTTTGTAAGTGTATTGAAGTCTTTCAAAAGTGTATAAATACATATTAAAACACTACATGTATATACATTTTAACTGAGTCGTTAAGTCATCGTTAGTCGTTACATGTAAGTGTTGTTTTGAAACCTTTAGGTTAACGATCTTGTTAAATGTTGTTAACCCAATGTTTATAATATCAAATAAGATGTTAAATTATTATATTATCATGATATTATCATGTATGAATATCTCTTAATATGATATATATACATTAAATGTCTTTACAACGATAATCGTTACATATATGTCTCGTTTAAAAATCATTAAGTTAGTAGTCTTGTTTTTACATATGTAGTTCATTGTTAATATATTTAATGATATGTTTAATTATCATAGTATTATGTTAACTATATATATATCCATATATATCTCATCATATAGTTTTTACAAGTTTTAACGTTCGTGAATCACCGGTCAACTTGGGTGGTCAATTGTCTATATAAAACATATTTCAATTAATCAAGTCTTAACAAGTTTGATTACTTAACATGTTGGAAACATTTAATTATGTAAATATTAATCTCAATTAATATATATAAACATGGAAAAGTTCGGGTCACTACAGTACCTACCCGTTAAATAAATTTCGTCCCGAAATTTTAAGCTGTTGAAGGTGTTGACGAATCTTCTGGAAATAGATGCGGGTATTTCTTCTTCATCTGATCTTCACGCTCCCAGGCGAACTCGGGTCCTCTACGAGCATTCCATCGAACCTTAACAATTGGTATCTTGTTTTGCTTAAGTCTTTTAACCTCACGATCCATTATTTCGACGGGTTCTTCGATGAATTGGAGTTTTTCGTTGATTTGGATTTCATCTAACGGAATAGTGAGATCTTCTTTAGCAAAACATTTCTTCAAATTCGAGATGTGGAAAGTGTTATGTACAGCCACGAGTTGTTGAGGTAACTCAAGTCGGTAAGCTACTGGTCCGACACGAACAATAATCTTGAATGGTCCAATATACCTTGGATTTAATTTCCCTCGTTTACCAAATCGAACAACGCCTTTCCAAGGTGCAACTTTAAGCATGACCATCTCTTCAATTTCAAATTCTATATCTTTTCTTTTAATGTCAGCGTAGCTTTTTTGTCTACTTTGGGCGGTTTTCAACCGTTGTTGAATTTGGATGATCTTCTCGGTAGTTTCTTGTATAATCTCCGGACCCGTAATCTGTCTATCCCCCACTTCACTCCAACAAATCGGAGACCTGCACTTTCTACCATAAAGTGCTTCAAACGGCGCCATCTCAATGCTTGAATGGTAGCTGTTGTTGTAGGAAAATTCTGCTAACGGTAGATGTCGATCCCAACTGTTTCCGAAATCAATAACACATGCTTGTAGCATGTATTCAAGCGTTTGTATCGTCCTTTCGCTCTGCCCATCAGTTTGTGGATGATAGGCAGTACTCATGTCTAGACGAGTTCCTAATAATTGCTGTAATGTCTGCCAGAATCTTGAAATAAATCTGCCATCCCTATCAGAGATAATAGAGATTGGTATTCCATGTCTGGAGACGACTTCCTTCAAATACAGTCGTGCTAACTTCTCCATCTTGTCATCTTCTCTTATTGGCAGGAAGTGTGCTGATTTGGTGAGACGATCAACTATTACCAAAATAGTATCAAAACCACTTGCAGTCCTTGGCAATTTAGTGATGAAATCCATGGTAATGTTTTCCCATTTCCATTCCGGGATTTCGGGTTGTTGAAGTAGACCTGATGGTTTCTGATGCTCAGCTTTGACCTTAGAACACGTCAAACATTCTCCTACGTATTTAGCAACATCGGCTTTCATACCCGGCCACCAAAAATGTTTCTTGAGATCCTTGTACATCTTCCCCGTTCCAGGATGTATTGAGTATCTGGTTTTATGAGCTTCTCTAAGTACCATTTCTCTCATATCTCCAAATTTTGGTACCCAAATCCTTTCAGCCCTATACCGGGTTCCGTCTTCTCGAATATTAAGATGCTTCTCCGATCCTTTGGGTATTTCATCCTTTAAATTTCCCTTTTTTAAAACTCCTTGTTGCGCCTCCTTTATTTGAGTAGTAAGGTTATTATGAATCATTATATTCATAGATTTTACTTAAAAATGGGTTCTTTGTCCTTCCTGCTCAAGGCATCGGCTACCACATTTGCCTTCCCCGGGTGGTAACGAATCTCAAAGTCGTAATCATTCAATAATTCAATCCACCTACGCTGCCTCATATTCAGTTGTTTCTGATTAAATATGTGTTGAAGACTTTTGTGGTCGGTATATATAATACTTTTTACCCCATATAAGTAGTGCCTCCAAGTCTTTAATGCAAAAACAACCGCGCCTAATTCCAAATCATGCGTCGTATAATTTTGTTCGTGAATCTTCAATTGTCTAGACGCATAAGCAATCACCTTCGTTCGTTGCATTAATACACAACTGAGACCTTGCTTTGATGCGTCACAATAAATCACAAAATCATCATTCCCTTCAGGCAATGACAATATAGGTGCCGTAGTTAGCTTTTTCTTCAATAACTGAAACGCTTTCTCTTGTTCATCATTCCATTCAAATTTCTTCCCTTTATGCGTTAATGCAGTCAAGGGTTTTGCTATTCTGGAAAAGTCTTGGATGAACCTTCTGTAGTAACCAGCTAGTCCTAAAAACTGGCGTATGTGTTTCGGAGTTTTCGGGGTTTCCCACTTTTCAACAGTTTCTATCTTTGCCGGATCCACCTTAATACCTTCTTTGTTCACTATGTGACCGAGGAATTGAACTTCTTCCAACCAAAATGAACACTTTGAAAACTTAGCGTACAATTCTTCCTTCCTCAATACTTCTAACACCTTTCTCAAATGTTCACCGTGTTCTTGGTCATTCTTTGAGTAAATAAGTATGTCATCAATGAAAACAATGACAAACTTGTCAAGGTATGGTCCACACACTCGGTTCATAAGGTCCATGAACACAGCTGGTGCATTAGTTAAACCAAACGGCATGACCATAAAATCGTAATGACCGTAACGTGTTCTGAAAGCAGTCTTTGGAATATCATCTTCTTTCACCCGCATTTGATGATACCCGGAACGTAAGTCAATCTTTGAATAAACAGACGAGCCTTGTAGTTGATCAAATAAGTCGTCGATTCTCGGTAGTGGGTAGCGGTTCTTGATGGTAAGTTTGTTCAACTCTCGGTAGTCGATACACAACCTGAATATACCATCTTTCTTCTTGACAAACAAAACAGGAGCTCCCCACGGTGATGTGCTTGGTTGAATGAAACCACGCTCTAAAAGTTCTTGTAATTGGCTTTGCAGTTCTTTCATCTCGCTGGGTGCGAGTCTGTAAGGAGCACGAGCTATTGGTGCAGCTTCTGGTACAAGATCTATTTGAAATTCAACGGATCGATGTAGGGGTAATCCCGGTAATTCTTTCGGAAATACATCGGGAAATTCTTTTGCGACGGGAACATCATTGATGCTCTTTTTTCAGTTTGTACTTTCTCGACGTGTGCTAGAACAGCATAGCAACCTTTTCTTATTAGTTTTTGTGCCTTCAAATTACTAATAAGATGTAGCTTCGTGTTGCCCTTTTCTCCGTACACCATTAAGGGTTTTCCTTTTTCTCGTATAATGCGAATTGCATTTTTGTAACAAACGATCTCTGCTTTCACTTCTTTCAACCAGTCCATACCGATTATCACATCAAAACTCCCTAACTCTACTGGTATCAAATCAATCTTAAATGTTTCGCTAACCAGTTTAATTTCTCGATTCCGACATATATTATCTGCTGAAATTAATTTACCATTTGCTAATTCGAGTAAAAATTTACTATCCAAAGGCGTCAATGGGCAACTTAATTTAGCACAAAAATCTCTACTCATATAGCTTCTATCCGCACCTGAATCAAATAAAACGTAAGCAGATTTATTGTCAATAAGAAACGTACCCGTAACAAGCTCCGGGTCTTCCTGTGCCTCTGCCGCATTAATATTGAAAACTCTTCCGCGGCCTTGTCCATTCGTGTTCTCCTGGTTCTGGCAATTTCTAATAATGTGGCTCGGTTTTCCACATTTATAACAAACTACATTGGCATAGCTTGCTCCGACACTACTTGCTCCGCCATTACTCGTTCCGACACCATTTGTTCCTTTCATTCTATTAACCCCTGGTCCTTAGACCTCACACTTCGCCGCGCTATGACCATTTCTTTTACACTTGTTGCAAAATTTGGTGCAGAACCCCGAGTGATACTTTTCACACCTTTAGCATAGCTGCTTCTGATTGTTGTTGTTGTTGCGGTTATTATTGTTGTTGGGATGATTGTTGTAGTTGCTGTTGTTGTTGTTGTTGTTGTTGTTGTTGTTGGGCCATTTGTTGTAGTTGCGATTGATGTTGCGATTGTTGAGATAATTATTGCGATTATTGTTGTAATTACTGTTGTTGTTGTATTGGTGATTCTTATCACCGTTTTCCTCCCACTTTCTTTTGACTTGCTTCACATTGGCCTCTTCAGCAGTCTGTTCTTTAATTCTTTCTTCAATCTGGTTCACTAGTTTGTGAGCCATTCTACATGCTTGTTGTATGGAGGCGGGCTCGTGTGAACTTATATCTTCTTGGATTCTTTCCGGTAATCCTTTCACAAATGCATCGATCTTCTCTTCCTCATCTTCGAATGCTCCCGGACACAATAGGCACAATTCTGTGAATCATCTTTCGTACGTGGTAATATCAAATCCTTGGGTTTGTAACCCTCTAAGTTCTGTCTTGAGCTTATTGACCTCGGTTCTGGGACGGTACTTCTCGTTCATCAAGTGCTTGAATGCTGACCACGGTAGTGCATACGCATCGTCTTGTCCCACTTGCTCTAGATAGGTATTCCACCATGTTAACGCAGAACCTGTGAAGGTATGCGTAGCGTACTTCACTTTGTCCTCTTCAGTACACTTACTTATGGCAAACACCGATTCGACCTTCTCGGTCCACCGTTTCAATCCGATCGGTCCTTCGGTTCCATCAAATTCTAAAGGTTTGCAGGCAGTGAATTCTTTGTAGGTGCATCCTACACGATTTCCTGTACTGCTAGATCCAAGGTTATTGTTGGTATGTAGCGCAGCCTGTACTGCGGCTATGTTTGAAGCTAGAAAATTACGGAATTCCTCTTCATTCATATTCACGGTGTGTCGAGTAGTCGGTGCCATTTCCTTCAAAATAGTCAAATGGAACAAGTTAATCATACAGAATATTAAGAGTAGTTAATAGTATTTCGTAGCATAATATGAACTCATTTATAAAAGCTTTTTCTTCATATTAGCGTTTTATAAGTTTAAATTCGGGTAGTACCTACCCGTTAAGTTCATACTTGGTAGCTAATATACAATTCAACTACTACAATTATATATGAAAAACTGATTATAATAATATTTCGCGTTCAAACTTTTACCCAATATTTTACAAACTTACAATACCGTTTATTTTACATATAGCATGAAATATAGCACACAATAAATTTGATACAAGATGGTTGTGAAGATAATTCTAGCTAGTACACAAGTCGTTCAGCAAAGGCATTAAAGACACGTAATTCATACGTCCAGAAACAAGTCATGCATTCTGGTTTTACTAGGATTACTTCCCATCCTTGGTCTTGTGGAACATAACCGTTATGGCCGTTGATAAGACAGCGTGTTGTAACGTCGTCAAAGGGACGAGGGTTACGTAATGTCCAACAGTCCTGTAACAATCTAAAAACCTCATTTCTTACCCCAATTACCGACTCCGTCACTTGTGGAAATGTTTTGTTTAATAGTTGTAGCCCGATGTTCTTGTTCTATCTTTGGTGAGAAGCAAACATTACTAATCTGTAAGCATAACATGCTTCTTTATGTTGCATGTTAGCCACTTTTTCTAAATCACGAAGTCCAATATTCGGATATATTGAGTCAAAATAATTTCTTAACCCATTGCGTAAAATAGCATTTGGGTTCCCCGCAATATATGCGTCAAAGTAAACACATCGTAACTTATGGATTTCCCAATGTGATATCCCCCATCTTTCGAACGAATGCCTTTTATAAACCAAGGCATTCTTGGAACGTTCTTCGAATGTCTTACAAACTGATCTCGCCTTAAATAGTTGTGTCGAAGAATTCTGACCGACTCTAGACAAGATTTCATCAATCATGTCTCCGGGTAGGTCTCTTAAAATATTGGGTTGTCTATCCATTTTGTGTTTTTATACTGTAAAATAGACAAGGGTTAGATTCATAAAAAAAAATACTTATTAATACAAGCAATTTTTACATATATCATAAAGCATAAGCACACTATATTACTTATATTACACCACACGAATACAACTATCTTATTCCGACTCGCTTGTTTCTTCTTCTTCGGTTTTGGTTCGTTTTGCCAAGTTTCTAGGGATATATGATGTTCCCCTAATACGAGCCGTCGTTATCCACATTGGTTTAGAAAAACCTGGTGGTTTAGAGGTTCCCGGGTCATTGTTACAACTTAAGGACTTCGGGGGTTGACGATACATATAAAGTTCATCGGGGTTGGAATTAGATTTCTCTATTTTTATGCCCTTTCCCTTATTATTTTCTTTTGCCTTTTTAAATTCAGTTGGGGTAATTTCTATAACATCATCGGAATTCTTGTCAGAATCTGATTCATCGGAGAATTGGTAATCCTCCCAATATTTTGCTTCCTTAGCGGAAACACCATTGACCATAATTAACCTTGGTCGGTTGGTTGAGGATTTTCTTTTACTTAACTGTTTTATTATTTCCCCCACCGTTTCTATTTCTTCATCCGGTTCCGATTCTTCTTCCGGTTCCAATTCTTCTTCCGGTTCCGACTCTTCTTCCGGTTCCTCTTTGGGAAATTGTGATCAGTCCACGAATCATTCCAATTTACATTGGACTCTTCATTATTATTAGGTGAGTCAATGGGACTTGTTCTAGAGGTAGACATCTATCACATAATATCAAACGCGTTAAGAGATTAATATATCACATAATATTCACATGTTAAAAATATATAGTTTCCAACAAAATTTGTTAAGCAATCATTTTTCAAGTAAACACGGTCGAAGTCCAGACTCACTAATGCATCCTAACAAACTCGATAAGACACACTAATGCAAAATTCTGGTTCTCTAAGACCAACGCTCGGATACCAACTGAAATTTCCCGTTCTTATTGATTAAAAACGTTCCATATTAATTGATTTCGTTGCGAGGTTTTGACCTCTATATGAGACGTTTTTCAAAGACTGCATTCATTTTTAAAATAAACCATAACCTTTATTTCATAAATAAAGGTTTAAAAAGCTTTACTTAGATTATCAAATAATGATAATCTAAAATATCCTGTATACACACGACCATTACATAATGGTTTACAATACAAATATGTTACATCGAAATCAGTTTCTTGAATGCAGTTTTTACACAATATCATACAAACATGGACTCCAAATCTTGTCCTTATTTTAGTATGCAACAGCGGAAGCTCTTAATATTCACCTGAGAATAAACATGCTTTAAACGTCAACAAAAATGTTGGTGAGTTATAGGTTTAACCTATATATATCAAATCGTAACAATAGACCACAAGATTTCATATTTCAATACACATCCCATACATAGAGATAAAAATCATTCATATGGTGAACACCTGGTAACCGACATTAACAAGATGCATATATAAGAATATCCCCATCATTCCGGGACACCCTTCGGATATGATATAAATTTCGAAGTACTAAAGCATCCGGTACTTTGGATGGGGTTTGTTAGGCCCAATAGGTCTATCTTTAGGATTTGCGTCAATTAGGGTGTCTGTTTCCTAATTCTTAGATTACCAGACTTAATAAAAAGGGGCATATTCGATTTCGATAATTCAACCATAGAATGTAGTTTCACGTACTTGTGTCTATTTTGTAAATCATTTATAAAACCTGCATGTATTCTCATCCCAAAAATATTAGATTTTAAAAGTGGGACTATAACTCACTTTCACAGATTTTTACTTCGTCGGGAAGTAAGACTAGGCCACTGGTTGATTCACGAACCTATAACAATATATACATATATATCAAAGTATGTTCAAAATATATTTACAATACTTTTAATATATTTTGATGTTTTAAGTTTATTAAGTCAGCTGTCCTCGTTAGTAACCTACAACTAGTTGTCCACAGTTAGATGTACAGAAATAAATCGATAAATATTATCTTGAATCAATCCACGACCCAGTGTATACGTATCTCAGTATTGATCACAACTCAAACTATATATATTTTGGAATCAACCTCAACCCTGTATAGCTAACTCCAACATTCACATATAGAGTGTCTATGGTTGTTCCGAAATATATATAGATGTGTCGAAATGATAGGTCGAAACATTGTATACGTGTCTATGGTATCTCAAGATTACATAATATACAATACAAGTTGATTAAGTTATGGTTGGAATAGATTTGTTACCAATTTTCACGTAGCTAAAATGAGAAAAATTATCCAATCTTGTTTTACCCATAACTTCTTCATTTTAAATCCATTTTGGGTGAATCAAATTGCTATGGTTTCATATTGAACTCTATTTTATGAATCTACACAGAAAAAGTATAGGTTTATAGTCGTAAAAATAAGTTACAAGTCATTTTTGTAAAGGTAGTCATTTCAGTCGAAAGAACGACGTCTAGATGACCATTTTAGAAAACATACTTCCACTTTGAGTCTAACCATAATTTTTGGATATAGTTTCATGTTCATAATAAAAATCATTTTCTCAGAATAACAACTTTTAAATCAAAGTTTATCATAGTTTTTAATTAACTAACCCAAAACAGCCCGCGGTGTTACTACGACGGCGTAAATCCGGTTTTACGGTGTTTTTCGTGTTTCCAGGTTTTAAATCATTAAGTTAGCATATCATATAGATATAGAACATGTTTTTAGTTGATTTTAAAACTCAAGTTAGAAGGATTAACTTTTGTTTGCGAACAAGTTTAGAATTAACTAAACTATGTTCTAGTGATTACAAGTTTAAACCTTCGAATAAGATAGCTTTATATGTATGAATCGAATGATGTTATGAACATCATTACTACCTTAAGTTCCTTGGATAAACCTACTGGAAAAAAGAAAAATGGATCTAGCTTCAACGGATCCTTGGATGGCTCGAAGTTCTTGAAGCAGAATCATGACACGAAAACAAGTTCAAGTAAGATCATCACTTGAAATAAGATTGTTATAGTTATAGAAATTGAACCAAAGTTTTAATATGATTATTACCTTGTATTAGAATGATAACCTACTGTAAGAAACAAAGATTTCTTGAGGTTGGATGATCACCTTACAAGATTGGAAGTGAGCTAGCAAACTTGAAAGTATTCTTGATTTTATGTAACTAGAACTTGTAGAATATATGAAGAACACTTAGAACTTGAAGATAGAACTTGAGAGAGATCAATTAGATGAAGAAAATTTAAGAATGAAAGTGTTTGTAGGTGTTTTTGGTCGTTGGTGTATGGATTAGATATAAAGGATATGTAATTTTGTTTTCATGTAAATAAGTCATGAATGATTACTCATATTTTTGTAATTTTATGAGATATTTCATGCTAGTTGCCAAATGATGGTTCCCACATATATTAGGTGACTCACATGGGCTGCTAAGAGCTGATCATTTAAGTGTATATACCAATAGTACATACATCTAAAAGCTGTGTATTGTACGAGTACGAATACGGGTGCATACGAGTAGAATTGTTGATGAAACTGAACGAGGATGTAATTGTAAGCATTTTTATTAAGTAGAAGTATTTTGATAAGTGTATTGAAGTCTTTCAAAAGTGTATAAATATATATTAAAACACTACATGTATATACATTTTAACTGAGTCCTTAAGTCATCGTTAGTCGTTACATGTAAGTGTTGTTTTGAAACCTTTAGGTTAACGATCTTGTTAAATGTTGTTAACCCAATGTTTATAATATCAAATGAGATGTTAAATTATTATATTATCATGATATTATCATGTATGAATATCTCTTAATATGATATATATACATTAAATGTCTTTACAACGATAATCGTTACATATATGTCTCGTTTAAAAATCATTAAGTTAGTAGTCTTGTTTTTACATATGTAGTTCATTGTTAATATACTTAATGATATGTTTACTTATCATAGTATCATGTTAACTATATATATATATCCATATATATGTCATCATATAGTTTTTACAAGTTTTAACGTTCGTGAATCACCGGTCAACTTGGGTGGTCAATTGTCTATATAAAACATATTTCAATTAATCAAGTCTTAACAAGTTTGATTGCTTAACATGTTGGAAACATTTAATTATGTAAATATCAATCTCAATTAATATATATAAACATGGAAAAGTTCAGGTCACTACAAAAACCGTCCACTTTCAAGGGTGAGGGAGGAGTTCATTTTCACTTCACTTGATACTTAGTTACTTGCATTTCATTTCCATTTCACACACATTCAAACAACACTCAAACTCTCTCAACTTTTCTCTCTTTCTTGTAAGTAAAATGTTTAATTTCCCTTCTTTTTTCTCTTCTAAAACCGTAGCCAACATGAGCATCATCATCATCTTTTCTTGTTTAAATTACTTACTTGTTACTTGTTGTATGTTGGTTATTATTCAAGATCAAACTTCCTAGTTTGCATCTTCATATATCTTGGTTACTTTCCATTTCTTATTTGATGAAGAACCAAGAACAAAGAACTTAAAACTTGTTAGTTATAGTTCTACATTTATGTATTTTCAAAATTTAAAGTTCATAAGTTTTATAATCTTCTTTGTTTTCATGTTTTGTAGACTTGAATTCTTAAGATTCAAAACTTTAGTTTGAATCTTCTCAAGTATGAAACAAACATGAATATTACTTGTAGATCTAGTTTATTTCTTCATTTTTATTTACTTTTAATTTGTGTTTGATGTTCATGGTCAAGTATTACTAGTTAAAACTTGATCTCATACTTCTTGAAACCAAAGTAACTTTGTAAGTTTAAGAACATGGAAGTTTAACTCTTTAGTTATAACTTCACATACTTGTGTTGAATTTAACTTAAGAACTTTAGATCTAGACTTTTGAGTCTAGGATCTTCAAGATCTAACTAGGAACTATGTTCTACAACTTAAGATCTTGATTTCATAAGTTTACTTTCAAGTTGTAACTTAATATTAGTTTTAAAGTTCATGTAGGTGCTAGATCTAAGACCTTGATGTAACTTTGGTTCATCAAACTTCATACAACTCTTAAGTGAGTTGTGCTACTGATAATGCTAAAAACGAACATATATTTCATAGCATTATTCCTCCAGAAAGACAAGCTTTTAGTTGCAATTGTTCTATTTACAAGTGATATTCGTTTAAATAATAAAAGGTGAAGACAAAAGACAGATTCGACGAATTGAAGACGCAAACGACCAAAAAGCTCAAAAGTACAAAAGACAATAAAAAAGGTTCCAATTATTGATAAGAAACGTCTCGAAATTACAAGAGTACAAGATTCAAAACGCAAAGTACAAGATATTAAATTGTACGCAAGGACGTTCGAAAATCCGGAACCGGGACCAGAGTCAACTCTTAACGCTCGACGCAACGGACTAAAAATTACAAGTTAACTATGTATATAAATATAATATAATATATAATTAATTATATTAATTATATATATATTATATTTATAAATAAAAACCGTCGGCAGAGAAAGACTCCAAGGGACTGAGCTGTAATTTCATTCTCCGCGACTCGCGGAGTTTGAAGGCAAAAATGCCGCGAGTCGCGGAGCCCCAAAAGTCGACTTTTCCTATAAAAGCAACCGAATTCTGATCGCAAATCATCATCTTTTTTCTCCTCATTCATACGATATATTTATATTTATAATTTATATTTTAATTTTAATTTTAATTATAATTCTAATAATAAGGGTATGTTAGCGAATATTGTAAGGGTGTAAGTCGAAATTCTGTCCGTGTAACGCTACGCTATTTTTAATCATTGTAAGTTATGTTCAACCTTTTTACATTAATGTCTCGTAGCTAAGTTATTATTATGCTTATTTAAAACGAAGTAATCATGATGTTGGGCTAATTACTAAAATTGGGTAATTGGGCTTTGTACCATAATTGGGGTTTGGACAAAAGAACGACACTTGTGGAAATTAGACTATGGGCTATTAATGGGCTTTATATTTGTTTAACTAAATGATAGTTTGTTAATGTTAATATAAAGATTTACAATTGGGCGTCCTTATAAATTACCATATACACTCGATCGGACACGATGGGCGGGGTATTTATATCTACGAATAATCGTTCATTTAACCGGACACGGGAATGGATTAATAGCCACTAGAATAATTAAAACAGGGGTGAAATTACATTCAAGGGTAATTGGTGTAATTGTTAACAAAGTAGTAAAACCTTGGTTTACACGCAGTCGATAACCTGTTGTATTCATTAAACAAAGTATTAAAACCTTGTTACAATTCGAATCCCCAATTAGTTGGAATATTTAACTTCGGGTATAATAATAATTTGACGAGGACACTCGCACTTTATATTTATGACTGATGGACTGTTATGGACAAAAACCAGACGGACATATTAAATAATCCAGGACAAAGGACAATTAACCCATGGGCATAAAACTAAAATCAACACGTCAAACATCATGATTACGGAAGTTTAAATAAGCATAATTCTTTTATTTCATATTTAATTTCCTTTATTTTATATTTAATTGCACTTCTAATTATCGCACTTTTATTTATTGTTATTTAATCGCACTTTTAATTATCGTACTTTTTAATTATCGCAATTTTATTTTATCGCACTTTTATTATTCGCAATTTCATTATCGTTATTTACTTTACGCTTTAATTTAAGTCTTGTATTTATTTTTAATATTTTACATTTGGTTTTAACTGCGACTAAAGTTTTAAAATCGACAAACCGGTCATTAAACGGTAAAAACCCCCCTTTATAATAATAATATTACTTATATATATATTTGTATTTTTATAAAAGTAAACTAATATAGCGTTAAGCTTTGTTTAAAGATTTCCCTGTGGAACGAACCGGACTTACTAAAAACTACACTACTTTACGATTAGGTACACTGCCTATAAGTGTTGTAGCAAGGTTTAAGTATATCCATTCTATAAATAAATAAATATCTTGTGTAAAATTGTATCGTATTTAATAGTATTTCCTGCTAAAATTAATAACTATTTTATATACACCCCGCTGCACATCAAGTAATTTTTGGCGCCGCTGCCGGGGAACTATCTTAAAAGCCGGAAGCGCAACGCTAATATAAAAAAAAAAGATTTTTTATTTACTTTTATTAAAATTCGCTTTTGTAAAAATACGTTTTGAATATTCGAAAATATAAAAAGAAAAACAAAAAATTTATATATTTTTAAGAGTTTGTTAAAAAGTTTTATAAGTTTCTTTATTTTTATTTTAGTTTATAAAAATATAAGTTTTATTTAAATATCTTTTATTTATATTAAAACAGAAAATTAGAAAACATAAAAAAAAACGCGTAAATTAAAACAGCTCCAGAGTTGAATTTCTGAACCCCGCGACTCGCGGGGTTTGATGCAATAAATACCGCAACTCGCGGAGACTTTCTGACAGGCGACAAAGCCCTAATCCTGCATTTATTACGGATTATTATTAATTATTATTATTATTAACCCTAATTATTATTATTATTATAATTAAGTTTATTTTTAATTTAAGTTTTATTTAATTTATATTTTAGTTAAATTAGTTTAATTAAATTATAAAATTAATAGTTTAATAAAATAAATAATATAAAAATAATATTTTTATAAAAATTGTACTTTTTACAACTTTTTGTATATTTTTATATTTTGTCCCTTTTTAATCGTTGTAGCGTAATATTTGTATTTTTAGCTCATATTTAATTTTAAACTTAGTTTTTGCCATAGTCATTTTTACTCCTAGATTTTTAGGCTTTGCCGTAGAATTCCTTAAGTGCTTTTTCTTTAGACTAAGATTTAGGTGCTTTAGAATTTTGCGATGCCTTTTTAAGTTTTAGTTTCTTTTTAAGTTATTTCCATTTGGGATTTAGTTTTTCTTGTAAGCTTTAATATTTTTAGACGACTTTTACCTATGTATCAATTATCATTCCAATTAGTAATTTCAATTTGCGATTATAATTTTAAGTTAGTTGTAGTAATAAGGTTAGGTTAGTCAAGTATTTTTAAGTTTTTATAAGTTTCTTTTATTTTTTCGTCACCTTTTATTTTTCAACCATTTTTCTTTTTCGACCTTTTTCGACGAACTCTTTTTCTTTCTTATTTCTCGCTATTCTAGTTTTTAGGACATAGATTTTTATTCTACTTCTTATCTAAATTTCTTAAAATTACGAAAATTTATTTTAAGTGGTTAAATTGATAGACATCAAAATTTTCTGGTTCGTAGTAATAGTTGGATTTGTACGTGGACCGGGTTATTGGAGCCAAACAGTCCTCAATTATATTGAGACCAAACGAATCATGCCCATCTGCTGCATCTTTTGGCTATTCGAAACGTGGGCAAAATCAGAAAAGTCTATTGGTTGGATAACTTATTATAATTTTTCTTTCCTTTTTAAAACTAATAGGATATTCAGTGAATACACCGAGCAAGACGTTCACCACCTTTTGTACGTTCACCACCTGTAACTAGATCAAGACATTTAGCAAATATAACCGCCGTTGATTTTTCTTTAGAATCGTCATCCAGTAGACCAAGTACTTCAGTTCAAATTTCCGATAATCCATTTTTTGAACCCGACCTCACAATTGAGAATCCGAAAAATATTCAGGAACGGTTCGTAGATACTGAACCATTAAACTTTCCTCCGGAACCACCAATTATTCAAACAGAGATTGTTGAGGAACGAACCATTAAATCAGAATCACCTAGTGATTCCGATTCAACAAATTCAATTATGGAGAATCTGGAACCTTTAAGTATGGAAGACCGAATGAGAGCTAAACGCACTGGCCAAGGTCACGCAATTACTCATCCAGACATTAATGCGCCAGATTATGAAATCAAAGGACAAATTCTACACATGGTGACTAATCAATGCCAATTTAGTGGTGCGCCGAAGGAAGATCCAAATGAACATCTACGTACCTTTAATAGGATCTGCACACTATTTAAAATCCGAGAAGTGGAGGATGAAGAGATATATCTCATGTTATTTCCCTGGACTTTAAAGGGAGAAGCCAAAGATTGGTTGGAATCGTTACCTGAAGGGGCGATCGATACATGGGATGTTTTAGTTGACAAATTTCTTAAACAATTCTTTCCTGCATCTAAAGCCGTAAGACTTCAAGCAGAAATTGTTACGTTTACACAGAAACCAAATGAAACTCTATATGAGGCGTGGACAAGATATGGAAAGTTGTTAAGAGGATGTCTGCAACATGGTTTAGACACCTGTCAAATAGTACAAATATTCTACCAAGGATGCGACATCACTATAAGGAAAGACATAGATATAGCAGCTGGTGGTTCTATTATGAAGAAAACCGAAACTGATGCTTACAAAATTATTGATAACACTGCTTCCCACTCACATGAGTGGCACCAAGAAAAAGATATCGTTAGATCATCTAAAGCAGCTAGAGCCGATTCTAGCCATGACTTAGATTCCATTTCCGCAAAGATAGATGCTGTCGAGAGACGAATGGAAAAGATGACTAAAGATATTCACTCAATACGAATTAGTTGTGAGCAGTGTGGAGGACCACATTTGACAAAAGATTGTCTCAGTATTGAATTAACAATGGAACAAAGAGAGAATATTTCATACATAAACCAAAGGCCTGGAAATAATTATCAGAATAATTATCAACCGCCAAGACCGATTTACAATCAAAACCAGAATTATAACAGAAATATTCCATACAACAACCAACAAGGTCCTAGCAATCAACAAGTATCCAATAATAATTACAATCAGCAAAGACCGAATTTTCAAAACAAACCACCACAACAAACCGATGATAAAAAGCCGAATTTAGAAGATATGATGACGAAGCTAGTTGAAACTCAAACGCAGTTTTTCACATCTCAAAAACAAACCAATGAACAAAATGCTCAAGCATTTAGAAATCAACAAGCTTCTATTCAAAATCTGGAACAAGAATTAAGTAACCTAGCAAGGTTAATAGGTGAAAGAAAACCGGAAAGTCTACCTAGTGATACAAATGCTAACCCCCGGAGTGAAACAGCTAAAGCCATTACCACAAGAAGTGGCACAACACTTAAACCACCGGAAATACCTGTAACTTCTGATGAAACTATTCCTACTCCACAAGAACCACAACCTGATCAAGATAAGGAAAAAGAACTGGTAGTTGAAAAGGTTAATGAAGATAACACAGTTAAGGATAAACCTTATGTTAAACCATATCATCCACCACTTCCTTACCCGAGTAAAATGAAGAAAGAGAAACTTGAAGCCGAGCAATCCAAATTCTTGGATATGTTTAAACAGATAAATGTAAATCTTCCTTTCATTGATGTGATTTCAGGAATGCCTAGATATGCTAAATTCTTGAAAGATCTAATTTCAAATAGAAAGAAAATGGAAGAACTCTCGGCTGTTACTATGAATGCTAATTGTCCAGCAGTGCTGTTGAATAAGATACCAGAAAAATTATCTGATCCAGGAAGTTTCACAATTCCATGTTTTCTGGGTAGTCTTAGTTCAATAGAAGCATTGGCAGACTTAGGTGCTAGTATAAATCTAATGCCGTATTCACTATACGCTAAACTAGACCTTGGAGAATTGAAACCAACCAGAATAAGCATACAACTAGCCGATAGATCAATAAAATATCCTAGAGGGATAATGGAGAACATGCTAGTTAAAGTTGGTAATTTAGTATTTCCAGTAGATTTTGTTGTTTTGGACATGGAAGAAGATTCTCAAGTTCCTCTCATATTAGGAAGACCATTCTTAAACACGGCTAAAGCAATGATAGACGTGTTCGGTAAGAAACTGACCCTAAGTATAGAGGACGAGAGTGTTACCTTTTCAGTTGATAGAGCAATGCAACAACCACAATCTGCAGATGATACATGTTATTATATTCAAACTATAGATGCACATGCAGAATTATTAGAAGAATTTCCAGAATTACAAGGAACAGGAGAATGTTCTTTAGGAGAAGGTAATGAACCAATTGATGAAGCTGAAATGTTAGCTACACTAATAGCTAATGGATATGAACCAACAACAGAAGAAATTCAAATGCTAAAAGAAGAAGACAGATATCGATACAAATCATCGATAGAAGAACCTCCGAAATTAGAGTTAAAGCCACTTCCAAACCATTTGGAATACGCTTATTTACATGGTGAATCTGAATTACCTGTAATAATATCGTCTTCTCTTACTGAAAATGAGAAATCACAACTCATTTCTGTGTTGAAAGCCCATAAACCAGCCATTGCATGGAAGATTCATGATATTAAAGGAATAAGTCCTTCATATTGCACACATAAAATCCTTATGGAAGAAGGTCATAAAACGTATGTGCAACGCCAACGAAGACTAAATCCTAATATGCAAGATGTAGTTAAGAAAGAGATTATTAAACTGCTAGATGCAGGTTTGATATATCCAATTTCTGATAGTCCATGGGTAAGCCCAGTTCATTGCGTGCCTAAGAAAGGTGGCATGACTGTCATTACAAATGAAAAAAATGAGCTTATTCCTACTAGAACTGTAACAGGATGGCGTGTGTGTATTGATTATAGAAAATTAAATGACGCCACCAGAAAAGATCACTTTCCCTTACCTTTCATAGATCAAATGCTGGAAAGATTAGCCGGAAATAGTTACTATTGTTTTCTAGATGGATTTTCCGGATATTTTCAAATTCCAATAGCACCCGAAGATCAAGAGAAAACAACATTCACGTGCCCTTATGGTACTTTTGCTTACAAACGCATGCCATTTGGACTTTGTATCGCCCCTGCAACCTTTCAAAGGTGCATGATGGCGATTTTTCATGACATGATAGAAGAATGCATGGAAGTATTCATGGATGACTTTTCAGTCTTCGGTGATACATTTAAATCATGTCTAGTTAATCTGGAACGAATGCTAATTAGATGCGAACAATCAAATCTAGTACTTAATTGGGAGAAATGCCATTTCATGGTTAAAGAAGGCATCGTTCTTGGACATAAAATTTCAAAAGAAGGAATTGAAGTGGATAGAGCTAAAGTAGATGTAATTGCTAAACTTCCACATCCCACCAATGTTAGAGGAGTTAGGAGTTTTCTAGGGCATGCCGGTTTTTACCGACGTTTCATAAAAGATTTTTCTAAAATTGCCACTCCTATGAATAAACTCCTAGAAAAGGATGCGCCATTCATCTTTTCAGATGAATGTATCAAATCTTTTAATATTCTTAAAGAAAAACTCACTAATGCGCCAATCATGATAACACCAATTTGGAATCTACCATTTGAACTAATGTGCGATGCAAGTGATTTTGCAATGGGAGCCGTTTTAGGACAAAGGATTGAAAAACGATTTCAACCTATATATTATGCTAGTAAGACGTTACAAGGAGCACAAACAAACTATACAACTACTGAAAAAGAACTCCTTGCTATTGTCTTTGCTTTTGACAAATTTCGATCATATCTCGTTCTAGCAAAAACGGTGGTCTATACCGACCATTCTGCTCTTAGATACCTATTTTCAAAACAAGATGCTAAACCAAGATTAATCCGTTGGATCTTACTCTTACAAGAGTTTGATATTGAAATTCGAGATAAAAGAGGAGCAGAAAATCTCGCCGCTGATCATCTTTCTCGTCTTGAAAATCCTGAGTTAGAAGTTCTAAATGAATCGGCCATACAAGACAACTTTCCTGATGAATATCTATTGAAGATAGATTATAAAGAAATTCCATGGTTTGCAGACTATGCAAACTACTTAGTTTGTGGATTCCTTGAAAAAGGATTATCGTACCAAAGACGAAAGAAATTCTTCAGTGATATAAAACATTATTTCTGGGAAGATCCACATTTGTTTAAAAGTTGTCCCGATGGAATAATACGCCGATGTGTATTTGGAGATGAAGCTAGTAAAATATTAAACCATTGTCACACAGGACCAACAGGAGGGCATTATGGGCCTCAACTAACAGCAAGAAAAGTTTATGAAGCTGGATTCTATTGGCCTACAATTTACAAAGACGCACACTTTCTTTGCAAATCCTGTGATGCATGTCAAAGGGCCGGAAAAATAAGTCAACGTGATGAAATGCCACAAAATGTCATCCAAGTATGTGAAGTATTTGACATTTGGGGTATTGACTTTATGGGTCCATTTCCAAAATCTCATAATAATCTATATATACTCGTAGCCATTGATTATGTATCTAAATGGGCGGAAGCACAAGCTCTCCCAACTAACGATGCACGAGTTGTAGTCAACTTTTTAAAACGTCTTTTTGCAAGGTTTGGAACACCGAAAGCTTTAATAAGTGATCGGGGTACTCATTTCTGTAATAATCAACTTGAGAAAGTTCTTAAAAGATATGGAGTAACTCATAAAATCTCCACCGCATATCATCCACAAACAAGTGGACAAGTTGAAAATACCAACCGAGCTTTAAAACGTATTCTAGAGAAAACCGTAGGATCAAATCCGAAGGAATGGTCCATTAAATTGGAGGATGCACTCTGGGATTTTAGAACAGCCTACAAAACTCCAATTGGAACCACACCTTTTAGACTTGTTTATGGAAAAGCATGTCATCTTCCTGTAGAAATTGAACACAAATCATTTTGGGCTTTGAAAACATGTAATCTTGATTTACATGAAGTCGGACGTCTACGATTAAGTCAACTAAACGAATTAGAAGAATTAAGACATGAAGCATACGAAAATTCGTTAATCTATAAGGAAAGAACGAAGAAATGGCATGATAAAAGAATCAGAAGTTCAAAAGAATTTAAAGAAGGAGACAGAGTTCTTCTTTTCAATTCACGATTCAAGCTATTTCCTGGAAAATTGAAATCAAGATGGTCTGGACCATTCATAGTCAAAAGAATTTTCCCATACGGAACAATAGAATTAATAAATTCAAATGGGATTGAATTTAAAGTTAATGGTCACAGAGTTAAACATTACATACATGGTCCGATGGAAGTCGACAACGAAGTTAATTACAATTTCGACAACACATCTAATTAAGTGTGGGGAGAATCAAGTCTTTAAAGGATAATATGTATTTCTGTTAGAGTTAGATTGTCTGTTTTCGTGTAGTTCTCGAAAATGGAACCCGAATGGTCTTTCCCTAGCAGACCCTAAAGAACTAGTCTTCTCCCCCCATTCTGAATTTTTATTTTTTTTAGGTTTTTACAAAATGAAGACTGCCTGTGAACTAAACCATGGTCTAATGCTACACGCTTTGATCACTAAACGTAATAATGACATACTACCGAGTGAAATAGTATCAGTAATCAGAGAAAGAATGGACGGAGTTAGAAAAGAATCCAGATGCGAAGATAATAGGTTACAATTTGGTAAAGGAAAATCAAAATCCGCAGCGAAAAGAAGAGCACGACACCTAGAAAGATGTCACAAATGCGGAAAATGGTCACATGGAGGTAAATGTTCAAATAATCAAACTTATTCAAATACCGAATTTGTTACTTTATGCAGAGACGGACCGTTCATATGTTTAGAAGAAAAGACACTGAATACTCGAGGTTACGCCTATGTAGCCATGGAAAACCAATTAAACCGACTATCTTATGAATGGGATAGATCATATAACTAAGAAATCTATTTCACAGGTATGTCTGTACAGTTTTTATTTTTATTTTTATTTTTAACCTTTTGATAATAAACGCTAATTTGTTCGCTAAAAAGTATTAAATTGGTATTGAATAAAATTAGGTTTGGCGACCGAAATTATTGATATCATTCAAAAATTTATTACATCACTGCGAAATTTAACGTTTATTCTTAAGGTATAAATATCTTTAAACAATCAACCCAAAATATTTCAAAAATTCGTCATGAGTTAAATTAGGTTTTGGAACCGAAATTACTTTACCGAAAAGAGGGGCGCATATTTTTGATAATATTTGATTGATTAAAGTGGGATAAAAAGACAAAAAAATTTTTAATTTTATTTTTACCATGTTTTTAAAATTAATATTTAAATCTTAAATTAATATTGTAAACTTTATAAAAACAATATATTTAAAATTATAAATATTTGAACCATAATATAAGTTTGGTGTGAATTTATAATATGAATTTTTAAATTAAGTTTGGTGTGAATTTTTAAAATATAAATTTTTAATTTTATGCATTTCAAATTTTAAGTTTGGTGTGAATTTTTAATAATAATTTTGAATTTTATATTTAAGTTGTGTGAATTTAAAAACAAAAATTTACTTTATCTCATTAAGTTAAGAATATGATTTTTAAAATTCGTCGTAAGTTGAAGACTAGGTCTTTGAACCGAAATTGCTTTACCCGAGAGAGGGACGAGAACTTTTATTATCATTATTTTTAATCTCATTGAATTAAAGTATGCCAAAAACATTAAAAAACCCCAAAAATCTTAGCTTTTAAAACAATCGCTACAAAAAGACAAATTTTAAAATTTTGTCGAGGGACGGACTAGGACATCGATCCGAAACGACCTCGTCCTAAATAACAAGGGAAACAAAATTTTAAAATTAATTACTTAATTGTTTTAATAAGTTAAAGTTTATAAAAAAAAAAAAAAAAAATTACCAAACTCCGCGACTCGCGGAGTTTGGAGGGTTAATCCCCGCGACTCGCGGAGGGACCGAAAATCAGAAAAAAATAAAAAGAGCTGAATGATCAGTTTCAGTCCACACAACCCAAAACTCAAAAACACAGCGAAATACTGCGCGAAAATACACCAAAAACACCCCCAAAATCACAATTTTTAACCGTTAATCACCAAATCTTTTACTAAAATCATGTTGAGAAGGATGCTATCTAAGAATTACTCAAGAAAAACGGTAAATTTCTACACCTAAACACCATTTAATCCGAAATTTGGTGTTCTTGAGTCATTTTTTTTCCAATTTGATTTTGATGCTTTTTAGTGTAATTAGGCTTAAATTGTTTATGTATTATGCTTGTATAACCTAGATTGATGCTGTTTAACATGATTAGAAGCCTTAAACTTCAAATTTTGAGTAATCTAGGGTTTGTGTTCTTGAGCAAATTTGGGGCTTTTTGATATAAACAGGTTATGGCCGATTTTTGTCATGAATTGTTGCTAAAATAAGTAGTGTAACATGTCTAGGTAGTTAAATGATCCAAACTTTGAGCCTAAACATGATTTTGAGAATTAAAGTGGACTTTTTCAAGTCTAAAAATTCATGAACTTGATTTTTAAAAGATAATGCCATTTGAGACTTGTTTGATTGCTAGTAATGATTATTTTGACATGTTGTTTGAGTTAAATGCTTATGAACTTGGCGAACATTTTCGTATATGCTTATTTGAAAAAGTGTAGATTTGATGAAAATATGAAAATAAGCTTAAGTTTGATATAAATTGATAATGTCATTGTAATTATTTTGATTGATGATTTTGCTGACACTAATGCATATTTGTATGCACAAAATTTGTGTTTGATGTGTTTTGCAGACTGAAAGGGGTGAATCTTCATCCCAAGCCCGCAATGCTCCTGCTGAGAATTTGGAACAACAGGAGGTGGATAACTACTACAAGCAGGATATACCTCATCCAGTCATGACATTTTCCGATATGCACTTGGAAGAGTTGCACCCGAACCTGAGATTTGACAGACTTTGGATAGATTATCCAAAATATCAAAGGGGTTTGCATACTCTTCATTCTAAGGTTGTTGAGGTACCGAGGGTCATAGAATGGGGACCCTTAGAAGCTGTAGAATTGGCCGGGCCAATTAGGGAATTAGTTGTACAGAGGTATGGTAATTCTACTTTTAATGACTGGGTACGTTTATTCACCATGCGTAGACCTGTATATAAAGTATGGTGTGAAGAATTTTTGTGTAGTATAGAGTTGAATGATCGGGTAGCTAGTTTAACCGATCGTTCTTTTATTAGATTTTTGTTAGGCGGTTCGATGCGCCACATGTCTTTACTGGACATGGCTCAGGCTTTACGTATATATACGCCTGAGGAGTTAGCGTCTGCCGATTGTAGAGGATTGATACTAAACGGTAGAAAGATAGATGAAAATTTTGATACACACGGTGTGTGGAGTCAAATGACAAGCCATCACCGTTTCAAAGGGGGAAATTACTCTTATTTGGATATAGATAGAGCAGAATTAAGAGTGATACATAGGTTTTTAGCTAATTCGATTACACAAAGGGGTAAGAACAAGGAAAAAGTAAATGAACAGGATTTGTTTTACCATATGTGTATTCGAGACCCACAAAGCACTGTAAGTATACCATATTGTGTGGGTTATTATTTATCAGCTATGGTTCGGGGGATGCGACCGCATAGCATAATAGGAGGTGGTATTTTTATTACTTTGATTGGTGAATATCTCGGTGTGGATATAAGTCGGGGGGGATTATTAGTAGAAGAACCAGAACCCCGCGATACTATAGGTTTAAATGTATACCTTGGTGAGAAAGTTTTGAAGAGGCGAAATAACGCCGCAGTACGATACCATGGTAGACATCCACAGGTGGAGAGAAACCAACAGCAAGGTAATGTAGGAGGGGGGAATGAGATGCAAGAAATGCAAAGGTTTATAGCTTCTCAGGAATACGAAAATGCTAGACAGAGAGCATTTGAAGATTGGCAAGTTCATCAGAACCAAATCATAGCTCATTGCCAACATATAGGTAGAAACTATATTCCTACACCGAAACCCATCTTCCCTCCTTGGTCTATAGAGATGCAGCCACCATATCCTACGTATGACCCTGCCGAAGCATTCTATAGCACCTATGGTTATGCCTGGAACCCCTATTGGTACCAGTATCATCCCTAGTATACTTAGTTTTATTTATTTTGTAAATTGTAATTATTGATACGTTTAATACTTTTGTTAATATTGTAATCATTTTTATAATTATCTAACTTTATTCTTAGATTTTAATAATTTTTGAATGTGGGGTAATATACCAAACTTCAAAAATATGTATATATGTTTGCAGTTTATCTTATGTACACAACAGGGTAAAACAACGCATTTTCAAAGACTGGCATTAAGTTCAGCAAAAGCAACTAATTTTGACGACAAGATGCAAAATATATGTGAAATAACAACAAGACGGAATGAACAAATGATGTGCACCATTTATCATTCAGCAAACAAACGCCAATATATTTGGAAACTTTGGTAAAAATTTAATCATTTTCACACAAATCACCCTCAATAATTTAAATTATTCCTGATTTCTTGCAAATGAGGGCATTGCAAGATCTTAAGTGTGGGAAGGGGTTAAATTCTTTCGGATTTTAAAATTTTTTACTTTATACACTTGGTTACCATTAAAAATACTAGTAAAGCAGTAGTTGTATTAGAATCTAGTGCTCTCTGATAATAAAGAACAGCCCTGGTCTTATATACTGACTACCCAATTCTAGTAAAATTTTTCAAAATTTTCAATTAAATGAACTAAAAATCATGTTTATACATATTTATGAACGATAAAACTAGGTTTTAACACCGAAATTATTGTTACCTCAAAAATGACATAAATTGAGAAACAAACTAAAATGTTAAAATTCATTTAAAATGGAATAGAGGATGATAAAAAGGAAAATAAAAGCCAAGTGTGGGAAAATTTACCAAGTTATCTTAAACATATGTCACATATATCTGTAACAAATAACTGAAAATACTTTTGCTTTGGACTAAACTAAACTGTTTTACCCGATGAAAGAAAAGAAGAGATGGATCTACACGATGAATCAATTCCATCATTAAAAGGAAGTAAAGTCTTCCGAAAAAGACACGCGCTTCTTGATTTAGGTCATGAAGTTGTCGTCCAGACCAGCTGTAGGTTGACGAAAAATCTAGAAAAGTCATCACTAAAATCAGCAGGAAATCCACGGACCTCAGCATTAAACAGGGTCGCCAAGTGGTCAGATTTATCCTAACCATGAGAAGGATTTATCTCGTACAATGGGGGGGCACCATGCAAATTAGCTGGACAAGACTAATGAATCAGATCCCCAGAAAGGATAATCTCCTTAAAGATTAAAAATCAGCTTTTAAGACTGATATTACTCAATCCTTGAGATTGACCTTAAAGATTGAGAATTACAAACCCATGGAATTCAATGATATCTAAACTCGAGCTTGAACGAGAAAATATTTTGATCAAAATTACAAACCGATTTATTTTCTGAAAACCCTATTTTCAATGCGTTCATTACCATTGAACGTAAAATCCTAGGAATTCACCTGGAATTCATTAGGTCACCTGAACTAAAACGGGTGTCAACCGTAAGAACGGTGGTTGCATAGTGGTCAAAGACAGGACCTTGTGCCATACCGAAAAATTTTAAGGGTGAGCTTTACTATTGCTTCTACCAAGGATAGTAATTGCGTCCGACACGTTATAGACCATAATTAAAAGCATGTCAGGGGACATTGCCTTAACAGTTGCTTGTTCAACGCTTTCCTTTACAACCGGACGGTAGTTTACCGAAAGGTAATATACGGGACAAGTAAAGTGGACGTGTTGCTTTCCAAATACAAGGTTAGCAAGTGGGTGACACAAAACCATAAGTTTTGAGCTAAAATTTTCAAATCTGAAACCCACCAAACCCACAAAAATATTTTGCAAACACCGGTAAAGGGTTATCCCGGAAAACTTATCTAGGGTAAAAACTAGATTTAATTTTCAAAAGATCAAATGTTTTCATAAAGATCCAATTTCCTTAATGGATCTAATTTTTTATAGTCATGTGGGACTGTAAACCATATCGTTACTACCATTGTTTATACCGCCGTATAGAAAATCACTGATGTACAAAGTGTGAAGAATAAAGAAGTGATTCTAGTATTTCAAGACGATATTGCTTGAGGACAAGCAACGCTCAAGTGTGGGAATATTTGATAATGCTAAAAACGAACATATATTTCATAGCATTATTCCTCAAGAAAGACAAGCTTTTAGTTGCAATTGTTCTATTTACAAGTGATATTCGTTTAAATAATAAAAGGTGAAGACAAAAGACAGATTCGACGAATTGAAGACGCAAACGACCAAAAAGCTCAAAAGTACAAAAGACAATCAAAAAGGTTCCAATTATTGATAAGAAACGTCTCGAAATTACAAGAGTACAAGATTCAAAACGCAAAGTACAAGATATTAAATTGTACGCAAGGACGTTCGAAAATCCGGAACCGGGACCAGAGTCAACTCTTAACGCTCGACGCAACGGACTAAAAATTACAAGTTAACTATGTATATAAATATAATATAATATATAATTAATTATATTAATTATATATATATTATATTTATAAATAAAAACCATCGGCAGAGAAAGACTCCAAGGGACTGAGCTGTAATTTCATTCTCCGCGACTCGCGGAGTTTGAAGGCAAAAATGCCGCGAGTCGCGAAGCCCCAAAAGTCGACTTTTCCTATAAAAGAAACCGAATTCTGATCGCAAATCATCATCTTTTTTCTCCTCATTCATACGATATATTTATATTTATAATTTATATTTTAATTTTAATTTTAATTATAATTCTAATAATAAGGGTATGTTAGCGAATATTGTAAGGGTGTAAGTCGAAATTCTGTCCGTGTAACGCTACGCTATTTTTAATCATTGTAAGTTATGTTCAACCTTTTTACATTAATGTCTCGTAGCTAAGTTATTATTATGCTTATTTAAAACGAAGTAATCATGATGTTGGGCTAATTACTAAAATTGGGTAATTGGGCTTTGTACCATAATTGGGGTTTGGACAAAAGAACGACACTTGTGGAAATTAGACTATGGGCTATTAATGGGCTTTATATTTGTTTAACTAAATGATAGTTTGTTAATGTTAATATAAAGATTTACAATTGGGCGTCCTTATAAATTACCATATACACTCGATCGGACACGATGGGCGGGGTATTTATATCTACGAATAATCGTTCATTTAACCGGATACGGGAATGGATTAATAGCCACTAGAATAATTAAAACAGGGGTGAAATTACATTCAAGGGTAATTGGTGTAATTGTTAACAAAGTAGTAAAACCTTGGTTTACACGCAGTCGATAACCTGGTGTATTCATTAAACAAAGTATTAAAACCTTGTTACAATTCGAATCCCCAATTAGTTGGAATATTTAACTTCGGGTATAATAATAATTTGACGAGGACACTCGCACTTTATATTTATGACTGATGGACTGTTATGGACAAAAATCAGACGGACATATTAAATAATCCAGGACAAAGGACAATTAACCCATGGGCATAAAACTAAAATCAACACGTCAAACATCATGATTACGGAAGTTTAAATAAGCATAATTCTTTTATTTCATATTTAATTTCCTTTATTTTATATTTAATTGCACTTCTAATTATCGCACTTTTATTTATTGTTATTTAATCGCACTTTTAATTATCGTACTTTTTAATTATCGCAATTTTATTTTATCGCACTTTTATTATTCGCAATTTCATTATCGTTATTTACTTTACGCTTTAATTTAAGTCTTGTATTTATTTTTAATATTTTACATTTGGTTTTAACTGCGACTAAAGTTTTAAAATCGACAAACCGGTCATTAAACGGTAAAAACCCCCCTTTATAATAATAATATTACTTATATATATATTTGTATTTTTATAAAATTAAACTAATATAGCGTTAAGCTTTGTTTAAAGATTTCCCTGTGGAATGAACCGGACTTACTAAAAACTACACTACTTTACGATTAGGTACACTACCTATAAGTGTTGTAGCAAGGTTTAAGTATATCCATTCTATAAATAAATAAATATCTTGTGTAAAATTGTATCGTATTTAATAGTATTTCCTGCTAAAATTAATAACTATTTTATATACACCCCGCTGCACATCAGCTACATGTCTTAGACTTACACTTGTGTCATGATAGTTAAAACTTGGTTAATATTACTTTTATAGTTCATGTATGTGTCGGATCTAAGATCTTGATGTAACTTTGGTTCATCAAACTACTTGCAACACTTAATTGAGTTGTGCTACACATCTTAGACTTGCACTTGTGTTATTATGGTAAAAACTTGGTTAAGATGATGCAAACACATCAACGAGTTGTACACTTGAAGCTATACGCATCAAGGATGAGAACCGTGATAAGCATCGAGTACCAAAAACCACCAGAACCTACTGTTTACTATTACTGGGTCTGATTAGTACGACCTGGGCTACTGTAAACATGATTTTCAGATAGCTCTGTTCGAGTAGATAACTTTTCATTTAGGACTCGTCGTAATCCGAGTTACGGTTTAGGATTTATGGCCCTCCGATCGTCAATATGTCCTTTTAACGTTGTGCTGAAAATTCTGACCTACTCGAACTTAGACCGTCGCCACGGTCAAACGAAGATGATTTTACTTCTGGGATTTTTACCACAACTAAAGGACTCATATACGGAGCCATGGCCACTGGCCTCACCTTATTTCAGTAGGTTTAGAGGCCGTGGTGACTGACCGAACTCAGCCTTTGTTTTAAACTCTTTTCATGAACGAAACTTACTTTGCACTTTATGTTTGATGATGAATGATGATGACCTTTAAGACCTAATTTACATACATTTAAATCTATTGGGACGATTTACTGACTTAGTACTATTTAACTTAGGTTGAGGACTTTCCGGACCTACGTACTTGCTTATTTCCCGACTCGACTTTACCGCTACTTTATCATTGTGAGTTATAGCATCCCTTTTTACTTTAACTATTTTGGGACTGAGAATGCATGCGTGTTTTACATTTTACATACTAGGCACGAGTACTTAAACTTTATATTTGTGTAGGTTATACAACGGCATAAACTTTTCCCTTAGCTCGGTAACGTTTAGTCATTGGTTTTTGAACCGGTGAACGCGAATCTTAGATATGGATCCATAGGGTATGACATCCCCACTCGGGCTAGTAGCGCTAGCATTTAACGGGTGTTTAATATTTTGTAAACATACGCACTCGCCAAGTGTACTTTCAGGGGGTTATAAACGTTAAGTTAGTTACCAAGTGCCCACGGTTAACATATACTTTATCATACTGTATTGAAACGCTCTTTGTAGCACTGAAATCTCGTGGCCTACCTTACATACTGTTATACTTAAACTATAGCTCACCAACCTTTGTGTTGACGTTTTTAAGCATGTTTTTCTCAGGTGCTTAAGGTTGCTTCCGCTGTGTACTAGTCTTGCTGTAGACTGAAATGTCCCGTTCTTATTGATTAAAAACGTTCCATATTAATTGATTTCGTTGCGAGGTTTTGACCTCTATATGAGACGTTTTTCAAAGACTGCATTCATTTTAAAACAAACCATAACCTTTATTTCATCAATAAAGGTTTAAAAAAAAACTTTACGTAGATTATCAAATAATGATAATCTAAAATATCCTGTTTACACACGACCATTACATAATGGTTTACAATACAAATATGCTACAACAAAATAAGTTTCTTGAATGCAGTTTTTACACAATATCATACAAGCATGGACTCCAAATCTCGTCCTTATTTAAGTATGCGATAGCGGAAGCTCTTAATAATCACCTGAGAATAAACATGCTTAAAACGTCAACAAAAATGTTGGTGAGTTATAGGTTTAACCTATATATATCAAATCATAATAATAGACCACAAGATTTCATATTTCAATACACATCCCATACATAGAGATAAAAATCATTCATATGGTGAACACCTGGTAACCGACATTAACAAGATGCTAATATACAAGAATATCCCCATCATTCCGGGACACCCATCGGATATGATATAAATTTCGAAGTACTAAAGCATCCGGTACTTTGGATGGGGTTTGTTAGGCCCAATAGATCTATCTTTAGGATTCGCGTCAATTAGTAGATCGGTTTACTAATTCTTAGGTTACCAAGCAAAAGGGGCATATTCGGCTTCGATCATTCACCCATATAATGTAGTTTCAAATACTTGGTCTATTTCGTAAAACATTTATAAAAATTGCGCATGTATTCTCAGCCCAAAAATATAAAGGGTAAAAAGGCAAATGAAACTCACTTTCACAGATTTTTACTTCGTTGGGAAGTAAGACTTGGCCACTGGTTGATTCATGAACCTATAACAATATATACATATATATCAAAGTATGTTCAAAATATATTTACAACACTTTTAATATATTTTGATGTTTTAAGGTTATTAAGTCAGCTGTCCTCGTTAGTAACCTACAACTAGTTGTCCACAGTTAGATGTACAGAAATAAATCGATAAATATTATCTTGAATCAATCCACAACCCAGTGTATACGTATCTCAGTATTGATCACAACTCAAACTATATATATTTTGGAATGAACCTCAACCCTGTATAGCTAACTCCAACATTCACATATAGAGTGTCTATGGTTGTTCCGAAATATATATAGATGTGTCGACATGATAGGTCGAAACATTGTATACGTGTCTATGGTATCTCAAGATTACATAATATACAATACAAGTTGATTAAGTTATGGTTGGAATAGATTTGTTACCAATTTTCACGTAGCTAAAATGAGAAAAATTATCCAATCTTGTTTTACCCATAACTTCTTCATTTTAAATCCGTTTTGGGTGAATCAAATTGCTATGGTTTCATATTGAACTCTATTTTATGAATCTAAATAGAAAAAGTATAGGTTTATAGTCGGAAAAATAAGTTACAAGTCGTTTTTGTAAAGGTAGTCATTTCAGTCGAAAGAACGACGTCTAGATGACCATTTTAGAAAACATACTTCCACTTTGAGTTTAACCATAATTTTTGGATATAGTTTCATGTTCATAATAAAAATCATTTTCTCAGAATAACAACTTTTAAATCAAAGTTTATCATAGTTTTTAATTAACTAACCCAAAACAGCCCGCGGTGTTACTACGACGGCGTAAATCCGGTTTTACGCTGTTTTTCGTGTTTCCGGGTTTTAAATCATTAAGTTAGCATATCATATAGATATAGAACATATGTTTAGTTGATTTTAAAATTCAAGTTAGAAGGATTAACTTTTGTTTGCGAAGAAGTTTAGAATTAACTAAACTATGTTCTAGTGATTACAAGTTTAAACCTTCGAATAAGATAGATTTATATGTATGAATCGAATGATGTTATGAATATCATTACTACCTTAAGTTCCTTGGATAAACCTACTGGAAAAGAGGAAAATGGATCTAGCTTCAACGGATCCTTGGATGGCTCGAAGTTCTTGAAGCAGAATCATGACACGAAAACAAGTTCAAGTAAGATCATCACTTGAAATAAGATTGTTATAGTTATAGAAATTGAACCAAAGTTTGAATATGATTATTACCTTGTATTAGAATGATAACCTACTGTAAGAAACAAAGATTTCTTGAGGTTGGATGATCACCTTACAAGATTGGAAGTGAGCTAGCAAACTTGAAAGTATTCTTGATTTTATGTAACTAGAACTTGTAAAATATATGAAGAACACTTAGAACTTGAAGATAGAACTTGAGAGAGATCAATTAGATGAAGAAAATTGAAGAATGAAAGTGTTTGTAGGTGTTTTTGGTCGTTGGTGTATGGATTAGATATAAAGGATATGTAATTTTGTTTTCATGTAAATAAGTCATGAATGATTACTCATATTTTTGTAATTTTATGAGATATTTCATGCTAGTTGCCAAATGATGGTTCCCACATGTGTTAGGTGACTCACATGGGCTGCTAAGAGCTGATCATTGGAGTGTATATACCAATAGTACATACATCTAAAAGCTGTGTATTGTACGAGTACGAATACGGGTGCATACGAGTAGAATTGTTGATGAAACTGAACGAGGATGTAATTGTAAGCATTTTTGTTAAGTAGAAGTATTTTGATAAGTGTCTTGAAGTCTTTCAAAAGTGTATGAATACATATTAAAACACTACATGTATATACATTTTAACTGAGTCGTTAAGTCATCGTTAGTCGTTACATGTAAATGTTGTTTTGAAACCTTTAGGTTAACGATCTTGTTGAATGTTGTTAACCCATTGTTTATTATAACAAATGAGATGTTAAATTGTTATATTATCATGATATTATGATATATAATATATCTTAGTATGATGTATATACAGTTAAATGTCGTTACAACGATAATCGTTACATATATGTGTCGTTTCGAAATCATTAAGTTAGTAGTCTTATTTTTACATATGTATTTCATTGTTAATACACTTAATAATATATTTACTTATCATTTAACATAATTAACCAAGTGTATCAATATCTTAATATGATTCATATGTACCTAGTAAGACGTTGTTATAACGATAATCGTTATATATATCGTTTTCGAGTTTCTTAAATTAATAGTCTCATTTTTATGTATATAACTCATTGTTAAAATACCTAATGAGATACATACTTATAATGAAAACATGTTAACTATATATATAACCATATATATGTCATCGTATAGTTTTTACAAGTTTTAACGTTCGTGAATCACCGGTCAACTTGGGTGGTCAATTTTCTATATGAAACATATTTCAATTAATCAAGTCTTAACAAGTTTGATTGCTTAACATGTTGGAAACACTTAATCATGTAAATAACAATTTCATTTAATATATAAATAAACATGGAAAAGTTCGGGTCACTATAGTACCTACCCGTTAAATAAATTTCGTCCCGAAATTTTAAGCAGTTGGAGGTGTTGACGTATCTTCTGGAAATAAATGCGGGTATTTATTCTTCATCTGATCTTCATGCTCCCAGGTGAACTCGGGTCCTCTACGAGCATTCCATCGAACCTTAACAATCGGTATCTTGTTTTGTTTAAGTCTCTTAACCTCACGATCCATTATTTCGACGGGTTCTTCAATGAATTGAAGTTTTTCATTGATTTGGATTTCGTCCAACGGAATAGTGAGATCTTCTTTAGTAAAACATTTCTTCAAATTTGAGACGTGGAAAGTGTTATGTACAGCCGCGAGTTGTTGAGGTAGCTCCAGTTGGTAAGCTACTGGTCCGACACGATCTATAATCTTGAATGGTCCAATGTACCTTGGATTTAGTCTCCCCCGTTTACCAAATCGAACAACGCCTTTCCAAGGTGAAACTTTAAGCATGATCATTTCTCCAATTTCAAACTCTATATCTTTTCTTTTACTGTCCGCGTAGCTCTTTTGTCGACTCTGGGCGGTTTTCAATCTTTGTTGAATTTGGATGATTTTCTCGGTAGTTTCTTGTATTATCTCCGGACCCGTAATCTGTCTATCCCTTACTTCACTCCAACAAATCGGAGACCTGCACTTTCTACAATAAAGTGCTTCAAACGGCGCCATCTCAATGCTTGAATGGTAGCTGTTGTTGTAGGAAAATTCTGCTAACGGTAGATGTCGATCCCAACTGTTTCCGAAATCAATAACACATACTCGTAGCATGTCTTCAAGCGTTTGTATCGTCCTTTCACTCTGCCCATCAGTTTGTGGATGATAGGCAGTACTCATGTCTAGACGAGTTCCGAATGCTTGCTGTAATGTCTGCCAGAATCTTGAAATAAATCTGCCATCCCTATCAGAGATAATAGAGATTGGTATTCCATGTCTGGAGACGACTTCCTTCAAATACAGTCGTGCTAACTTCTCCATCTTGTCATCTTCTCTTATTGGCAGGAAATGTGCTGATTTGGTGAGACGATCAACTATTACCCAAATAGTATCAAAACCACTTGCAGTCCTTGGCAATTTAGTGATGAAATCCATGGTAATGTTTTCCCATTTCCATTCCGGGATTTCGGGTTGTTGAAGTAGACCTGATGGTTTTTGATGCTCAGCTTTGACCTTAGAACACGTCAAACATTCTCCTACGTATTTAGCAACATCGGATTTCATACCCGGCCACCAAAAATATTTCCTGAGATCCTTGTACATCTTCCCCGTTCCAGGATGTATTGAGTATCTGGTTTTATGAGCTTCTCTAAGTACCATTTCTCTCATATCTCCAAATTTTGGTACCCAAATCCTTTCAGCCCTATACCGGGTTCCGTCTTCCCGAATATTAAGATGTTTCTCCGATCCTTTGGGTATTTCATCCTTTAAATTTCCCTCTTTTAAAACTCCTTGTTGCGCCTCCTTTATTTGAGTAGTAAGGTTATTATGAATCATTATATTCATAGATTTTACTCGAATGGGTTCTATGTCCTTCCTGCTCAAGGCATCGGCTACCACATTTGCCTTCCCCGGGTGGTAACGAAACTCAAAGTCGTAATCATTCAATAATTCAATCCACCTACGCTGCCTCATATTCAGTTGTTTCTGATTAAATATGTGTTGAAGAATTTTGTGGTCGGTATATATAATACTTTTGACCCCATATAAGTAGTGCCTCCAAGTCTTTAATGCAAAAACAACCGCTCCTAATTCCAAATCATGCGTCGTATAATTTTGTTCGTGGATCTTCAATTGTCTAGACGCAAAGCAATCACCTTCGTTCGTTGCATTAATACACAACCGAGACCTTGCTTTGATGCGTAACAATAAATCACAAAATCATCATTCCCTTCAGGCAATGACAATATAGGTGCCGTAGTTAGCTTTTTCTTCAATAACTGAAACGCTTTCTCTTGTTCATCATTTCATTCAAATTTCTTCCCTTTATGCGTTAATGCAGTCAAGGGTTTTGCTATTCTGGAAAAGTCTTGGATGAACCTTCTGTAGTAACCAGCTAGTCCTAAAAACTGGCGTATGTGTTTCGGAGTTTTCGGGGTTTCCCACTTTTCAACAGTTTCCATCTTTGCTGGATCCACCTTAATACCTTCTTTGTTCACTATGTGACCGAGGAATTGAACTTCTTCCAACCAAAATGCACACTTTGAAAACTTAGCGTACAATTCTTCCTTCCTCAATACTTCTAACACATTTCTCAAATGTTCACCATGTTCTTGGTCATTCTTTGAGTAAATAAGTACGTCATCAATGAAAACAATGACAAACTTGTCAAGGTATGGTCCACACACTCGGTTCATAAGGTCCATGAACACAGCTGGTGCATTAGTTAAACCAAACGGCATGACCATAAACTCGTAATGACCGTAACGTGTTCTGAAAGCAGTCTTTGGAATATCATCTTCTTTTACCCGCATTTGATGATACCCGGAACGTAAGTCAATCTTTGAATAAACAGACGAGCCTTGTAGTTGATCAAATAAGTCATCGATTCTCGGTAGTGGGTAGCGGTTCTTGATGGTAAGTTTGTTCAACTCTCGGTAGTCGATACACAACCTGAATGTACCATCTTTCTTCTTGACAAACAAAACAGGAGCTCCCCACGGTAATGTGCTTGGTCGAATGAAACCACGCTCTAAAAGTTCTTGTAATTGGCTTTGCAGTTCTTTCATCTCGCTGGGTGCGAATCTGTAAGGAGCACGAGCTATTGGTGCAGCTCCTGGTACAAGATCTATTTGAAATTCAACGGATCGATGTGGGGGTAATCCCGGTAATTCTTTCGGAAATACATCGGGAAATTCTTTTGCAATGGGAACATCATTGATGCTCTTTTCTTCAGTTTGTACTTTCTCGACGTGTGCTAGAACAACATAGCAACCTTTTCTTATTAGTTTTTGTGCCTTCAAATTACTAATAAGATGTAGCTTCGTGTTGCCCTTTTCTCCGTACACCATTAAGGGTTTTCCTTTTTCTCGTATAATACGAATTGCATTTTTGTAACAGACGATCTCTGCTTTCACTTCTTTCAACCAGTCCATACCGATTATCACATCAAAACTCCCTAACTCTACTGGTATCAAATCAATCTTAAATGTTTCGCTAACCAGTTTAATTTCTCGATTCCGACATATATTATCTGCTGAAATTAATTTACCATTTGCTAATTCGAGTAAAAATTTACTATCTAAAGGCATCAATGGACAACTTAATTTAGAACAAAAATCTCTACTCATATAGCTTCTATCCGCACCCGAATCAAATAAAACGTAAGCAGATTTATTGTCAATAAGAAACGTACCCGTAACAAGCTCCGGGTCTTCCTGTGCCTCTGCCGCATTAATATTGAAAACTCTTCCGCGGCCTTGTCCATTCGTGTTCTCCTGGTTCGGGCAATTTCTAATAATGTGGCCCGGTTTTCCACATTTATAACAAACTACATTGGCATAACTTGCTCCGACACTACTTGCTCCACCATTACTCGTTCCGACACCATTTGTTCCTTTCGTTCTATTAACCCCTGGTCCGTAAACCTCACACTTCGCCGCGCTATGACCATTTCTTTTACACTTGTGCAAAATTTGGTGCAGAACCCCGAGTGATACTTTTCACACCTTTGGCATAGCTGCTTCTGATTGTTGTTGTTGTTGTTATTGTTGTTGTTGTTGTTGTTGTTGTTGTTGTTGTTGTTGTTGTTGTTGCGATTGTTATTGTTGTTAGGACGATTGTTGTAGTTGCTGTTGTTGTTGTTGTTGTTGTTGTTGTTGGGCCGTTTGTTGTAGTTGCGATTGATGTTGCGATTGTTGGGATAATTGTTGCGATTATTGTTGTAATTGCTGTTGTTGTTGTATTGGTGATTCTTATCACCGTTTTCCTCCCACTTTCTTTTGACTTGCTTCACATTGGCCTCTTCAGCAGTCTGTTCTTTAATTCTTTCTTCAATCTGGTTCACTAGTTTGTGAGCCATTCTACATGCCTGTTGTATGGAGGCGGGCTCGTGTGAACTTATATCTTCTTGGATGCTTTCCGGTAATCCTTTCACAAACGCGTCGATCTTCTCTTCCTCATCTTCAAATGCTCCCGGACATAATAGGCACAATTCTATGAATCGTCTTTCGTACGTGGTAATATCAAATCCTTGGGTTCGTAACCCTCTAAGTTCTGTCTTGAGCTTATTGACCTCGGTTCTGGGACGGTACTTCTCGTTCATCAAGTGCTTGAATGCTGACCACGGTAGTGCGTACGCATCGTCTTGTCCCACTTGCTCTAGATAGGTATTCCACCATGTTAACGCAGAACCTGTGAAGGTATGCGTAGCGTACTTCACTTTGTCCTCTTCAGTACACTTACTTATGGCAAACACCGATTCGACCTTCTCGGTCCACCGTTTCAATCCGATCGGTCCTTCGGTTCCATCAAATTCCAAAGGTTTGCAGGCAGTGAATTCTTTGTAGGTGCATCCTACACAATTTCCTGTACTGCTAGATCCAAGGTTATTGTTGGTATGTAGCGCAGCCTGTACTGCGGCTATGTTTGAAGCTAGAAAAGGTCGGAATTCCTCTTCATTCATATTCACGGTGTGTCGAGTAGTCGGTGCCATTTCCTTCAAAATAGTCAAATGGAACAAGTTAATCATACAGAATATTAAGAGTAGTTAATAGTATTTCGTAGCATAATATGAACTCATTTATAAAAGCTTTTTCTTCATATTAGCGTTTTATAAGTTTAAATTCGGGTAGTACCTACCCGTTAAGTTCATACTTAGTAGCTAATATACAATTCAACTACTACAATTCTATATGAAAAACTGATTATAATAATATTTCGCGTTCAAAATTTTATACAATATTTTACAAACTTACAATACCGCTTATTTTACATAAAGCATGAAATATAGCACACAATAACTTTGATACAAGATAGTTGTGAAGATAATTCTAGCTAGTACACAAGTCGTTCAGCAAAGCTAGTACACAAGTCGTTCAGCAAAGGCAATAAAGACACGTAATTCATACGTCCAGAAACAAGTCATGCATTCTGGTTTTACTAGGACTACTTCCCATCCTTGGTCTTGTGGAACATAACCGTTATGGCCGTTGATAAGACCGCGTGTTGTAACGTCGTCAAAGGGATGAGGGTTACGTAATGTCCAACAGTCCCGTAACAATCTAAAAACCTCATTTCTTACTCCAATTACCGACTCCGTCACTTGTGGAAATGTTTTGTTTAATAGTTGTAGCCCGATGTTCTTGTTCTCACTTTGGTGAGAAGCGAACATTACTAATCCGTAAGCATAACATGCTTCTTTATGTTGCATGTTAGCCGCTTTTTTTAAATCACGAAGTCCAATATTCGGATATATTGAGTCAAAATAATTTCTTAACCCGTTGCGTAAAATAGCATTTGGGTTCCCCGCAATATATGCGTCAAAGTAAACACATCGTAACTTATGGGTTTCCCAATGTGATATCCCCCATCTTTCAAACGAAAGTCTCTTATAAACCAAGACATTCTTGGAACGTTCTTCGAATGTCTTACAAACTGATCTCGCCTTAAATAGTTGTGCCGAGGAATTCTGACCGACTCTAGACAAGATTCCTTCAATCATGTCTCCGGGTAGGTCTCTTAAAATATTGGGTTGTCTATCCATTTTGTGTTTTTAAACTGTAAAATAGACAAGAGTTAGATTCATAAAAAAAATACTTATTAATACAAGCAATTTTTACATATATCATAAAGCATAAGCACACTATATTACATATATTACACCACACGAATACAACTATCTTATTCCGACTCGCTCGTTTCTTCTTCTTCGGTTTTGGTTCGTTTTGCCAAGTTTCTAGGGATATATGATGTTCCCCTAATACTAACTGTCGTTTTCCACAACGGTTTAGAAAAACCTGGTGGTTTAGAGGTTCCCGGGTCATTGTTACAACTTAAGGACTTCGGGGGTTGACGATACATATAAAGTTCATCGGGGTTGGAATTGGATTTCTCTATTTTTATGCCCTTTCCCTTATTATTTTCTTTTGCCTTTTTAAATTCTGTTGGGGTAATTTCTATAACATCATTGGAATTCTCGTCGGAATCCGATTCATCGGAGAATAGGTAATCCTCCCAATATTTTGCTTCCTTGGCGGAAACACCATTGACCATAATTAACCTTGGTCGGTTGGTTGAGGATTTTCTTTTACTTAACCGTTTTATTATTTCCCCCACCGGTTCTATTTCTTCATCTGGTTCCGATTCTTCTTCCGGTTCCGATTCTTCTTCCGGTTCCGATTCTTCTTCCGGTTCCTCTTCGGGAACTTGTGAATCAGTCCACGAATCATTCCAAATTACATTTAACTCTTCATTATTATTAGGTGAGTCAATGGGACTTGTTCTAGAGGTAGACATCTATCACATAATATCAAACGCGTTAAGAGATTAATATATCACATAATATTCACATGTTAAAAATATATAGTTTCCAACAAAATTTGTTAAGCAATCATTTTTCAAGTAAACACGGTCGAAGTCCAGACTCACTAATGCATCCTAACAAACTCGATAAGACACACTAATGCAAAATTCTGGTTCTCTAAGACCAACGCTCGGATACCAACTGAAATGTCCCGTTCTTATTGATTAAAAACGTTCCATATTAATTGATTTCGTTGCGAGGTTTTGACCTCTATATGAGACGTTTTTCAAAGACTGCATTCATTTTAAAACAAACCATAACCTTTATTTCATCAATAAAGGTTTAAAAAAAAACTATACGTAGATTATCAAATAATGATAATCTAAAATATCCTGTTTACACACGACCATTACATAATGGTTTACAATACAAATATGCTACAACAAAATAAGTTTCTTGAATGCAGTTTTTACACAATATCATACAAGCATGGACTCCAAATCTCGTCCTTATTTAAGTATGCGATAGCGGAAGCTCTTAATAATCACCTGAGAATAAACATGCTTAAAACGTCAACAAAAATGTTGGTGAGTTAGAGGTTTAACCTATATTTATCAAATCATAATAATAGACCACAAGATTTCATATTTCAATACACATCCCATACATAGAGAAAAAAATCATTCATATGGTGAACACCTGGTAACCGACATTAACAAGATGCATATATAAGAATATCCCCATCATTCCGGGACACCCTTCGGATATGATATAAATTTCGAAGTACTAAAGCATCCGGTACTTTGGATGGGGTTTGTTAGGCCCAATAGATCTATCTTTAGGATTCGCGTCAATTAGTAGATCGGTTTACTAATTCTTAGGTTACCAAGCAAAAGGGGCATATTCGGCTTCGATCATTCACCCATATAATGTAGTTTCAAATACTTGTGTCTATTTCGTAAAACATTTATAAAAATTGCGCATGTATTCTCAGCCCAAAAATATAAAGGGTAAAAAGGCAAATGAAACTCACTTTCACAGATTTTTACTTCGTCGAGAAGTAAGACTTGGCCACTGGTTGATTCACGAACCTATAACAATATATACATATATATCAAAGTATGTTCAAAATATATTTACAACACTTTTAATATATTTTGATGTTTTAAGTTTATTAAGTCAGCTGTCCTCGTTAGTAACCTACAACTAGTTGTCCACAGTTAGATGTACAGAAATAAATCGATAAATATTATCTTGAATCAATCCACAACCCAGTGTATACGTATCTCAGTATTGATCACAACTCAAACTATATATATTTTGGAATCAACCTCAACCCTGTATAGCTAACTCCAACATTCACATATAGAGTGTCTATGGTTGTTCCGAAATATATATAGATGTGTCGACATGATAGGTCGAAACATTGTATACGTGTCTATGGTATCTCAAGATTACATAATATACAATACAAGTTGATTAAGTTATGGTTGGAATAGATTTGTTACCAATTTTCACGTAGCTAAAATGAGAAAAATTATCCAATCTTGTTTTACCCATAACTTCTTCATTTTAAATCCGTTTTGGGTGAATCAAATTGCTATGGTTTCATATTGAACTCTATTTTATGAATCTAAATAGAAAAAGTATAGGTTTATAGTCGGAAAAATAAGTTACAAGTCATTTTTGTAAAGGTAGTCATTTCAGTCGAAAGAACGACGTCTAGATGACCATTTTAGAAAACATACTTCCACTTTGAGTTTAACCATAATTTTTGGATATAGTTTAATGTTCATAATAAAAATCATTTTCTCAGAATAACAACTTTTAAATCAAAGTTTATCATAGTTTTAAATTAACTAACCCAAAACAGCCCGCGGTGTTACTACGACGGCGTAAATCCGGTTTTACGGTGTTTTTCGTGTTTTCAGGTTTTAAATCATTAAGTTAGCATATCATATAGATATAGAACATGTGTTTATTTGATTTTAAAATTCAAGTTAGAAGGATTAACTTTTGTTTGCGAACAAGTTTAGAATTAACTAAACTATGTTCTAGTGATTACAAGTTTAAACCTTCGAATAAGATAGCTTTATATGTATGAATCGAATGATGTTATGAATATCATTACTACCTTAAGTTCCTTGGATAAACCTACTGGAAAAGAAAAAAATGGATCTAGCTTCAACGGATCCTTGGATGGCTCGAAGTTCTTGAAGCAGAATCATGACACGAAAACAAGTTCAAGTAAGATCATCACTTGAAATAAGATTGTTATAGTTATAGAAATTGAACCAAAGTTTGAATATGATTATTACCTTGTATTAGAATGATAACCTACTGTAAGAAACAAAGATTTCTTGAGGTTGGATGATCACCTTACAAGATTGGAAGTGAGCTAGCAAACTTGAAAGTATTCTTGATTTTATGTAACTAGAACTTGTAAAATATATGAAGAACACTTAGAACTTGAAGATAGAACTTGAGAGAGATCAATTAGATGAAGAAAATTGAAGAATGAAAGTGTTTGTAGGTGTTTTTGGTCGTTGGTGTATGGATTAGATATAAAGGATATGTAATTTTGTTTTCATGTAAATAAGTCATGAATGATTACTCATATTTTTGTAATTTTATGAGATATTTCATGCTAGTTGCCAAATGATGGTTCCCACATGTGTTAGGTGACTCATATGGGCTGCTAAGAGCTGATCATTAGAGTGTATATACCAATAGTACATACATCTAAAAGCTGTGTATTGTACGAGTACGAATACGGGTGCATACGAGTAGAATTGTTGATGAAACTGAACGAGGATGTAATTGTAAGCATTTTTGTTAAGTAGAAGTATTTTGATAAGTGTCTTGAAGTCTTTCAAAAGTGTATGAATACATATTAAAACACTACATATATATACATTTTAACTGAGTCGTTAACTCATCGTTAGTCGTTACATGTAAATGTTGTTTTGAAACCTTTAGGTTAACGATCTTGTTGAATGTTGTTAACCCATTGTTTATTATAACAAATGAGATGTTAAATTGTTATATTATCATGATATTATGATATATAATATATCTTAGTATGATGTATATACAGTTAAATGTCATTACTACGATAATCGTTACATATATGTCTCGTTTCGAAATCATTAAGTTAGTAGTCTTATTTTTACATATGTATTTCATTGTTAATACACTTAATAATATATTTACTTATCATTTAACATAATTAACCAAGTGTATCAATATCTTAATATGATTCATATGTACCTAGTAAGACGTTGTTATAACGATAATCGTTATATATATCGTTTTCGAGTTTCTTAAATTAATAGTCTCATTTTTATGTATATAACTCATTGTTAAAATACCTAATGAGATACATACTTATAATGAAAACATGTTAACTATATATATAACCATATATATGTCATCGTATAGTTTTTACAAGTTTTAACGTTCGTGAATCACCGGTCAACTTGGGTGGTCAATTGTCTATATGAAACATATTTCAATTAATCAAGTCTTAACAAGTTTGATTGCTTAACATGTTGGAAACACTTAATCATGTAAATAACAATTTCATTTAATATATAAATAAACATGGAAAAGTTCGGGTCACTACATAGACACCCGCTGCTTTAGAGATGTCACCGCAGGAACTACTTTAACTTGCATTCAAACTTAATTACTTTTGAAACTTTGACTTGTAACGACCATTGGGGTCACGTACATTTATTAATGGCTTCTGTTCATTGAAGCATACTTTTAGTTATTAAACATCGATGTTGGTTAAGACATCACCTTTTATCATGAATGCAAACGTATTTTGAAATAGCATATAGTGTTTGACCTTGTAATGATCCTGTTGTTGATGATTCGTACACGATGGTTTTGTACGGGGCATCACACTTCAAATCTTCCCTGCATCCATGGTGAAAGTAAGCACTCAATCGCTCGTGAATGTGGCCCATCTAACAATTCCCAGGGTGAGTCATCAAGTCTCTATACCATTCTTTGTTGCTGCTACGCATTTTCGTTTGTATAAGTCATACGAACTCTCACTTCAGTTCTGTACAACATGTTCATTTTGAACGATATGCAATTACTTTTCTTATCAAGGGGTGTTTCATTGTATGTTTTCAGTCTCAAGTCATAGTGATCAACATGAATTTAGGTTGTACTTGCTGTCGAGAAAGGTTTCAAAGAATAGTGATCAGAATAACAGGTAAAGAACTCAATTCACTCATAAAATCTTTACTCGTACACGTTCACCTACACGTTGCAATTATTATTATCACGTTGTATGTTGAAACTTCATGTTTATAGAGGAACTGCAAATTGCAAGGTATCAAGACAATCCAATATCTAAATTTTTCATAATAAACTGCAGGACTAAATGAGTACATAGTGGATGTTAAAAATTGCAAAGTTACCATCAGAGGGAACATGAAACTTTACGAGACACTGAAGACCAAAATGAACAACAGTTCATTAACACGAATCGTAGTTAGTTGGATTACCAAAAAGTTGCATCCATTTTGGCTTTAAGCATATACGAAATTAATTTTGTTTAAGGTTTTTCGTAAATCAAAATTTTGGTAACTAATAATTGTCTGAATGCTTACATGATGTAATTAACTAACACCAGGTAACTTCTTATTTTCATAAAGCTAATATCTACCCTTAAACCACCATTAATTTTCATTTGATCTCAACCTGCCACACATCTTTCCTCTCCTCCCCTGCTTTCAACTTGGGAACTACAATTTTCAACACGCCGTTCTTCATCTCAGCATTAATCTCACTCAATTTGAACACATCAATTGGCAAATCAATCGTAGTAGAATACCTGCGTTCCTTATCCTCTACAGACTCCATTGTAGCTTCTCCTTTGATCACCAGTGTGTTCTGTTCAACGGAGATATTAACATTGTGTTTGTCTAACCCCGGCATGTCAAATTTCAGACTCAACGAATCTTCATCTTCCTTAATGTCCCAACCACGCCTTGCTCCTAGTGCTGGTTCACGAGGCGCTGATACGAATGGAATGTTTATCGTGCGATCCATCATGTTCATGATCTGGCTCAAGCTTCGCGTTGAAGAATTCGAATCAAACACATCTAGAATCATCAAAATTGCATGACATTAGTACAAAGTTGTATAGCTCGCAAAATAAGAAAGCATTAATATATAATAGATACAATTATAAATCGCAATACAAAGCAACAGCATAAACGAAGAATTAGTGAATAAATATTGCTGAATCTGGATACAGCTACCGGTCTTAAAAAACAAAAGTGACAGTTAAAACGTTAAGCTCACCAGAAAAGATATCAATTTCACGGCGTCGATCTTCATCGATGGTAGCGGAGACGTGAACGGAATACGTTTTAAAACTCCGTCGTACGGACGGAATCGCAGAAACTGAGCAAACAGGATTGAAAAGCTTGTTAAGTAGAGCTCTTGCTGTAGCGCCGTTTTTGAGAGCAAGAGAGATAGTCATTGTCCAGTTGTTAAAACGTGTGTAATGAAGAGATTATGGGATTGTAATTCTAAACGATTGTGTATTTATACGAGTTTATAATTAACGAATAATTATGAAAAACTAAATAAATGGCTTTCATTGATCGATTGATATCATGAGTATATATTAATTAATTAATTAATACGAGTATAACCTAAGCCCTAAAGTATACGCAAGCCTGTTACAAGCCCATGCTACGCATGTGGCGGGCCTATACGCGGATATTGTTAAAATTAGCGTTCTGTTACGTGGCGGAGTGTGTGTAAAACGGCAAGGTTTTTATACCCGGAAAGAAAAGCGGTGTGAACTGTGGAAGTTGAAAAAGTTTCTAGAAGAAAGTTCTGTTGCCCCTTGAAGAAGAAATACGCGTAAATTAGAGTTTGCTAACTAGAGCCCTATACGCTTTATACATTTTGATAATCTGCAAAAAATTAATAAGAGTCATCTAATATGACTTAACATGTTAACGGCAGTTCTTATTGTTTGTTGTTAGTAAAATTCTAAAAGGTCAAGCACTTAATTTTAAATTGTTCATCATTCAAATGTGTTTGTTAGTAAGTAGTAACATGATAAATATGCTGAAATGTTTAACAATATGTGTTCAAGATTTAAGATTTGACATACTCTATTAACTATTTAGGATTACAATTTCCTATTATATGTTTCTTAGATTATATTTCGAACATTCAACAAATATAGATAATTTAAGCAGTGGCGGAGACAAGGGGGGACATGGTGGTGCTCAGCCACCTCCAACAACCCAAGTTTAACCATTGTTATTCAATAAATTTAATGTAAGTTACATTAGTTTGAGATGATTTAATTTTAGAGATGTCATTGTTATTATTGAAAACTAGTAGAAGAGAAAGAAATTAGTTGAAGGCCAAAAAGAAATTGGTACTATCGTTCAAAGTATGTGACCACAACGTTCATTCGTTATGATTTTACGATTTATAAAAAAGTCGAGCCCCCTTTAACCTTAATTTCTGGCTTCGCCTCTGAATTTAAGTATTAAAGTATACATTAAAAAAGCTACTACATAAATTTTATACATGAAAGACGTATACAAAGGGCTTATTTTGGAATATTATAGAACTTAAAGGATTCCGTATACAAAGGGTATTTTTTGGTTTATTAAACGGAACTCTTCAAATAGGGAGTGTTTGGCGAAACAGGATGTATCCCAATTGTTTTTATCGTACTCGTATGGTCAATAAGGTTTTTTGTGAAACAAGTATACTCGCTGGTGGGAGCTGCGGAATGGTTAAAAAAACGAGGGGTGTCGCAGGTGGTAACAACGGAACACTGTGCCAAATTGCAAAAAATTAATGACGTCATGTTCAATGGGTAGTTAGACTGGAACAATGTCCACCATGTGCGGTCAACGATTACTCCAACAAGGTGCTTCTAATTGAAGCTTTTATGATACATTGGATCACGAATGGTATACCTTTTGATGTCCGATACAACATGGTTAATCGGATGCAAGAAGCTAGGGAAAACTTAAATGCACCTTTACCTTTCGGTATGATGATCACAAAGTTATTCCGAAATCTTGGCATCTCCCGAGAGGACTCGTCTAGTCTCCTAGTTTTTCGTGCGTTCACTTATATTTTTATTTATGTTGTGTTTTCTAAGTTTTTATACGTATTGTATTATCTATGTTTTAGATGTATTATCTTATGTATTATCTATGTTATAAATGTTCGTCAGAACAAATAATGAAAGTAATTTTCTTGTCTTTATAATAACATCAAGTTTGTTAAAAGATAGAGTACACAAACAATGAATTATTAGTACACAAATACAAATACAATGTGACGACCCGGAAATTTTCGACCAAATTTAAACTTAATCCTTATATGAATTCGATACGATAAGCAAAGTCTGTAATGTTGAGTCTCGAAAATTTTGAACTGTTTCATATATTCATTTGACCTTCGACTAATCCCGACGATTCACGAACCATTATGTGTAAATAAATATATAAATAAATAAATAAATATATATATATATATATATATATATATATATATATATATATATATATATATTATTATAAATTAAAATATTATATGAGTTAATTAATTATATATGATATTAAAATAAATCTATATATATATATATATATATATATATATATATATATATATATATATATATATATATATATATATATATATATATATATATATATATATATATATATATATATATATGTAATGTATAGTGAATGTATATTTATATGTTTTCGAATTTATTTAATATACGATAATAGCACTCGTTTGTCAGTCGATCGATATTAAGCAAGTTTAATTCAAACTTATATGATTTTAAAATAAACGGTGATCCGAAAATGAGTTATATAAGTCATAGGCTTATTAAAAGTATATTTAGGATCTAATTATTTAATTTTAACACTTTTTATATTTTACCCATAAATGAGAGGGACAGTTGATGTAATTTTTATTTATTAAATTAATGACTGAATTTTATATCATAATTACCAAAATAAATAAATATAGTTAATTTAAAAATATGAGATTTTTCTGAACACTTTTATCCGCCACTGTTTTCGCACGATACACAATCCGTGTAAACTGTCGGTACTACCAACAATAAGTCACGAGACAGCTGTTTCCATTTCAATTCACTGTTTTCTTTTGTTAAAGTGATATCATGTTGTCACTGTATTTGTATTACTACCTTATTTTATGGTAACATATATTTTAAAGGTTTATATGTACATATGCACACTTGTGCAAATGGACACTAATATAATTATCACCACTACTGCAATTATTTTCCCTGCTTCTAATGTTTGTCCGAGAACCACTCTTGTATCTTCACCACCTTCACGACACCCTAACCATCCGACCATGAACACTAACTTGATATGCTTTTGTTTCGGCTATAGCTCAAACCATCACAATTAAGTCATCTCCAACACCATCGTGATTACTTCTTCCTCCTTCTTATTTATATTCTTCTTATGTAAAAGCCGCCACTACCTTCACCTCAAACAACCACCCTCACTCCTCTATATTATTTTACTGTATTATCACCAATAACTGCTACATGTTCCGGTATTTATTTCATAATCTATATTTTCCATTTTATTTGATCATCACCAAAACGCACGCCCATATCAATCGAAGACCATCACAAAAGCACATTATTTTACTACTGCTCACGCTTACAATCATCAACCCACACCAAACCGCCACCATACGCCTACACTATTTCTGTTCAGCTCGAACCAAAACCAACACCATCACATCATTCTACTGCTGCAATATTGTTTTGCCGTCGGGATCAAACCCAACCACCCCACTATCGTTAAACCGTAGCACCAACACCACCTCTTTCGATTTCCTACTGCTACTATACTGTCATGCTACTTGTTCTTGTTCAACTTGCAATCAAACGAAACCCAACTGAGCTGCTGCAACTAAATCTATTCATGTTTCTGTTTTAGATAAGAAAACCACCAATACCATCGCATTTTTTATTGAATCACAAACTCAAACACATACTTTCTACTACAGCTCACGTGTATATATCCTCTATGGCCGACAAGCTAATAAACAATGATAACCTTTTTATTTTATTTAGCCGCCCCACTATTAAAGTATCAAAGGTTCTGTTTAAACGTTTTATTACTTGGGCAGTTAAACTAATTTACCAAATGGGATACTGTTGGGCTGAGTTCTATGTTAGAATATTGGGCTGAGATTAAGCTCCTGATGGGCTATAAATGACGATGAAAAATTATGATAACAAGTTATATAATGAAAATATCGAATGTTAGTGATTAGGATGAATATGATACTATAATATTAATGATGATGGTTATGGTTTGTATGATAATAATGTTAATGTATGATGATGATGGTATTACGAGATGATGATGAAGTAAGAAACTCACAATGATAATCGCTGGTTATGAATCGAGATAAATGACGATTTGATTGTGATTTTATGTGAATCTTGAAGATGATGATGTAATTAAGAATGATACAAAATAATGATGATAATAAGAACGGTCATAAAGATGTACGCTGACTATATTGATATTGATGATGAAATGAAAAATGATATCATGATAACGATTATGATAAAGAAAAGATGATGATCGATTTTGACAAAAATGGTGCGTACAATGAATTAGATTATGATATTAGGATCATGATGATTGAGATGATATAAGAAAACAATAAAGAATGATGTCGAGGTTAGAATAATTTGGTGATAATGATAATTTAATACATGTTGGTGATGTTACAGTATCATGAGAATAATTATAATACCTGATATTAGATGATAGATAACGGGTGTTATGGATGGTAATGGAATTGATAAATATGATCGTGAAAGTATCATGAAGAAGGAGAAACGGAAAAACAATAGACGGATCGATGGTTTAGGGTTGTGGTTGTTGAGCGAGAGGTCTTGGGTTCGAGCCCGGTCTAGAGCATTATTTTCTTAGGAACTCACTCTTCAAAGGTTGTAAACTTATTCTTATTATTATTATTATTATTATTATTATTATTATTATTATTATTATTATTATTATTATTATTATTATTATTATTATTATTATTATTATTATTATTATTATTATTATTATTATTATTATTATTATTATTATTATTGTTATTGTAATTATGATTAGGATTAACATTATTATTATTTTTATTATTATTATTAGTATTATTATTATCAATATTACTAAAAGTATCACTATTTTTAAATTTTTTTTAAAGTTAATATTATTTTTATCATTATTATTATTATAATTAATATTACTAACTATAACTATAGTTTTAAATGTATTTCGTATATAAACTTTAACTAGATTTTTATGATCTTAAACTAAAAAGATAGATATTATAAATTAGATATAAACATTAGATATATGGAAGTACATATAATAAGTATACTATTTTTACTAATAAAATACTTTTTGTCAATTACGTTTTAATATAACTCGAATTTATTAAAAGTGTTATCATATTAAAAATTATAAGTATTTAAAAATATTAATACTAAGTACTTATTCAATAGATTTTTAATAAAGTATATAATATATTATTTTGATAATTTAATAGAATATATATAAAATAAATATAGTTATGTAATTATTAATAATAAATTTAATATCACAAGTATATTACTAATATCAAAAATATATATATTTATTTGAATATTATTATATGTGTTAATATACATACTTGATATAGGTTCTTGAATCCGCGGCCAACCCTGCATTGTTCAGTTTCGTCGTATGAATATTTTTACTACAAAATATTGTAGAGTGAGTTTCATTTGCCTTTTTACCCTTTATATTTTTGGGCTGAGAATACATGCGTAATTTTTATAAATATTTTACGAAATAGACACAAGTAATTGAAACTACATTATATGGGTGAATGATCGAAGCCGAATATGCCCCTTTTGCTTGGTAACCTAAGAATTAGTAAACCGATCTACTAATTGACGCGAATCCTAAAGATAGATCTATTGGGCCTAACGAACCCCATCTATGGTTGCGGATGCTTTAGTACTTCGATGTTGTTTTTATCATGTCCGAAGGATTTCCCGGAATGATAGGGGATATTCTTATATGCATCTTGTTAATGTCGGTTACAAGGTGTTCACCATATGAATGATTATTTTTGTCTCTATGCATGGGACATATATTTATGAGAAATGAAAATCTTATGGTCTATAAACTAATGAAAATGATCGTTTATGATAAACTAATGAACTCACCAACCTTTTGGTTGACACTTTAAAGCATGTTTATTCTCAGGTATGAAAGAAATCTTCCGCTGTGCATTTGCTCATATTAGAGATATTACTTGGAGTCATTCATGACATATTTCAAAAGACGTTGCATTCGAGTCGTCGAGTTCATCAAGATTATTACTAAGTCAATTATAGTTGGATATATTATTAAATAGTATGCATGCCGTCGACTGTCGATGTAAATGAAAGTTTTCCTTTTAAAACGAATGCAATGTTTGTAAAATGTATCATATAGAAGTCAAATACCTCGCGATGTAATCATATGTTATTGTATTCGTTCTTATGGATTAGGACGGGTCACTACATGTGGTATCGGAGCGGTGGTCTTAGCAAACTAGTTCTTGCATTAGTGTGTCTAACTGATAGTTGTTTAGATGCATTAGTGAGTCTGGACTTCGACCGTGTCTGCATGTCAAAAGTTTTGCTTATCATTTCGTGTCGAAAATTTCCTGCTTATCATTCTTAGTGAATCACTTGCTTATCATTCTTAATCTAGACATATCTTACTTCCTGGATTGCATGAATAGTGTATAGACAAAATTCATATCTTAGCGTATCTGCTAATTCATATCTTAGCATATCTGTTACTGTAAACTTTGCCTAACATATTCCGTAGATTCCTCCGTAACTTATGGGATTTTAGTATTATAGATGCATATGTAAATTATGTATTGCAGGGTACTAATCTACATCCTATAATCTATTTCTTATTAAAAATCCTTCATCTGATCGTACGAGATGAATCCTGCAACCAGTTCGAGTCCCTCAGATTCCGATAGCTATTCTGATAGTTATTCCGACAGCTATTCCGACATGGATTTTCACTCAAGCTCCGAAAGTAGTATAACCGGAATGGATCAACCATTTACCTATCATCTATTCTGGATGAATTGAGGATGGGTTTGTAGTCGACTTAATCCATGGAGACGCGAACAAGGCGATCCTTTCCATCAACCAAATTCACCTCTTGGTGAAGAACCTGAAGCACTTACCGGCGAACCTGTCCGAAACACCATTTTCACACTCATTTCCAGAGTATCTCGCCACGATTATATTCTATCTAAAATTCTAAACCTTATTCATACGCTCGTTTCGACCGACAATCATCCCGGAATAATAGAAGAAGTCAACGAACTTCGCGCTCGAGTAATCAATCTGGAGAATATGGTGTAAAATTTACCAGCTTCAACAACATCACCGGCACCAACAGTACCATCAGTGTAACACCCCAGCTTAACATGACCACAATATTGTCCACTTTGACCGCAGGCGCACGTCTTTTTCTTGGCGACCACACACGAGAAGCACTTTCCCAGGAGGTCACCCATCCTGGTAGTGCTCTCGCCCGAGCACGCTTAACCACAACGTACTCGCACTTCTACTCAGCTTGTGATCCCAAAACGCGTTGTGTCATTTAAGCGTGAGTATTACCTTATAATCCCATGATCACTCATGTTCGTGGGCGATGTGGGATTTGCCTAGGGTGTTACATTCACCCCCCCTTAGGGACTCATCGTCCTCGATGAGGTTTGCCCCACTATGAAATATCCCGTTCTTATTGATTAAAAACGTTCCATATTAATTGATTTCGTTGCGAGGTTTTGACCTCTATATGAGACGTTTTTCAAAGACTGCATTCATTTTAAAACAAACCATAACCTTTATTTCATCAATAAAGGTTTAAAAAGCTTTACGTAGATTATCAAATAATGATAATCTAAAATATCCTGTTTACACACGACCATTACATAATGGTTTACAATACAAATATGTTACAACAAAATAAGTTTCTTGAATGCAGTTTTTACACAATATCATACAAGCATGGACTCCAAATCTCGTCCTTATTTAAGTATGCGACAGCGGAAGCTCTTAATAATCACCTGAGAATAAACATGCTTAAAACGTCAACAAAAATGTTGGTGAGTTATAGGTTTAAACTATATATATCAAATCATAATAATAGACCACAAGATTTCATATTTCAATACACATCCCATACATAGAGATAAAAATCATTCATATGGTGAACACCTGGTAACCGACATTAACAAGATGCATATATAAGAATATCCCCATCATTCCGGGACACCCTTCGGATATGATATAAATTTCGAAGTACTAAAGCATCCGGTACTTTGGATGGGGTTTGTTAGGCCCAATAGATCTATCTTTAGGATTCGCGTCAATTAGGGTGTCTGTTCCCTAATTCTTAGATTACCAGACTTAATAAAAAGGGGCATATTTGATTTCGATAATTCAACCATAGAATGTAGTTTTACGTACTTGTGTCTATTTTGTAAATCATTTATAAAACCTGCATGTATTCTCATCCCAAAAATATTAGATTTTAAAAGTGGGACTATAACTCACTTTCACAGATTTTTACTTCGTCGGGAAGTAAGACTTGGCCACTGGTTGATTCACGAACCTATAACAATATATACATATATATCAAAGTATGTTCAAAATATATTTACAATACTTTTAATATATTTTGATGTTTTAAGTTTATTAAGTCAGCTGTCCTCGTTAGTAACCTACAACTAGTTGTCCACAGTTAGATGTACAGAAATAAATCGATAAATATTATCTTGAATCAATCCTCGACCCAGTGTATACGTATCTTAGTATTGATCACAACTCAAACTATATATATTTTGGAATCAACCTCAACCCTGTATAGCTAACTCCAACATTCACATATAGAGTGTCTATGGTTGTTCCGAAATATATATAGATGTGTCGACATGATAGGTCGAAACATTGTATACGTGTCTATGGTATCTCAAGATTACATAATATACAATACAAGTTGATTAAGTTATGGTTGGAATAGATTTGTTACCAATTTTCACGTAGCTAAAATGAGAAAAATTATCCAATCTTGTTTTACCCATAACTTCTTCATTTTAAATCCGTATTGAGTGAATCAAATTGCTATGGTTTCATATTGAACTCTATTTTATGATTCTAAACAAAAAATGTATAGGTTTATATTTGTAAAAATAAGTTACAAGTCATTTTTGTAAAGGTAGTCATTTCAGTCGAAAGAACGACGTCTAGATGACCATTTTAGAAAACATACTTCCACTTTGAGTTTAACCATAATTTTTGGATATAGTTTCATGTTCATAATAAAAATCATTTTCTCATAATAACAACTTTTAAATCAAAGTTTATCATAGTTTTTAATTAACTAACCCAAAACAGCCCGCGGTGTTACTACGACGGCGTAAATCCGGTTTTACGGTGTTTTTTGTGTTTCCAGGTTTTAAATCATTAAGTTAGAATATCATATAGATATAGAACATGTGTTTAGTTGATTTTAAAAGTCAAGTTAGAAGGATTAACTTTTGTTTGCGAACAAGTTTAGAATTAACTAAACTATGTTCTAGTGATTACAAGTTTAAACCTTCGAATAAGATAGCTTTATATGTATGAATCGAATGATGTTATGAACATCATTACTACCTTAAGTTCCTTGGATAAACCTACTGGAAAAGAGAAAAATGGATCTAGCTTCAACGGATCCTTGGATGGCTCGAAGTTCTTGAAGCAGAATCATGACACGAAAACAAGTTCAAGTAAGATGATCACTTGAAATAAAATTGTTATAGTTATAGAAATTGAACCAAAGTTTGAATATGATTATTACCTTGTATTAGAATGATAACCTAATGTAAGAAACCAAGATTTCTTGAGGTTGGATGATCACCTTACAAGATTGGAAGTGAGCTAGCAAACTTGAAAGTATTCTTGATTTTATGTAACTAGAACTTGTAGAATTTATGAAGAACACTTAGAACTTGAAGATAGAATTTGAGAGAGATCAATTAGATGAAGAAAATTGAAGAATAAAAGTGTTTGTAGGTGTTTTTGGTCGTTGGTGTATGGATTAGATATAAAGGATATGTAATTTTGTTTTCATGTAAATAAGTCATGAATGATTACTCATATTTTTGTAATTTTATGAGATATTTCATGCTAGTTTCCAAATGATAGTTCCCACATGTGTTAGGTGACTCACATGGGCTGCTAAGAGCTGATCATTGGAGTGTATATACCAATAGTACATACATCTAAAAGCTGTGTATTGTACGAGTACGAATACGGGTGCATACGAGTAGAATTGTTGATGAAACTGAACGAGGATGTAATTGTAAGCATTTTTGTTAAGTAGAAGTATTTTGATAAGTGTATTGAAGTCTTCAAAAGTGTATAAATACATATTAAAACACTACATGTATATACATTTTAACTGAGTCGTTAAGTCATCGTTAGTCGTTACATGTAAGTGTTGTTTTGAAATCTTTAGGTTAACGATCTTGTTAAATGTTGTTAACCCAATGTTTATAATATCAAATGAGATTTTAAATTATTATATTATCATGATATTATCATGTATGAATATCTCTTAATATGATATATATACATTAAATGTCTTTACAACGATAATCGTTACATATATGTCTCGTTTAAAAATCATTAAGTTAGTAGTCTTGTTTTTACATATGTAGTTCATTGTTAATATACTTAATGATATGTTTACTTATCATAGTATCATGTTAACTATATATATATATATCCATATATATGTCATCATATAGTTTTTACAAGTTTTAACGTTCGTGAATCACCGGTCAACTTGGGTGGTCAATTATCTATATGAAACATATTTCAATTAATCAAGTCTTAACAAGTTTGATTGCTTAACATGTTGGAAACATTTAATCATGTAAATATCAATCTCAATTAATATATATAAACATGTAAAAGTTCGGGTCACTACAGTACCTACCCGTTAAATAAATTTCGTCCCGAAATTTTAAGCTGTTGAAGGTGTTGACGAATCTTCTGGAAATAGATGCGGGTATTTCTTCTTTATCTAATCTTCACACTCCCAGGTGAACTCGGGTCCTCTACGAGCATTCCATCGAACCTTAACAATTGGTATCTTGTTTTGCTTAAGTCTTTTAACCTCAGGATCCATTATTTCGACGGGTTCTTCGATGAATTGGAGTTTTTCGTTGATTTGGATTTCATCTAACGGAATAGTGAGATCTTCTTTAGCAAAACATTTCTTCAAATTCGAGACGTGAAAAGTGTTATGTACAGCCGCGAGTTGTTGAGGTAACTCAAGTCGGTAAGCTACTGGTCCGACACGATCAATAATCTTGAATGGTCCAATATACCTTGGATTTAATTTCCCTCGTTTACCAAATTGAACAACGCCTTTCCAAGGTGCAACTTTAAGCATGACCATCTCTCCAATTTCAAATTCTATATCTTTTCTTTTAATGTCAGCGTAGCTCTTTTGTCGACTTTGGGCGGTTTTCAACCGTTGTTGAATTTGGATGATCTTCTCGGTAGTTTCTTGTATAATCTCCAGACCCGTAATCTGTCTATCCCCCACTTCACTCCAACAAATCGGAGACCTGCACTTTCTACCATAAAGTGCTTCAAATGGCGCCATCTCAATGCTTGAATGGTAGCTGTTGTTGTAGAAAAATTCTGCTAACGGTAGAGGTCGATCCCAACTGTTTTCGAAATCAATAACACATGCTCGTAGCATGTCTTCAAGCGTTTGTATCGTCTTTTTGCGCTGCCCATCAGTTTGTGGATGATAGGCAGTACTTATGTCTAGACGAGTTCCTAATGCTTGCTGTAATGTCTGCCAGAATCTTGAAATAAATCTGCCATCCCTATCAGAGATAATAGAGATTGGTATTCCATGTCTGGAGACGACTTCCTTCAAATACAGTCGTGCTAACTTCTCCATCTTGTCATCTTCTCTTATTGGCAGGAAGTGTTCTGATTTGGTGAGACGATCAACTATTACCCAAATAGTATCAAAACCACTTGCAGTCCTTGGCAATTTAGTGATGAAATCCATGGTAATGTTTTCCCATTTCCATTCCGGGATTTCGGGTTATTGAAGTAGACCTGATGGTTTCTGATGCTCAACTTTGACCTTAGAACACGTCAAACATTCTCCTACGTATTTAGCAACATCGGCTTTCATACCCGGCCACTAAAAATGTTTCTTGAGATCCTTGTACATCTTCCCCGTTCCAGGATGTATTGAGTATCTGGTTTTATGAGCTTCTCTAAGTACCATTTCTCTCATATCTCCAAATTTTGGTACCCAAATCCTTTCATCCCTATACCGGGTTCCGTCTTCCCGAATATTAAGATGTTTCTCCGATCCTTTAGGTATTTCATTATTTAAATTTCCCTCTTTTAAAACTCCTTGTTGCGCCTCCTTTATTTGAGTAGTAAGGTTATTATGAATCATTATATTCATAGATTTTACTCGAATGGGTTCTCTGTCCTTCCTGCTCAAGGCATCGGCTACCACATTTGCCTTCCCAGGGTGGTAACGAATCTCAAAGTCATAATCATTCAATAATTCAATCCACCTACGCTGCCTCATATTCAGTTGTTTCTGATTAAATATGTGTTGAAGACTTTTGTGGTCGGTATATATAATAATTTTGACCCCATATAAGTAGTGCCTCCAAGTCTTTAATGCAAAAACAACTGCACCTAATTCCAAATCATGCGTCGTATAATTTTGTTCGTGAATCTTCAATTGTCTAGACGCATAAGCAATCACCTTCGTTCGTTGCATTAATACACAACCGAGACCTTGCTTTGATGCGTCACAATAAATCACAAAATCATCATTCCCTTCAGGCAATGACAATATAGGTGCCGTAGTTAGCTTTTTCTTCAATAACTGAAATGCTTTCTCTTGTTCATCATTCCATTCAAATTTCTTCCCTTTATGCGTTAATGCAGTCAAGGGTTTTGCTATTCTGGAAAAGTTTTGGATGAACCTTCTGTTGTAACCAGCTAGTCCTAAAAACTGGCGTATGTGTTTCGGAGTTTTTGGGGTTTCCCACTTTTCAACAGTTTCTATCTTTGCCAGATCCACCTTAATACCTTCTTTGTTCACTATGTGACCGAGGAATTGAACTTCTTCCAACCAAAATGCACACTTTGAAAACTTAGCGTACAATTCTTCCTTCCTCAATACTTCTAACACCTTTCTCAAATGTTCACCGTGTTCTTGGTCATTCTTTGAGTAAATAAGTATGTCATCAATGAAAACAATGACAAACTTGTCAAGGTATGGTCCACACACTCGGTTCATAAGGTCCATGAACACAGCTGGTGCATTAGTTAAACCAAACGGCATGACCATAAACTCGTAATGACCGTAACGTGTTCTGAAAGCAGTCTTTGGAATATCATCTTCTTTCACCCGCATTTGATGATACCCGGAACGTAAGTCAATCTTTGAATAAACAGACGAGCCTTGTAGTTGATCAAATAAGTCGTCGATTCTCGGTAGTGGGTAGCGGTTCTTGATGGTAAGTTTGTTCAACTCTCGGTAGTCGATACACAACCGGAATGTACCATCTTTCTTCTTGACAAACAAAACAGGAGCTCCCCACAGTGATGTGCTTGGTCGAATGAAACCACGCTCTAAAAGTTCTTGTAATTGGCTTTGCAGTTCTTTCATCTCGCTGGGTGCGAGTCTGTAAGGAGCACGAGCTATTGGTGCAGCTCCTGGTACAAGATCTATTTGAAATTCAACTGATCGATGTGGGGGTAATCCCGGTAATTCTTTCGGAAATACATCGAGAAATTCTTTTGCAATGGGAACATCATTGATGCTCTTTTCTTCAGTTTGTACTTTCTCGACGTGTGCTAGAACAGCATAACAACCTTTTCTTATTAGTTTTTGTGCCTTCAAATTACTAATAAGATGTAGCTTCGTGTTGCCCTTTTCTCCGTACACCATTAAGGGTTTTCCTTTTTCTCGTATAATGCAAATTGCATTTTTGTAACAAACGATCTCTGCTTTCACTTCTTTCAACCAGTCCATACCGATTATCACATCAAAACTTCCTAACTCTACTGGTATCAAATCAATCTTAAATGTTTCGCTAACCAGTTTAATTTCTCGATTCCGACATATATTATCTGCTGAAATTAATTTACCATTTGCTAATTCGAGTAAAAATTTACTATCCAAAGGCGTCAATGAACAACTTAATTTAGCACAAAAATCTCTACTCATATAGCTTCTATCCGCACCCGAATCAAATAAAACGTAAGCAGATTTATTGTCAATAAGAAACGTACCCATAACAAACTCCGGATCTTTCTGTGCCTCTGCTGCATTAATATTGAAAACTCTTCCGCGGCCTTGTCCATTCGTGTTCTCCTGGTTGGGGCAATTTCTAATAATGTGGCCCAGTTTTCCACAATTATAACAAACTACATTGGCATAACTTGCTCCGACACTACTTGCTTCTCCATTACTCGTTCCGACACCATTTGTTCCTTTCGTTCTATTAACCCCTGGTCCGTAGACCTCACACTTCACCGCGCTATGACCATTTCTTTTACACTTGTTGCAAAATTTGGTGCAGAACCCTGAGTGATACTTTTCACACCTTTGGCATAGCTGCTTCTGATTGTTGTTGTTGTTGCGGTTATTATTGTTGTTGGGATGATTGTTGTAGTTGTTGTTGTTGTTGTTGTTATTGTTGTTGTTGTTGTTGTTGTTGGGCCGTTTGTTGTAGTTGCGATTGATGTTGCGATTGTTGGGATAATTGTTGCAATTATTGTTGTAATTGCTGTTGTTGTTGTATTGGTGATTCTTATCACCGTTTTCCTCCCACTTTCTTTTGACTTGCTTCACATTGGCCTCTTCAGTAGTCTGTTCTTTAATTCTTTCTTCAATCTGGTTCACTAGTTTGTGAGCCATTCTACATGCCTGTTGTATGGAGGCGGGCTCGTGTGAACTTATATCTTCTTGGATTCTTTTCGGTAATCCTTTCACAAACGCGTCGATCTTCTCTTCCTCATCTTCGAATGCTCCCGGACACAATAGGCACAATTCTGTGAATCGTCTTTCGTACGTGGTAATATCAAATCCTTGGGTTCGTAACCCTCTAAGTTCTGTCTTGAGCTTATTAACCTCGATTCTGGGACGGTACTTCTCGTTCATCAAGTGCTTGAATGCTGACCACGGTAGTGCGTACGCATCGTCTTGTCCCACTTGCTCTAGATAGGTATTCCACCATGTTAACACAGAACCTGTGAAGGTATGCGTAGCGTACTTCACTTTGTCCTCTTCAGTACACTTACTTATGGCAAACACAGATTCGACCTTCTCGGTCCACCGTTTCAATCCGATCGGTCCTTCGGTTCCATCAAATTCCAAAGGTGTGCAGGCAGTGAATTCTTTGTAGGTGCATCCTACACGATTTCCTGTACTGCTAGATCCAAGGTTATTGTTGATATGTAGCGCAGCCTGTACTGCGGCTATGTTTGAAGCTAGAAAAGTACGGAATTCCTCTTCATTCATATTCACGGTGTGTCGAGTAGTCGGTGCCATTTCCTTCAAAATAGTCAAATGGAACAAGTTAATCATACAGAATATTAAGAGTAGTTAATAGTATTTCGTAGCATAATATGAACTCATTTATAAAAGCTTTTTCTTCATATTAGCGTTTTATAAGTTTAAATTCGGGTAGTACCTACCCGTTAAGTTCATACTTGGTAGCTAATATACAATTCAACTACTACAATTCTATATGAAAAACTGATTATAATAATATTTCACGTTCAAACTTTTACTCAATATTTTACAAACTTACAATACCGCTTATTTTACATATAGCATGAAATATAGCACACAATAAATTTGATACAAGATGGTTGTGAAGATAATTCTAGCTAGTACACAAGTCATTCAGCAAAGGCAATAAAGACACGTAATTCATACGTCCAGAAACAAGTCATGCATTCTGGTTTTACTAGGATTACTTCCCATCCTTGGTCTTGTGGAACATAATCGTTATGGCCGTTGATAAGACAGCGTGTTGTAACGTCGTCAAAGGGACGAGGGTTACGTAATGTCCAACAGTCCCGTAACAATCTAAAAAGCTCATTTCTTACCCCAATTACCGACTCCGTCACTTGTGGGAATGTTTTGTTTAATAGTTGTAGCCCGATGTTCTTGTTATCGCTTTGGTGAGAAGCGAACATTACTAATCCGTAAGCATAACATGCTTCTTTATGTTGCATGTTAGCCGCTTTTTCTAAATCACGAAGTCCAATATTCGGATATATTGAGTCAAAATAATTTCTTAACCCATTGCGTAAAATAGCATTTGGGTTCCCCGCAATATATGCATCAAAGTAAACACATCGTAACTTATGGATTTCCCAATGTGATATCCCCCATCTTTTGAATGAAAGCCTTTTATAAACCAAGGCATTTTTGGAACGTTCTTCGAATGTCTTACAAACTGATCTCGCCTTAAATAGTTGTGCCGAAGAATTCTGACCGACTCTAGACAAGATTTCATCAATCATGTCTCCGGGTAGGCCTCTTAAAATATTGGGTTGTCTATCCATTTTGTGTTTTTATACTGTAAAATAGACAAGAGTTAGATTCATAAAAAAAATACTTATTAATACAAGCAATTTTTACATATATCATAAAGCATAAGCACACTATATTACATATATTACACCACACGAATACAACTATCTTATTCTGACTCGCTTGTTTCTTCTTCTTCGGTTTTGGTTCGTTTTGCCAAGTTTCTAGGGATATATGATGTTCCCCTAATACGAGCCGTCGTTTTCCACATTGGTTTAGAAAAACCTGGTGGTTTAGAGGTTCCCGGGTCATTTGACTCTTCATTATTATTAGGTGAGTCAATGGGACTTGTTCTAGAGGTAGACATCTATCACATAATATCAAACGCGTTAAGAGATTAATATATCACCTAATATTCACATGTTAAAAATATATAGTTTCCAACAAAATTTGTTAAGCAATCATTTTTCAAGTAAACATGGTCGAAGTCCAGACTCACTAATGCATCCTAACAAACTCGATAAGACACACTAATGTAAAATTCTGGTTCTCTAAGACCAACGCTCGGATACCAACTGAAATGTCCCGTTCTTATTGATTAAAAACGTTCCATATTAATTGATTTCGTTGCGAGGTTTTGACCTCTATATGAGACGTTTTTGAAAGACTGCATTCATTTTAAAACAAACCATAACCTTTATTTCATCAATAAAGGTTTAAAAAGCTTTACGTAGATTATCAAATAATGATAATCTAAAATATCCTGTTTACACACGACCATTACATAATGGTTTACAATACAAATATGTTACAACAAAATAAGTTTCTTGAATGCAATTTTTACACAATATCATACAAGCATGGACTCCAAATCTCGTCCTTATTTAAGTATGCGACAACGGAAGCTCTTAATAATCACCTGAGAATAAACATGCTTAAAACGTCAACAAAAATGTTGGTGAGTTATAGGTTTAACCTATATATATCAAATCATAATAATAGACCACAAGATTTCATATTTCAATACACATCCCATACATAGAGATAAAAATCATTCATATGGTGAACACCTGGTAACCGACATTAACAAGATGCATATATAAGAATATCCCCATCATTCCGGGACACCCTTCAGATATGATATAAATTTCGAAGTACTAAAGCATCCGGTACTTTGGATGGGGTTTGTTAGACCCAATAGATCTATCTTTAGGATTCGCTTCAATTAGGGTGTCTGTTCCCTAATTCTTAGATTACCAGACTTAATAAAAAGGGGCATATTCGATTTCGATAATTCAACCATAGAATGTAGTTTCACGTACTTGTGTCTATTTTGTAAATCATTTATAAAACCTGCATGTATTCTCATCCCAAAAATATTAGATTTTAAAAGTGGGACTATAACTCACTTTCACAGATTTTTACTTCGTCGGGAAGTAAGACTTGGCCACTGGTTGATTCACGAACCTATAACAATATATACATATATATCAAAGTATGTTCAAAATATATTTACAACACTTGTAATATATTTTGATGTTTTAAGTTTATTAAGTCAGCTGTCCTCGTTAGTAACCTACAACTAGTTGTCCACAGTTAGATGTACAGAAATAAATCAATAAATATTATCTTGAATCAATCCACGACCCAGTGTATACGTATCTCAGTATTGATCACAACTCAAACTATATATATTTTGGAATCAACCTCAACCCTGTATAGCTAACTCCAACATTCACATATAGAGTGTCTATGGTTGTTCCGAAATATATATAGATGTGTCGACATGATAGGTCGAAACATTGTATACGTGTCTATGGTATCTCAAGATTACATAATATACAATACAAGTTGATTAAGTTATGGTTGGAATAGATTTGTTACCAATCTTCACGTAGCTAAAATGAGAAAAATTATCCAATCTTGTTTTACCCATAACTTCTTCATTTTAAATCCGTTTTGAGTGAATCAAATTGCTATGGTTTCATATTGAACTCTATTTTATGAATCTAAACAGAAAAAGTATAGGTTTATAGTCGGAAAAATAAGTTACAAGTCGTTTTTGTAAAGGTAGTCATTTCAGTCGAAAGAACGACGTCTAGATGACCATTTTAGAAAACATACTTCCACTTTGAGTTTAACCATAATTTTTGGATATAGTTTCATGTTCATAATAAAAATCATTTTCTCAGAATAACAACTTTTAAATCAAAGTTTATCATAGTTTTTAATTAACTAACCCAAAACAGCCCGCGGTGTTACTACGACGGCGCAAATCCGGTTTTACGGTGTTTTTCGTGTTTCCAGGTTTTAAATCATTAAGTTAGCGTATCATATAGATATAGAACATATGTTTAGTTGATTTTAAAATTCAAGTTAGAAGGATTAACTTTTGTTTGCGAACAAGTTTAGAATTAACTAAACTATGTTCTAGTGATTACAAGTTTAAACCTTCGAATAAGATAGCTTTATATGTATGAATCGAATGATGTTATGAACATCATTACTACCTTAAGTTCCTTGGATAAACCTACTGGAAAAGTGAAAAATGGATCTAGCTTCAACGGATCCTTGGATGGCTCGAAGTTCTTGAAGCAGAATCATGACACGAAAACAAGTTCAAGTAAGATCATCACTTGAAATAAGATTGTTATAGTTATAGAAATTGAACCAAAGTTTGAATATGATTATTACCTTGTATTAGAATGATAACCTAATGTAAGAAGCAAAGATTTCTTGAGGTTGGATGATCACCTTACAAGATTGGAAGTGAGCTAGCAAACTTGGAAGTATTCTTGATTTTATGTAACTAGAACTTGTAGAATTTATGAAGAACACTTAGAACTTGAAGATAGAACTTGAGAGAGATCAATTAGATGAAGAAAATTGAAGAATAAAAGTGTTTGTAGGTGTTTTTGGTCGTTGGTGTATGGATTAGATATAAAGGATATGTAATTTTGTTTTCATGTAAATAAGTCATGAATGATTACTCATATTTTTGTAATTTTATGAGATATTTCATGCTAGTTGCCAAATGATGGTTCCCACATGTGTTAGGTGACTCACATAGGCTGCTAAGAGCTGATCATTAGAGTGTATATACCAATAGTACATACATCTAAAAGCTGTGTATTGTACGAGTACGAATACGGGTGCATACGAGTAGAATTGTTGATGAAACTGAACGAGGATGTAATTGTAAGCATTTTTGTTAAGTAGAAGTATTTTGATAAGTGTATTGAAGTCTTTCAAAAGTGTATAAATACATATTAAAACACTACATGTATATACATTTTAACTGAGTCGTTAAGTCATCGTTAGTCGTTACATGTAAGTGTTGTTTTGAAATCTTTAGGTTAACGATCTTGTTAAATGTTGTTAACCCAATGTTTATAATATCAAATGAGATTTTAAATTATTATATTATCATGATATTATCATGTATGAATATCTCTTAATATGATATATATACATTAAATGTCTTTACAACGATAATCGTTACATATATGTCTCGTTTAAAAATCATTAAGTTAGTAGTCTTGTTTTTACATATGTAGTTCATTGTTAATATACTTAATGATATGTTTACTTATCATAGTATCATGTTAACTATATATATATCCATATATATGTCATCATATAGTTTTTACAAGTTTTAACGTTCGTGAATCACCGGTCAACTTGGGTGGTCAATTGTCTATATGAAACATATTTCAATTAATCAAGTCTTAACAAGTTTGATTGCTTAACATGTTGAAAAAATTTAATCATGTAAATATCAATCTCAATTAATATATATAAACATGGAAAAGTTCGGGTCACTACACACTACCCCCAACGGCACATGAGTGGCTCTGATACCATTCTGTAACACCCCAGCTTAACATGACCACAATATTGTCCGCTTTGCCCACAGGCGCACGGCTTTTTCTTGGCGACCACACACGAGAAGCACTATCCCAGGAGGTCACCCATCCTGGTAGTGCTCTCGCCCGAGCACGCTTAACCACAACGTACTCGCACTTCTACTCAGCCTGTGATCCCATGAAATGGCCACTCATCAACATACACAACCAATATCCTCATTGGTCATAGTCCTCGAATTCTCACGAATTCGTCTCCAACAATAGCTCCCAACAATAAACACATGCTCACTCTCACGGAAAGAGTGAACACTAATCCGACAACTAATGCGCCAATCGCATTATCATAACTCCTAAAAGAAAGACGAGGTTCACCCGTCTTGCATCTCTTAATACGCACGTCAACAAACCTTGCTCCAACTTTGAGCATACGAAGGATTTCGGATTATCCTTTGCTACTTCAATTGAAGCACTGACCAAACCGTACGGGTATTACTCTAGCAATCATCGAGTTGCTATCGCTTGTAACTTCCACACCGCCACTCAAACACCTAAGGGTTTTCTTGCCGTTACACTATGCTCAATGTAACCGTAACACCATCGGAGTCGAATACCACGCTAGTAGGTATGAAAGAGGCACCTAACGTTGTGTCCCGTAGACTCCATTACCAACATTCATCTAGATCAAACACTTGATCTCAGGGGTTTCATCCACCCGATGAACCTCATGGATCATCAACTTCAACACGAAAGCGAACACGCTCTAACATCGGAATACTACTACAATCGCCTAACATACGTGTAACTCTAGCATTAAACTTAGCGTCGTTCGTCTCGATCCCATTTCCCGTCGCCATTCTAAGGAATGCAAAGCGATTAGATCACGAACGTATAAAGCACACACACAATACCACCCCATCTTGCTAAACACTCGTCGTACATCACTTGCTAGACACGATTTGCACCCGTAATAAGGTTTGCAAGTCCTTATTACGCATACACGTCGTATCGACTCGTTAGTACAACGACCGCCTCTCTTGATGATATATGCAACCGCAAACACAAACAAAACATAACACAAGAATCATTATCACAGCACAATAGCATATTAATAATATCCGCATTACTAATATAAATGTTAGTCAACCTATAAACAAGGCACTAACTAAACCCATTCCGACCCGTAATCCTACAAGTCCCGCAACAAATTTAGTACACACAAAAGTCTAAGTCTAGGCACCTATCTCAAGTCACCTAAATCCCTTAGACCATGATTTGATACCATTCTGTAACACCCCAGCTTAACATGACCACAATATTGTCCGCTTTGCCCGTAGGCGCACGGCTTTTTCTTGGCGACCACATACGATAAGCACTTTCCCAGGAGGTCACCCATCCTGGTAGTGCTCTGGCCCGAGCACGCTTAACCATAACGTACTCGCACTTTTACTCAGCCTGTGATCCCAAAACGCGTTGTGTCATTTAAGCGTGAGTATTACCTTATAATCCCATGATCACTCATGTTCGTGGGCGATGTGGGATTTGCCTAGGGTGTTACATTCACCCCCATAGGGACTCATCATCCTCGATGAGGTTTGCCCCACTACCCCCAACGGCACATGAGTGGCTCTGATACCATTCTGTAACACCCCAGCTTAACATGACCACAATATTGTCCGCTTTGCCCGCAGGCGCACGGCTTTTTCTTGGCGACCACACACGAGAAGCACTTTCCCAGGAGGTCACCCATCCTGGTAGTGCTCTTGCCCGAGCACGCTTAACCACAACGTACTCGCACTTCTACTCAGCTTGTGATCTCAAAACGCGTTGTGTCATTTAAGCGTGAGTATTACCTTATAATCCCATGATCACTCATGTTCGTGGGCGATGTGGGATTTGCCTAGGGTGTTAAGCTGGGTCATGGTTGCGGATTGTAACACCCCAGCTTAACATGACCACAATATTGTCCGCTTTGCCCGCAGGCGCACGACTTTTTCTTGGCGATCACACACGAGAAGCACTTTCCCAGGAGGTCACCCATCCTGGTAGTGCTCTCGCCCGAGCACGCTTAACCACAACGTACTCGCACTTCTACTCAGCCTGTGCTCCCAAAACGCGTTGTGTCATTTAAGCGTGAGTATTACCTTATAATCCCATAATCACTCATGTTCGTGGGCGATGTGGGATTTGCCTAGGGTGTTACATTCACCCCCCCTTAGGGACTCATCGTCCTCGATAAGGTTTGCCCCACCACCCCCAACGGCACATGAGTGGCTCTGATACCATTCTGTAACACCCCAGCTTAACATGACCACAATATTGTCCGCTTTGCCCGCAGGCGCACGGCTTTTTCTTGGCGACCACACACGAGAAGCACTTTCCCAGGAGGTCACCCATCCTGGTAGTGCTCTCGCCCGAGCACGCTTAACCACAATGTACTCGCACTTCTACTCAGCTTGTGATCCCAAAACGCGTTGTGTCATTTAAGCGTGAGTATTACCTTATAATCCCATGATCACTCATGTTCGTGGGCGATGTGGGATTTGCCTAGGGTGTTACAATCAGTAATAACACCAGTACCATCAACAATCCATGCCTCAACATCCCATTCAGTATCTCGAGTACAATCATCGTTCTACGTATCGTTCTACATCAATTATCTTCGTTCTTCATGGCGATTATGTAATCTCTAATGTTTTAGAGATTATGTATTCTAGTTATAACGGTAAATCAAATGAGATTAATATTATATTAACTCATTGAATCTATGATTACATCTGAAGAAAATATATACGTAAGTATATTTTCATAAAGATTGTAATTAAAAATTCTTTCGTACAAACTGTTAATGGTGAAAATATTTTAACGGGTAGGTAATACCAGAGGAATATTTAGATTTCACATTAATAAGTTACATTGTACATTCTTCGAATCTGATTCAACAGTCATTTACTATCCTACTTACATCCACAGATATATGTATCCATTCACCGTAGAATAACCATTTTTATTCAATTTCATATTTGGATTTTCATCTATCAGAATCCAACAAGTGGCATAATGAAGAAAACATTGGACAAAATAAAATTTGTTAGAAACAAACAAATTAACTATGAGAAAATTTGTTAAGAATCCACGCTAATTGTTCCTAGCTAACTATTCCTAGCTAACTGTTAATTCCGTATTACCTTTTATTTATCGCAATTTATTTATCGCAATTTATTTATCGCATTTTATTTATCGCAATTTTAATTCTCACAATTTTATTTATCATTATTTAATTTCTGTTATTTATTTTACGCAATTTAAATATCGGGACACGTATACAAGGTTTTGACATATCATATCGACGCATCTATATATATTATTTGGAATAACCATAGACACTCTATATGCAGTAATGCGTGAGTTAGCTATACAGGGTTGAGGTTGATTCTACAATAATATATATACTTTGAGTTGTGATCGAGTCTAAGACATGTACACGGGTCACGATACGTATTAATTAATTCGAATATTATATATTAAACTATATATGAATTATTGGACTGTTACTGTGGACTATCGACTGTGGACTAATAACATTGGACAATTAAAATGAATTAAAATATTGATTATAACATATGAAACTAAACATTTCTTCAAGTTTGCCACTTGATCTCATCTTAAACCTTATTTGTATCTTGACGATTACAATCTGCGTTCAAACTTTTCATGATTCTTGAAAACACCACAACCGAGAGGATGAACCAACCGTACTTCATCTATGGAAGAAAAGATTGATGCATATAGTTATTGATATTGCATAAATTTCATATGTTTATCTTAGCAATATCGTTCATATTTTGGTCCTTGGGATACGATTTGGAGACGTTTTGGTGATATTTATGTGGATTTGTGTATTTGTATCAAGAAGTGATTCTATTCATTTTTTTAGTGGATTTGAGGTGTTTTCTACGCCTTTTATCATCATGATTGGTTTCGGGTAATTTCTCAAAAAGATGATAAAGTAAGGTGTAAAGTTAGTGATTTATACAATGTGCGTGCCTTCACCGTTTTGGACGTATCTCACTCATACGGACATGAAATTAAGTGATTTAAGCCAAACGTCCCTACTTCATAAATCTACAAGTTGCGAGATAAAGACTGAAGAAGCAGCTGGTTAGTATGCAGCGAGTTTTAAAAGTAATTAATTAATTTGGCATACATGTCGTGGGCTATTTATTTAGCTGATGGGGCGACACCCATGGATACCAAATGGGCTGGAGGTTTCCTGAATAGCTTTTAAATTGCTATGATGAATTTGTAAGCATGGGCGCCAATTAAATATTAGTCTAACAATTATTGTCACTATGAAAGAAAAATAGGAGATAGGTTTCGGGGGTGTGTTACGGCTAGGGTATTGGAGCCGCATCTTGGGGTTTCTGTCGACATCACATAAGCAAAAAAAAACGAAGGCCAATAGGTTAATTTCATTGTTTGTGTGTGGCAGCCGTGTGGAACCCTTTGGGGGTTGTGTTTCTGTCGCAAGCCACAAAGAGAAGAGAGGGAGAAATCAAGGTGGTCCCACCTTTGTTCTTGTTTCTGTCGACATCCAAAAAGAAAAAAAGAAGTAAGTGCAAATTAATTAGTTGTTTGGTTGGTGTGGGGGCCGCATGCTTGGAAAGGATATTAACCCAATCTCTTGGGTTTTGTTGGTCAATGCACACAGCAAAAGAAAAAGAAGAGTTTGGTTTGAATTTTAACTTTTGTCTTTTACTCTTATTATTTAACTCATAATCCTAATTATTTTGTTGATTGTTTAAACAACATATATTTTTGCTAGTTGAATTTATTATTCATGTCTATGTGGATGATAAATTTTGTATGCATTATTAATTTTTGTTTATATTCAATTCATATTATGGTCATGAGCTAAATACTTTATGTTCATTGATGTGGTGCGAGGTGTATATGAAATAGTATTAATTTAAATACGAAATACGATGAAATATTACACAAGTTTTAATTATTTATTTACAAATGGGATATACCTAAACCTTGCTACAACACTATAGGTAGTGTACCTAATCGTAGAGTAGTATAGTTTTTAGTAAGTCCGGTTCGTTCCACAGGGAGCGGGCTTATTGCACACTATATTTTTAAACAACTATATTTGTACAAAATATATATAATTATATATAATAATATATAAAAAGGGGTTTACCGTTTAATGACCGGTTTGTCGATTTTTAAAACTTTAGTCGCAGTTAAAACCTAATGTAAAATATTAAAAATAAATACAACTTAATTTAAAGCGTAAAGTAAATAACGATAATGAAATTGCGATAAATAAAAGTGCAATAAAATAAAATTGCGATAATTAAAAAGTACGATAATTAAAAGTGCAATTAAATAACAATAAATAAAAGTGCGATAATTAGAAGTGCAATTAAATATAAAATAAAGGAAATTAAATATGAAATAAAAGAATTATGCTTATTTAAACTTCCGTAATCATGATGTTTGACGTGTTGATTTTAAGTTTTATGCCCATGGGTTAATTGTCCTTTGTCCTGGATTATTTAATATGTCCGTCTGGTTTTTGTCCATAACAGTCTATCAGTCATAAATATAAAGTGCGAGTGTCCTCGTCAAATTATCCTTATACCCGAAGTTAAATATTCCAACTAATTGGGGACTTAAACTGTAACAAGGTTTTAATACTTTGTTTAATAATTACACCAGGTTATCGACTGCGTGTAACCCAAGGTTTTAATACTTTGTTATCAATTATGTCAAGTGTCCTTGTACATAATTTCACCCCTGTTTTAATAATTCTAGTGACTATTAATCCATTCCCGTGTCCGGTTAAATGAACTATTATTCGTACATATAAATACCCCGCCCATCGTGTCCGATCGAGTGTATATGGTTATTTATAGGGACGTCCAATTGTAAATCTTTATATTAAAATTAACAAACTATCATTTAGTTAAACAAATATAAAGCCCATTAATAACCCATAGTCTAATTTCCACAAGTGTCGTTCTTTTGTCCAAACCCCAATTATGGTACAAAGCCCAATTACCCCGTCTTTAATATTTAGTCCAACATCATGATTACTTTGGCTCAAATAAGCATAATAATAACTTAAGTACGAGACATTAATTTAAAAAGGAGAACATAACTTACATTGAGTATTTATCGCGTAGTGTTACACGGACAGAATTTCGGCTTAAAAAACCCGTAAAAATAACTTTTACATAACCCGAACTAATCCAATATAAAACTACCCTATACTATATATATTATATATATTTATTTATTTATTTATTTATTACAGAGTATTATTATTATTATTTATTATATATAAACTCGGCAGAATGCATGGCCTTTTATAGGCGTTTTGATTTCTGACAGCTCCGCGAGTCATGGAGTTTTTGGCCTTCAAACTCCGCGAGTCGTGGAGTTTGAAAATCCAGCTCAGGATCCTTTGTCTCATAGCTTGTCGACATGATTATATATATATATTTATAATATATAAATAATTTATATAATTATTTATATATTATATTTTATTCTTATGCATAGTTGACTCATAATTTTTGGTCCATTGCGTCGGGCGTTGATAGTTGACTCATGTCCCGGTTCCGGATTTTCGAACGTCCTTGCGTACAATTTAATATCTTGTACTTTGCATTTTGTAACTTGTACTCTTGTCATTTTTAGACGTTTTTCATCAATAAATTGAACCTTTTGAATTGTATCTTGAACATTTGAGCTTTTTGGACGTTTGTGTCTTCAAATCTTCGTTTTCGCCTTTTGTTTTAGCACTTATTTATTTAAACAATTACAATGAAAATATAATATAATTACATATGAAAACCTATTATTTAGGAGGGATATTGCTATGAAATATATGTTCCTTTTTAGCCTTATCAAACATCCCCACACTTGAGCGTTGCTTGTCCTCAAGCAATACAGAACTTGAAATAAAAACATACATGAATCACTTTTTTATTCATCACACTTTGTACATCAGTGATTTTGATATGGTGGTATAAACAATGATAGTAACGATAGAACCATGGTTAAAGGTGGGTGTGTCATCCACAGTTGGCTCGGGTTTAGGTCAACGACACTTGCAATCAAATAGCCGATTTACTTTCGGTTTCCAAAGCAAAGTGCACATTTGAAAGGCGGTTTACAGTCCCACATGACTATGAAAATTTAGATCCGTTAGGAAATTGGATCTTTATGAAAATATTTGATCTTTTGAAAATTCAATCTAGCTTTTACCCTAGACAAGTTTTCCGGAATAACCCTTCACCGGTGTTTGCAAAATATTTTTATGGGTTGTGTGGGTTTCAGATTTGAAAATTTTAGCTCAACACTTGTGGTTTTGTGTTACCCACTTGCTAACCTTGTATTAGGAAAGCAACACGTCCAGTTCACTTGTCCCGTATATTACCTTTCGGCAAACTACCGTCCGGTTGTAAAGGAAAGCGATGAACAAGAAATTGTTAAGGCAATGTCTAATGACATGCATTTAATTATGGTCTATAACGTGTCGGACGCAATTACTATCCTTTGTAGGAGTAATAGTAAAGATCATCCTATAATTTTTTCGGTCTGGCACAAGGTCCTGTCTTTGACCATGCTATGCAACTACCGTTCTTACGGTTAACACCCGATTTGGTTCAGGTGACCTAATGAATTCCAGGTGAATTCCTAGGATTTTACGTTCAATGGTAATGAACGCATTGAAAATAGGTTTTCAGAAAACAAATCGGTTTGTAACTTTTGATCAAAATATTTTCTCGTTCAAGCTCGAGTTTAGATATCATTGAATTCCATGAGTTTGAATTCTCAATCTTTAAGGTCAATCTCAAGGATTGAGTAATATCAGTCTTAAAAGCTGATTTTTGATCTTTTAAGGAGATTATCCTTTCTGGGGATCTGATTCATTAGTCTTATCAAGCTAATTTGCATGGTGCCCCCCATTGTACGAGATAAATCCTTCTCATGGTTATGATAAATCTAACCACTTGGCGACCCTGTTTGATGCTGAGGTCCGTGGATTTCCTGCTGATTTTAGAGATGACTTTTCTAGATTTTTCGTCAACCTACAGCTGGTCTGGACGACAAATTCTTGACCTAAACCAAGAAGCGCATGTCTTTTTCAGAAGACTTTACTTCCTCTTAATGATGGAATTGATTCATCGTGTAGATCCATCTTTTCTTTTCTTTCATCGGGTAAAACAGTTAATTTAGTCCAAAACAAAAACACCTGCAATAACTTTGCACAAACATGTGATAGATAGTTTTTAATTAACTTGGTACATTCTCCCCACACTTAGTTTCTTTATTTACCTTTTTATTCTCCTTTATTCCATTTTAATTGAATTCAAGCATTTTTAGTTGTTTCTCAATTTATGTCCTTTTCGAGGTAACGATAATTTCGGTATTAACACCTAGTTTTCATCGTTCATAAATATGTATAAACATGATTTTGACTTCATTTAGTTGAAATTTTTTCAAATTTTCACAAAATTTGGCAAATAAACCAAGTGTAAACCCGAGAGAATTTATAACCCTTCCCCACACTTGAGATCATGCAATGGCCTCATTTACATGAAATCAGACTATAATTATAAATTCATGAGGGTGATTAGTGTAGAAAAGTAATTAAAAATACCCAGTTTGTAATTACAAAGCTCGTCGAATGATAGATGGCGCGCCTCATCGTTCATTCCTTTTATTGTTTTATCACACATGTTTTTCTTCAAAAACGGTTGCTTTTCTGGACTGTTTTCTAATCTTTGAAAATGCGTCGTTTACCCTAACTTATTATGCATGTTTATTAACGAGTTATGCACTAACCCGAACCCCTAATTTAACATTAAGTGGGGTTAGACTTCCCCACACTTAGCTGACGACATGTGAAGTCGGTAGAATAAGTTCCACGAATTAGAATAGTGAGCCAGTTATTTACATCTCAGGTGGTGTATAATATATCAATGGGTTTAAAGTTTAGACTCTCCCGATCGTCACTACTTAATTCTTTTTTAAGTGTAGCTTTTAGTAAATGGATATGTATCTTTTCTGGTTCTTGGTCAAACGGATCGATATACATCGACATACATATTTCTATAGGGTGGATAATTCCTAATATTTCCTTCCGTTCATTCTCGGGATCAAAGGTTTCACCTCTATTACCCAATTGGGTGAAATTCGAGGTATCATTATCTATTAAAGCTCGTAGTTCATCTTCGGTAGATGACTCGTCTATTGAGAATATTGGGTTGGAAGGTTGTGGAATGGTGAATTTCGGGATTGGAGTAGATTCTTCTTCATTAATGGTACTTATTGGTCTCACCATTTTGGTCTTGGGGTTAAAATTTTCAACGTTATCGTTTTCCCAAGAGTACCAATTTGTCACCCTTACTTCTTCTTTATCCATTGATGGATCGATGATTTCGTCGGTAGAGGCTAATGTGTCGATATGTTGTGAAATTGGTAAGACTGAATAAAAAGTATCATCGGGATAGTTGGTAATTTCGGAGCTCTCGAATTCATCAAAATTCGATGATATGAGATTTTCTTGCACAATACTCCTCAGATCAACAGGTGTGTAGTCTGATAGAGTTTCAGCTTGCCGGTTTACAAACTCTCTCATTTGTTCATTTTGAGCATTGAGTTCTTCGAGTTTGATTTTCATATTGTCTAATAAATTTTCAGACACGTAATTTTCCTCGTCTACTGGTTGTTGAGTTTGGATATATTCTTGGGAATAATCCCAATTTGAATTGAATTCTTCATAATCATTCCATTCAGGTTCTGTGGGTACGTAATTTTCCATAGGAACGTAATAATAACATTCCCATATTGAGTGATAATCTCCACAGATTTCACAACCAGTTATTGTTTCGTCATTCGTGATCCAAGATTGACCGAACGAATTGTCATCAACACTCGTTTGAGAGTATTGATTTAATTGATTTTGGATATCAAAAAGGGTTTCCATAGCCTTGTTTTCAAAATTTTCCATTTTATTGCGATGGCCAAATTTTAGCTACAATGTGGTGCATTTACTAATTATCCTATTAGTTATAAAAATAGAAAAACTTATATAAGTTGTCCAATTAATAGACTTTTCTGCTTTTGCCCACGTTTAGAATAGCCAAAAGATGCAGCAGAGAGCCAGAACCCTTTAAATCGGAAGCTCACAAGTCAGCCACTAACAAATCCAACTATTACTACGAAGCAGAAAATTGTCAACGTCCATTAATTTAACCACTTAAATAATTTTTCTTTTCGTTTGAGATATTAGATAAGAAATAGAGAAAATTTCTAAGTCCTAAAAACTAAAGCGTCGAGAAATAAGAAAGAAAAAGAATGCGCGTCGAAAAACGTCGAAAAATAAAAATAAGAAAATAGCGCGTCGTAACTTAAAAGTCTAAAAATTATATCTAAAAAGTTGCGCCTAAAGGTCTAAAGGTAAATGCAATTTTATTCAGAAAACGGCAATTACTTAAAGGCACTAAAATCTATTTAAAACTAAAGCGAAAAACGGCGTCGTAAAATTCTAAAGCACCTAAATCTTAGTCTAAAGAAAAAGCACTTAAGGGATTTTACGGCAAAGCCTAAAAATCTAGAAAATAAAAATAAGCTACGGCAAAAACTATGTCTTAAAACTAGCTACGAACGAAAAATATACAAATATTACGCTAAAACAAATGAAAAGATACAAAATATAAAAATAAACTTAAAGTTATAAAAATTATTTATTTTTATAAAAATATTATTTTTATATTATTTATTTTATAAAAGTATTAATTTATATATATATTTAATAATACTAATTAATATTTAAAATACAAATTAATTTAAAAACTAAAACTAAATATTAATATTAAATATAAACCTAATTAAGTTTTAATAATAATAATTAAATTATACTCGTAATAAATGCCAAATTAGGGTTCTGGGTGCGTCTGTCAGGGTGGCTCCGCGAGTCGTGGAGTTTTAAGCCTGCAAACTCCGCGAGTTGTGGAGTTTGCATTTTCGGTTTTTTTTTAAATTTTATATTGTTTTTCTAAAATGATATATAAATATATTTATACAAAAATAAATTAAAAATCTAGCGTTTCGCCAAGTTCCCCGGCATCGGCACCAAAAACTTGATGTGGTGCGAGGTGTATATGAAATAGTATTAATTTAAATACGAAATACGATGAAATATTACACAAGTTTTAATTATTTATTTACAAATGAGATATACCTAAACCTTGCTACAACACTATAGGCAGTGTACCTAATCGTAGAGTAGTATAGTTTTTAGTAAGTCTGGTTCGTTCCACAGGGAGCGGGCTTATTGCACACTATATTTTTAAACAACTATATTTGTACAAAATATATATAATTATATATAATAATATATAAAAGGGGGTTTACCGTTTAATGACTGGTTTGTCGATTTTTAAAACTTTAGTCGCAGTTAAAACCTAATGTAAAATATTAAAAATAAATACAACTTAATTTAAAGCGTAAAGTAAATAACGATAATGATAAAAGTGCGATAAAATAAAATTGCGATAATTAAAAAGTATGATAATTAAAAGTGCAATTAAATAACAATAAATAAAAGTGCGATAATTAGAAGTGCAATAAATATAAAATAAAGGAAATTAAATATGAAATAAAAGAATTATGCTTATTTAAACTTCCGTAATCATGATGTTTGACGTGTTGATTTTAATTTTTATGCCCATGGGTTAATTGTCCTTTGTCCTGGATTATTTAATATGTCCGTCTGGTTTTTGTCCATAACAGTCCATCAGTCATAAATATAAAGTGCGAGTGTCCTCGTCAAATTATCCTTATACCCGAAGTTAAATATTCCAACTAATTGGGGACTTAAACTGTAACAAGGTTTTAATACTTTGTTTAATAATTACACCAGGTTATCGACTGCGTGTAACCCAAGGTTTTAATACTTTGTTATCAATTATGTCAAGTGTCCTTGTACATAATTTCACCCATGTTTTAATAATTCTAGTGACTATTAATCCATTCCCGTGTCCGGTTAAATGAACTATTATTCGTACATATAAATACCCTGCCCATCATGTCCGATCGAGTGTATATGGTTATTTATAGGGACGTCCAATTGTAAATCTTTATATTAAAATTAACAAACTATCATTTAGTTAAACAAATATAAAGCCCATTAATAGCCCATAGTCTAATTTCCACAAGTGTCGTTCTTTTGTCCGAACCCCAATTATGGTACAAAGCCCAATTACCCCGTCTTTAATATTTAGTCCAACATCATGATTACTTTGGCTCAAATAAGCATAATAATAACTTAAGTACGAGACATTAATTTAAAAAGGAGAACATAACTTACATTGAGTATTTATCGCGTAGTGTTACACGGACAGAATTTCGGCTTAAAAACCCGTAAAAATAACTTTTACATAACCCGAACTAATCTAATATAAAACTACCCTATACGATATATATTATATATATATATTTATTTATTTATTACAGAGTATTATTATTATTATTTATTATATATAAACTTGGCAGAATGCATGGCCTTTTATAGACGTTTTGATTTCTGACAGCTCCGCGAGTCGTGGAGTGTTTGGCCTTCAAACTCCGCGAGTCGTGGAGTTTGAAAATCCAGCTCAGGATCCTTTGTCTCATAGCTTGTCGACATGATTATATATATATTTATAATATATAAATAATTTATATATTTATTTATATATTATATTTTATTCTTATGCATAGTTGACTCATAATTTTTGGTCCATTGCGTCGGGCGTTGATAGTTGACTCATGTCCCGGTTCCGGATTTTCGTACGTCCTTGCGTACAATTTAATATCTTGTACTTTGCGTTTTGTAACTTGTATTCTTGTCATTTTTAGACGTTTTTCATCAATAAATTGAACCTTTTGAATTGTATCTTGAACATTTGAGCTTTTTGGACGTTTGTGTCTTCAAATCTTCGTTTTCGCCTTTTGTCTTCGCACTTATTTATTTAAACAATTACAATGAAAATATAATATAATTACATATGAAAACCTATTATTTAGGAGGGATATTGCTATGAAATATATGTTCCTTTTTAGCTTTATCATTCATCTAAATTAATAACCTTAGTGTTTGATGATTTCTTTTATAGTTATATAATTTTTTGCATGATAAATTAGAGTTTGGATAAAGAACCACACTTGTGGGTGTTGATGTATGTTATGAGATTGATTAATGTACTTGTTTGGACGAAGAGAACCCTGTTTCAATTTAGTGCATTAATTTTCAATTGATTTGTCTTAATTAATTGGGTGCTTACTGGACCAAGGGGGTAAATTTGGTAACATACGTTGAACAAAACAGGGGTGAATTGTGTAGAGCGAACGCGTAACCAATTTAATCTAAATCTCTGAATTAGTTAATTTACTTAGCCACAAGCGAAAGAGGTCTTTGGTGAGAGGGAACCCTAAGCCGATAAATCCTAGTTTGAGTGTTCGTAAAAGAGAACTCTAAATGAACCGACTTAGTAATTACATGCATTTTATTGCTGTAACTTATGCTTAATACTATATCATCCGACACTGAGGGTAAAAGATCTAGGCGAGCATTTCTTTGTCTATTGAATTCAAAACTATCTTTAATTTGTTTGTTGAGTCTGCATTTATTTTCTATAAACTTAAAAACACAAAAATATTGTCTTTATATTTAAATCTATCTTGATTGGTTAATCGTTAAATAACCAAAACCCAATATCTCGTTATTTCTTTTATTTCTTGTTTGTTAATTACACTTAGTTTATAATCTTGAATTGAGTTGAACTGTCCTTGGAATGATCTTGGATTTTACCAATATCTATACTGCTACACGATCGGGTACACTGCCCGTTAGTGTGTAATCTTTTAATAACTGGTATTTTCCATTGATAAATAATATACACGATTTTACACATCAAGTTTTTGACGCCACTGCCGGGGACAGTTGTGTGTCAATTTGAGATTGTTTGCTATTTGTGATTTATTTGAGTCAATTTGTTTTTAGTAGTATTATTTTTAGATTTAGTTTTACTTTCTATCTTATTTTATTTTACATTGTATTGTGTCGGTGCTTTTATTCTTTTCTAGTTTTTGTCAGTTGCAGGAAAATGCTTAATTGTTGGAGCCATTTAGACGATGAAATTAACAAGATGGTCAGATTAAATGAAGAAAGTAACCGATTTTATGATCAAATGAACAAAGAGATGGAGGCATCCCGTGAGAACTTGAATCAAAGTTGTAGATGGTTATATGGTCTTCAGGATGAGCAACTAAGCGTTGTAACCACTAGTTTTGGGAATGAAATTGTAGAGGATGTTGTTGAACTAAATTATCAAAATTTCAATTTAGAGGATATGATGTGTAAGTTTATTGCCACTCAAACAGAGTTTATTGCATCTCAAACACAAAATAATGAGAGGTATGCACAAATGTTTAGAGATCAGGAGCTATCCATTCAAAATTTAGAACGACAGATAAGCAACCTAACACAAGTGTTGGTTCATATTCCGAGTGAGCAAGAGTGTGCGGGTATTGGGGACGATTTGTAGTGACCCGAACTTTTCCATGTTTATATATATTAAATGAAATTGATATTTATATGATTAAGTGTTTCCAACATGTTAAGCAATCAAACTTGTTAAGACTTGATTAATTGGAATAGGTTTCATATAGACAAATGACCACCCAAGTTGACCGGCGATTCACGAACGTTAAAACTTGTAAAAACTATACGATGACATATATATGGTTATATATATAGTTAACATGATTTTATTATAAGTATGTATCTCATTAGGTATTTTAACAATGAGTTATATACATAAAAATGAGACTATTAAATTAAGAAACTCGAAAACGATATATATAACGATTATCGTTATAACAACGTCTTACTAGGTACATATGAATCATATTAAGATATTGATACACTTGGTTAATTATCTTAAATGATAAGTAAATATATCATTAAGTGTATTAACAATGAACTACATATGTAAAAATAAGACTACTAACTTAATGATTTCGAAACGAGACATATATGTAACGATTATCGTTGTAACGACATTTAACTATGTATATATCATACTAAGATATATTATATATCATAATATCATGATAATATAACAATTTAACATCTCATTTGATATAATAAACAATGGGTTAACAACATTTAACAAGATCGTTAACCTAAATGTTTCAAAACAACATTTACATGTAACGACTAACGATGACTTAACGACTCAGTTAAAATGTATATACATGTAGTGTTTTAATATGTATTCATACACTTTTGAAAGACTTCAAGACACTAATCAAAATACTTCTACTTAACAAAAATACTTACAATTACATCCTCGTTCAGTTTCATCAACTATTCTACTCGTATGTACCCGTATTCGTACTCGTACAATACACAGCTTTTAGATGTATGTACTATTGGTATATACACTCCAATGATCAGCTATTAGCAGCTCTTGTGAGTCATCTAACACATGTGAGAACCATCATTTGGCAACTAGCATGAAATATCTCATAAAATTACAAAAAATATGAGTAATCATTCATGACTTACTTACATGAAAACAAAATTACATATCCTTTATATCTAATCCATATACCAACAACCAAAAACACCTAAAAACACATTCATTCTTCAATTTTCTTCATCTAATTGATCTCTCTCAAGTTCCATCTTCAAGTTCTAAGTGTTCTTCATAAATTCCATAAGTATAGGTTCATAAAAATCAAGAATACTTCCAAGTTTGCAAGTCTACTTCCAAGCTTTCTAATCCACTCTAAGTAATCATCTAAGATCAAGGAACCTTTGTTATTTACAGTAGGTTATCTTTCTAATTCAAGGTAATATTCATATTCAAACTTTGATTCAATTTCTACAACTATAACAATCTTATTTCGAGTGAAAATCTTACTTGAACTGTTTTCGTGTCATGATTCTGCTTCAAGAACTTTCAAGCCATCCAAGGATCCTTTGAAGCTAGATCCTTTTTTCTCATTTCCAGTAGCTTTATCCAGAAAAATTGAGGTAGTAATGATGTTCATAACATCATTCGATTCATACATATAAAGCTATCTTATTCGAAGGTTTAAACTTGTAATCACTAGAACATAGTATAGTTAATTCTAAATTTGTTCGCAAACAAAAGTTAATCCTTCTAACTTGACTTTTAAAATCAACTAAACACATGTTCTATATCTATATGATATGCTAACTTAATGATTTAAAACTTGGAAACACGATGAACACCATAAAATCGGATATACGCCGTTGTAGTGAAACCGGGGGCTGTTTTGGTTTGGATAATTAAAAACTATGATAAACTTTGATTTAAAAGTTGTTCTTCTGGGAAAATGATTTTTCATATGAACATGAAACTATATCCAAAAATCTTGGTTAAACTCAAAGTGAAAGTATGTTTTCTAAAATGGTCATCTAGACGTCGTTCTTTCGACTGAAATGACCACCTTTAAAAAAATGACTTGTAACTTATATTTCCGACTATAAACCTATAATTTTTCTGTTTATATTCATAAAATAGAGTTCAATATGAAACCATAGCAATTTGATTCACTCAAAACGGATTTAAAATGAAGAAGTTATGGGTAAAACAAGATTGGAAATTTTTGAACTTTTTAGCTACGGGAAATGTTTAACAAATCTATACAAATCATATCCTAGCTAACTTATATTGTATTATACATGTATTCTAATATATTATGTAATCTTGGGATACCATAGACACGTATGAAAATATTTTGACATATCATATCGACCCATGTATATATATTATTTGGAACAACCATAGACACTCTATATGCAGTAATGTTGGAGTAGCTATACAGGGTTGAGGTTGATTCTAAAAATATATATACTTTGAGTTATGATTTAGCCTGAGACGTGTATAAACTGGGTCGTGGATTGATTCAAGATAATATATATCGATTTATTTCTGTACATCTAACTGTGGACAACTAGTTGTAGGTTACTAACGAGGACAGCTGACTTAATACACTCAAATCTTTAAAACATAATAAAAATGGTTGTAATTATATTTTGATCATACTTTGATATATATGTACATATTTGTATAGGTTCGTGAATCGATCCGTGGCCAAGTCTTATTTCCGAGGAAGGAAATATCTGTGAAAGTGAGTTATAGTCCCACTTTTAAAATCTAATATTTTTGGGATGAGAATACATGCAGGTTTTATAAATGATTTACAAAATAGACACAAGTACGTGAAACTACATTCTATGGTTGAATTATCGAAATCGAATATGCCCCTTTTTATTAAGTCTGGTAATCTAAGAATTAGGGAACAGACACCCTAATTGACGCGAATCCTAAAGATAGATCTATTGGGCCTAACAAACCCCATCCAAAGTACCGGATGCTTTAGTACTTCGAAATTTATATCATATCCGAAGGGTGTCCCGGAATGATGGGGATATTCTTATATATGCATCTTGTTAATGTCGGTTACCAGGTGTTCACCATATGAATGATTTTTATCTCTATGTATGGGATGTGTATTGAAATATGAAATCTTGTGGTCTATTGTTACGATTTGATATATATAGGTTAAACCTATAACTCACCAACATTTTTGTTGACGTTTAAAGCATGTTTATTCTCAGGTGAATATTAAGAGCTTCCGCTATTGCATACTAAAATAAGGACAAGATTTGGAGTCCATGTTTGTATGATATTGTGTAAAAACTGCATTCAAGAAACATATGTCGATGTAATATATTTCTATTGTAAACCATTATGTAATGGTCGTGTGTAAACAGTATATTTTAGATTATCATTATTTGATAATCTACGTAATGTTTTTAAAACCTTTATTGATAAAATAAAGGTTATGGTTGTTTTAAAAATGAATGCAGTCTTTGAAAAACGTCTCATATGGAGGTCAAAACCTCGCAACGAAATCAATTAATATGGAACGTTTATAATCAATATGAATGTGACATTTCACGATTTGATGATAAATGAAGTTGATCAAGAGCCTATCCTTATAGACACACATTCCGAGTTATTGATGGAGTTCCCAGAATTGCAGGATTTGCATACTTGTTCATTTATTAGTGAGGAAGAGGTTGATATGGTTGATGATAAAGATTTGTTGGTTGTTCTTATTGCTAATGGTTATAAGCCTACAACTGAAGAATTGAAGGAATTGAAGTCAGAGGTTGAGTCTCATTCCATAGTTGAGATTCAGAGCGAGTCCACACTTATTCCAGAGGATGTCGTTATTGAGGAGAGTAATGGTTCATTTTTGGGTGGATACCACAGTGTGTGTAGCATGGGAAAGACGATCTATGATGACCCGTTTGATGTGAGCATGAACATGGGGTACATTTGGGTGTCCCAAGCTGATTTAAAGGGTGACGCATTTTCGGATATTCAGGTTCGTGTGAAGTGTTTAAGGGATGAGAAAACAGGATTACTGGATATTATATTTACTACTCGAGGTGTTAACAACTGGTTGACAATGCTGATTTGTGGAACATACTCTACTGATTTCTCGTATCGTCAGCTAAGTGTGGGTGATTCAGACCCCACTAAAGGCTGATTATAGGGGTCGAGTCGGGTGCACGACTCGATGAAATGCACCATTTTTATAGAGTATTGTATATTTGTTTGGATTCATTGCAGGTACTTTTGATGATGAACATCGCGTGATAGCTATTGTGGAATGTCATTAAGTGCAGGCCGGTCTGTCACTAGCATTCCGCGGTTCATGGTTGTAACTTTGCAAGTTTACCTTATTTCTCCTTTTACCCTTTCGAATTTAATTTATTTTTGATCTCAAGTAATGGGGACATTACTTGATCTTAAGTGTGGGGTGGGGATATAAATTCTTGCGGGTTGGTAAAATATGTGTTTGAAACATGAGTGTTGGTTTACATATGGCTTGGTATTTTGAATTTTAAAAAGAGTGAAACATCACGTTTTAGGCCATTTTTAGGGAATTTTAAAATTTTTATGGTTTATTTTGTGATTTCAAAGAAGCCAAAACCTTTTGCTATGAAAATTGGCAAGTTGTTATCTACGAATTGACGGGCACATAATGTCATTTCCTGCATTCTTTTCGCCCTACGCCGATACCGGGTTTAGTTGGCTCGGAAATTATACTTGTTTCGTGTCGTTTCCTAAATCCCAGGGAAACTGTGGGTGACACTAGCCGTAAACCGAATCACGTTCATTACCATTGAATGTGAAATCCTACTAATTCTTCGAAATTCAATAGTAGGTCATCTGTACCAAAACGGGTGTCAACCGTATGAACGGTGATTGGATCGGATGGTCGAAACCGGGCTATGTGCTAGATCGAAAACTTTAACAGGGCGATCCTCATTGTTTCTCCTAACAAGGACAATGTTGCACCCGACCACTTTATTTAACCACACAGGATGTATCCATTCCATCCTAAAGGGAGTCAAGTCTTCCGAACGACACACTTGCTGATTTGTTTCAGAAGTTGTAGTCCAGACCAGTTGTAGGGTGATGAAAAATCTTGAAAAGTCATTGCTAAAATCGACTGGAAATCTACCAGGCCTCAACATCAAACAGGGAAACTGGTAATCAAAGCTTATCTCAATGAGGGAGATTTGCTAGCCAAATGGGAAGCGCACCATGATACACGAAATGTCAGTGATTGATCAGATTCCCAATGGATAACCTCCGGAAAGGTAAGATATCAGCTTTTAAGCCTGATGAACCTCAATCTTTATGGTTGACTTAACGAATTAGATGATCATCTCATGATTATCGATGATATCTGGACGTAATGTGTATCCTCCTAAGCACATTATTTTCTTACCGACATCTCACGATGTTAGGTAATGTGGGAGGCATTGGCTTGACCAATTGTGGGGTAACCCGTGCGTTCTTTTTGGCACACATGTTCGATAGCTATATTTTTGATGCTTGGTTCCCACTTGATTCTCGGTTTTTTTGAAGACTTATATTACGGTTCGAGATTCTCTACCTCATTATTATGGTACGTTATTCGAGACTATCTTTGGTTACTTTATTCATCACATATTGTTTGAGGTTTGGGAAAGTGTTATTTTGGGAATACAAGTGGGAGCCGTGGTTGATATCTACTTCAAATTCGTGCCCACGCTAGTACTTGTTTGGTTTGTTGTTCGTTTGGTTCTACATATACTTTTGAAGATGTTACTTTATGGTAGAAGATTATTTTCGAGTCGAATTTGCTTGAGGACAAGCAAGACTCTAGTGTGGGGTGATTTTATATTGCATAAATTTCATATGTTTATCTTAGCAATATCGTTCATATTTTGGTCCTTGGGATACGATTTGGAGACGTTTTGGTGGTATTTATGTGGATTTGTGTATTTGTATCAAGAAGTGATTCGATTCATTTTTTTAGTGGATTTGAGGTGTTTTCTACGCCTTTTATCATCATGATTGGTTTCGGGTAATTTCACAAAAAGATGATAAAGTAAGGTGTAAAGTTAGTGATTTATACAATGTGCGTGCCTTCACCATTTTGGACGTATCTCACTCATACGGACACGAAATTAAGTGATTTAAGCCAAACGTCCGTACTTCATAAATCTACAAGTTCCGTATTGATAATTTTCTAAGATTCGGAATAGGTTGCGGGATAAAGACTGAAGAAGCAGCTGGTTAGTATGTAGTGAGTTTTAAAAGTAATTAATTAATTTGGTATACATGTCGTGGGCTATTTATTTAGCTGATGGGGCGACACCCATGGATACCAAATGGGCTGGAGGTTTCCTGAATAGCTTTTAAATTGCTAAGATGAATTTGTAAGCATGGACTCCAATTAAATATTAGTCTAACAATTATTGTCACTATAAAAGAAAAAGAGGAGATAGGTTTCGGGGGTATGTTACGGCTAGGGTATTGGAGCCGCAGTGTAACATCCCATTTTTCCCGTACATATTGAAAGGTACATACTTAATCATTGTACGTTTGTAACTCGCTAGATTATGCGTAATTGTATATATATATATATATATATATATATATATATATATATATATATATATATATATATATATATATATATATATATATATATATATATATATATATATATATATATATATATATATATATATATATATATATATATATATATATATATATATATATATATTCAATATATACAAACACGTTTTAAATAGCGCATTTTATTTTATCGTAAGTTATTTACATATTTCATTCTAACAATTAAGTCATTTAATATTTCAATTTATTATTATACGTATATGTAATTAGATATACATATCTATTTACAAATATATGTTCGTGAATATATATATATATATATATATATATATATATATATACTTAATAATGGGTGCATATACAAGTTATACATGGGTTTTGATAGCGTTAAGTCTTGTGAGACCATTGTTGAAGGTTAGGCGAATATAGGAAGCGGGATTTAAGTGTACGAATTAAATAAAATCAAAAGTTGTTTAAGGTTGTCGAGGAGTCCAGGTGGCGGCTAATTCCGCGCTGCGACAAACTGGGCCGCGCCGCGACACATAAAGCAATTCCAGATCAGAAGTCAAGTTAACAGGGGTCATTTTTCCTTCGATACGCCGCGCCGCGACAAATGGGCCGCGCCACGGCATCTCTGCTATTCTGACTCCGATTTCTACTCTATTTAAAAGGGTTTTTGCGGTAATTTGGTCTTCTTGCGTGTAGATTAGATTGGAGCATTAAATCACAACCACTTATCCATTTATTTCATTTCCTTTTCTCTTTTCTTTACAATTTCTCTCCCAAAACACAAAAACCCACTTAGTTTAATCTTGAGATTTGAAGGTGAAGATTTGTGAATCAAACCTAGGAGCAAGAATTAAAGTTGTTCTCTTTGTTGTTAGCTACAAGAAGATAGTCTTGGTAAGTTCTAACTCTATGTTTTGAGTTTTAATTAGTTATGCTAGGGTTTTGGTTCATTTGGAACTTATGTGACCCATTTGGGGTTAAAATGGGTGAACTTAGGTTGTGTTGATGAAAGGAAACCCTAAGTAACTATAATCTAGGGTTTGGACTTAAGATTTGAAGTTAAAAGTGTTAAATGGGTTCTTTGTCACTAATACACTTGTTAATGATGATGAAAATAGTTAATGAACTAAGTATGACTAGTTTGTGAGTCAAAGTGTTAAAATGAGTCAAAATGGGTAATGTTGACCTAGTTTGGGTGAGATGGGTATGAATTACCCTAGGTTGTGCTAGTTAATGTTAATAGACTTTAAATCACTAGCTTTAGTGATTTAACATGAGTCTTTGCCATTTATGGGCGGTGTTGGGTGTAAGTGAGCTAATAAATGCTAATGGGTCATTAAATGCTCAAAGTATAAGTAATGTGGTAAAAGCCATTAGTTGTGTATTGAATGTGTACCTATGTATTAGGTACTTTGCTGGAAGTATACGGAAGCATTTGAATCACCACCAAAGTGTTAAGGTGAGTGGAATAATTATATATGCATGTATATGATTTATTTGCTTGTGGGGTATGGGTTGAAGTTCATTGTTGACGATACCATACCCTAGAGTATATTATGTTGTTGATGAGGGTTTAAAGTTCGTTGTTGACGATACCTCACACGTATGGACTTAAAGTTCGATGTTGACGATGCCATACGATTATTATAGTGACGTTGATGAGGGTTTAAAGTTCGTTGTTGATGATACCTCATATGTGGGTTTAAAGTTCGGTGTTGATGATACCACATTATTATAGGCGAATGGGATTTAAGTTCGATGTTGACGATACCATTCGTTGGGCTAGCCTTGAGGTCTTGAGTACTATGGATGTTGTGAACATCATCGTTATACTTGTGTTTTAGCATATTGTATTGTTGTGTTATATGCTATTGTTACACTAGTCTTGTTATCGTGGTACTTAGCGTTATACATGTGAAGGGTATGCTAATTATGTAACTAGTATGTATGCAGATTTGGTAAGTGTTTGCAAGTAAGTAGGTTATATATATGTATGTATAATTGTTGCACTCACTAAGCCTTGCTTACCCTCTCGTTGTTTACCATTTTATAGGTTTCGGCTTGGACAAGGGTAAGGGCATACGTTTGGACTAGTGGTCTCCCGCTTATGTTGTCGGGGGGGGGGGGGTGCTTTTGGTGTTAGCTTTTTAAAGTTGGCCTAACGTTTTGGGTAGTTTAGCCCCAAACCATGCTCGAGTGTCGTTTGGATTATAAACTATCATTGCAGTGGGTCAAACTTGTATTAAACTTAATTAATGGCCTTCGTGCCTTTTGTAAATATTTAAATTGATGTACGTTTAAATGGAACTTTTGGAATGGTTTACATATTTAATTGGCGCGTAAATGTGTTTTATAAAAAAAAAATTTATCGTATGGAATACGGATTGGGATGTTTCAAGTGGTATCAGAGCATGGTCTAAGGGATATAGGCGACTTGAGATAGGTGCCTAGACTTGGGCTTTATTGTGTGAGCGCTTTATGCGAGACTTGTAGGACTTTGGGTCTAATCGGGAATTGTTAGTGCTTTGGTTTATGTGAGCTAACCTTGTGCTAATTATTTTGTGCTGGGTTTAGCAATCATCAAGCAAGACGGACGTTGTACTAGCGAGTTAATGCGACGTGCTCGCGTAACAACGATTAGCTACCGTTGTTACGGGTGCAAATCGTGTCAAACAAGTAATGTACGATGATTGTTGAGCAAGATGGGGTAGTGTGGTACGTATGTATATACTTACGTGTTATGCCTTTTCGTTCATGGTTTAACCTTTTCCGTTTTATAGAATGAAGACGAGAAACGGACACGATAATGATATCGGAAGTACGAGTGAGGACGTTGAACTCACGGCCAAGGTTGAGGCCATCTTTAAAAGGCTAAAGAAGTATTTTCTTGACGATGTCCGAAAGGTCTTCCAAGAGTCGGTCGATGGATAAGTGACCGAAATGATCAATGATCGAATGAAAGCCGCAATAGATGAGGCTCTTGAAGCTAGAAACATTTATCCTCGTGGTGAAGGAGGTGAAGGAAGACGAGACTTCCACTACAAAAACTTCAAGGATACTCAACCTCCGATGTTTAATGGGGTGAGGGATCCATTGAAAAGCACTTGTTAGATTTCCGATATCGAGAGAGAGTTCCGTACCGCGAAGTGTCCTCCCGAGAAGAAGATGAGATATAGGTCTAGCATGCTACGTGAAGAAGGCAAGTTGTGGTGGGACGATAAAATCAATTTATATGGTGAAGAGCAATGCATGAGCTTGACATGGGAGGAGTTTAAGAAGGAATTCTTCCAAGAATACCGAACTTCTTCCGACCTTGATAGAATCCGGGACGAGTTGCATCATTTGCAACAAGGTTCAATGGACTTGGTTACTCTCAAGTCTACCTTTTTGGCAAGGACTCGTTTTTGCCCGGAATATGTTGGTGACGATCACAAGCTAATGAAAGATTTCTACCGTACCTTGAATGACGAGTTCAAGGGTAAGATTAGTCGGGGAATGGATAAGACTTTTGAAGAGCTATTCGAGTTGGCTCGGGGTTTTGAGCTGGAGGTTCCAAGAAAAAGCGATTTCACTTTTTCAAAAAGAAAGTTTGAAGGTTCGAGTCATTCAAATTTTTCAAATAAAAAGAACAAGAACAAAAAGGGTTCTGAAAGTGTCAATAGCGTGAAGAAGGGTGCTACCGGTGGTTTTGGGAACTTTGTCCCTACTTGCTACAATTGTGGGGTACGTGGACATATGGCTCGAGATTGTCCGAAGCCAAATTCAACAAACAAGCTCACTTGTTTTAATTGCAACAAAGAAGGACACCGAAAGTCAGAGTGTCCCGATTTGAACAACGATAATGTTAAAAGGCTAGAGAAGGCGGCGGGTACGGCTCGAGGGAGAAACTATTTGATGACTAACGACGAAGCCAAGAAATCCAACGAAGTTGTCACAGGTACTTTCTTGGTTAATTCTAATCCGGCAAGGATTCTTTTTGATAGCGGTGCAAATTTGTCGTTTGTGTCTCCAAAATTTGTGCCTAAACTTTACAGACCGTTAGCTAAGTTAAGTCGTCCGGTAGAAGTCGAAATAGCGGACGGCAAGACGGTGCTAGTGGTTGATGTGTGTAAGAATTGTGACATTGTTTTTGGTGCCGAAAACTTTAAAATTGATCTCATCCCGATGACTTTGGGCGACTTTGATATCGTTGTTGGTATGGACTGGCTTGATCGAAATAGAGCCGATATTGCATGCCATGAGAAATTTATCCGTGTGAAGACCCCATGTGGGGGAGAGTTAATTATTCACGGTGATAAACGAAGAAGACTTGTGCCGATATGTTCTTTTGCACGGGCACGTCATTTTCTTGTTAGTGGTGGCATGGCTTTTCTTGCCCATGTTGTTGATACTCGTGATGAGCCACCACATATTCGTGAAATTCTGGTGGTTAGTGAATTCGAAGATGCTTTTCCGGACGAGTTACTGGGTGTTCCGGCAGAAAGACAAGTCGAATTTCGCATTGAGTTGGTTCCGGGAGCTTTTCCCATTGCTAAAACTCCTTATCGTTTAGCACCAACGGAAATGCAAGAGTTGTTAAATCAAACCCAAGAGTTGCTTGAGAAGGGTTTTATTCGACCGAGTGCTTCTCCATGGGGCGCTCCGGTTCTATTCGTGAAAAAGAAGGATGGTAGTATGCGGATGTGCATCGATTATCGGGAGTTAAATAAGGTGACAATCAAAAATCGTTATCCATTGCCTAGGATTGACGATTTGTTTGACCAACTCCAAGGTGCGACATATTTCTCAAAGATTGACCTACGGTCCGGCTATCACCAAATGCGGGTCCTTGAGGAAGATATTGAGAAAACGGCTTTTCGAACGCGTTATAGGCATTTTGAGTTTGTAGTTATGCCTTTTGGTCTTACGAATGCACCGGTGGCATTCATGGATCTTATGAACCGAGTGTGTCGACCTATGTTGGACAAGTCGGTGATTGTGTTCATCGACAACATACTAGTCTACTCGAAAAGTATGAACGAGCATGAACGTAATTTGCATGAAGTATTGAAGACGTTATGAAAGGAGAAGTTGTATGCTAAGTTCTCCAAACGTGAATTTTGGCTAAGGGAGGTTCAATTCCTTGGTAACATTGTGAACAAAGACGGCATTCAAGTAGATCCGGGGAAGATAGAGACGGTGAAGAGTTGGAGACAACTGACTACGCCTACGGAAATCCGGAGTTTTCTCGGATTGGCTGGTTATTATTGTCGATTTATCCAAGACTTTTCTAAGATCGCTTCTTCATTGACGAAATTAACGAGGAAGAACGCGAGGTTTAATTGGGAGAACGAGCAAGAAATTGCTTTTAAACTGTTAAAAGAGAAGTTGTGTCAAGCTCCAGTGTTAGTGTTGCCGGAAGGAGTGGAAGACATGACGGTCTATTGTGATGCTTCGCTAAATGGGCTCGGGTGTGTTCTAATGCAAAGAGGTAAAGTCATCGCTTATGCCTCTTGACAATTAAAGGAACACGAAACGAGATATCCGACTCATGATCTTGAGTTGGCGGCGGTGGTACATGCGTTGAAAATTTGGCGCCATTACTTGTATGGTGTCAAGTATTCGATTTATTCGGATCATAAGAGTTTGAAACATCTCTTTAATCAACGAGATTTGAATTATCGTCAACGTAGGTGGATGGATGTGGTAAAAGACTATGATTGTGAGATACTTTATCATCCGGGCAAGGCCAATGTGGTCGCGGATGCGTTAAGTCGAAAGAGTCATCACCCGGCGTTACGATTGGGATTGTTACGCATGATTATTACTAACGATTTTCTTGAAAAACTCGGCGTGATTCAAATAGAGGCTTACGTTCACAACACGCATGTGGAGCGAATTGTGAGACAATCGGAGTTCATTACTATGGGCTCGCGGGGTTTGTTGTCTTTTCAAGGAAGAGTGTGGGTGCCTAAGATGGGTGATTACCGACAAGTGCTACTCGATGAAGCACATAAGTCAAAGTATTCCATTCATCCGGGCGCGACGAAAATGTATCTTGATTTAAGGAAGGATTATTGGTGGCCGGGCATGAAACGTGATGTTGTGAAGTATGTTGAGCAACGCGTCGCATGTTTGTAAGTTAAGGCCTAACACCAAAATCCGTATGGTAAGTTACAACCGTTGGAAATCCCGAAATGGAAATGGGAGAACATTACCATGTATTTCATCACAAAGTTACCTAAAACGGCAAGAACCCAGTTTGATTCGATTTGGGTTATAGTAGATCGACTGACGAAGAGTGCTTTGTTTCTTCCCATTAAGGAAGCGATATTGTCGGAGACCTTGGCTAAGTTGTTTATTAAGGAAGTCATCTCTCGACACGGTGTTCCTATATCGATTGTTTCAGATCGAGATACTCATTTTACATCTCAATTTTGGGAAAAGTTTCATGAGGATATGGGTACACAATTGAAGTTGAGCACGATGTATCATCCTCAAATGGACGGTCAAACTGAACGTACGAATCAACCTTTAGAGGATATGTTACGGGCATGTATTATCGATTTTGGTGGTAGTTGGGACGAGCACTTGCCTTTGGTGGAATTCTCGTACAATAATAGTTATCATACTAGTATTGGGATGCCACCTTATGAGATGCTTTATGGGCGTAGGTGTCGAACCCCGATTTGTTGGGGTGAAGTGGGACAAAAGGAAATCAGGAGTACCGATTTGGTTTTAGAGACGAATACTAAGATTGATATGATTCAAGAGCATTTGAAGAAGGCTCAAGATAGGCAAAAGTCGAATGCCGACAAACATAGACGAACGATCGAATTGTAAGAAGGTGACATGGTGATGCTTAAGGTTTCGCCATGGAAAGGTATTATTCGATTCCGGAAACGAGGAAAGTTAGCTCCTCGGTTTATTGGACCATTTAAGGTTTTAGCTCGTGTTGGTGAAGTCGCGTATCGTTTGGAATTACCCGAAGAGCTTACGGGGATCCATAATACATTTCATGTTTCCCATCTCCGTAAGTGTCTTGCGGATGATTCATCTTGGGTGCCATTAGACGATATCGAGCTAAACAATAAGTTAGAAAATATCGAGGAACCGATTGCCATACTTGATGAGAAGGTCAAAAGGTTGAGACATAAAGAGGTTAGGACTTTTAAAGTTCAATGGCGTCGTAGTAAGGGTTCCGAGTTTACTTGAGATCCCGAAGAGTTTGTGTTGGTTTATCTTCCGGCTTGTCATGCGGCTTGGATCGCGAGGACGCGCTCCGATTCAAGTGGGGGAGAGTTGTAACATCCCGTTTTTCCCGTACATATTGAAAGGTACATACTTAATTATTGACCGTTTGTAACTCGCTAGATTATGCGTAATTGTATATATATATATATATATATATATATATATATATATATATATATATATATATACTTGATAATGGGTGCATATACATGTTATACATGGGTTTTGATAGCGTTAAGTCTTGTGAGACCATTGTTGAAGGTTAGGCGAATATAGGAAGCGGGATTTAAGTGTACGAATTAAATAAAATCAAAAGTTGTTTAAGGTTGTCGAGGTGTTGCTAATGCCGCGCCGCGACAAACTGGGTCACGCCGTGACACATAAAGCAATTCCAGATCAGAAGTCAAGTTAACAGGGGTCGTTTTTCCTTCGATACGCCGCGCCGCGACAAATGGGCCGTGCCGCGGCATCTCTGCTGTTCTGACTCCGATTTCTACTCTATTTAAAAGGGTTTTAGGGGTAATTTGGTCTTTTTGCGTGTAGATCAGATTGGAGCATTAAATCACAACCACTTATCCATTTATTTCATTTCCTTTTCTCTTTTCTTTCCAATTTCTCTCCCAAAACACAAAAACCCACTTAGTTTAATCTTGAGATTTGAAGGTGAAGATTTGTGAATCAAACCTAGGAGCAAGAATTAAAGTTGTTCTATTTGTTGTTAGCTACAAGAAGATAGTCTTGCTAAGTTCTAACTCGATGTTTCGAGTTTTAATTAGTTATGCCAGGGTTTTGGTTCATTTGGAACTTATGTGACCCATTTGGGTTTAAAATGGGTGAACTTGGGTTGTGTTGATGAAAGGAAACCCTAAGTAACTATAATCTAGGGTTTGGACTTAAGATTTAAAGTTGAAAGTTTTAAATGGGTTCTTTGTCACTAATACACTTGTTAATGATGATGAAAATAGTTAATGAACTAAGTATGACTAGTTTGTGAGTCAAAGTGTTAAAATGAGTCATAATGGGTAATGTTGACCTAGTTTGGGTGAGATGGGTATGAATTACCCTAGGTTGTGCTAGTTAATGTTAATAGACTTTAAATCACTATCTTTAGTGATTTAACATGAGTCTTGGCCATTTATGGGCGGTGTTGGGTGTAAGTGAGCTAATAAATGCTAATGGGTCATTAAATGCTGAAAGTATAAGTAATGTGGTAAAAGCCATTAGTTGTGTATTGAATGTGTACCTATGTATTAGGTACTTTGCTCGAAGTATACGGAAGCATTTGAATCACCACCAAAGTGTTAAGGTGAGTGGAATAATTATATATGCATGTATATGATTTATTTGCTTGTGGGGTATGGGTTGAAGTTCGTTGTTGAAGATACCATACCCTAGAGTATATTATGTTGTTGACGAGGGTTTAAAGTTCGTTGTTGATGATACCTCACACGTATGGACTTAAATTCGATGTTGACGATGCCATACAATTATTATAGTGACGTTGATGAGGGTTTAAAGTTCGTTGTTGACGATACCTCATATGTGGGTTTAAAGTTCGGTGTTGACGATACCACATTATTATAGGCGAATGGGATTTAAGTTCAATGTTGACGATACCATTCGTTGGGCTAGCCTTGAGATCTTAAGTACTATGGATGTTGTGAACATCATCGTTATACTTGTGTTTTAGCATATTATATTGTTGTGTTATATGCTATTGTTATACTAGTCTTGTTATCGTGGTACTTAGCGTTATACATGTGAAGGGTATGTTAACTATGTAACTAGTATGTATGCGGATTTGGTAAGTGTTTGCAAGTAAGTAGGTTATATATATGTATGTATAATTGTTGCACTCACTAAGCCTTGCTTACCCTCTCGTTGTTTACCATTTTATAGGTTCCGTCTTGGACAAGGGTAAGGGCATACGTTTAGACTAGTGGTCTCCCACTTATGTTGTCGGGGGGGGTGCTTTTGGTGTTAGCTTTTTGAAGTTGGCCTAACGTTTTGGGTAGTTTAGCCCCAAACCATGCTCGAGTGTCGTTTGGATTATAAACTATCATTGTAGTGGGTCAAACTTGTATTAAACTTAATTAATGGCCTTCGTGCCTTTTGTAAACATTTAAATTGATGTACGTTTAAATGGAACTTTTGGAATGGTTTACATATTTAATTGGCGTGTAAATGTGTATTATAAAAGAAAAAATTTATCGTATGGAATACGGATTGGGATGTTTCACGCAGGTGGGTCCCCATCTTAGGGTTTCTGTCGACATCACATAAGCAAAAAAAAAAAATGAAGGCCAATAGGTTAATTTCATTGTTTGTGTGTGGCAGCCGTGTGGGACCCCTTTGGGGGTTGTGTTTCTATCGCAAGCCACAAAGAGAAGAGAGGGAGAAATCAAGGTGGTCCCACCTTTGTTCTTGTTTCTGTCGACATCCAAAAAGAAAAAAAGAAGTAAGTGCAATTTAATTAGTTGTTTGGTTGGTGTGGGGGCCGCATGCTTGGAAAGGAAATTAACCCCATCTCTTGGGTTTTGTTGGTCGATGCACACAGCAAAAGAAAAAGAAGAGTTTGGTTTGAATTTTAACTTTTTTCTTTTACTCTTATTATTTAACTCATAATCCTAATTATTTTGTTGATTGTTTAAACAACATATATTTTTGCTAGTTGAATTTTATTATTCATGTCTATGTGGATGATAAATTTGGTATGCATTATTAATTTGTGTTTATATTCAATTCATATTATGGTCATGAGCTAAATACTTTATGTTCATCTAGATTAATAACCTTAGTGTTTGATGATTTCTTTTATAGTTATATGATTTTTTGCATGATAAATTAGAGTTTGGATAAAGAACCACACTTGTGGGTGTTGATGTATGTTATGAGATTGATTAATGTACTTGTTTGGACAAAGGGAACCCTGTTTCAATTTAGTGCATTAATTTTCAATTGATTTGTCTTAATTAATTGGGTGCTTACTGGACCAAGGTGGTAAATTAGGTAACATACGTTGAACAAAACAGGGGTGAATTGTGTGGAGCGAACGCGTAACCAATTTAATCTAAATCTCTGAATTAATTAATTTACTTAGCCACAAGCGAGAGAGGTCTTTGGTGAGAGGGAACCCTAAGCCGATAAATCCTAGTTTGAGTGTTCGTAAAAGAGAACTCTAAACGAACCGACTTAGTAATTACATACATTTTATTGCTGTAACTTGTGCTTAATACTATATCATCCGACACTGAGGGTAAAAGATCTAGGCGAGCATTTCTTTGTCTATTGAATTCAAAACTATCTTTAATTTATTTGTTGAGTCTGCATTTATTTTCTATAAACTTAAAAACACAAAAATATTGTCTTTATATTTAAATCTATCTTGATTGGTTAATCGTTAAATAACCAAAACCCAATATCTCGTTATTTCTTTTATTTCTTGTTTGTTAATTACACTTAGTTTATATTCTTGAATTGAGTTGAACTGTCCTTGGAATGATCTTGGATTTTACCAATATCTATACAGCTACACGATCGGGTACACTGCCCGTTAGTGTGTAATCTTTTAATAACTGGTATTTTCCATTGATAAATAATATACACGATTTTACACATCAGTTATGCACCTGAAAACACTCGGAACCTGAGTAAACGTTTAACACATATTTGTGCAAATTCCTTTAGTGTTATTATTACCCAAAATAACTTGGTAATTCCTTTCAAAGTAGCAAATTTTGTCACAGGTCCAGCAAGTCAACTTCGATTTTTCGTTCGAAACAACCTTATTAACACCTTGATATATACGTGTGCTCTTTTATTGTTACCGGGGAACCTTTTATATTCCACCATATTACCATCAGCGTTTAATCATCTAAAAACACAATTCTCTTGAAACCACCTCGGATTGATAACCGATGATTCAGGTATGGTAGCATTAAATGCAGAAGAAACAGAAAAATTGTAGATGGTCTAAACGGCCAACAGTTTGATGATAAAGAATGAAGTGTTGGAAACACTCAATGGAAAATTTGTACTGAAAAACAGATTGAGCAAACCATAAAGGAGGCTGTGGACAAATCACAAAGATTAAATCTTCATTCAAAGAATTCAAATGATTCAGTGTCTACTGAAGTTGTTAACGAATACCTTACTCCTAACTCTAAACCCTTACGGACAAATCTTATCCATTATCCATCGATATTAGAAATTCTAAGATATCATCGTATATTTCATTATAAATATCCTCGATATTTCTGAAAATATTTTCAAAACTATGCTTATCTGAAATCATATATTTCCTCACAATATCTGTGTTACATTATAAAAGAAACTGATTTAGTTTCTAAATCTTAAAAATTCAAATTTAAAATTTTAGTGTTTTTGAAGTAGTGTTGGGAATTGAAGCATGAGTTAGTATAATATAATGACACTTGATCAACGTGATTATATTACAGTAAGTCATGCTGAGTTTCTAATGGAACGTGATGATTCACAGACTATAACATCATCGTGTGCCATGTTACACGACTCTTACATTTTATCTAATCTATAAACATATCAAGAACATATATTCTTGATAGTCCTATCTTTTTCCATGAATTCTGATAATCTGACAACACAAATTGTGCTGATACCGTTTCTTTCTTAGAACATTAGTCATGTTCATTCGAAACTTCATATCTACAAATTCTGGACCATTATTCGCTTGACTTAAAATCGGGAAGAGGAAACAAAAGTAAGAATTGAGGGAGAAAGAAAAGAAAGTGTGAGTTGTGGAAATAAGGAAAAGAAGGGAATGGATTTATAGTGAAATATTCGACAGAGCATTCGGGACAGATCATCGCATTTAATCAAAGAAGATCCTAATTTCCTTAATTTTTGAAGAATCAAATCTTTTAGATTTCGAAGATTTTCTTTAAATTCCTTGATTTCCGGAAATCAATCGTGACTACGTCACCGATTAAGACAAACATGCATTTACTTATTTCACTCTTTTGTGATTTCTTCACTTGTACGCCTCGAGTAATCAAATCATTTTATCCTTATTACTCAATTCATATTCGTCATAAAAACATTTTTATTGTTAACCATGACGACCTCACTCAAATTTCAGGACGAAATTTCTTTAACGGGTAGGTACTGTGACGACCCGAAAATTTTCAACCAAATTTAAACTTAATCCTTATATGAATTCGACACGATAAGCAAAGTCTGTAATGTTGAGTCTCGAAAATTTTGAACTTTTTCATATATTCATTTGACCTTCGACTAATCCTGACGATTCACGAACCATTATATACATACATATATATATATATATATATATATATATATATATATATATATATATATATATATATATATATATATATATATATATATATATATATATATATATATATTAATTATTATAAATTAAAATATTATATGAGTTAATTAATTATATATGATATTAAAATAAATCTATATGTATATGTAATGTATAGTGAATGTATATTTATATGTTTTCGAATTTATTTAATATACGATAATAGCACTCGTTTGTCAGTTGATCGATATTAAGCAATTTTAATTCAAACTTATATGATTTTAAAATAAACGGTGATCCGAAAATGAGTTATATAAGTCATAGGCTTATTAAAAGTATATTTAGGATCTAATTATTTAATTTTAACATTTTTTATATTTTACCCATAAATGAGAGGGACAGTTGATGTAATTTTTATTTATTAAATTAATGACTGAATTTTATATCATAATTACCAAAATAAATAAATATAGTTAATTTAAAAATATGAGATTTTTCTGAACACTTTTATCCGCCACTGTTTTCGCACGATACACAATCCGTGTAAATTGTCGGTACTACCAACAATAAGTCACGAGACATCTGTTTCCATTTCAATTCACTGTTTTCTTTTGTTAAAGTGATATCATGTTGTCACTATATTTGTATTACTACCGTATTTTATGGTAACAGATATTTTAAAGGTTTATATGTACATATGCACACTTGTGCAAATGGACACTAATACAATTATCACCACTACTGCAATTATTTTCCCTGCTTCTAATTTTTGTCTGAGAACCACTCTTGTATCTTTACCACCTTCACGACACCCGAACCATCCGACCATGAACACTAACTTGATATGCTTTTGTTTCGGCTATAGCTCAAACCATCACAAGTAAGTCATCTCCAACACCATCGTGATTACTTCTTCCTCCTTCTTATTTATATTCTTCTTATGTAAAAGCTGCCACTACCTTCACCTCAAACAACCACCCTCACTTCTCTATATTATTTTACTGTATTATCACCAATAACTGCTACATGTTCCGGTATTTATTTCATACTCTATATTTTCCATTTTATTCAATCAACACCAAAACGCACACCCATATCAATCGAAGACCATCACGAAACCACATTATTTTACTGCTGCTCACGCTTACAATCATCAACCCACACCAAACCGCCACCATACACCTACACTATTTCTGTTCAGCTCGAACCAAAACCAACACCATCACATCATTCTACTGCTGCTATGTTGTTTTGCCGTCAGGATCAAACCTAACCACCCAACTATCGTTAAACCGTAGCACCAACACCACCTCTTTCGATTTCCTACTGCTACTATACTATCATGCTACTTGTTCATGTTCAACTTACAATCAAACGAAACCCAACTGAGCTGCTGCAACTAAATCTATTCATGTTTCTGTTTTAGATTAGAAAACCACCAACACCATTTCATTTTTTATTGAATCACAAACTCAAACACATACTTTCTACTACAGCTCACGTGTATATATCCTCTATGGCCGACAAGCTAATAAACAATGATAACCTTTTTATTGTATTTAGCCGCCCCTCTATTAAAGTATCCAAGGTTCTATTTAAACGTTTTATTACTTGGGCTATTAAACTAATTTACCAAATGGGATGCTGTTGGGCCGAGTTCTATGTTAGAATATTGGGCTGAGATTAAACTCCTGATGGACTGTAAATGACGATGAAAAATTATGATAACAAGTTATATAATGAAAATACCAAATGTTAGTGATTAGGATGAATATGATACTATAATATTAATGATGATGGTTATGGTTTGTATGATAATAATGTTAATGTATGATGATGATGGTATTACGAGATGACAGTGGAATGATGTTGATGGCGATTGAAAATAATGAACTTGATGATTATGTTTAAATTAGAGCATAGGATGTTTAGTTAAGATGATGATGAAGTAAGAAACTCACAATGATAATCGCTGGTTATGATTCGAGATAAATGACGATTTAATTGTGATTTTATGTGAATCTTGAAGATGATGATGTAATTAAGAATGATACAAAATAATGATGATAATAAGAACGGTCCTAAAGATGTACGCTGACTATATTGATATTGATGATGAAATGAAAAATGATATCATGATAATGATTATGATAAAGAAAAGATGATGATCAATTTTGACAAAAAATGTGCGTACAATGAATTAGATTATGATATTAGGATCATGATGATTGAGATGATATAAGAAAACAATAAAGAATGATGTCGAGGTTAGAATAATTTGGTGATAATGATAATTTGATACATGTTGGTGATGTTACAGTATCATGTGAATAATCATAATACTTGATATTAGATGATAGATAACGGGTGTTATGGATGGTAATGGAATTGATAAAAATGATCGTGAAAGTATCATGAAGAAGGAGAAACAGAAAAACAATAGACGGATCGATGGTTTAGGGTTGTGGTTGTTGAGCGAGAGGTCTTGGGTTCGAGCCCGGTCTAGAGCATTATTTTCTTAGGAACTCACTCTTCAAAGGTTGTAAACTTATTCTTATTCTTATTCTTATTCTTATTCTTATTCTTATTCTTATTATTATTATTATTATTATTATTATTATTATTATTATTATTATTATTATTATTATTATTATTATTATTATTATTATTATTATTATTATTATTATTATTATTGTTATTGTAATTATTATTAGGATTAACATTATTATTATTTTTATTATTATTACTATTAGTATTATTATTATCATTATTACTAAAAGTATCACTATTTTTAATTTTTTTAAAGTTAGTATTATTTTTATCATTATTGTTATTATAATTAATATTACTAACTATAACTATAGTTTTAAATGTATTTCGTATATAAACTTTAACTAGATTTTTATGATCTTAAATAAAAAGATAGATATTATAAATTAGATATAAACATTAGATATATGGAAGTACATATAATAAGTATACAATTTTTACTAATAAAATACTTTTTGTCAATTACGTTTTAATATAACTCGAATTTATTAAAAGTGTTATCATATTAAAAATTATGAGTATTTAAAAATATTAATACTAAGTACTTATTCAATAGATTTTTAATAAAGTATGTAATATATTATTTTGATAATTTAATAGAATATATATAAAATAAATATAGTTATGTAATTATTAATAATAAATTTAATATCACAAGTATATTACTAATATCAAAAATATATATATTTATTTGAATATTATTATATGTATTAATATACATACTTGATATAGGTTCATGAATCCGCGGCCAACCCTACATTGTTCAGTTTTGTCGTATGAATATTTTTACTACAAAATATTGTAGAATGAGTTTCATTTGCCTTTTTACCCTTTATATTTTTGGGCTGAGAATACATGCGCAATTTTTATAAATGTTTTACGAAATAGACACAAGTAATTGAAACTACATTATATGGGTGAATGATCGAAGCTGAATATGCCCCTTTTGCTTGGTAACCTAAGAACTAGTAAACCGATCTACTAATTGACGCGAATCCTAAAGATAGATCTATTGGGCCTAACGAACCCCATCCATGGTTGCGGATGCTTTAGTACTTCGATGTTATTTTTATCATGTTCGAAGGATTTCCCGGAATGATAGGGGATATTCTTTTATGCATCTTGTTAATGTCGGTTACCAGGTGTTCACCATATGAATAATTATTTTTGTCTCTATGCATGGGACGTATATTTATGAGAAATGAAAATCTTGTGGTCTATTAAAATGATGAAAATGATCGTTTATGATAAACTAATGAACTCACCAACCTTTTGGTTGACACTTTAAAGCATGTTTATTCTTAGGTATGAAAGAAATCTTCCGCTGTGCATTTGCTCATATTAGAGATATTACTTGGAGTCATTCATGACATATTTCAAAAGACGTTGCATTCGAGTCGTCGAGTTCATCAAGATTATTACTAAGTCAATTATAGTTAGATATATTATGAAATGGTATGCATGCCGTCGACTATCGATGTAAATGAAAGTTTGCCTTTTAAAACGAATGCAATGTTTGTAAAATGTATCATATAGAGGTCAAATACCTCGCGATGTAATCATTTGTTATTGTATTCATTCTTATAGATTAGGACGGGTCACTACATACAAACACATACATTTATCCTCCATTTTTAAATGAATTTCTGTTATGTCCTTCTCCACCACAAACCTGGCAGGTTGGATGTTTCCTTATTCTGTTTCCAGGTTCATCCATCTCATTTCTATACTGTCGCGATCGTCTCCTACCTTTATGTGTTATCAATTTGACTGGATCTGCCTTAATAACTGTGCTTGAGTGTCCCCAATAAATAACGTCTCGAAGTTGAGCAAATTTACCCTTATACTGATTTCCCACCTTTTTGTTCGGAACATACCCTCACAAGAGTCTTTAGATCAACATCTCGATGTACACGAGCATCAATGACATGAGAGCAATTTGATTCTGCCATCTTCCACATGAACATTTTCCTGCAACAATTTTCAAAATGAATTCATTGCCTCCATCTCGTATTCTATCTCCGACTGTATGAACATTATACACATGTTTAACGTCATAGACTATTACCATATGGCTCGTTGCCCTTGTTTCACAGTATTGATATAGTTTCCAATATTGTCTAGCCAACGGTGCATTCCATTCTCTCGCATAATCATATTGCTCGATGAATTATTTTCTAGTGTAATCAAAAGTGTATTCGATACATTCTTTGATCGGCATCAACCGAGCGTAACACAATATGTTATTAAGTGACTCGACTATGTTTTTCGTAAGGTTACCCCAACGATGATGGTACTTATCACTGAACAGGGACCATGTTCTTGGATCGATGTCCTTTAAATACGGCCAAGCTTTTATTTTAATACCTTTAATCTTTCCAATTGACCAACGATAAATGGTGCTTTGAGTAGTGGACCCGACTATCCGACATAATCTCTTCAATTGATGGTCCTGGAAACTGCTATTGAAGTTGCTATGAATATGTCGTAAACAGTAACGATGATGTCAACCAGGAATTTGGCTTACGACATTAAGAATTCCTTGATGGTGGTCTGAAATAACACACAACTCCCTTGGATTACGTGAAGCAACGTGAGTTCTAAATAGATGCAAAAACTTTAACCAACTTTCGTTGCTTTCATTATCAACCATTGCAAATGCAATGGGCAGTATATGCCCGTTAGCATTTTTTGTAACCACCGTAAGCAACTTAACCTTGTAGCTACCTATAAAATGTGTGCCATCCACACAAATCATAGGGATGGACATATTAAATGCTCTAATTGACGGGTCAAATGCCCAAAATACAAACTTGAATGTAAACGCCCATCTCGTGCTTTGTAAACCATGCTCAAACCTTACAGTGGTCTATGGATTAGTATGCTTTAATTCATCTATATACCTAGACAACTCATCAAAGTTACTCTCTCATGTTCCAAAAATCCGTTCGATAGCAATCCGCCTAGCATTCCATTGTAACATCCCGCATTTTTCCGTTAAATTATTTTAACGCCCGTTTTTTTTTTAAAAATAATACCTTTCGTTATTTAAATTCGTAGTTTCCGTTGACTAACGTTCATAATAATTCCGTCATTTAATTATAACACCTCTCGTTAACTTGCGTTTTAAAAATATTCGATCGGTTAAATCCGGCACCCGCTTCTAAACTCGAGGGACTAAAATTGACACGGGGCAAACTAGTTGACTAGGTCAACTAGTCCACCCCAAACACCACCATTCAATCACCTCCATCCCTCTCTCTTTCTCTCTAGCAAGAACACACACAAACACCCAATTCAATCATTCATCATCTAAATTCGAACTAGGAGGCTTACAACAAAACAAATTACATATTTGGAATCCTCTCTTCATCCTCTACAATTTGATACCAACTTCATCTCGTTTGGGTAACATTTCTAAAACTCTAGATTTCTCTAAATTCGTGTTTTTGATTTGAAATGGTGTTAGTTAGTGTCTATGGCTCGTGTCTAGCATGAATATATGATTTACTTGCTCGATTTGTTGTTTTGAGTAACTAGTTTGAACATTTGAAATGGGTTTGCTTAATCTTGCATTTTGGAAGATTAAATGTTGTTTGATTGTTAAAGTTCATGTTTTAATTGTGTTACTAGTATCATTAGCTTCGTTTTGATGTATAGGTTGATTAAGGAAACTCCAAAAACATGATTATTGATTTTGAGATGTTTGACTAGGGTTTGATAGTTCTTGACATGAATTTTTGGATGCTTGAATGCCATGGAATGTTAATTATTAGTGTTTAGTTGTAATGTATGTTTCATTACCTTCAAAACGGCATATTATATGTGTGAATTGGTTTCCCGAAACTCAAATTGCATTTGAAGAACTTGAAACCTTAAAAATGAACGTTTAATGATCACTTGATGAGTTTTCGGCTATTATAAATGATGTTTTTGTTTGGTGAAACATGTTTAGTTGTGTTCCTTGTCAAAAGAGCTTTCCAACGGTATAAGATACGTCTTCTAGTTGTTTACGGTTTGAGTTTTGCGTTTGTTTGAAAATTGACCAAGCCTTGAACAAGTGAAACAGGCCTGGGACCAGGCCACGGCCATTGTCGCGGCGCGACAGGCCTGGCCGCGGCGCGGCATAAGCCGTGCCCAGCTTCTGTCTCCAATGTCCGTTTCACGTGAAATGTTTGCCATGTTTTAGACTTCCAATTCGCATGCAACTTGTTCTAATATGCTTATATATGAATAACTAGCATAGAAAATTTGTCCGAGACCCGACCCGAACATGTTGACTTTTTCGTTGACTTTGACCAAGTTTGACTTTTTGTCAAACTTAACCAATTAATTATGCAATCTTTCTAACATGATTCTATACTTGTATCTTGCATGAAACTTGACAATTTGACTCACATGCTTCATAATCGAGTCGTAACGAGCCATAGGACTAATTGAACATCTTTGACCGTTTGTGTTTACCGTTATTGATATAACCTATATGTTTAGGTCAAGACTAGCTTTGTCTTTGCACGCGTTTACTTGTCGAAGTACTTTATTAACTCTTGCACTCAAGGTGAGATCATAGTCCCACTTTTTCAATCACTTTTATTCTTTACATCGTGGGCTGAGAAACACATACATTTCATACTTATTTACTTTTCATGCTTTTACATTGTGAACAAATACGAATACAAAGATGCATACGAGTTTGAACAAAAGTCCTCAATCCAATTATCATTAGTTCCACTTGCAGGGTGTAAGTGTAAGCGTGTAATTATGTTGTGTGGCCATACGGGTTTAACAAACCCTCATTCAGACGGTTCGATACCGTTAGTGAATGAAATATAATTTCAACAATGTATAGTGTAAGTTCTAACACTAAATTCAAAATTCAGAGGGAAGATTCGGTTAAACCTTGATAATTGGGTGCTCGTGATACAAATACTATTTTGGAATGTGAACGATTCTGGTTGAACAATTCTTAAAGAACCTTGTGGTTCAATACAATTTACTTACTAAACCTATGATTTCACCAACGTTTTCGTTGACAGATTTCTATGTTTTTCTCAGGTCTTGCACGATATGTGATACATGCTTCCGCTCATTAATTGATACTTGCATTGGATGTCGAGTATACATGCATTTCCTGGAGCGTCTTTTGACTTTACTTTAAACCGTGTCGCCTAGATTTCATTTGTACTTATAACCTTGTAACTTAACTTTTGGTTGAACAATTCTTGTAAACTTTGGAAACAATCTTTATTTTGAAATGAAGGCGACATATTTTGGTCAAACGTTGTCATAAAGACTTATGACCAGGTAAAGGGACCCACGTAGACGACGCCGTCACTTGACGATTTGTCGGGGTCGCTACATCCATACCTTAGCGTAACCGACGTCCACATTCCAAGTATCTTTTATGTATGCTTGGATGTGCTTAATGGGATAAGCCAAGTTTGCACTGACTTGACATGCAATATCAGTAGCAATCAAGCTTGATGTTAAACAATGATTATTGTTACCCCGAACATACCCGTAAAAATTGTGGCTATCGACCCACTTTGAAATAAGCCATATACGGTACTTGTTCTTACTTGAACTAGTAACACTCCACATACAAGAAACATCTTCGTGGGGACCCTTGTACTTTTTTTCTCTTGTGAAACATTTTATTTGGGCATAGTCTGGCCTCGTATCAGTAATAATTATCTCTCTACTATTCTTTATATTTCACTTCGAATAGCGAAAATAAATTCGGCTTTACTTTGAAAAGTCATTCCTTCAAAGAATAATTCAGGGGTCTCATTAGACCAAAAAGTAAAATTTGGTTTGTCATCTTCATCGAATGGAAGTCGACCTTCATCATCAACTTGCGATTTAAGGAACCCAAACCATGATATTATTCTTCTCATTTGTTGAGTTCCTACGACTGTCTCCTCCTCATTCACTTCATTTTCCTCATCCTCTTCATTTTTCAGATTCATATGAAACTTCTTTTTGGATGGTAAAACTCTCTACAATGTCATTACTTTCTTGTAACATTGCATCATCGGCATCTTCGCCTTCCTCTTCCTCTATGGTGTAATACCTCGTCAGAATCCACTAACGGTGTATTAACTCTAGTCCCACAGTTTAACGGTCACGCCCTCTATATGTGACGTTTCCAAAAAAGTGTTCGCATTAAATATCAAAACAAAGTCATTTATTAAAGAAATATATCTGAAAAGCAGTTGACAGAAATATCCAACTTAAGTAAACCTAAAACATTATTTGAAACGACAGTATTCAATGCGAATATATGTTCTTAAAATACGTCATGATAAAAACATGCTGGACAACATCCAGTACTAGCAGATAACAAGAAAATCATGAAAACTCTGCAAAGTGGAAACACTACCTCTATGGACCTGAGATAAACACATGCAAAATGTCAACTAAAAACGTTGAGTGGATTTACAGGTTTAGTAAAGCATTTCGTAAGTTAGGCCACAAGATTTCTGAAAACATTGTAAAAATTATACATAAGCATGAGCACTTGACTATAAAGTTTTAACCCTGCGAATAGCTAAAGCACCACACGTCTTCCCTTTACCCTTTCTAAACATACACCGATCAAGTGTACAAGTTACAACAGAATAAGCACCTCGTAGGTTGAGGCGAGTGAAAGGACCCATCCTAATCCATCTGGATGAATACATTACATTTGGTTACATCGCGAGGTACTTAACCTCTATATGATACATTTTACAAACATTGCATTCGTTTTTAAAAGACAAACTTTCATTACATCAAAAGTTGATGGCATGCATACCATTTCATAATATATACAACTATAATTGACTTAATAATAATAATCTTGATGAACTAGACGACTCGAATGCAACGTCTTTTGAAATATGCCATGAATGACTCCAAGTAATATCTCTAATATGAGCAAATGCACAGCGGAAGGTTTCTTTCATACCTGAGAATAAACATGCTTTCAAGTGTCAACCAAAAGGTTGGTGAGTTCAAAGGTTTATCTTAAAATAATAAAATTCATCATTTTGATAGACCATAATATTTAAATCCTGCATGGTACAAATGGGCCCTAATCCTATACCCACCTGTAATGTACATGCAATATCTTTTAAATACAGTACACCTTTTTCCTGTACAAAATCATCTTTCATAAATCATAGTAATCATACACATATCTCGTGCACAAAAATAACATACACATAACCTGTGTATAAAATCATTCTCTAAATACATAACATTCACTTTTCATTGCTTTCATAGCTTGGCTTGGTAACCGACCTTAACATATAATGCGCATAATAATATCCCCAAAACAGAATATCTCGTCTGTATAATAATCATATAAACTTCGAAGTACTAAACACCACGCCCACTAGCCCTTCCATCTAGTGAACATTCTGGATGGGGGTGTTAAACCCGGTAGCTACCTTTAGGATTCGCATCAATTAGGCGTGCACTAATTCTCAAAATTAGTGATGTTCCCTAATTCTTAGGTTACCAAGCAATAATAATCAGGGGAAAAATATTCATATCAATTGTGGCAATTATCACGTCCACATAATTCAATGGTGGCAATTATCACGTTCACATAATTCATTCGAGGAATGTTTTGCTTGTGTCTATCTCGTCAAACATTTATATGAGCATTTCATGTATTCGCAGTTCAAAATGTGTTTCAAAAGCATTTAATAAAGCAGTTGTAAAAGTAGCGCATGTATTCTCAGTCCCAAAAATGTAAAGAGTAAAAGGGAATCAAATGAACTCACCTAATGTATTTTGTAGTAAAAATACATATGACTATATTGAACAATGCAGGGTTAGCCTCGGATTCACGAACCTATATCATTTGTATATATATTAACACACATAGTCGTAATTGAATAAATATATTTATTATTTTTAATAATATACTTGTTAAATTATTTGTTATATAGATATAAATATATTTAATTTATATATTTTATTTAACTAGTGTTTATCTTTCATTATAACATAATAATAATAATTTATATTAGGATTTATATATGATAAAATATATATGTACCTATTAATTGATATATTTTACATATAGCTTAGTTACTATCTTGTTAATAATAAAATCATAGTGATATGTGATATTAATATTCTTATAATGTATTTTTATATAAAAATATCTATTGGTAGTAATACTAATAATTATAACTATGAATATAACAATTTTACTACTAATGATAATAATGATGATAATAATAATAATAAAGATAATAAAAATAATAACGATTAATTTTTATGATTTTTACTTAGCATCCATATTTATCATGTCCACTTAATAATAACGTTGTTTTAAATACTTAATATCTTAATTATAGCATTAAGCGAAATCACATTCATATTACTCTTATATATACATAAACGTTTTCATGAGCGCAACAAGTTTATATTTATCCTTATATTATTCATGATCTTTACTCATAATACATAATCATAACCATATTTACTTTCATCATAATAGTTCTAAATCTATATTTTCTTTTACATAATATTAGTTAATAATCATGATAATAATAATAATAATAATAATAATAATAATAATAATAATAATAATAATAATAATAATAATAATAATAATAATAATAATAATAATAATAATAATAATAATAATACTAGTAATTAGTAAAAATGATAGTAATGATATTAATAATATTAATGTTAAAAATAATAATAATAATAATAATAATAATAATAATAATAATAATAATAATAATAATAATAATAATATTCATAAAATTAATAATAATAATCATATTCATAAAAATAATAATAAAGATAATAATGATAATTCTAATTCTAATAATACTAATGATATTTAAAAAAATGATAATTTTAATAGTCATGATAATAAGAATACTCATAAAGATAATCATGTTAATGGTAATAATAATATTTATCTTTAGTGATAATAATGATGTGATAATAATAATGTCAATAATGATAATAATATTAATAAAAGTAATAATAATAATATATAGAAGTTCTACCTCCAAAAAGAATATGCTAAGAAAATAATGCCCTAGCCCGGGCTTGAACCCGGGACCTCTCACTTAAAGACCAAACACCTAACCACTCCTCTACGATTGTTTTTCTGATTTAAACACAATTTGCATATTTATAACACATTTTATGGTTCCAATCCGAATAGCCCAATCACAATTGGCCCTACATATCACACAAGTCCATAGTCACACCCTTATAATATCACGACCCAAGACGGCTTCTTTTAGTAAAATGAAATTTGTTTGCAGTTACCTGGATTTGAACCCAGGACCTCTTAATAATCACAAACACTCCTAACCATCGAGCTGCGAGTTACTTTTATGTTTATTTTACAACCAAAATTTTTTTAACCCATTATTATGTTTTCTTCTTCATGCGTCTTCAACATACAACCTAGTACTGTAGCAGTATAAAAAAAAACTTCGAGCAACAGAATTCGTAGCATAACAGTGGGTTTGTTGGTGGTTTCAAGCGACGGTAGCAGCAGTTTAAACAGTTGCAGTGGTTTGTGGTTGTTTAAAGGGTTCATGGTGGTGGTGACTTCGTGGTAGTGGTGATGATTTCAACATGATACAGCAACTCCTTATTGATGGTTTGATGAAGACTGTGGCGTTCGGAGTTGGGTTCGACAGAAAATAATTAAGAAGGATGGTGGTTCGATGTGGGTTCACGAAGAGAGAGGAAGGAGGGAGAAAGAGAAAGATGGTTCTTGGTTAACAACTGTAATGGAAATAGAACAAGCAAATAGCAGCAACAGGAGCTGCAATCGTAAAAAAAAAAATAAGTTGTTGGTTGTGATGGTGGAAAGATGGTTGGGTTGCAACAGTGGCATTAGCCTGTAACAAAAATAAGCTACGGTGTTGGTTCGATGGTGGTGATGGTGAGATGAAAGTGATGGTTTGAAAGGTGGTTTCAAATATAAAGGAGGTGGAATCGGGTTCATTTGTTCAAACTAGAATTAAAATTAGAGGGAGGTAGATAGATAGAAGAACATGGTGGTGTAGGGTGGTTTACGGCCAAAAGTAGTGGCCGGTGATCATGGGTTGCGATGGTAGCCTTTGGTTGTGGTGATGGATGATTGTGGTTCACGATTTTGGTGGTGATGGTTAAAGATATATGGATATACTTGTGTATATATGCATATGAATATATATGTATATATAAATTAAAGAGTGATATGAAGATAAAAACAGTAACATTAATAATAATATAATAATACTATTAGTTCATCAATGAATCATTTTAAGCACGTATAGTCACTTAGCAGCCTTCAAATTGTCCTCACTCTATCGACAGTTTTCACGAACTATTATATCGTGCCCCGTTGTTCACTCAATGGCGAATAAAAAGTCTTCAGAAAAATTCCATATTTTTATAACAATTATCTTTATTTATTTCAGTCATTATGGTATAAAATTCGATCATTAATTTATTAGATAAAAATTACATCAACTGTCCCTCTCAATTCTGAGTAAAATATAAAAACTTTTAAAACTTAACAAATAGTTCCTAAATACATTTTTAATAAGCCTAAAATTTATAGAACTCATTTTCGGATCACCGTTTATTTTAAAATCACATAAGTTCGAAATTAACGTGTTTAATATCAATCGGAACATCAAACGAGTATTACAATCATTTAATATTTATTTTTAATATACCTTATTTATATATATAGATATATTTTAAATAATAATTATTATAATATTTTATTTTTATTTATTTTACATAATTAAGTTTTAATAACAATAACATATAATATTTCAAATTATATTTTCAATTACCATTTATATATATACACACATATCTATTTACAATTAATTGTTCGTGAATCGTCGAAACTGGTCGAAGGTAATTGAATACATGAACATAGTTGCAAAATTTTCGAGACTCAACATTATAGACTTTGGTTATCGTGTCAGAATTATTTACAGATTAAGTTTAATTTGGTCGGAAATTTCCGGGTCGTCACAGTACCTACCCGTTAAAGAAATTTCGTCCCGAAATTTGATTGGGATGGTCATTTCTAACAATAAATATGTTTTTATGACTCATACGAGTTGAAAATTAGAGTTTTATCATCATTGGGTAATATGAATAAAACGATTTGATTTTTTGAAGAGTACAAATGAAGCTATCACAAAAGAGTGAAAAGTTTCATCTTAACTTTTGACGTAGTCATGGTTGAATTTAGAAAATAAGGTGCGTCTTAACTTTTGACGTTGTCTTGGTTGAATTCCGGAATTCAAGGGATTAAAGAAAATCTTCGAAATCTATAAGATCGGATTCTTCGGCGAATAAGGAAATTAAGATCCTCTTTGATTAAATGTGATGATCTGTCTTGATTGCTTTGTCTGATATTTCACTATAATTCCATCCTCTTCGTTTCCTTTATATTTTGGAGTTCCATTCTCGTGTTTTCTCTTCCCGGCTTTAAGTCAAGCGAAAAATGGTCCAGAATCGTAGGTATGAAGTTTCGAATGGAAATAATTAATGTTCCGAGAGAGAGAAATTGTAATAGCACAATCTTGATTGGTTAAATTACCAGGATTCATGAGAAAAGATAGGACTATCAAGAAAATATGTCCTTGATATGTTTATAGGTTAGATAGAATGTAAGAGTCGTGTAACATGGCACATGATGACGTTATGATCTGTGAATTATCATGTTTCATTAGAAGCTCAGCATGACTTACTGTAATATAATCACGTTGATCAAGTGTCATTATATTTTACTAACTCATGCTTCAGTTCCCAACACTACTTCAATATCATTCATATTTTAAATTCGAATCTTTCAGAATTTAGAAACTAAAACAGTTCCCTTTCTGATGTAACACTGATATCGCAAAGAGATAAATGATTTCAACTAAGAATAGTTATGAAAATATCTTCAGAAATATCGAGGATATTTATGACGATATTTTGGAATTTCTAAGATCGAATGTTGATGAAGAAAGTTCTTTCGCAAGATTTAGAATAAATAAGTAGCAAGATATTCGGTAAAGATTTCATCAGAATTAGAATCATCAGAATTCTTTATGTACAAGTTTAGTCCTTGTGATTTGTCCACAGTCTCCTTCATAATTTCGCATCATCCGCTTTTTGTACTAAGTTTTCTATTGAACATTTCCAACACTCCATTCTTTATCATCAAACTTTCGACTGTTATGGTCGTTTACGGTTTTTTTGCTGCTTCATCAGAAATTTTCAAAATTTGGAGTATTGATTCGTAAATTGAGTGCTTTTTAGAATTTTAGAATGAAAGATCATAATTCTAAGAGGTAAATGTAATACGTATTCACATAACTGTTGATGTAGTAATGCTGCGAGATTCAAAATACTGATTGCTGATTCTCGGTAATTAATATAACAATCCTCGTTACAAGATGTTGATGAGTATATGATAGGGTTTTAATGAATGAATATAATGATTCTTCATAATGACTTAAGCTAATGAGCAATGAAGTTGCAGGTAAGCTTACTGCTAATGTGGTGGAATATAAATGGTTCTTCGGTAATGATGACGAAAGGCAAACTCGTATATCAAGGTTATAATAAGACTAATTTGAATGAAAGTAGAAGTTGATTTGCTGAAGATGTGACAAAATTGACTACTTCGGAAAGGGGTTACAAAGTTATTTCGATAAGAACAACAACAAAGGAACTAGCACAGATACGTGTTAAATGTTTACTCAGGTTCCCAGTGTTTTCGGGTGCATAACTGTATGCATAAATCTTTCCTTTCGTAGATGCAGTGCGGTTGGTTCATCCTCTCGATTGAGGTGTTTTCAAAAATCATGAAAGGTTTGAACGCAGATTGGAATCGTCTAGATACAAATGAGGTTTAAGATGAAATCAATTGGCAAACTTGAAGAGATGTTTAATTTCATATGTTATAGTCATTATTTTAATTCATTTTAATTGTATAATGTCATTAGTCCACAGTCGATAGTCCACCGTTAACAGTCCAATAATTCATATAAAGTTTAATATATAATATTCGAATTAATTAATACGTATCGTGACCCGTGTACATGTCTCAGACTTGATCACAACTCAAAGTATATATATTATTGTAGAATCAACCTCAACCCTGTATAGCTAACTCTATCATTACTGCATATAGAGTGTCTATGGTGATTCCAAATAATATATATAGATGCGTCGATATGATATGTCAAAACCTTGTATACGTGTCCCGACATTTAAAGTGCGTAAAATAAATAACAGAAATTAAATGACGATAAATAAAATTGCAAGAATTTAAATTACGATAAATAAATTGAGATAATTAAATTGCGATAAAGAAATTGCGATAAAATGTAATACGGAATTAACAGTTAGCTAGGAACAGTTAGCTAGGAATAGTTAGCGTGGATTCTTAACAAAATTTCTCATAATTAATTTGTTTGTTTCTAACAAATTTTATTTTGTCCAATGTTTTCTTCATTATGCCACTTGTTGGATTCTGATATGTCAAAATCCAAATATGAAATTGAATGAAAATGGTTATTCTGCGGTGAACGGATACATATACATGTGAACGTAAGTAGGATAGTAAATGACTGTTGAATCATATTTGAAGAATGTACAGTGTAACTTATTAATGTGAAATCTAAATATTTCTAGGGTATTACCTACCCGTTAAAATATTTTCACTATTAACAGTTTGTACAAAAGAATTTTTAATTACAATCTTTATGAAAACATATATACATATATATTTTCTTCAGATGTAATTATATATTTAATGAGTTAATATAACATTAAACTCATTTGTTTTTCGGTTACAATTAGAGTACATAATCTCTAAAACATTATAGATTACATAATCATCATGTCGAACTAAGATAAATAATGTAGAACGATACGTAGATTGATGATTATAATCGATGTACATAATGAGATGTTGAGGCGTGTGCTATTGATGGTACGGATGCTGTTACTGATGGTACTGTTGGTGCCGGTGATGTTGCTGAAGCTGGTATGTTTTGCACCATATTTTCCAAGGCTACAACTCGGGCGCGAAGTTCGTTGACTTCTTATATTATTCCGGGACGATTGTCGGTCGGAACGAGTGGATGAATAAGGTTTTGAATTTGAGATAGTATATAATCATGGCGAGATATTCGGGTAATGAGGGCGAAAATAGTGTTTTGGATTGGTTCGTCAGTGAATGCTTCAGGTTCTTCGCCAAGAGTGCAGGTTGGTGGGTGGAAGGGATCGCCTTCTTCTCGTCTCCATCGATTAAGTCGACTACGAACCCATCAGATGAATTGGGGATGGATGATTGGTTGATTCATTCTGGTGACACTGCTTTCAGAGCTTAGGTGAAACTCCATATCAGAATAGCTGTCGGAATCCGAGGAATTTGAACTGGTTGAGGGATTCGTCTTGTACGATCAGATGAAGGATTTTTGATAAGAAATAGATTATAGGATATAGATTAGTACCCTGTAATACATAATTTACATATGCATATATAATACTAAAATCCCATAAGTTACGGAGGAATCTACGGAAGGTGTCAGGCAAAGGTAACAATAACAGATACGTTAAGATATGAATTTATCTATACACTGTCTATGCAATAGAGGTAGTAAGATGTGTCTAGACTTTAAGGATGATAAGCAAATAATTTTTGACGCTAAAGGATAAGCAAAACTTTTGACATGCAGACACGGTCGAAGTCCAGACCCACTAATGCATCTAAACAACTATCAGTTAGACACACTAATGCAAGACCTGGTTCGCTAAGACCACCGCTCTGATACTAACTGAAAGGACCCATCCTAATCCATCTAGACGAATACATTACATTTGGTTACATCGCGAGGTACTTGACCTCTAAATGATACATTTTACAAACATTGCATTCGTTTTTAAAAGACAAACTTTCATAACATCGAAAGTTGATGGCATGCATACCATTTCATAATATATCCAACTATAATTGACTTAATAGTGATCTTGATGAACTCGATGACTCGAATACAACGTCTTTTGAAATATGCCATGAATGACTCCAAGTAATATCTCTAATATGAGAAAATGCACAGCGGAAGGTTTCTTTCATACCTGAGAATAAACATGCTTTCAAGTGTCAACTAAAAGGTTGGTGAGTTCATAGGTTTATCTTAAAACAATAAAATTCATCATTTTCATAGACCACAAGATTTAAATCCTGCATGGTACAAATGGGAGCGAATCCTATACCCACCTGTAATGTACATGCGATATCTTTTAAATACAGTACACCTTTACCCTTTCTAAACATACACCAATCAAGTGTACAAGTTACAACAGAATAAGCACCTCATAGGTTGAGGCGAGTGAAAGGACCCATCCTAATCCATATGGACGAATACATTACATTTGGTTACATCGCGAGGTACTTGACCTCTATATGATACATTTTACAAACATTGCATTCGTTTTTAAAAGACAAACTTTCATTACATCGAAAGTTGATGGCATGCATACCATTTCATAATATATCCAACTATAATTGACTTAATAATAATAATCTTGATGAACTCGACGACTCGAATGCAACATCTTTTGAAATATGCCATGAATGACTCCAAGTAATATCTCTAATATGAGCAAATGCACAGCGGAAGGTTTCTTTCATACCTGAGAATAAACATGCTTTCAAGTGTCAACCAAAAGGTTGGTGAGTTCATAGGTTTATCTTAAAATAATAAAATTCATCATTTTGATAGACCACAATATTTAAATCCTGCATGGTACAAATGGGCCCGAATCCTATACCCACCTGTAATGTACATGCAATATCTTTTAAATACAGTACACCTTTTTCGTGTACAAAATCATATTTTATAAATCATAGTAATCGTACACATATCTCGTGCACAAAAATAACATACACATAACCTGTGTATAAAATCATTCTCTCAATACGTAACATTCACTTTTCATTGCTTTCATAGCTTGGCTTGGTAACCGACCTTAACATATAATGTACATAATAATATCCCCAAAATAGAACATCTCGTCTGTATAATAATCATATAAACTTCGAAGTACTAAACACCACGCCCACTAGCCCTTCCGTCTTGTGAACATTCTGGGTGGGGGTGTTAAACCCGGTAGCTACCTTTAGGATTCGCGTCAATTAGGCGTGCACTAATTCTCAAAATTAGTGATGTTCCCTAATTCTTAGGTTACCAAGCAATAATAATCAGGGAAAAAATATTCATATCAATTGTGGCAATTATCACGTCCACATAATTCAATGGTGGCAATTATCACGTCCACATAATTCATTTGAGGAAAGTTTTTCTTGTTTATATCTCGTCAAACATTTATAAGAGCATTTCATATATTCGCAGTTCAAAATGGATTTCAAAAGCATTTAATAAAGCAGTTGTAAAAGTAGCGCATGTATTCTCATTTCCAAAAATGTAAAGAGTAAAAGTGAATCAAATGAACTCACTTAATGTATTTTGTAGTAAAAATACATATGACTATATTGAACAATGCAGGGTTGGCCTCGGATTCACGAACCTATATCATTTGTATATATATTAACACACATAATCGTAATTGAATAAATATATTTATTATTTTTAATAATATACTTGTTAAATTATTTGTTATATAGATATAGATATATTTAATTTGTATATTTTATTTAACTAGTGTTTATCTTTCATTATAACATATTAATAATAATAATTTATATTAGGGTTTATATATGATAAAATATATATGTACCTATTAATTGATATATTTTACATATAGCTTAGTTACTATCTTGTTAATAATAAATCATAGTGATATGTGATATTAATATTCTTATAATGTATTTTTATATAAAAATATCTATTGGTAGTAATACTAGTAATTATAACTATGAATATAACAATTTTACTAATAATGATAATAATGATAATAATAATAATGATAATAATAATAATAATAATAATAATCATAATAATAATAATAATAATAATAATAATAATAATAATAATAATAATAATAATAATAATAATAATAATAATAATAATAATAATAATAATAATAATAATAATAATAATAAAGATAATAAAAATAATACTTAAAAATAATAACGATTAATTTTTATGATTTTTACTTAGCATCCATATTTATCATGACCACTTAATAATAACGTTGTTTTATATACTTAATATCTTAATTATAGCATTAAGCGTAATCACATTCATATTACTCTTATATATACATAAACGTTTTCATGAGCGCAACAAGTTTATATTCATCCTTATATTATTCATGATCTTTACTCATAATACATAATCATAACCATATTTACTTTCATCTTAATAGTTCTAAATCTATATTTTCTTTTACATCATATTAGTTAATAATAATAATAATAATAATAATAATAATAATAATAATAATAATAATAATAATAATAATAATAATAATAATAATAATAATAATAATAATAATAATAATAATAATAATAATAATTATAATAATAATAATAGTAATTAGTAAAAATGATAGTAATGATATTAATAATATTAATGTTAAAAATAATAATAATAATAATAATTATAATTATAATAATCATAAAATAATAAGAATAATAATAATAATAATAATAATAATAATAATAATAATAATTATAATAATAATAATAATAATAATAATAATAGTAATTAGTAAAAATGATAGTAATGATATTAATAATATTAATGTTAAAAATAATAATAATAATAATAATAATTATAATAATAATTATAATAATCATAAAATTAATAATAATAATAATAATCATATTCATATTAATAATAATAAAGATAATAATGATAAAAATAATGATAATTCTAATAATAATAATACTAATGATATTTAAAAAAAATGATAATTTTAATAGTCATGATAATAAGAATACTCATAAAGATAATCATGTTAATGGTAATAATAATATTTATCTTTAGTGATAATAATGATGTGATAATAATAATGTCAATAATGATAATAATATTAATAAAAGTAATAATAATAATAATAATAAATAGAAGTTCTACCTCCAAAAAGAATAGGCTAAGAAAATAATGCCCTAGCCCGGGCTCGAACCCGAGACCTCTCACTTAACGACCAAACACCTAACCACTCCTCTACGATTGTTTTTCTGATTTAAACACAATTTGCATATTTATAACCCGTTTTATGGTTCCGAACCGAATAGCCCAATCACAATTGGCCCAACATATCACACAAGTCCATAGTCACACCCTTATAATATCACGGCCCAAGACGGCTTCTTTTAGTAAAAAGAAATTTGTTTGCAGTCACCTGGATTTGAACCCAGGACCTCTCAATAATCACAAAAACTCCTAACCATCGAGCTGTGAGTTACTTTTATGTTTAGTTTACAACCGAAATTTCTTTAACCCATTATTATGTTTTCTTCTTCATGCGTCTTCAAAATACAACCCAGTACTGTAGCAGTATAAAATAAACTTCGAGCAACAGAATTCGTAGCATAACAGTGGGTTTGTTGGCAGTTTTAAGCGATGGCAGTAGCAGTTTAAACAGTTGCAGTGGTTTGTGGTTGTTTAAAGGGTTTACGGTGGTGGTGACTTCGTGGCAGTGGTGATGATTTCAACATGATACAGCAGCTCCTTGTTGATGGTTTGATTAAGACGATGGCGTTCGGAGTTGGGTTCGACAGAAAATAATTAGAGGGATGGTGGTTCGATGTGGGTTCACGAAGAGAGAGGAAGGAGGAAGAAAGAGAAGGATGGTTCTTGGTTAACAACTATAAAGGAAATAGAACAAGCAAATAGCAGCAACAGGAGCTGTAATCGTAAAAAAAAAAAATAAGTTGTTGGTTGTGATAGTGGAAAGATGGTTGGGTTGCAACCGTGGCATTAGCCTGTAACAAAAATAAGCTAGGGTGTTGGTTCGATGGTGGTGATGGTGAGATGAAAGTGATGGTTTGAAAGGTGGTTTCAAATATAAAGGAGGTGGAATCGGGTTCATTTGTTCAAACTAGAATTAAAATGAGAGGGAGGTAGATAGATAGAAGAACATGGTGGTGTAGGGTAGTTTACGGCCAAAAGTAGTGGCCGATGATCATGGGTTGTGATGGTAGCCGTCGGTTGTGGTGATGGATGATTGTGGTTCACGGTTTTGGTGGTGATGGTTAAAGATATATGGATATACTTGTGTATATATGCATATGAATATATATGTATATATAAGTTAAAGAGTGAGATGAAGATAAAAACAGTAACATTAATAATAATATAATAATACTATTAGTTCATCAATGAATCATTTTAAACACGTATAATCACTTAGCATCCTTTAATTTGTTCTCACTCTACCGACAGTTTTCACGGACTATTATATCGTGCCCCGTTGTTCACTCAGTGGCGAATAAAAGGTCTTCAGAAAAATTCCATATATTTATAACAATTATCTTTATTTATTTCAGTCATTATGATATAAAATTCGATCATTAATTTATTAAATAAAAATTACATCAACTGTCCCTCTCAATTCTGAGTAAAATATAAAAACTTTTAAAACTTAATAAATAGTTCCTAAATACATTTTTAATAAGCCTAAAATTTATAGAACTCATTTTTGGATCACCGTTTATTTTAAAATCGCATATGTTCGAAATTAACGTGTTTAATATCAATCGGAACATCAATCGAGTATTACAATCATTTAATATTTATTTTTAATATACCTTATTTATATATATAGATATATTTTAAATAATTATTATTATAATATTTTATTTTTATTTATTTTACATAATTAAGTTTTAATAACAATAACATATAATATTTCAAATTATATTTTCAATTACCATTTATATATATATAGACACATATCTATTTACAATTAATTGTTCGTGAATCGTCGAAACTGGTCGAAGATAATTGAATACATGAACATAGTTCCAAAATTTTCGAGACTCAACATTATAGACTTTGCTTATCATGTCAGAATTATTTACAGATTAAGTTTAATTTGGTCAGAAATTTTTGGGTCGTCACAGCGAGGTTCGTCAAACCTAACGGTACCGTCCCTATAAGTCGAGCTTACTAAAAGTAATTAATATAATCAAGCTAAGGGATTTTTGATCTGAACTCATATGTATATCGTTTAAGTTACTTGTGCCTATTATGTAAAATATTTGTAAAAAGCATGTTATCTCATCCCTGAAAAACGTAGTAGGGACTGTAGACTCACCTAAGCAAAAGCACTGAAAATCTCTTAGTAAAATCGTACAGTAGTCGAAAAATCTCGATCGAACAATGCAACCTAATCAAATAGGTCATCTTAAGTATACATATAGGTCACACTATGTCAACCCATAGTGTACGCATAGTCCTAATGCTCACACTTACTCAAAATGCATGTAAAAGTCAACCAGTCCAAGCAAGTCAACCAAAGTCAACTCAAAAGTCAACTCGGTCAAAGTGGTCAACTAAAGTCAAACATCTCAGTAGGTCATGCAATCATGGTCAACATATCAAACCTAAGTCAAGTAACAGGTCATAGCTCATAGTTCAACAATTTGCACATTCTTATTTTATCGCATGTCCTTAGAATACACGCATCATAGAAAGAAACGAGTATAACTCTTAGAAAATATTTCATAAAAACATGGAAAACTCCAGATCACAACTAGACTCAAAATCGATTCCAAAAAGTCTAAATCGGCCCACATACAATGTATACAAGTTGGGTTTCAGAAAAGGTCTAGTTACCATTTACCAAATCAGTTTCAGCATGTGCATCAGTTTTAGAACATTTCTCATTTAATATTGAAAATAGATTTTGATGAAAATCCAATTAGAGATGACTCAAAACACTCCAAAGTTTTGGTGATAAAATAATCAAAGACATTCATTTAGCCAATTTAAACAGATTAGCCTATCTTTACAGACCCTTCAGTTTTTGTCAAAAACAGACATATCATTTGGTCAAGCTTATATCTCATGGCAATTCACATTTTCAGAAGTTAGTATACAAATGAAATACACTAAGGAACATATAAAATAACATATTACAGAAGATAAAAGCCTCAATCAATTTCTAGTTCACTCTAGGTCATTTCGTGTAACTTTGAAAACAGATTCAGCACACTATAAAGCACGAATCTTCGTTTTGACATACCGAGAGCATTACAAAAGCTTTTGACGCAAATATTAAGTCCAAAATGCATGATTTTTCACAAAGAATACAATGGTACATATTTCAATAGCTAAATCACAAAGTACATAACTCATAAAATTTGTATATCATGTAAAACCCCTAACGAAACTTCGATTAATCATAACTTGAGCATACGATAACGAAATCAAGCAAAATCAAAGTCCAAACTTATTAATTTTTCAACACTTATCCATCTAGATAACATACAAGATCAGTACATAAACCAAATTGATCAGATCCACAGCATACAAATTCGTGGTTCATGCAAACAACATCAATCGAGCAATTTAACGATAAAAGACAACTCTATACATCATCAATTGAGCACTAGACTTGATTACACCATGTAATTGACAAAAAAAAAAAAAAACTGATTTAGAAAAGTTAGGGTTTGCAAATATACCTCAATTGATCAAATAGTTTATACTATCGCGTAGAGAACGATGCGTAGAACAACGTTCGTGTTGAAGGTTTGATCTAATTTTGAGTTGTGAGTGGTGTTATGGTGGTGGTGGTGGTCGTCGATGGTGAGAGCAAGAGAGGGTAATTAGATTTAGGTTAGGTTAGTAGTATTTATATTTAATTAGTTTAGGGCCTAGCTACACAAAACTAATGATCCACTACACAAAATAAGTCCAATAAGGGGTGTCCATGGGGGGTTCGGCCGATGGCCCTTCTAGAGGGGTCATTGGGCTCGTTTTGTCTACTAGCTCGTACGCGCGTGGTCCGTTTCGAGTGCCGTTAACCGTACCGGATCTCCGGAACATTAACTAGTCGTTGAAACAAAATCACCGGATTTACTAAATAAATAATAAACTAAATAGGTTTTTCGTAAAGTCAATAATTATTAAAAATAATTATTATCTCGTTTTTCTAAGTTCCGTAAACCGAAAAGCTTGCTAGGCGATTAACTTAATCATGTTGTTTTCTAGTTATTTCGTTATCCGAAACAAGTTCACAAATTAATATGACATATTAATTCAAGTAATCCACTAGGATCAAGTATGCATTTAATTTCATTAAACACATATAGTCTAAGTAATCACCGTTAAATATTTAACGGGCAAGTAACGAAAAAAGTCGGGTTGTTACATATGGCTTCATCTTCATGGTTGTGAGATGTGGATGAAACTCTGTGTTCATAATGAATGTTTTGTGAGGATTGCATAACACTATGCATCTGACTCACAATACGAGATACTTGTGTAGGAATGATGCTCGCCATCCTAACTTCGAATTGAGCTTGATATTCTGGATTTCGATCACCCAAAAAATATATTGTCTCCAAATCATTGTTACCAAATATTTGATTGTTATATACTGAACCATTAAACTCATACCAAAGTATGAGTTTCAATGCCCATAACTCTTTTGCAACTTGAACATGTCGGTAGACCATATCAACAAACCAAAAGAAATCAACCTTGTTACACAATAGAAAACCATTTTTTACCGAATTATCTTCACTAATAAGGCATCCATCTTGAAAAGTAATGTCATCACCCCAAAAAAGCTGAACAAAATTTGGACGAGATAGAGCCATTATTTTAGAATAAGATTAGGAAATTTTTTATCATGTATTTGAATTGAAGTGTTTGCTATAAAATGTTCTAAATATCACCAGTTTAAATAAGACACTAAATTATGGGTCCCGAATTTGGTAGAATCGGGATAGATAAATAATTATGAAGAGACTAAAAAAATGAATCTAGCAGCTTTTATCAGCTTTAATCATCCCAAAATAAAAAGAGACTGAAATTTAGGGTTTTGGTTAAGGGTTCCGTAACTGGGACATGCGGTACCCCTTATTATTGTGACACGTACAAATTAATTAGGGTTGGGTAGGACCATCCCTCAATTGGGATATTGATAATGCTAAAAACGAACACATATTTCATAGCATTATCCTTCTAGAAAGACAAGCTTTTAGTTGCAATTGTTCTATTTACAAGTGATATTCGTTTAAATAATAAAAGGTGAAGACAAAAGACAGATTCGATGATTTGAAGACGCAAACGACCAAAATGCTAAAAAGTACAAAGTACAATCAAAGTGGTTCAAATTATTGGTGAGAAACATCTAAAAATTACAAGAGTACAAGCAGCAAAACGCAATGTACAAGATATTAAATCGTACGAAAGGATGATTGAAAATCCAGAACTGGGACATGAACCAACTATCAACGCGTGACTCAACGGAACTGAAAGTACAAGTCAGCTATGCACATAAATATAATATAATATATATATATATAATTATATAAAATTATATATATTATATTATATTATTAAAAACCGTCGGCAAACTAGAAAACAAAGCAAAATGAGCTGTCCCAGGTGGCCATGTGATCGCATGGCCTGGAGGAGTAAAATCCATGCGATCACATGGGATGAAAATGTTGGTCAGGTCCTATAAATAGCCAGCTTATTCGACGAGTTTGATACACCTTCATCAACTACTTCTCTTACTCTCTCAATAATATATATTTATATTTTATAATTTTAATTTTAATATTAAGTTAATAATAATAAGGTTATAGTAGCGAATGTTTTAAGCTTGTAAGTCGAAATTCTGTCCGTGTAACACTACGCGATTAATACTAATTGTAAGTTATGTTCAACCTTTTTAAATTAATGTCTCGTAGCTAAGTTATTATTATGCTTATTTAATCCGAAGTAATCGTGATGTTGGACTAAATATTAAGACTGGGTTATTGGGATTTGGACCATAATTGGGGTTTGGACAAAAGACCGACACTTGTGGAAATTGGACTATGGGCTATTAATGGGCTTTATATTTGTTTAACTGAATGATAGTACGTTAATTTAATATAGAGATTTACAATTTGACGTATCTATAAATAACCACATACACTCGATCGGATACGATGGGTGGGATATTTAAAAATACTAATAATCGTTCATTTGACCGGACACGGGGATGGATTAATAGTCAATGGACTCATTAAAACAGGGGTGGATTACATACAAGGACACTTAGTGTAATTGTTAGCAACGTATTAAAACCTTGGGTTACACGCAGTCGATAACCTGGTGTAATCATTAACAAAGTATTAAGACCTTGTTACAGTTTAAGTCCCCAATTAGTTGGAATATTTGACTTCGGGTATAAGGGTAATTTGACGAGGACACTCGCATTTTATATTAATGACCGATGGACTATTATGGATAAAAACCAGATGGACGTATCGAATAATCCAGGACAAAGGACAATTAACCCATGGTAATAAATTAAAATCAACACGTCAAAGATCATGATTACGGAAGTTTAAATAAGCATAATTTCTTTATTTTATATCTCATTGCACTTTTATTTATCGTCATTTTATTTATCGTACTTTAAATTATTGCACTTTTAATTATCGTACTTTTATTTTATCGCACTTTTATTTATCGTCATTTACTTTACCCTTTAAATTAAGTTATTATTTTGCATTAGGACTTAAAATCGACAAACCGGTCATTAAACGGTAAAACCCCCCTTTTATAATAATAATACTACTTATATATATATATATATATATATATATATATATATATATATATATATATATATATATATATATATATATATATATATATATATATATATATATATATATATATATATATAGTTTTTAAAATACAGCGTTAAACTTAGCCAGCTCCCTGTGGAACGAACTGGACTTACTAAAAACTACACTACTCTGCGATTAGGTACACTGCCTATAAGTGTTGTAGCAAGGTTTATGTATATTCCATTCAATAAATAAATAAATAACTTGTGCATATTGTATCGTATTTAATAGTATTTCGTAGTAAAATATAATCTATTTCGTACCACACCTAGCACACATCAAGTATTTTTGGCGCCGCTGTTGGGGACACGAAAGCGAAACGCTATAAAAAATATTAGTTTTTAAGTTATTTTTGTAAAAATATTTTTATATAAGTTTTGAATATAAAAAATATAAAAACATAAAAAAAGAGAAATATATATCTATAAGTAAATTAAAAAGTTTTTATAAGTAATTTTTGTTAAAATATAAGTTATACATAAATTATATTTTCTAAAAATTAAAATCAGAAAAAGAAAATAAAAAATCAAAATATATAAAAAAAAAATTCTGAAACTGCCCGAACCAGTTTGAACCTGTAATCATCTGAGACTTCTTACCTCCGCAGTTGTGGAGCACTTTGGGCAAGAAAAATCCGCAGTCGCGGAGCCGTCTGACAAGCTGAACCTAGTACAGCATTAATTACGTAATTAGGGTTTAATTTTAATATTATTATTATTATTAACCTAATTAGGTATTTATTTATTTAATTAGTATTTAGTTTTATTTAGTAATATTAAGTTTATTAATTATTATTAAATATATAAAATTAATACTTTTATAAAATAATAATATAAAAATAATATTTCTATAAAAATAAGTAATTTTATCATTTTTTATATTTTTTATAAATTGTATATTTTAAACATATAATTCGTAATTTGTATTTTTATCGTTCGTAATTAGTTTTAAGATTAGTTTTTGCAGTAGTTCTTTTATATTTCTAGATTTTTAGGCTTTGCCATAAAATCCCTTAACTGCTTTTTCTTTTGATTAAGATTTAGTCGCTTTAGAATTTTACGACGTCGCTTATAGCTTTAGTTTTAAATAGATTTTAGTGCCTATTTAAGTTATTGCCATTTTAGATATAGAATTTCTTTTAAGCTTTAATACTTTTAGACGCAAGTTTTAATATTTAGTTTTTAGACTTTTAAGTTTCGACGCTTTTCTTTCTTATCTTTATTTTTTGACTCTTATTTCTCACCACGCTATTTCTTTCTCATTTCTACGCTCTAGTTTTTAGGACATAGAATTTTCTATTTTTTCTTTAAACGTCGACGAAAAAATTATTTTAAGCGGTTAAATTGATAGACGTGTAATCTTGATTTGTATGAAGCTGGTCATCTACGATTAAGTCAACTAAACGAATTAGAAGAATTAAGACATGATGCATATGAAAATTCGTTAATCTATAAGGAAAGAACGAAGAAATGGCATGATAAAAGAATCAGAAGTTCAAAAGAATTTAAGGAAGGAGACCGAGTTCTTCTTTTCAATTCACGATTCAAGCTATTTCCTAGAAAATTGAAATCAAGATGGTCTGGACCATTCATAGTCAAAAGATTTTTCCCATACAGAACAATAGAGTTAATAAATTCAAATGGGATTGAATTTAAAGTTAATGGTCACAGAGTTAAACATTACATAGATGATCTAATGGAAGTTGAAGATGAAGTTAATCACAATTTCGACACCACAGCTAACTAAGTGTGGGAAGATTCTAATATTTTAAGATTATGAATTTCTATTAGAGTTAGATGTTCTGTTTTCGTGTAATTTTTGAGAATGGAATCCGAATGGTCTTTCCCTAGCAGACCCTAAAGAACTAGTATTCTCCCTCCATTCTGAATTTTTATTTCTTTTAGGTTTTACGAGATGAAGAATTCCTTTGATTTGAACCATGGTCTACTACTACACACTATGATTACTAAACGTAATAACAACACTTTCCCGAGTGAATTGGTATCATTCATAAGAGGAAAAATGGACGAAGGAAGGAAAGAACTCAGGAAAAATCATAAAAAGATACATTTTGGTAAAGGAAAATCAAAATCCGCAACAAAAAGAAGAGCACGAAACCTTGAAAGATGTCATAAATACGGAAAATGGTCACACGAAGGGAAATGTTCAAACAATCAAACACATTCCAATTCTGAATTCGTTACTTTATGCAGAGAAGGGCCGTTCATATGTTTAGAAGAAAAGTTATTGAAAATTCGAGGTTACGCTTATGTAGCAATGGAAAACCAAATCGAACGACTCTCCTATGAGTCGACTAAAGCAGGTCTCTGAGATTTCTATCTCACAGGTAAGTATGTACAGTTTTAGTTTATTTATATTTATTACTTTTAACCTTTTGATAATAAACGCTGAATCGTTCGCTATAAAGTATTAAATTGATATTCAATAAAATTAGGTATAATAAACCGAAATTATTGATATCATACAAAAATTTAATTCATCACTGCGAAATTTACCGTTTATTCATAAGGTATAAATATCTTTAATCAATCAACTCCAAATATTTCAGAAATTCGTCAGGAGTAAAACTAGGTAATATAGCTGAAATTGCTTTACCCAAAAGAGGGAAGTATATTTTTGTTAATATCTGATTGATTAAAGTGGGATAAAAGACCAAACAGATTTTTATTTTTATTTTACCTTGTTTTTAAAAGATTAATATATAACTATTTTATTTTGAATGTAAGTTTTGCAAAACTAAAATATATAAATATTAATAATATGAAATTTTATTAATATGCATTTTAAATTTAAGTTTGGTGTGAATTTAAAAACAAAAATGTACTTTATTTCATTAAGTTAAAAAAATTGATTTCTAAAATTCGTCGTGAGTTGAAGACTAGGTCATTGAACCGAAATTACTTTACCCGAGGGCGGGACGAGGAATTTTATTATCATTATTTTTAATTTTATTGATTTAAAGTATGCCAAAAACATTAAAAAAAAACCCAAAAATCTTTTCTATTAAAACAACGCTTTAAAATGACAATTTTTAAAATTTTGTCGAGGGACGAACTAGGTAAACGTACCGAAACAACCTCAATCTAAATAGAAACAAAATTTTAAAAATAAATTAATTTTTGTTTCACTAGTAAAAGGTTTTTATAAAAAAAAAATCACCCCATGCGATCGCATGGGCACCCTGATCTGCTCAAACTGATTAAATCCAACGAGCTGCTCTCTGTCTCCATTATTCACACACACTCAAACAGGAACACACACACACAAATTCACCTAAAATCATCATTTTTAACCAAAATCAACCAAATTTCTTGCTATAATCCGCTCTAATCATGCGTTTGTTCAGAAGTTTTTCAAAGAAGGTAACAATTCCACCCCTAAAACTCTTTAAATTCGAATTATAGTGTTCTTGAGCAAACTTTTACCTACTTTGATTTTGATAATTTCTAGTGTAACTAGAGTTAAATTATTCATATATTATGCATATGTAACCTAGATTGATGCTATTTGTCATGATTTGAAGCTTTAAACTTTAAAAATTTTAGAAATCTAGGGTTTGTGTTCTTGAGCAATTTGGGGCTTTATGATATAAATAGGTTATGGCCGATTTTTGTTATGAATTAGCGCTAAATTAAGTAGTGTAACATGTTTAGGTTGCTAAATGATCTAAACTTTGATCCTGAACATGATTTTTGAGCATCAAAGTGGACTTTTTAAGTCTAAAATTCATGAACTTGATTATTTTGATATAAATGCCATTTAAAACTTGTTTAATTGCTAGTAATGGTTATTTTAACATGTTATTTGAGTTAAATGCTTATGAAATTTGTATACATTTTCATATATGCTTATTTGAAAAATTGTAGAATGATAAAAATATGAAAATGTGTATAAGTTTAATCTTGATTAAACATGTTATTGTAATTGTTTTAAACTGTCATTTTTCTAACACAAATGCATATTTGGATGCACAAAATTTTGTGTTTAATGTGTTTTGTAGAGAAATATCGATACTGACGGTGCATCATCGTCTAGACAACCTGAACAAGAACCATAGCCATAGATGCAGCCTGAGCCACAACCTGGACAACAACATAACTATGATCAACACCTACCATATTATGAACTGAATCTATAATTTGTTAATGCCTATGTACAATTTCCGCTTCATCAGTTAATAATAAACTCAAGAGTTCATGAACATGAATTACATCCCAATCTGAGGTTTGAGTGAAACTGGATAGATTATCCGACGTACCAAAGTAACAAATTTAAGCTTTACATCAAAAATGTAGAGGTACCAAGGGTGATAGATTGGAGACCTTTGGAAGAAGTCAACCTAGCTAACTCAGTTAGGCTGTTACTAATTCAAAGGTATGGGAACTCTTCTTTTCCTGACTGGGAATGTTTGTTTATCAGTCGTAGACCTGTATATAAGGAGTGGTGTGTTGAATTAATGAGTACTATAGCATTAAATAGGGATGTAGATAACGTAGAAGATAGGAGCTTTCTTAGATATTTACTTGGAGGTAGGATGTACAGGATGTCCATGCTTGACATGGCTAGGGCTTTACAGATTTACACCCCCGCTGAATTATTATTACCTGATTGTATAGCTTTGATTCATGAAGGTGAGAGGGTAGATAGAGATTTTGACGCTAATGCCATATGGAGGCATATGTCAAATTTTAATGTATTTAGGCGGGGTGGAAGACACTCCTATTTAGATATTAACAAAGCAGAGCTGCGCATAATTCATAGGTTTTTAGCAAATACGATTACACAACAAGGTAAAAAAAATGAGAAAATAACCCTAAACGATTTATTCTACCTCAAGTGCATTCGAAACCCTAGAAGCTTTGTTAATATCCCCTACTGTGTTGGTTATTATCTATCTAAAATGGTGGAAGGAATACAGGAGGGGAGAATAATAGAAGGAGGCATTTTTGTTACTCTCATTGGAGAGTATTTAGGTGTAGATTAATATCAAGGGGGTTCGATGGTCGAGGTTGAGGGACAAGACGAGACTATAGGTCTATCAGTTTATCAAGGTGCAAAAGTACTAACTCGAAAACACAATAGGCCACTACCATATCAGGGCAACCATCCACAGGTAAAGAGGGGTTCGGATGAGGAGATGGAGGAAGGAGATGACATTAGGGATGTCATTAGGGATAGTTATACTGATGTTTATCAGCATATAGATGAGGTGAAAATGAATAACCAGGATAGGCATTGTCAGTATGAGCAGTGGAGAGCCGCAGATGAGTATGAGCAATTCAAGCGACGCCAACACGATAGCTGGCAAGTTCATCAGCACCAAATCATGAGCCAGCTATCATATCAGGTACCACATAACTACATCCCGACTCGGCCTACTTTTTATCCACCACATCAGCCTGACATCTGACCGCCCTTTAACCTGTACGAACCCAATCAAGCCTATCAGGACACCTATCACCAACCATGGAACCCGAGCGATGATATGAACTGGAATCCATATCCAAATTGATAGTGTTCCATTGGTGATTTCTTATCTTTTATTATTTTTATCTATTTATGTTAAACATTTAACATTTTGATACTTTTATGTAATGTTTAACATTTTTATTATTTTGTACTAATATTTCATTTTTGTAATTTGAAAGTGGGATATTAAGTCCCATTTCAAAGTACCATGCATGTTTATATTTGTATTGTATGTATTTTATCTCATGTACACAACAGGGTAAAACAGCGCATTTTCAAAGACTGGCATTAAGTTCAGCAAAAGCAACTAATTTTGATGACAAGATGCAAAATATATATGAAATAACAACTGCAGGAATGAACAAATAATGTGCACCATTTATCATTCAAATAAACAACAATATGTTTGTAAACTTTGGTAAAATTTAATCATTTTTCTACACTAATCACCCTCAATAATTTAAATTGTTGCTGATTTCTTGTAAATGAGGGCATTGCAAGATCTTAAGTGTGGGAAGGGATTATATTCTTTCGATTTTAAACATTTGACTTATACACTTAGTTTAATAGCCACCATTAAAATACTAGTAAAGCAGTAGTTGTATTAGAATCTAGTGCTCTCTGATAATAAAGAACAGCCCTAGTCTTATATACTAACTACCCACTTCTAGTAAAAATTTTAAATTTTTTTTAACTAAATGAACTCAAAATCATGTTTATACATATTTATGAACGATAAAACTAGGTGTTAACACCGAAATTATTGTTACCACAGAAAGGACATAAATTGAGAAACAACCCAAAATGCTTGAATTCATTTAAAATAGAATAGAAGAGAATAAAAAGGCAAAGAAAGAAAAATAAAAGCCAAGTGTGGGAAAAATTTACCAAGTTATTTAAAACATATATCACATATTTTTGTACAAATAATTGAAGATACTTTTGTTTTGGACGATATTAAACAGTTTTACCCAGTTCATTGTAATAAAAATGGAATTTAAAAGGAAGTAAAGTCTTTCGAGAAAAAGACACGCGCTTCTTGATTTAGGTCAGGGAGTTATCGTCCAGACCATTTGTAGAGTCTACGAAAAACCTTGAAAAGTTTTCTCGAAAATCAGCTGGAAATCCACGGACCTCAGCATCAAACAGGGTCGCCAAGTGGTCAGACTTATCCTAACCATGAGAGGATCTGTCTCGTATAATGGGGGGCACCGTGCAAATTAGCTTATAAGACTAATGAATCAAATCCCCAGAAAGGATAATCTCCTTAAAAGATTAAAAATCGACATTTAAGCCTGATATTAATCAATCCTTGAGATTGACCTTAAAGATTGAGAATTACAAACTCATGGAATTTGATGATATCTAAACTCGAGCTTGAACGAGAAAATATTTTGATCAAAATTAAAACCGATTTGTTTTCTGAAACCCTATTTACAATGCGTTCATTACCATTGAACGTAAAATCCTAGGAATTCACCTGGAATTCATTAGGTCACCTGAACCAAATCGGGTGTCAATCGTAAGAACGGTGGTTGCATAGCATGGTCAAAGATAGGACCTTGTGCCAGACCAAAAATTATAGGGTGATCTTTACTATTGCTCCTACAAAGGATAGTAATTATATCCGACACGACGTGGACCATGAACATCTGCATGTCATTAGACATTGCCTTAACAGTTGCTTGTTCAACGCTTTCCTTTACAACTGGATGGTAGTTTACCGAAAGGTAATATACGGAGCAAGTATACTGGATGTGTTGCTTTCATAATACAAGGTTAGCAAGTGAGAGAAATAAAATCATAAGTTTTGAGCTAAAATTTTCAAATCTGAAACCCACAAAAACATTTTGCAAACACCGGTGAAGGGTTATTCCGAAAAACTTATCTAGGGTAAAAGCTAGATTGAATTTTCAAAAAGATCAAATATTTTCATAAAGATCCAATTTCCTTAAAGGATCTAAATTTTCATAGTCATGTGGGAGTGTAAACCACAATGTTACTATCATTGTTCATACCGCCGTATTAAAATCACTGATGTAAAAAGTGTGAAGAATAAAGAAGTGATTCTAGTAAAGTTATATTCAAATTGTATATTGCTTGAGGACAAGCAAAGCTCAAGTGTGGGAATATTTGATAATGCTAAAAACGAACACATATTTCATAGTATTATCCTTCCAGAAAGACAAGCTTTTAGTTGCAATTATTCTATTTACAAGTGATATTCGTTTAAATAATAAAAGGTGAAGACAAAAGACAGATTCGATGATTTGAAGATGCAAACGACCAAAACACTAAAAAGTACAAAGTACAATCCAAGTGGTTCAAATTATTGGTGAGAAACGTCTAAAAATTATAAGAGTACAAGCCGCAAAATGCAAAGTACAAGATATTAAATCGTACGAAAGGACGTTCAAAAATCCGGAACCGAGACATGAACCCACTATCAACGCGCGACTCAACGAAACTGAAAGTACAAGTCAACTATGCACATGAATATAATATAATATATATAATTATATAAAATTATATATATTATATTATATTATTAAAAACCATCGGCAAACTAGAAAACAAAGTGAAATGAGCTGTCCCAGGTGGCCATGCGATCGCATGGCCTGGAGGAGTAAAATCCATGCGATCGCATGGGATGAAAATGTTGGTCAGGTCCTATAAATAGCCAGCTTATTCGACGAGTTTGATACACCTTCATCAACTACTTCTCTTACTCTCTCAATAATATATATTTATATTTTATAATTATAATTTTAATATTAAGTTAATAATAATAAGGTTATAGCAGCGAATTTTTTAAGCTTGTAAGTCAAAATTCTGTCCGTGTAACACTACGCGATTAATACTCATTGTAAGTTATGTTCAACCTTTTTAAATTAATATCTCGTAGCTAAGTTATTATTATGCTTATTTAATCCAAAGTAATCGTGATGTTGGACTAAATATTAAGACTGGGTTATTGGGCTTTGGACCATAATTGGGGTTTGGACAAAAGACCGACACTTGTGGAAATTGGACTATGGTCTATTAATGGGCTTTATATTTGTTTAACTGAATGATTGTTTGTTAATTTAATATAAAGATTTACAATTTGACGTATCTATAAATAACCACATACACTCGATCGGATACGATGGGCGGGATATTTATAAATACTAATAATCGTTCATTTGACCGGATACAGGGATGGATTAATAGTCAATGGACTCATTAAAACATGGGTGGATTACATACAAGGACACTTGGTGTAATTGTTAACAACGTATTAAAACATTGGGTTACACGCAGTCGATAACCAAGTGTAATCATTAACAAAGTATTAAGACCTTGTTACAGTTTAAGTCCTCAATTAGTTAGAATATTTAACTTCCGGTATAATGGTGATTTGATGAGGACACTCGAATTTTATATTTATAACCGATGGACTATTATGGACAAACACCAGATGGACGTATCGAATAATCCAGGACAAAGGACAATTAACCCATGGTAATAAATTAAAACCAATACGTCGAACATCATGATTACGGAAGTTTAAATAAGCATAATTCCTTTATTTTATATCTCATCGCACTTTTATTTATCGTCATTGTATTTATCGTACTTTAAATTATTGCACTTTTAATTATTGTACTTTTATTTTATCGCACTTTTATTTATCGTCATTTACTTTACGCTTTAAATTAAGTTATTATTTTGCATTTGGACTTAAAATCGACAAACCGGTCATTAAACGGTAAAACCCCCCTTTTAAAATAATAATACTACTTTTATATATATATATATATATATATATATATATATATATATATATATATATATATATATATATATATATATATATATATATATATATACAAATATAGTTTTTAAAATATAGCGTTAAACTTAGCCAACTCCCTATGGAATGAACCGGACTTACTAAAAACTACACTATGGAATACAACTTACTCTTCGATGTTTCATTTGCACTCCAATTCTCGAACCAAGAAACAAAGTCATACCAATTAGAAAATGACGACATTGAAATATTAATCCAAATCCTACATCTGCGCCACAACTCCATAGCAATCTCACAACCAAAAAATATATCTTGGGATGATTCTAGTCCTGACACACATAACCCGCAACCAACATCCGCAATGTCTAAACCTCTTGCTGATAAATTTCTCCTAGTAGCTAAACGATCTAATGCCACCCGCCATAAGAAAATATTAATTTTTCTTGGAATACATTTCACCTATCTTGTACTACTAACATTTGTAGGAAGAGTTCGGTCATCTATATATATATTCTCGTACCGCATACTGAAAAATTCAACACATCGTCCAACACCCATTACCATACATCATCAGTATTCGAGGTAACCAAGTTACATGTATCCGCAAGTAACACATCAAGCTGAGCAGAATTCTTGGCGCCCAATTCGCGTCTCCAACACCACACCCACCCTTCGCTACTACATCGGTCCGCTAAGAGACAATTTTCATCCGAATCTAGAAGAAAAAATCTCCCATAATTCAAACGTAGAGGACCTATACCAAGCCAATTATCATTCCAGAATCGGATTAAGATAATGTCCCCAACTTGAAGATGAAGGACATTGTTGGGAAGCAAACCTTTGTTTTTTACTTTTGCAAATGAGTTAATAATGTTGTGCTATATACCTTTACCACAAATTGGATTCCCATCTAACCCCGCATTTGAACCATAAAGCGCCTTTAAAACCAAAACCATTTTAGCATTCGGAGACGTCTTAAACTTCCAAATCCATTTAAAAAGTAATCCGCAATTGAATGACCGAAGACTACCAATATTCAATACTCATTTATTATAAGAAGCTTACACTTGATCCCAATTAACCCAATGCATTTTTTTATTACCTTCGAAACTTCCCCAAAAGAAACTTTCTCGTAAACTTTCCAACTTATCTAAAATAGTTTCCGGGTATTTAAATAAAGATAAGTAGTATGCACCTAAACTTCCTAAAACAACCTTAACAAGTGTTAACCTACCACCTATCGATAAAAGGTTGGCTTTCCATCCCGATAACTTTTTAACAAAACAATCTTCAAGAACTTTCCAATTTTAAATAGTATTCATATTAACACCAATAGGTAGACCGAAATAAGTAAAAGGAAAAATACCTTTCGAGCAACCAAATTCCTGAACATACGCATCAAGTTGTAACTCATCCACTCCTAGCACGAATAAATGTGATTTTTCCACATTTATTTTTAAATCCGACATACTATGAAAATCATTAAGAGTGGAAGAGTATTAGTCAAACTATCTCTATTCTAATCCAATACAATAATGGCATCATCCGCGTAAAAGAGGTGTGAAATGTTGATAATAGGATTACCAACTTTCACTTTGCGTATCATACCAGCATCTACTCGTTCTTTCAAAAGTAAATGGAGTCCCTCTAAAATTATTAAAAACAAAAACGGACTTATTGGGTCACCTTGCCGAAGACCACGCTTGATCATATACATAGTGTGACGACCAGGAAACTTCCGACTAAATTTAAACTTGATCTTTAATTGATTTCTACACGATAAGCAAAGTCTGTAATGTTGAAGTCTCATAAACTTTGAACTGTGTTCATGTATACATTTGACCTTTGAACTATTTATATGGATTCTGTGAACCTTTGACTATTCCCGATGATTCACGAATAATTGATTGTAAATAAATGTATATATGTATATATGTATATAAATATATATAAACAGAAGTATATATAACAAATTGAAATAATAAGATATGATTTAATCATTAAAATTGAACATGAAAAATAATATACAAGATAATAAAGAGATTGTTAAAATAAAACTATATATATATAAATGTATATGATTTCTATAAATAAATATTTTGATATGTATATTGGAATATATATAAAAAGTTTCACTATTACATATTACATATATAATTAATAAATTATACATAATTAATAATATGTAATATTAATATATTAAATGCAAGTTAAAAATATAGTTGTTATAGTAATGTTATTAATACTTTTATTATTACTATCAATATCAATGTTAGTATAATTAATATTATTAATTCTAATGTAAGGTAAATATATATAAAATATGTGATGTATAAATTGTTATATTATAACTATTATTATTATTATCATTAATAATAATTAATATTAATATAACTAATATTATTAAAAGTATTATTAGTATTATTTTTAATTATTATTAAAATCTTTATTTTGTGATCATTATATCATTATTACTCATATTATTATTATTATTAATAGTATAATTATTATTATTAGAAATTTTGATTATTGATAATATAATTAAGTTTTATAAATAAAAATAATATATATATATATATATATATATATATATATATATATATATATATATATATATATATATATATATATATATATATATATATATATAATGCAGATACAGATATAGATATATACAGATTACATATACAGATATATATACATATAATTACAGCTGTAAAATTATATAATCATACGCATTTTTTTTAAAGTCAATATATGAGTTTTATATTTTTGATTTCTGTTTACTCTGTGATCATATGTCGACAAACAAACACTAGATAACAATTGAGTTTACTGCTTCAAATGTTGAAATAAGATCCTAATTATTGTTATATACTGATGGTAACTGCATTTAATAGAAAAGAAAACAAAAGTTAATTAAACCGAACCCGTTTCATTCCTCTGTTCTTGATCCATATTTCCAAAAGCCTCAATTACGAATCAAATTCAAAATCTAGAAATGCAGTTCTGTTAGGAATGATCTAAACAAACTATCTGTAAGTTTTCTAACCTTAATTCTTTCTATTACTTTTGAATTATCGAGTCAAACTTTAAAATCAAAAAGTCAACCGTATAGTTCATCAAGAAATTTGAATTGGTTTTGATGTATTCAGTTCAATTGATAATTTAGAAAGCTTATAAGAATGATTTACTATCACTTTCATTTATAATGTCAACTTAAAACAGTCTTAAATTCAAAAATCGATTTAAAGTTTATGATGTTCTTGACGGTGATGAACAATAGATTGAATTCGAAACAAATTTAAAAATCCATAAATGCAGTTTAGTTAGGAATCAGGTGTATAAACTATCTGCAAAATTTTAACATTCAATTCTTATTAACGAAGTCAAATTTTGAAGCCAAACTTTTGGTTTTAAAAGTTAATCGATTGCTCTAAGTGAAAATTCGAATCAGTGTTGATGTTTCTTGATCAATTGCTGATTCAGGGAGTTTATAAAGGTGATTCTCAACACAATTGGTGTTGTAATATTTGTCTAAAACTTTTTTAATCTCAAAATCAATATATGTGTTCTTCGTGGTTATAAACAGCTGTTGCAACTATCTTTTTATTTTACTTTTCTGTTGCAATTAATTTAATCATCATAGGTAACCATTTCTGTTTTAGTCATTAAATCTTAAAACCAAATTTTTAATCACTACTAAGATCAAATAGTTTAGGATCGGTTGGGTTTATTATTACTGAAGAAGAAGAAATAGGAACAGGAAACAAACGGGTTAGAATTAATTTGGTTGGGTTTAAATCAGAAAGACACTAACGGAGCAATGGTGTAGAGGGTTAGCGGGTTATCGAGAGGTCTCGAGTTCAAACCTTGTTTAGGGCATATATCTTTTTGAGCAGCTATTATAAGGGAATACTTCTTTATTTTATTTCTATTGTATTTATTATTATTATTATTATTATTATTATTATTATTATTATTATTATTATTATTATTATTATTATTATTATTATTATTATTGTCATTACTAGTAATAATTATTATTGTTATAATTGTTATTATTACAAATATTATTATCATTACTTAGAATTATTGTTATTATTTTTACTAATATTAATATATGAATTATTATTATTATAATTATAATCATTGTTATTATTATTATTCTTATTATGAACATAATACAAATTATTATTATAAATATTATTATTAGTATCATTTTACAAATTGTTAGTATGATTATTGTTATTAACAACAAAAGTATTAGTAGTAATATTATTATCATTGTTAATATGATTATTGGTATGTTATAATTAAACTTATTATCATAATTAACAAAATAGATATTTTATAATTATTATTATTATTAAGAAATTAAGTATCATTATCAAAAATTAATATTTTCATGACCATTATTATTAAATTATTCTTTTTATTAAAAAAACTACTGATATTATCATTATTCTGAGATTGATTATTGAAAACTATCATTAATATAATTATTAATAGAATTATATATAATATTATCATTTTTATTAATATTTAATATTAACAAAATTATTATTACAAATGTTACCTTAGTATTACTAAAATAATGTTTTAACTAAAAAATAATATATATAAACATATAAATATATTTATTACATATAATATAACGAAACTTAATATTTTTATATAAAATGAATATAGGTTACTAATATAAAAATTATATCACAAATAATAATATATATATTTGTTCAATTACAAGTGTAGGTATTAATATATATATGAATGATATAGGTTCGTGAATTCGAGGCCAACCCTACACTTGTTCAATGTTATCATATGTATTTTTGCTACTATATACAGTATGGTGAGTTCATTTGATTATCTTTTACTCTTTACAATTTTGGGACTGAGAATACATGCGCTGTTTTTATAACTGTTTCCTAAATGCTTTTGAGATATATTTTTGAACTGAGAATACATGAACTATTTTTATAAATAATTGACGGAATAGACACACATATTCAAAACTATATTCTATGATAGAATTATTTGGATTGAGAGGTTCGATTTAGTAGTTAACGGATAGATGATTTTGCATTGCGTACGCATTAGCTCCCGTTTTAACTACCATCAGCGGGATGATTTTGCATTGCACGCATGCACTAGCCCTGATGTATTGTATTGTACTATAGTCGACTTTGTAGTTGGTAACGGAGGGATGATTTTGCATTGCGTACGCATTAGCCCCCGTTTCAGCTACCCTCGGAGGGATGATTTTGCATTGCGTAAGCATTAGCCCCCGTTGTAAGAATGATATTGTATTAACTACCACGGTGAGATGATTTTGTCATTGCACTACGCATTAGCTACCATTGGTGAGTTGTTTGAAAGGTTCCGGTGTTCTTCATATGAATGATTTTACAGCAGGAATAGACCTGCACAAATTGTTTTCTAATTATGAGTATCTTGTGGTCTATTATATTATTGAAAATGATTGATTATGAAAAACTAATGAACTCACCAACCTTTTGGTTGACAATTTAAAGCATGTTTATTCTCAGGTATTAAAGAAATCTTTCGTTGTGCATTTGCTCATTTTAAAGATATTACTTGGAGTCTTTCATGGCATATATTTTAAAAGACGTTGCATTCGAGTCATTAAGTTCATCAAGATTATTTTTAAGTCAATTATAGTTGGATAGTGGATATTATGAAATGGTATGCATGCCTGTCAATTTTTGATGTAAAGAAAGTTTATCTTTTAAAAACGAATGCAATGTTTGTAAAATGTATCATATAGAGGTCAAATACCTCGCGATGTAATCAACTATTGTGAATTATTTATAATGTATATGAACGGGTCCTTTCAGTTGGTATCAGAGCTGGTTTAAGTTGTGTTGTCGGCTTAATCGTAGAGGGGGTTCTCACAGTGTTACATGTGACGAAGCATTAACTCTTACCCCTCGCGGTCCGAATAAGGTTGGTTTTGCCGAGAGGCAGGGCCGTAAAATCAATGTCTGAGGTACGCTCAGTGGTCATCAGGCGGTTAGCTGGGAAGGCACTGAGTGGGATGCATCCCCATTATTTACATGTGGTATCAGAGCAGTGGTCTTAGCGAACCAGGTCTACGTTAGTGTGTCTAACTGTTAGTCATTAGGATGCATTAGTGAGTCTGGACTTCGACCGTGTCTGCATGTCAAAAGTTTTGCTTATCATTTCGTGTCGAAAATTACCTACTGATCATCCTTAAGAAATTACTTGCTTATCATCCTTAAAGTCTAGACATGTCTTACTGCCTCTATTGCATAGACAGTGTATAGATAAATTCATATCATAGCGTATCTGTTATTGTTACCTTTTCCTGACAGCTTCCATAGATTCCTCCGTAACTTATGAGATTTTAGTATTATATATGCAAATGTAAATTATGTATTGTAGGGTACTAATCTATATCCTATAATCTATTTTTATCGAAAATACTTCATCTGATCGTACGAGATGAATCCCTCAACCAGTTCGAGTCCCTCAGATTTCGATAGCTATTCCGATAGTTATTCCAACAGCTATTCCAATATGGATTTCCACTCGAGCTCCGAAAGCAGTGTAACCAGAATGAATCAATTAGTTAGCCATCATCTATTCTGGATGAATTGGAAATGGGTTCATAGTCGACTTAATCAATGGAGATGTGAAGAAGGCGATCCTTTCCACCAACCAAATTGCCCTCTTGATGAAGAACCTGAAGCACTTACAGGTGAACTAGTCCGAAACACCATTTTCACCCTTATTTCCAGAATATCTCGCCACGATTATATTCTATCTAAAATTCTAAACCTTATTCATCCACTCATTCTGACCGAAAATCATCCCGGAATAATAGAAGAAGTCAACGAACTTCGAGCTCGAGTAATCAATTTGGAGAATATGGTGCAAAATTTACCAGCTTCTGTAGTGACCCAAACTTTTCCACGTTTATATATATTAATTGAGATTGATATTTACATGACTAAATGTTTCCAATGTGTTAAGCAATCAAACTTGTTAAGACTTGATTAAATGAAATAAGTTTCATATAGACAATTGATCACCCAAGTTGACCGGCGATTCACGAACGTTACAAAATTGTGAAAACTACATGTTGTGGTATATATAGACATATATATATATATGGTTGACATGAGATTATGATGAGTAAGTATCTCACTAAGTATATTAATAATGTGTGATATACATAAGAAATGAGTTTACTAAGTTAAGAAACTCGAAATGATATATATAACGATTATCGTTATGATAACATCTACTAAATACATATGTATCATATTAAGATATTGATACACTATATTTAACATGATAAAATGATATTTAAATATATCATTAAGTGTGTTAACAATGAACTACATATGTAAAAACAAGACTACTAACTCAAGAATTACGAAACGAGACTTATATGTAACGATTATCGTTGTAACGATATTTTAATGTATGTATCATATTAAGAGATATTCATACATAATAATATCATGATAATATAATAATTTAACATCTCATTTGATATAATAAACATTGGGTTAACAACATTAATTGAGATCGTTAACTTAAAGGTTTCAAAACAACACTTACATGTAACGACTAACGAAGACTTAACGACTCCATTAGAATGTATATACATGTTGTGTTTTGTTAAGTATTCTTACACTTTTGAAAGACTTCAAGACACATATCAAAGTACTTCTACTTAACAAAAATGCTTACAATTACATCCTCGTTCAGTTTCATCAACAATTCTACTCGTATTCACCCGTATTCATACTCGTACAATACACAGCTTTTAGATGTATGTACTATTGGTATATACACTCCATGATCAGCTCTTAGCAGCCCATGTGAGTCACCTAACACATGTGGGAACCATCATTTGGCAACTAGCATGAAATATCTCATAAAATTACAAAAATATTAGTAATCATTCATTACTTATTTACATGAAAACAAAATTACATATCCTTTATATCTAATCCATATACCAACGACCAAAAACACCTACAAACACTTTCATTCTTCAATTTTCTTCATCTAATTGATCTCTCTCAAGTTCCATCTTCAAGTTCTAAGTGTTCTTCATAAATTCCATAAGTATAGTTTCATAAAAATCAAGAATACTTCCAAGTTTGCAAGTCTACTTCCAAGCTTTCTAATCCATTCCAAGTAATCATCTAAGATCAAGGAACCTTTGTTATTTACAGTAGGTTATCTTTCTAATTCAAGGTAATATTCATATTCAAACTTTGATTCAATTTCTACAACTATAACAATCTTATTTCGAGTGAAAATCTTACTTGAATTGTTTTCGTGTCATGATTCTGCTTCAAGAACTTTCAAGCCATCCAAGGATCCTTTGAAGCTAGATCCATTTTTCTCATTTCCAGTAGTTTTATCCAGAAAACTTGGGGTAGTAATGAGGTTCATAACATCATTCAATTCATACATATAAAGCTATCTTATTCAAAGGTTTAAACTTGTAATCACTAGAACATAGTTTAGTTAATTCTAAACTTGTTCGCAAACAAAAGTTAATCCTTCTAACTTGACTTTTAAAATCAACTAAACACATGTTCTATATCTATATGATATGCTAACTTAATAATTTAAAACCTGGAAACACGATGAACACCATAAAATCGGATATACGCCGTCGTAGTGAAACCGGGGGCTATTTTGGTTTGGATAATTAAAAACTATGATAAACTTTGATTTAAAATTTGTTCTTTTGGGAAAATGATTTTTCATATGAACATGAAACTATATCCAAAAATCTTGGTTAAACTCAAAGTGAAAGTATGTTTTTCAAAATGGTCATCAAGATGTCGTTCTTTCGACGGAAATGACTACCTCTTAGTAATTGACATGTTACTTAAATTTCTAACTATAAACCTATACTTTTTCTGTTTGGATTCTTAAATTAGAGTTCAATATGAAACCATAGCAATTTGATTCACTCAAAACTGATTTAAAATGAAAAGTTATGGGTAAAACAAGATTGGATATTTTTGATCTTTTTAGCTACGGGAAACGTTTAACAAATCTATACAAATCATATCCTAGCTAACTTATATTGTATTATACATGTATTCTAATATATTATGTAATCTTAGGATACCATAGACACGTATACAAATGTTTTGACATATCATATCGACCCATGTATATATATTATTTGGAACAACCATAGACACTCTATATGCAGTAATGTTGGAGTTAGCTATACAGGGTTGAGGTTGATTAGAAAAATATATATACTTTGAGTTGTGATCTAGCCTGAGACATGTATACACTGGGTCGTGGATTGATTCAAGATAATATATATCGATTTATTTCTGTACATCTAACTGTGGACAACTAGTTGTAGGTTACTAACGAGGACAGCTGACTTAATACACTCAAATCTTTAAAACATAATAAAAATGGTTGTAATTATATTTTGATCATACTTTGATATATATGTACATATTTGTATTGGTTCGTGAATCTATCCGTGGCCAAGTCTTATTTCCGAGGAAGATAATATCTGTGAAAGTGAGTTATAGTCTCACTTTTAAAATCTAATATTTTTGGGATGAGAATAAATTCAGGTTTTATAAATGATTTACAAAATAGATACAAGTACGTGAAACTACATTCTATGGTTGAATTATTTAAATCGAATATGCCCCTTTTTATTAAGTCTAGTAATCTAAGAATTAGGGAACAGACACACTAATTGACGCAAATCCAAAAGATAGATCTATTGGGCCTAACAAACCCCATTCAAAGTACCGGATGCTTTAGTACTTTGAAATTTATATCATATCCGAAGGGTGTCCCGGAATGATGGGGATATTCTTATATATGCATCTTGTTAATGTTGGTTACCAGGTGTTCACCATATGAATGATTTTTATCTCTATGTATGGGATGCGTATTGAAATATGAAATCTTGTGGTCTATTGTTACGATTTGATATATCTAGGTTATACCTATAACTCACCAACATTTTTGTTGACGTTTAAAGCATGTTTATTCTCAGGTGAATACTAAGAGCTTCCGCTGTTGCATACTAAAATAAGGACAAGATTTGGAGTCCATGTTTGTATGATATTGTGTAAAAAATATATTCAAGAAACATATTTTGATGTAATATATTTCTATTGTAAACCATTATGTAATGGTCGTGTGTAAACAGTATATTTTAGATTATCATTATTTGATAAGCTACGTAATGTTTTTAAAACCTTTATTGATAAAATAAAGGTTATGGTTGTTTTAAAAATGAATGCAGTCTTTGAAAAACGTCTCATAAAGAGGTCAAAACCTCGCAACGAAATCAATTAATATGGAACGTTTATAATCAATATGAACGTGACATTTCAGTTGGTATCCGAGCGTTGGTCTTAGAGAACCATAAAATTTGCATTAGTGTGTCTTATCGAGTTTGTTAGGATGCATTAGTGAGTCTGGACTTCGATCGTTTTTTCTTTAAAAAGGATTGCTTAACATTTTTGTTGGAAACTATATATTATTAACATATAAATATTATGTGATATACTAATCTCTTAACATATTTGATATTGTGTGATAGATGTCTACCTCTAGCACAAATCCCATTGACTCACCTAATAATAACGAAGAGTCGAATATATATTGGCAAGATTCACAAGTTCCCGAAGAACCGGAAGAAGAGGAAACGGAACCGGAAGAAGAGGAACCGGAAGAAGAGGAACCAGAAGAAGAAGAAGAGGTTCCAGAGGGGGGAATAGTAGGAACCACAGAAAACCGGTCAAATAAAAGAGAATCCTCAACCAATGGACCAAAGTTAATAATGGTCAATGGTGTTTCCGCTAAGGAAGCAAAATATTGGGAAAATTACCAATTTTTCAATGAATCGAATCCAGATGAGGATTCCGATGATGTTATAGAAATTACCCCGACCCAATTTAATGAGACAAAAGAAAATAATAAGGGAAAAGGCATCAAAATAGAGAAATCTGATTCCGACCCCGATGAACTTTATATGTACCGTCAACACCCGTATTTTCAATATCGTGACAATAACCCGGGAACCTCTAAACCACCAAGTTTTTCTAAACCAATGTGGAAAATGACGACTCGTATTAGAGGAACATCATATATCCCTAGAAGATTAGGAAAAAGAACCAAGTCCGAAGAAGAAGAAACCAGTAATTCAGATTAGAGGGGTGTAAGCATGTTGTGTAATAAATGTATTGTAGTGTGCTTGTACTTTTATGTTCTATGTAAAAATTACTTGTATTGTTTGTTATTACAAATCTAATCCTTGTCTATTTTATAGTATAAAAACAAAATGGACGTTAAGGGTAGACAACCGATTATTTTAGAAGACCTACCAGAGGATATGATTGAGGAAATCTTGTCTAGAGTAGGTCAGAATTCATCAGCACATTTAGTTATGGCGAAATTAATTTGTCAAACATTTGAAAGACTTTCCAGAAATGCCTTAGTTTATAAAAGACTTTCCTTTGATAGGTGGGGTATATCACATTGGGGACACCGTAAGTTACGCCGTGTTTTCTTTAAAGCATTAAATGCAGGGAACCCAAATGCAATTTTACGCTACGGGTTAAGAACCTATTTTGACTCAACATATCCCAACATAGGATTTCGTGAATTAGAAAGAGCTTATAACATGCAACATAAAGTAGCATGTTATGTTTACGGGTTAGTGATGTTCGCTTCTTACCAAAGTGAGAAAAAGAACATCGGATTGCAGCTTTTAAATAAAACTTTCCCACAAGTGACGGATTCAGTAATTGGGGTGAGAAACAAGGTTTTTAGATTATTACTGGGCTGTTGAACATTACGAAACCCTCGTCCTTTTAACGACATTACAACATGCTGCCTAGCCAATGGTCATAATGGTTATTTTCCACAAGACCAAGGATGGGAAGTCGTCTTAGTAAAACCAGAATGCATGACTTGTTTCTGGACTTATGAATTACGTGTCTTTATTTCCTTTGCTGGACAACTTGCGTATTAACTAGATTTATCTTCAAAACTGTCCTGTATCATAGTGTACTATATTTCATGTTATATGTAATATAGCGAAGTTGTAAGTTGAAGAATATTTGTATGTGATATATTATTATAATCAGTTTTTCATATGGAATTGTAGTAGTTGAATTGTATATTAGCTACTAAGTATGAACTTAACAGGTAGGTAGTACCCGAATTTAAACTTATAAAACGCTAATATGAAGAAAAAACTTTTATAAATGAGTTCATATTATGCTACGAGATACTATTGACTACTCTTAATATTCTGTATGATTAACTTTTTTCATTTGACTATTTTGAAGGAAATGGCACCGACTACTCGACACAACTTGAATATGAGCGAAGAGAAATTTTGTGCCTTTCTTGCTTCAAACATAGCCGTAGTACAGGTCGCGCTACATACCAACAATTCTGAATCTAGCAATACAGCTAACGGTGCAAGAAATTGTGTAGGATGCTCCTACAAGGAATTCACTGCCTACAAACCTTCAGAATTTGATGGGACCGAAGGACCGATCGGATTGAAATGGTGGACCGAGAAAGTTGAATCGGTGTTTGCCATAAGTAAGTGTACTGAAGGAGACAAAGTGAAGTACGCTACGCATACCTTCACAGTTATTGCGTTAACATGGTAGAATACCTATCTAGAGCAAGTGGGACAAGATGCTGCTTACACGCTACCGTGGTCAGCATTCAAGCACTTGATGAACGAGAAGTACCGTCCCAGAACCGAGGTTAATAAGCTCAAGTCAGAACTTAGAGGGTTACGAACACAGGGATTCGATATTACTTCGTACGAAAGACGATTCACAGAATTGTGCCTATTGTGTCCGAGAGCGTTCGAAGATGAGGAAGAGAAGATCGACGCGTTTGTGAAAGGGTTACCGGAGAGAATCCAAGAAGATATAAGTTCACACGAGCCTGCCTCCATACAAAAGGCATGTAGAATGGCTCACAAACTAGTGAACCAGATTGAGAGAAGAATTAAAGAACAGGCGGCCGAAGAGGCCAACGTGAGGCTAGTCAAAAGAAAGTGGGAGGAAACGGTGATAAGAGTCACCAAAACAACAACAACTATCCCAACAATCGCAACATCAATCGCAACTACAACAAACGGCACAACAACAACAACAACAATCATCCCAACAACAATAACAACCGCAACAACAACAACAATCAGAAGCAGCTATGCCAAAGGTGTGAAAAGTATCACTCGGGGTTCTGCACCAAATTTTGCAACAAGTGTAAAAGAAATTATCATAGCGCGGTGAAGTGTGAGGTCTACGGACCAGGGGTTAACAGAACGAAAGGAACAAATGGTGTCGGAATGAGTAATGGCAGAGCAAGTAGTGTCGGAGCAAGTTATGCCAATGTAGTTTGTTATAAATGTGGAAAATCGGGCCACATTATTAGAAATTGCCCGAACCAAGAGAACACGAATGGACAAGGCCGCGGAAGAGTTTTCAATATTAATGCGGCAGAGGCACAGGAAGACCCGGAGCTTGTTACGGGTACGTTTCTTATTGACAATAAATCTGCTTACGTTTTATTTGATCCGGGTGCGGATAGAAGCTATATGAGTAGAGATTTTTGTGCTAAATTAAGTTGTCCGTTGACGCCGTTGGATAGTAAATTTTTACTCGAATTAGCAAACGGTAAATTAATTTCAGCAGCTTATATATGCCGGAATCAAGAAATTAAAATGGGTAGTGAAATATTTAAGATTGATTTGATACCAGTAGAGTTAGGGAGTTTTGATGTAATAGTTGGCATGGACTGGCTGAAGGAGATGAAAGCAGAGATCGTATGTTACAAAAATGCAATTCGCATTGTACGAGAAGAAGGAGAACCCTTAATGGTGTACGGAAAAAGGGCAACACGAAGTTACATCTTATTAGTAATTTGAAGGAAAAAAACTAATAAGAAAAGGTTGCTATGCTGTTCTAGCACACGTCGAGAAAGTACAAACTGAAGAAAAGAGCATCAATGATGTTTCCGTCGTAAAAGAATTTCCCGATGTATTTTCGAAAGAATTACCGGGACTACCTCCACATCGATCTGTTGAATTTCAAATAGATCTTGTACCAGGAGCTGCACCAATAGCTTGTGCTCCTTACAGACTCGCACCCAGCGAGATGAAAGAACTGCAAAGCCAACTGCAAGAACTATTAGAACGTGGTTTCATTCGACCAAGCACATCACCATGGGGAGGTCCTGTTTTGTTTGTCAAGAAGAAGGATGGTACATTTAGGTTGCGTATTGACTACAGAGAATTGAATAAACTTACCATCAAAAACCGTTATCCACTACCGAGAATTGATGACTTATTTGATTAACTACAAGGCTTGTCGGTTTATTCGAAAATCGATTTACGTTCTGGATATCATCAAATGCGAGTAAAGGAGGATGATATTCCAAAAACTGCTTTTAGGACGCGTTATGGTCATTACGAGTTTATGGTTATGCTGTCTGGATTGACTAACGCACCAGCTGTGTTCATGGACCTTATGAACTAAGTGTGTGGGTCATATCTTGACAAGTTTGTCATTGTTTTCATTGATGACATACTTATTTACTCAAAGAATAATCAAGAGCACGAAGAACATTTGAGAAAAGTGCTAGAAGTATTGAGGAAAGAAAAACTGTACTCTAAGTTTTCAAAGTGTGCATTTTGGTTGGAAGAAGTTCAATTCCTCGGTCACATAGTGAACAAAGAAGGTATCCAGGTGGACCCGGCAAAGATCGAAACCGTTGAAAAGTGGGAAACCCCAAAAACTTTGAAGCATATACGTCAATTTTTAGGATTGGCTGGTTACTACAGAAGATTCATCCAAGATTTCTCCAAAATAGCAAAACCCTTGACTGCATTAAACGCATAAAGGGAAGAAATTTGAATGGAAGGATGAACAAGAGAAGGCGTTTCAGTTATTGAAGAAAAGGCTAACTACGGCACCTATATTGTCATTGCCTGAAGGGAATGATGATTTTATGAATTATTGTGACGCATCAAAGCAAGGTCTCGGTTGTGTATTAATGCAACGAACGAAGGTGATTGCTTATGCGTCTAGAGAATTGAAGATTCACGAGCAAAATTATACAACTCACGATTTGGAATTGGGTGCTGTTGTTTTTGCATTAAAGACTTGGAGGCATTATTTATATGGGGTCAAAAATATTATATATACCGACCACAAAAGTCTCCAACATATATTTAATCAGAAGCAACTGAATATGAGACAACGCAGGTGGATTGAACTGTTGAATGATTATGATTTTGAGATTCGATACCACCCGGGGAAGGAGAATGTGGTAGCCGACGCTTTGAGTAGAAAGGATAGAGAACCTATACGGGTAAAAGCTATGAATATAATTATTTGTACTAACCTTACTACTCAAATAAAGGAGGCACAACAGGGGGTTGTAAAAGAAGGAAAGTTGAAGAATGAGATACCCAAAGGATCAGAGAAACATCTTAATATTCGGGAAGACGGAACCCGATATAGGGCTGATAGAATTTGGGTACCAAGGTTTGGAGATGTGAGAGAAATGGTACTTAAAGAAGCACATAAAACCAGATATTCAATACATCCCGGAGAGGGGAAGATGTATAAAGATCTCAAGAAACACTTTTGGTGGCCGGGTATGAAAGCCGATATTACTAAATATGTAGGAGAATGTTTGACATGCTCTAAGGTTAAAGCTGAACATCAGAAACCATCAGGTCTACTACAATAACCTGAAATCCCGGAATCGAAATGGGAAAACATTACCATGGATTTCATTACTAAATTGCCAAGGACTGCAAGTGGTTATGATACTATTTGGGTAATAGTTGATCGTCTCACCAAGTCAGCACACTTCCTGCCAATGAGAGAAGATGACAAAATGGAGAAGTTAGCGTGATTGTATTTGAAGGAGGTTGTCTCCAGACATGGAATACCCTTTTCTATTATCTCTGATAGGGATGGTAGATTTGTTTCAAGGTTCTGGCAGACGTTGCAACAAGCATTGGGGGCTCGTATAGACATGAGTACTGCCTATCATTCACAAACTGATGGGCAGAGCGAAAGGACGATACAAACGCTTGAAGACATGCTACGAGCATGTGTTATTGATTTCGGAAACAGTTAGGATCGACACCTACCGTTAGCAGAATTTTCCTACAACAACAGTTATCATTCTGGTATTGAGATGGCACCGTTTGAGGCACTTTATGGTAGAAAGTGCAGGTCTCCGATTTATTGGAATGAAGTGGGGGATAGACATATTACGGGTCCGGAGATAATACAAGAAACTACCGTGAAAATCATCCAAATTCAACAACGATTGAAAACCGCCCAGAGTCGACAAAAGAGCCACGCGGACAGTAAAAGAAAAGATATAGAGTTTGAAATTAGAAAAATGGTCATGCTTAAAGTTTCACCCTGGAAAGGCGTTGTTCGATTTGGTAAACGGGGGAAACTAAATCCAAGGTACATTGGACCATTCAAGATTATAGATCGTGTCGGACCAGTAGCTTACCAACTTGAGCTACCTCAACAACTCGCAACTGTACATAATACTTTCCACGTCTCAAATTTGAAGAAATGTTTTGCTAAAGAAGATCTCACTATTCCATTGGACGAAATCCAAATTAATGAAATACTTCAATTTATTGAAGAACCCGTCGAAATAATGTATCGTGAGGTTAAGAGACTTAAGCAAAACAAGATACCAATTGTTAAGGTTCGATGGAATGCTTATAGAGGACCCAAGTTCACTTAGGAGCATGAAGATCAGATGAAGAAGAAATACCCGCATCTATTTCTAGAAGATTCGTCAACACCTTCAACAGCTTAAAATTTCAGGACAAAATTTATTTAACGGGTAGGTACTGTAGTGACCCGAACTTTTCCATGTTTATATATATTAATTGAGATTGATATTTACATGACTAAATGTTTCCAATGTGTTAAGCAATCAAACTTGTTAAGACTTGATTAAATGAAATAAGTTTCATATAGACAATTGATCACCCAAGTTGACCGGCGATTCACGAACGTTACAAAATTGTGAAAACTACATGTTGTGGTATATATAGACATATATATATGGTTGACATGAGATTATGATGAGTAAGTATCTCACTAATTATATTAACAATGTGTGATATACATAAGAAATGAGTTTACTAAGTTAAGAAACTCGAAATGATATATATAACGATTATCGTTATGATAACGTCTACTAAATACATATGTATCATATTAAGATATTGATACACTATATTTAACATGATAAAATGATATTTAAATATATCATTAAGTGTGTTAACAATGAACTACATATGTAAAAACAAGACTACTAACTCAAGAATTACGAAACCAGACTTATATGTAACGATTATCGTTGTAACGATATTTTAATGTATGTATCATATTAAGAGATATTCATACATATATCATGATAATATAATAATTTAACATCTCATTTGATATAATAAACATTGGGTTAAAAACATTAATTGAGATCGTTAACTTAAAGGTTTCAAAACAACACTTACATGTAACGACTAACGAAGACTTAACGACTCCATTAGAATGTATATACATGTTGTGTTTTGATATGTATTCTTACACTTTGGAAGACTTCAAGACACATTTCAAAGTACTTCTACTTAATAAAAATGCTTACAATTACATCCTCGTTCAGTTTCATAAACAAATCTACTCGTATGCACCCGTATTCATACTCGTACAATACACAGCTTTTAGATGTATGTACTATTGGTATATACACTCCAATGATTAGCTTTTAGTAGCCCATTTGAGTCACCTAACACATGTGGGAACCATCATTTGGCAACTAGCATGAAATATATCATATAATTACAAAAATATTAGTAATCATTCATGACTTATTTACATGAAAACAAAATTACATATCCTTTATATCTAATCCATATACCAACGACCAAAAACACCTACAAACACTTTCATTATTCAATTTTCTTCATCTAATTGATCTCTCTCAAGTTCCATCTTCAAGTTCTAAGTGTTCTTCGTAAATTCCATTAGTATAGTTTCATAAAAATCAAGAATACTTCCAAGTTTGCAAGTCTACTTCCAAGCTTTCTAATCCATTCCAAGTAATCATCTAAGATCAAGGAACCTTTGTCATTTATAGTAGGTTATCTTTCTAATTCAAGGTAATATTCATATTCAAACTTTGATTCAATTTCTACAACTATAACAATCTTATTTCGAGTGAAAATCTTACTTGAACTGTTTTCGTGTCATGATTCTGCTTCAAGAACTTTCAAGCCATCCAAGGATCCTTTGAAGCTAGATCCATTTTTCTCATTTCCAGTAGTTTTATCCAGAAAACTTGAGGTAGTAATGATGTTCATAACATCATTCGATTCATACATATAAAGCTATCTTATTCGAAGGTTTAAACTTGTAATCACTAGAACATAGTTTAGTTAATTCTAAACTTGTTCGCAAACAAAAGTTAATCCTTCTAACTTGACTTTTAAAATCAACTAAAAACATGTTATATATCTATATGATATGCTAACTTAATGATTTAAAACCTGGAAACACGATGAACACCATAAAATCGGATATACGCCGTCGTAGTGAAACCGGGGGCTATTTTGGTTTGGATAATTAAAAACTATGATAAACTTTGATTTAAAAGTTGTTCTTCTGGGAAAATGATTTTTCATATGAACATGAAACTATATCCAAAAATCTTGGTTAAACTCAAAGTGAAAGTATGTTTTTCAAAATGGTCATCAAGATGTCGTTCTTTCGACGGAAATGACTACCTCTTTAGTAATTGACATGTAAGTTAAATTTCCGACTATAAACCTATACTTTTTCTATTTGGATTCTTAAATTAGAGTTCAATATAAAACCATAGCAATTTGATTCACTCAAAATAGATTTAAAATGAAGAAGTTATGGGTAAAACAAGATTGGATATTTTTGATCTTTTTAGCTACGGGAAATGTTTAACAAATCTATACAAATCATATTCTAGCTAACTTATATTGTATTATACATGTATTCTAATATATTATGTAATCTTAGGATACCATAGACACGTATGCAAATGTTTTGACATATCATATCGACCCATGTATATATATTATTTGGAACAACCATAGACACTCTATATGCAGTAATGTTGGAGTTAGCTATACAGAGTTGAGGTTGATTCCAAAAATATATATACTTTGAGTTATGATCTAGCCTGAGACGTGTATACACTGGGTCGTGGATTGATTCAAGATAATATATATCGATTTATTTCTGTACATCTAACTGTGGACAACTAGTTGTAGGTTACTAACGAGGACAGCTGACTTAATACACTCAAATCTTTAAAACATAATAAAAATGGTTGTAATTATATTTTGATCATACTTTGATATATATGTACATATTTGTATAGGTTCGTGAATCGATCCGTGGCCAAGTCTTATTTCCGAGGAAGGAAATATCTGTGAAAGTGAGTTATAGTCTCACTTTTAAAATCTAATATTTTTGGGATGAGAATACATGCAGGTATTATAAATGATTTACAAAATAGACACAAGTACACGAAACTACATTCTATGGTTGAATTATCGAAATCGAATATGCCCCTTTTTATTAAGTCTGGTAATCTAAGAATTAGGGAACATACACCGTAATTGATGTGAATCCTAAAGATAGATCTATTGGGTCTAACAAACCCCATCCAAAGTACCGGATGCTTTAGTACTTCGAAAATTATATCATATCCGAAGGGTGTCCCGGAATGATGGGGATATTCTTATATATGCATCTTGTTAATGTCGGTTACCAGGTGTTCACCATATGAATGATTTTCATCTCTATGTATGGGATGTATATTGAAATATGAAATCTTGTGGTCTATTGTTACGATTTGATATATATAGGTTAAACCTATAACTCACCAATATTTTTGTTGACGTTTAAAGCATGTTTATTCTCAGGTAAATACTAAGAGCTTCCGCTGTTGCATACTAAAATAAGGACAAGATTTGGAGTCCATGTTTGTATGATATTGTGTAAAAACTGCATTCAAGAAACATATGTCGATGTAATATATTTCTATTGTAAACCATTATGTAATGGTCGTGTGTAAACAGTATCTTTTAGATTATCATTATTTGATAATCTACGTAATGTTTTTAAAACCTTTATTGATAAAATAAAGGTTATGGTTGTTTTAAAAATGAATGCAGTCTTTGAAAAACGTCTCATATAGAGGTAAAAACCTCGCAACGAAATCAATTAATATGAAACGTTTATAATCAATATGAACGGGACATTTCAGCTTCAACAACATCATCGGCACTAACAATACCATCCGCAATAGCACCAGTACCATCAACATTCCATGCCTCAACATCTCATTCTGTACCTCGAGTATAATCATCGTTCTATGTATCGTTCTACGTCAATTACCTTCGTTCTTCATGATGATTATGTAATCTCTAATGTTTTAGAGATTATGTATTCTAGATCTAACAGTGAATCAAATGAGTTTAATATCATATTAACTCATTAACTCCATGATTACCTCAGAAGAAAATATATATGTATATATGTTTTCATAAAGATTGTAATTAAAAATTCTTTTGTACAAACTGTTTATGGTGAAAATATTTTAACGGGTAGGTAATACCCGAGGAATATTTAGATTTCACATTAATAAGTTACAATGTATATTCTTCGAATTTGATTCAACAATCATTTACTATCCTACTTACATCCACAGATATATGAATCCGTTCACCGCAGAATAACCATTTTCATTCAATTTCATATTTGGATTTTGACCTATCAGAATCCAACAAGTGGCATAATGAAGAAAAAATTGGACAAAATAAAATTTGTTAGAAACAAACAAATTAACTATGAAAAATTTTGTTAAGAATCCACGCTAACAAAATCCTAGCTAACTGTTCCTAGCTAACTGATTACATTTTATTTATCGCAAGTTATTTATCGCAATTTATATTCTCACAAACTTTATTTATCGTCATTTAATTTATGTTATTTATTTTACGCACTTTAAATATCGGGACACGTATACAAGGTTTTGACATATCATATCGACGCATCTATATATATTATTTGGAATAACCATAGACACTCTATATGCAGTAATGATCAAGTTAGCTATACAGGGTTGAGGTTGATTCTATAATAATATATATATTTTGAGTTGTGATCGAGTCTGAGACATGTACACGGGTCACGACACGTATTAATTAATTCGAGTATTATAAACTATATATGAATTATTGAATTAGTAAATGTGGACTACTAACTGTGGACTACCAACATTGGACAATTAAAATGAATTAAAATATTGATTATAACATATGAAACTAAACAATTCTTCAAGTTTGTCACTTGATTTCATCTTAAACCTCATTTGTATCTTAACGATTACAATCTGCGTTCAAACCTTTCTTGATTCTTGAAAACACCTCAATCGAGAGGATGAACCTACCGCACTTTATCTACGGAAGAAAAGATTGATACACATAGTTATGCACCTGAAAACTCTCAGAACCTGAATAAATGTTTAACAAGTCTCTGTACTAGTTCCTTTGGCGTTATTATTACCGAAAATAACTTTGCAATTCCTTTCTAAATTAGCCAATTTTGTTACAGCTTCAGCAAATCAACTTCGACTTACATTCGGATTAGCCTTATTATAACCTTGGTATATAAGTTGCCTTTCATCATCGTTAACGGAGAACCTTTTATGTTCCACCATATTAGCAGTAAAATGTACCAGCAAAATCAGTGGTGTAAGTCTCTCCGACAAATCACTATACATATTCATTGAAACCCTATCAAGTACTCATCCATATCTGGTAACAAGAATTACCTTACCAATTACCGAGAATCGGCAAATCTGTATTATGAATCTCACAACATTTCTACATCAACAGTTATATTTATATATATAACATTTATCTCTTAGAATTATGATCTTTCATTATGAAATTCTGAACATCATCTAAACTCCGATTTATCCGATTTAGTTCTCTGAATTTTTGTAAAATACTGATGACGCAGCAGAAACTGTAAACGACCTTAATAGTCAAAAGTATGATGATAAAGAATGGAGTGTTGGAAATGCTCAATAGAAAATTTAGTACCAAAAAACGGATTATGAGAAATTATGAAGGAGTCTTTGAACAAATCACAAGGACTAAACTCGTACATAAAGAATCCTGATGATTCTGTTTCTGATGAAATCTTTAGCGAATACCTTGCTCCTTAATCGCTCTAAATCATCGTGAATGAATTTCTTCATCATAATATGATTCTAAAATTCTAAGATATCATCGTACCTTTCTTTATTAATATCCTCAATATTTCTGAAGATACTTTCATAAATATTCTCGTCCGATATTAATTATCTCTCTGCTCTATTTGTGTTATATCATAAAAGGAAACTGTTTAGTTTCTATATTCTATAAAACTTCAAGTTTGAATTATGAATGCTTTGAAGTAGTGTAGGGAACTGATGCATGAGTTAGTATAATATAATGACACTTGATCAACGTGATTATATTACAGTAAGTCATGCTGAGTTTCTAATGGAACGTGATGATTCACAGACCATAACAACATCATGTGCCATGTTACATGACTCTTACATTCTATCTATTCTATAAACATATCAAGAACATATTTTCTTGATAGTTCTATCTTTTCTCTTGAACTCTGGTAAATTAACCAATCAATATCGTGCTGTTACAATTTCTCTCTTAGAACATTAGTCATGTTCATTCGAAATTCCTACGAATTCTGGACCGTTATTCGCTTGACTTAAAGTCGGGAAGAGAAAACAAAAGTATGAAACTCTGAAATATAAGGGAGAATAATAAAGCCCAATAACAACACATAAATTACAAATCGTGTATATCAATGTTTATCGCAACATAAAGACACGGGAGAATTAAAAACACTATAATCCCCAGGGCGAAGTAGAAGTAAGCAGATTCCCCTGATGGAAGTTGAAAAAGGAGAATGATTGTTGCAATAGTAAGGATAAGGATAAGGATCAGAACTGAATTAAGCATTTTCACAAACAAACAAAAAATATGAATTTGGGAATTGAATATAGAGATGGTAAAAGTAATAGAACGGAAGAAGTTAATTTATAGCGAAATATCTGATAAAGAAATCAAGGCAGATCTCCGCATTTAATTAAAGAAGATCCTGATTCCTTAATTACCGAAGAACCAAATCTTATTACGAAGATTTCCTCTAAATTCCTTGAATTCCGGAAATCAACTATGACTACGTCAAAAAGTTAAATCTCTATCTCAATCTTTTGTGATAGCTTCACTCGTACTCTTCATAAAAATCGAATTATTTTACCCAGAATACTCAATGGTAATAAAACTCTAATTTCTAGCGCATATTCGTTAGGAAAGCATTCTTATTGATAGCCATGACGACCTCGATCAAATTTCGGGGATGAAATTTCTTTAACGGGTGGGTACTGTGATGACCCGAAAACTTTCGACTAAATTTAAACTTGATCTTTAATTGATTTCTACACGATAAACAAAGTTTGTAATGTTGAAGTCTCATAAAATTTGAACTGTGTTCATGTATACATTTGACCTTTGAACTATTTATATGGATTCTGTGAACCTTTGACTATTCCTGACGATTCACGAACAACTGATTGTAAATAAATGTATATATGTATATATGTATATAAATATATATAAACAAAAGTATATATAATAAATTGAAATAATAAGATATGATTTAATCATTAGAATTGAACATGTAATATACAAGATAATAAATAGATTGTTAAAATAAAACTATATATATATATATATATATATATATATATATATATATATATATATATATATATATATATATATATATATATATATATATATATATATATATATATATATGTATATGTATATGTATATATATATATATATATATATATATATATATATATATATATATATATATATATATATATATATATGTATATGATTTCTATAAATAAATATTATGATATGTATATTGGAATATATATAAAAAGTTTCACTATTACATATTATATATATAATTAATAAATTATACATAATTAATAATATGTAATATTAATATATTAAATGCAAGTTGAAAATATAGTTGTTATAGTAATGTTATTAATACTTTTATTATTATTATTATTATTAATATCAATGTTAGTATAATTAATATTATTAATTTTAATGTGAGGTAAATATATATAAAATATGTGATGTATAAATTGTTATATTATAACTATTATTATTATTATCATTAATAATAATTAATATTAATATAACTAATATTATTAAAAGTATTATTAGTATTATTTTTAATTATTATTATAATCTTTATTTTGTGATCATTATATCATTATTACTAATATTATTATTATTATTATTATTATTATTATTATTATTATTATTATTATTATTATTATTATTATTAATAGTATAATTATTATTATTAGAAATTCTGATTATTGATAATATAATTAAGTTTTATAAATAAAAAGCAAATATATATATATATATATATATATATATATATATATATATATATATATATATATATATATATATACAAAAATGCCTATACAGATATAGATATATATAGATTACATATACAGATTTATATACATATAATTACAGCTGTAAAATTATATAATCATACGCTTTTTTTTTAAAGTCAATATATGAGTTTTATATTTTCGCTTTCTGTTTACTCTGTGATCATATGTCGACTAACAAACACTAGATAACAATTGAGTTTACTGCTTCAAATGTTGAAATAAGATCCTAATTATTGTTATATACTGATGGTAACTGCATTTGATAGAAAAGAAAACAGAAGTTAATTAAACTGAACCCGTTTCATTCCTCTGTTCTTGATCCATATTTCCAAAAGCCTCAATTACGAATCAAATTCAAAATCTAGAAATGCAGCTCTGTTAGGAATGATCTAAATAAACTATCTGTAAGTTTTCTAACCTCAATTCTTTCTATTACTTTTAAATTATCGAGTCAAACTTTAAAATCAAAAAGTCAACCGTATAGTTCATCAAGAAATTTGAATTGGTTTTGATGTATTCAGTTCAATTGATAATTTGGAAAGCTTATAAGAACGATTTACTATCACTTTCATTTAGTAATGTCAACTTAAAACAGTCTTAAATTCAAAAATCGATTTAAAGTTTATGATGTTCTTGACAGTGATGAACAATAGATTGAATTCGAAACAAATTTAAAAATCCATAAATGCAGTTTAGTTAGGAATCAGGTGTATAAACTATCTGCAAAATTTTAACATTCAATTCTTAGTAACGAAGTCAAATTTTGAAGTCAAACTTTTGGTTTTAAAAGTCAATCGATTATTCTAAGTGAAAATTCGAATCAGATTTGATGTTTCTTGATCAATTGCTGATTCAGGGAGTTTATAAAGGTGATTCTCAACATAATTGGTGTTGTAATATTTGTCTAAAACGTTTTCAATCTCAAAATCAATATATGTGTTCTTCGTGGTTATAAAAAGCTATTGCAACTATTTTTTTTATTTTTTCTGTTCCAATTAATTTAATCATCACAGGTAACCATTTCTGTTTTAGTCATTAAATCTTAAAACCAAATTTTTAATCACTACTAAGATCAAATAGTTTAGGATCGGTTGGGTTTATTATTACTGAAGAAGAAGAAATAGGAACAGGAAACAAACGGGTTAGAATTAATTTGGTTGGGTTTAAATCAGAAAGACACTAACGGAGCAATAGTGTAGAGGGTTAGCGGGTTATCGAGAGGTCTCGAGTTCAAACCTTGTTTGGGGTATATATCTTTTTGAGCAGCTATTATAAGGGTATACTTCTTTATTTTATTTCTAGTGTATTTATTATTATTATTATTATTATTATTATTATTATTATTATTATTATTATTATTATTATTATTATTATTATTATTATTATTATTATTATTATTATTATTATTATTATTATTATTATTATTATTATTATTATTATTATTATTATTATTATTATTATTATTATTATTATTATTGTCATTACTAGTAATAATTATTATTGTTATAACTGTTATTATTACAAATATTATTATCATTACTTAGAATTATTGTTATTATTATTACTAATATTAATATATGTGTTATTATTATTATAATTATAATCATTGTTATTATTATTATTATCCTTATTATGAACATAATACAAATTATTATTATAAATATTATTATTAGTATCATTTTACAAATTGTTAGTATTATTATTGTTATTAACAACAAAAGTATTAGTAGTAATATTATTATCATTGTTAATATGATTATTGGTATGTTATAATTAAACTTATTATCATAATTAACAAAATAGATATTTTATAATTATTATTATTAAGAAATTAAGTATCATTATCAAAAATTAATATTTTCATGACCATTATTATTAAATTATTCTTTTTATTAAAAAAACTACTGATATTATCATTATTCTGAGATTGATTATTGAAAACTATCATTAATATAATTATTAATAGAATTATATATAATATTATCATTTTTATTAATATTTAGTATTAACACAATTATTATTACAAATGTTACCTTAGTATTACTAAAGTAATGTTTTAACTAACAAATAATATATATAAACATATAAATATATTTATTACATATAATATAATGAAACTTAATATTTTTATATAAAATGAATATAGGTTACTAATATAAAAATTATATCACAAATAATAATATATATATTTGTTCGATTACAAGTGTAGGTATTAATATATATATGAATGATATAGGTTCATGAATCCGAGGCCAACCCTACACTTGTTCAATGTTATCATATGTATTTTTACTACAAAATACAGTATGGTGTGTTCATTTGATTCCCTTTTACTCTTTACAATTTTGGGACTGAGAATACATGCGCTGTTTTTATAACTGTTTCCTAAATGCTTTTGAGATATATTTTTGAACTGAGAATACATGAACTGTTTTTATAAATGATTGACGGAATAGACACAAATATTCAAAACTACATTCTATGATAGAATTATTTGGATTCATAGGTTCGATTTAGTAGTTAACGAAGAGATGATTTTGCATTGCGTACGCATTAGCTCCCGTTTTAACTACCATCGGTGGGATGATTTTGCATTGCACGCACGCACTAGCCCCGATGTATTGTATTGTATTATAGTCGACTTTGTAGTTGGTAACGGAGGGTTGATTTTGCATTGCATACGCATTATCCCCCGTTTCAGCTACCCTCGGAGGGATGATTTTGCATTGCGTGCGCATTAGCCCCCGTTGTAAGAATTATATTGTATTAACTACCACGGTGAGATGATTTTGTCATTGCACTACGCATTAGCTACCGTTGGCGAGTTATTTGAAAGGTTCCGTTGTTCTTCATATGAATGATTTTACAGCAGGAATAGACCTGCACAAATTGTTTTCTAATTATGAGTATCTTGTGGTCTATTATATTATTGAAAATGATTGATTATGAAAAACTAATGAACTCACCAACCTTTTGGTTGACACTTTAAAGCATGTTTATTCTCAGGTATTAAAGAAATCTTCCGCTGTGCATTTGCTCATTTTAAAGATATTACTTGGAGTCATTCATGGCATATATTTTGAAAGACGTTGCATTCGAGTCATTGAGTTATCAAGATTATTATTAAGTCAATTATAGTTGGATAGTGGATATTATGAAATGGTATGCATGCCTATCAATTTTCGATGTAAAGAAAGTTTATCTTTTAAAAACGAATGCAATGTTTGTAAAATGTATAATATAGAGGTCAAATACCTCGCGATGTAATCAACTATTGTGAATCGTTTATATATATTGTATATGAACGAATCCTTTCACATAAGCATGCATATGTATATTTTAAGTGCAAAGGTAAGACAAAGGCAAGTGCAATCAAAGCTGTGTGAATATACAACAACCACACACATCGCATTGTTGCATTGCGAAATCCCGCATAAACCAAAGACTGCGAAGATGTCCCACTTAATTACTGCGGTTCAGTAAAGAATGCCCATAAATTGCTTCCGTAAAGACTTCAAACCTATAAATAGGGAGCTTGGCCTCTCATTTTAGGTTGTTGATTTTGGATGTTTTGCTCTAGCCTTTGTGAATTACTTGTGACTTTGCCCAAGAATCTTCACAATTTTGGTTAAGGTAAAACCATCAATATCGGGATATGGTGATTGATCACTCGATGTTAGTGAAAGACGATCATAAGGTCCCACAAACATTATCAACACCCCATTACACCCCTCATTGCACTCGATGCTTGATTAACTCTATCTAGGATTGATCAATTGGCGCCATCCGTGGGACACGAATTGGAATTGAATTCGAAAAATTTACTTTTGTAAAATCAAATAATTAGATTTGGAATTTAATTCTAATCATGTTCTTGATTGTAAATTACCGGTTGATACATCCTACAATGTTTGATTTCTAAGTAAGCTTTGAATTGAGGAAAAAAATGAAAGGATAGTGCAAAAACGCAGCTGAAAATAATACTGCAAAAATGTCAAAACTTCGGTGTCGGCGAAATAACAAATTAAAAAATAACTCAAAGATTAAAGATATCACAAATTTAAAGCGTAGATGGTCGGCAGTATCAATTTCTAGCTATGAAAAAGGTGGAACTTCACAAGTCGCAGAAAAAGATAATGCTCAATGGTTAACGGTTCACGCAAAGATGTTGTGCTAAATTTGACAAATGTGCAAATAATGTCAAATGTTGACATAAAGGCGCAACAAAGGCAAAAAAAACTCTTGCGACTAAACATCTTTCTGATAAGCATAAAAATACGCAAGAAACGCAAGTAATAAGTATGGTCCATAATGAAAGAAGGCTCACAAAAGAAAATTCTCAAAAACGCTAGAAAAATGGCAGTTTGCGCCAATAACGTTTCCACCAGTGAAAAATTATGACATGTCTGATGAGGCAGTCATTATATCATGCAATATTGCGAACACATGGATAACAATCATGAAAGTGCATGTGGACACTGGAAGCAGTGTAGATATAATATACGAACAATGTTTTCGTAAATTGCCAGAAAGCATCAAAGCAGAGTTAATGTCCACTACGGTTTCGTTATCTGGCTTCGCAGGAGAATCTGCATGGCTTGTGGGTTAATTATCGCTGAACATTGAGCTTATTGATGAGTTATATGCAAAGTTAGTGTGGCAAGCGTGACTAAATTATATGATATGTGATCTGTCTCTCGGTATAATATGCTATTAGGGCGCTCTGCGCTATGCAAACTTGGTATCATTTCCTTGGCAATGCATGGAATGATAAAGTTTACAACATGCAAAGGAGTGGCAACAATGAATTCCGCAGAAATAAAACCAATTTGTGCAACAGTTAACACGTAAGGGGCGGTAATGGAAAAGGAAAGTGCAGAAGATTATATGGTTGTGATAAATCGCGCATATCCAGAACAAACAATTAAAATTGGCAGTGATTTAAACGATGATGTAAAGAAAAAGTTAGTGCAATTACTTATGTCACACATGGATGTCTTTACATGGTGTGAGCAAGACATGACTGGCGTTCCGTGAGAAATTGCGGAACACATACTTAATGCAAATGCTGCATTAAAACCAATCATTCAAAAGCGCAGAGGCATGGCTCGAGATCGTAAAATGGTTGTGCGGTGAAGTAACAAAGCTTGTTAAGGCAGGAATTCTGCGAGAAGGAAAGTATAAAACGTGGGTTGCAAACCTAGTACTTGTTAAAAAGCATGACGGATCATGGCGGATGTGCATTGATTTTAAAGATATCAACAAAGCCTGCCCTAAAGACAATTATCCGCTACCATAAATCGATCAAAAGGTTAAATCACTGCATGAATATCTCTTGGACACTTATAAAGGGTACCATCAAATCCCAATGACGGAAGAGGATGTGGACAAAACTGTGTTTAACACTGGCAAAGGCATCTACCACTATATCAAGATGCCCTTTGGACTTAAGAAAGTTGGTGCAACATATCAACGCTTGATAGATAACGCATTCAAAAGTCAAAATGAGCGTAATCTTGAGGCGTATGTGGATGACTTAGTCATTAAAAGCAAAACGCATGATCAGATTCTACTTGATATCACAGAAACATTTGAGAATTTATGAAGAATTAACATGAAGCTTAATCCATCCAAGTGCAGTTTTGGCGAAAAAGAAGGAAAATTTTTGGGATATTATGTTACTGAGCAGGGCATTAAGGCAAATCCCAAAAAGATAGCTGCAATTGAAAATATGACTGCGCCAAAAATAATAAAAGAAGTGCAAAGTCTAACAGGCAAGTTAGCGGCTTTAACCAGGTTCTTATCAAAAGCTACAGAAAGGCAGCTGCCTTTCTTTCGAACGTTAAAAGTGTGACAACCCGAAAATTTCCGAACAAATTTAAACTTTAATCTTTATATATTCCTGACACAATAAGCAAAGTTTGTAAGTTGAATCTCAAGAATTTTAAACTGTGTTCATACATTCATTTAACCTCGATCAAATTCCAAAGATTCGCGAACCATTATAGGAACGGATATGATTATATGTGTATATATTATAACTTGAAAACATTAACAAAGTATTAACCGTATAATACTTTACATGAACGTATTTGTTTCAATATGTTTATCGATGAAATTAGAAGATTATATCAAATGATTAATTTATCTGGTACGGTGTATGATTAAGAGTCTCTGTTGAGAGGTCCACTTTGATTTAGGAAACATTCCCTTTTAACCTTATTCGAAAAATGGTAAAGTGATTTTACAAATAAGAAAAAAGTGTCAACTAACGAGAACTAGACATGAGTTAGTAAAGATTTCTATCTGATTTTCAATTCATACCTTACAACATTTTCCTCGTGATGTTAATAACATAACTATTATGACTATCATTTTAAAGTTGGAATGTAGAATATAAATAACTTAGACATTGGGTATCGACATTTTACATTAAGGTGATTTCGCACATTTATCTAACCTTTAGACTTTATATCACGTTGCACCAGCAAACGTTAAAAACTTGAAACCTATGAAAATTATATTCAATCTTACTTCTCTAAAATGTTTTACAATATAAAAATTTCTATTAATATAACCTTGTTAGTAAAATGATTCTGAAATATACATAGTTTTGGAAAACAAAGTTTTCATATTTAATTAATATTATTTCAAATGTACAAAAACAATTTTTAAAAGAACTTTATTAGTGAAACATTTTATAAGATAAATTGTTCATAAGTTTTAAGAAACTTAATTAAAGCTTTGTATCATAAATTACTTATGTATATATATATATATATATATTGTTTCAAAAACGTAAAACGTGATACGACATAATATTTTCTATTATTAAAAGTTTTAAACTTTGAAATATAATTAGATAAATATTTCAATTATATATAAGATAAAAAAATTATAAGAAAGAATATATATATTTTACAAACGCGTTAATGTATAAATTAAATATAAAACGTTTCGATATTATTAAACGTATCTTAGTAAACAACGAGAGTCTGATTTATAGAAGCAAATGACCAAAACACTCAAAAGATTAAGTTACACTTTGAGTGGGTTAGTTTTCCATTAATATAAGTCTAATTATGGATAAAGGTACACGTCGCGTAACGTAAAGTACTAGTTTTCTCAGCGTACAAAAGTGAGTTCGAGAAACCGGAACCAGGACATGAGTGGAGTGACAACGTCCATGTCATTAGAGCAAAAGTTACATTTTTACCATACTCGTAAATATAATATATTATATAAATAATTACCTAGATTAAATATATATTAATATATATATATATAATATATAATTTAAAATGTGTGTCGACAAGGAAGTAAATGGATTCCAGCTGCAAAAGATTGTCATGCGATCGCATGACATGGAACCACAAACCCCATGCGATCGTATGAGGTGTGGTTGGACAAAATGTGTTTAAAGCTCTTCGAGTTCTGATTCATTTTACCCATCTACTTTCTCTCGCACTCTCTCGCACTCTCTCACAGTTATATATTTATATTTATTATATAATTATTATTATTATTAAGATTTATATTATTATTAATCTCATAATTAGGAGTATTATTATTATTATTTATACATAAAATACTACGACGAGGTCTTGAGCAAGCTATTTCGAAATGGGTTTTATGAGTGGGATAGGACTAGGGAATTATGGGTTATAGCTGTGGAGGTGATGGGTAATGTTCTAGGGTATGCTCGGGAGGTTAATCTAGTGTTTATCGTCTCCGTTGCATTTACCTACCTTTCCTGCAATATTGAATCTCAATATTGATACGTGAGTACTCATAATTTAACTTTTACATACTAATAGTGTATCCCTGACTAGTGCTCGAGTATATTGGATTATGCATGTTTGTACTTGTGATATTGCCTTTAGTTAGGTTATGTTGAATCCTGAATTAGTTATATATGCGGTTGAGATAAGATATAAGATAGGCATGTCGTTGGAAAGCTAGCGAAAAATTAAGAACTTTTCCTTTAGATATCAAATGGTTTCGATGAACGGATTTGGAGTTATAGTCAATCGAATTTTTGTATTATTATTAAAAATGATTATTATTATCGTCGTTATTATCGTTGTTCTAGTTTTATCTTATCATTATCATTATTATTATTATCTTTATCAATAAAAGGATTTATCATTAAAAATTGTTATTTTATTATTATTACTATCGTTATTATCGTTAAAGTTATAATTAGTATTATTATTATTATCTAATTATTATTATTATTATTATTATTATTATTATTATTATTATTATTATCATTATTAATATATATATATATATATATATATATATATATATATATATATATATATATATATCATTATGGTTATTGTTATTGTTATTATTATTATTATATTATCATTAGAATAATTATTAGTATTATCTTTAATAATGTCATAGCAAATATCATTATTAGTATTATTGAAATTAAAACTAATATTAGTAACATCTAATTATTTTGATAACTATTATTATCATTATTATGAACACGATATAAAAGACGATTAAAAACTATTAAACGAAACGATTAGAAAATAATGAGTAAGAGTATCATGATGAAATTAAAATATTATAAGATATTGATTTAGATAAAATTATCGTTCTTATTATTTTTATTATTACTATTATTATTAAAAGTATCGTTAGTATTAAAACTATCATTTTAACAAAAATTATCATTTTAATAGAAATGTCATTGTTACTATAAAATATCATTATTATTATTATCATTTTAAATAGAATTATTATTTTAAAAATAATATTAAAAAGTATCGTAAATATTAAAGTTATCATAATTAGAATTATCATTATCATAATGTCATCTTAGTAAATATAAATATTGATATTTTTATAATAATAATTATTATTATAAAATAATACAACTTTTACTTATTATTATTATATATATTATTTTATCAAATAAATATGTGATACAAACATATTTTACTATGTGTAATAAATTACTTTAATAATACCTATCATATTATCTTTATGATATTAAATGAACTCTATAAATGTTATTACTTAATATATATAAAAGTATATTTTATTATATAAATTTTAATATAAAACTTTATTTATTAATAAATGAATTATATTATTTACTCTAACAAATCTTTTAAAAATATTTAAAAATATAAAACGACGATATTTAAAATATATTATAATTATGTATAAATTTTGGAAATCATTTTGAGTCAAATTGACTTTTGTTGACTTTTGCATATTAGTCTCGAGCATTAGGATTGTGGTACACTATGACCTGACCTAATTGTTAGACAAATATTGACCAACATTTTAATATATATAATTAATTTAGGTTCGTGAATCCGAGGCCAACCTTGCACTTGTTCAATGACGTTATATGTATTTTTACTACGAAATACAGTATGGCGAGTTTCATTTGCTCCCTTTTTAAATACTTTTGCAATATATATTTTTGGGATAGAGAATACATGCACTGCTTTTATAAATATTTTACGAAATTGACACAAGTAATCGAAACTACATTCTATGGTTGGATTATCGAATCGAATATGCCCCTTTTTAGCTTGGTAGCCTAAGAATTGGGGAAATGGCCCCTAGTTGATGCGAATCCTAAAGATAGATCTATCGGGCCCAACAAGCCCCATCCGGGTTATGGATGCTTTAGTACTTCGATTTATCATATCAGATGAGAGTCCCGGAATGATGGGAATATTTTATATGCATCTTGTTAAGGTCGGTTACCAGGTGTTCACCATATGAATGATTTTTATCTCTATGCAGTTTGCGAAATGCCTGATACGAGATGTGTATTTATGGAAAAATTGAAATCTCGTGGTCTATTAAAATTTATGAAAATGATTGATTATGATAAACTAATGAACTCACCAACCTTTTGGTTGACACAGTTTTTGAAATGCCTGATACGAGATGTGTAGTTATGGAAAAATTGAAATCTTGTGGTCTATTAAAATTTATGGAAATGATTGATTATGATAAACAAATGAACTCACCAACCTTTTGGTTGACACTTTAAAGCATGTTTATTCTCAGGTATAAAAAAAATCTTCCGCTGTGCATTTGCTTGTTTTAAAGATATTACTTGGAGTCTTTCATGGCATATATTTTGAAAGACGTTGCATTCGAGTCATTGAGTTCATCAAAGATTATTATTAAGTCAATTTATAGTTGGATAGTGGATATTATGAAATGGTATGCATACCAGTCAATTTTCGATGTAAAGAAAGTTTGTCTTTTAAAAATGAATGCAATGTTAGTAAAATGTATCATATAGAGGTCAAATACCTCGCGATGTAATCAACTATTGTGAATCGTTTATAATGTATATGAATGGGTCCTTTCAGTTGGTATCAGAGCAGTGGTCTTAGTGAACCAGGTCTGCTTTAGTGTGTCTAACTGATAAGTCATTAGGATGCATTAATGAGTCTGGACTTCGACCGTGTCTGCATGTCAAAAGTTTTGCTTATCATTTCTAGTCGGAAATCATCCGCTTATCATCCATAGGAAATTACCTGCTTATCATTATTAGTCTAGACACGTCTTGCTACATTCATTGCATGAATAGTGTATAGAAAAAAATTCATATCTTAGCGTATCTGCTAAATCATATCTTATCGTATCTGTTATTTTAAACTTTGCCTGACATATCCCGTAAATTCCTCCGTAATCTACGAAATCTTTTGATCTATATATATATGGATATCCTATGTAAACAGAATACCACCCGATAGCCAGAAAAATCATTTTATATCAAAAAAAATCCTTATTCAATCATACGAAATGAAATTCGTCGTTAGTTCAAGTCATTCTAATTCCGAAATGGAATCTCACTCAAGCTCCGAAAGCAGTGTGACCGGAATGGATCAACCAATCAGCCATCATCTATTCTGAATGAATTGGGAATGGGTTCATAGCCTCCTCAATCATTGGAGATAAGAAGAAGGTGATCCCTTCCATCCACCACATTACCCTCTTGACGAAGAACCTGAAGCACTTACCGGTGAACCTGTCCGAAACACCATTTTCTCTCTCATTTTCAGAGTATCTCGTCACGATTATATATTAGATCAAATTTTAGATTTTATTTATCCGCTCGTCCGAACCGACAATCACCCCGATGTAATAGAAGAAGTTAACGAACTTCGTGCTCGCGTGAAGCTTTGGAGAGTATGGTGCAAGGATTACAAACACCATCAGCTTCACCAGCAGCATAACCAGTACCGCTAGTAACATCAACATCGCAAGCCTCAATACCCTAAGCACCAGCAGCATCACTGGCATCAACGGTACCACCATCATCAACATCAACAGTATCATTACCACCACCAACAATCACATCCGCATCACACGCCTCAACATCACAATGTGTACCATGGATATCAATGTCGTACGCACCATAGATACCAAGGAGTACCAACAACAATAACTGACGATGTAATAATTCATAACTTCATTGGAGAAACATTCCGCGGCAATTATGTAATCTCTAAAGTTTTAGAGATTATCTAATCTAGACCTAACCATAAATCAGTTAAACCAAAATGATAGAAGGAAGAGTAGAAACCCTGACAAAAATGGTGTGTGATTAACAAGCTAAACTTGTTTTACCAATAGCATCAACAGTACCGTCAGCGTCACCAGCATCGTTAGTACAGTCAGCATCAGAATCAACAACACCTATAACATCACAAACTCCGTCAGTTCAAGAATCACTGTGGACATCATTACAAATCAATAACGCGTATATTGTATCAACGAGTAATGAAGAATTAACTCATTCCCTCTGAAGAAATTATATGTATATATATATATATATATATATATATATATATATATATATATATATATATATATATATATATTGAAATAAAAATAAAATCTTTCCGTGCTAAGCTATTATGTGTGAATCTTAACTACTCAGTTAATTTATATTACAAATATGCAATAATGTACGTCCTTCGGCCGCAACTTAACTAGCGTTAACTACAATCTCTGTCTCAATTCAACAAACTCCAATTCATAATAAATCAAGTATATATTTGATTTTACACTTTCATCATCGATGTACCCGAAACTTTTCAAATAACATCATTCGTACTTTGCGAAGTTCACAAGACTTTAACGAAAACCAACATCACATCTCAACAAATAACGAAGTATTGATTCATAATTTCAATATTATTGAAGAAATACTTATGAAATCTCTAAAGCCTTCAAGGGATTATTCAATTCTGGTTTCAACCATAAATTGAATGAGTTAATTTAGTATTGACTCACTGAAATCTATGTTAAATCTGAAGAGAATATATACATATATATTTTCATAAAGACTGTAATAGAATTCTTTTGTACAAAATATTAATTGTGAAATTTTTTTAACGGGTAGGTAATAAATACCCGAGAGATATGTATATATATATCCACAATTAATATGTTACATTCTTCGAATTTGATTAAACAAATTATCAACTATACTTCCTACTTTCACAATAATATACATTCTTTCATAGAAATCAAAACAACCATACTCATTCAAACCCAATTACATATTCTGATTTTGAAACCTCAGAATTCAATTCGAGATATAACCGGTATCATCACTTTTAGATTCCTACATCTTTCAAAGCTATACTTTGACTTCAAAATAATGTTAGAACATCAAATGTATATTAATGATTACAATCTGTGTTCAAACCCTTCAAAAATTTCTGAAGACACTTCAAATAATGAGCAATCGAGATGATGATCCAACCACATATTACCCACAGTTATGTACTTAAAAGCTCTCGAAACCAAAGTTATAATTCAACACAGATCTGCGTCAGATCCTTTGACATTTATTAGCAAAAATAACTATGCAATTCCTTTTCAAAGTAGCAAATTTTATCACATCTCCAGCAAGACAACTTCGATTTTTTCATTCGGGGTAGCCTTATCATAATCTTGATATATATGATTACCCTGTTGTTACCGGAGAACCTTTCATGTTTCACCACATTAACAATAAACTTGATCACAACTTCACCGATCTTTGACCTTCCGAGGAATCATTATAATTACCGAAACCCCATCATTTACTCATTCGCATATTGTAACGAGAATTGCCATACGAATCATCGGGAATTAACAATCAGTATTTTGAAATCTCGCAGCATGTCTACGACAACAGTTATATGTGTATATATAACGACTATCTTCTAGACTTAATTTGAATGTGAAGTTTCTGAAAAACACTCCGAACTACGAATTGGTTCTTCGAAAATGGAAAAATGCTGATGAAGCAGCAAAAACTATAAACGACTTTAACAGTAAAAGTTGATGATAATGAAGAAGTGTGCTGGCAAAGCGCAGAAAAAGAGAAGTCTTGGAATTGGAAACCGGATTGAGCAAAGTATGAAGGAGGCTGTGGACAAATCACAAAGACTGAACCTGAATTTAAAGGATCAAAATGATTCAGTACCTGTTGAAGCCATTAACGAATACCTTGCTCCTGACTCTAAACCCCTGCAGACAATATTCTTCATCATCCTCTGATATTAGAAATTCTAAGATATCATCGTATCTTTCATTATAAATATCCTCCATATTTCTGAAGATATTTTCTTAATTATTCGCGCTATCTGTATTACATCATAAAAGGAACTATTTTAGTTTCTAAATTCTGTAACATTCGAGTTTAGAATTGGAATATTTTTTGAAGTAGTGTTGGGAGTATGAAGACCCGTCCTAATCCATTCGGACGAAGTCCATATCGATTATAAATGATTCACAATAGTTGATTACATCGCGAGGTACTTGACCTCTATATGATACATTTTACAAACATTGCATTCGTTTTTGAAAAGACAATCTTTCATTACATCGAAAGTTGACGGTGTGCATACCATTTTATAATATATCTAACTATAATTGACTTAATAATAATCTTGATGAACTCAACGACTCGAATGCAACGTCTTTTGAAATATGCCATGAATGACTCCAAGTAATATCTCTAAAATGAGCAAATGCACAGCGAAAGATTTCTTTCGTACCTGAGAATAAACATGCTTTCAAGTGTCAACCAAAAGGTTGGTGAGTTCATTAGTTTAACATAAATAATCATTTCCATCATTTTAATAGACCACAAGATTTTCATATTTCCATTTCTCATAAACATACATCCCATGCATAGAGATAAAAATATCATTCATATGGATTGAACACCTGGTAATCGACATTCACAATATGCATATAAGAATATCCCCATCATTCCGGGATCCTCCTTCGGACATGATATAAATTTCGGAGTACTAAAGCATCCGGTACTTTGGATGGGGCTTATTGGGCCCGATAGATCTATCTTTAGAGTTCGCGTCAATTAGGGTGTCTGTTCCCTAATTCCTAGATTACCAGACTTAATAAAAAGGGGCATATTCAACTTTGATAATTCAACCATATAATGTAGTTTCGATTACTTGTGTCTATTTCGTAAAACATTTATAAAAATTGTGCATGTATTCTCAGCCCAAAAATGTAAAAAGTAAAAAGGGCAAATGAAACTCATGCATATAAATATTGTTAAATAGTTAATAAAGCATTTGCGCAGTTCAAAATATATTTCAAAAGCATTTAATAAAGCAGTTGTAAAAACAGCGCATGTATTCTCAGTCTCAAAAATGTAAAGAGTAAAAGGGAATCAAATGAAACTCACCTAATGTATTTTGTAGTAAAAATACATATGACTATATTGAAAAATGCAGGGTTGACCTCGTATTCACGAACCTATATCATTTATATATATTAACACGTATAATGGTAATCGAACAAACACACACACATATATATATATATATATATATATATATATATATATATATATATATATATATATTATTAATGATATAGTTTTTATATTAATAACTTATTTATATATTTCATTAGTTAATTAAATGTATTCATTTTGTATATACAATAATTAAATATACTTTTGTGTAATTATTCTTTTGTTTACAAAATACTAGTTATAATAACTTTAGAATAATTATACTGATAATAATAATAATTTTCATAGTACTAATAATATAAATGATAGTATTAATAATAGTTTTTATTAAAATATAGATTTAAAGTAATGATACCTTTAGTAATAATTATATTAATTTTCAATAATAATAGTACTTGTTAATGATATTCATGATACTTATTTTTGTAATTACATAATAATAATACTTGTGATAATATAAATAATATTACTTATGTTAATTTCATTCATAAAAGATATTAATACTAATATTTATGAATAATAATAATTTATATGTTTTTCATAATAATAATAAACATATTCATCATACTAATACTTATATTAAAGTTTTAAAATTAATAATAACATCATAATTAATACTTATAATAATAATTATGATAATAATGATTATGTTACTTATAGTTATGATACTAACACCAACAATAATAATCATAACAACAATAATAATAATAACAATAATGATAATTTTTAAAACATGAAAACTACCTTAAAAAGCTTTCCTAAAAATAACTGTCTTGAACGAGGCTCGAACCCGAGACCTCTCGGTTAACCCCAACACCACATAACCACCCTTCCAATTGTGTTTTTCTGATAATGTTTGTAACCAAAATTCATTTAACCCATTTTTTGATTATCTCTTCTTCATCATTCTTGTATGTCTCGTAGCAGCCCATCAGGAATTTGAGTTGGGTCAGCCCAATAAAATAGCCCAACATTATTAATTGGTAAGCCCGTTTAGATAACTGATTTTATGACTAGGATAATCTCGGTTGCAAAGATATAACGAACAGTAGAAAACAAAATAAAAAAAATACGCCTGTCCTTATCATCTTTTCATCATTATCGCCTCATCATCTATATTCAACATCTTTGAATCGTCATTATCTTTAACACGTCACATTTATCATATTCTCTCGCATAATATCTTTCGTAAAAACAATAGCAGTAGCCGTAAATATTTAACAAGTGGCTATTGGTTTCGAATGTAAAACAGAAACAAATGGGTTTGACCAGAAATCGATTTATGTCACAGGAACCGAAAAGGGAGGCGAGTAACAAAAATTCTGGGTTTGTAGTTTTGATCAAAGAAAAAAAATCATAACACAATAGAAAGCAGATGCAGCAGGTTACGTGGGGCTGTTCTTCAGGTGAAACAGAAACTCCATAGCAGCGGTGGAAGATAATAATGGTGGCGTGATGGTTGGTGTTAGGGTGATTTTACGAAGAATAATAGAGAAAGAGTAGAGAGAGAGGAAAGGATTTATTGTGGTTGTTTTGGTTATGGTAGTCATGGAGTGGTTGCAACAATAAGGTTCGATAGTTACGGTAGTTGTGTCGAATGGTTGCAAAATACATGGGTTTTTTTTTGTTTCCTTCGAAAGGCTGCAACAAAATAACAGTAATATAGTAGCTAACATATAATATGTGTTGTGGGTGTTTTTAGTCAATCAAACATGAGTAGTCGAAAGTGATCTTGACAACTATTTGAGATTTTAATCACGATATGCAATAAATAAATAGCAGCAGCGGTCAAGTGAAGAACAACAACATATAAGTGATAATCGATATGGTTTTGGGTTCGGTTTAAAAATAGACTAGTAGTATTGTTGCAGCAAAATAAAAGGAACAAGGTTTAGTCGATCAATATGGGTGACGGGTTTAAGTGGTGATCAACGATGGTGGAAGGTGGTAGTGATCATGGTGGCCGATGGAGGGTGACTCACGATGGTCACATGGTGGTGAGAGTGTGGTTGTGGCCGATGGTGATGGTTGGTGATCGGTCAAATGAATGTGGAATGGGTTTTTAAGTTGTGTTTTGATATTGCCTCTCCTTATGATAATATATAGATATAGATATAGATATATTTATGTTGTAGTTAAAATGGAAAAGGCAACAAGTACCAATTAGGCACAGTACTTCACAATCACTCCAATCAATTTGAAAGCAGAATAAAATAAGAGAGAAAAAAATTTGATTCCTACAGCTAATAGATTTGTACTACAAGGATTTTGATGTCAAGCTATCTTAGACAAGAACAAAATTAAAAAACACGATAGAGATATGTAACAAACTGGTTCCTTTATTCAATTTATATTTATATATAATTAATATTAAAAATTAATAAATATTAATATATTAAATATTAATATTACAATTAACCTATAATGAATGTTTACATTTAATATGTATCATTATTTAATATGTGTTTGAACACTAATTATATTATATATAAAAATATAATTGTTTTATGTTTATAAGTATATATATAAATGTATATATATATATATATATATATATATATATATATATATATATATATATATATATTTATATATATATATATATATATATATTTATATATATATATATATATATCAGTATTTAAAATATTATGTTACTTCATCATGTAATATCTATATCATTTATATATATATAACAATATACATATGATACTAATTAGGTACTAAAAAATCATATATCTATATATATATATATATATAGATTCTTTTTACTAGCAACTTAATTAATTTGTGTTTTTAATTTCAATTGATTAATCCATTTTTTTTTCTTTTATGATTTTTAATTATAATTTACACTTATATAAATATATATTTTTAATTACCTATTTAAATAAAAAAAACAATTTGTTCGTGAATCGTCGAGAATAGTCAAAGGGTAATTAAATACATGAACACACTTCAAAGTTTTTGAGATTTTAATATTACAGACTTTGCTTATCGTGTCGAAATCATATAAAGATTAAGTTTAAATTTGGTCGAAAATTCCCGGGTCATGACAGTACCTACCCGTTAAATAAATTTCGTCCTGAAATTTGAGTGAGGTGATCATGGCTAACAATAAAAATGTTTTCATGACGAATATGAGTCGATAAATAGAGTTTTATTACTGTTGAGTAATATGGATAAGATAATTCGATTACTCGAAGAGTACGAGTGAAGCTATCACAAAAGATTGAAATAGGAGAAGTAAAGATTCTTCTTAACTTTTGACATAGCCAGGGTTGAATTCCGAAATTCAAGGGATTTAAAGGAAATCTTCGAAATCTTAAAAGATTTGATTCTTCGGAAAATAAGGGAATTAGATTCCTCTTTATCAAATGCGATGGTCTGTTTCAATTGCTCTGTCGGATATTTTACTATAATTAACTTCTTTCGTTCCGTTACTTTTACCATTCAATTCCCCACTCCAAAAGATTTGAAAATGCTTGATCTAGTCCTGATCCTTGTCCTTATCCTTACTATCACAACAATCATTCTCCTTCTCCAACTTCCACCGTAAGAATCTGCTTTCTTCTACTTCGTACTTGGGGTTATAGTGTTTTTAATTCTCCCATGTCTTTATGTTGCGATAAAAACTGATATACACGGTTTGTAATTTCTACGTTGTTTTTGGGTTTTATATCTCCCCTTATATTTCAATGTCCCTATTTCTGTTCCATATAAACACTGTCATCCACAGTTAATACTCCCTCCTATTTGCTGCGATTTATACTCCAATTTCTATTTCGGAGCCTTGTCCCTCCGTTTCTTCTTCTTACGATTAGACATCTCTTGTAATGGTCCAGAATTCGAAGATATAAGTTTCAGAATGAACATTGTTAATGTCCTAAGAAAGAAATGGTAATAGCACAATTTGACTTGTCAAATTACCAGAATTCAAGGAAAGATAGGACTATCAAGAAAACTATGTTCTTGATATGTTTATAGATTAGACAGAATGTAAGAGTCGTGTAACATGGCACATGATGACGTTATGATCTGTGAATCATCACGTTCCCTTAAAAACTCAGTATGAATTAATGTAATATAATCACGTTGATCAAGTGTCATTATATTATACTAACTCATGCATCAGTTCCCAACATTACTTCAATAACATTCATATTTTTAAGCTTGAAAGTTTACAGAATATAGAAACTAACAGTTTCTATATGATGTAATACTGATAGAACGAAGAGATTAATGATTTCAGATAAGAATAGTTATAAAAATATCTCCAGAAATATGGAGGATATTTATAATGAATGATACGATAATATCTCGGAATATCTACGATCAGAGGATGATATAAACTATTATCTGCAAGGGTTTAGAGTAAGGAGCAAGATATTCACTAAAGACTTTAGAAGACATTGAATCATTTGGATTCTTTGAAGTCAAACTTATTCTTTGTGATTTGTCCATGGCTTTCTTCCTAGTTTCACATAATCTGCTTTTCAGTACTAAATTTTCTATTGAATGTTTCCAATATAATGATACACAGGAAGCACGAGGAGGTATATAATTTCGGATGAGAATATATATGAAAATATCCTCCGAAATATCGAAAATATTGATGATGATATTTTGGAATTTCTAAGTTCGATGGTTGATGGAGAAATATTTTCCGCAAGATTTTAACATGACTTCGGAGCAAGATATTCTCTAAAGATTTCAACGGATCCAGAATTATCGGGATTCTTTGAATATAGGGTATGGTCCTTGTATTTTTCCTTGGTCTCCTTCATGGTTAGCTCAATCCGTTTTTTAGTTCCAACTTTTCTGAGTTTTCCAACATACTATTCTTTATCATCAAACTTCCGATGGTTAATGTCGTTTACGGTTGTCTATCGTTTCTGCTGCTTCATTCAGCTTTTTCAAAGATCAATGTATTGATTCGTAGGCTGGATGCTTTACAGAATTTCAGAATGGAAGATCATAATTCTAAGAGATAAATGTTATATGTTTACATATAACTGTTGATGTAGACATGCTGTGAGTTTTCAAAGTACTGATTGCTGATTCCCGGTAATTGGTATGTCAGTTCTCGTTACAAGATGCGGATGAGTATATGATAGGGTTTCAATGAATAAATATAATGATTTATCAGAGAGATTTAAGTCAAGAAGTAACGAGGTTGCTGGTACGTCTGATGGCAATATGGTGGAATATAAATGGTTTCCCGGTAACATTAAAAGAGCACGCATATATATTAAGGTTATAATAGGGTTGTTTTGAACGAAAAGTCGAAGTTGACTTGCTGGAGCTGTGACAAAACTGGCTATCTCGAACAGGAGTTGCGAAGTTATTTTTGGTAACAATAACGCTAAAGGAATTAGCACAGCTACGCGTTAAACGTTTACTCAGGCTCTGAGTGTTTTCATGTGCATAACTATATGCATCAATATTTTCTTCCGTAAATGAAGTGCGGTTGGTTCATCCTCTCGATTGAGGTATTTTTAAGAATCATGAAAGGTTTGAACGCATAATGTAATCGTCAAGATACAATGAGGTTTAGGATGAAATCAAGTGGCAACTTGAAGAATTGTTTAGTTTCATAGGTTATAATCAATATTTTAATTCATTTTAATTTGTCCAATGTTGACAGTCCACAGTTGATAGTCCACACATGTAAGACCCGAATATTCGTAGTGTACATATGTGTATATGAGTTACTCAAGTTTGGGGTTTTTGTTGCACATAATTAAAAAGGACAAAAGATGCTGAACTGGGAGGTCGCGCGCCGCGCGGCTATGTGGCGCGCCGCGCCATCTGTCTGCGACAGATTCCCCTTTTCTTTTTAATTAGATATTTTGAGGGCATTTTGGTAAAATCACCTTGGGGTCCGAATTTAATGCCTTAGATCAGTTTTGGGAGCTCATTAACTCCATTCACAACCACCTTATCCTCTCCAATTCAATTCTAGTGAGAGGGTACATTTCTTGAGAGAGAAAGCTTCATTAAAGGGTAAAGGAGGTTGAATCGGGTCTTAGTGCGAGTTCTAAAGTCGTTCATCTAGTCGCTAGCTACGTAGTGATTGTGTTGGTAAGTTCTAAAACCTAGATTCTTACTTTAATTGCATTAAGGGTTAGGGTTTGGGTTAGTGATGCACACAAAACCCACTTGCTAGTAATTTGGGGGTTTTGGGTGATTTTGGGTCATGTAGACTTAAAGGTAACTAATTAGGGTTTTCAAAGTGTTAATTTATGTTTATGAACCTAATTAGTTAGTTAAAGTACTAGAACACTTCAATGATAGGTAAATGGGTGTTAATTGGGCATGGATGACCCAAATGGGTGTGTTGACCTTGAAATGGGTCAAATGGGTCTTTAATGACCTAAGTGGTCTTGCATGTGTGAAAATGAGTTAAATTGGTGATTTAAAAATGTAATAAGACCATATTTGACTAGAGTTAGGGTTTTTGGTGAAGTTGACCCATTATTAGGGTTAATGGTGCAAAATGGGTCGGGATTGCACTTTGGGTCAAAATGACTTAGGAATGGTGAAAGAATTGGTTGACCGATTTGAGTTTGCGTTTGATAATATGTATAATGTGATAGGTACGTTACTTTGAGGTTTCGCAAGCTCGGGTATCTTTTCACGAAGACTCTAAGGTGAGTGGAGTAATTATACGTATGTGTATATGACGTATTTATTTGTGGGTGTTATGGTATGAGCCATCGAGCCGGTAGTGCCATAACATGTGTGTGATCGAGTGTGAACCATGAGCCGGTAGCACTATAAACTAAGATGTGACCCACGAGCCGGTAGCACTATAAACTAAGATGTGAACCACGAGCCGGTAGCATCGAGTGTGAACCACGAGCCGGTAGCACTATAAAAGAGTATGACTCAATTGCGTATGGTGTGAACCACGAGCCGGTAGCACCATAGCGTTATGGTTAACCATATTGAGATTGTTGATTGTTTGGCATATTATTTAAATATATTGTGTTGAGTATATGCTAATGCGGTCTTGTGATAATGTGCGACTTGTTAAGTATTTCGGGGATGATGTTATGCTAATTTGAGTTTCAAGTTCGTACAAGGTGTTCGGTAATTGTGATTGCAAATAGATGGGTTATATATATGTATGTATAATTATTGCATTCACTAAACTTTGCTTACCCTCTCGTTGTTTACCATTTTATAGGTTCGGTTTTGGACAAGGGTAAGGGCATCGTTTTGGACTAGAGATCCCGCTTGATGCTAGGGGACGCTTTTGGCTTTAGTAGCTCTTGGAGTTTGACCGATAGTTGGGTAGTTTAATCCCAAACGCCATGCTCATTGTGTAGTTTGGAACTTAAACTTTTTAGCGGTCGAAACTCGTAAATTGTATTAAACTCGTAAAACGGCCGATGTGGGCCCCGCCTGTAAAACATTGATTTTATATTTGAAACAAGTTACTTTTACATATTTGGATGTATGGTAAGAAGCGTTTCGTCTAAAAGTGCCGGGAACTAGTCAATCTTTTTCGCATTTTGAGACTTTCCGGACAGACCCGAATGGCGCGCCGCGCGGCCTTACTGGCGCGCCGCGCCAGATCACTGTGTAGCAAAAAAAAAATTTTATTTTGTATTTTCACGTGGTTTGTTCGCGGGTTGGTTTGGGTTGTTACAAGTGGTATCAGAGCATAGTCTAAGGGATTTAGGTGACTTGAGATAGGCGCCTAGACTTAGACTTTTTGTGTGTGCGTTATGCGGGACTTGTAGGACTTTGGGTCGGATCGGGATTGGTTTGTGCATAGGTTTATATAAACTAATCATGCGCTATTTGTTATGTATGTTTAGCGAGCATCGAGCGAGATGGACGTTGTACTAGCAAGTTAATGCGACGTGCTCGCGTAACAATGATTAGCTACCATTGTTACGGGTGCAAATCGTGTCGAACAAGCAATGTACGACGATTGTTGAGCAAGATGGGGTAGTGTGGTGTATATGTATATACATACGAGTTATGTCTTTTGTTTCGCCGCTTAACCTACTTCGTTTTATAGAATGAAGACGAGAAACGGACCCGATCATGATAACGGAAGTACAAGTGAGGACGCCGAGTTTTCGGCCAAGGTTGAGGCCGTCTTTAAAAAGTTAAAAGCGGATTTTCTTACGGACGTCCGAAAAGTCTTCCAAGATTCGGTTGATGGGAAATTGACCGATTTGATAAATGAACAAATGAAGGCCACTATTGAAGAGGCCCTTGATGCTAGAAACATTTATCCTCGTGGTGAAGGAGGTGAAGGAAGGCGGGACTTCCACTACAAGAATTTCAAGGACGCTCAACCCCCGATGTTTAATGGGGTACGAGATCCTTTAAAAAGTACATGTTGGATCTCCGACATCGAGGGAGCTTTCCGTACCTCGGAATGTCCTCCCGAGAAGAAGGCGAGGTATGGCTCTAGCATGCTACGAGAAGAGGCTAAGTTATGGTGGGATGATAAAATCAACTTGTATGGTGAGGAACAATGTATGGGCTTGACGTGGGAAGAATTTAAGAAGGAGTTTTTCAAGGAATACCGAACTTCTTCCGATCTCGATAGAATCCGGGACGAGTTGCACCATTTGCAACAAGGTTCAATGGACTTAGTTACTCTTAAGTCTACCTTCTTGGCAAAGACTCGTTTTTGCCCGGAGTATGTTGGTGATGATCACAAGCTAATGAAGGATTTCTACCGCACTTTAAATGATGAGTACAAGGGTAAGATTAGTCGGGGTATGGCTAAGTCTTTTGACGAATTATTTGAATTTGCTCGGGGTTTTGAGCCGGAGGTGCCAAGAAGGAGCGATTTTACTTTTTCAAAGAGGAAGTTTGAGGGTTCAAGTCATTCTAACTTCTCAAATAAGAAGTCCAAGAAAGGCTCCGAAAGCTTTAATAGTGTGAAGAAGGGTGCTTCCGGGGGTTTCGGGCCCACGTGTTATAATTGTAATCAAAGAGGACACATGGCCCGTGATTGCACCAAGGCGTTGACCAAAATCACTTGCTTTAATTGTGGTAAAGAGGGGCATAAGAAGCCGGAGTGTCCCGATTTGCGAAATGATAATGTGAAGCGGTTAGAGAAGGCAGCGGGTACGGCTAGGGGTCGCAACTACTTGATGACCAATGATGAAGCCAAACAATCGCACGAAGTTGTCTCAGGTACTTACATGGTTAATTCTCATCAAGCAAGGATTCTTTTCGATAGCGGTGCAAATTTGTCGTTTGTGTCTCCTAAATTTGTGCCTAAACTTAATAGACCGTTAGCTAAGTTAAGTCGTCCGATAGAATTCGAAATAGCGGACGGCAAGACGGTGCTAGTGGTTGATGTGTGTGAAAATTGTGAGGTTGTTTTTGGTGCCGAAACCTTTAAAATTGATCTTATTCCAATGACCTTGGGCGACTTTGATATTGTCATTGGTATGGATTGGCTCGATCGTTATAGAGCCGATATTGCATGCCATGATAAGTTTATTCGTGTGAAGACCCTAAGTGGGGGAGAGTTAATTATTCATGGTGATAAGCGAAGGAGACCGGTGCTGATATGCACTTTTGCACGGGCACGTCGTTTTGTTGTTACCGGTGACATGGCTTTCCTTGCTCATGTTGTTGATACTCGCAATGAGCCACCACCTATTCGTGAAATTCCGGTTGTTAGTGAATTCGAAGACGTTTTTCCGGACGAATTACCGGGTGTTCCGGCGGAAAGACAAGTTGAGTTTCGTATTGAGTTGGTTCCGGGAGCTACTCCCATTGCTAAAACTCCTGATCGTTTAGCACCAACGGAAATGAAAGAGTTGTTAAATCAAACCCAAGAGTTGCTCGAGAAGGGTTTTATTCGACCGAGTGCTTCGCCATGGGGCGCTCCGGTGTTATTTGTGAAGAAGAAAGATGGTAGTATGCGTATGTGCATTGATTACCGTGAGTTGAATAAAGTGACGATCAAGAATCGTTATCCATTACCTAGGATTGACGATTTATTTGATCAACTTCAAGGTGCAACGTATTTCTCTAAGATCGACCTACGGTCCGGCTATCACCAAATGCGGGTCCGTGAGGAAGACATAGAGAAAACGGCTTTTCGAACGCGTTACGGGCATTATGAGTTTGTAGTTATGCCATTTGGTCTTACGAATGCACCGGCGGCATTCATGGATCTTATGAACCGAGTGTGCCAACCTATGTTGGACAAGTCGGTAATAGTGTTCATTGACGACATACTAGTCTACTCGAAAAGTATGAACGAACATGAACATCATTTGCGTGAAGTATTGAAGACGCTACGAAAGGAGAAGTTGTATGCAAAGTTCTCCAAATGTGAATTTTGGCTAAGGGAAGTTCAATTCCTTGGTCATATCGTGAACGAAAATGGTATTCAAGTAGATCCGGGGAAGATCGAAACGGTGAAGAGTTGGGGACGACCGACTACGCCTACGGAAATCCGAAGTTTTCTCGGATTGGCCGGTTATTATCGTCGGTTTATCCAAGACTTTTCTAAGATTGCTTCTCCATTGACGAAATTGACAAGGAAGAATGCGAGGTTTGGTTGGGAGAACGAGCAAGAAATTACTTTTCAATTGTTAAAAGGGAAGTTGTGTCAAGCTCCGGTGTTAGTATTACCGGAAGGTGTTGAAGACATGGTGGTTTATTGTGATGCTTCCTTAAATGGTCTCGGGTGTGTTCTAATGCAAAGAGGTAAGGTCATCGCTTATGCCTCTCGACAATTAAAGGAACATGAAACGAGGTATCCGACTCATGATCTTGAGTTGGCGGCGGTAGTGCATGCGTTGAAAATTTGGCGCCATTACTTGTATGGTGTCAAGTGTACGATTTATTCGGATCATAAGAGTTTGAAACATCTCTTTAATTAACGAGATTTGAATTATCGCCAACGTAGGTGGATGGATGTGGTGAAAGACTACGATTGTGAAATACTTTATCATCCGGGTAAGGCGAATGTGGTCGCGGATGCGTTGAGTCGAAAGAGTCAACATCCGGCGATAAAAGTGGGGTCGTTACATTTGATTATTACCAACGATTTTCTTGAAAAGCTTGGTGAGATTCAAATAGAGGCTTATGTTCACAACAAGCATACGGAGCGAATCGTGGGCCAATCGGAGTTTATTACTATGGGTCCGCGTGGTTTGTTGTCCTTCCAAGGAAGGGTGTGGGTGCCTAAGATGGGTGATTACCGACGAGTGCTACTTGATGAAGCACATAAGTCAAAATACTCCATTCATCCGGGCGCGACGAAAATGTATCTTGACTTGAAGAAAGATTATTGGTGGCCGGGCATGAAGCGTGATGTTGTGAAGTATGTTGAGCAATGTGTCACGTGTTTACAAGTAAAAGCCGAACACCAAAAGCCGTATGGTAAGTTGCAACCGTTAGAAATTCCGAAGTGGAAATGGGAACACGTTACCATGGATTTCATTACGAAGTTACCTAAAACGGCGAGAACCCAATTCGATTCGATTTGGGTTATAGTTGACCGATTGACAAAAAGCGCTTTGTTTCTTCCCATTAAAGAAGCGATATCGTCGGAGACCTTGGCTAAGTTGTTTATCAAGGAAGTGGTCTCGCGACATGGGGTTCCTATATCTATTATTTCGGATCGAGATACCCGTTTTACATCGCGGTTTTGGGAAAAGTTTCATGAAGATATGGGCACGCAATTGAAGTTGAGCACGGCGTATCATCCTCAAACGGACGGGCAAACCGAACGTACGAATCAAACTTTGGAAGATATGCTACGAGCGTGCATCATTGACTTTGGTGGTAGTTGGGATGAGCATTTGCCTTTGGTGGAATTCTCGTACAATAATAGTTATCATACTAGTATCGGGATGCCACCTTACGAAATGCTTTATGGGCGTAGGTGTCGAACTCCTATTTGTTGGGGAGAAGTGGGTCAAAGAGAGATCGGGAGTACCGATTTGGTTTTAGAGACAAATAGCAAGATCGATTTGATTCGGGAACATTTGAAGAAGGCTCAAGATAGGCAAAAGTCGTATGCCGATAGACGTAGGCGATTGATTGAGTTCCAAGAAGGCGATATGGTGATGCTTAAGGTTTCACCATGGAAAGGTATTATTCAATTTCGAAAACGGGGAAAGTTAGCTCCTCGGTTTATTGGACCGTTCAAGGTTTTAGCTCATGTTGGTGAAGTTGCATATCGATTAGAATTACCCGAAGAGCTTGCGGGGATCCATAATACATTTCATGTTTCCCACCTCCGTAAGTGTCTTGCGGATGATTCCTCATGGATGCATTTAGACGAGATCGAGCTAAACAACAAGTTAGAATATGTCGAAGAACCGATTGCTATCCTTGACGAGAAGGTGAAAATGTTGAGGAATAAAGAGGTGAGGACCTTTAAGGTTCAATGGCGACGAAGCAAAGGTTCCGAGTTCACTTGGGAGCCCGAAGAGTTCGTGTTAGTTTATCTTCCCTCGTGTCATGCGGCTTGGATTGCGAGGACGCAATCCGAATAAGTGGGGGAGAGTTGTAAGACCCGAATATTCGTAGTGTACATATGTGTATATGAGTTACTCAAGTTTGGGGTTTTTGTTGCACATAATTAAAAAGGACAAAAGATGCTGAACTGGGAGGTCGCGCGCCGCGCGGCTATGTGGCGCGCCGCGCCATCTGTCTGCGACAGATTCCCCTTTTCTTTTTAATTAGATATTTTAAGGGTATTTTGGTAAAATCACCTTGGGGTCCGAATTTAATGCCTTAGATCAGTTTTGGGAGCTCATTAACTCCATTCACAACTACCTTATCCTCTCCAATTCAATTCTAGTGAGAGAGTACATTTCTTGAGAGAGAAAGCTTCATTAAAGGGTAAAGGAGGTTGAATCGGGTCTTAGTGCGAGTTCTAAAGTCGTTCATCTAGTCGCTAGCTACGTAGTGATTGTGTCGGTAAGTTCTAAAACCTAGATTCTTACTTTAATTGCATTAAGGGTTAGGGTTTGGGTTAGTGATGCACACAAAACCCACTTGCTAGTAATTTGGGGGTTTTGGGTGATTTTGGGTCATGTAGACTCAAAGGTAACTAATTAGGGTTTTCAAAGTGTTAATTTATGTTTATGAACCTAATTAGTTAGTTAAAGTACTAGAACATTTCAATGATATGTAAATGGGTGTTAATTGGGCATGGATGACCCAAATGGGTGTGTTGACCTTGAAATGGGTCAAATGGGTCTTTAATGACCTAAGTGGTCTTGCATGTGTGACAATGAGTTAAATTGGTGATTTAAAAATGTAATAAGACCATATTTGACTAGAGTTAGGGTTTTTGGTGAAGTTGACCCATTATTAGGGTTAATGGTGCAAAATGGGTCGGGATTGCACTTTGGGTCAAAATGACTTAGGAATGGTGAAAGAATTGGTTGACCGATTTGAGTTTGCGTTTGATAATATGTATAATGTGATAGGTACGTTACTTTGAGGTTTCGCAAGCTCGGGTATCTTTTCACGAAGACTCTAAGGTGAGTGGAGTAATTATACGCATGTGTATATGACGTATTTATTTGTGGGTGTTATGGTATGAACCATCGAGCCGGTAGTGCCATAACATGTGTGTGATCGAGTGTGAACCACGAGCCGGTAGCACTATAAACTAAGATGTGAACCACGAGCCGGTAGCACTATAAACTAAGATGTGAACCACGAGCCGGTAGCATCGAGTGTGAACCACGAGCCGGTAGCACTATAAAAGAGTATGACTCAATTGCGTATGGAGTGAACCACGAGCCGGTAGCACCATAGCGTTATGGTTAACCATATTGAGATTGTTGATTGTTTGGCATATTGTTTAAATATATTGTGTTGAGTATATGCTAATGCGGTCTTGTGATAATGTGCAACTTGTTAAGTATTTCGGGGATGATGTTATGCTAATTTGAGTTTCAAGTTCGTACAAGGTGTTCGGTAATTGTGATTGCAAATAGATGGGTTATATATATGTATGTATAATTATTGCATTCACTAAGCTTTGCTTACCCTCTCGTTGTTTACCATTTTATAGGTTCGGTTTTGGACAAGGGTAAGGGCATCGTTTTGGACTAGAGATCCTGCTTGATGCTAGGGGACGCTTTTGGCTTTAGTAGCTCTTGGAGTTTGACCGATAGTTGGGTAGTTTAATCCCAAACGCCATGCTCATTGTGTAGTTTGGAACTTAAACTTTTTGGCGGTCGAAACTCGTAAATTGTATTAAACTCGTAAAACGGCCGATGTGGGCCCCGCCTGTAAAACATTGATTTTATATTTGAAACAAGTTACTTTTACATATTTGGATGTATGGTAAGAAGCGTTTCGTCTAAAAGTGCCGGGAACTAGTCAATCTTTTTCGCATTTTGAGACTTTCCGGACAGACCCGAATGGCGCGCCGCGCGGCCTTACTGGCGCGCCGCGCCAGATCACTGTGCAGCAAAAAAAAAATTATTTTGTATTTTCACGTGGTTTGTTCGCGGGTTGGTTTGGGTTGTTACAACACAGTTAACAGTCCAATAATTCATATATAGTTTATTTTATAATATTCAAATTAATTAATACATATCGTGACCCATGTACATGTCTCAGACTCGATCACAACTCAAAGTATATATATTATTATAGAATCAACCTCAATCCTGTATAGAGAACTCGATCATTACTAAATATAGAGTGTCTATGGTGATTCCAAATAATATATATAGATGCGTCGATATGATATGTCAAAACCTTGTATACGTGTCCCGATATTTAAAGTGCGTAAAATAAATAACAGAAATTTAAATGACAATAAATAAAGTGCGTAAAGTAAATAATCAGAAATTAAATGACGATAAATAAAATTGCGAGAATTAAAATTGCGATAAAATAAATTGCGATAGTTACAATGTAATACGGAATTAACAGTTAGCTAGGAATAGTTAGCTAGGATTTTGTTAGCGTGGATTCTTAACAAAATTTATCACAGTTAATTTGTTTGTTTCTAACAAATTTTATTTTGTCCAATGTTTTCTTCATTATGCCACTTGTCGGATTCTGATAGGTCAAAATCCAAATATGAAATTGAATGAAAATAGTTATTCTGTGGTGAACGGATACGTATATCGATGGATGTAAGTAGGATCGTAAATGACTGTTGAATTAGATTCGAAGAATATACAGTGTAATTTATTAATGTGAAATCTAAATATTCCTCGGGTATTACCTACCCGTTAAAATATTTTCACCATTAATAGTTTGTACAAAAGAATTTTTAATTACAATCTTTATGAAAATATACTTACATATATATTTTCTTCAGATATAATCATTGATTTAATGAGTTAATATGATATTAAACTCATTTGATTTACCGTTAGAACTAGAATGGATAATCTCCAAAACTTTAGAGATTACTTAATCGCCATGTCGAACAGGGATAAATGATGTAAGACATCATGTAGAACGATGATTATGCTTGAGGTACAAAATGAGATGTTGAGGGATGGATTGTTGGTGATACTGGCGCTGTTGCCGATGGTACTGTTGGTACCGGTGATGTTGCTGAAGCTGGTAAATTTTTCACCATATTCTCCAAATTTATTAATCGAGTGCGAAGCTCGTTGACTTCTTCCATTACTCCAAGATGATTGTCGGTCGGAATGAACGGATGAATAAGGTTTAGAATTTTAGATAGAATATAATCGTGGCAAGATATTCGGGAAATGAGTGAGAAAATAGTATCTCGAACAAGTTCGCCGGTAAGTGCTTTAGGTTCACCGCCAAGAGGTGAATTTGGTTGATAGAAAGGATCACCTTCTTTTTGTCTCCAATGATTAAGTAGGCTACGAACCCATCACATGAATTGGTTTGCATTCTGGTGACACTGCTTTTGGAGCTTAGGTGAAACTCCATATCGGAATAACTGTCGGAATAACTATCGAAATAGCTATCGGAATTCGAGGGACTCAAACTGGTTGAAGGATTCATCCCGTACGATCAGATGAATGATTTTCGATAAGAAATAGATTATAGGATGTAGATTAGTACCCTGCAATACATAATTTACATATGCATATATAGTACTAAAATCCCATAAGTTAAAGAGGAATCTACGGAAGCTGTCAAGCAAAGGCAACAATAACGGATACGCTAAGATATGAATTCATCTATACACTGTCTACGCAATAGAGGCAGTAAGACATGTCTAGACTAAGAATGATAAGCAGGTAATTTCCTAAGGATGATAAGCAGGTGATTTCCGACTAGAATTGATAAGCAAAACTTTTGACATGCAGACACGGTCGAAGTCCAGACTCACTAATGCATCCTAACGACTTATCAGTTATACACACTAATGCAGACCTGGTTCGCTAAGACCACCGCTCTGATACCAACTGTGAAGACCCGTCCTAATCCATCCGAACGAAGTCCATACCGATTATAAACGATTAACAACAGTTGATTACATCGCAAGGTACTTGACCTCTATATGATACATTTTACAAACATTGCATTCATTTTTGAAAAGACAATCTTTCATTACATCGAAAGTTGATGGTGTGCATACCATTTTATAATATATCTAACTATAATTGACTTAATAATAATCTTGAAGAACTCAACGACTCGAATGCAACTTCTTTTGAAATATGCCATGAATGACTCCAAGTAATATCTCTAAAATGAGCAAATGCACAGCGGAAGATTTCTTTCGTACCTGAGAATAAACATGCTTTCAAGTGTCAACCAAAAGGTTGGTGAGTTCATTAGTTTAACATAAATAATCATTTCCATCATTTTAATACACCACAAGATTTTCATATTTCCATTTCTCATAAACATACGTCCCATGCATAGAGACAAAAATATCATTCATATGGATTGAACACCTGGTAATCGACATTCACAATATGCATATAAGAATATCCCCATCATTCCGGGATCCTCCTTCGGACATGATATAAATTTCGAAGTACTAAAGCATCCGGTACTTTGGATGGGGCTTGTTGGGCCCGATAGATCTATCTTTAGAGTTCGAGTCAATTAGGGTGTCTGTTCCCTAATTCTTAGATTACTAGACTTAATAAAAAGGGGAATATTCGACTTTGATAATTCAACCATATAATGTAGTTTCGATTACTTGTGTCTATTTCGTAAAATATTTATAAAAATTGCGCATGTATTCTCAGCCCAAAAATGTAAAGAGTAAAAAGGGCAAATGAAACTCATGCATATAAATATTGTAAAATAGTTAATAAAGCATTTGCATGTATTCGCAGTTCAAAATATATTTCAAAAGCATTTAATAAAGTATTTGTAAAAACAGCGCATGTATTCTCAGTCCCAAAAATGTAAAGAGTAAAAGGGAATCAAATGAAACTCACCTAAAGTATTTTTTAGTAAAAATACATATGACTATATTGAACAATGCAGGGTTGACCTCGTATTCACGAACCTATATCATTTATATATATTAACACGTATAATGGTAATCGAACAAACATATATATATATATATTATTAATGATATAGTTTTTATATTAATAACTTATTTATATATTTCATTAGTTAATTAAATGTATTCATTTTGTATATACAATAATTAAATATACTTTTGTGTAATTATTCTTTTGTTTAAAAATACTAGTTATAATAACTTTAGAATAATTATACTGATAAAAATAATAATTTTCATAGTACTAATAATATAAATGATAGTATTAATAATAGTTTTTATTAAAATATATATTTAAAGTAATGATACCTTTAGTAATAATTATATTAATTTTCAATAATAATAGTACTTGTTAATGATATTCATGATACTTATTTTTGTAATTACATAATAATAATACTTGTGATAATATAAATAATATTACTTATGTTAATTTCATTCATAAAAGATATTAATACTAATATTTATGAATAATAATAATTTATATGTTTTTCATAATAATAATAAACATATTCATCATACTAATACTTATATTAAAGTTTTAAAATTAATAATAACATCATAATTAATACTTATAATAATAATTATGATAATAATGATTATGTTACTTATAGTTATGATACTAACACCAACAATAATAATCATAACAACAATAATAATAATAACAATAATGATAATTTTTAAAACATGAAAACTACCTTAAAAAGCTTTCCTAAAAATAACTATCTTGAACGAGGCTCGAACCCGAGACCTCTCGGTTAACCCCAACACCACATAACCACCCCTCCAATTGTGTTTTTCTGATAATGTTTGTAACCAAAATTCATTTAACCTGTTTTTTGATTATCTCTTCTTCATCATTCTTGTATGTCTCGTAGCAGCCCATCAGGAATTTGAGTTGGGTCAGCCCAATAAAATAGCCCAACATTATTAATTGGTAAGCCCGTTTAGAAAACTGATTTTATTACTAGGATAATCTCGGTTGCAAAGATATAACGAACAGTAGAAAACAAAATAAAAAAATACGCCTGTCCTTATCATCTTTTCATCTTTATCGCCTCATCATCTATATTCAACATCTTTGAATCATCATTATTTTTAACACGTCACATTTATCATATTCTCTCGCATAATCTCTTTCGTAAAAACAATAGCAGTAGCCGTAAATATTTAACAAGTGGCTATTGGTTTCGAATGTAAAACAGAAACAAATGGGTTTGACCAGAAATCGATTTATGTCACAGGAACCGAAAAGGGAGGCGAGTAACAAAAATTCTGGGTTTATAGTTTTGATCGAAGAAAAAAAAATCATAACACAATAGAAAGCAGATGCAGCAGGTTACGTGGGGCTGTTCTTCAGGTGAAACAGAAACTCCATAGCAGCGGTGGAAGATAATAATGGTGGCATGATGGTTGGTGTTAGGGTGATTTTACGAAGAAGAATAGAGAGAGAGAGTAGAGAGAGAGGAAAGGATTTATTGTGGTTGTTTTGGTTATGGTAGTCATGGAGTGGTTGCAACAATAAGGTTCGATAGTTATGGTAGTTGTGTCGAATGGTTGCAAAATACATGGGTTTTGTTTTGTTTCCTTCGAAAGGCTGCAACAAAATAACAGTAATATAGTAGCTAACATATAATTTGTGTTGTGGGTGTTTTTAGTCGATCAAACATGAGTAGTCGAAAGTGATCTTGATAACGGTTTGAGATTTTAATCACGATATGCAATAAATAAATAGCAGTAGCGGTCAAGTGAATATCAACAACATATAAGTGATAATCGATATGGTTTTAGGTTCGGTTTAAAAATAGACTAGTAGTATTGTTGCAGCAAAATAAAAGGAACAAGGTTTAGTCGATCAATATGGGTGACGGGTTAAGTGGTGATCAACGATGGTGGAAGGTGGTAGTGATCATGGTGGCCGATGGAGGGTGACTCACGATGGTCACATGGTGGTGAGAGTGTGGTTGTGGCCGATTGTGATGGTTGGTGATCGGTCGAATGAATGTGGAATGGGTTTTTAAGTTGTGTTTTGATATTGCCTTTCCTTATGATAATATATAGATATAGATATAGATATATTTATGTTGTAGTTAAAATGGAAAAGGCAACAAGTACCAATTAGGCACAGTACTTCACAATCACTCCAATCAATTTGAAAGCAGAATAAAATAAGAGAGAAAAAAATTTGATTCCTACAGCTAATAGATTTGTACTACAAGGATTTTGATGTCAAGCTATCTTAGACAAGAACAAAATTAAAAAACACGATAGAGATGTGTAACAAACTGGTTCCTTTAGTCAATTTATATTTATATATAATTAATATTAAAAATTAATAAATATTAATATATTAAATATTAATATTACAATTAACCTATAATGAATGTTTACATTTAATATGTATCATTATTTAATATGTGTTTGAACACTAATTATATTATATATAAAAATATAATTGTTTTATGTATATAAGTATATATATATATATATATATATATATATATAATATATATATCAGTATTTAAAATATTATGTTACTTCATCATGTAATATCTATATCATTTATATATATAACAATATACATATGATACTAATTAGGTACTAAAAAATCATATATCTATATATATAGATTCTTTTTACTAGCAACTTAATTAATTTGTGTTTTTAATTTCAATTGATTAATCCATTTTTTATGATTTTTAATTATAATTTACGCTTATATAAATATATATTTTTAATTACCTATTTAAATAAAAAAAACAATTTGTTCGTGAATCGTCGAGAATAGTCAAATTGTAATTAAATACATGAACACACTTCAAAGTTTTTGAGATTTCAATATTACAGACTTTGCTTATCGTGTCGAAATCATATAAAGATTAAGTTTAAATTTGGTCGGAAATTCCCGGGTCATCACAGGGAGCTGAAGCATGAGTTAGTATAATATAATGACACTTGATCAACGTGATTATGTTACAGTAAATCATGCTGAGTTTCTAATGAAACATGATGATTCACAGACCATACCATCATCATGTGCCATGTTACAGGACTCTTGTATTCTTCTTAATCTCTAAAAATATCAAGAAAATATTTCTTGATGATTCGATCTTTTCTGAGGTATTCTGACAATTTAACAAATCAAGACTGTGCCATTAAGATTTCCTTCTTTGAACATTAACAATGTTCATTTCGAAATTCATATCTGCAAATTATGGATCATTATAAGTGGTACTTACTCGCAAGAAGAAGAAACGGAAGGACAAAGCTCTGAAACAGAAATTGGGGTATAAATCGCAGAAAATAAAAGAAAGCATTAACTGGGGATGACAATGATTATAAAAGACAGAAGCAGAGACATCGAAATATAAGAGAAGATATAAAACCCAACAACCACCCAGAAATTATAAACCGTATATATCAATATATATAGCAATATAAAGACACGGGAGAACTAGAAACACTATAAACCCAAGAGTATAGTAGAAGTAAATAAATTCTTTTGGCAGTAGATGAAAAAGAAGAATGATCGATATGAAAGTTAGAAGTATATCGAGAATCAGAACTGGATGGAGCATATTGATTAATATTTTAAAATATGAGTTGAGGGGGAAAGAATAAAAGGTGTGAGTTGTAAGGAAACGAAGGAGGGGGATTTATAGGAAAATATTCGACAGAGAAATCAAAATGGACGATCGTATTTAAAGCGGATCCTAATTCCCTTGGTTACCGGAAAATCAAATCCTATTACAAAGATTTTCTCCAAATCTCTTGAACTTGAAAATCAATCCTATCTACGTCAAAAGATATGACGAATCTATACCTACTCATTTCACTCTTTTGGTAATAGCTTCACTCGTACTCTTCACAAAAATCAAATGATTTTATCCATATTACTCAATGATGATAAAACCCTAATCTTCAGCTTATATGAGTCATGAAAACATACTTATTGTCAGCCATGACCATCCCAATCAAATTTCGGGACGAAATTTCTTTAACGGGAAGGTACTGTGACAACCCGAAAATTTTCGACCAAATTTAAACTTTAATCTTTATATATTCCCGACACAATAAGCAAAGTTTGTAAGTTGAATCTCAAGAATTTTAAACGGTGTTCATACATTCATTTAACCTCGACCAAATTCCAAAGATTCACGAACCATTATAGGAACGGATATGATTATATGTGTATATATTATAACTTGAAAACATTAACAAAGTATTAAACATATAATACTTTACATGAACGTATTTGTTTCAATATGTTTATCAATGAAATTAGAAGATTATATCAAATGATTAATTTATCTGGTACGGTGTATGATTAAGAGTCTCTGTTGAGAGGTCCACTTTGATTTAGGAAACCTTTCCCTTTTAACCTTATTCGGAAAATGGTAAAGTGATTTTACAAATAGGAACAAAGTGTCAACTAACGAGAACTAGACATGAGTTAGTAAAGATTTCTATTTGATTTTCAATTCATACCTTACAATATTTTTCTCGTGATGTTAATAAGATAACTATTATGACTATCATTTTAAAGTTGGAATGTAGAATGTAAATAACTTAGACATTGGGTATCGACATTTTACATTAAGGTGATTTCGCACGTTTATCTAACCTTTTGACTTTATATCACGTTGCACCAGCAAACGTTAAAAACTTGAAACCTACGAAAAGTATATTCAATCTTACTTCTCTAAAATGTTTTACGATATAACAATTTCTATTAATAAAACCTTGTTAGTAAAATGATTCTGAAATATACATAGTTTTGGAAAACAAAGTTTTCATATTTAATTAATATTGTTTCAAACATACAAAAACAATTTTTAAAAGAACTTTATTAGTGAAACGGTTTATAAGATAAATTGTTCATAATTTTTAAGAAACTTAATTAAAGCTTTGTATAATAAATTACTTATGTATATATATATTGTTTCACAAACGTAAAACGTGATACGACATAATATTTTCTATTACTTAAATGTTTTGAACTTTGAAATATAATTAGATAGATATTTCAATTATATATAAGAGATACAAAATTATAAGAAAGAATATATATATATATATATATATATATATATATATATATATATATATATATATATATATATATATATATATTTTATAAACGCGTTAATGTATAAATTAAATATAAAACGTTTCGATATTATTAAACGTATTTTAGTAAACAACGAGACTCTGATTTATAGAAGCAAATGACCAAAACACTCAAAAGATTAAGTTACACTTTGAGTGGGTTAGTTTTCCATTAATATAAGTCTAATTATGGATAAAGGTACACGTCGCGTAACATAAAGTACTAGTTTTCTATGCGTATGAAAGTGAGTTCGAGAAACTGGAACCAGGACATGAGTCGACTGACAACATCCATGTCATTAGAGCAAAAATTACATTTTTACCATACTCGTAAATATAATATATTATATAAATAATTACCTAGATTAAATATATATATTAATATATAATTTAAAACGTGTGTCGGCAAGGAAGTAAATGGATTCCAGCTGCAAAAGCTTGTCATGCGATCGCATGACTTGGAACCACAAACCCCATACAATCGCATGGGGTGTGGTTGGACAAAATGTGTTTAAAGCTCGTCGAGTTCTGATTCATTTTACCCATCTACTTTCTCTCGCACTCTCTCACAGTTATATATTTATATTTATTATATAATTATTATTATTATTATTATTATTATTATTAAGATTTATATTATTATTAATCTCATAATTAGGAGTATTATTATTATTATTTATACATAAAATACTACGACGAGGTCTTGAGCAAGCTATTTCAAAACGGGTTTTATGAGTGGGATAGGACTAGGGAATTATGGGTTATAGCGGTGGAGGTGATGGGTAATGTTCGAGGGTATGCTCAGGAGGTCAATCTAGTGTTTATCGTCTCCGTTGCGTTTACGTACCTTTCTTGCAATATTGAATCTCAATATTGATACGTGAGTACTCATAATTTAACTTTTACATACTAATAGTGTATCCCTGACTAGTGCTCGAGTATATAGGATTATGTATGTTTGTACTTGTGATATTGCCTTTAGTTAGATTATGTTGAATCCTGAATTAGTTATATATGCGGTTGAGATAAGATATAAGATAGGCATGTCGTTGGAAAGCTAACGAAAAATTAAGAACTTTTCCTTTAGATATCGAATGGTTTCGATGAACGGATTTGGAGTTATAGTCAATCGAATTTTTTTATTATTATTATAAATGATTATTATTATCGTCGTTATTATCATTGTTCTAGTTTTATCTTATCATTATCATTAATATTATTATCTTTATCAATAAAAGGATTTATCATTTAAAATTGTTATTTTTATTATTATTACTATCGTTATTATCGTTAAAATTATAATTAGTATTATTATTATCTAATTATTATTATTATTATTATTATTATTATTATTATTATTATCATTATCATTATTAATATATATATCATTATGGTTATTGTTATTGTTATTATTATTATTATATTATCATTAGAATAATTATTAGTATTATCGTTAATAATGTCATATCAAATATCATTATTAGTATTATTGTAATTAAAACTAATATTAGTAACACCTAATTATTTTGATTACTATTATTATCATTATTATGAACACGATATAAAAGACGATTAAAAACTATTAAACGAAACGATTAGGAAATAATGAGTAAGAGTATCATGATGAAATTAAAATATTATAAGATATTGATTTAGATAAAATTATTGTTCTTATTATTTTTATTATTACTATCATTATTAAAAGTATCGTTAGTATTAAAACTATAATTTTAACAAAAATTATCATTTTAATAGAAATGTCATTGTTACTATAAAATATCATTATTATTATCATTTTAAATAGAATTATTTTTTTAAAAATAATATTAAAAAGTATCGTAAATATTAAAGTTATCATAATTAGAATTATCAATTTATCATAATGTCATCTTAGTAATTATAAATATTGATATTTTTTATAATAATAATAATTATTATAAAATAATACAACTTTTACTTACTATTATTATAGATATTATTTTATCAAATAAATATGTGATACAAACATATTTTACTACGTGTAATAAATTACTTTAATAATACCTATCATATTATCTTTATGATATTAAATGAACTCTATAAATGTTATTACTTAATATATATAAAAGTATATTTTATTATATAAATTTTAATATAAAACTTTATTTATTAATAAATGAATTATATTATTTACTCTAATAAATCTTTTAAAAATATTTAAAAATATAAGACGACGATATTTAAAATATATTATAATCATGTATAAATTTTGGAAATTATTTTAAGTCAAATTGACTTTTGTTGACTTTTGCATATTAGTCTCGATCATTAGGATTGTGGTACACTATGACCAGACCTAATTGTTAGACAAATATTGACCAACATATTAATATATATAATTAATTTAGGTTCGTGAATCCGAGGCCAACCTTGCACTTGTTCAATGACGTTATATGTATTTTTCTACGAAATACAGTATGGTGAGTTTCATTTGCTCCCTTTTTAAATAATTTTGCAATATATATTTTTGGGACTGAGAATACATGCGCTGCTTTTATAAATGTTTTACAAAATAGACACAGGTAATCGAAACTACATTATATGGTTGGATTATCGAATCGAATATGCCCCTTTTTAGCTTGGTAGCCTAAGAATTGGAGAAATGGCCCCTAATGGACGCGAATCCTAAAGATAGATCTATCGGGCCCAACAAGCCCCATCCGGGTTAAGGATGCTTTAGTACTTCGATTTATCATATCCAATGAGACTCCTGGAATGATGGGGATATTCTATATACATCTTGTTAAGGTCGGTTACCAGGTGTTCACCATATGAATGATTTTTATCTCTATGCATTTTGCGAAATGCCTGATACGAGATGTGTATTTATGGAAAAATTTAAATCTTGTGGTCTATTAAAATTTATGAAAATGATTGATTATGATAAACTAATGAACTCACCAACCTTTTGGTTGACACAGTTTGCGAAATGCCTGATACGAGATGTGTATTTATGAAAAAATTGAAATATTGTGGTCTATTAAAATTTATGGAAATGATTGATTATGATAAACTAATGAACTCAACAACCTTTTGGTTGACACTTTAAAGCATGTTTATTCTCAGGTATAAAAGAAATCTTCCGAGGTGCATTTGCTCGTTTTAAAGATATTACTTAGAGTCTTTCATGGCATATTTCGAAGAACGTTGCATTCGAGTCATTGAGTTCATCAAAAATTATTATTAAGTCAATTTATAGTTGGATAGTGGATATTATGAAATGGTATGCATGCCAGTCAATTTTCGATGTAAAGAAAGTTTGTCTTTTAAAAATGAATGCAATGTTAGTAAAATGTATCATATAGAGGTCAAATACTCTCTCTCAAGTGTTCTTCCATTGTTCTAAGTGTTCTTCATCATCTTCATCAAAATCTAGATCAATCTAGTTCATAAATCCATACATAAACCAAGTTATAAAATAACTACTCAAGAACACACCAACAACACTTCCAAGTTTGCTAGCTTACTTCCAATCTTGCAAATCCACTTTGAGTGATCATCCAACCTCAAGAAATCTTTCTTATTTACAGTAAGATATCTTTCTAATACAAGGTAATACTCATATTCAAACTTTGATTCAATTTCTATAACTTTAACAATCTTATTTCGAGTGGAAATCTTACTTGAACTTGTTTTCGTGTCATGATTCTACTTCAAGAACTTTCAAGCCATCCAAGGATCCTTTGAAGCTAGATCTATTTTTCTCATTTCTAGTAGGTTTATCCACAAAACCTGAGGTAGTAATGATGTTCATAACATCATTCGATTCATATATATAAAACTACCTTATTCGAAGGTTTAAATTTGTAATCACTAGAACATAGTTTAGTTAATTCTAAACTTGTTCGCAAACAAAAGTTAATCCTTATAACTTGACTTTTAAAATTAACTAAACACATGTTCTATATCTATATGATATGCTAACTTAATGATTTAAAACCTGGAAACACGATGAACATCGTAAAACCGGACATACGCCGTCGTAGTAAAACCGCAGGCTGTTTTGGGTTTGATAATTAAAAAATATGATAAACTTTGATTTAAAAGTTGTTCTTCTGGGAAAATGATTTTTCTTATTAACATGAAAGTATATCCAAAAATCATGGTTAAACACAAAGTAGAAGTATGTTTTTCAAAATAGTCATCAAGACGTCGTTCTTTCGACTGAAATGACTACCTCTTAGAATATTGACTTGTAACCTGTATTTCCAACTATAAACTTATACTTTTTCTATTTAGTTTCATAAATTTTAGTTCATTATGAAACCATAGCAACTTGAATCACTCAAAACGGATTTGAAACGAAGAAATGACGGGTAAAACAAAATTGGATAAATTTGCTAGTTTTAGCTACGAAAATTTTGTAAAAAATCTAGACTAACTATAACTTAACTAACTTATATTGTACATGTATTATAACATATATTATGTAATCTTGGGATACCATAGACACGTATACAATGTTTTGACATATCATATCGACGCCATCTATATATATTATTTGGAACAACCATAGACACTCTATATGCGGTAATGATCGAGTTAGCTATACAGGGTTGAGGTTGATTCCAAAATAATATATGTACTTTGAGTTGTGATCGAGTCTGAGACTTGTATGCACTGGGTAGTGGATTGATTCGAGATAATATATATTGATTTATTTCTGTACTACTACCTGTGGACAATTATTTATGGACTACAAACGTTGGACTATCAACTTAACAAACTTAAATCGTTAAAACTTAATAAAATATGGTATAATTATATTTCGATCATACTTTGATATATATATATATATATATATATATATATATATATATATATATATATATATATATATATATATATATATATATACATATTTGTTATAGGTTCGTGAATCGACCAGTGGCCAAATGTTATTTTCCTACGAAGTGATAATCTGTGAAAGTGAGTTATAGTCCCATTTTTACTATCTAATATTTTTGGGATGAGAATACATGCAGTTTTGTAAATGTTTTACAAAATAGACACAAGTACTTGAAATTACATTCTATGTTGGATTATTAATACCGAATATCACCCTTTTTGCTTGGTAACCTAAGAATTAGGGAACAGACACGCTAATTGACACGAATCCTAAAGGTAGATCTACGAGCACTAACTCCCCCCATACTGGAAAATGGTATGCTTTAGTACTTCGAGTTATTAATACAGATGAATTTCTGTTTTGGGGATATTCTATATGCATTTTGTTAATTTCGGTTACCAGGTGTTCAACATATGAATGGTTTTTATGCAGTTTGCATGTTATTGAAAAATGGAAATGGAAATCTTGTGGTCTATTATTACGATTTGATAAATATGTAGGTTAAACCTATAACTCACCAACATTTTTGTAGACTTTTAAGCATGTTTATTCTCAGGTGATTATTAAGAGATTCTGATGTTGAATGCTAATTTAACGACAAGAATTGGAGTCATCATGCTTGTAATATATTGTTTAAAAACTGCATTCGGAGATTTAAATCGATGTTTAATATTGTTGTAAACCAATATGTAATATTCGTGTGTAAAACGTTATCTTTTAGATTATCATTACTTGATAATCTACATTATGGTTTTTGAACCTTTATTGATAAAATAAAGGTTATGGTTTGTTTTTAGATAAAATGAATGCAGTCTTTGAAAAATGTCTCATATAGAGGTCAAACCTCGCAACGAAATCAATTAATATGAAACGTTTATAATCGATATGAACGGGACATTTCAGCAGACGCATAAAGCAAATTGGTGGCTTTAACTTTTTCGTATTTTCAAAAGCAAGTGTGGGTCGAAGAATTGCCTAATAAATCAATTGATGGCGGATTAGTTGTTGCGGTTGTTGAAGAAATCCAACCAAATTGGATGGATCCTATAATTGAAAACCTGCACAACAATACACTACCCGAAGACAAAAAAGTGGCTGGTTTGGTGCGCATAAGATCGCCTATGTATGTCATTGAAAATAATGTCTTATATCGAAAATCTTATTACGGGCCGTTAATGCGGTGTGTGGGACCAGCAGAGGCAGAGATGATTATTAATGAATTGCATAACGATTCTTGCGCGCTTCATTTTGGTTATAAAACTACTGCATCTAAGATAATGCAAATGGGCTACTTTTGGCCAACCTTGTCTTGGGATGTAGCAAAAATATTTAAGAGATGCAAAAGTTGACAAAGATATGCACCGCAAAATCGAAAGTCAAGGCATGATATGATCCCGGTTAATTCGCTATGGCCATTTTACAAATGGGTCATTGATATTGTGGGGCCATTTCCTGCGGGGGTAGTAAATGTAAAATTCTTAACTGTGGCGATTGACTATTTCACTAAGTGGGTGGAAGCAAAGGCATTGCGCATAATTACGGGTGTACAAGTGCGAAAATGTCACGATCCAGAAAATTTCAACAAATTTTGAACCAAACTGACGATACGATTTCATGATTCTGACATGATAAACAAAGTCTGTTATGTTGCGTCTCAATATTTTTGAACTATTTTCGTACATTCATTTGACTTCGACCATCTCCGACGATTTACGAACCACTATTTGTAAATAGATACATACATATATATATATATATATATATATATATATATATATATATATATATATATATAATAATTTGAAATAATAAATGATTAAATTGTTGGAAATAAATATGTAAAATAATATGCGATGTAATGAAAAATATTATTATAAATATATAGATATATATATAAAAAATATGTACACAAATATTATTTGTAAATATATAAAATTATATTAAATCTATTTGTTTAAAATTTTATAACATATATTTATGTGGTAAAACTTGTTATTTAAAAATTGATTATATATATATAGAGAGAGAAAATGGAATATGAATGATTTCGAGCTTAAATAGTAAACGTCTGCAACACTTGGTTGGCATCTCGTTAGTGTTCATATAGATCTAATACATATATATGAAGGATTAAGATAAAAGTTGGACTGTAAATTGATTACGAAGATTTTAGATTTTTTAAAAATATTTTTACCTTTTTAGTTTAAATATTAGTACTCCGTACATATTAATTGGAACAGAAAATAAATAATTATCGAATATTTTTTATTAAGTTTTAAACAGTAAATGACTGAAATAATTAAAGGAACTTAATTTAAAAATTTGGAATTTTTAGGAATACTTTTATATTTTAACTGTTTAGCAAAGGAGCACGATATAGCATTCCGAGAAAAACTGTCGGTAGGAAGATAACAATATTCACGGCTGCTGAACTATTAATCACTATTGATAATTGAGATTATGATTGATTTACTATTTGAATCACTGTGTTTACACGTTTAAAATTCAAGAATTATTATAATTCTTTTTCTCTTCTCTGCTTTATATATATATACATATACAAGTGCATAGATAGATATCACGATATCCATCAACTACCTTGTTTCCACCTCCTTCCTCGTGACCATCTCCCCGCCACAACCGTCGGAGAACCACCACAAACACCACCCTCATCCTCCACCGGCCACCATCATAACCAATGCATCTATCTCTCTCTCTAAAATTCTTATTCGTGACAATCATCACTTACCACCTCAACCAAAACTAAACCCGCCACCAAAAGTCTCTCACTTAACCTACTACCTTACACCATACACAACCACATCGACCACCACCTTTCCATTTCTTTCTCTTACTTCGAGAACCCACCATCACATCTACCCTAAGCCGCCACAGACCACCACAACGAACCGTCAACATAACCACCATGACCACCATCGAACTAAACCGCCATCATTTCAATTTAATTGCTACTATATATTTTTGTTTCCAAATGCTTTTGAACAAAACCATCGATTACAACTACAACCAAGCCCAGACACCAACCTTCAACTGCTATTCTTTGTCTCCCGTCTCTGTTTGCAGTCCAAGAACAAATCGTTCACAACAACTACTACTACAGTAAACCTCTACCTTTATTTCTTTGTTTCTTGTTTGATACGGCTACTACTATAAACAATTAAGTCTGGTTCTTTCTGTCGTGCCTCAAACATAAACCAAACCTCATCATTATGTTACTATCTTCTATTACGACGTTCCTATTTTCACTTTCTGATTGAAACCACCACCTGTTACAATCTTAGCTTCCATTGTTGTAGCGTGCTATTTTAACTAAACCCAAAACAAAACTCAGTTGTTACCAGCTGCCTAAACCACCCAAAACATTCTTAACACCATGCTTAAACTACTACTATCGAACACCACAATAACACGATCATCTGTTGCTCCCGTCACTTCTGTATTTTTCTATTTTTCTTTTCAATCTCCAGCTCACTAAGTATTGCTGTGTTAGTCTGTTAAAATGGCGATGTATTCATAAACATATGATAAGTGATGATGAGGTGATAAAAGAAAAGATACAATTAGTGGCCGACACTTACCTACACACAAACCCCACAATGACATAACATCCAATTGTTTTAAAAACCTCACGAAGTAAGATAATTAAGATTATTATTGTCGGTACACTTGAGTGGGTCTAGAGTTGGATGGGTACCAGCTAAGCGTCGATCATTTAATCAGATATATTTTTTTTTTGCTGGCCAAACTGATTATACAATCAATAACAACTTATTGACCTACTACTCGTTACCATCTATTGTTTCTGTTAACGAAAATAATGAAGATGATGAAACAAATTAATGATAATGATTAAGATGGACTGAGATGATGATGATGATAGGTTACATATGAGAATGATGATGATGATTAGATGATGTTAAATGATTAGGTTATGATCATGATAACGATTAGGGTTACGATTATGATGTAATATGATGATGAATGATTGATCCGCTACTGCTAAAACCGTACCATCTATTTCCACTAAACCATAAGAAGTTGGTTTTGACAATTGGGCTGTCATATTTCTGCTAGTTGGGCTTGTGTATGTTGGGCCGAAATCATTTATATCCTGTTGGGCCGAAGTCTTTTATTGGGTCAAGCTTTGGTTGGAATGTTATTGGACTAGAAATAGAAAACGGGTTATATATATTCAGGGTAGGATATAAATCAGAAAAACTAAACAGAGCAGATGGTTAAGGGTGATGTTGGGTGAGCGAGAGGTCTCGGGTTCGAGCCCTGTCTGAGACATTTTTTTAGGAAAAGCTTTAAAGGTAGTTTATTTGTTATTATTATTATCTTTATTATTATTATTATTATTATTATTATTATTATTATTATTATTATTATTATTATTATTATTATTATTATTATTATTATTATTATTATTATTATTATTATTATAACAAATAAAGATTTTTTTTTACATAAAAATATACTTTTTACATATACTTTAATTATATTAATATTACCTATAATTATATATTAAACATATTAACATCTTTATTATATATACAAAATAAAAATATATAATATATAAATTAAGATATAATATATAAATAAAATATATATATATATATATGAATTTAGTACAAACTCTATATAAACTACAACACTAAATATATAAATATAATTAATAGAATTATTTGATTACCATTATATGTGTTAATATATATATATATATATATATATATATATATATATATATATATATATATATACACACACACACACATATATATATACAAATATATATATATATACATATATATATATATATATATATATATATATATATATATATATATATATATATATATATATATATATATATATATATATATATATATATATATATAAATGATATAGGTTCGTGATTTCGAGTCCAACCCTGCATTTGTTCAGTTCCGTCGTATGCATATTTTTACTACAAAATATCGTATTGTGAGTTTCATTAGCTCCCTTTTTAAATGCTTTTGCAATATATATTTTTGGGACTGAGAATACATGAGCTGCTTTTATAAATGTTTTACGAAATAGACACAAGTAATCGAAACTACATTCTATGTTTGGGTTATCGAATCGAATATCACCCTTTTTAGTCTGGTAATCTAAGAATTAGGGAACAGAAACCCTAATTGACGTGAATCCTAAAGATAGATCTATTGGGCCTAACAAACTCCATTCGGGTTACGGATGCTTTAGTACTTCGATTTTATCATGTCCGATGAGAGTCCTGGAATGATGGGGATATTCTAGAAGCATTTTGTTAATGTCGATTACCAAGTGTTCACCATATGAATGATTTTTATCTCTATGCAGTTTGTGCGAAATGCCTGATATGAGATGATGTTTATGAAAAATGAAAATAGAAATCTTGTGGTCTATTAAAATTATGGAAATGATTGATTACGATAAATTAATGAACTCACCAACCTTTTGATTGACACTTTAAAGCATGTTTATTCTCAGATATGAAAGAAGTCTTCCGCTGTGCATTTGCTCATTTTAAAGATATTACCTGGAGTCATTCATGGCATATTTCAAAAGACGTTCCATTCATGTCGTTGAGTTCAATAAAGATTATTATTAAGTAAATGACAGATTAGGTCATTTATAGTTGAATATTATAAAATGGTATGCATACCTGTCAATTTTCAATGTAATGAAAGTTTGTCTTTCAAAAATGAATGCAATGTTTGTAAAAATGTATCATATAGAGGTGAAATACCTTGCAATGTAACCATATGTTATTGTATTCGTCCTTATGGATTAGGACTGGTCATCTCAGAAACTTTGTGTGGAAATATATTATTTGTCGATTTGGTATTCCTCGCGAAATTGTCAGTGATAATGGTGTTCAGATAGCAAAAGATCCTTTTAAAAGTTCGTGCGCAGATATGAATATCATTCAAAAGTTTACCTCAGTTGCACACCCGCAAGCTAATGGGTTATGCGAAGTTACTAATCGCGACATAGTTAGTGGAATTAAAAAGCGCTTAAATGAGAAATGCATTAGATGGGTAGATGAACTCTTTAATGTGCTATGGGCGCATCACACAACTTTTAAAAAGAGTACTGGCGAAACACTTCAGTCTTGTATATGGTTTAGAGGCAATGAATCCTGCAGAAATCCTCGTGCCAACGCACAGGGTTGCCAATTTTGACTAAGATGCGAATAATGAAGCTTTGTGCTGTCACAACCCGAACTTTTCCGACCAGGTTGTTTAAACTAATTTTTATGACTTAGAATTTTCAACTTGACTAGTAGTTTTGATGAATTAGATCTTGATTTGTTTTTAGGATTTGTAAGACTCTAAGGTTACAATTAAGTCTTGTTCAATCAAGAGTTGTCTTGCACATTTGCACCTTGTCCTAAAAACCTTAGCTTATCACCATAAACCATAGATTTTGTAATCTATACCCTTTTATATAATAACTTAATAAGTAAACTTATTAATCAAGTATTTAGAGTAAAGACTTGTAACTAATTCACTTGTATATTAAATCGTAAGTTAAGACTTTCTCTACACTTAATCATCTTCACACCTAGTCTTGATCATTTTGTATTTAGTCATTTCTTTCACTTAACCAACCTTACCTATCTTGGTTAGAACCTAATATAAGCTTACTTCCTAAACATTAAACATACAAATTAACACCTTAGATTATAGTTTAGGTAAACTACATAAGTACATGTACATTTATGAACCAAAAAAAAAAATTGACAACAACTCTTCCACCATCATCATCAAAAACGCCATCATCATTATCATCAATATCATCTTCATAAAACACATACAAATGCTTCCTCCTTAAGCTAAACCTTCATGCAAAGCACAATGATTAGAATTGCATGATCACTTAATGGCAAGATCATGAGTCATCCTCCCTTTTGCTCTCCTTATGCCACGCCACCCCCCACCCTCCATATATAAACCCCTCTCTTGCTCACTTCATTCATTTGATCACTCTCACACATAGATACACTTCCATTTACAGATCAAGAACACCATCTTTATCATCTTCTTGAAGCCATAAGATTAAATATCTTCAAGGTATAATAAACTACTTAATTCTATTCATCATTTCTAGTCATCTTCAAGAACATTCATGGTGTAAAAGCTTGATCTAGAGTGTTTAATCACTCAATAATGACTATATAGCTAACCATGATCTTGATGTTAGATTAGTAACCTTAAGTTCTCTACATGTCCTATGACTTAAAATGAAGCTAAACTAAGAACTAAAGTGGTTAACTACATTATCTTTAAGTTGTCCAAAATTTCTACTTGAAGTTCATGAATTCAAAACCAACTTAGACTTTAGATCTGGGCTTTATAAATTTAATCCATGTTCATATATATGTTCTTGACCGTCTGTAAAGTTTTTGTGATTTTTCTCAAAGACAAAGGTATTTTTCATTTTTATTTGGTGACCCAAGGTCCTAATTTGAAGCAATCTAACCAAGTGTCCAAAAATCATGCAAAAATCAAATTTTAAGATAGATCTTGAAATATAGGCTTTTGATTTGAAAATTAGACATAATAAGGAAAACATGGAAATTAGAAACACCAAAAACCATTGAGGAATCATTGAGAAATAGTCCCAACAAGTTAACACAAGATTTTTTTTTAATCAAATTTTGGTCTAAAACCTTATCTCTAAAAACTAGGTTAATGAAGACCTGGAGGTGATTCCTTTTTAAAATGAGTACTTTTATATGTCTTAAACCCTCTGTATAAGTCTTGAGTCAAACAAATGTATTTTACTATTTTTAAACTTGCATGGGAACTTATAGTATAAACCTAAGTAGTTTTGCACACTTGTAAAAGGGTGAACTTTTGACAAACTTTATTTTGAGTCTAGAAGCTAACCTTACATGTATGGAAAATATACTCAAAGAGCTTTCCAGAGGTGGTAATTTCGTCATAAATGGATGTCTTGATTGATAGGAACACCTAGCCTAAAGTTATGGTAAAACTAGTCAAAACTGCCAACACTTAAACTATGAACTATATAACATTTTGAAATAGAGAATCGAAATGGACATGTAAGATCACTTGAGAACTGATCTTAGACCTAACCTAACTACTACATTAAATAGTATGACCTCTGACTTCATAATATTCATTAGGTATCAAGCCTAGATCACCGTAAACTATCTAAACCGCACTTTTCGAGCTTCGCACCGTGTTGCATCGATTATGAGTTCGCAGCCCTTTTTGTCGTTTTATAATTGTTTTGGGGTGAGAATACATGCCTACTATTTTACAACGCTTTATTTATAAAGTTTATTTTATAACATATTATTATTATTAAATAACACTTTATGCATTTCGAAGTTTGTTATATGTGAGTTTTATGCAAAAAAGCCCTTAACTCGGTGGTATTAATTACAGTGACTTGTAAGCGAGAATCACTAGAGCAGATCTGTTAGGTTTGACAACCTCACCCTAACTTAACTGTGGTGCTAGTTACTTCGACACAATACATCTAGCATAATGCATAGTCCAATATAAGGTAAAGGAAATCATGTAGGATACTACATGTGGTGTTAAGCTTTTATTACCGAGTGCTCAGGAAACATATACACTTTGAAACTGTATGGAAACCATTTATTAATTTGATAACTGTGAAAATCTTATAAACCGTGGGACTGTTTAAAAACTTGATATGTTACGAACTACGAACTGATTTTCGTACTTGAAAGCTTGAGATCATATTACTTCTAAACTGTTTATGAACTTGAAATCTTGTGATCTGTTTTACTACCAAACTATTTAAGGACTCGAAAATTTAATATTTGTGTTACTGTTTTAAACTATCTCAAATTGTTTGAAACTGTGAAACTTTTGTAAATTTTATACGTTGTACAAAAACCGATGAACTCATCAACCATTGTGTTGACGCTTTAGAAAGTTTATTCTCAGGTACTTATTGCTTCCACTTTAACACTTTTCTGTTGCTTAGAGGTCAAGCCAAGCACTGGGACCAGAGTTAACATCCGCGCCAATGGCGATTTTGGCAGCTGTTATATGTGCGAAAATTTAAACTTTGTTGAAGAATGCAGGTTGATTGCTGCGATAAGAGAAGCAAACAACAAGCAACAAATTGCGAAATATTACAACAAAAAGGTGTGTGCTTTAGCCTTTGATGTTGGCGAGTGGGTTTGCGAAATAATGAAGCAAGTCGCGCAGAAAATATTGGGAAGTTGGGACAATATTGGGAAGGTCCTTATCAATTAACAACAATAAACACGGTTGGTTCTTATAAGCTCACAAACATCAAAGGAATCCATAATGCATGGCACGCTACATTGTTAAAGCGATATTACATGTAGCCCCGGATTGCGTAATTGCGTCTATACGAAAATTCAAAAAGAAATATCGTTAATACGCATTGAGAAGTGTATTCATAATTTTCAGAAATAAATAACATATGTTACATTTCATCAAGTATAGATGTCTACGTTACCTTTCTATAGATGACTGAAAATTAGTAATAACGCAGTAATTGTCTAAAGCGATGGAAAAGCCCGCTTCAATGAATCACAAAAAATATTTTACGTGTTAGCGAAATGATGAAACTCACGCATATTATTTTCCTAAGTTTTTGAGTTAGCTCAGCTTAGATGCTTCACGAATTAACACTTGGCGTATTATAAACGCATTTTTTCCTAAGGATCGCTTCGGCGAACTTAGAAGATTCATAATTTATATAATTATACAGAAAAAGATTGTTTCCCAACAGTAAATATTTTTTATGTGCACAATAATGAATATCGAAATTGCAAAGGACAAGTCTAGAAAAAATTATGAATATGAAAAGAACAAAGCGCTATATAAATGTAAACAATTGCATTGAAATATAAAGGAACTTTATTCATACAATCACAAGATTGCTGCGAAGCTAAATACATCAAACACGCGCTCAAAATCACGCTTATAACATAATCCCTATTCCTCGCTATCTAAGTCGAGTTTAATAATTTCCTCGATAGTTACATCCTTATTTTTGCTTATCGCAATAAGCCTAGGGATGGAGATTTCGCTTATCTCCACCTTCGCATGATCAAAAACCCCTTGCACCTCTTCAGGAGGGCAAATGAGATCCACTAATTCTTGCGGTAGTGGATCTGGTATATCACAAATATGAGAAAGTTTAGACAAAAAGTTCACCCGTTCGCGTTGCTGAAGTGCAGCAACGTATGTCTTAAAATGTTGAGTGACGGGGTGAGAATCCATTACTTTTTGCCCAAAGAAGGGTAAGTGTTGGCGCAGTTTCAAAAAATTCAACTCCGCAGTTGACTTAGCGACAGGGCTTCATCACGTTTGGTGGTGAGTTTGAAAAGTTCTTCTTTCATGGACTCGTTGGCCGAGTTCAAGTTACTTTCATAAATTGCGTTGGTACACAATTTCCGCTTCAGGTTTTCCGCAGCTTCATTGGCAGCTTGAAGTTCTGCAGAAAGGGAGGAACACTTCTTCATCGTCCCATTTCTTTAATCGGGGTGATATATAAGATTGTTACTAAAATTTTGGCAAACAGGTTGGCCAAGGTGTTGAATAAGATTGTTTGTTGTGAATAATCAGCGTTTGTCGCAGGAAGGCAAATTTTAGATGGCCCTTTGGTGTTGAACGAGACAATATAATGGTACAAAAAAAGAAAGATAAATTAATGATCTTTAAAATTGATTTTGAGAAGGCATACGACTCCGTTAATTGGGATTTTCTTGATTATATGCTCTCTTTGTTGGGTTTCGATGATACTTGGCGATTATGGGTGCGTATGGTTCTTTAAAATTGATTTTGGTTCTTTTTGCGTCCACTTCATCAATTAATTCAATGTTCAATTCCAACTGCCCCATAGGCTATGTTGGTTTGCCAGAAAATCCAGATAGTGACACTGCGGTTGGTAGCAATTTTTTTTTTATGTCTTTTGGCAATTTATCGAAACATTGCTCATACATGACAGCGACGCTACTTCCAGTATCAATATGAACTTTTCTGATAAGAATTGCTGAATCCGCAATTTTACACGAAATGAATATTGGCTCATCAGACAACGCACAATGTTGCACCGTTGGAAATGTTATTGGTGAAAATTGCCATTTCTCGAGAACTTCTTCAGCCTTTCTTTTCTGTGCTACATTATTTATCTAAACCATATTACTGACTTTAATTTCTTGCAAATTTTCTTTCTTTCCAACAATCTTTGCGCCCAAATTTTTAATAGCGGTAGCATTTCGCTCTTGTTTAACAGTTGCGTTGACATTTGGCATCTTGGGTGTGCTATTCGAACATGGCGTAATCATTGCATCTGCAGAGCTTGCTGTTTTATCAATTAACAAGTGATTCATCTTGCCTTAAGTTGTGGCTTCTGCAATTAATTCAACTAGATCGCGACATCTGTTTGTGTCATGACCGTAATCATCATGAAAAAGACAAAACTTAAATTTATCGCGTCTATTGTTTTCTGACAACGGTGGTGGGTCTGGGAAGGTTTTCGCAATCCTTTCTTGCATCAAGATCTCTTTTGACGTTTTCGACAACGCTTGAATTATACTGAATGAATCATTACTCCACTTCTCTTGATGAATTGTGATCGCGATTATTATACCCATGGTTACCATTATCACCATTATTGCGCTGTCGATCATTGTGTTGGTAACCACCATTGTTATTTCTTCGTTGATAGCCTGATCCACGATTGTTATCACGGTAATTATCTTGATTACCATCACGATAATAATCATGGTCATCTCGCCAGTTTCTTTCCTTTCCCCAACTGCAGTTTTGTGTAATGTTGCTATCTTCACCACAGCGAATATAATCGTAAGTTTCCTGCATAACCTTTGCAAAGGTTTGTGACACATCTCTACGCAATCTCTATGTGCGATGTTTCTGCGGATTAATGCGTGAACAAAACCAGAGATTTTTTTATCTTCATATAGATTTGGTATCTTCTGACATTCATAAACATAGTGCGTAAGCAAGCCACCTAGCGTTTCTTTGAACCCTTTCTTGATATTATGGCACTTAATGTGCGTCTTCTTTTGCGGCAATAAGTTTTGAAACTGCTGTGACAACCCGGAAATTTCCAACCAAATTTAAACTTTAATCTTTATATATTCCCGACACGATAAGCAAAGTTTCTAAGTTGAATCTCAAGAATTTTAAACAGTGTTCATACAACCTCGACCAAATTCCAAAGATTCACGAACCATTATAGGAACGTATATGATTATATATGTATATATGTATATATTATAACTTGAAAATATTAACAAAGTATTAGACGTATAATACTTTAAATGAAAGTATTTGTTTCAATATGATTAGCGATGTAATTAGAAGATAATATCAAATGATTGATTTATCAGATACATTGAATTATGATTACGAGTCCCTATTGAGAGGTCCACTTTGATTTAGAAAACCTTTCCTTTTTAACGGTATCCGGAATTGTTGGTAAAAGTGATTTACAAAAGTGTCATTTACAAGAGTTAGTCAAGAGTTAGAAATCATTTCCGTTTAAATTTCAAAAATATACTTTACTTGATTAACTCGTGTCCCTCGATAAAGCAGCTCTTTAGTTTTCATATTAAAAACATTATTTGGTAAAATAACTACTATTATTTAAAAACGAGTTAAAACGAACTTTGAAATCTATTTAGTTTTGGAAAGCTAAATATTATATCATTAGTTAAAATATTTCAAAAATATTTATTAGGTACAAATTTACAAATTTTAAATAAAAATATATATATTTTAACTTAGTCATAAAACGTCCAAAATTAAAATAATATATTTTGATAAACAATGAGTCACTGATTTATAGAAGCAAATGACCACGACGCACAAATTTTATAAGATACATTTTCATGAAGTAAATTTTTGATAAATAAGTCAAATTATTATTAAAGGTACACGTCGCGTAACGTAAAAGGCTAGTTTTCTAAACGTATGAAAGTGCGCTCGAAAAACCGAAAGTGGTACATGAGTCGTGAGACCACGTCCGTGTCATTTTTGTAAAAATTATATTTTTACCATGAGTGTAAATATAATATAATATTTAATTAATTCTAAAGATTAAATATATTATATATAAAATAATATATAAAGTTCATATGAGTGATACGTAAATTGTGTGAGACGTAATAGGAAAAAAAAAACGAGGTGTCGGCAAGGGAACGAGATGGATACCAGCTGAATTAACTTGTCATGCGATCGCATGTAATAACCATACACATCCCATGCGATCTCATGGGATGGATAGTTTGGCCAAATCATTATAAAATGCACTATCTCATTCTGGATGAAAACACACACATACGTAAGTACCTATATTACTCCCTCTGTATGGATTAATTATATTTATATTATTAATATTATTATTATTATTAGTAATATTATTAATTTTATTATTATTAGTATTAGTATTATTAGGAGTGATAATACTAGTATTTATACAGAAAATACTACGACGGAGTGCTGCTCGGGAGATCTAAAACGGAGTTCAAAAATGGATTTTATGAGTAGGATAGGGTTAAGGAAATTATGGTTATAGCTATGGAAGTGATGGGTATGGTTAATGGGTATGCTCGTGAGGTCAATTTAGTGTTTATCATCTCCGTTGCGTCTACGTACCTTTCCTGCAATATTGAATCTCAATATTGATACGTGAGCACTCATAACTTAACTTTTATATATTAATTGTATATCCTTGACTAGTGCTCGAGTAGTTAGGATTATGCATGCTTGTACATTTGATATTGCCATGAGATAGGATATGTTAAGTCTTGAATTAGTTACATATGCGGTTGAGATAAGATATAAGATATGCATGTCGTTGGAAAGCTAGCGAAAAATTAAGAACTTTTCCTTTAGATGTCGAATGATTTCGATGAACGGATTAGAAGTTATAGTCAATTGAATTTTTGATATTATTATTAAAAATGATTATTATTATCATCGTTATTATGGTCGTTCTAGTTTTTTTTATAAAACTATTATTATTATTATTATTATTATTATTATTATTATTATTATTATTATTATTATTATTATTATTATTATTATTATTATTATTATTATTATTATTATTACTATTATTATGATTATTATCATTATCAATTAAAAGTATTATCATTAAAAAAATTTATTTTTATTATTATTACTATCGTTATTATCGTTAAAGTTATAATGAGTATTATCATTAATATATTCATAATATTTATTATCATTAGTATTATTATGATTAAAACTTATATTAGTAACACTTAAATTATTATGATTACTATTATTATCATTAACATGAAAACAATATAAAAGACGATTAAAAGCTATTAAACGAATCAATTAAGAAATAATGAGTATGGGTATCATGATGAAAATTAAATATTGTAAGATAATGATTTAGATAAAATTATCGTTCTTATTATTTTTTTATCATTACTATTATTATTAAAAGTATCGTTATATTAAAACTATCATTTTAACAAAAATTACCATTTTAATAGAAATGTCATTGTTACTATAAAATATCATTATTATTATCATTTTAAATGGAATTATTATTTTAAAAGATAATACTAAAAAGTATCATAAATATTAATGTTATCATAATTAGAAATATCATTTTATTTTAGTAATTATAAATATTGATATTTTAATAGAATAATAATAATTATTATTACAAAATAATGCAACTTTTACTTACTATTATTATAGATATTATTTTATCAAATACATATAAGATACAAAAATATTTTTACTACATGTAATAAAATTTCTTTAATAATACCTATCATATTATCTTTTTATATTAAATGAACTTTATAAATTTTATTACTTAAGATATATAAAAGTATTTTTTTATAAAGTTTTATTTATTAATAAATGAATTATATTATTTACTCTAATAAATCTTTTAAAGATATTTAAAAATATAAAACGACGATATTTAAACTATATATTAATCATGTATAGATTTTGGAATTCATTTTGAGTCAAATTAACTTTTGTTGACTATTGCATATTAGACTCGAGCATTAGGTTTGTGGTACACTATGACTTCACCTTAATTGTTAGACAAATATTGACCAACATATAAATATATAATTAATATAGGTTCGTGAATCCGAGGCCAACCTTTCACTTGTTCAATGACATCATATGTATTTTTACTACAAAATACAGTATGGTGAGTTTCATTTGCCTTTTTACCCTTTATATTTTTGGGCTGAGAATACATGCGCAATTTTTATAAATGTTTTACGAAATAGACACAAGTGATCGAAACTACATTATATGGTTGAATGATCGAAGCCGAATATGCCCCTTTTTGCTTGGTAGCCTAAGAATTAGGGAACATCACTAATTTTGAGAATTAGTGCACGCCTAATTGACGCGAATCCTAAAGATAGATCTATGGGCCCGACGAACCCCATCCAACGTACCGGATGCTTTAGTACTTCGATGTTGTTTTATATCATGTTCGAACGATTTCTCGGAATGATAGGGGATATTCTTATATGCATCTAGTTAATGTCGGTTACCAGGGTTCAATCCATATGAATGATTTTTGTCTCTATGCATGGGACGTATGTTTATGAGAAATGGAAAATATGAAATCTTGTGGTCTATTAAAATAATGGAAATGATTGTTATGATAAACTAATGAACTCACCAACCTTTTGGTTGACATTTTAAAGGATGTTTATTCTCAGGTGTTAAAGAAATCTTCCGCTGTGCAATTGCTCATTTTAAAGATATTACTTGGAGTCATTCATGGCATATTTCAAAAGAAGTTGCATTCAAGTCGTTGAGTTCAATAGAGATTATTATTAAGTAAATGACAGATTAGGTCATTTATAGTTGGATATTATCAAATGGTATGCATATCTATCAATTTTCAATGTAAAGAAAGTTTATCTTTTAAAAACGAATGCAACGTCCGAAAAATGTATCATATAGAGGTCAAATACCTCGCGATGTAATCAACTATTGAGAATCATTTATAATGTATATGAACGGGTCCTTTCAGTTGGTATCAGAGCGGTGGTCTTAGTGAACCAAGTCTGCATTAGTGTGTCTAACTGATAAGTCGTTAGGATGCATTAGTGAGTCTGGACTTCGACCGTGTCTGCATGTCAAAAGTTTTGCTTATCATTTCTAGTCAGAAATTATCTGCTTATCATCCTTAGGAAATTACCTGCTGATCACTATTAGTCTAGACACGTCTTACTACATTAATTGCATGAGTAGTGTAAAGACAAAAATTCATATCTTAGCGTATCTGCTAAATCAAATGTTATCGTATCTGTTACTTTAAACTTTGCCTGATATATTCCGTAAATTCCTCCGTAATTTACGAAATCTTTTGCTCTATATATATAGATATTCTATGTAATTAGAATACCATCTGATAGCCGAAAGATCATTTCATATCGAAAAATTCTTTATTCAATCGTACGAAATGGAATTCACCATTAGTTCAAGTCACTCGGATTCCGAAATGGAATCCCACTCAAGCTCCGAAAGCAGTGTGACCTGAATGGATCAACCAATCAGTCATCACCTATTCTAGATGAATTGGGGATGGGTTCGTAGCCTCCTGATGTTTATGCGAGGTGTATATAAAATAGCTATTATATTTTAGCAGGAAATACTATTAAATACGATACAATTTTACACAAGATATTTATTTATTTAGAGAATGGATATACTTAAACCTTGCTACAACACTTATAGGCAGTGTACCTAATCGTACAGTAGTGTAGTTTTTAGTAAGTCCGGTTCGTTCCACAGGGAAAATCTTTAAACAAAGCTTAACGCTATATTAGTTTACTTTTATAAAAATACAAATATATATATATAAGTAATATTATTATTATAAAGGGGGGTTTTTAACGTTTAATGACCGGTTTGTTGATTTTAAAACTTTAGTCGCAGTTAAAACCAAATGTAAAATATTAAAAATAAATACAAGACTTAAATTAAAGCGTAACGTAAATAACAATAATGAAATTGTGAATAATAAAAGTGCGATAAAATAAACTTGCAATAATTAAAAAGTACGATAATTAAAAGTGCAATTAAATACAATAACAATAAAAATGCGATAATTAGAAGTGCAATTAAATATACAATAAAGGAAATTAAATATGAAATAAAAGAATTATGCTTATTTAAACTTCCGTAATCATGATGTTTGACGTGTTGATTTTAGTTTTATGCCCATGGGTTAATTGTCCTTTGTCCTGGATTATTTAATATGTCCGTCTGGTTTTTGTCCATAACAGTCCATCAGTCATAAATATAAAGTGCGAGTGTCCTCGTCAAATTATCCTTATACCCGAAGTTAAATATTCCAACTAATTGGGGACTTAAACTGTAACAAGATTTTAATACTTTGTTTAATAATTACACCAGGATGTCGACTGAGTGTAACCCAAGGTTTTAATATTTTGTTATCAATTATACCAAGTGTCCTTGTACATAATTTCACCCCTGTTTTAATTATTCTAGTGGCTATTAATCCATTCTCGTGTCCGGTTAAATGAACGATTATTCGTACATATAAATACCCCGCCCATCGTGTCCGATCGAGTGTATATGGTAATTTATAGGGACGCCCAATTGTAAATCTTTATATTAACATTAACAAACTATCATTTAGTTAAACAAATATAAAGCCCATTAATAGCCCATAGTCTAATTTCCACAAGTGTCGTTCTTTTGTCCAAACCCCAATTATGGTACAAAGCCCAATTACCCAATTTTAGTAATTAGCCCAACATCATGATTACTTCGGATTAAATAAGCATAATAATAACTTAGCTACGAGACATTAAATTAAAAAGGTTGAACATAACTTACAATGATTAAAAATAGCGTAGCGTTACACGGACAGAATTTCGACTTACACCCTTACAACATTCGCTAACATACCCTTATTATTAGAATTATAATTAAAATTAAAATTAAAATATAAATTATAAATATAAATATTACGATATAGATAGAGAGATGGATGGATATATGTTATGAAAAATGATCAGAATTCGGTTGGCTTTATAGGGAATTGAGTTCAGGGGTACTCCGCGACTCGCGGCATTTTTTGCCTTCGAACTCCGCGAGTCGCGGAGTTTGAAATTCCAGCTCACAATCTTTGGAGTCTTTCTTGCCGACGGATTTTTAATATTTATATAATATATAAATAATTATAAGAATTATTTAAATATTATATTATATTTATGTGCATAGTTGACTTGTAATTTTTAGTCCGTTGCGTCGAGCGTTGAGAGTTGACTCTGGTCCCGGTTCTGGATTTTCGAACGTCCTTGCGTACAATTTAATATCTTGTACTTTGCGTTTTGAATCTTGTACTCTTGTAATTTCGAGACGTTTCTTATCAATAATTGGAACCTCTTTGATTGTATTTTGTACTTTTGAGCTTTTTGGTCGTTTGCGTCTTCAATTCGTCGAATCTGTCTTTTGTCTTCACCTTTTATTATTTAAACGAATATCACTTTTAAATAGAACAATTGCAACTAAAAGCTTGTCTTTCTTGAGGAATAATGCTATGAAATATATGTTCATTTTTAGCATTATCAAATATTCCCACACTTGAGCGTTGCTTGTCCTCAAGCAATATCGTCTTGAAATACTAGAATCACTTCTTTATTCTTCACACTTTGTACATCAGTGATTTCTATACGGCGGTATAAACAATGGTAATAACGATATGGTTTACAGTCCCACATGACTATAAAAATTTAGATCCATTAAGGAAATTGGATCTTTATGAAAACATTTGATCTTTTGAAAATTAAATCTAGTTTTTACCCTAGATAAGTTTTCCGGAATAACCCTTTACCGGTGTTTGCAAAATATTTTTGTGGGTTTGGTGGGTTTCAGATTTGAAAATTTTAGCTCAAAACTTATGGTTTTGTGTCACCCACTTGCTAACCTTGTATTTGGAAAGCAACACGTCCAGTTTACTTGTCCCGTATATTACCTTTCGGTAAACTACCGTCTGGTTGTAAAGGAAAGCATTGAACAAGCAACTGTTAAGGCAATGTCCCCTGACATGCCTTTAATTATGGTCTATAACGTGTCGGACGCAATTACTATCCTTGGTAGGAGCAATAGTAAAGCTCACCCTTATGATTTTTCGGTCCGGCACAAGGTCCTGTCTTTGACCACTATGCAACCACCGTTCTTACGGTTGACACCCGATTTAGTTCAGGTGACCTAATGAATTCCAGGTGAATTCCTAGGATTTTACGTTCAATGGTAATGAACGCATTGAAAATAGGGTTTTCAGAAAACAAATCGGTTTGTAATTTTGATCAAAATATTTTCTCGTTCAAGCTCGAGTTTAGATATCATTGAATTCCATGAGTTTGTAATTCTCAAACTTTAAGGTCAATCTCAAGGATTGAGTAATATCAGGCTTAAAAGCTGATTTTTGATCTTTTAAGGAGATTATCCTTTCTGGGGATCTGATTCATTAGTCTTATCAAGCTAATTTGCACGGTGCCTCCCCATTTTACGAGATAAATCCTTCTCATGGTTAGGATAAATCTGACCACTTGGCGACCCTATTTGATGCTGAGGTCCGTGGATTTCCTGCTGATTTTAGTGATGACTTTTCTAGGTTTTTCGTCAACCTACAGCTGGTTTGGACGACAACTTCATGACCTAAATCAAGAAGCGCGTTTCTTTTTCGGAAGACTTTACTTCCTTTTAATGATGGAATTGATTCATCGTGTAGATCCATCTCTTCTTTTCTTTCATCGGGTAAAACAGTTTAGTTTAGTCCAAAGCAAAAGTATTTTCAGTTATTTGTTACAGATATATGTGACATATGTTTAAGATAACTTGGTAAATTTTCCCACACTTGGCTTTTATTTTCCTTTTTATCGTCCTCTATTCCATTTTAAATGAATTTTAACATTTTGGTTTGTTTCTCAATTTATGTCCTTTCTGAGGTAACAATAATTTCGGTGTTAAAACCTAGTTTTATCGTTCATAAATATGTATAAACATGATTTTGAGTTCATTTAATTGAAAATTTTGAAAAATTTTACTAGAATTGGGTAGTCAGTATATAAGACTAGGGCTGTTCTTTATTATCAGAGAGCACTAGATTCTAATACAACTACTACTTTACTAGTATTTCTAATGGTAACCAAGTGTATAAAGTAAAAATTTAAAAATCAGAAAGAATTTAACCCCTTCCCACACTTAAGATCTTGCAATGCCCTCATTTGCAAGAAATCAGTAACAATTTAAATTATTGAGGGTGATTTGTGTGAAAATGATTAAATTTTACCAAAGTTTCCAAACATATTGGCGTTTGTTTGCTGAATGATAAATGGTGCACATCATTTGTTCATTCCGTCTTGTTGTTATTTCACATATATTTTGCATCTTGTCGTCAAAATTAGTTGCTTTTGCTGAACTTAATGCCAGTCTTTGAAAATGCGTTGTTTTACCCTGTTGTGTACATAAGATAAACTGCAAACATATATACATATTTTTGAAGTTTGGTATATTACCCCACTTTCAAAAATTATTAAAATCTAAGAATAAAAGTTAGAAAATTATAAAAACTATTACAATATTAAATAAGTATTAAACGTATCAACATTACAAATTACAAAATAAATAAAACGAAGTAGACTAGGGATGATACTGATACCAATAGGGGTTCCATGCATAACCATAGGTGCTATAGAATGCTTCGGCTGGGTTATACGTAGGATACGGTGGTTGCATCTCTATAGACCAGGGAGGGAATATGGGTTTTGGAGTAGGAATATAGTTTCTACCTATATGTTGGCAATGAGCTATGATTTGGTTTTGATGAACTTGCCAATCTTCAAATGCTCTCTGTCTAGCATTTTCGTACTCCTGTGAAGCTATAAACCTTTGCATTTCTTGCATTTCATTTCCCCCTCCTACATTACCTTGCTGTTGGTTTCTCTCAACCTGTGGATGTCTACCATGGTATTGTACTGCGGCGTTATTTCGCCTCTTCAAAACTTTCGCACCATGGTATACATTTAAACCTATTGTATCGCGGGGTTCTGGTTCTTCGACTAATAATCCCCCCGAGTTATATCCACACCGAGATATTCAGCAATCAAAGTAATAAAAATACCACCTCCTATTATGCTATGCGGTCTCATCCCCCTAACCATAGCTGATAAATAATAACCCACACAATAAGGTATACTTACAGCGCTTTGTGGGTCTCGAATACACATATGGTAAAACAAATCCTGTTCATTTACCTTTTCCTTGTTCTTACCTCTTTGTGTAATCGAATTAGCTAAAAACCTATGAATTACTCTTAATTCAGCTCTATCTATATCCAAATAAGAGTAATTTCCCCCTTTGAATCGGTGATGGCTTGTCATTTGACTCCATACACCATGTGTATCAAAATTTTCATCTATCTTTCTACCATTTAGTATCAACCCTTTACAATCGGCAGATGCTAACTCCTCAGGCGTATATATACGTAAAGCCTGAGCCATGTCTAGTAAAGACATGTGGCGCATCGAACCTCCTAACAAAAATCTAATAAAAGATCGATCGGTTAAACTAGCTACCCTATCATTTAATTCTATACTACACAACAATTCTTCACACCATACTTTATATACAGGTCTACGCATGGTGAATAAACGTACCCAGTCGTTAAAAGTAGAATTACCATACCTCTGTGCAAGTAATTCCCTAATTGGCCCGGCCAATTCTACAGCTTCTAATGGTCCCCATTCTATGACCCTCGGTACCTCAACAACTTTAGAATGAAGAGTATGCAAACCCCTTTGGTATTTTGGATAATCTATCCAAAGTCTGTCAAATCTCAGGTTCGGGTGCAAATCTTCCAAGTGCATATCAGAAAATGTCATGACTGGATGAGGTATATCTTGCTTGTAGTAGTTATCCACCTCCTGTTGTTCCGCATTCTTAGCAGGAGCATTGCGAGCTTGGGATGAAGATTCACCCTTTTCAGTCTGCAAAACACATCAAACACAATTTTTGTGCATCCAAATATGCATTAGTGTCAGCAAAATTATCAATCAAAATAATTACAATGACATGATCAATTTATATCAAACTTAAGCTCATTTTCATATTTTTATCAAATCTACACTTTTTCAAATAAGCATATACGAAAATGTTCGCCAAGTTCATAAGCATTCAACTCAAATAACATGTCAAAATAATCATTACTAGCAATTAAACAAGTTTCAAATGGCATTATCTCTCAAAAATCAAGTTCATGAATTTTTAGACTTGAAAAAGTCCACTTTAATTCTCAAAATCATGTTTAGGCTCAAAGTTTGGATCATTTAACTACCTAAACATGTTACACTACTTAATTTAGCAACAATTCTTGACAAAAATCAGCCATAACCTGTTTATATCAAAAAGTCCCAAATTTGCTCAAGAACACAAACTCTAGATTACTCAAAATTTGAAGTTTAAGGCTTCTAATCATGTTAAATAGCATCAATCTAGGTTATACAAGCATAATACATAAGCAATTTAAGCATAATTACACTAAAAAGCATCAAAATCAAATTGGTAAAAAAATTGCTCAAGAACACTAATTTTCGGATTAAATGGTGTTTAGTTGTAGAAATTTACCGTTTTTCTTGAGTAATTCCTTGATAGCATCCTTCTCAACATGATTTTAGTAAAAGATTTGATGATTAATGGTTAAAAATTGTGATTTTGGGGGTGTTTTTTCGGGTTTTTGCGGCTTTATTTTCGCAGTGTTTTCTTTGTGTTGGGTTGGGGACTGATCAGTTAGTCCCTTATATTTTTTTTCTGATTTTTGGTCCCTCCGCGAGTCGCGGGGTTTTTACTCTTCAAACTCCGCGAGTCGCGGAGTTTGTATATATATATATATATTTTTAAATATCTTATACTAATTAAAACAATTAAGTAATTAATTTTAAAATTTTGTTTCCCTTGTTATTTAGGACGAGGTCGTTTCGGATCGATGTCCTAGTCCGTCCTTCGACAAAATTTTAAAATTTGTCTTTTTGTAGCGATTGTTTTAAAAGCTAAGATTTTTGGGGTTTTTTAATGTTTTTGGCATACTTTAATTCAATAAGATTAAAAATAATGATAATAAAAGTTCTCGTCCCTACCTTGGGTAAAGCAATTTCGGTTTAAAGACCTAGTCTTCAACTTACGACGAATTTTAAAAATCATATTTTTAACTTAATGAGATAAAGTAAATTTTTGTTTTTAAATTCCCACAATTTAAATATAAAATTCAAAATTAATATTAAAAATTCACACCAAACTTAAAATTTGAAATGCATAAAATTAAAAATTCATATTTTAAAAATTAAAAATTCACAACAAACTTAATTTAAAAATTCATATTATAAATTCACACCAAACTTATATTAATTTTTTCAAATATTTACAATTTTAAATATATTGATTTTACAAAGTTTACAATTTTAATTTAAGATTTATATATTAATTTTAAAAACATGGTAAAAATAAAATTAAAAATCTTTTTGGTTTTTTATCCCACTTTAATCAATCAAATATTATCAAAAATATGCGCCCCTCTTTTTGGTAAAGTAATTTCGGTTCCATGACCTAATTTAACTCATGACGAATTTTTGAAATATTTTGGGTTGATTGTTTAAAGATATTTATACCTTAAGAATAAACGTTAAATTTCGCAGTGATGTAATAAATTTTTGAATGATATCAATAATTTCGGTCGCCAAACCTAATTTTATTCAATACCAATTTAATACTTTATAGCGAACAAATTAGCGTTTATTATTAAAAGGTTAAAAATAAAAATAAAAAAAATAAAAACTGTACAGACTTACCTGTGAGATAGTATTCTTAGTTATATGATCTATCCCATTCATAAGATAGTCGGTTTAATTGGTTTTCCATGGCTACATAGGCGTAACCTCGAGCATTCAGTGTTTTTTCTTCTAAACATACGAACGTTCCGTCTCTGCATAAAGTAACAAATTCGGTGTTTGAATAGGTTTGATTATTTGAACATTTACCTCCATGTGACCATTTTCCGCATTTGTGACATCTTTCTAGGTGTCGTGCTCTTCTTTTCGCTGCGGATTTTGATTTTCCTTTACCAAATTGTAACTTATTATCTTCGCATCTGGATTCTTTTCTAACTCCGTCCAATCTTTCTCTGATTACTGATACTATTTCACTCGGTAGTGTGTCATTATTACGTTTAGTGATCAAAGCATGTAGCATTAGACCATGGTTTAGTTCACAGGCAGTCTTCATTTCCTAAAAAAAATAAAAATTCAGAATGGGGGGAGAAGGCTAGTTCTTTAGGGTCTGCTAGGGAAAGACCATTCGGGTTCCATTTTCGAGAACTACACGAAAACAGACAATCTAACTCTAATAGAAATACATATTATCCTTTAAAGACTTGATTCTCCCCACACTTAGTTAGCTGTGGTGTCGAAATTGTGATTAACTTCGTTGTCGACTTCCATCTGACTATCTATGTAGTGTTTAACTCTGTGACCATTAACTTTAAATTCAATCCCATTTGAATTTATTAATTCTATCGTTCTGTATGGAAAAACTCTTTTAACTATGAATGGTCCGGACCATCTTGATTTCAATTTTCCAGGAAATAGCTTGAATCGTGAATTGAAAAGAAGAACTCGGTCTCCTTCCTTAAATTCTTTTGAACTTCTGATTTTTTTATCATGCCATTTCTTCGTTCTTTCTTTATAGATTAACGAATTTTTGTATGCTTCATGTCTTAATTCTTCTAATTCGTTTAGTTGACTTAATCGTAGACGTCCGGCTTCATGTAAATCAAGATTACATGTCTTCAAAGCCCAAAATGCTTTGTGTTCAATTTCTACTGGAAGATGACATGCTTTTCTATAAACAAGTCTAAAAGGTGTGGTTCCAATTGGAGTTTTGTAGGCTGTTCTAAAAGCCCAGAGTGCATCCTCCAATTTAATGGACCATTCCTTCGGATTTGATCCTACGGTTTTCTCTAGAATACGTTTTAAAGCTCGGTTGGTATTTTCAACTTGTCCACTTGTTTGTGGATGATATGCGGTGGAGATTTTATGAGTTACTCCATATCTTTTAAGAACTTTCTCAAGTTGATTATTACAGAAATGAGTACCTCGATCACTTATTAAAGCTTTCGGTGTTCCAAACCTTGCAAAAAGACGTTTTAAAAAGTTGACTACAACTCGTGCATCGTTAGTTGGAAGAGCTTATGCTTCCGCCCATTTAGATACATAATCAATGGCTACGAGTATATATAGATTATTATGAGATTTTGGAAATGGACCCATAAAGTCAATACCCAAAATGTCAAATACTTCACATACTTGGATGACATTTTGTGGCATTTCATCACGTTGACTTATTTTTCCGGCCCTTTGACAAGCATCACGGGATTTGCAAAGAAGGTGTGCGTCTTTGTAAATTGTAGGCCAATAGAATCCAGCATCATAAACTTTTCTTGCTGTTAGTTGAGGCCCATAATGCCCTCCTGTTGGTCCTGTGTGACAATGGTTTAAAATTTTACTAGCTTCATTTCCAAATACACATCGGCGTATTATTCCATCGGGATAACTTTTAAACAGATGTGGATCTTCCCAAAAATAGTGTTTTATATCACTGAAGAATTTCTTTCGTCTTTGGTACGATAATCCTTTTTCAAGGAATCCACATACTAAATAGTTTGCATAGTCTGCAAACCATGGAATTTCTTTATAATCTATCTTCAATAGATATTCATCAGGAAAGTTGTCTTGTATGGCCGATTCATTTAGAACTTCTAATTCGGGATTTTCAAGACGAGAAAGATGATCAGCGGCGAGATTTTCTGCTCCTCTTTTATCTCGGATTTCAATATCAAACTCTTGTAAGAGTAAGATCCAACGAATTAATCTTGGTTTAGCATCTTGTTTCGAAAATAGGTATCTAAGTGCAGAATGGTCGTATAAACCACCGTTTTTGCTAGAACGAGATATGATCGAAATTTGTCAAAAGCAAAGACAATAGCAAGGAGTTCTTTTTCAGTAGTTGTATAGTTCGTTTTTGCTCCTTGTAACGTCTTACTAGCATAATATATATGTGACAACCCAGAAATTTCCAACCAAATTTAAACTTTAATCTTTATATGTTTCCGACACGATAAGCAATATTTGTTAAGTTAAATTTCAAGAATTTTAAACTATGTTCATACATTCATTCGACCTCGACCAAGTTCCAACGATTCACGAACCATTAAATGAATATGATTATATATGTATATGTGTATATATATATTATAACTTGAAACGTAAACAAAATATTAGATTAAATACTTTATATGATTGTATCTGTTTCAAAATGTTTATCAATGGAATTAGAAGATAAGATCAAATGATTGAATTATCAGATATATTCAATTATGATTACAAGTCTCTGTTGAAAAGCCCACGTTGATTTGAGAAATCTTTCTATTTTAACAATATTCAGAAAATGGTAAAGTGATTTATAAATAAGAACAAATTGTTAATCATTGAGAACTAGACAAAGGATAGTGGAAGATTGAATCTCATAAAGACTCGATTGATCTATTTAGTTTCAAACGTACAAAAATGTTTTCAGTTTAAAAAGAACTTTATTATTAAAACGTATATAACTTTTATAAATATCTAGAACCACTTTTGACAACTCATTACTTAACTAGTATGATAAAGATAACGATATTTATATTTTATTTTATTAAATATATATAATGATTTAAATTAATATTATATATATTTATACGCGTATTATACGTATTATGTAGTTTTATACTTTTACTATACTTAAACTTTACCTTTACTTTATTTTTACTTTACTTTAACTTTAACTTTAATAATTCACTTTAATAATTCATACTTTAATAATTCATACTTTAATAATTCACTTTAATAATTCAAAAATCTATTATAAATAGAATTCAATAGGCTTCATTATTTCATAGAAACTTGAAAATATTTTTCTCTAAACTCTCTCAATCGATTTACATATATATATTTACTCCATATTATTTCAAGATATTATTAGTATACATAAATATTACGTCAGAGTACTGTCCGAGTGATTTCGAAATTGTTTTTCGAGTGGGATTGGATTAAAGAAATTATGGGTTATAGCTATGGAGGTGATTGGGTATGGTTCATGGGTATGCTCGCGAGGTCAATATAGTATTTATCATCTCCGTTGCGTCTACGTACCTTTCCTGCAATATTGAATCTCAATATTGATACGTGAGTACTCATAATTTAACTTTTACATACTAATAGTGTATCCCTGACTAGTGCTCGAGTATATAGGATTATGCATGTTTGTACTTTTGATATTGCCTTTAGTTAGGTTATGTTGAATCCTGAATTAGTTATATATGCGACTGAGATAAGGTATAAGATATGCATGTTGTTGGAAAGCTAGCGAAAAATTAAGAACTTTTCATTTAGATATCGAATGATTTCGATGAACGGATTTGAAGTTATAGTCCATCGAATTTTTGTATTATTATTAAAAATGATTATTATTATCGTCGTTATTATCGTCGTTCCAGTTTTATCTTATTATTATTATTATTATTATTATTATTATTATTATTATTATTATTATTATTATTATTATTATTATTATTATCTTTATCAATAAAAGGATTTATCATTAAAAAAAATTATTATTTTTTTATTATTACTATCGTTATTATCGTTAAAGTTATAATTAGTATTATTATTATTATCCAATTATTATTATTATTATTATTATTATTATTATTATTATTATTATTATTATTATTATTATTGGTATTATTATTATTATTATTATTATTATCATTATTAATATATATATCATTATTTAAAAATGGTTATTGTTATTGTTAATATTATTATTACTATATTATCATTAAGATAATTATTAGTATTATCGTTAATAATGTTATAGTAACTATCATTATTAATATTAGTGTAATTAAAACAAATATTTGTAACACCTAATTATTTTGATTACTATTATTATCATTATTACGAACATGATATAAAAGACGATTAAAAGCAATTAAACGAAACGATTAGGAAATAATGGGTAAGAGTATCATGATGAAATTAAAATATTATAAGATATTGATTTAGATAAAATTATCGTTCTTATTATTTTTATCATTACTATTATTATTAAAATTATCGTTAGTATTAAAACTATCATTTTAACAAAAATTATCATTTTAATAGAAATGTCATTGTTACTATAAAATATCATTATTATTATTATTTCAAATAGAATTATTATTTTAAAGATAATATTAAAAATTATCGTAAATATTAAAGTTATCATAATTAGAATTATCATTTTATCATAATGTCATCTTAGTAATTATAAATATTGATATTTTTATAATAATAATTATTATTACAAAATAATACAACTTTTACTTACTATCATTATAGATATTATTTTATCAAATAAATATTTGATACAAACATATTTTACTACGTGTAATAACTTACTTTAATAATACCTATCATATTATCTTTATAATATTAAATGAACCCTATAAATTTTATTACTTAATATATATAAAAGTATATTTTATTATATAAATATAATATAAAATTTTATTTATTAATAAATAAATTATATTATTTACTCTAATAAATCTTTTAAAAATATTTAAAAATATAAAACGACGATATTTAAACTATATATTAATCATGTATAGATTTTTGGAAATTATTTTGAGTCAAATTTACTTTTGTTGACTTTTGCATATTAGTCTCGAGCATTAGGATTGTGGTACACTATGACTTGACCTAATTTGTTAGACAAATATTGACCAACACATAAATATATATAATTAATTTAGGTTCGTGAATCCGAGGCCAACCTTGCACTTGTTCAATGACGTTATATGTATTTTTACTACGAAATACAGTATGGTGAGTTTCATTTGCCTTTTTACCCTTTATATTTTTGGGACTGAGAATACATGCGCTTTTATAAATGTTTTGACGAAATAGACACAAGTAATTGAAAGTACATTCTATGGTTGAATTATCGAAATCGAATATGCCCCTTTTTATTAAAGTCTGGTAATCTAAGAATTAGGGAACAGACACCCTAATTGACGCGAATCCTAAAGATAGATCTATTGGGCCTAACAAACCCCATCCAAAGTACCGGATGCTTTAGTACTTCGAAATTTATATCATGTCCGAAGGAGGATCCCGGAATGATAGGGGATATTCTTATATGTATCTAGTTAATGTCGGTTACCAGGTGTTCACCATATGAATGATTGTTTTTGTCTCTATGCATGGGACGTATATTTATGAGAACTGGAAATGAAATTCTTGTGGTCTATTAAAATGATGGAAATAAATGATTATGATAAACTAATGAACTCACCAACCTTTTGGTTGACACTTTAAAGCATGTTTATTCTCAGGTGTTAAAGAAATCTTCCGCTGTGCATTTGCTCATTTTAAAGATATTACTTGGAGTCTTCAATAGCATATTTCGAAGAACGTTGCATTCGAGTCATTGAGTTCATCAAAGATTATTATTAAATCAATTTATAGTTGGATAGTGGATATTATGAAATGGTATGCATGCCTGTCAATTTTCGATGTAAAGAAAGATTGTCTTTTAAAAACGAATGCAATGTTTGTAAAATGTATCATATAGAGGTCAAATACCTCGCAATGTAATCAACTATTGTGAATCGTTTATAATGTATATGAACGGGTCCTTTCAGTTGGTATCAGAGCGGTGGTCTTAGCGAACCAGGTCTGCATTAGTGTGTCTAACTGATAAGTCGTTAGGATGCATTAGTGAGTCTGGACTTCGACCGTGTCTGCATGTCAAAAGTTTTGCTTATCATTTCTAGTCGGAAATCATCTGCTTATCATCCATAGGAAATTATCTACTTATCATTATTAGTCTAGACATGTCTTGCTACATTAATTGCATGAGTAGTGTATAGACAAAATTCATATCTTAGCGTATCTGCTAAATCATATCTTATCGTATCTGTTACTTTAAACTTTGCCTGACATATCCCGCAAATTCCTCCGTAATCTATGAAATCTTTTGATCTCTATATATAGATATCCTATGTAAATAGAATACCACCCGATAGCCGAAAAATCATTTTATATCGAAAATCCTTTATCCAATCGTACGAAATGGAATTTGTCATCAGTTCAAGTCACTCGGATTCCGAAATGGAATCTCACTCAAGCTCCGAAAGCAGTGTGACCGGAATGGATCAACCAATCATTCATCACCTATTCTGGATGAATTGGGGATGGGTTCGTAGCCTCCTCAATCATTGGAAACAAGAAGAAGGCGATCCTTTCCATCCACCACATTGCCCTCTTGGCGAAGAACCTGAAGCACTTACCGGCGAACCTGTTCGAGACACCATTTTCTCTCTCATTTCCAGGGTATCTCGTCACGATTATATACTACATCAAATTCTAGATTTTATTTATCCGCTCGTTCTGACCAACAATCATCCTGGAATAATAGAAGAAGTCAACGAACTTCGCGCTCGGGTAGTGGCTTTGGAGAATATGGTGCAGAGATTACAAACACCAGCAGCAGCACCAGCAGCATAACCAGTACCACCATCATCAACGCCAACAGTACCATTACCACCTCCAACCACAACCGCGTTGTAAACCTCAACTTCACAATCTGTCCCACTAGCATCAACGTCATACGCACCATAGATACCAAGGAGTACCAACAACAATAACTGACGAAGTATTAATTCATAACTTCATTGGAGAAACATTCCGCGGCGATTATATAATCTCTAAAGTCTTAGAGATTATCTAATCTAGCCCTAACCATAAATCAGTTAAGCGAACCAAAATGATAGAAGGAAGAGTAGAAACCCTGACAAAAATGGTGTGTGATTAACAAGTTAAACTTGTTTTAACAACAGCATCAACAGTACCGTCAACGTCACCAGCATCGTCAGTACAGTCAACATCAGAATCAACAATACCTATAATATCACAAACTCCGTCAGTTCAAGAATCACTGTAGACATCATTACGAATCAATAACGTGTATATTGTATCAACAAGTTATGAAGAATTCACTCATTCCCTCTGAAGAAATTATATATATATATATTTTTTATATATATATTTTGAAATAAAAAATAAATCTTTCCGTGCTAAGCTATTGTGTGTGAATCTTAACTACTCGGTTAATTCATATTATAAATATGCAATAATGTACGTCCCTCGCCCGCGACTTAACCATCGTTAACTACAATCTCTGTCTCAATTCAACAAATTCCAATTCCTAATAAATCAAGTATATATTTGATTTTACACTTCATCATTGATGTAACCGAAACTTTTCAGATAACATCATTCGTACTTTGCGAAGTTCACAAGAATTTAACGAAAACCAACATCACATCTCAACAAATAACGAAGTATTGATTCATAATTTCAATATTATTGAAGAAATACTTATGTAACCTCTAAAGCCTTTAAGGAATTATTCAATTCTAGTTCCAACCGTAAATCGGATGAGTTTAATTTAGTATTAACTCATTAAAATCTATGTTACATCTGAGGAGAATATATACATATATATTTTCATAAAGACTGTAATAAAATTCTTATGTACAAAATATTAATTGTGAAAATTTTTTAACGGGTAGGTAATACTCGAGAGATATATATAAATTCACAATTAATATGTTACATTCTTCGAATCAGATTAAGCAAATTATCAATTATACTTCCTACTTTCACAATAATATACATTCTTTCATAGAAATTAAAACAACCATACTAATTCAAACCCAATTACATATTCTGATTTTAAAATCTCAGAATTTAATTCGAGATATAATCGGTACTATCACTTTTAGATTCCTACATCTTTCAAAGCTATACTTTGACTTCAAAAGTGTGTTAGAACATCAAATGTATATTAACGATTACAATCTGTGTTCAAAATCCTTCAAAATTCCTGAAGACACTTCAAATAATAAACAATCGAGATAATGATCCAACCACATATTAACCACAGTCTTGCATCTGAAAAGCTCTCGAAACCAGAGTCATAATTTAACACGTATCCGTGTCAGACCCTTTGGCATTTATTAGCAAAAATAACTTTGCGATTCCTTTTCAAATTAGTCAGTTTTGTCACAGCTTTAGCAAGTCAACTTCGACTTTTCAGTTGAAACAGTCTTATTATAACCTTGATATAGACGTTGCCCTTTCGTCATTGTTACCGGAGAACCTTTTATGTCTCACCACATTAAAAATAAACTTACCAACAACTTCACTGATCTTTGACTTTCCGAAAAGTCATTATATTTATCGAAACCCCATCATTTACTCATCCGCATCTTGTAACAAGAATTGTCATGCCAATTACTGGGAATCAGCAATTAGTATTTTGAAATCTTGCAGCATGTCTCTGCCAACAGTTATAGGTGTATATATAACGTCTATCTCCTAGACTTATATACTTTGAATGTGAAGTTTCTGAAAAACACCCTAAACTGCGAACTAGTTCTCCGAAGTTTGAAAAATGCTGATGAAGCAGCAAAAACTATAAACGACCTTAACAGTCAAAAGTTTGATAATAAAGGATAGTGTGTTGGAAAAGCTTAGAAAAAGAGAAGGTTTGGAACTGGAAAACGGATTAAGCAAACCATGAAGGAGGCTATGGACAAATCACAAAGACTAAACCTGCCTTCAAAGAATCCAAATGATTCAGTGTCTGCTGAAATTATTATTAAATACCTTACTCCTGACTCTAAACCCTTGTGAATAATATTCTTCATCATCCTCTGATCTTAGATATTCTAAAATATCATCATATCTTTCATTATAAATATCCTCCATATTTCTGAAGATATTTTCTTACCTATTCTTATCTGGAATCATTTATCTCTTTGCGCTATCTGGATTACATCAAAAAGGAAACTGTTTAGTTCCTATACTCTGTAAACCTTTGAGTTTAAACTATGAATGTTTTTGAAGTAGTGTTGGAAACTGAAGCATGAGTTAGTATAATATAATGACACTTGATCAACGTGATTATATTACAGTAATTCATGCTGAGTTTCTAAATGGAACGTGATGATTCACAGATCATAACATCATCATGTGCCATGTTATACGACTCTTGTATTCTATTTAACCTCTAAAATATCAAGAAAATATTTCTTGATGATTCGGCCTTTTCCAAGGTATTCTAGTAATTTGACAAGTCAAGATCGTGCCATCACAATTTCCTTCCTAGAACATTAACAATGTTCATTCCGAAATTCATATCTGTGAATTCTGGACCATTACAAGCGGTGCTTAATCGCAAGAAGAAGAAACGAAAGGACAAAACTCCGAAATAGAAATTGGGGTATAAATTGCAGTAAATAAAAGAGAGCATTAACTGTGGATGACAATGATTATAGAAAATAGAAACAGAGACTTTGAAATATAAGGGAAGATATAAATCCCAACGACAAACCAAAAATTATAAACCATATATATCGATGCATATAGCAATATAAAGATACGGGAGAACTAGAAACACTATAAACCCAAGAGTATAGTAGAAGTAAATAGATTCTTCTGGCGGTAGATGAAAAAGAAGAATGACCGATATGAAAGTTATAAGTATATCGAGAATCAGAACTGGATGGAGCATATTGATGAACACTTTAAAATATGAGTTGAGGGGGAAAGAATAGAAGGTGATGAAACATGACTAGGAACTTAGAAATCAACAGATTTAACTCACACAATGACGGAATAAGTGAATCAAACCCTCTAGTAAGTAGGTTAAGCGTTTTGGGATTAATTTAGTCATACCATAACTAAATCAAGTGTGATTAGATCAACACCTAGAGCTATTATTCACCACCTGGGTGATTTGGGTTGAGAGAGAATCGGAGGAGCTCACCAGATCTGAGTGTGTGTAACAAATGAGAGGCTTAACCTAAAATGAAGAACATAAGACTTTATATACCCCTGCTGTTGACTCACCCGTACGATTCATCCATCACACATACGAGTTGGCTTCATCAGCTGTACGGGTGATCACTCACTCGTGTCTTCTCATTTAGGTTGTAACTGTGACTTAGCTCAGTATCAACCGTGCGTATGAGCCTATCAGCCGTACGAGTGAGGCTTCACTCGGACGTCTGACTAAGTCTAACATAGGCAAACATCCAAATCTCGTTCCTGCAGTTCCTGTAACCACATACAAACACGGATAGTATAATAACGAACAATCATGGTGGCCTGTAAACTGTTGTACCTGCAATGGACGTGGGTAGATGTCTAGGGACTTGCATAAAATGCATCAACAGAAGGTTTGAGTTGTAAGGAAACGAAGGAGGTGAATTTATAAGAAAATCTCCGACAGAACAATTAAAATGGACGATCGCATTTAAAGCGGATCCTAATTCCCTTGATTACCGGAGAGTCAAATCTTATTAAGAAGATTTTCTTCAAATCCCTTGAAATCTGGGAATCAATCATATCTACGTCAAATGATAAGATGAATCTACACTTACTCATTTCACTCTTCTATGTTAGCTTCATTCGTACTCTTCATATAAATGGATTGTTTATCTAAATTATTCGCTGATAATAAAACTCTAATTTTCAGCCCGTATGCATCATGAAAACATACTTATTATCATTCACGAGCTTTCCACTCAAATTTCGGGATGAAATTTCTTTAACGGGTAGGTACTGTGACAACCCAGAAATTTCCAACCAAATTTAAACTTTAATCTTTATATGTTTCCGACACGATAAGCAATATTTGTTAAGTTAAATTTCAAGAATTTTAAACTATGTTCATACATTCATTCGACCTCGACCAAGTTCCAACGATTCACGAACCATTAAATGAATATGATTATATATGTATATGTGTATATATATATTATAACTTGAAACGTAAACAAAATATTAGATTAAATACTTTATATGATTGTATCTGTTTCAAAATGTTTATCAATGGAATTAGAAGATAAGATCAAATGATTGAATTATCAGATATATTCAATTATGATTACAAGTCTCTGTTGAAAAGCCCACGTTGATTTGAGAAATCTTTCTATTTTAACAATATTCAGAAAATGGTAAAGTGATTTATAAATAAGAACAAATTGTTAATCATTGAGAACTAGACAAAGGATAGTGGAAGATTGAATCTCATAAAGACTCGATTGATCTATTTAGTTTCAAACGTACAAAAATGTTTTCAGTTTAAAAAGAACTTTATTATTAAAACGTATATAACTTTTATAAATATCTAGAACCACTTTTGACAACTCATTACTTAACTAGTATGATAAAGATAACGATATTTATATTTTATTTTATTAAATATATATAATGATTTAAATTAATATTATATATATTTATACGCGTATTATACGTATTATGTAGTTTTATACTTTTACTATACTTAAACTTTACCTTTACTTTATTTTTACTTTACTTTAACTTTAACTTTAATAATTCACTTTAATAATTCATACTTTAATAATTCATACTTTAATAATTCACTTTAATAATTCAAAAATCTATTATAAATAGAATTCAATAGGCTTCATTATTTCATAGAAACTTGAAAATATTTTTCTCTAAACTCTCTCAATCGATTTACATATATATATTTACTCCATATTATTTCAAGATATTATTAGTATACATAAATATTACGTCAGAGTACTGTCCGAGTGATTTCGAAATTGTTTTTCGAGTGGGATTGGATTAAGGAAATTATGGGTTATAGCTATGGAGGTGATTGGGTATGGTTCATGGGTATGCTCGCGAGGTCAATATAGTATTTATCATCTCCGTTGCGTCTACGTACCTTTCCTGCAATATTGAATCTCAATATTGATACGTGAGTACTCATAATTTAACTTTTACATACTAATAGTGTATCCCTGACTAGTGCTCGAGTATATAGGATTATGCATGTTTGTACTTTTGATATTGCCTTTAGTTAGGTTATGTTGAATCCTGAATTAGTTATATATGCGACTGAGATAAGGTATAAGATATGCATGTTGTTGGAAAGCTAGCGAAAAATTAAGAACTTTTCATTTAGATATCGAATGATTTCGATGAACGGATTTGAAGTTATAGTCCATCGAATTTTTGTATTATTATTAAAAATGATTATTATTATCGTCGTTATTATCGTCGTTCCAGTTTTATCTTATTATTATTATTATTATTATTATTATTATTATTATTATTATTATTATTATTATTATTATTATTATTATTATTATTATTATTATTATTATCTTTATCAATAAAAGGATTTATCATTAAAAAAAATTATTATTTTTTTATTATTACTATCGTTATTATCGTTAAAGTTATAATTAGTATTATTATTATTATCCAATTATTATTATTATTATTATTATTATTATTATTATTATTATTATTATTATTATTATTATTATTATTGGTATTATTATTATTATTATTATTATTATCATTATTAATATATATATCATTATTTAAAAATGGTTATTGTTATTGTTAATATTATTATTACTATATTATCATTAAGATAATTATTAGTATTATCGTTAATAATGTTATAGTAACTATCATTATTAATATTAGTGTAATTAAAACAAATATTTGTAACACCTAATTATTTTGATTACTATTATTATCATTATTACGAACATGATATAAAAGACGATTAAAAGCAATTAAACGAAACGATTAGGAAATAATGGGTAAGAGTATCATGATGAAATTAAAATATTATAAGATATTGATTTAGATAAAATTATCGTTCTTATTATTTTTATCATTACTATTATTATTAAAATTATCGTTAGTATTAAAACTATCATTTTAACAAAAATTATCATTTTAATAGAAATGTCATTGTTACTATAAAATATCATTATTATTATTATTTCAAATAGAATTATTATTTTAAAGATAATATTAAAAATTATCGTAAATATTAAAGTTATCATAATTAGAATTATCATTTTATCATAATGTCATCTTAGTAATTATAAATATTGATATTTTTATAATAATAATTATTATTACAAAATAATACAACTTTTACTTACTATCATTATAGATATTATTTTATCAAATAAATATTTGATACAAACATATTTTACTACGTGTAATAACTTACTTTAATAATACCTATCATATTATCTTTATAATATTAAATGAACCCTATAAATTTTATTACTTAATATATATAAAAGTATATTTTATTATATAAATATAATATAAAATTTTATTTATTAATAAATAAATTATATTATTTACTCTAATAAATCTTTTAAAAATATTTAAAAATATAAAACGACGATATTTAAACTATATATTAATCATGTATAGATTTTTGGAAATTATTTTGAGTCAAATTTACTTTTGTTGACTTTTGCATATTAGTCTCGAGCATTAGGATTGTGGTACACTATGACTTGACCTAATTTGTTAGACAAATATTGACCAACACATAAATATATATAATTAATTTAGGTTCGTGAATCCGAGGCCAACCTTGCACTTGTTCAATGACGTTATATGTATTTTTACTACGAAATACAGTATGGTGAGTTTCATTTGCCTTTTTACCCTTTATATTTTTGGGACTGAGAATACATGCGCTTTTATAAATGTTTTGACGAAATAGACACAAGTAATTGAAACTACATTCTATGGTTGAATTATCGAAATCGAATATGCCCCTTTTTATTAAAGTCTGGTAATCTAAGAATTAGGGAACAGACACCCTAATTGACGCGAATCCTAAAGATAGATCTATTGGGCCTAACAAACCCCATCCAAAGTACCGGATGCTTTAGTACTTCGAAATTTATATCATGTCCGAAGGAGGATCCCGGAATGATAGGGGATATTCTTATATGTATCTAGTTAATGTCGGTTACCAGGTGTTCACCATATGAATGATTGTTTTTGTCTCTATGCATGGGACGTATATTTATGAGAACTGGAAATGAAATTCTTGTGGTCTATTAAAATGATGGAAATAAATGATTATGATAAACTAATGAACTCACCAACCTTTTGGTTGACACTTTAAAGCATGTTTATTCTCAGGTGTTAAAGAAATCTTCCGCTGTGCATTTGCTCATTTTAAAGATATTACTTGGAGTCTTCAATAGCATATTTCGAAGAACGTTGCATTCGAGTCATTGAGTTCATCAAAGATTATTATTAAATCAATTTATAGTTGGATAGTTGATATTATGAAATGGTATGCATGCCTGTCAATTTTCGATGTAAAGAAAGATTGTCTTTTAAAAACGAATGCAATGTTTGTAAAATGTATCATATAGAGGTCAAATACCTCGCAATGTAATCAACTATTGTGAATCGTTTATAATGTATATGAACGGGTCCTTTCAATATAGTTTGAAATCGTTTTTCAATCCTTTGTCCTAAAACGGCTCCCATTGCAAAATCACTTGCATCGCACATTAGTTCAAATGGTAGATTCCAATTTGGTGTTAACATGATCGGCGCATTAGTTAGTTTCTCTTTAAGAATATTAAAAGATTTGATACACTCATCTGAAAAGATGAATGGAGCATCCTTTTCTAGGAGTTTATTCATAGGAGTGGCAATTTTAGAAAAATCTTTTATGAAACGTCGGTAAAAACCGGCATGCCCTAGAAAACTCCTAACTCCTCTAACATTGGTGGGATGTGGAAGTTTAGCAATTACATCTACTTTAGCTCTATCCACTTCAATTCCTTCTTTTGAAATTTTATGACCAAGAACGATGCCTTCTTTAACCATAAAATGGCATTTCTCCCAATTAAGTACTAGATTTGATTGTTCGCATCTAATAAGCATTCGTTTCAGATTAACTAGACATGATTCAAATGTATCACCGAAGACTGAAAAGTCATCCATGAAAACTTCCATGCATTCTTCTATCATGTCGTGAAAAATCGCCATCATACACCTTTGAAAGGTTGCAGGGGCGTTGCAAAGTCCAAATGGCATGCGTTTGTAAGCAAAAGTACCATAAGGGTACGTGAATGTGATTTTCTCTTGATCTTCGGGTGCTATTGGAATTTGAAAATATCCGGAAAATCCATCTAGAAAACAATAGTAACTATTTCCAGCTAATCTTTCCAACATTTGATCTATGAAAGGTAAGGGGAAGTGATCTTTTCTGGTGGCGTCATTTAATTTTCTATAATCAATACCCACACGCCATCCTGTTACAGTTCTAGTAGGAATAAGCTCATTTTTTTCATTTGTAATGACAGTCATGCCACCCTTCTTAGGCACGCATTGTAATGGGCTTACCCATGGACTATCAGAGATTGGATAAATTAGACCTGCATCTAGCAGTTTAATAATCTCTTTCTTAACTACATCTTGCATATTAGGATTTAGTCTTCGTTGGCGTTGTACATACGTTTTATGACCTTCTTCCATAAGGATTTTATGTGTGCAATACGAAGGACTTATTCCTTTAATATCATGAATCTTCCATGCAATGGATGGCTTATGAGCTTTCAACACAGAAATGAGTTGTGATTTCTCATTTTCAGTAAGAGAAGACGATATTATTACAGGTAATTCAGATTCACCATGTAAATAAGCGTATTCCAAATGGTTTGGAAGTGGCTTTAACTCTAATTTCGGAGGTTCTTCTATCGATGATTTGTATCGATATCTGTCTTCTTCTTTTAGCATTTGAATTTCTTCTGTTGTTGGTTCATATCCATTAGCTATAAGTGTAGCTAACATTTCAGCTTCATCAATTGGTTCATTACCTTCTCCTAAAGAACATTCTCCTGTTCCTTGTAATTCTGGAAAATCTTCTAACAATTCTGCATGTGCATCTATAGTTTGAATATAATAACATGTATCATCTGCAGATTGTGGTTGTTGCATTGCTCTATCAACTGAAAAGGTAACACTCTCGTCCTCTATACTTAAGGTCAATTTCTTACCGAACACGTCTATCATTACTTTAGCCGTGTTTAAGAATGGTCTTCCTAATATGAGAGGAACTTGAGAATCTTCTTCCATGTCCAAAACAACAAAATCTACTGGAAATACTAAAGTACCAACTTTAACAAGCATGTTCTCCATTATCCCTCTAGGATATTTTATTGATCTATCGGCTAGTTGTATGCTTATTCTTGTTGGTTTCAATTCTCCAAGGTCTAGTTTAGCGTATAGTGAATATGGCATTAGATTTATACTAGCACCTAAATCTGCCAATGCTTCTATTGAACTAAGACTACCCAGAAAACATGGAATTGTGAAACTTCCTGGATCAGATAATTTTTCTGGTATCTTATTCAACAGCACTGCTGAACAATTAGCATTCATGGTAACAGCCGAGAGTTCTTCCATTTTCTTTCTATTTGAGATTAGATCTTTCAAGAATTTAGCATATCTAGGCATTCCTGAAATCACATCAATGAAAGGAAGATTTACATTTATCTGTTTAAACATATCCAAGAATTTGAATTGCTCGGCATCAAGTTTCTCTTTCTTCATTTTACTCGGGTAAGGAAGTGGTGGTTGGTATGGTTTAACATAAGCTTTAGCCTTAACTGTGTTATCTTCATTAACCTTTTCAACTACCGGCTCTTTTTCCTTATCTTGATCAGGTTGGGGTTCTTGTGGAGTAGGAATAGCTTCATCAGAAGTTACAGGTATTTCAGGTGGTTTAAGTGTTGTACCACTTCTTGTGGTAATAGCTTTAGCTGTTTCATTTCGGGGGTTAGCATTTGTATCACTAGGTAGAATTCCCGGTTTTCTTTCACCTATTAACCTTGCTAGGTTACTTACTTCTTGTTCCAGATTTTGAATAGAAGCTTGTTGATTTCTAAATGCTTGAGCATTTTGTTCATTAGTTTGTTTCTGAGATGTGAAAAACTGCGTTTGAGTTTCAACTAGCTTCGTCATCATATCTTCTAAATTCGGCTTTTTATCATCGGTTTGTTGTGGTGGTTTGTTTTGAAAATTAGGTCTTTGCTGATTGTAATTATTATTGGATACTTGTTGATTGCTAGGACCTTGTTGGTTGTTGTATGGAATATTTCGGTTATAATTCTGGTTTTGATTGTAAATTGGTCTTGGCGGTTGATAATTATTCTGATAATTATTTCCAGGCCTTTGGTTTATGTATGAAATATTCTCTCTTTGTTCCATTGTTAATTCAATACTGAGACAATCTTTTGTCAAATGTGGTCCTCCACACTGCTCACAACTAATTCGTATTGAGTGAATATCTTTATTCATCTTTTCCATTCGTCTCTCGACAGCATCTATCTTTGTGGAGGGAATCTAAGTCATGGCTAGAATCGGCTCTAGCTGCTTTAGATGATCTAACGATATCTTTTTCTTGGTGCCACTCATGTGAGTGGGAAGCAGTGTTATCAATAATTTTGTAAGCATCAGTTTCGGTTTTCTTCATAATAGAACCACCAGCTGCTATATCTATGTCTTTCCTTGTAGTGATGTCGCATCCTTGGTAGAATATTTGTACTATTTGACAGGTGTCTAAACCATGTTGTGGACATCCTCTTAACAACTTTCCAAATCTAGTCCACGCCTCATATAGAGTTTCATTTGGTTTCTGTGTAAACGTAACAATTTCTGCTTGAAGTCTTACGGCTTTAGATGCAGGAAAGAATTGTTTAAGAAAATTTTCAACTAAAACATCCCATGTATCAATCGCCCCTTCAGGTAATGATTCCAACCAATCTTTGGCTTCTCCCTTTAAAGTCCAGGGAAATAACATGAGATATATCTGTTCATCCTCCACTTCTCGGATTTTAAATAGTGTGCAGATCCTATTAAAGGTACGTAGATGTTCATTTGGATCTTCCTTCGGCACACCACTAAATTGGCATTGATTAGTCACCATGTGTAGAATTTGTCCTTTGATTTCATAATCTGGCGCATAAATGTCTGGATGAGTAATTGCGTGACCTTGGCCAGTGCGTTTAGCTCTCATTCGGTCTTCCATACTTAAAGGTTCCAGATTCTCCATAATTGAATTTGTTGAATCGGAATCACTAGAGGATTCTGATTTAATGGTTCGTTCCTCAACAATCTCTGTTTGAATGATTGGTGGTTCCGGAGGAAAGTTTAGTGGTTCAGGATCTATGAATCGTTCCTGAATATTCTTCGGATTCTCAATTGTGAGGTCGGGTTCAAAAAATGGATTATCGGAAATTTGAACTGGAGTACTTGGTCGACTGGATGACGATTCTAAAGAAAAATTAACGGCGGTAATATTTGCTAAATGTCTTGATCTAGTTACAGGTGGTGAACGTACAAAAGGTGGTGAACGTCTTGCTCGGTGCATTCACTGAATATCCTATTAGTTTTTAAAAGGAAAGAAAAATTATAATAAGTTATCCAATCAATAGACTTTTCTGATTTTGCCCACGTTTCGAATAGCCAAAAGATGCAGCAGAGGGGCAGGATTCGTTTGGTCTCAATATAATTGAGGACTGTTTGGATCCAATAACCCGGTCCACGTACAAATCCAACTATTACTACGAACCAGAAAATTTTGATGTCTATTAATTTAACCACTTAAAATAAATTTTCGTAATTTTAAGAAAATTAGATAAGAAGTAGAATAAAAATCTATGTCCTAAAACTAGAATAGCGTGAAATAAGAAAGAAAAAGAGCGTGTCGGAAAAAGGTCGAAAAAGAAAAATGGTTGAAAAATAAAAGGTGACGGAAAAATAAAAGAAACTTATAAAACTTAAAAACACTTGACTAACCTAACCTTATTACTACAACTAACTTAAAATTATAATCGCAAATTGAGATTACTAATTGGAATGATAATTGATACATAGGTAAAAGTCGTCTAAAAATATTAAAGCTTACAGGAAAAACTAAATCCCAAATGGAAATAACTTAAAAAGAAAGTAAAACTTAAAAAGGCGTTGCAAAATTCTAAAGTACCTAAATCTTAGTCTAAAGAAAAAGCACTTAAGGAATTCTACGGCAAAGCCTAAAAATCTAGAATTAAAAATAACTATGGCAAAAACTAAGTTTAAAACTAAATATGAGCTAAAAATACAAATATTACGCTAAAACAATTAAAAAGGGACAAAATATAAAAATATACAAAAAGTGGTAAAAAATACAATTTTTATAAAAATATTATTTTTATATTATTTATTTATTAAAATTATTAATTTTATATATAATAAAACTAATTAAAATTTAAAATACAATTTAATTTAAAAAACTTAAACTAATTATAATAATTAAACTAATTAGGGTTTATTAATAATAATAATAATAATAAAATCCGTAATTAATGTGAAATTAGGGTTCTGTCACGTGTGTCAGAGTGTCTCCGCGAGTCACGGTATTCCAAGCAGCAAACCCCGCGAGTCGCGGAGTTCCAAAATTCAACTCTGGTACAGTTTTTAATTCGACGTGTTTTTTTTTCTTATTTGTGTTTTATATTTTTCTGTTTTAAAATCTAAATATTTATATAATAAAAACTTATATTTAAAAACTAAAATAAAAATAGAACTACTTTATAATTTTATAAATAAAAATCGTAAAACTAGATTTATATATATATTTTATTTTTATTTTTTTTCGGTTTTTTTCTTTTTTTTATATTTTAAATAAAAACAAAATACTTAAATAAAACTTATATAAAAATAAAGAAACTTTATAAAACTTAAATATTTAACAAAATCTTAAAAATACTTATATTTTTGTTTTTCTTTTTATATTTTTGAATAATTAAAAACGTATTTTTATAAAAACGAATTTTAATAAAAGTAAACTAAAAATCTTTTTTTTTCTTTATATTAGCGTTGCGCTTCCTGCTTTTAAGCGATTCCTCGGTAGCGGCGCCAAAAATACTTGATAGTTATGCGAGGTGTATATAAAATAGCTATTATATTTTAGCAGGAAATACTATTAAATACGATACAATTTTACACAAGATATTTATTTATTTAGAGAATGGATATACTTAAACCTTACTACAACACTTATAGGCAGTGTACCTAATCGTACAGTAGTGTAGTTTTTAGTAAGTCCGGTTCGTTCCACAGGGAAAATCTTTAAACAAAGCTTAACGCTATATTAGTTTACTTTTATAAAAATACAAATATATATATAAGTAATATTATTATTATAAAGGGGGGTTTTTACCGTTTAATGACCGGTTTGTCGATTTTAAAACTTTAGTCGCAGTTAAAACCAAATGTAAAATATTAAAAATAAATACAAGACTTAAATTAAAGCGTAACGTAAATAACAATTATGAAATTGCGAATAATAAAAGTGCGATAAAATAAACTTGCGATAATTAAAAAGTACGATAATTAAAAGTGCAATTAAATACAATAACAATAAAAATGCGATAATTAGAAGTGCAATTAAATATACAATAAAGGAAATTAAATATGAAATAAAAGAATTATGCTTATTTAAACTTCCGTAATCATGATGTTTGAAGTGTTGATTTTAGTTTTATGCCCATGGGTTAATTGTCCTTTGTCCTGGATTATTTAATATGTCCGTCTGGTTTTTGTCCATAACAGTCCATCAGTCATAAATATAAAGTGCGAGTGTCCTCGTCAAATTATCCTTATACCCGAAGTTAAATATTCCAACTAATTGGGGACTTAAACTGTAACAAGATTTTAATACTTTGTTTAATAATTACACCAGGATGTCGACTGAGTGTAACCCAAGGTTTTAATATTTTATTATCAATTATACCAAGTGTCCTTGTACATAATTTCACCCCTGTTTTAATTATTCTAGTGGCTATTAATCCATTCCCGTGTCCGGTTAAATGAACGATTATTCGTACATATAAATACCCCGCCCATCGTGTCCGATCGAGTGTATATGGTAATTTATAGGGACGCCCAATTGTAAATCTTTATATTAACATTAACAAACTATCATTTAGTTAAACAAATATAAAGCCCATTAATAGCCCATAGTCTAATTTCCACAAGTGTCGTTCTTTTGTTCAAACCCCAATTATGGTACAAAGCCCAATTACCCAATTTCAGTAATTAGCCCAACAACATGATTACTTCGAATTAAATAAGCATAATAATAACTTAGCTACGAGATATTAAATTAAAAAGGTTGAACATAACTTACGATGATTAAAAATAGCGTAGCATTACACGGACAGAATTTCGACTTACACCCTTACAACATTCGCTAACATACCCTTATTATTAGAATTATAATTAAAATTAAAATTAAAATATAAATTATAAATATAAATATTACGATATAGATAGAGAGATGGATGGATATATGTTATGAAAAATGATCAGAATTCGGTTGGCTTTATAGGGAATTGAGTTCAGGGGTACTCCGCGACTCGCGGCATTTTTTGCCTTCAAACTCCGCTAGTCGCGGAGTTTGAAATTCCAGCTCACAATCTTTGGAGTCTTTCTTGCCGACGGATTTTTATTATTTATATAATATATAAATAATTATAAGAATTATTTAAATATTATATTATATTTATGTGCATAGTTGACTTGTAATTTTTAGTCCGTTGCGTCGAGCGTTGAGAGTTTACTCTGGTCCCGGTTCCGGATTTTCGAACGTCCTTGCGTACAATTTAATATCTTGTACTTTGCGTTTTGAATCTTGTACTCTTGTAATTTCGAGACGTTTCTTATCAATAATTGGAACCTCTTTGATTGTATTTTGTACTTTTGAGCTTTTTGGTCGTTTGCGTCTTCAATTCGTCGAATCTGTCTTTTGTCTTCACCTTTTATTATTTAAACGAATATCACTTTTAAATAGAACAATTGCAACTAAAAGCTTGTCTTTCTTGAGGAATAATGCTATGAAATATATGTTCGTTTTTAGCATTATCACCTCCTCAATAATTGGAGACAAGAAGAAGGCGATCCTTTCCATCCACCACATTGCCCTCTTGACGAAGAACCTGAAGCACTTACCAGCGAACCTGTCCGAAACACCATTTTTTCTCTCATTTCCAGAGTATCTCGTCACGATTATATACTACATCAAAATCTAGATTTTATTTATCCGCTCGTCCGAACCGACAATCACCCCGGTGTAATAGAAGAAGTCAACGAAGTTCGCGCTCGGGTAGTGGCTTTGGAGAATATTGTACAAAGATTACAAACACCATCAGCAGCATCAGCAGCGTAACCAGTACCACCATCATCAACACCAACAGTACCATTACCACCTCCAACCACAACCGCGTCGTAACCCTCAACTTCATAATCTATCCCACGAGCATCAACGTCATACGCACCATAGATACCAAGGAATACCAACAACAATAACTGACAAAGTATTAATTCATAACTTCACTGGAGAAACATTCCGCGGAGATTATGTAATCTCTAAAGTCTTAGAGATTATCTAATCTAGCCCTAACCATAAAGCAGTTAAGCAAACCGAAATGATAGAAGGAAGAGTAGAAACCCTGGAAAAAAATGGTGTGTGATTAACCAGCTAAACTTGTTTTATCAACAGCATCATCAGTACCGTCAGCGTCACCAGCATCGTCAGTGCAGTCAGCATCATAATCAACAACATCTATAACATCACAAACTCCGTCAATTCAAGAATCACTGTGGACATCATTACGAATCAATAACGCGTATATTGTATTAGCGAGTTATGAAGAATTAACTCATTCCCTCTGAAGAAATTATATGTATATTTTACATATATATATTTTTTTTTAAAATAACAAAAAAATAATCTTTCTGTGCTAAGCTATTGTGTATGAATCTTAACTAGTTGGTTAATTCATATTACAAATATGCAATAATGTACGTCTTTCGCCCGCAACTTAACCAGCGTTAACTACAATCTCTGTCTCAATTCAACAAATTCCAATTCATAATAAATCAAGTATATATTTGATTTTACACTTTCATCATCAATGTACCCGAAACTTTTCAGATAACATCATTCGTACTTTGCGAAGTTCACAAGAATTTAACGAAAACCAACATCACGCCTCAACAAATAACGAAGTATTGATTCATAATTTCAATATTATTGAAGAAATACTTATGTAATCTCTAAAGCCTTCAAGGGATTATTCAATTCTAGTTCCAACCGTAAATCGAATGAGTTTAATTTAGTATTAACTCATTAAAATCTATGTTACATCTGAGGAGAATATATACATATATATTTTCATAAAGACTATAATAAATTCTTATGTACAAAATATTAATTGTGAAAAAAATTTTAACGGGTAGGTTATACCCGAGAGATATATATATATTCACAATTAATATGTTACATTCTTCGAATCAGATTAAGCAAATCATCAACTATACTTCCTACTTTCACAATAATATACATTCTTTCATAGAAATCAAAACAACCATACTCATTCAAACCCAATTACATATTTTGATTTTGAAACCTTAGAATTCAATTCGAGATATAACCGGTACCATCACTTTTTGATTCCTACATCCTTCGAAGCTATACATTGACTTCAAAACTATGTTAGAACATCAAATGTATATTAACGATTACAATCTGTGTTCAAACCCTTCGAAAATTTCTGAAGACACTTTAATTAATGAGCAATCGAGATGATGATCCAACCACATATTACCCACAGTTATGTACTTAAAAATCTCTCGAAACCAACGTCATAATTCAACACATCAGATCCTTTGACATTTATTAGCAAAAATAACTTTGCAATTCCTTTTTCAAAGTAACAAATTCTATCACAGCTCCAGCAAGACAACTTCGATTTTTCATTCGGAGTAGCCTTATCATAATCTTGATAAATATGTTGCCCTTTCGCCATTGTTACTGGGGAACCTTTCATATCTCACCACATTTGCTGTAAACTTATCAGCAACCGTAATGATCTGAGATTTTTCGAAAAATCATTATATTTATCAAAACCCCATCATTTACTCGTTCGCATCTTGTAACGAGAATTGCCATACGAATCATTGGGAATTAGTAATCAGTATTTTGAAATCTCGCAGCATGTCTACACCAACAGTTATATGTGTATATATAAAGTCTATTTTCTGGACTTAATTTGAATGTGAAGTTTCTGAAAAACACTCCGAACTACGAATTGGTTCTCCGAAAATGGAAAAATATTGATGAAGCAGCAAAAACTATAAACGACTTTAAACGGTAAAAGCTGGAAGATAATGAAGAAGTGTGCTGGCAAAGCGCAGAAAAAGAGAAGTTTTGAAACTGAAAAACGGATTGAGCAAAGTATGAAGGAGGCTGTGGATAAATCACAAAGACTGAACCTGACTTCAAAGGATCCAAATGATTCAGTACCTACTGAAGTCATTAACGAATACCTTGCTCCTGACTCTAAACCCCTGCGGATAATATTCTTCATCATCCTCTGATATTAGAAAATATAAAATATCATCGTATCTTTCATTATAAATATCTTCCATATTTCTGAAGATATTTTCATAATTATTCTTATCTGAAATCATTTATCTCTTCGCGCTATCTGTATTACATCATAAAAAAAAACTATTTTAGTTTCTAAATTCTGAAACATTCGAGTTTAAAATAGGAATATTTTTGAAGTAGTGTTGGGAGCTGAAGCATGAGTTAATATAATATAATGACACTTGATCAACGTGATTATATTACAGTAAGTCATGCTGAGTTTCTAAATGAAACGTGATGATTCACAAATCATAACATCATCATGTGCCATGTTATACGACTCTTGTATTCTATTTAACCTCTAAAATATCAAGAAAATATTTCTTGATGATTCGGTCTTTTCTAAGGTATTCTGGTAATTTGACAAGTCAAGATCATGCCATCACAATTTCTTTCCTAGAACATTAACAATGTTCATTCCGAAATTCATATCTGCAAATTCTGGACCATTTCAATCGGTGCTTAATCGCAAGAAGAAGAAACGAAAGGACAAAACTCTGAAATAGAAATTGGGGTATAAATTACAGCAAATAAAAGAGAGCATTAACTGTGGATGATAATGATTATAGAAGACAAAAGCATAGATTTTGAAATATAAAGGAAGATATAAAGCCCAACGACAAACCAGAAATTATAAACCATATATATCGATGCATATAGCAATATAAAGACACGGGAGAACTAGAAACACTATAAACCCAAGAGTATAGTAGAAGTAAATAGATTCTTCCGGCGGTAGATGAAAAAGAAGAATGACCGATATGAAAGTTAGAAGTATATCGAGAATCAGAACTGGATGGAGCGTATTGATGAATACTTTAAAATATGAGTTGAAGGGGAAAGAATAGAAGGCGATGAAACATGACTATGAACTTAGAAATCAACAGATTTAACTCACACAATGACGGAATAAGTGAATCAAACCCTCTAGTGAATAGGTTAAATTTTTTGGGATTGATTTAGTCAAATCACAACTAAATCAAGTGTGATTAGATCAACACCTAGAGCTATTATTCACCACCTGGGTGATTTGGGTTGAGAGAGAATCAGAGGAGCTCACCAGATCTGAGTGTGTGTAACAAATGAGAGGCTTAACCTAAAAATAAAGAACATAAGACTTTATATACCTCTGCTATTGACTCACCTGTACGATTCATCCATCACACGTACGAGTTGGCTTCATCAGTCGTACGGGTGATCACTCACTCGTGTCTTCTCATTTAGGTTGTAGTTGTGACTTAGCTCAGCATCAATCGTGTGTATGAGCCTGTCAGCCATACGAGTGAGGCTTCACTCGGACGTCTGACTAAGTGTTGATCTACAGGGAATCAATCATATATACGTCAAATGATAAGATGAATCTACACTTACTCATTTCACTCTTCTATGTTGGCTTCATTCGTACTCTTCATATAAAAGGATTGTCTATCCAAAATTATTCGATAATGATAAAACTCTAATTTTTAGCCCGTATGCATCATGAAAAAATACTTATTATCATTCACAACCTTTCCACTCAAATTTCGGGATTCTTTAACGGGTAGGTACTGTGACAACCCGGAAATTTCCTACCAAATTTAAACTTTAATCTTTATATATTCCCGACACGATAAGCAAAGTTTGTAAGTTGAATCTAAAGAATTTTAAACTGTGTTCATACAACCTCGACCAAATTCTAAAGATTCACGAACCATTATAGGAAGGATATGATTATATATGTATATATGTATATATTATAACTTAAAAACATTAACAAAGTATTAGACGTATAATACTTTAAATGAACGTATTTGTTTCAATATGATTAGCGATGCAATTAGAAGATAATATCAAATGATTGATTTATCAGATACATTGAATTATGATTACGAGTCCCTATTGAGAGGTCCACTTTGATTTAGAAACCCTTTCCTTTTTAACGGTATCCGAAATTGTTGGTAAAAGTGATTTACAAAAGTGTCATTTACAAGAGTTAGTCAAAAGTTAGAAATCATTTCCGTTTAAATTTCAAAAATATACTTTACTTGATTAACTCGTGTCCCTCGATAAAGCAGCTCTTTAGTTTTCATATTAAAAACATTATTTGGTAAAATAACTACTATTATTTAAAAACGAGTTAAAATGAACTTTGAAATCTATTTAGTTTTGGAAAGCTAAATATTATATCATTAGTTAAAATATTTCAAAAATATTTATTAGGTACAAATTTACAAATTTTAAATAAAAATATATATATTTTAACTTAGTCATAAAACGTCCCAATTTAAAATAATATATTTTGATAAACAATGAGTCACTGATTTATAGAAGCAAATGACCACGACGCTCAAATTTTATAAGATACATTTTCATAAAGTAAATTTTTGATAAAAAAAAAGTCAATTATTATTAAAGGTACACGTCGCGTAACGTAAAAGGCTAGTTTTCTAAACGTATGAAAGTGCGCTCGAAAAACCGAAAGTGGTACATGAGTCGTGAGACCACGTCCGTGTCATTTTTGTAAAAATTATATTTTTACCATGAGCGTAAATATAATATAATATTTAATTAATTCTAAAGATTAAATATATTATATATAAAATAATATATAAAGTTCATATGAGTGATACGTAAATTGTGTGAGGTGTCGGCAAGGGAACGAGATGGATACCAGCTGTATTAACTTGTCATGCGATCGCATGTAATAACCATACACATCCCATGCGATCTCATGGGATGGATAGTTTGGCCAAATCATTATAAAATGCACGATCTCATTCTGGATGAAAACACACACATACGCAAGTACCTATATTACTCCCTCTGTATGGATTAATTATATTTATATTATTAATATTATTATTATTATTAGTAATATTATTAATTTTATTATTATTAGTATTAGTATTATTAGGAGTGATAATACTAGTATTTATACATAAAATACTACGACGGAGTGCTGCTCGGGTGATCTAAAACGGAGTTCAAAAATGGATTTTATGAGTAGAATAGGGTTAAGGAAATTATGGTTATAGCTATGGAAGTGATGGCTATGGTTCATGGGTATGCTCGTGAAGTCAATTTGGTGTTTATCATCTCCGTTGCGTCTACGTACCTTTCCTGCAATATTGAATCTCAATATTGATACGTGAGCACTCATAACTTAACTTTTATATATTAATAGTATATCCTTGACTAGTGCTCGAGTAGTTAGGATTATGCATGCTTGTACGTTTGATATTGCCATGAGATAGGATATGTTAAGTCTTGAATTAGTTACATATGCGGTTGAGATAAGGTATAAGATATGCATGTCGTTGGAAACCTAGCGAAAAATTAAGAACTTTTCCTTTAGATCTCGAATGATTTTGATGAACGGATTAGAAGTTATAGTCAATTGAATTTTTGATATTATTATTAAAAATGATTATTATTATCGTCGTTCTAGTTTTTTTTATAAAACTATTATTATTATTATTGTTATTATTATTATTATTATTACTATTATTATGATTATTATCATTATCAATTAAAAGTATTATCATTAAAAATTGTTATTTTTATTATTATTACTATCGTTATTATCGTTAAAGTTATAATGAGTATTATCATTAATATATTCATAATGTTTATTATCATTAGTATTATTATGATTAAAACTTATATTAGTAACACTTAAATTATTATGATTACTATTATTATCATTAACATGAAAACAATATAAAAGACGATTAAAAGCTATTAAACGAATCAATTAAGAAATAATGAGTATGGGTATCATGATGAAAATTAATATTGTAAGATAATGATTTAGATAAAATTATCGTTCTTATTATTTTTTTATCATTACTATTATTATTAAAAGTATCGTTATATTAAAACTATCATTTAACAAAAATTACCATTTTAATAGAAATGTCATTGTTACTATAAAATATCATTATTATTATCATTTTAAATGGAATTATTATTTTAAAAGATAATATTAAAAAGTATCATAAATATTAATGTTTTCATAATTAGAATTATCATTTTATTTTAATAATTATAAATATTGATATTTTAATAGAATAATAATAATTATTATTACAAAATAATGCAACTTTTACTTACTATTATTATAGATATTATTTTATCAAATACATATAAGATACAAACATATTTTTACTACGTGTAATAAAATTTCTTTAATAATACCTATCATATTATCTTTATGATATTAAATGAACTTTATAAATTTTATTACTTAAGATATATAAAAGTATTTTTTTATAAAGTTTATTTATTAATAAATGAATTATATTATTTACTCTAATAAATCTTTTAAAGATATTTAAAAATATAAAACGACGATATTTAAACTATATATTAATCATGTATAGATTTTGGAATTCATTTTGAGTCAAATTAACTTTTGTTGACTATTGCATATTAGACTCGAGCATTAGGTTTGTGGTACACTATGACTTGACCTTAATTGTTACACAAATATTGACCAACATATAAATATATAATTAATATAGGTTCGTGAATCCGAGGCCAACCTTTCACTTGTTCGATGACGTCATATGTATTTTTACTACAAAATACAGTATGGTGAGTTTCATTTGCCTTTTTACCCTTTATATTTTTGGGCTGAGAATACATGCGCAATTTTTATAAATGTTTTACGAAATAGACACAAGTGATCGAAACTGCATTATATGGTTGAATGATCGAAGCCGAATATGCCCCTTTTTGCTTGGTAGCCTAAGAATTAGGGAACATCACTAATTTTGAGAATTAGTGCACGCCTAATTGACGCGAATCCTAAAGATAGATCTATGGGCCCGACGAACCCCATCCAACGTATCGGATGCTTTAGTACTTCGATGTTGTTTTATATCATGTCTGAAGGATTTCCCGGAATGATAGGGGATATTCTTATATGCATCTAGTTAATGTCGGTTACCAGGGTTCAATCCATATGAATGATTTTTGTCTCTATGCATGGGACGTATGTTTATGAGAAATGGAAAATATGAAATCTTGTGGTCTATTAAAATAATGGAAATGATTGTTATGATAAACTAATGAACTCACCAACCTTTTGGTTCACATTTTAAAGCATGTTTATTCTCAGGTGTTAAAGAAATCTTCCGCTGTGCAATTGCTCATTTTAAAGATATTACTTGGAGTCATTCATGGCATATTTTAAAAGATGTTGCATTCAAGTCGTTGAGTTCAATAGAGATTATTATTAAGTAAATGACAGATTAAGTCATTTATAGTTGGATATTATCAAATGGTATGCATGTCTGTCAATTTTCGATGTAAAGAAAGTTTATCTTTTAAAAACGAATGCAATGTCCGAAAAATGTATCATATAGAGGTCAAATACCTCGCGATGTAATCAACTATTGAGAATCGTTTATAATGTATATGAATGGGTCCTTTCAACTGCAGTAGGAACTTTTCACGAAAATCAATAAAGCCAGCAATGCTACGCGCATTCAAATTGTGAAACCACTCTCGTGCTAAGCCTTGTAAAACCATGGGAAAAATTCTGCATGCGACAGGCTCATCCCAATTATATGTACTCACAACTCCTTCAAATCGTTGTAAAAAATCTAACGGATCAGTTAAGCCTGAGTACACTGAGACGACCCGTCCTAATCCATAAGGACGAATACAATAATATATGGTTACATTGCAAGGTATTTCACCTCTATATGATACATTTTACAAACATTGCATTCGTTTTTAAAAGACAACCTTTTATTACATTGAAAGTTGACACTATGCATACCCTTTCATAATATATCCAAACTATAGATGACTTAATATGTCATTTACTTAATAAAGATCTTTATTGAACTCAACGACTTGAATGCAACATCCTTTGAAATATGTCATGTATGACTCCAAGTATTATCTTTAAAATGAGCAAATGCACAACGGAAGATTTCTTTCAAACCTGAGAATAAACATGCTTTCAAGTGTCAACCAAAAGGTTGGTGAGTTCATTAGTTTATCATAATCGATTATTTCCATAATTTTAATAGACCACAAGATTTTTATTTTCGTTTCTCATAAACATCATCTCATATCAGGCATTTTGTAAAAACTGCATAGAGATAAAAATCATTCATATGGTGAACACCTGGTAATCGACATTAACAAAATGCGTCTAGAATATCCCCATCATTCCGGGACTCTCATCGGACATGATAAAATCGAAGTACTAAAGCATCCGTAACCCGGATGGGGTTTATTAGGCCCAATAGATCTATCTTTAGGATTCGCGTCAATTAGGGATCTGTTCCCTAATTCTTAGATTACCAGACTAAAAAAGGTGATATTCGATTCGATAATCCAACCATAGAATGTAGTTTCGATTACTTGTGTCTATTTCGTAAAACATTTATAAAAGCAGCGCATGTATTCTCAGTCCCAAAAATATATATTGCAAAAGCATTTAAAAAGGGAGTAAATGAAACTCACAATACTGTATTTCGTAGTAAAAATACATATGACGTTAATGAACAAGTGTAAGGTTGGCATCGGATTCACGAACCTATATTAAGTATATATATATATATATATGTATATATGTATATATGTATATATATATATATATATATATATATATATATATATATATATATATATATATATATATATATGTTGGTCAATATCTGTCTAACAATTTAGGTCAAGTCGTAGTGTGTCACAATCCTAATGCTCGAGACTGATATGCAAAAGTCAACAAAAGTCATCTTGACCCAAAATGACTTCCAAAATCTATATGTTTATTATATAACTTAAATATAGTCATTATATATATTTAAATATATTTATCAGATTTTATTAAAGTAAATAATACAAGTCATTTATTAATAAATAAAAATTTATATTAAAATTTATATATGATAAAAATATTGTTTTATATATCTCAAATAAAATTGATAAGGCTCAGTTAATATCATAAAAATATAGTGGTATGTATTATTATATTATGTATGGTAAAAATATCTTTGTATCACATATTTATTTGATAAAATAATATTGATAATAATAATAATGAGTAAGGGTTGTATTATTTTGTAATAATAATATTAATAATTATTATTCTACTAATAATAATAATAATATTTATATTTACTAATAATGATATTATAATGTAATGATAATTCTTATTATGAGAATTTTAGTAATAACAATACTTTTTAATATTAACTGTAAAAATAACATTTTATATAAAAATAATAATTCTATTCAAAATGATAATTTTAATTATAATAATACTAAAATGATAATAATAATGATATTTTATAATAACAATGATATTTCTATTAAAAATGAAAATTTCAATAAAAATGATAGTTTTAATATTAATGATACTTTTAATAATAATAATAATGATAAAAATAATGAAAATGATATTTTTATCTAATTTAATATCTTACAATATTTTAATTTCATCATGATACTTATACTCATTATTTCCTAAATCGATTTATTTAATAGCTTTTAGTCATCTTTTATATCGCATTTATAATAGTGATAATAATAATAATCATAATAATTAGATGATACTAATATTAGTTTTTAATGATAATGATACTAATAATAATAATTATAATAATACTAATGATAATACTAATAATTATTATAATCATAATAATAATAATAATAATAATAATAATAATAATAATAATAATAATAATAATAATAATAATAATAATAATAATAATAATAATAATAATAATAATAATAATAATAATAATAATAATAATAATAATAATAATAATAATAATAATAATAATAATAATAATAACCTTAGTGATAATAACGATAGTATTAATAATTATTGTAGCGACCCCGACAAATCGTCAAGTGACGGCGTCGGCTACGTGGGTCCCATTACCTGATTATAAGTCTTTTAGATAACTTTTGACCAAAATATGTCGCCTTCATTTCAAAATAAAGATTGTTTCAAAGTTTACAAGAATTGTTCAACCAATAGTTAAGTTACAACGTTATAATACGAATGAAATCTAGGCGACACGGTTTAAAGTAAAGTCAAAAGACGCTCCATGAAATGCACGTATACTCGACATCCAATGCAAGTATCAAATAATGAGCGGAAGCATGTTTCACATATCGTGTAAGACCTGAGAAAAACATAGAAATCTGTCAACAAAAACGTTGGTGAAATCATAGGTTTAAGTAAGTAAGTGAGTAAAAGTAAGTAAGTCGAACCACAAGGTTTGCAAAGTTGAAATAATAGTAATACATTCTAAAAGTTAATATTCACGAGCACCCAATTATCAAAGCTTAACATTCCATCCATTGTATACCCCATCCATAGTGCTAGAACAAACACTGATTCTCGAAAATATATTTCATCCGTAGACGGTAGCGAACCGTCAGAGATGAGGGTTGTCAACCCATATGGCCATATAACATAAGTTCTCGCTTACACCCGTCAAGTGTAACTAATGATAATCGAATTGAGGATTTTTGTTCTAAACTCGTATGTAGAATGTTTGTTTTCCCGTTCTTGTGTTCACTTAGTTCAAAAGAATCGTTTATGTTTTCTCATCCCAAATATAAGTTCAAAAAGAGTAAAAGTGGGACTATGATCTCACCTTGAGTGCGAGAGTTATAAAAGTACTTCAACAAGTAAACGCGTGCAAAGACAAGGCTAGTCTTGACCTAAACATATAGGTTATATCAATAACGGTAAACACAAATGGTCAAAGATGTTCAATTAGTCCTATGGCTCGTTACGACTCGATTATATTAACATGTGAATCAACTAGTCAAGTTTCATGCAAGATACAAGTAAATAATCATGTTAGAAAGGTTGCATAAGTATTTGGTTAAGTTTGACAAAAAGTCAAACTTGGTCGGGTCAAAGTCAACGGAAAAGTCAACGGGGTCGGGTTGGGTATCCGACAATTTTTCTAAGTTATATAATCATATATGAGCATGTTAGCTAAGTTTCATGTTAATCGAAGGTCCGTAGCATAGTAAACATTTTACGTCAAAAGATCAAAGCAAACAGCCCATTTTAGTGTATCAGGACGGTGTCCCAAAAATCAGGACGATGTCCTGATATGAAGAGTGGGACGGCGTCCCAAATATCAAGACGGCGTCCCAATATGAAGAGTGGAACGGCGTCCCAAATATCAGGACGGCGTCCCAATTGCCTTCCAGGCCCTGTTTGTTGAATTTCTCAAGTGCACGACCCAAACTTCAAACAATCACAATTTATGATCCGCAAACAATTAGAACAGGTATTTTATATCATCGGAAAGCTATTTCGACAAGGAATACAACTAACCACATATCATAAATCAAAATCATCATTTAAGACAACAAAAACCTCGTCGAAAGTTCGTTAAACGTTCCAAATCAAGGTTTCAAGTTCATCAATTTCAATTTAAGTTTCGGGAATCCAATTTATACATATGATATGCCGTTTTGAAGGTAATGAAACATGTAATACAAATAAATACTTACTAACAACATTTCATGGCATTCAAATCATCAAAAGTTCATTTAAAGTCTATCAAACTCTAACGAAAATTCACAAAAATCAATAGTCATGAGTTTGATGTTTCCTTAATCAACCTATACATCAAAACGAAGCTAAAGATACTAGTAACACTTTTAAAACATGCACTTTAACAATCTAACAACATTTGATCATCCAAAATCAAGGATTTAGCAAGAAATTTTCATATTGAACTAGTTACACCAAAAACAACGAATCGGGCATACAAATTACATACACGACATCACAATGAGCCATAGACACTAATTAACAACTTTATAAGTCAAGAACACGAATTTAAAGAAATCTAGTGTTTTAGAAATGTTACCCAAAATTGAAGTAGTTAGCATCAAATCGAAGAGGATGATGAGAGGATCAAGAATATGTAGTTTGTTTTGATGTTTACTTCCTTGGTGAGATTTGGATGATGATTTTATGTTTGAGAAATGAGAGAGTTTGAAAGTATCAAAAATGGAAAAGGGAGGATGAATGAAAGGGATGAAGGAGGTTGACTCTTTGACCTAGTCAAAAGTTTGATACTTTGGCAAGTTTGGTCCCTCAACTTTGAATCGGGTGCGGAAAATAACCAAACGAATTATTTTAAGTTACACGGGAGTACGGGAGATATTAAAATCCGATAACGAAAATATTTAAAATGTTACATAACAAAGGATACGAATTTAGATACGAAGGGTATTATTTAAAAAGAAAAAGACGGGCTTTAAAATAATTTAACGGAAAAATGCGGGATGTTACATTATCCACACCTCAAAAGAAATTTCGTCCCGAAATTTAGTTGAAAGTAGTAGTCGATATCTCCTACTCGAGACTTTACGTTGTCAATGCTATGAATAAGTGAAAGTACGTCCTTGAGTGTTCTCATGAATTTGGATAGTCAGGGTTTTACGTTGTATTAAGGTTTGGTTTTACGATCCCCAGTTTCAACTGGTTTTCCCCTATGAAGAGAAGTTTGTCATCAATAGTTGATGTATCTAGCAGGATTGCACGTTCCTGTTCCGCAGGACACGTTTCTAAGTTTGTTACACGAAAAGTAGGGTAAACGGAAACTTAATTGCATCGGAAGTTCTAAACGGTAGGAAGCGGTTCCAATACGCCCCAAGGTTTCAAAAGGTTCAATATTGCAGATATAGCCTTTCTCGATTTCCTAAAATGGATTTCACCTTTCCAAGGTGCGGTTTCTCAATATTACGCGATTACACACTGGGATTTGTGAGGTTTTCATCTAAGTTTGGTATAACTCTTCTGGCGACCATGGGTTGTCTCTAGCCCTCCTCGAACTTGAACGATCTCAATTGTTGTTTCTTGATGGAGTTCAAATTCGGCGATTTGCTTGCCGCATGCTTTGGTTAAATGAACAGGGGTATGACATTAGCGGTCATATAGGGTTTCGGAAGTGTTGCGTTAATATACGAGTGATAGCTGTCGTCGTAAAAGGAACTACTAAAGGTGACAATACCAGTCTGTAACATGTCTTTCCAAGATTGAATCGTACGTTTGCTCGGTTCGTCGGTTGTGGGAGATACGCGGTACGTATGTCCAAGTGGGTTTTCAAGGTTTCTTGCAAAACTAGAAGCGATACGAGTATTTTGATCCGAGGTAATTGGCAATGGTACACCGTGTTAGAATAGGATCTCTTAAGATATGTTTGAACAAGTCAGTTAGGGTTCGAAAAAAAAATGTTCGTTAGGACTATTCACCCTCGTGGCGAATACTAAGGTAATATGAGGAATTTCTCTATCCATGGAGAAATGTTACAAGGAGTTCCCTTAAACGGAAGTGCGAGCGATAAAGATAGGAGTGAAACGAGGACTTAGAATAGGATGAGCTTACATCTCGAGGTTGCCATAACGTGCCTCTAGTTGTCAAAAAAAAAAAAAAATGAAGTCTGAAAGAGAAACGAGATAGTACACGTAATTGTATAGTTCGGGGTTGAATAATGGTTGGACGATTATCAGCGACGCAAGGGCGTTAAGTCAAAGAAGAGTGAAGTATCGTTGGATTGTGTGTTATCTTAAATTCCAGTAATATCAGACGGTAACGGTGAAATAACATAGGTATGTAGTGTGGTACGTGATGACGAGAAAGTTGATCGGATCCACAATTTAGTATTCGAATTCTTCGCGCAAAATAACGAATTTTAGTTACGTTGATTTTGAGTCGAAAGAGTATGCCTTTCGGCGTTCAAGTAGAAATATTTCCATGTTTGAGTTCCATCTAGTGCTATACGAATTTAGCTAGGAAGGTTGGTGTGAAGAATCACGTTCAAGGCTCAGACATGAAGAGGTTTAAAGTTGTGTAACACGAGAAAAGTCAGAAATGAATCTTCGGTAACAACCGGTGAGATCTAAGATTTTTACGAATACAAGTCTGAGTTGGGAGAGTTTCCTGATTACATGTGGCTTGATTTCGAGATTGATTGTAACGACCTGACCATAAACATCATGGTCTAGAAAATTGGACTTCGTTCAACAGAAATTCTCACTCAGAGACTTTGGTATAGAGTTGCTCTTTTCTCAAAAGTTCGAGCGGGAGATGGTGATGTTGTTCGTTTTCCTTCTTTACTTGGATAGGTCAAGATATCATCTATAATTACGATAACGAATTAGTCTATATGAATTTGCATACGCGGTTCGAGAGGTTTGTGGATACGGGCGTGCCTTGGATAAATCGAATGGTACCAAGAGAGATTTACAACTAACGTTGTGAGTTCGGAAGATGGCTTAGGAGACATCGTCTCCCTTAACCCCCAATTGGTGATAACCGGAACGGAGGTCGATTTGGAATACACACGAGTTTCACGTAAATAATCATGAGGTCATGGATACGAGGAAGTGGGTATCGGTTTCCAACCGAAAATTATTTAGTTCACAAAAATCCATACATAATTGTAGGAAAGAAAGAAAAAAAAAAATTTCTCCTTAACGAATAGGTTTTGAGCTCCTTAGTTCTATAGGTGTCAAGTCATAATTCTTAACGTATATCCTCTGATAAAATTTATAGGCACACAATATATTCCGTTGGTCACTTAAATTGCCTAAGTAGTGTCTAGGGAAAAAGTGGAGTGCAAAGAGCACGAGTCAAAGACTTGGTTATAAAACGTCTAGCGGTAATGGAATCGAATAAGTATGAAGTATACGGTTTGTTGTGAAGAAACATACCCGTTACTAGTCCATCGTCGTTCCGGGCATCCTAGGTGTCGATGTTGAAAGTTCAACGGCGTGCGTTGGGGTTGATTTTCTTATTTGGGCACACATTCCTAAAATGACCCAGTTGGCCACATTCGAAGCAAGCACCCGTTCTGTGTGCGTTGGGCATCTTTCGAGCGACGGGTCCTTGGCGCCGGTGGCGAAACCTGCCACATCCTTCAAAGTGATGCTTGTGGCATTCGTTACAAAAAGGTAGTTTTCCGGCATAGCCTTTCTTGTCGTTGGAGGTAAAAGGCTTCTTGGCGGGGTTGTTGTTATTGTTGTGGTTGCTTGATTGAGAGGCTTCCCATGTTCTTTTGTTGTTACTCGGGTGGTTCTCGACCATTGGTGCCGGTGCTTCCATTTCATTCACCGTTTCTAAGGCTTGGCAGGCCATTGTTAAAGCCTCTTGTAGGTTAGTGGGTTGAGATGTCATTACCTTGTGTTGAATGCTCTTAGGGAGGCCATCCATGTAAAGTTCGACTCTTAGGGATTCGGGAGTCATGAGATTTGGACACATCGAGACTAGTTCGGTAAACCGTTGATTATAAGCTTCGAGGTCATTTCCGACCGTTTTTAAATTCCTTAGACCCTGTTCGAGCCTTCGAGTCTCGTCGCGCGGGAAGTATTCGGTGATCATTCTTTCTCTTAATTCGGTCCAAGAGAGTGTGTGGGCTTCATCGCTTCCCACTAATTGTACATACGTGTTCCACCATGAGAGAGCAATACCGGTGAAAGTGAGGGTGGAAAACTTGACCTTATCTTGGTCTCGACAACCGCTTGTGTTAAAAACGGTCTCCATTTGTTCAAACCATCGGGTGAGAGTAACCGGTCCCCCGGTTCCATCGAAAGTGGGAGGATTGTACTTCATGAAGTTCTTGTAGGAGCAACCTTCGATTGAATTACCGGCTCCATGATTGTTGTTGTTAGAAAAGTGATCGGCCACGGCCGTACCCACGGCGGTGGTTATCATTCGTTGAAGAGCTTGTTCTAGAGTTTCGAGAGGAGTATTGTGTTGACCTTGGTGAGCCATTGTTCCTTCATGAGACAAGAATATCGTTGGTTAGTATTTTCAACAATACTAACCGTGGCATGGAATAAGGATAGAGAGAAAATTTTCCTTGACTCGCCTTAAATTCTCTATGTCATAATGTCGAAACGTCCATGTGAATCACCGTAATATAATCCCGGAAATTATATTACCCTGATTCTCATGTGCATTTAACATTACTTCATAAAGTCAAGGTGGTGCATCAACAAAATTTATCAATGTAAGATCAAGATCGAATACGAGTTAGATATGATAGAAGAGTTCGAGTATAAATGCACAATTAGTCAAATAATTCCTACTTCAGTCTATATGCCGGTTGTAGTCTAGATTCACCTATGTACCCTATGACTCGGGGTGGACACAAATGAACTCTAAATCCCTACAACCAAGGCTCTGATACCACTTGTAGCGACCCCGACAAATCGTCAAGTGACGGCGTCGGCTACGTGGGTCCCATTACCTGATTATAAGTCTTTTAGATAACTTTTGACCAAAATATGTCGCCTTCATTTCAAAATAAAGATTGTTTCAAAGTTTACAAGAATTGTTCAACCAATAGTTAAGTTACAACGTTATAATACGAATGAAATCTAGGCGACACGGTTTAAAGTAAAGTCAAAAGACGCTCCATGAAATGCACGTATACTCGACATCCAATGCAAGTATCAAATAATGAGCGGAAGCATGTTTCACATATCGTGTAAGACCTGAGAAAAACATAGAAATCTGTCAACAAAAACGTTGGTGAAATCATAGGTTTAAGTAAGTAAGTGAGTAAAAGTAAGTAAGTCGAACCACAAGGTTTGCAAAGTTGAAATAATAGTAATACATTCTAAAAGTTAATATTCACGAGCACCCAATTATCAAAGCTTAACATTCCATCCATTGTATACCCCATCCATAGTGCTAGAACAAACACTGATTCTCGAAAATATATTTCATCCGTAGACGGTAGCGAACCGTCAGAGATGAGGGTTGTCAACCCATATGGCCATATAACATAAGTTCTCGCTTACACCCGTCAAGTGTAACTAATGATAATCGAATTGAGGATTTTTGTTCTAAACTCGTATGTAGAATGTTTGTTTTCCCGTTCTTGTGTTCACTTAGTTCAAAAGAATCGTTTATGTTTTCTCATCCCAAATATAAGTTCAAAAAGAGTAAAAGTGGGACTATGATCTCACCTTGAGTGCGAGAGTTATAAAAGTACTTCAACAAGTAAACGCGTGCAAAGACAAGGCTAGTCTTGACCTAAACATATAGGTTATATCAATAACGGTAAACACAAACGGTCAAAGATGTTCAATTAGTCCTATGGCTCGTTACGACTCGATTATATTAACATGTGAATCAACTAGTCAAGTTTCATGCAAGATACAAGTAAATAATCATGTTAGAAAGGTTGCATAAGTATTTGGTTAAGTTTGACAAAAAGTCAAACTTGGTCGGGTCAAAGTCAACGGAAAAGTCAACGGGGTCGGGTTGGGTATCCGACAATTTTTCTAAGTTATATAATCATATATGAGCATGTTAGCCAAGTTTCATGTTAATCGGAGGTCCGTAGCATAGTAAACATTTTACGTCAAAAGATCAAAGCAAACAGCCCATTTTAGTGTATCAGGACGGTGTCCCAAAAATCAGGACGGTGTCCTGATATGAAGAGTGGGACGGCGTCCCAAATATCAAGACGGCGTCCCAATATGAAGAGTGGGACGGCGTCCCAAATATCAGGACGGCGTCCCAATTGCCTTCCAGGCCCTGTTTGCTGAATTTCTCAAGTGCACGACCCAAACTTCAAACAATCACAATTTATGATCCGCAAACAATTAGAACAGGTATTTTATATCATCGGAAAGCTATTTCGACAAGGAATACAACTAACCACATATCATAAATCAAAATCATCATTTAAGACAACAAAAACCTTGTCGAAAGTTCGTTAAACGTTCCAAATCAAGGTTTCAAGTTCATCAATTGCAATTTAAGTTTCGGGAATCCAATTTATACATATGATATGCCGTTTTGAAGGTAATGAAACATGTAATACAAATAAATACTTACTAACAACATTTCATGGCATTCAAATCATCAAAAGTTCATTTAAAGTCTATCAAACTCTAACGAAAATTCACAAAAATCAATAGTCATGAGTTTGATGTTTCCTTAATCAACCTATACATCAAAACGAAGCTAAAGATACTAGTAACACTTTTAAAACATGCACTTTAACAATCTAACAACATTTGATCATCCAAAATCAAGGATTTAGCAAGAAATTTTCATATTGAACTAGTTACACCAAAAACAACGAATCGGGCATACAAATTACATACACGACATCACAATGAGCCATAGACACTAATTAACAACTTTATAAGTTAAGAACACGAATTTAAAGAAATCTAGTATTTTAGAAATGTTACCCAAAATTGAAGTAGTTAGCATCAAATCGAAGAGGATGATGAGAGGATCAAGAATATGTAGTTTGTTTTGATGTTTACTTCCTTGGTGAGATTTGGATGATGATTTTATGTTTGAGAAATGAGAGAGTTTGAAAGTATCAAAAATGGAAAAGGGAGGATGAATGAAAGGGATGAAGGAGGTTGACTCTTTGACCTAGTCAAAAGTTTGATACTTTGGCAAGTTTGGTCCCTCAACTTTGAATCGGGTGCGGAAAATAACCGAACGAATTATTTTAAGTTACACGGGAGTACGGGAGATATTAAAATCCGATAACGAAAATATTTAAAATGTTACATAACAAAGGATACGAATTTAGATACGAAGGGTATTATTTAAAAAGAAAAAGACGGGCGTTAAAATAATTTAACGGAAAAATGCGGGATGTTACAATTATAATAACAATTTTAATGATAATACTATATTGATAATGATAACGATAATAATAATAATAGTTATTAGATAATAACTGTAGTGACCTGAACTTTTTCATGTTTATATATATATTAAATGAAATTGTTATTTACATGATTAAGTGTTTCCAACATGTTAAGCAATCAAACTTGTTAAGACTTGATTAATTGAAATAGGTTTCATATAGACAATTGACCACCCAAGTTGACCGGTGATTCACGAACGTTAAAACTTGTAAAAACTATACGATGACATATATATGGTTATATATATAGTTAACATGATTTTATTATAAGTATGTATCTCATTAGGTATTTTAACAATGAGTTATATACATAAAAATGATAATATTAATTTAAGAAACTCGAAAACGATATATATAACGATTATCGTTATAACAACGTCTTACTAGGTACATATGAATCATATTAAGATATTGATACACTTGGTTAATTATGTTAAATGATAAGTAAATATATTATTAAGTGTATTAACAATGAAATACATATGTAAAAATAAGACTACTAACTTAATGATTTCGAAACGAGACATATATGTAACGATTATCGTTGTAACAACATTTAACTGTATATATATCATACTAAGATATATTATATATCATAATATCATGATAATATAACAATTTAACATCTCATTTGTTATAATAAACAATGGGTTAACGACATTCAACAAGATCGTTAACCTAAAGGTTTCAAAACAACGTTTACATGTAACGACTAACGATGACTTAACGACTCAGTTAAAATGTATATACATGTAGTGTTTTAATATTTATTCATACACTTTTGAAAGACTTCAAGAACTTATCAAAATACTTCTACTTAACAAAAATGCTTACAATTACATCCTCGTTCAGTTTCATCAACAATTCTACTCGTATGCACCCGTATTCGTACTCGTACAATACACAGCTTTTAAATGTATGTACTATTGGTATATACACTCCAATGATCAGCTCTTAGCAGCCCATGTAAGTCACCTAACACATGTGGGAACCATCATTTGGCAACTAGCATGAAATATCTCATAAAATTACAAAAATATGAGTAATCATTCATGACTTATTTACATGAAAACAAAATTACATATCCTTTATACCTAATCCATACACCAACGACCAAAAACACCTACAAACACTTTCATTCTTCAATTTTATTCATCTAATTGATCTCTCTCAAGTTCTATCTTCAAGTTCTAAGTGTTCTTCATAAATTCCAAAAGTTCTAGTTTCATAAAATCAAGAATACTTCCAAGATTGCAAGTTTACTTCCAAGTTTTCTAAATCCATTCCAAATAATCATCCAAGATCAAGAAACCTTTGTTACTTACAGTAGGTTATCTTTCTAATACAAGGTAATAATCATATTCAAACTTTAATTCAATTTCTATAACTATAACAATCTTATTTCGAGTGGAAATCTTACTTGAAATTGTTTTCGTGTCATGATTCTGCTTCAAGAACTTTCAAGCCATCCAAGGATCCTTTGAAGCTAGATCTATTTTTTTCATTTCCAGTAGGTTTATCCAAGGAACTTGAGGTAGTAATGATGTTCATAACATCATTCGATTCATACATATAAAGCTATATTATTCGAAGGTTTAAACTTGTAATCACTAGAACATAGTTTAGTTAATTCTAAACTTGTTCGCAAATAAAAGTTAATCCTTCTAACTTGACTTTTAAAATCAACTAAACACATGTTCTATATCTATATGATATGCTAACTTAATGATTTAAAACCTGGAAACACGAAAAACACCGTAAAACCGGATTTACGCCGTCGTAGTAACACCGCGGGCTGTTTTGGGTTAGTTAATTAAAAACTATGATAAACTTTGATTTAAAAGTTCTTATTCTAGGAAAATGATTTTTATTATGAACATGAAACTATATCCAAAAATTATGGTTAAACTCAGTGGAAGTATGTTTTCTAAAATGGTCATCTAGACGTCGTTCTTTCGACTGAAATGACTACCTTTACAAAAACGACTTGTAACTTATTTTTCTGACTATAAACCTATACTTTTTCTGTTTAGATTCATAAAATATAGTTCAATATGAAACCATAGCAATTTGATTCACTCAAAATGGATTTAAAATGAAGAAGTTATGGGTAAAACAAGATTGGATAATTTTTCTCATTTTAGCAACGTGAAAATTGGCAGCAAATCTATTCCAACCATAACTTAATCAACTTGTATTGTATATTATGTAATCTTGAGATACCATAGACACGTATACAATGTTTTGACCTATCATGTCGACACATCTATATATATTTCGGAACAACCATAGACACTCTATATGTGAATGTTGGAGTTAGCTATACAGGGTTGAGGTTGATTCCAAAATATATATAGTTTGAGTTGTGATCAATACTGAGATACGTATACACTGGGTCGTGGATTGATTCAAGATAATATTTATCGATTTATTTCTGTACATCTAACTGTGGACAACTAGTTATAGGTTACTAACGAGGACAGCCGACTTAATAAACTTAAAACATCAAAATATATTAAAAGTGTTGTAAATATATTTTGAACATACTTTGATATATATGTATATATTGTTATAGGTTCGTGAATCAACCAGTGGCCAAGTCTTACTTCCCGACGAAGTAAAAATCTGTGAAAGTGAGTTATAGTCCCACTTTTAAAATCTAATATTTTTGGGATAAGAATACATGCAGGTTTTATAAATGATTTACAAAATAGACACAAGTACGTGAAACTACATTCTATGGTTGAATTATCGAAATCGAATATGCCCCTTTTTATTAAGTCTGGTAATCTAAGAATTAGGGAACAGACACCCTAATTGACGCGAATCCTAAAGATAGATCTATTGGGCCTAACAAACCCCATCCAAAGTACCGGATGCTTTAGTACTTCGAAATTTATATCATATCCGAAGGGTGTCCCGGAATGATGGGGATATTCTTATATATGCATCTTGTTAATGTCGGTTACCAGGTGTTCACCATATGAATGATTTTTATCTCTATGTATGGGATGTGCATTGAAATATGAAATCTTGTGGTCTATTGTTACGATTTGATATATATAGGTTAAACCTATAACTCACCAACATTTTTGTTGATGTTTAAAGCATGTTTATTCTCAGGTGAATACTAAGAGCTTCCGTTGTTGCATACTAAAATAAGGACAAGATTTGGAGTCCATGTTTGTATGATATTGTGTAAAAACTGCATTCAAGAAACTGATTTCGATGTAACATATTTGTATTGTAAACCATTATGTAATGGTCGTGTGTAAACAGGATATTTTAGATTATCATTATTTGATAATCTACGTAAAGCTTTTTAAACCTTTATTTATGAAATAAAGGTTATGGTTTGTTTTAAAAATGAATGCATTCTTTGAAAAACGTCTCATATAGAGGTCAAAACCTCGCAACGAAATCAATTAATATGGAACGTTTTTAATCAATAAGAACGGGACATTTCAGTTGGTATCAGAGCGTTGGTCTTAGAGAACCAGAAAATTTGCATTAGTGTGTCTTATTGAGTTTGTTAGGATGCATTAGTGAGTCTGGACTTCGACCGTGTTTTCTTTAAAAATGATTGCTTAACATTTTTGTTGGAAACTATATATTATTAACATGTATATATTATGTGATATATTAATCTCTTAACATGTTTGATATTGTGTGATAGATGTCTACCTCTAGCACAAATCCCATTGACTCACCTAATAATAACGAAGAGTCGAATATATATTGGACTGATTCACAAGTTCCCGAAGAAGAACCGGAAGAAGAATCAGAACCGGAAGAAGAATCAGAACCGGAAGAGGAGGAACCGGAGGAGGAAATATAACCGGTGGGGGAAATAATAAAACGGTTAACTAAAAGAAAATCCTCAACCAACTGACCAAGGTTAATTATGGTCAATGGTGTTTCCGCCAAGGAAGCAAAATATTGGAAGGATTACCAATTCTCCGATGAATCGGATTCCGACGAGAATTCCGATGATGTTATAGAAATTACCCCAACTGAATTTAAAAAGGCAAAAGAAAATAATAAGAGAAAGGGCATAAAAATAGAGAAATCTAATTCCAACCCTGATGAACTTTATATGTATCGTCAACCCCCGAAGCCCTTAAGTTGTAACAATGACCCGGGAACCTCTAAACCACCAGGTTTTTCTAAACCGTTGTGGAAAACGACAGCTCGTATTAGGGGAACATCATATATCCCTAGAAACTTGGCAAAACGAACCAAAACCGAAGAAGAAGAAACGAGCGAGTTGGAATAAGATAGTTGTATTCGTGTGGTGTAATATATGTAATATAGCGTGCTTATGCTTTATGATATATGTAAAAATTGCTTGTATTAATAAGTATTTTTTTATGAATCTAACTCTTGTCTATTTTACAGTTTAAAAACACAAAATGGATAGACAACCCAATATTTTAAGAGACCTACCCAGAGACATGATTGATGAAATCTTGTCTAGAGTCGGTCAGAATTCCTCGGCACAACTATTTAAGGCGAGATCAGTTTGTAAGACATTCGAAGAACGTTCCAAGAATGTCTTGGTTTATAAGAGACTTTCGTTTGAAAGATGGGGGATATCACATTGGGAAACCCATAAGTTACGATGTGTTTACTTTGACGCATATATTGCGGGGAACCCAAATGCTATTTTACGCAACGGGTTAAGAAATTATTTTGACTCAATATATCCGAATATTGGACTTCGTGATTTAGAAAAAGCGGCTAACATGCAACATAAAGAAGCATGTTATGCTTAAGGATTAGTAATGTTCGCTTCTCACCAAAGTGAGAACAAGAACATCGGGCTACAACTATTAAACAAAACATTTCCACAAGTGACGGAGTCGGTAATTGGAGTAAGAAATGAGGTTTTTAGATTGTTACGGGACTGTTGGACATTACGTAACCCTCATCCCTTTGACGACGTTACAACACGCGGTCTTATCAACGGCCATAACGGTTATGTTCCACAAGACCAAGGATGGGAAGTAGTCCTAGTAAAACCAGAATGCATGACTTGTTTCTGGACGTATGAATTACGTGTCTTTATTGCCTTTGCTGAACAACTTGTGTACTAGCTAGAATTATCTTCACAACTATCTTGTATCAAAGTTATTGTGTGCTATATTTCATGCTTTATGTAAAATAAGCGGTATTGTAAGTTTGTAAAATATTGTATAAAAGTTTGAACGCGAAATATTATTATAATCAGTTTTTCATATAGAATTGTAGTAGTTGAATTGTATATTAGCTACTAAGTATGAACTTAACGGGTAGGTACTACCCGAATTTAAACTTATAAAACGCTAATATGAAGAAAAAGCTTTTATAAATGAGTTCATATTATGCTACGAAATACTATTAACTACTCTTAATATTCTGTATGATTAACTTGTTCCATTTGACTATTTTGAAGGAAATGGCACCGACTACTCGACACACCGTGAATATGAATGAAGAGGAATTCCGTACTTTTCTAGCTTCAAACATAGCCGCAGTACAGGCTGCGCTACATACCAACAATAACCTTGGATCTAGCAGTACAGGAAATCGTGTAGGATGCACCTACAAAGAATTCACTGCCTGCAAACCTTTAGAATTTGATGGAACTGAAGGACCGATCGGATTGAAACGGTGAACCGAGAAGGTCGAATCGGTGTTTGCCATAAGTAAGTGTACTGAAGAGGACAAAGTGAAGTACGCTACGCATACCTTCACAGGTTCTGCGTTAACATGGTGGAATACCTATCTAGAGCAAGTGGGACAAGATGATACGTACGCACTACCGTGGTCAGCATTCAAGCACTTGATGAACGAGAAGTACCGTCCCAGAACCGAGGTCAATAAGCTCAAGACAGAACTTAGAGGGTTACGAACCCAAGGATTTGATATTACCACGTACGAAAGACGATTCACAGAATTGTGCCTATTGTGTTCGGGAGCGTTCGAAGATGAGGAAGAGAAGATCGACTGAAAGGATTACCGGAAAGAATCCAAGAAGATATAAGTTCACACGAGCCCGCCTCCATACAACAGGCATGTAGAATGGCTCACAAACTAGTGAACCAGATTGAGGAAAGAATTAAAGAACAGACGGCTGAAGAGGCCAATGTGAAGCAAGTCAAAAGAAAATGGGAGGAAAACGGTGATAAGAATCACCAATACAACAACAACAGCAATTACAATAATAATCGCAACAATTATCCCAACAATCGCAACATCAATCGCAACTACAACAAACGGCCCAACAACAACAACAACAACAACAACAACAACAACAGCAACTACAACAATCATCCCAATAACAATAACAACCGCAACAACAACAACAACAATCAGAAGCAGCTATGCCAAAGGTGTGAAAAGTATCACTCGGGGTTCTGCACCAAATTTTGCAACAAGTGTAAAAGAAATGGTCATAGCGCGGCGAAGTGTGAGGTCTACGGACCAGGGGTTAACAGAACGAAAGGAACAAATGGTGTCGGAACGAGTAATGGCGGAGCAAGTAGTGTCGGAGCAAGTTATGCCAATGTAGTTTGTTATAAATGTGGAAAACCGGGCCACATTATTAGAAATTGCCCGAACTAGGAGAACACGAATGGACAAGGCCGCGGAAGAGTTTTCAATATTAATGCGGCAGAGGCACAGGAAGACCCGGAGCTTGTTACAGGTACGTTTCTTATTGACAATAAATCTGCTTACGCCGTTGGATAGTAAATTTTTACTCGAATTAGCAAACGGTAAATTAATTTCAGCAGATAATATATGCCGGAATCGAGAAATTAAACTGGGTAGCAAAATATTTAAGATTGATTTGATACCAGTAGAGTTAGGGAGTTTTGATGTAATAGTTGGCATGGACTGGCTGAAGAAGGTGAAAGCAGAGATCGTATGTTATAAAAATGCAATTCGCATTGTACGAGAAGAAGAAGAACCCTTAATGGTGTACGGAGAAAAGAGCAACATGAAGCTACATCTTATTAGTAATTTGAAGGCACAAAAACTAATAAGAAAAGGTTGCTATGCTGTTCTAGCACACGTCGAGGAAGTACAAACTGAAGAAAAGAGCATCAATGATGTTCCCGTCGCAAAAGAATTTCCTGATGTATTTCCGAAAGAATTACCGGGACTACCTCCACATCGATCTGTTGAATTTCAAATAGATCTTGTACCAGGAGCTGCACCAATAGCTCGTGCTCCTTATAGACTCGCACCCAGCGAGATGAAAGAACTGCAAAGCCAACTGCAAGAACTATTAGAACGTGGTTTCATTCGACCAAGCACATCACCATGGGGAGCTCCTGTTTTGTTTGTCAAGAAGAAGGATGGTACATTTAGGTTGTGTATTGACTACAGAGAGTTGAACAAACTTACCATCAAAAACTGTTATCCACTGCCGAGAATTGACGACTTATTTGATCAACTACAAGGCTCGTCGGTTTATTCGAAGATCGATTTACGTTCTGGATATCATCAAATGCGAGTAAAGGAGGATGATATTCCAAAAACTGCTTTTAGGACGCGTTATGGTCATTACGAGTTTATGGTTATGCCGTTTGGATTGACTAACGCACCAGCTGTGTTTATGGACCTTATGAACTGAGTGTGTGGGCCATATCTTGACAAGTTTGTCATTGTTTTCATCGATGACATACTTATTTACTCAAAGAATGATCAAGAGCACGAAGAACATTTGAGAAAAGTGCTAGAAGTATTGAGGAAAGAAAAACTGTAAGCTATGTTTTCAAAGTGTGCATTTTGGTTGGAAGAAGTTCAATTCCTCGGTCACATAGTGAACAAAGAAGGTATCCAGGTGGACCCGGCAAAGATCGAAACCGTTGAAAAGTGGGAAACCCCAAAAACTCCGAAGCATATACGTCAATTTTTAGGATTGGCTGGTTACTACAGAAGATTCATCTAAGATTTCTCCAAAATAGCAAAATTCTTGACTGCATTAACGCATAAAGGGAAGAAATTTGAATGGAAGGATGAACAAGAGAAGGCGTTTCAATTATTGAAGAAAAAGCTAACTATGGCACCTATATTGTCATTGCCTGAAGGGAATGATGATTTTGTGATTTATTGTGACGCATCAAAGCAAGGTCTCGGTTGTGTATTAATGCAACAGACGAAGGTGATTGCTTATGCGTCTAGACAATTGAAGATTCACGAGCAAAATTATACGACGCATGATTTGGAATTAGGCGCGGTTGTTTTTGCATTAAAGACTTGGAGGCACTACTTATATGGGGTCAAAAGTATTATATATACCGACCACAAAAGTCTTCAACACATATTTAATCAGAAACAACTGAATATGAGGCAGCGTAGGTGGATTGAATTGTTGAATGATTACGACTTTGAGATTCGTTACCACCCGGAGAAGGCAAATGTGGTAGCCGATGCCTTGAGCAGAAAGGACAGAGAACCCATTCGAGTAAAATCTATGAATATAATGATTCACACTAACCTTACTACTCAAATAAAGGAGGCGCAATAAGGAGTTTTAAAAGAGGGAAATTTAAAGGATGAAATACCCAAAGGATCGGAGAAGCATCTTAATATTCGGGAAGACGGAACCCGGTATAGGGCTGAAAGAATTTGGGTACCAAAATTTGGAGATATGAGAGAAATGGTACTTAGAGAAGCTCATAAAACCAGATACTCAATACATCCTAGAACGGGGAAAATGTACAAGGATCTTAAGAAACATTTTTGGTGGCCAGGTATGAAAGCCGATATTGCTAAATATGTAGAAGAATGTGTGACGTGTTCTAAGGTCAAAGATGAACATCAGAAACCATCAGGTCTGCTACAACAACCTGAAATCCCGGAATGGAAATGAGAAAACATTACCATGGATTTCATTACTAAATTGCCAAGGACTGCAAGTGGTTATGATACTATTTGGGTAATAGTTGATCGTCTCACCAAGTCAGCACACTTCCTGCCAATAAGAGAAGATGACAAGATGGAGAAGTTAGCACGACTGTATTTGAAGGAAGTCGTCTCCAGACATGGAATACCAATCTCTATTATCTCTGATAGGGATGGCAGATTTATTTCAAGATTCTGGCAGACATTACAGCAAGCATTGGGAACTCGTCTAGACATGAGTACTGCCTATCATCCACAAACTGATGGGCAGAGTGAAAGGACGGTACAAACGCTTGAAGACATGCTACGAGCTTGTGTTATTGATTTCGGAAATAGTTGGGATCGACATCTACTATTAGCAGAATCTTCCTACAACAACAGCTACCATTCAAGCATTGAGATGGCGCCGTTTGAAGCACTTTATGGTAGAAAGTGCAGGTCTCTGATTTGTTGGAGTGAAGTGGGGGATAGACAGATTATGGATCCGGAGATAATACATGAAACTACTGAGAAAATCATCCAAATTCAACAAAGATTGAAAACCGCCCAGAGTCGACAAAAGAGCTACGCGAACAGTAAAAGAAAAGATATAGAGTTTGAAATTGGAGAAATGGTCATGCTTAAGGTTTCACCTTGGAAAGGCGTTGTTCGATTTGGTAAACGGGGGAAACTAAATCCAAGGTACATTGGACCATTCAAGATTATAGATCGTGTCGGACCAGTAGCTTACTAACTGGAGCTACCTCAACAACTCGCGGCTGTACATAACACTTTCCACGTCTCAAATTTGAAGAAATGTTTTGCTAAAGAAGATCTCACTATTCCGTTGGACGAAATCCAAATCAATGAAAAACTTCAATTCATTGAAGAACCCGTCGAAATAATGGATCGTGAGGTTAAGAGACTTAAACAAAACAAGATACCGATTGTTAAGGTTCGATGGAATGCTCGTAGAGGACCCGAGTTCACCTGGGAGCGTGAAGATCAGATGAAGAAGAAATACCCGCATTTACTTCCAGAAGATACGTCAACACCTCCAACTGCTTAAAATTTCGGGACGAAATTTATTTAACGGGTAGGTACTGTAGTGACCCGAACTTTTCCATGTTTATATATATATTAAATGAAATTGTTATTTACATGATCAAGTGTTTCCAACATGTTAAGCAATCAAACTTGTTAAGACTTGATTAATTGAAATAGGTTTCATATAGACAATTGACCACCCAAGTTGACCGATGATTCACGAACGTTAAAACTTGTAAAAACTATACGATGACATATATATGGTTATATATATAGTTAACATGATTTTATTATAAGTATGTATCTCATTAGGTATTTTAAAAATGAGTTATATACATAAAAATGAGACTATTAATTTAAGAAACTCGAAAACGATATATATAACGATTATCGTTATAACAACGTCTTACTAGGTACATATGAATCATATTAAGATATTGATACACTTGGTTAATTATGTTAAATGATAAGTAAATATATTATTAAGTGTATTAACAATGAAATACATATGTAAAAATAAGACTACTAACTTAATGATTTCGAAACGAGACATATATGTAACGATTATCATTGTAACAACATTTAACTGTATATATATCATACTAAGATATATTATATATCATAATATCATGATAATATAACAATTTAACATCTCATTTGTTATAATAAACAATGGGTTAACATTCAACAAGATCGTTAACCTAAAGGTTTCAAAACAACGTTTACATGTAACGACTAACGATGACTTAACGACTCAGTTAAAATGTATATACATGTAGTGTTTTAACATGTATTCATACACTTTTGAAAGACTTTAAGAACTTATCAAAATACTTCTACTTAACAAAAATGCTTACAATTACATTCTCTTTCAGTTTCATCAACAATTCTACCCGTATGCACCCGTATTCGTACTCGTACAATACACAGCTTTTAGATGTATGTACTATTGGTATATACACTCCAATGATCAGCTCTTAGCAGCCCATGTGAGTCACATAACACATGTGGGAACCATCATTTGGCAACTAGCATGAAATATCTCATAAAATTACAAAAATATGAGTAATTATTCATGAATTATTTACATGAAAACAAAATTACATATCCTTTATATCTAATCCATACACCAACGACCAAAAACACCTACAAACACTTTCATTCTTCAATTTTCTTCATCTAATTGATCTCTCTCAAGTTCTATCTTCAAGTTCTAAGTGTTCTTCATAAATTCCAAAAGTTCTAGTTTCATAAAATCAAGAATACTTCCAAGATTGCAAGTTTACTTCCAAGTTTTCTAAATCCATTCCAAGTAATCATCCAAGATCAAGAAACCTTTGTTACTTACAGTAGGTTATATTTCTAATACAAGTTAATAATCATATTCAAACTTTAATTCAATTTCTATAACTATAACAATCTTATTTTGAGTGGAAATCTTACTTGAAATTGTTTTCGTGTCATGATTCTGCTTCAAGAACTTTCAAGCCATCCAAGGATCCTTTGAAGCTAGATCTATTTTTCTCATTTCCAGTAGGTTTATCCAAGGAACTTGAGGTAGTAATGATGTTCATAACATCATTCGATTCATACATATAAAGCTATCTTATTCGAAGGTTTAAACTTGTAATCAATAGAACATAGTTTAGTTAATTCTAAACTTATTCGCAAATAAAAGTTAATCCTTCTAACTTGACTTTTAAAATCAATTAAACACATGTTCTATATCTATATGATATGCTAACTTAATGATTTAAAACCTGGAAACACGAAAAACACCGTAAAACCGGATTTACGCCGTCGTAGTAACACCGCGGGCTGTTTTGGGTTAGTTAATTAAAAACTATGATAAACTTTGATTTAAAAGTTATTATTCTGGAAAAATGATTTTTATTATGAACATGAAACTATATCCAAAAATTATGGTTAAACACAAAGTGGAAGTATGTTTTCTAAAATGGTCATCTAGACGTCGTTCTTTCGACTGAAATGACTACCTTTACAAAAATGACTTGTAACTTATTTTTACGACTATAAACCTATACTTTTTCTATTTAGATTCATAAAATAGAGTTCAATATGAAACCATAGAAATTTGATTCACTCAAAACGGATTTAAAATGAAGAAGTTATGGGTAAAACAAGATTGGATCATTTTTCTCATTTTAGCTACGTGAAAATTGGTAACAAATCTATTCCAACTATAACTTAATCAACTTGTATTGTATATTATGTAATCTTGAGATACCATAGACACGTATACAATGTTTCGACCTATCATGTCTACACATCTATATATATTTCGGAACAACCATAGACACTCTATATGTGAATGTTGGAGTTAGCTATACAGGGTTGAGGTTGATTCCAAAATATATATAGTTTGAGTTGTGATCAATACTGAGATACGTATACACTGGGTCGTGGATTGATTCAAGATAATATTTATCGATTTATTTCTGTACATCTAACTGTGGACAACTAGTTGTAGGTTACTAACGAGGACAGCTGACTTAATAAACTTAAAACATCAAAATATATTAAAAGTGTTGTAAATATATTTTGAACATACTTTGATATATATGTATATATTGTTATAGGTTCGTGAATCAACCAGTGGCCAAGTCTTACTTCCCGACGAAGTAAAAATCTGTGAAAGTGAGTTATAGTCCCACTTTTAAAATCTAATATTTTTGGGATGAGAATACATGCAGGTTTTATAAATGATTTACAAAATAGACACAAGTACGTGAAACTACATTCTATGGTTGAATTATCGAAATCGAATATGCCCCTTTTTATTAAGTTTGGTAATCTAAGAATTAGGGAACAGACACCCTAATTGACGCGAATCCTAAAGATAGATCTATTGGGCCTAACAAACCCCATCCAAAGTACCGGATGCTTTAGTACTTCAAAATTTATATCATATCCGAAGGGTGTCCCGGAATGATGGGGATATTCTTATATATGCATCTTGTTAATGTCGGTTACCAGGTGTTCACCATATGAATGATTTTTATCTCTATGTATGGGATGTGTATTGAAATATGAAATCTTGTGGTCTATTGTTACGATTTGATATATATAGGTTAAACCTATAACTCACCAACATTTTTGTTGACGTTTAAAGCATGTTTATTCTCAGGTGAATACTAAGAGCTTCCACTGTTGCATACTAAAATAAGGACAAGATTTGGAGTCCATGTTTGTATGATATTGTGTAAAAACTGCATTCAAGAAACTGATTTCGATGTAACATATTTGTATTGTAAACCATTATGTAATGGTCGTGTGTAAACAGGATATTTTAGATTATCATTATTTGATAATCTACGTAAAGCTTTTTAAACCTTTATTTATGAAATAAAGGTTATGGTTTGTTTTAAAAATGAATGCAGTCTTTGAAAAACGTCTCATATAGAGGTCAAAACCTCGCAACGAAATCAGTTAATATGGAACGTTTTTAATCAATAAGAACGGGACATTTCAATAACGATATTCATAACGACGATAGTAATAATAATAATCATTTTAATAATAATAATACTAAAATTAATAATAATTCAGTTGACCATATCTTTTAATCCGTTCATCGAAACCATAAGCTTTCTAAATGAAAAGTTATTAATTTTTCGCCAGCTTTCCAACGACATGCATATCATATACCTTATCTTAGTAGCATATGTATTAAATTCATGAATTATCATAAACTATTTAACGACTAAACTAAGCATACAAACATGCATAATCATATATACTCGAGCACTAGTCAGGGATACACTATTAATATATAAAAGATAAAATATCAATGCTCACGTATCAATATTGAGATTCAATATTGCAGAAAAGTACGTAGATGCAACGGAGATGATAATCACTAGGTTAACCTCACGAGCTATACCCCCTAACAATACTCATAACTTCCATAGCTATAACCCATAATTTCCTTAGCTCTATCCCGTTTGAAAACTTATTTTGAAATCGCTTGAACATAACTCCGTCGTAGTATTTTATGTATACTAATAATATCTTGAAATAATACTGAGTAAATATATATATATGTAAATTGATTGAGAGAGTTTAGAGAAATATATTTTCAAGTTTTTATGAAATAATGAAACCTATTGAATTATATTTATAATAGATTTTTGAATTATTAAAGTGAATTATTAAAGTATGAATTATTAAAGTTAAAGTAAAGTAAAAGTAAAGTAAAAGTAAAGTAAAAGTAAAGTAAAGGTAAAGTTAAAGTATAGTAAAAGTATAAAAATTTGTACGTATAATACGCGTATAAATATTTATAATATTAATTTAAATCGTTATATATATTTAATAAAATAAAATATAAATATCGTTATTTTTATCATAATGGTTAAGAAATGAGTTTTCAAAAGTGGTTCTAAAAATTTATAAAAGTTATATACATTTTAATAATAAAGTTCTTTTTAAACTAAAAACGTTTAAACTGAAAACATTTTTGTACGTTTAAAACTAAATCAAATAAATATGATAATTTTGTTTTCCAAAACTAAATATATTTAAGAATCATTTTGTTAAAAAGTTAAAATAATGGAAATCGTTATATCATAAAACGTTTTAGAAAAGTAGAATTATATATATTCATAATAGATTTCAAGTTTTTAAATTACAGTCTGTTGGTGAAGCATGGGATAAAGTCCAAAGGTTAAATAAACATATGAAATCATCTTAATGAAAAATGTCGAGTTACTTAAATTTTCGATATCCAACATCTAAGTTATTTACACTCCACGTTCTTACTTTCACATTAAATAAAATGAAAGTTAACATAGTTATCTTATCAAGGTCACGAGGAAAATATTATAAAACATGAATTGGAAATTAAACAGAATTTCCACTAACCCTTGTCTAGTTCCCGTTAATTGACACATTTATTCTTACTTATAATCACTTTAACAATTATTCCGAATACCGTTAAAAAGAATAGATTTCTTAATTCTCAGTGGACCTTACAACAGAGACCCGTAATCATATCACAATTAATCTGATAATTCAATCATTTGATATTATCTTATAATCTCGTCGATAATTATAATAAACTTATATTGAAACAAATGCGTTCATGTAAAGTATTATACATATAATACTTTGTTAACGTTTTTAATTAATATAATCATATATTATATATACATATCTATACACATAAATGTTCGTGAATCGTCGAGCACGGTCAAAGGGTAATTGATTACATAAATGTAGTTCCAAAATTTTGAGATTCAACATTACAAACTTTGCTTATCGTATTGGAAACATATAAAGATTAAGTTTAAATTTGGTCGAAAATTTCCAGGTTGTCACAGTACCTACCCGTTAAAGAAATTTCGTCCCGAAATATGATTGGGATGGTCATGGATGACAATAAGTATGTTTTCATGACTCATACGAGTTGGAGTTAGAATTTTATCATCAGTGAGTAATATGAATAAAATAATTTGATTTTTGTGAAGAGTACGAATGAAGCTATCCCAAAAGAATGAAATGAGAAGAGTAAAGTTTCGTCATATCCTTTGACGTAGATAGGGTTGATTTTCAGATTTCAAGGGATTTGGAGAAAATCTTTTTGATAAGATTTGATTCTTCGGTAATTAAGGAAATTAGGATCTTCTTTGATTAAATGCAATGATCTATTTCGATTGCTCTGTCGGATGTTTCACTATAAATCCACTCCCTTCGTTTCCTTATTTTCCACAGCTCACATCCTCTATTCTTTATCCCTCAACTCATACTTTAAAGCATTTTTCAATATGCTCCATCCGGTTCTAATTCTTGATATACTCCTAACTTTTATATCCGTCATTCTTCTTTTTCATCTGCTGCCAGAAGAATCTATTCACTTCTACTACACTCTTGGTTTTATAGTATTTTTAGTTCTCCCCTGTCTTTTCGTTGCAATACATATTGATATACATGGTTTGTAATTTATGTATTGTCGTCGGGCCTTATATCTTTCCTTATTTTTCGGAGTTCCTATTCCTGTTTTTCCATAATCATTGACATCTACGGTTAATGATCTTTTCTGTTTGCTGCGATTTATACCCCCTTTCTATTTCAGAGCTTCATGCTTTTGTTTTCTTTTCGCAAGTAATGGTCCAGAATTCGTAGGTATGGAGTTTCAAATTATCATAATATACAAAGTAGAAAGGAAAGGTAGTAGCATGATTTAATGTCAAATTACCAGGATATCCGAAAAAGACTAAATCATCAAGAAAATATTTTCTTGATATTTTTTTTTAGAGATTTAATAGAATACAAGAGTCGTGTAACATGGCACATGATGACGGTATAGTCTGTGAATCATCACGTTCCATTTAGAAACTCAGCATGACTTACTGTAATATAATCACGTTGATCAAGTGTCATTATATTATACTAATTCATGCTTCAGTTCCTAACACTACTTCAAAAACATTCAAATTTTAAATTCGAATTTTTTTCAGAATTTAGAAACTAAAATCATTTCCTTTCTGATGTAACACTGATATCACGAAGAGATAAGTGATTTCAGATAAGAATAATTATGAAAATATCTTCAGAAATATCGAGGATATTTATAATTAAAGATACGATGATATCTTAGAATTTCTAATATCAATGGATGATGAATAAGATTTGTCCGTAAAGTTTTAGAGTCAGTAGCAAGGTGTTGGTTAATGACTTCAGCAGATACTGAATCATTTGGATTCTTTGAAGGCGGGTTTAGTCTTTTTAATTTTTCCACAGCCTCCTTCATAGTTTGCTCAATCTGTTTTCCAGTACCAACCTTCTCTTTTTCTGAAATTTGCCAACACATTACTCTTTATCAACTAACTTCCGACTGTTAAGGTCGTTTGCAGTTTTTGCTGCTTCATCAGTATTTTTCCAGAATTCGGAGAACTAGTTCGCAGTTTAGGGTGTTTTTCAGAAACTTCACATTCGAAGTATGTAAGTCTAGGAGATAAACGTTATATGTATATATATAACTGTTGGAGTAGAATTGCTGCGAAATTCGAGAATAATGATTCAAGCTTTTTGGTATGGCAACTACCGTTACAAGATGCAGATGAGTACATGATAGGGTTTCAATGAATAAGTATAGTGATTTTTCGGAGAGGCTTAAGTCAAAGGGTAATGAAGTTGTTGATACGCTTACTGTTAGTATGGTGGAATGTAAAAGGTTCCCCGGTAACGATGGCAAAAGGGTAACGTATATATCAAAGTTATAATAAGACTGCTTCGACTGAAAAGTCAAAGTTGACTTGCTGGAGCTGTGACAAAACTGGCTACTTTGAAAAGGGATTGCAAAGTTATTTTTGGTAATAAATGCCAAAGGATCTGACACAGCCACACAGGTATGTGTTAATCTATGACTTTAGTTTCGAGAGTTTCTATGTGTATCGCTATACGCATAATCCTTCTTTCTGTTGTTAACGTGTGGTTGGATCATCCTCTCGATTGTTCCTTAGTTGAGGTGTTTTCAAGAATTTTGAAGGGTTTGAACGCATGTTGTCATCATCAATATACATATGATGTTCTTGAATTTTGAACGACATGAATATTTTTCTGGTTGTTATGAATAGAAGTGATGTTCTAGCACAGTTTTGAATTCAAAGTATGGCTTTGAAAGATGTAGAAATCTAAGAGTGATGTCTTCTGCTAAATCTTGACTTGAATTTTGATTTGTTAAAATCAGAATATGTAATCAAATTTGGATGAGAATGGTTATTTTGATTTCTATGAAAGAATGTATATTGTTGTGAAAGTAGTGGGTATAGTTGATGATTTATTGAATTAGAATCGAAGAATGTAACATATTAATTGTGAATTTATATATCTCTCGGGTATTACCTACCCGTTAAAAGTTTCACAAGTAATATTTTTTACAAAAGAATTTTATTACAATCTTTATGAAAATATATATGTATGTATATTTTCTTCAGATGTAATATAGATTTAATGAGTTAATATTAAATTAGTCTCATTTGATTTGCAGTTACAACTAGAATTGAATAATTCCTAAAACGTTAGAAATTACGTAGTCTTTGCTGAGTATTTCTTCCACTTGAATGAAATTATGAATTAATGCTTCATTATTCATCTATTGATATTTCTTTAGTGAATGATGTTGGTGTTAGTGGAATTCTTGTGAACTTCGCAAGGTACGAATGATTTTGTCTAGAAAGTTTCGAGTACATCGAAGATGAAAGTGTAAAATCAAACATGTAATTGATTAATACACTTAGTTTATTATGAAATGGGATTCATTGAGTTGAAACAGAGATTGTAGTTAATGATGGTTAAGTCTTTAATGAAGGATGTACATCATTGCATATTAGTAATATGAATTGTCCGAGTAGTATCTACCCTTATTCAATTCATACATAATAGCTTAGTACGAAAAGATATACTATGGTTTCCAAAATTTATATATATATGATATACATATAAATTCTTCAGTGGAAGTGAGTTAATACTTCATAACTCATTGATATGACATACTTGTTGTTGATTAGTGATGTTGTTCGCGGTGATTGGTGGAGCTTGTGATGTTGTAGGTGCTGCTGATGCTGGCGATGCTGACGGCACTGACGGTGTTGGTGATGTTGACGGTACTGTTGATGATGTTGGTAAAACAAGTCTAGCTTGTAAATCGTGTACCATTCCGGTCAGGGTTTCGTTTCATCATTTCTATTTGCCCACTTATCTGGTTTATGATTAAGGTTGGAATAGATAATCTCTAAGACTTCAGAGATTACATAATTGTCGCAGAATGTTTCTCTAATGAAGTTATGAATCAATACTTCATCGGTTATTGTTGTTGGTACTCCTTGGTATCTATGGTGCGTATGACGTTGATGTTTATAGGGCAGTTTGTAATGTTGAAGCTCGGGATGTGGATGTTGTTGTTGGTGGTGGTAATGGTACTGTTGGTGTTGATGATGGTGGTACTATTGATGTCGGTGATGCTGCTGGTGCTTGTAACCTTTGCACCATATTCTCCAAAGCCACTACCCGAGCGTAAAGCTCGTTGACTTCTTCTATTACACCGGGGTGATTGGACGAGGGGATGAATAAGATCTAAAATTTGAGATAGTATATAGTCATGACGAGATACTCTGAAAATGAGAGAGAAAATGGTGTCTCGAACAGGTTCGCCGGTAAGTGCTTCAGGTTCTTCGCCAAGAGAGAAATGTGGTGGATGGAAGGGATCGCCTTCTTCTTGTCTCCAATGATTAAGTAGACTACGGACCCATCCCCAATTCATCCAGAATAGATGATGGCTAATTGGTTGATCCATTCCGGTCACACTACTTTCAGAGCTCGAGTGAAACTCCATATCAAAATTCGAGGGACTTGAACTAATGGCAAGTTCCATTTCGTACTATCGAATAAAGGATTTTTCGATATGAAATGATTTTCAGTTATCGGATTGTATTCTAATTACATAGTGTAACGACCCGACAAAATCGTCATTGACGGCGCCGTTAACTTAGGTCCTGTTGCGTGGTCATAGTCCCTAAATGAGATACGTTTGACCAAAATTATGTCGCATTCATTTGAAATGTTCAAGACTTACAAGGTTTAGTTTACCAAACAGTTCGACAACAAGTTTAAGTTTACAAAACTGTAAAGTATAAATGAAATAACTCGCGACATAATTAGTTTAAAGTCACGGTTGCTATAAATAGCGTAAGTATGTAAACAATACGTTTGAATCCAAAGGTGCTATCACTAGCGTATGTATGTATGTATGTATGCTTGACTCCAAGCAAGTAATCAGAGTGTATGCATGTATGCTTGACTCCAAGCAAGTATAAGTGTACGCGGAAGCATGTATCAAATAGCCATGTATGAACCTGAGAAACATATAGAAAACTGTCAACGAAAAACGTTGGTGAAATCATAGGTGTTTGTAATAAACGTTGTTTTTGAACCACAAGATTTTGTATTTCCATAACGTAGATTATCCAAATCATTTGCATTCCAAAAGTGTTGTTATTCGTGAGCACTCAATTATCAAGACTTAACCAACGTTACCCCATCACACAGTGTTAGAACCCACACTAAAACACGAAAGTATATTTCATCCGCATAACGGTAGCAAACCGTCCGAATGAGGGTTTATCAAACCCACATGGCCATACAACATAAGTTCTCGCTTATACCCGACAAGTGTAACTAATGATAATTGAATTGAGGCATTTTTGTTCTAACTCGCACGTGGAATGTTTGTTTTCGTACTTGTGTTCAAAGCATAAAGTATGTAGTATAAAACTGTATATGTTTCTCATCCCATGATTTAAAAGTATAAAAGTTGTTGAAAGATGGGACTATGATCTCACCTCGAGTGAACGAGTATAAATGTACTTCACAAAGTAAACGTATGCATGAAAGTTGCTTAGTCTCGACCTAAACAAGTAAGTTGTATAAATTAACCGGTTACGACACAAGGTCGGGCGAAATGTGTTCAATTAGTCCTATGGCTCGTTACGACTCGATTATATAGCATGTGAATCACGTTGTCAAGTTTCATGCAAGAATCAAGTATAAAATAAGATTAGAAAGATTGCATAAGTGTTTTGTTAAGTTTGATTAAAAGTCAAACTTGGTCAAAGTCAACGAAAAAGTCAACAGGGTCGGGTCCCGAACTATTTTCCTGAGCTTAGAAGTCATGTATAAGCATGTTGGCCAAGTTTCATATCAATCGGGGGTGCATAGCATAGCTAGAATTAAAGGAAAACGAAGATTTTTGGGCAGTCTGCCTCAGATGCACCGCATCTGAGGCAGATGCACTGCATCTGCATCTGTATCAGCCATTCTGGGGCAGTTTATCACTTAGACATTTTCAACTTCAAACAACCATAACTTTGGACTCGTTAACATTCAAAACACGAATCTTATATCGTTGGAAAGGTAATTTAAAGAGGAATACAACTAAACACATTTCATCAATCAATTCCATCATTAACAACAAAGAAAACCTCAATAAATGATCATTAAACGTTCAAAATCAATGTTTCAAGTTCATAAAACGCATTTCTTGACTCGGGAATCCAATTCACACATATGATATGCCGTTTTAAAGGTATTGAAACATACATTACAACTAAACACTTGCTAATAACATTTCATGGCATTCAAAGTATCAAAAGTTCATTTTAAAAGCTATCAAACCCTAACCAAGAATCACAAAATCAATAATCATGTTAGTGATGTTTTCCAAATCAACCTACACATCAAATTGAAGCTAATGATGCTAGTAACACATTTAATACATGAACTTTAGCATTTAAATAATATTTAATCATCCAAAACTCAAGATTAAACAAACCCATTTCAAGTTCATACTAGTTTATGTAAAACAACAAGATCGAGCATATATTTCACATATTCATGCTAGACACGAGCCATAGACACTAACTAACACCATTTCAAGTCTATAAAATGAATTTGAAAAATCTAGAGTTTTAGAAATGTTACCCAAACGAGATGAAATTGGTACCAAATCGAAGAGGATGAAGAGAGGATCACGAATATGTAATTTGTTTTGATGTTTGCTTCTTGTTTCGGATTTGGATGATGAATTTCTTGTTTGAAGATTGAGAGAAAAAGATGGAAGTATGAAGAAGGAAAGAGGTGAAATGACTGGAGGAGGTGATACTTTGACTATTTGACTTAGTCATATTTTTGGTCAATTGGCAAGGTTGGTCCCTCGAGTTTCAAAGCGGGTGCGTGAATTAACCAAACGAATATTTTAAAAACGCTAGAGTAACCGGGAGATGTTATAACCAAATAACGGAAATATTTAGAACGTTAGTCAACGAAAGGTATGAATTTAGATAATGGAAGATATTATCTAAAAAAAAGACGGTGTTAAAAATAAATTTAACGAAAAAACGCGGGATGTTACACATAGAATATCTATATATAGAACAAAAGATTTCGTAGATTACGGAGGAATTTACGGAATATGTCAGGCAAAGTTTATAGTAACAGATACGCTAAGATATGAATTAGCAGATACGCTAAGATACGAATTTTGTCTATACACTATTCATGCAATCAATGCAGTAAGATGTGTCTAGACTAAGAATAATAAGCATGTAATTTCCGACAAAAAATGATAAGCAAAACTTTTTGATATGCAGACACGGTCGAAGTCCAGACTCATTAATGTATCTTAATATCTATCAGTTAGACACACTAATGCAAGACCTGGTTCGCTAAGACCACCGCTCTAATACCACATGAGACGACCCGTCATAATCCATAAGGACGAATACAATAACATATGGTTACATTGTGAGGTATTTGACCTCTATATGATACATTTTACAAACATTGCATTCGTTTTTAAAAGACAACCTTTCATTACATCGAAAGTTGACAAGTATGCATACCCTTTCATAATATATCTAAACTATAGATGACTTAATATGTCATTTATTTAATAATGATCTTTATTGAACTCAACAACTTGAATGCAACGTCCTTTGAAATATGTCATGTATGACTCCAAGTATTATCTTTAAAATGAGCAAATGCACAGCGGAAGATTTCTTTCAAACCTGAGAATAAACATGCTTTCAAGTGTCAACCAAAAGGTTGGTGAGTTCATTAGTTTATCATAATCGATTATTTCCATAATTTTAATAGACAGCAAGATTTTTATTTCCGTTGCTCATAAACATCATCTCATATCAGGCATTTCGCAAAAACTGCATAGAGATAAAAATCATTCATATGGTGAACACCTGGTAATCAACATTAACAAAATGCATCTAGAATATCCCCATCATTCAGGGACTCTCATCGGACATGATAAAATTGAAGTACTAAAGCATCCGTAACCCGGATGGGGTTTGTTAGGCCCAATAGATCTATCTTTAGGATTCGCGTCAATTAGGGTTTCTGTTCCCTAATTCTTAGATTACCAGACTAAAAAGGGTGATATTCGATTCGATAATCCAACCATAGAATGTAGTTTCGATTACTTGTGTCTATTTCATAAAACATTTATAAAAGCAGCGCATGTATTCTCAGTCCCAAAAATATATATTGCAAAAGCATTTAAAAAGGGAGCAAATGAAACTCACAATACTGTATTTCGTAGTAAAAATACATATGACGTCAATGAACAAGTGTATGGTTGGCCTCGGATTCACGAACCTATAATAAGTATATATATATATATATATATATATATATATATATATATATATATATATATATATATATATATATATATATATATATATATATATAGTGGTATGTATTATTATATTACGTATGGTAAAAATATCTTTGTATCACATATTTATTTGATAAAATAATATTGATAATAATAATAATGAGTAAAGGTTGTATTATTTTGTAATAATAATAATAATTATTATTATTCTACTAATAATAATAATAATATTTATATTTACTAATAATGATATTATAATGAAATGATAATTCTAATTATGACAATTTTAGTAATAACAATACTTTTTAATATTAACTGTAATAATAATATTTTATATAAAAATAATAATTCTATTCAAAATGATAATTTTAATTATAATAATACTAAAATGATAATAATAATAATAATGATAATTTATAATAACAATGATATTTCTATTAAAAATGATAATTTCAATAAAAATGATAGTTTTAATATTAATGATAGTTTTAATAATAATAATAATGATAAAAATAATGAAAACGATATTTTTATCTAATTCAATATCTTACAATATTTTAATTTCATCATGATACTTATACTCATTATTTCCTAAATTGATTTGTTTAATAGATTTTAGTCATCTTTTATATCACATTTATAATAGTGATAATAATAATAATCATAATAATTAGATGATACTAATATTAGTTTTTAATGATAATGATACTAATAATAATTATAATAATACTAATGATAATACTAATAATTATTATAATGATAATAATAATAATAATAATAATAATAATAATAATAATAACCTTAGTGATAATAACGATAGTATTAATAATAATAATAACAATTTTAATGATAATACGTATATTGATAATGATAAAGATAATAATAATAAAAGTTATTAGATAATAACGATAATCATAACGACGATAGTAATAATAATAATCATTTTAACAATAATAATAATACTAAAATTAATAATAATTCAATTGACCATATCTTTTAATCCGTTCATCGAAACCATAAGCTTTCTAAATGAAAAGTTATTAATTTTTCTCCAGCTTTCCAACGACATGCATATCATAAACTATTTAAATTCATGATTTATCATAAACTATTTAACGACGAAACTAAGCATACAAACATGTATAATCATATATACTCGAGCACTAGTCAGGGATACACTATTAATATATAAAATATAAGATATGAATGCTCACCTATCAATATTGAGATTCATTATTGCAGAAAAGTACGTAGACGCAACGGAGATGATAAACACTAGGTTAACCTCACGAGCTATACCCCCGAACAATACTCATAACTTCCATAGCTATAACCTATAATTTCCTTAGCTCTATCCCGTTTGAAAACTTATTTTGAAATCGCCTGAACATAACTCCGTCGTAATATTTTATGTATACTAATAATATCTTAAAATAATACATAGTAAATATATATATGTAAATCTATTGAGAGAGTTTAGAGAAATATATTTTCAAGTTTATATGAAATAATGAAACCTATTGAATTCTATTTATAATAGATTTTTGAATTATTAAAGTAAATTATTAAAGTATGAATTATTAAAGTATGAATTATTAAAGTGAATTATTAAAGTATGAATTATTAAAGTAAATTATTAAAGTTAAAGTAAAGTAAAACTAAAGTAAAAGTAAAGTAAAGGTAAAGTTAAAGTATAGTAAAAGTATAAAACTATGTACGTATAATACGCGTATAAATATTTATAATATTAATTTAAATCGTTATATATATATTTAATAAAATAAAATATAAATATCGTTATTTTTATCATAATGGTTAAGAAATGAGTTGTCAAAAGTGGTTCTAGATATTTATAAAAGTTATATACGTTTTAATAATAAAGTTCTTTTTAAACTAAAAACGTTTAAACTGAAAATGTTTTTGTACGTTTAAAACTAAATCAAATAAATATGATAATTTTGTTTTCCAAAACTAAATATATTTAAGAATCATTTTGTTAAAAAGTTAAAATAATGGAAATCGTTATATCATAAAACGTTTTAGAAAAATAGAATTATATATATTCATAATAGGTTTCAAGTTTTTAAATTACAGTCTGTTGGTGAAGCATGGGATAAAGTCCAAAGGTTAAATAAACATATGAAATCATCTTAATGAAAAATGTCGAGTTACTTAACTTGTCGATATCCAACATCTAAGTTATTTACACTCCACATTCTTACTTTCACATTAAATAAAATGAAAGTTAACAGGTCACGAGGAAAATATTATAAAACATGAATTGGAAATTAAACAGAATTTCCACTAACCCTTGTCTAGTTCCCGTTAATTGACACATTTGTTCTTACTTGTAATCACTTTACCAATTATTCCGAATACTGTTAAAAAGAATAGATTTCTTAATTCTCAGTGGACCTTACAACAGAGACCCGTAATCATATCACAATATATCTGATAATTCAATCATTTGATATTATCTTATAATCTCGTCGATAATTATAATAAACTTATATTGAAACAAATACGTTCATGTAAAGTATTATACATATAATACTTTGTTAACGTTTTCAATTAATATAACCATATATTATATATACATATCTATACACATAAATGTTCGTGAATCGTCGAGCACGGTCAAAGGGTAATTGATTACATGAATGTAGTTCAAAAATTTTGAGATTCAACATTACAAACTTTGCTTATCGTATCAGAAACATATAAAGATTAAGTTTAAATTTGGTCGGAAATTTCCGGGTTGTCACATACACACCCAAAGTTGCAGGCACAACTGGCGGTGTCGTTATTGGATAATCAGAAATATGCTGGACAAATTTGTCTGTCACCGAAGTAATTTCTGTTGCTGTTTTAGTTCGCGTTTCTTTTGTTTCTGCGCAATACCTCTCAATCATCTTTTGAATCACATCAGGTTGATCAAACTTATGTTGCATATCTTTTGGCGCAACCTTGTGAAATATGTCCGCTAAAAACAATTTACGCATTTTCTTTCTCTGGAGCTTCTGAAGTTTCGCCCTCTTCCATATATTGTGGAATTGGTGTTCCAGGCCTTTTACGCTTAAGCTTTGTAACTTCAATAATTTCAGGATCACCATTTGAATTATCAGAGAGTTGGCGCTATATTTTTGAATGCTTTGCTTTCTTTAAAAGTAACACGGGCGATCCAAACACATTGCAATCACGCATATCTTCAGTTACATCATCATTACTATTTGTGGCCAATTGTTGCTTTTGTGACAAAGTATCATTGAGTGGCCATTCATAGTTTAACAGAATATGAAGATCAAGACCTTTCTCTTGAAGCAATTGCCTTGCCTCTAAAGGCAGTATTACACGCTTTATAGTTTTAATTGTTGCATCTTTTTTGCGTTTTTGTTAACAGCATTCGTAGTGCTTTCATTCGTTGAATATTTGTCTGTATTCCCTTGAGAATTTACATAATTAACTTTCGCGGTATTTTCTTCGCGTTGGCTTATAGCTTGTTGAGTATTGTATTTAGCTGCAATTGATTTTTCAATTATAACATTTTGTTGCATTCCTTCGTTAGCGATGGCGTTTCCTGATGATTTAGCAAGTAAATATTTTGTTTGCTTGCTGATCTCAGGACTTGTTTGAAAATTAAATGATGTTGAACTTCTAAAATCACATATTTCAACTGTGTTATTATTCTTCTTTTAGATATGTGTTGTCATTTTAGCTTAACGCTTTCAATTGAATGTAGAAACCTGCAAATCATTGAACAAGAACATGACTACAATTGAATTTGCAATTAAATCATTCAACTACACAGAATAGATTTATCGAATTCAATTTTTAATTCATGTCTCACGGATGGCGCCAATTGATCAATACTAAATTAGACGCTAAGATCTAATTTAGGAATTGAGTGCAATGAGGGGTGGATGGTGGTGTTGATAATGTTTTTGGGACCTTATGATCGTCTTTCACTTAGATTCAAGTGATCAATCACCATGTCCCGGTCTTGATTGCATTACCTTGGCTCGATTATGATTGATACTTGGGCGTAGTCACAAGTGAACCATAAAGACCAGAGAATCAACAACCTAAAATGAGAGGTCAAGCTCCCTATTTATAGGCTTCAGATATTCGCAGAATTAATGTTCGCGCAGCACCGACATATCCGCAATGTTTGTGCGTGACATCTTCGCAAACTTTCTTTATGCGGACTTCCGCAATGTTTAGGCGCAGCGCACAGTTACTTACTTATCAGCACGGTTCTATTTACACTTATGTTTGAATTGCCTTTTGCACTTAAAATATACATATATATGCCTATATATATGATCAGGCTCGAACATCGATTCTTGTTAATGGTAGTCCTCCAATGAATTTATAGTCCGTAGGGGTTTAAGACAAGGAGATCCGATAAGCCCGTTCTTATTTTTAATTGTGATGGAAGGGTTACATATTTCCATCAAAAATAAAATAGTGGATGGCTCTCTTAATGTTGCGCATGTTGGTAATCCCCCAATTTGTATTTCTCATTTATTTTATGAGGACGACGCTATTTTTGTTTCCGAATGGCAGAGACATAACTTGGAGGCGATTTTGCAAGTTCTTGAGGGGTTCTAGGTCGTCTCAAGATTAGCTATTAATGTAGCCAATTCAGCTATATATGGGATCGGGGTCAATAACATCGAACTTGAAAGTATGGTGGTATTGGCCTGGTGCTCAAAAGGTACGGTTCCTTTTAAAAATTTGGGATTACCGATGGGTGTTTCTATGAAAAAACTTGCAAGTTGGAAGCCGTTCGTTGAGAAGTCAAGAAAGAAACTATCAGGATGGAAAGCTAACCTTTTATCTATTGGAGGTCTATCAACGTTGGTAAATTCGGTTCTAGGATCCATGGGCATATATTATTTATCTTTATATAGATGCCCCGAAACAATTATAAAAGAGGTTGAAAGTATTCGAGCATCCTTTTTTTGGGGGAGTACAAGTGATAACCGAAAGATGCATTGGATAAAGTGGGATCAAGTTTTGACATCTAAGGAAAATGGCGGTCTTTCTATCGGTAGCCTATGTTCGTTTAACCATGCATTGCTTCTTAAATGGGCATGGCGCTTTCTAATTAATAAAGAGGCTTTGTGGGTCTCGGTAATTGAGGCTATTCATGGTATGATGGTGGGATGCAAGGTGAGATTAACAAAAATGGTGTTTGGGCTCCAATTGTGAAATTATTTCAGAAGTTAAAACATGATGGTTTGTTGCCCGCCAACGTGCTGCGGGTGAAAGTGGGGAATGGCCGGTCCATACACTTCTGAAAGGATAATTGGAAGGGTGATGGGACTCTCGCATCTAAATTTAATCGGCACATGCATCTCGACTCTAATCCAAACTTTTTCCTATTTAATCGAGTTGAGAATGGCTTATGGGCCTGGGATTGGTCACGGGATATTGGGCCCAGAAATGCTGCTCCTGTCCAGCAACATATTGATTTCATTGGGCCGTGTAAGTTGCGGGATGAAACGGACTCATGGTTGTGGTCGATATCGGAAGATGGCATCTTTAATGTCGGGGACACGCGAAAGTATCTTGATGATCATAGTTTACTGTCAGTGGCTATTGATCATATTTGGTTGAAGGAAATTCCTAGAAAGATAAACATTTTTTTGTGGCGAGTGGCATGGGATAGATTACCTACCCGGCTTAATATTTCCAAGTGAGGTATTGAGATAGAGGATATTGATTGTATTACATGTGATTGTCATATTGAATCGATTGACCACATTTTCTTCGAATGCCGGTTAGCGTTGGACTTATGGAGCAAGACACGAAGATGGGTTGGTATAAACATTCTGATTTGCAGCTCGTGGGCAGTATGGCTAGACTGGTACTCCTCTGTCCATTTATCGAATACTGTAAAGATCCGTCTATACTCGATTGTTCGCGCAACTTTATGGATTATTTGGAGATTCCGGAATAGTGTGCTTTTTGATCTGACTCGTTTGAATAAAGATATTTTATTCGACTACGTTAAGATTTTTTCTTTTAATTGGATTGTTAGTAGAAGCAAATGTAATCTGAGTTGGAACTCTTGGCTTATTAAGCCTTTGTAATTTTCGGGCCCTCTCCCTAGTGTCTTACTAGGGGGTTGTGGTGTTATTAATATATTTTAGCTGTTAAAAAAATCAGTGTAGAAAAAGTGTAATCGAAACTGAACAAGTAGAGACAATCAAAGCAATAAAAGCATACAATACAATATATAAAAACTGAATCAAAATACATACGCATGTTAATCGAATTATGAATACATACATCAATACAATTAATCATAAACAAAAAGTAAAACTGAAAATAAATACGATCAAACCGGTTGATAAGTCAATCTTATCTTTTCTTTCTTAACACAAAAAAAACGTGGACTCTTTTGATCGGACTCTTTTGATCGGAGCCTTCCCAACCCTTTTCCCAGCAAAGTTCTTGTTATTAGCAGTCACATTAGCATAAGTATTCGAATAATTATTGCTAGAAAAATTATGTGAATCATGTTCCGAATTATGAACCCGAGTAGATTCATGAATTTTTTTAAAAATGGTAATTTTTATAATCACACTTTCAAAAATGGAAACTGAATCAAAATCGTTGCAAAAATGGTAAAACCGAACTTCCAAAGTTCGGTTTTGGTCAAAACCGAAGTTTGGAAGTTCGGTTTTGTTATTTTATTCATTTGGTCCGTCGAATTGGTGACTGGATGGGCGACGTGGCAAAACCGAAGTTTGGAACTTCGGTTTTGCTTTAACTTTCAGCTACCCCATTTACTGTATTTTTATCCACAATAAATACAATCCGTAAAAATTTAAACGGGCGAATAAAAAAACGACACGTGGAAACCGAAGTTTCAAACTTCGGTTTTGGGTTCTGTATAAATCCGAACTCTGTAACTTCGGTGGTCACACACAAATCAGATCCAAAGCAAAAAAAAAATAATAATTCGAAAATCCTTTAATTTTTAACAAAACCGATGGCTCAAACGAACCAAGTACGTGCTAGATCGGAGCCGGTTGATAGTTCTTTATTATTTTTACAAGCCGAAAGGAATCATAGATCGTATGCGGTATTTACAAAGAAGCTTGACGAGGAGACGTTGGTCAAACCACGAAGAGCTGATCTGAGCTTTTGGCAGCATATTAAACGGCTACCAAACGGAAGAATTAATGAGCATGTGTAGGTGTATCTCGATAATGTAGGTTTGGGTTTAGTTTATAAATTGGGTAAACAAAGACTGGATTGGTCACTTGTTACTGCTATGATTGAAAGATGGCGCCCGAAGACGCATACGTTTCACTTACTGATTGGTACAAAATCATTACCTTATATATATATTAATTATTTATTTTAATATATATTATTATATCTTCGTAATATATATCATTATTTTAGTCAAGTTTATATATATATATATATATATATATATATATATATATATATATATATATATATATATATATATATATATATATATATATATATATATATATATATATATATATATGTATATATGTATATATAAATATATAATTTTAGATAATTGTTTAAAATAGTATTTACGAATATATATTTATATTTATTAATTTAGTCAAGTTTATATTTTATATATATATATATATATATATATATATATATATATATATATATATATATATATATATATATATATATATATATATATATATTAATCCATATTAATATTTGTAGGAGAAGCAATTGTAACGTTGCAAGACGTTCAGGTTTTATTTGGTTTACCAATAGACGAGGATGTGTTCTCCGGTATTTGGTATGAAACAAATGATAGTGATTGGATACCGTTTGTTGTTACCTACTTAGGGATCTCCCCTGAGGCTATTGGAAATAGGGGTATACGTAGAGGGAGGATATTAATTTCTGTTTTAATGACGAAGTTGAATGAAGAAGTTGGAGACACTATCGAGTCTCACCAACAGCGGGCTAGAGTATATATTTTAGCTATGATGGGTGGCATTCTATTTTCTGATGCTAATGCGTATGATGTCCCTTTGAGTTTCTTGCATACCATCCTGGACTTGAGTCCAGCTAATCGTATTAGTTGGGGTATTGCTGTTCTCGCACATCTTTATAGAAATTTGTGTAAAGCGGCCACAAACTATGAAGCCAAGGCCATTAATGGTTCGCTACTTTTAGTACAACAGTGGGTGTATGAACGAATTCCATCCCTCGCGCCAATTCTCAAAAATGATGTACGAAAGATTCCAGAGGACTTGCCACCGAACCAGATTCCACTTATTCCAGCACCCTATGGTTCTAGGTAAGTGATCATTGTAACTTTAAACCTTTAGTTATTGTAACTATATTCATTTGTATGTGTTATTCATATGTAGGTGGAAAGGTAAACGGACTAACAAAAATACGCCAGCACATGTATTGTCAACAGTTCGCTCCCTACTTTCGGCGTTAACGCCTAGACAGGTAACATTTATTTGGTGTGAAACTATAGAAGCTATGTTAAAGTCAAAACATTTATTAACTATTATAATATGTTGATGCAGTTTATATGGCAACCCTATGATGATGAGTTATTCGCCCGACTACCCGAGCAGTGCGCAGCTGACAGACCCTTATGGTCATACCGTGGGGCTATTATATTCTGGGCTACTATTGAGACACATCTACCCGATCGGGTCTGTAGGCAGTTTGGATGGGGTCAGCCAATTCCAGGCGTTGACCACTTGCTTCCCGCTCAGTCGCATCATCATTTGCACAAAACAAACCATAGCATGAAAAGAAATGTTGATATGAGGACTAATGCCCCCCAGGCCACGTACATCGCACAATGGAATGACCGAGCCATTCGTATATTTGTTGGTAGAGATTGTAGGGGTGTCAGCAGGGGTTACTATGACTGGTACAAGGCTCGCACTGTTTTGCACATTACAGATCCAGGAACCAACGAGGGTACCAACACATATCCTAATTGGGCAGGGACTACCAATGTCTATGTAAGATACAATTGTGTGATATTTTAATTATTTATAAACAATAACCTCACGATCGATTATATTGGTTTACTTTTAACTATATACAGGAGGAAGGGCTTTGGAGGATGCAAGATATGGCATTTGCACAAATGCAACCAAACAGTCAACCTAACCCGCAAGCATTTTATGACATGCCACATAACCTACTTTCATACGCGCATCATCAACAGCCAGGTGCTCCATTTGAATACTATCCGTCACAAAACTTCGAGTTCCCGGCTTATGATTACGGTGATCAGTCGCATTATCATGATCCTCGCCAAACATATCCTAACCCTCGAGACATATACAGTACCCCTCGAAACACATACCCTACCCATCAAAACGTCTACAATACTCATCAGAACGTCTTCAACCACCCTCCAAACATATACAATACCCCGTTGAACACGCATCTTGGATCATCCTCTGGGACCCCTCAAGAAACATATCATGGATCTTCCTCTCGGACCCCTATCCGACCATATGTAGGTGCCTCGTCCTCTCGAAGCCCTCTTGACGTGAGTGTTTCTGATTACCCACTTGAGGATGAGCCTGTCGAGGTTAAAACTTCGGTTTAGGGCACGGGTGGCTAACCTAGTACACATGTCTGCCAAGTCACTGTGGAAATGAGTAAAATAACAAAACCGAACTTCCAAACTTCGGTTTTGACCAAAACCGAACTTTGGAAGTTCGGTTTTACCATTTTTGCAACGATTTTGTTTCAGTTTCCATTTTTGAAAGTTTGATTCAAAAAATTACTATTTCAAAAAAAAATCGTAGATTCATGTGAGGTTTATGGAGGTTTGACAACATTAGGTTTAACATGTTTATCATTCCTTTACTGAGACTTAGCCACGGTAACATAAAGTTTCATCTTATCTACGAGAATCGTAGACAAAAGCTTCGCAAACGTGTATGGATCTTTCACGTCAGCAAACCTTACAAAGCCAAAACGAGTACCTTGTTTTGATATCTTGAAAGCTACATACGAATCAACGATATTACCATACGATTTACATACTTGCCATAATCCGTGACTATCAATATTCTCTGGTACGTTCGTAACATAAAAGGAAGTATTCTCCCTGGAAGAACCAGTTTGATACGAGTTAGAGATAGGTTTAGAGTTACCGTTACGAACCTTGTATTGCCATCCATCATCATTAGCGCAAATAAAAGTTCTTCTTCCCCTGATTAATTTGACGGCGATGTCCTTCCGAACAGATCGGAAAACGGCGATAGGTAGGGAACCCTAGTCGTCTGAAGTTTTTAGAGCGCGAGGCTTTCAATTTTCTTTAGTGGGGTCGAGAGGTGCTTTGTGTGGTTGTTTCTGTTTGTTTGTGTTTTAGGTCATTGTATCGTTCACTTCTCTCGAGTCTTTCATTCTTGGATGTAAGTTTCCTTTTTTTATATATGTTCGCTTTTTTGCGGAAAAAAAAAAAAAATCAGAGCTTGTATAAATGAGAAAAAATATAACTACCTTTTTGTACTTATTTCAGTAAGATAAACAGGAAGTAAAGAATAAACATGTAAATGTGGATTAAGAAAAAAAAATGTAATAAGAGTAAATCATCATAATTCTAAAATGTACTTAGAACACCTGGTTCCACACTTAAAGACCAGAAACATATAATTTCCTCAAGAAAAACAAGAATGGATGATTCCATCAAATGCTTCTTTACCACATTTAGCTATAAGTTTCTCTTCTACAGTCACAAGACTACTTCAATGAAAATTTTAAACAAACCACTCACGAATTCCGTCCCTTTACTATTTCGAATATGACCATTTAAGAAACGAAAGAAATCTCAACTCAATAGATGAACGAACAATCATTTTTTCAAGATATACCCAAGAATCAAGCCAATTAAGGCAACAACAATGACAAAGAACAACGAGGCACCACCTCCTTGACTTTCGTTGCTTCCACGCTTCAAGAGCTCCTATATATCGAAACCAAAGTGCGGATTAGTTCACCATTTTTTACTCCCTCCGTCCCAAATTAATTGTCCACTTCCATAAATGGATAAAAATAATGTGATAAAAATCTTTTCTGCCGCTACATCATTCATATAGGACAAAAAGATAGGTAAAAAGTAAGGGGAAGTTTAAAAAAAAAAGGTACATGTGACGACATGTATTTTTTCTTAAACTGTGTGTTTTTTTTTTATCTGGAGACAATAGATTTGGGACGGAAGGAGTAGGATTCTTTGATGACAGATTATGAAATGGTACAAGTAGAGTTGTTAAATAAGCAAGACAGAAGGGATGGTTAACGGGTCAAAACAGGTAATTTAATTTGGGTTTGGGTCAGGCAAGGTTGACACTCTTAGTCCAACATTTAATATTAATCATTAACAGTTGGTGTACAAATTAAAATTAAAAGGGAGGTCTCACCATTTCTTGTCGAATTCTGTTACATTGTTCAATAGCAGCATTCTTATCAGTTGTCAACTGTGAAATAAGAGATCTCTCCTGAAAAAACTGTGAAATACGAGATCTCACCTGAAAATCCATCAACATGGTTAATTTAACACAATCTCTAAACAGTATTTCATCATTTGGTGGGTCCACTGATGCAAATGGGATCCACAATAGTGGCCACAAACAGTTAAATACATATGTGGAACTCACAAAATAACAAAAGATATATAAATACAAATAACTTAAACTTATTGTTTGAAGTTCTAATATTAACACACAGAAACTGCCAAAGTAAATATGTCATCGAAATTTTCAGCTCACTATACTAGTCCGCCACACAACCATCACTTTTCTTGCCAAAATGGAAAAGAAAATGACATGTTTGCAAGAATAAATAAGTGTGAAAAAACAACAAGTTTAATGGTTTCTTTTGTCTTTTTATATATCCCACATTTTGTGCCAAATTGCTCATTCTTGCATATTTACAACACTTTTTGGCATTTTCAAAGAGCATAATTAGTTAACTACAAAAGGTCCTGTCCAATTGTTTCAAAATATTAATCACATAAGGAGTTGTAAAATAGACGAATTATTAAGATAAGTGTGACATCATCCATGTACATTTTTCAAGGAGAATACTTAGGGTCTGCATCACTTGTAACTCAATTGATCTTTGGACCAGTTCTATTTTTATTATTTTTATTTTTTTTGCCAAAAAATATAATAAAATAAAATTCCATTTTCCATATAGATTAGTGACTAACCTCTTGAAGCCTGTAACAACCAAACAAAGAAAAGAAATGAGCATTTTTATAACAAGGTCAAGGTTTTTTTTCTTTTTAAAAAAAAAAAGTGAAACAAAAAAGAAGGAAATTTTGGGGAATCGACCTCGGGCCCACTCAGATTTCCCTTATCGATCGGTGAAGACACTTCCTCTGTTCCTTGTGTAAGGACTGAAGTTGCAGGAACATATACAACTCTCAATTTGCACTCTTCCACGGCATTTCCTGCCTCCTTAGAAAACTGTAACATCGATCAACCATAATATGATTGCAAAATTAAAAAATAAATTAAAAAATTAGCAATGTACTTTCACTTTGTTAATTTAAATTTAATACCTAAACTTAAGTAGTCTACTTTTTTACGGGGATGCATTAAGACAACGTATTTATTTTATTTTTATTTTTATGTATTTTACACAACTAAAAGAACTTGCAGGATGTGCATGTGGTTTAGGTTCCCCGTTGAAGACAACTTTGTGTTAATATATTTACTAAAGAATAGGTTAATACTCGTCATTTTTACTATCTAATATGTCACACAAATACAATTAAAGAACTTAAAGAAACAGGTCACATGAGTCGAAAGTCGCCCCCAAATCATTTTATTCAAACTTTAAAAAAAAAAAAAAAGAGACTCACAATTACCACTGAAACTGAAACAGATTCATTATATTCAACTATCATTAATGAAATGACTACTCTAAAACATTATTTATTGAAGAAGGTCAGGGACATGGGAATACCTAAAACTACTTGTTTTGAGTTTTGACCCATAAACCCACCCAACCTATCAATTTTGCAACCTAAATGTTTTGTTGAAGAGATAACCAGCGTACTTCGTTCGGGTCCCGATCATGTCTTTCATCCGTTATATCTCAATCATTGACCAGTCAAACACAAAAATAAGCATGCAACAATAAAATAGAAACGTATTGTTACCATTTCAGGTGTGATGTCCTTTGGGGTTGCACCTGGGCTTGCAACTACACTCTGAAGAAGAAATTTGTCCCTGCATTGCATGTCGGCAGGAGCCTCTTTCTGAGCTTGCATTGTCACTGAACCAAAACAGCAAATTTAACAAATATATAATTAACAATTAACATATAAAAAAGTTTAAATTTTTTTTTTTTTTTTTTTTTTGATATTTGTGAATTTAAGTATCAATATGGTTTACTTCATGTAGTAGTACTAAGTGTTATAAAGTCATTCATTCAAGCAGTTGAATATACATTTACATAATAATTAACTGAAAGTAAAAAACAATAAATCGGATGCTTACGTAAAACAGGCTAATTTTATGATACTTTTGAATATAAAAAACAATGGCATTAGCTTTTTCAGTAATCACATTAACTATGAATTAAAAAAAAAAAAAAAAAAAAAAAAAAAAAAAAAAAGAGAGAGAGAGAGAGAATAATGCATTATTCACCTATGATTTCACATGATGATCGAGGCAAAACAACTCCAGTATTCGGACGAACACAATACTTCTTCGGATTCGTTGTTTTTACCTACACAATTAACACATAATTTCAAATTCATATCATAATTTAAAATCATCACGAGATCAATTAGAAACCAGAAAAGTTTACCTTAAAACCAACATGATTATCAGTATTATTGGTTAACTGAAGCGATGAAGAGATCTGTTTATTTAATTCAACTAATTTCACATCCAACAAACAAAAGTCATCATTTAATTAGAACTAATTAAGAAAATTAAGAAATGAATGAATTCAGGTGACCACTTACAGGAGAATTTAAGTTCAGAAGGGTCAACAGTAACGAGTTCCACCGTTGTTATACTACTCATTATAATTATAATTTGTTCAATCGATGAGATTAAATTGGATTCCCAAGAATCAAATCTGAATTTTGATGATTTTATTTAATTTAGAATATAAAAATAAAATTGGGAGAAATTGAGATTGATGAAATACATATCGGGTTGTTGAGAAAAAGGCGTTTCTTTACAAAGTATGAAAACGGAGAGTTCGATGCTAGTAAAATGCTAATGGCCATGTTTGACTTTTTGACCAATTAGTTTTTTTTTTTTTTTTTTTTTTAATATTTCTAAAAGAAAAGGAGTGATAGCACGGATGGTAATGAATCGAATATGAATCGGATGATATCGTATTCATATTCGTTTAATTTATGTTCATTCATTCATATTCATATCCATTTTAATTGAATTTCAGTTCATCCATTCATATTCATATCTAATGGATTAAGTGGTTTAATGGATATCCACTGAATATTAAAAAATGTTATAATATTTTCTAAAGTGCGATGAAAATCAATACGTAATATAACGAAAAAACAAATAAAACATGACATAACTAAAATCTATCCACAAGAATGTGTAATATTTATCGAAGATAGAACACAATTTGTTAAATTATTATCAAACATAGATTATGAAAAATTAAACATGTAATTCGTATGTTTATTTTGTTAAATATACTAGTACTAGTTATATTGTAAAATGCCACAGTTATTTTTTTATAAGGTTGAAAACAGAATATAAATCTAACGATAAATACAATTATAATAGTAAATATGTAAGCATATATATACTTATGTATTTATATATGTATTTCAGGTGTTAATGGATATATCTATGGATAAAAATTTTCATCCATTTTAATATTCATATCCATTTAGGTTCATACATATTCGTATCCATATTCATTTAGATTCATCCATATTCATCATGAAACGGAAAGATCGGGTAGATATCCATTGAATTCGGTAGTCATTGCCATCCCTAACTGATAGTATACATCACATTAACAAATTCATATTTTCCCTTGATAAATTTATAAATTATATATTCTCCATATATGAACAAAACATTTTGTACTTTATGCATTGAAAAGTTGTATTTTTAAGAAAGGTTAAATATAATAAAATCCAAATTAAGTATATCTAGACATAGTGATGTACAAAAGTGTGTATTATGGAGTGCTTAATTTATTTTTAAATTTTAAATTTATAATATCTTAATGTATCTTTCACTTTTAACACCTTTACGAACAACACAACCCGATCAAAGTGATATAGTAATTAGTAAGTTAAGGATTCGTCCCAAGAGACTACGTGTAGCGGATATAAGTTGTCTTTAGTCTAATTCTTACTCTGTATTCTCGAGTTTTTTTAAGTGAAAAGGAGTGGGGTGGAAAAAAGAAGAGAAAATAAAGATGGAAATGATTGCAATATAATATATTTGATAGTAATTCTTGAGTTGAAAGAAAAAAGAAAAAAAACTAGATAATGAATATAAATTAATACTCCATATTACGGAGTACATTAATGTTGGGAAAAGAAGTAATATTTGTTAATGGCTATTGATAGTGTATATACAACAAAATAATATTACTATACGTAATTAAATATATATATATATATATATATATATATATATATATATATATATATATATATATATATATATATATATATATATATATATATATATATATATATATATATATATAATAATTAACAAAATAATATTACTATATAATCTAATTATCAAAGTGAATGGTGTCTTTCTATTGGACGGTCACTATTACTATTCATCAACAGTGACCGGACACTATTCAATTTTTTTTATTTCTCACTATTCATCCTTTTAATTTTTTTCTCCTGATACCTATTGGCCGAGAACTGTTAATCATTTTATTTTTTTTGTTGCCTATTATGTCTTTATCATTTGGAGAAAGTTGATAGGATAGTATACATGAATACATACACTCGCTATTACACGGTTTAAAATATATAATATTTTTTATTTTTTTAATTAAATCGCTAGCACTTTTCAAGCAGCAGCGCGCGAACACCACCTTTCTTGTTACTATACATATTTGATATATATGTATAGACAATAATAATGAAGTATCTACTATCTAGAGATATGGTGGAGGAACTTTAGAACCAAAATAAGATGTCAGCAATTACTTAAGTGGAGAGATGGTGGAGGGTCCTTGGAAAGATAAAGGCCTTCACTATATGCCTATAAATTGTGAGAAAGAAACTAAAGGTAGAGGCAGAGAAAATGAGAAGCAATACTATAACTTGAGAAAATGATCAGTCAACATAATGATCTCATCCATCAACATAATCATACACTACATTCATAAATTAATCCATACAATCGTTCGACTCTTTACTAGCTTAAATCTCGTAAAGATAAGTGGCGTAAAATCAATTACATTCAAAGTGTAATCTACGTTACTAGAAAGGGAATCGCCACCCGATACAACAAATATTCCTCAAACCTTCACATTAACCCAAGCAATATAATCTCTCTCTTGAGTGATACCGATCAGCAAATCATACGGATACGATGATCACGAACTGTATACGTATCTTATATTTTGACGTATCATCAGCTATTGTTAATTTAGTTTGATGATAAAATCACTGATGTATGTTACGTTATATAAAGAGGAGTCAATGTAACATTCATATACTGGGTAATAAGAATTCGAGGTTTCTAAAAACAATGGTAATATTAGAAATTAATTTTGAGCAATTGCAATTGTGGGTAAAAATTAGGAGTACAGTAATGTGGGGAAGGTCTAAAAGTAATGGAGTAATGATAATCTTTTGAATTTAAATACATAAAAAATGTTTTCCACTCAAATTTGGGATGATAACAATTTAATTAAAAAGGCTATATACTGTCCTCTCAAACCCCTTCTTCTCTATCTCTTTCCTTCCTAAAAAAACTCAAGAATGCATGATTAATCTTTTTCCTTCCAACTCATTTCCTTTCTTTCTCAAAAAAAAAAAAAAAAAAAAAAAAAAAAAAAAAACCCTCGGAATACAGCCTTAGGAAATAATTAGAAGTAATTAATATTGTTGTTATAGATTATCTTATCTAGTTATAGTAAGACTATCTTAGGAAAGATAGAATATGAACTCTTTTAAATTAAATATAATAAAAGGAAGTGGTTACTTGGATTTGTAAATTATAGGGATTCATTATTGGATAGTTTCATTACTCATATTGATAATTAGTAAAATAATAATCATAGGCCAATCATTATTTCTTAAACAAGGTTAAACTAAATATCACATAAAGTTCACAAAGTATGACCTAAAGCACATATTAACTAAGTGGGTGTCAAAGTTAATATTCTAACTTATAGTATTCAAATAATCACATGATAAATATTACCTAAATCTTGTGATGTAGACTAAGGGAACATTCAATTAAGCTGACAAATAGATAAGCTAATAAACATAATCAATTTAATTTAAGTTACTAGCTAAAAATCAATCTTAACTTAGTTTTCATGCAATTGACATTTGAATTTACATAAACTATGGTTCTTCGATTAAGCCTAACAATAGTGAATTTATTGTATGAGTATAATTAATGTTTATCTAATTTATTACTACTCATGATCCTTAGCTAGATTTCATGCAATTCAAATACTTTGTTTGATGTGGTTAATCTTAAAAGTTAGATGAATCGAATAAAAGAATACGTAGAATTAATTACTAATTAATCTTAGTTCTTATTACCTATTCATTAAGCATGCAAATAAAGATCTTGAACATGGCAGCAATAAACTGATACAACAGTAATCACAGAAACAGAATTAAACAGTTCTCGAAAAATCAGAAACTATATAATTTGAAGCATGAAGCCGATGGCTCTGTGAGATCTAGCCGGCGGCTAAGATCAATACAGCCGGCGGCTTCATCTGGAATCCCAAATAATTACAGTTTTAGTCCAAATAACCACTATGAACGTTTAGTTCATAATGGTAGATGATAATGCTAAAAACAAACATATATTTCATAGCATTATTCCTCAAGAAAGACAAGCTTTTAGTTGCAATTGTTCTATTTACAAGTGATATTCGTTTAAATAATAAAAGGTGAAGACAAAAGACAGATTCGACGATTTGAAGACGCAAACGACCAAAAAGCTCAAAAGAACAAAAGACAATCAAAAAGGTTCCAATTATTGATAAGAAACGTCTCAAAATCACAAGAGTACAAGATTCAAAACGCAAAGTACAAGATATTAAATTGTACGCGAGGACGTTCGAAAAACCGGAACCGGGACCAGAGTCAATTCTTAACGCTCGACGCAACGGACTAAAAATTACAAGTTAACTATGTATATAAATATAATATAATATATAATTAATTATATTAATTATATATATATTATATATATATATTAAAAACTGTCGGCAGCCAGAAACTCCAAGGGTGTGAATTGAAAATACCTCTCCGCGACTCGCGGAGTTTGAAGGGCTTTTTGCCGCGAGTCGCGGAGCCCCAAAATTCACTTCTGGCTATAAAGCCAACCGAATTCTGATCGAATTTAACATCATATTTTCATCTCTCTCTCAATATATACGAGTAATATATATTTATATTTATAATTTATATTTTAATTTTAATTATAATTCTAATAATAAGGGTATGTTAGCGAATGTTGTAAGGGTGTAAGTCGAAATTCTGTCCGTGTAACGCAACGCTATTTTTAATCATTGTAAGTTATGTTCAACCTTTTTATATTAATGTCTCGTAGCTAAGTTATTATTATGCTTGTTTAAAACGAAGTAATCATGATGTTGGGCTAATTATTAAAATTGGGTAATTGGGCTTTGTACCATAATTGGGGTTTGAACAAAAGAACGACACTTGTGGAAACTAGGCTATGGGCTATTAATGGGCTTTATATTTGTTTAACTAAATGAAAGTTTGTTAATGTTAATATAAAGATTTACAATTGGGCGTCCCTATAAATTACCATATACACTCGATCGGACACGATGGGCGGGGTATTTATATGTACGAATAATCGTTCATTTAACCGGACACGGGAATGGATTAATAGCCACTAGAATAATTAAAACAGGGGTGAAATTACATTCAAGGGTAATTGGTGTAATTGTTAACAAAGTAGTAAAACCTTGGTTTACACGCAGTCGATAACCTGGTGTATTCATTAAACAAAGTATTAAAACCTTGTTACAATTCGAATCCCCAATTAGTTGGAATATTTATCTTCGGGTATAATAATAATTTGACGAGGGCACTTGCAATTTATATTTATGACTGATGGACTGTTATGGACAAAAACCAGACGGACATATTGAATAATCCAGGACAAAGGACAATTAACCCATGGGCATAAAACTAAAATCAACACGTCAAACATCATGATTACGGAAGTTTAAATAAGCATAATTCTTTTATTTCATATTTAATTTCCTTTATTTTATATTTAATTGCACTTCTAATTATCGCACTTTTATTTATTGTTATTTTATTTAATCGCACTTTTAATTATCGTACTTTTAATTATCGCAATTTAATTTTATCGCATTTTTATTATTCGCAATTTCATTATCGTTATGTACTTTACGCTTTAATTTAAAGTCTTGTATTTATTTTATATTTTACATTAGGTTTTAACTGCGACTAAAAGTTTTAAAATCGACAAACCGGTCATTAAACGGTAAAAACCCCCCTTTATAATAATAATATTACTTATATATATATTTGTATTTTTATAAAAGTAAACTAATATAGCGTTGAGCTTTGTTTAAAGATTTCCCTGTGGAACGAACCGGACTTACTAAAAACTACACTACTGTACGATTAGGTACACTGCCTATAAGTGTTGTAGCAAGGTTTAAGTATATCCATTCTATAAATAAATAAATATCTTGTGTAAAATTGTATCGTATTTAATAGTATTTTCTGCTAAAATTATAAACTATTTTATATACACCTCGTTTGACATCAAGTATTTTTGGCGCCGCTGCCGGGGAACATTCGCCGAAGCGAAACGCCATATTTTTAATTTTTAAGTTATAATTAGTTTTTGTAAAATTTATATTTTTGTTTAAAAATTAAAAAGATATAAAAAAAAAAAGGGGCATTTAAAATCGAAAAAAAAAAAAAAAAAAAAGTATTTTAAATATATTTTTAAGTTTTTCTTTTTACAAAATTATAAAGTATTTTAAGTTTATTTTTAGTTTTAAAAATTAAGTTTTATTTTAATTATATATATACATTTATATTTTAAATATAAAACAGAAAAAAAAAAAAAATAATAATAATCGGGCCAAGGTACTGTAGCAGCCCAACTTTTGGCCTGGATCCGAACATCATGCGAGTCGCATGGCATTTCAACTAAACCCCATGCGAGTCGCATGAGGGGTCTGACAGGACCACATCTGAACCCTAATTTCGTAATAATTACGGATATTATTTAATTATTATTATTTAAACCCTAAACCTATTATTATTATTATAATTAGGTTTTTAATTTATTTAGTTATTTTTACTTTTATTTACTTTTATTATTTATTTACTTAATACTTTTATAATAGAAAAATATAAAAATAATATTTTTATAAAATCTAATATTTTTATAACTTTTTATAACTTTTATATTTTTGTATCCTTTAATTGTTTTAGCGTAATTTTTATATTTTCTTCGTTCGTACTTAGTTTTTAGTCTAGTTTTTTTTGCCGTAATTTTATTTTAACTTTAGATTTTTAGGCTTTGCCGTAGAATTCCTTAAGTGCTTTTTCTTTAGACTAAGATTTAGGTGCTTTAGAATTTTGCGACGCCTTTTTACGTTTTAGTTTCTTTTTAAGTTATTTTCATTTGGGATTTAGTTTTTCCTTGTAAGCTTTAATATTTTTAGACCTTTTACTATGTATCAATTATCATTCCAATTAGTAATTTCAATTTGCGATTATAATTTTAAGTTAGTTGTAGTAATAAGGTTAAATTAGTTAAGTATTTTTAAGTTTTTATAAGTTTCTTTTATTTTTCCGTCACCTTTTATTTTTCAACCAATTTTTCTTTTTCGACCTTTTTCGACGAACTCTTTTTCTCTCTTATTTCTCGCTATTCTAGTTTTAGGACTTAGAATTTATTCTACTTCTTATCTAAATTTCTTAAAATTACGAAAATTTATTTTGAGTGGTTAAATTGATAGACATCAAAATTTTCTGGTTCGTAGTAATAGTTGGATTTGTACGTGGACCGGGTTATTGGAGCCAAACAGTCCTCAATTATATTGAGACCAAACGAATCCTGCCCCTCTGCTGCATCTTTTGGCTATTCGAAACGTGGGCAAAATCAGAAAAGTCTATTGATTGGATAACTTATTATAATTTTTCTTTCCTTTTAAAAACTAATAAGATATTCAGTGAATGCACCGAGCAAGACGTTCATCACCTTTTGTACGTTCACCACCTGTAACTCGATCAAGACATCGTTTAACAAATATAACCGCCGTTGATTTTTCTTTAGAATCGTCATCCAGTCGACCAAGTACTTCAGTTCAAATTTCCGATAATCCAGTTTTTGAAACAAACCTCACAATTGAGAATCCAGAAAATATTCAGGAACGGTTCATAGATCCTGAACCATTAAACTTTCCTCCGGAACCACCAATCATCCAAACAGAGATTGTTGAGGAACGAACTATTAAATCAGAACCATCTAGGGATACCGATTCAACAAATTCAATTATGGAGAATCTGGAACCTTTAAGTATGGAAGATCGAATGAGAGCTAAACGCACTGGCCAAGGTCACGCAATTACTCATCCAGACATTAATGCGCCAGATTATGAAATCAAAGGACAAATTCTACACATGGTGACTAATCAATGCCAATTTAGTGGTGCGCCGAAGGAAGATCCAAATGAACATCTACGTACCTTTAATAGGATCTGCACACTATTTAAAATCCGAGAAGTGGAGGATGAACAGATATATCTCATGTTATTTCCCTGGACTTTAAAGGGAGAAGCCAAAGATTGGTTGGAATCGTTACCTGAAGGGGCGATCGATACATGGGACGTTTTAATTGACAAATTTCTTAAACAATTTTTTCCTGCATCTAAAGCCGTAAGACTTCAAGCAGAAATTGTTACGTTCACACAAAAGCCAAATGAAACTCTATATGAGGCGTGGACAAGATATGGAAAGTTACTAAGAGGATGTCCGCAACATGGTTTAGACACCTGTCAAATAGTACAAATATTCTACCGAGGATGCGACATCACTACAAGAAAAGACATAGATATAGCAGCTGGTGGTTCTATTATGAAGAAAACCGAAACTGATGCTTACAAAATTATTGATAATACTGCTTCCCACTCACATGAGTGGCACCAAGAAAAAGATATCATTAGATCATCTAAAGCAGCTAGAGCCGATTCTAGCCATGACTTAGATTCCATTTCCGCAAAGATAGATGCTTTCGAGAGACGAATGGAAAAGATGACTAAGGATATTCATGCTATACGAATTAGTTGTGAGCAGTGTGGAGGACCACATTTGACAAAAGATTGTCTCAGTATTGAATTAACAATGGAACAAAGAGAGAATATTTCATACATAAACCAAAGGCCTGGAAATAATTATCAGAATAATTATCAACCGCCAAGACCGATTTACAATCAAAACCAGAATTATAACCGAAATATTCCATACAACAACCAACAAGGTCCTAGCAATCAACAAGTATCCAATAATACTTACAATCAGCAAAGACCGAATTTTCAAAACAAACCACCACAACAAACCGATGATAAAAAGCCGAATTTAGAAGATATGATGACGAAGCTAGTTGAAACTCAAACGCAGTTTTTCACATCTCAAAAACAAACCAATGAACAAAATGCTCAAGCATTTAGAAATCAACAAGCTTCTATTCAAAATCTGGAACAAGAAGTAAGTAACCTAGCAAGGTTAATAGGTGAAAGAAAACCGGGAAGTCTACCAAGTGATACAAACGCTAACCCCCGGAATGAAACAGCTAAAGCTATTACCACAAGAAGTGGTACAACACTTAAACCACCTAAAATACCTGTAACTTCTGATGAAACTATTCCTACTCCACAAGAACCACAACCTGATCAGGATAAGGAAAAAGAACCGGTAGTTGAAAAGGTTAATAAAGATAACACAGTTAAGGATAAACCTTATGTTAAACCATACCAACCACCACTTCCTTACCCGAGTAAAATGAAGAAAGAAAAACTTGAAGCCGAGCAATCCAAATTCTTGGATATGTTTAAACAGATAAATGTAAATCTTCCTTTCATTGATGTGATTTCAGGAATGCCAAGATATGCTAAATTCTTGAAAGATCTAATCACAAATAGAAAGAAAATGGAAGAACTCTCGGCTGTTACTATGAATGCTAATTGTTCAGCAGTGCTGTTGAATAAGATACCAGAAAAACTATCTGATCCAGGAAGTTTCACAATTCCATGTTTTCTGGGTAGTCTTAGTTCAATAGAAGCATTGGCAGACTTAGGTGCTAGTATAAATCTAATGCCGTATTCACTATACGCTAAACTAGACCTTGGAGAATTGAAACCAACCAGAATAAGCATACAACTAGCCGATAGATCAATAAAATATCCTAGAGGGATAATGGAGAACATGCTAGTTAAAGTTGGTACTTTAGTATTTCCAGTAGATTTTGTTGTTTTAGACATGGAAGAAGATTCTCAAGTTCCTCTCATATTAGGAAGACCATTCTTAAACACGGCTAAAGCAATGATAGACGTGTTCGGTAAGAAACTGACCCTAAGTATAGAGGATGAGAGTGTTACCTTTTCAGTTGATAGAGCAATGCAACAACCACAATCTGCAGATGATACATGTTATTATATTCAAACTATAGATGCACATGCAGAATTATTAGAAGAATTTCCAGAATTACAAGGAACAGGAGAATGTTCTTTAGGAGAAGGAAATGAACCAATTGATGAAGCCGAAATGTTAGCTACACTTATAGCTAATGGATATGAACCAACAACAGAAGAAATTCAAATGCTAAAAGAAGAAGACAGATATCGATATAAATCATCGATAGAAGAACCTCCGAAATTAGAGTTAAAGCCACTTCCAAACCATTTGGAATACGCTTATTTACATGGTGAATCTGAATTACCTGTAATAATATCGTCTTCTCTTACTGAAAATGAGAAATCACAGCTCATTTCTGTGTTGAAAGCTCATAAACCAGCCATTGCATGGAAGATTCATGATATTAAAGGAATAAGTCCTTCGTATTGCACACATAAAATCCTTATGGAAGAAGGTCATAAAACGTATGTGCAACGCCAACGAAGACTAAATCCTAATATGCAAGATGTAGTTAAGAAAGAGATTATTAAACTGCTAGATGCAGGTTTGATATATCCAATTTCTGATAGTCCATGGGTAAGCCCAGTTCAATGCGTACCTAAGAAGGGTGGCATGACTGTTATCACAAATGAGAAAAATGAGCTTATTCCTACTAGGACTGTAACAGGATGGCGTGTATGTATTGATTATAGAAAATTAAATGACGCCACCAGAAAAGATCACTTTCCCTTACCTTTCATAGATCAAATGTTGGAAAGATTAGCCGGAAATAGTTACTATTGTTTTCTAGATGGATTTTCCGGATATTTTCAAATTCCAATAGCACCCGAAGACCAAGAGAAAACCACATTCACGTGCCCTTATGGTACTTTTGCTTACAAACGCATGCCATTTGGACTTTGTAACGCCCCTGCAACCTTTCAAAGGTGCATGATGGCGATTTTTCATGATATGATAGAAGAATGCATGGAAGTATTCATGGATGACTTTTCAGTCTTCGGTGATACATTTAAATCATGTCTAGTTAATCTGGAACGAATGCTAATTAGATGCGAAAAATCAAATCTAGTACTTAATTGGGAGAAATGCCATTTCATGGTTAAAGAAGGCATCGTTCTTGGACATAAAATTTCTAAAGAAGGAATTGAAGTGGATAGAGCTAAAGTAGATGTAATTGCTAAACTTCCACATCCCACCAATGTTAGAGGAGTTAGGAGTTTTCTAGGGCATGCCGGTTTTTACCGACGTTTCATAAAAGATTTTTCTAAAATTGCCACTCCTATGAATAAACTCCTAGAAAAGGATGCGCCATTCATCTTTTCAGATGAATGTATCAAATCTTTTAATATTCTTAAAGAAAAACTCACTAATGCACCGATCATGATAACACCAAATTGGAATCTACCATTTGAACTAATGTGCGATGCAAGTGATTTTGCAATGGGAGCCGTTTTAGGACAAAGGATTGAAAAACGATTTCAACCTATATATTATGCTAGTAAGACATTACAAGGAGCACAAACGAACTATACAACTACTGAAAAAAGAACTCCTTGCTATTGTCTTTGCTTTTGACAAATTTCGATCATATCTCGTTCTAGCAAAAACGGTGGTCTATACCGACCATTCTGCTCTTAGATACCTATTTTCAAAACAAGATGCTAAACCAAGATTAATCCGATGGATCTTACTCTTACAAGAGTTTGATATTGAAATCCGAGATAAAAAAGGAGCAGAAAATCTCGCCGCTGATCATCTTTCTCGTCTTGAAAATCCCGAATTAGAAGTTCTGAATGAATCGGCCATACAAGACAACTTCCCTGATGAATATCTATTGAAGATAGATTATAAAGAAATCCCATGGTTTGCAGACTATGCAAACTACTTGGTTTGTGGATTCCTTGAAAAAGGATTATCGTACCAAAGACGAAAGAAATTCTTCAGTGATATAAAACACTATTTCTGGGAAGATCCACATCTGTTTAAAAGTTGTCCCGATGGAATAATACGCCGATGTGTATTTGGAGATGAAGCTAGTAAAATTTTAAACCATTGTCACACAGGACCAACAGGAGGGCATTATGGGCCTCAACTAACAGCAAGAAAAGTTTATGAAGCTGGATTCTATTGGCCTACAATTTACAAAGACGCACACCTTCTTTGCAAATCCTGTGATGCATGTCAAAGGGCCGGAAGAATAAGTCAACGTGATGAAATGCCACAAAATGTCATCCAAGTATGTGAAGTATTTGACATTTGGGGTATTGACTTTATGGGTCCATTTCCAAAATCTCATAATAATCTATATATACTCGTAGCCATTGATTATGTATCTAAATGGGCGGAAGCACAAGCTCTCCCAACTAACGATGCACGAGTTGTAGTCAACTTTTTGAAACGTCTTTTTGCAAGGTTTGGAACACCGAAAGCTTTAATAAGTGATCGGGGTACTCATTTCTGTAATAATCAACTTGAGAAAGTTCTTAAAAGATATGGAGTAACTCATAAAATCTCCACCGCATATCATCCACAAACAAGTGGACAAGTTGAAAATACCAACCGAGCTTTAAAACGTATTCTAGAGAAAACCGTAGGATCAAATCCGAAGGAATGGTCCATTAAATTGGAGGATGCACTCTGGGCTTTTAGAACAGCCTACAAAACTCCAATTGGAACCACACCTTTTAGACTTGTGTATGGAAAAGCATGTCATCTTCCAGTAGAAATTGAACACAAAGCATTTTGGGCTTTGAAGACATGTAATCTTGATTTACATGAAGCCGGACGTCTACGATTAAGTCAACTAAACGAATTAGAAGAATTAAGACATGAAGCATACGAAAATTCGTTAATCTATAAAGAAAGAACGAAGAAATGGCATGATAAAAGAATCAGAAATTCAAAAGAATTTAAAGAAGGAGACAGAGTTCTTCTTTTCAATTCACAATTCAAGTTATTTCCTGGAAAATTGAAATCAAGATGGTCTGGACCATTCATAGTCAAAAGAGTTTTCCCATACGGAACGATAGAATTAATAAATTCAAATGGGATTGAATTTAAAGTTAATGGTCACAGAGTTAAACATTACATACATGGTCCGATGGAAGTCGACAACGAAGTTAATCACAATTTCGACACCACAGCTAACTAAGTGTGGGGAGAATCAAGTCTGTAAAGGATAATATGTATTTCTGTTAGAGTTAGATTGTCTGTTTTCGTGTAATTCTCGAAAATGGAACACGTATGGTCTTTCCCTAGCAGACCCTAAAGAACTAGTCTTCTCCCCCCATTCTGAATTTTTATTTTTTTAGGTTTTTACGAAATGAAGACTGCCTGTGAACTAAACCATGGTCTAATGCTACATGCTTTGATCACTAAAAGAAATAATGACATACTACCGAGTGAAATAGTATCAGTAATCAGAGAAAGAATGGACGGAGTTAGAAAAGGATCCAGATGCGAAGATAATAAGTTACAATTTGGTAAAGGAAAATCAAAATCCGCAGCGAAAAGAAGAGCACGACACCTAGAAAAATGTCACAAATGCGGAAAATGGTCACATGGAGGTAAATGTTCAAATAATCAAACCTATTCAAATACCGAATTTGTTACTTTATGCAGAGACGGACCGTTCATATGTTTAGAAGAAAAGACAATGAATGCTCGAGGTTACGCCTATGCAGCCATGGAAAACCAATTAAACCGACTATCTTATGAATATAATAGATCATATAACTAAGAAATCTATTTCACAGGTATGTCTGTACAGTTTTTATTTTTATTTATTTTTTTTTTAACCTTTTGATAATAAACGCTAATTTGTTCGCTAAAAAGTATTAAATTGGTATTAAATAAAATTAGGTTTGGCGACCGAAATTATTGATATCATTCAAAAATTTATTACATCACTGCGAAATTTAACGTTTATTCTTAAGGTATAAATATCTTTAATCAATCAACCCAAAATATTTCAAAAATTCGTCATGAGTTAAATTAGGTCTTGGAACCGAAATTACTTTACCGAAAAGAGGGGCGCATATTTTTGATAATATTTGATTGATAAAAGTGGGATAAAAAGACAAAAAGATTTTCAATTTTAATTTTATTATGTTTTTAAAATTAATATTTAAATCTTAAATTAATATTGTAAACTTTGTAAAAACAATATTTTTAAAAATTGTAAATATTTGAAAAATTAATATAAGTTTGGTATGAATTTATGAATTTTTAAATTAAGTTTGGTGTGAATTTTTAATTTTTAAAATATGAATTTTAATTTTATGCATTTTAAATTTTGAGTTTGGTGTGAATTTTTAATTTTAATTTTGAATTTTATATTTAAGTTGTGTGAATTTAAAAACAAAAATTTACTTTATCTCATTAAGTTAAGAATATGATTTTTAAAATTCGTCGTAAGTTGAAGACTAGGTCTCTGAACCGAAATTGCTTTACCCGAGGGAGGGACGAGAACTTTTATTATCATTATTTTCAATCTTATTGATTTAAAGTATGCCAAAAACATTAAAAAACCCAAAAATCTTAGCTTTTAAAACAATCGCTACAAAAAGACAAATTTTAAAATTTTGTCGAGGAACGGACTAGGACATCGATCCGAAACGACCTCGTCCTAAATAACAAGGGAAACAAAATTTTAAAATTAATTTCTTAATTGTTTAATAAGTTAAAGATTATTAAAAAAAAAAAAAAAAAAAAAAAAAAAAAAAAAAGTAACTCCGCGACTCGCGGAGTTTTCAGTGCAAACCTCCGCGACTCGCGGAGGGACCAAATTACAGAAAAAAATAAAACAGCTGCACACGATCAGTTCACTCCCACCAACACATAAACACCCAAAATACTGCGAAAACAACCCGAGAAAACCCACGAAAATCATCCCAAAAACTCGATTTTTCACCGTTAATCTTCAAATTTTTCACTACAATCATGTTGAGGAGGATCTTATCTAAGAATTACTCAAGAAAACAGGTACAATTACACCCCAAATCACCTTTAAATCCGAATTTTAGTGTGTTCTTGAGCATATTTTCATAATTTGAATTTTGTTAATTTTTAGTGTAATTAGTGTTAAATTGTTAGTATATTATGCATGTATAACCTAGATTGATGCTTGTTAACATGATTTGAAGCCAAAAACTTCAAAATCTTTAGAATCTAGGGTTTGTGTTCTTGAGCAAAATTGGGGCTTTTTGATATAAACAGGTTATGGCCGATTTTTGTCATGAATTGTTGCTAAATTGAGTAGTGTAACATGTCTAGGTAGTTAAATGATCCAAACTTTGAGCCTAAACATGATTTTGAGAATTAAAGTGGACTTTTTCAAGTCCAAAATTCATGAACTTGATTTTTGAAAGATAATGCCATTTGAGACTTGTTTATTTGCTAGTAATGATTATTTTGACATGTTATTTGAGTTGAATGCTTATGAACTTGGCGAAAATTTTCGTATATGCTTATTTGAAAAAGTGTAGATTTGATAAAAATGTGGAAATAAGCTTAAGTTTGATATAAATTGATAATGTCATTGTAATTATTTTGATTGATGATTTTGCTGACACTAATGCATATTTGGATGCACAAAATTTGTGTTTGATGTGTTTTGCAGAATGAAAGGGGTGAATCTTCATCCCAAGCCCGCCACGCTCCTGCTGAGAACTTGGAACAACAGGAGGTAGATAACTACTACAAGCAGGATGTACCTCATCCAGTCATGACCTTTTCAGATATGCACTTGGAACAGTTGCACCCGAACCTGCGATTTGACAGACTTTGGATAGATTATCCAAAATATCAACGGGGTTTGCATACTCTTCATTCCAAGGTTGTTGAGGTACCGAGGGTCATAGAATGGGGACCCTTGGAAGCTGTAGAATTGGCCGGGCCAATTAGGGAATTACTGGTACAGAGGTATGGTAATTCTTATTTTAATGACTGGATAAGTTTATTCACCATACGCAGACCTGTATATAAAGTATGGTGTGAAGAGTTGTTATGTAGTATAGAGTTGAATGATCGGGTAACTAGTTTAACCGATCGTTCTTTTATTAGATTTTTGTTAGGCGGTTCGATGCGCCACATGTCTTTATTAGACATGGCTCAGGCTTTACGTATATATACGCCTGAGGAGTTAGCGTCTGTCGATTGTAGAGGATTGATACTAAACGGTAGGAAAATAGATGAGAATTTTGATACACACGGTGTGTGGAGTCAAATGACAAGCCATCACCGTTTTAAAGGGGGAAACTACTCTTATTTGGATATAGATAGAGCCGAATTAAGAGTAATACATAGATTTTTAGCTAATTCGATTACACAAAGAGGTAAAAACAAAGAAAAGGTAAATGAACAAGATTTGTTTTACCATATGTGTATTCGAGACCCACACAGCGCTGTAAGTATACCATATTGTGTGGGTTATTATTTATCAGCTATGGTTCGAGGGATGCGTCCACATAGCATAATAGGAGGTGGTATTTTTATTACTTTGATTGGTGAATATCTCGGTGTGGATATAAGTCGGGGGGGATTATTAGTAGAAGAGCCAGAACCCCGCGACACTATAGGTTTAAATGTATACCATGGTGCGAAAGTGTTGAAGCGGCGAAATAACGCCGCAGTACGATACAATGGTAGACATCCACAGGTAGAGAGAAACCAGGAACAAGGTAATGTAGGAGGGGGGCAAGAAATACATAGGTTTATAGCTTCTCAGGAATACGAAAATGCTAGACAGAGAGCATTTGAAGATTGGCAAGTTCATCAGAACCAGATCATAGCGCATTGCCAACATATAGGTAGAAACTATATTCCTACACCGAAACCCGTCTTCCCTCCTTGGTCGATAGAGATGCAGCCACCATATCCTACGTATGACCCTGCCGAAGCATTCTATAGCACTTATGATTATGCGTGGAACCCCTATTGGTACCAATATCATCCTTAGTTTATTTATTATTTTTTATTATTTTGTAATTTGTAATTATTGATACATTTAATATTTTTGTTAATATTGTAATCATTTTTATAATTATCTAACTTTTATTCTTAGATTTTAATAATTTTTGAATGTGGGGTAATAAACCAAACTTCAAAAATATGTATATATGTTTGCAGTTTATCTTATGTACACAACAGGGTAAAACAACGCATTTTCAAAGACTGGCATTAAGTTCAGCAAAAGCAAGTAATTTTGACGACAATGATGCAAAATATATGTGAAATAACAACAAGACGGAATGAACAAATGACGTGCACCATTTATCATTCAGCAAACAAACGCCAATATATTTGGAAACTTTGGTAAAAATTTAATCATTTTCACACAAATCACCCTCAATAATTTAAATTGTTACTGATTTCTTGCAAATGAGGGCATTGCAAGATCTTAAGTGTGGGAAGGGGTTAAATTCTTTCGGATTTTAAAAATTTTTATATTAAACACTTGGTTACCATTAAAAATACTAGTAAAGCAGTAGTTGTATTAGAATCTAGTGCTCTCTGATAAAAAAGAACAGCACTAGTCTTATATACTGACTACCCAATTCTAGTAAAATTTTTCAATTAAATGAATTCAAATCATGTTTATACATATTTATGAACGATAAAACTAGGTTTTAACACCGAAATTATTGTTACCTCGGAAAGGACATAAATTGAGAAACAAACTAAAATGTTAAAATTCATTTAAAATGGAATAGAGGACGATAAAAAGAAAAATAAAAAGCCAAGTGTGGGAAAATTTACCAAGTTATTTTAAACATATGTCACATATATCTGTAACAAATAACTAAAAATACTTTTGCTTTGAACTAAACTAAACTGTTTTACCCGATGAAAGAAAAGAAGAGATGGATCTACACGATGAATCAATTCCATCATTAAAAGAAAGTAAAGTCTTCCGAAAAAGACACGCGCTTCTTGATTTAGGTCATGAAGTTGTCGTCCAGACCAGTTGTAGGTTGACGAAAAATCTAGAAAAGTCATCACTAAAATCAGCTGGAAATCCACGGACCTCAGCATTAAACAGGGTCGCCAAGTGGTCAGATTTATCCTAACCATGAGAAGGATTTATCTCGTACAATGGGGAGGCACCGTGCAAATTAGCTGGATAAGACTAATGAATCAGATCCCCAGAAAGGATAATCTCCTTAAAGATTAAAAATCAGCTTTTAAGACTGATATTACTCAATCCTAGAGATTGACCTTAAAGATTGAGAATTACAAACTCATGGAATTCAATGATATCTAAACTCGAGCTTGAACGAGAAAATATTTTGATCAAAAATACAAACCGATTTGTTTTCTGAAAACCCTATTTTCAATACGTTCATTACCATTGAACGTAAAATCCTAGGAATTCGCCTGGAATTCATTAGGTCACCTGAATTAAATCGGGTGTCAACCGTAAGAACGGTGGTTGCATAGCATGGTCAAAGACAGGACCTTGTGCCAGACCGACAAATTATAAGGGTGAGCTTTACTATTGCTCCTACCAAGGATAGTAATTGCGTCCGACACGTTATAGACCATAATCAAAAGCATGTCACGGGACATTGCATTAAACAGTTGCTTGTTCAACGCTTTCCTTTACAACCGGACGGTAGTTTGCCAAAAGGTAATATACGGAACAAGTAAACTGGACGTGTTGCTTTCCAAATACAAGGTTAGCAAGTGGGTGACACAAAACCGCAAGTTTTGAGCTAAAATTTTCAAATCTGAAACCCACCAAACCCACACAAATATTTTGCAAACACCGGTAAAGGGTTATTCCGGAAAACTTATCTAGGGTAAAAACTAGATTTAATTTTCAAAAGATCAAATGTTTTCATAAAGATCCAATTTCCTTAATGGATCTAAATTTTTATAGTCATGTGGGACTGTAAACCATATCGTTACTACCATTGTTTATACCGCCATATAGAAATCACTGATGTACAAAGTGTGAAGAATAAAAAAGTGATTCTAGTATTTCAAGACGATATTGCTTGAGGACAAGCAACGCTCAAGTGTGGGAATATTTGATAATGCTAAAAACAAACATATATTTCATAGCATTATTCCTCAAGAAAGACAAGCTTTTAGTTGCAATTGTTCTATTTACAAGTGATATTCGTTTAAATAATAAAAGGTGAAGACAAAAGACAGATTCGACGATTTGAAGACGCAAACGACCAAAAAGCTCAAAAGAACAAAAGACAATCAAAAAGGTTCCAATTATTGATAAGAAACGTCTCAAAATCACAAGAGTACAAGATTCAAAACGCAAAGTACAAGATATTAAATTGTACGCGAGGACGTTCGAAAAACCGGAACCGGGACCAGAGTCAATTCTTAACGCTCGACGCAACGGACTAAAAATTACAAGTTAACTATGTATATAAATATAATATAATATATAATTAATTATATTAATTATATATATATTATATATATATATTAAAAACTGTCGGCAGCCAGAAACTCCAAGGGTGTGAATTGAAAATACCTCTCCGCGACTCGCGGAGTTTGAAGGGCTTTTTGCCGCGAGTCGCGGAGCCCCAAAATTCACTTCTGGCTATAAAGCCAACCGAATTCTGATCGAATTTAACATCATATTTTCATCTCTCTCTCAATATATACGAGTAATATATATTTATATTTATAATTTATATTTTAATTTTAATTATAATTCTAATAATAAGGGTATGTTAGCGAATGTTGTAAGGGTGTAAGTCGAAATTCTGTCCGTGTAACGCTACGCTATTTTTAATCATTGTAAGTTATGTTCAACCTTTTTATATTAATGTCTCGTAGCTAAGTTATTATTATGCTTGTTTAAAACGAAGTAATCATGATGTTGGGCTAATTATTAAAATTGGGTAATTGGGCTTTGTACCATAATTGGGGTTTGAACAAAAGAACGACACTTGTGGAAACTAGGCTATGGGCTATTAATGGGCTTTATATTTGTTTAACTAAATGAAAGTTTGTTAATGTTAATATAAAGATTTACAATTGGGCGTCCCTATAAATTACCATATACACTCGATCGGACACGATGGGCGGGGTATTTATATGTACGAATAATCGTTCATTTAACCGGACACGGGAATGGATTAATAGCCACTAGAATAATTAAAACAGGGGTGAAATTACATTCAAGGGTAATTGGTGTAATTGTTAACAAAGTAGTAAAACCTTGGTTTACACGCAGTCGATAACCTGGTGTATTCATTAAACAAAGTATTAAAACCTTGTTACAATTCGAATCCCCAATTAGTTGGAATATTTATCTTCGGGTATAATAATAATTTGACGAGGGCACTTGCAATTTATATTTATGACTGATGGACTGTTATGGACAAAAACCAGACGGACATATTGAATAATCCAGGACAAAGGACAATTAACCCATGGGCATAAAACTAAAATCAACACGTCAAACATCATGATTACGGAAGTTTAAATAAGCATAATTCTTTTATTTCATATTTAATTTCCTTTATTTTATATTTAATTGCACTTCTAATTATCGCACTTTTATTTATTGTTATTTTATTTAATCGCACTTTTAATTATCGTACTTTTAATTATCGCAATTTAATTTTATCGCATTTTTATTATTCGCAATTTCATTATCGTTATGTACTTTACGCTTTAATTTAAAGTCTTGTATTTATTTTATATTTTACATTAGGTTTTAACTGCGACTAAAAGTTTTAAAATCGACAAACCGGTCATTAAACGGTAAAAACCCCCCTTTATAATAATAATATTACTTATATATATATTTGTATTTTTATAAAAGTAAACTAATATAGCGTTGAGCTTTGTTTAAAGATTTCCCTGTGGAACGAACCGGACTTACTAAAAACTACACTACTGTACGATTAGGTACACTGCCTATAAGTGTTGTAGCAAGGTTTAAGTATATCCATTCTATAAATAAATAAATATCTTGTGTAAAATTGTATCGTATTTAATAGTATTTCCTAGTAAAAATTAATAGTATTTTATACCCCTCTGCTTTGACATCAGTAGACGAACATAGACGAATAAACAATAGTTGAAACATAATTAAAGAGATATGGGAATATAAAAGTAAAAGTACCTTAATTAAATGAAAGAAACTTGAATTGAATTAAAAAGACTTTAATTACAACTTGAAAGAAATCTTAAGATACTAAACACTTCGTAACTTTTAGTAGCTAAACCCTAAAACTGAATATACATTGAAAACAGGAAAATTCGAGCTCTATTTATAATTTCCCTTTATAGACCCTTTAGTCGGTGGCTAAGTTTGTAGGAGCCGGCGTGTGACAACCCGAAAATTTCTGACTAAATTTAAACCTAATTCTTATATGATTTCATTTAACGTCGACTAATTTCGACGATTCACGAACCATTATTTGTAAATATTAAGTATTAATATTAATTTGTTATATTAATATCATTATTATTATTTATCATCATTTATAGGTATTATTACTCTTAATATTATTAATAATTATTATTACTAATAATATTATTAGTATTAACACTTTTACTAAAATTATTAATGATTATTATAAATATCATTATTATTGATAATTAGCATTATTTTTATTATCATTATTATGATCATTATTATAAATCATTATTATCATATAGCAACAATAGAAATTATTATCTTTAATATTATAATTATCATTATACTTATTACTAATATCATACTTATATTTATAAGTATTAGAAACATTATTATCATTAGTATTCTTATAAGTATTATTAATAATTAATATTAATATAAATTTTATTATTAGTATTAATATTAATATTTAACATGAATATTTTAATATAATGAAATATCATTATTATTAATATCAATATTATTATTATTATAAAAATAATACCATCTTTTATTATTATCATTAATAATACTATTATTATCATTTTTATTAACATTATTATTATTAAAATCATCATTAATATAATTATTATTATTAATAATATTATTATTATTAATATAATTATTAATTATTAATCTTAATTAAATAAAATGAAAAAGAACAAATACCTAATTTAGGTCACGTATAATTTTTTTTTATTTTTGTGATCTACTTTTGACTTTTCATATATTTTATAAAAAATTAGGTATCTGCTTTTAGTTTTTTTTATATCTAAAATCGTGATTTATTTTTTTATTTGATCGTGATATATATTTAAATTCTCTACTGGTTTGAAATTTATTTCTATCAACCTCTAATCACTATAAAACAATCAGGCAGCTCAGTGTATCATTCATATCCACTGCAATTCGATTTTGATACAGAAAAAAAAGGAAGTGTCGAACCTCTGTTCTTAGTTCAGTTATACAAAACCTCGAATTCGAATCCTATTTCAAAAACTAAAAGTGCAGTTGTGTTAGGATTACTCTAGTTGAACTTTATGCAAAATACCAACTTCCAATTCTTCATAACCATTTCGAATTTTCGAGTCAAAACTTTCAAATTAAAAAGTTAAACTATGTGTTCATCACGAAATTCGTATTAGTTTTAGTGTTTCTGTTAAAATTAATGATCTCTGAAGTTTCTATGAATGATTTTCAAACTATTTCATGTTGTAATCTTTGTCTAAAAATGGTTTAAAAATAGAATTCAATTTTAAAGTTTTTTTTTTTTTTACGAACAGCAACAGCAGCAGTTTTTTTTTTAAATCAATCCAACAATCAACTGTTCGATTCTGATTCATTTTAAAATTTAAATAAGTAATTCGTTGCAAGATTAATCACTCTGATCGATTTGATTAAGTGAAGAAGAAGATGAAGAAAAGGAAACAGAAAAATATACGGGTTATAATTAAATTGAGTGGGTTAAATTATAGAAAAACATAATTGGAGTAATGGTTTAGGGGTGATTGCATTATTCGAGAGGTCGCGGGTTCGAGTCCAATTCATGGCATATTTTTTTTAGGGAAGCTTTAAGGTAGTTTTCTTATTATTATTATTATTATTATTATTATTATTATTATTATTATTATTATTATTATTATTATTATTATTATTATTATTATTATTATTATTATTATTATTATGACTTTAATTATTATTATTATTATTATTATTATTATTATTATTATTATTATTATTATTATTATTATAACTATTATAATTATTATTATTACTAATAAAAGTTACCATGTATTATTAACATAATTTAAATTAAAATTAAAATTACTATTATTATTGTTACTACTAAAATTACTATTACTAGTATTATTAGTAGTATTATTATTGTATTATTATTATCATTTTAAAATATTATTATCATTATTATGATTAGAATTATTATTATTATTATTTTGAAAACAATACAAATTATTATCATTGTTATTAGTATTAGTATCATTTTATATTTATAATTATTATTATTAATATTATCATTATTATTACTAACATGACTATCCTTATTAGTATTATTATTATTAAAAAGTATTATCATTATTATCATTTTTATAAAAATTAACATTTTTGCTATCATCAAAACTATATTATTATTATTATTATTATTATTATTATTATTATTATTATATTATTATTATTATTATTATTTTTAAAACCTTATTATGATTATTATCATTTTTACTACTAGTATTATTATTGTTATTACAAAATAATACAACTCTTTATTCATTATCATTATTAAAGTCATTTTATCAAACAAATACTTACACATAGAATATATATATAGAAATATATAACAAGTGAAATAATATATATAAACTTATTCAATTACAAGTAAATGTGTTAATATATATACTTGATATAGGTTCGTGAATCCGAGGTCAACTCTGTACTTGTTCAGTGCCATCCTATGCATATTTACTACAAACTATCGTATTGTATCGTGAGTTTTCATAGTTCCCTTTTTATATATATTTTTGGGCTGAGAATACATGCAATTTTTATATCTGTTTTACAAAATAGATACAAGTACTAAACTTAATTCTACGTGGGTTAGAATCACAAATATTCCCCTAGCTTGGTAACGTAATCTATTGGTCTCTGTACCATAGGCGCGAATCCTATTGATAGATCTATCGGGTTTGACAACCCCATCCGAGCTAGTCGTGCTACCAGTCAACGGATGTTTAGTACTTTGAGGGTATTTTTTGCACTTGATTCGGTGCTCTATAGACATCAGGGGTATTCATTATTATATTATTATCGTTAAGGCTGTTACCAGGTGCCCATGGTTGTAGAATCTTTTTATTACACTGCGGTGTAAGGATATTTATGGAAACTGAAATCTTGTGATCTATTACTATCATCAAAATCATTAATTATGACAAACCTATGAACTCACTCAACCTCGTGTTGAATTTTTAAGCATGTTTATTCTCAGGTACTTTTTGCTTTCGATGTATAACTTTGCTGTTACATAGAAGTCAAGCCAAGAACTGGGACCAGAGTTAACATCGCCGTTAATGGATTTTGACGGGTTGTTACAGTTGGTATCAAAGCGTTGGTCTTAACTAGAATTTGCATTAGTGTGTCTAACCGGTAGTTGTTATGATGCATTAGTGAGTCTGGACTTTGACCGTACGTGTTTATTTTAAATTTTACTTATCATTTCTTGCCGGAAAATTTCAACTTATTTTTAAGTCAATTCTCTATATGATTGAATGCTTTCGACTCGATAAGCAAACTTTTTATTATGAGTCTCAAAATTTTGAAAGGTTTTATGAAGTAATTTTATGTGACTAAATTATATTCTAATATTCCTATAATATTTATTAAATAAAAAGGTGTGACTATGTGTTTGTACGTTCCTACGTATAACGTTTTTATTCGATGAATCGTCTCGGTTTCCTAACCAACGATTAGACTTTCGAGATTTCCAAATCTGAATTTTTTTTAATACGATATTCTGATGTCGTATGAGTTAATAAAATATTCCTATGTTTTATTTCTTGAATTATTATCCTTCTCGCGTATTTAATTTGCGTAGCGGTATTTTTCTCGGATCACACTCGTTTAATTGTTCGGGACAATTTATAAAAAATCAAATTTTGATGAGTGGGCTATCTAGGCCATGTGGCTGAAATTCTCATGGATAACCCAGATATATAGAGTGCATTAAAGTCTAGTCTACAGCCTGACCTATAGCTTTAAAATATTATTACTTGCATTATACATATACATATCTCTTATTCTATCACTCCGGGAGGAACTCCCATTGTGATTCAAAACATTCTATAACTCACGCGTATTATCTTTAAAAGATCACCTCGGTTGGTGAAACCAAGGGATATCACTCATGATTTCTAAAATTCTTGACATCCCTATGTCATCTATCCTGGTTTCGTGTATTACGTATGTATTACATGAAATGTCAACCATGATTTTTGAAATTTCTATATTTGTTATTACTCATACTCATTCGTATATAACCTCCTTGTTATATCACGTACCTATGTGCCCTTATACCTTTATGCATTGGTTTGCGAACCGGAAAATGTCATAAAGATTTTTGACTCAAAGACATTATAATGTCATCACTATTCATATTCATTACTTTCAAAATCTTTGCTTTCTCGATATTTTGATCATTGAACTTTCTTGACGGGTGGTGTCTACGAAACTCTAGAATGGAAGGGTTTGGATTACCAATTTAAAGGATCTTATAGCTCAAGCCCCTTGACCTGAATAGGCCATTACGAATTGAAAGTCTTTAATCAAAAGTTTATCTGATTACATACTTATTATTTATAATCTCAACACGTCATGCCGCCATTATTAAATAAATGGAGGACACATCATATCTTATCATATCTTATCATATCTATCCCAATACACTCTGTCTAACACTTTTCCTAAATTTTTCCCGTAAATTACGGAAATCTTTTTGCTATATATATACGTATTCAAGGAGACGAATATATCATTCAGTATTCAACACTCATCTCATATCAAAACCCTTTATCCGATCATATAATATGGATTTCTCACTTGATTCCTCGAGCTCCACAGGCAGTGTAACCGGAACAAATGAACCAATTAGCCATCATCTATTTTGGATGAATTGGGGATGAGTTCGTAGTCGACTTAATCAATGGAGACAAGAAGAAGGTGATCCCTTCCACCAACCGAATTCACCACTTGGCGAAGACCTGAAGTACTTACCATCGAACCAATCTGGAACACCATTTTCACTCTCATTTCCAGAATATCTCGTCACGATTATATAATATCAAAAATTTTAGATCTTATTCATCCACTCGTCCGAACCGCCAATCATCCCGGTGTAATGGAAGAAGTCAACGAGCTTCTCGAGTGGTGGCTCTGGAGAATATGGTGCAATATCTACGAGCATCAGCAGCACCAACATCATAACCAGCACCACCAGTACCAGCAGTACTGCCAACATCATCAGCACCGCAAACACTGAAAGCACCAGCAGTATCACAAGCTCCGCAAACTCCGAAATTACTGAAGACAGCAACACCACAGCCACCAAGAAATATTAGTAATAATGAGTTAAGATGTATTGACTCATTCTTCTTGAAGAATTATATATGTATACTTTATATATATATATATATATATATATATATATATATATATATATATATATGGTTTGGAACAATACTAAATCTTTTCGTACTAAGCTATTACGTGTGAATCTTAACTAGTAAATACTACTCGGTTAATTCATATCACTAATATGCTATGATGTACATTTTTTGTTAATGACTTAACAATCTTTAATCACTGCTTCAACACAATAAACTCCATTTCATAATAAACCAAGTGTGTTATTCAAATACATGTTTGGTTTTACACTTTCATTTTCGAAATACTCGAAGCTTTCTAGAAAACATTATTCATGTCTTGTGAATTTCACAAGGATTTAACGAGCACCAACATCATATACCAAGGTATATCAATAACAATGAACAATGAAGCATTGATTCATAACTTCATTAGCGAAATATTTCGCGACAATTATGAAATCTCTAAGGTTTTGGAGATTATTTATTCTCATTTCAACTGTAAATCAAATGAGTTTAATAATATATTAACTCATTAAATCTATATTATATCTGAAGAATATATATAAATATATATATATATATATATATATATATATATATATATATATATATATATATATATATATATATATATATATATATATATATATATATGAACGTATATCTTCATAAAAATTATAATTAAAAATTCTTTTGTACAAACTGTAAATTGTGAAAATATTTTAACGGGTAGGTAATACCCAAGAAATATTTAGAATTCACATTAATATGTTACATTGTACATTTTTCAAAATTCTTGAAAATATCTCGGATTGATAACCAATGACTCAGATTCGTTAACCCTAATAATGCTGATGAAGCAGCAAAAGCTGTAGATGGTCTTAATGACCAGAAACTTGATAATAAAGAATTGTGTGTTGGAAAAGCTCAAAAGAAAATCTGGTATTGAGAAACGGATTGAGCAAACCATGAAGGAGACTGTGGACAAATTACAAGGACTAAACCTGTATTCAAAGAATCCAGATAATTCAGTATCTGCTGAAACCTTAGCGAATACCTTGCTCCTTACTTATCTTAAATCCTTACGAAAGAATTTTCTTCATTATCTTTCGATCTTAGAAAATTCTAAGATATCATCGTATATTTTGTTATAAATATCCTCTATATCTCTGAAGATATCTTCATAACGATTCTTGTCCGCAATTAATTATCTCTTTGCGATATCTTTATTACATCATAAAGGAAACTGTTTTAGTTTCTATATTCTGTAAAATTCAAGTTTAAATTATAAATGTTTTGAAGAAGTGTTGGGAATTGAAGCATGAGTTAGTATAATATATTGATGTCAGGCCAACGTGATTATATTACAGTAAGTCATGCTAAATTTTTAATGAAATATGATGATTCATAGACTTTATAATCATCATTTGCCATGTTACACGACTCTTACATTCTACTTAATCACTGAACATATCAAGAAAATATATTCTTGATAGTTTTATCCTCAGTAATTCTGGTAATTTAACAAATTAAATCCTGATATTACGTTCCTTCCTGCTTAGAACATTAGGTTCATTTGAAAATTCATACCTACGAATTCTGGACCATTATTCGCTTTACTTAAAGACGAAAGAGAAAACAAGAGCATAGAGCTCCGACATATAAAGAAAAATATAAAGCCCGATAACAACACGGAAATTACAAACCGTGTATGTCAATACGTATTGCAACGTAATGACACGGGAGAATTAAAAACATTATAACCCCAAGGGAATAGTAGAAGAAAACAAATTCCTCGGGTGGTAAATGAAAAAGAAGAATGACTGTATATATGGTCAATATAATAACAAGGATCAGAACTGGATTAAGCATTTCCCAAATCTTTTGAAAGTATGAATTGAGGAAGAAAGTATAGAAGTGGTGAAGATAAGGAAACATAAGAAGCTAATTTATAACGAAATTCTAGACACAGCAATCGAGTCAATTTACCGCATTTAATCAAATAAAATCCTAATTTCCTTAATTACCGGAGAATCAAATCTTAAAGATTATGAAGATTTCCTTTAATCCCTTGAATTCTGGAAATCAATCGTGACTACATCAAAAGTTAAAGCAAACAGATATTTCTTCATTTCAATCTTTTACGATAGCTTCGTTTATACTCTTCCTGTAATCGAATCGTTTTATCTATATTACTTAATAGTGATAAAACTCTATTTATCTACTCATATTCGTCACGAAAACATTATTATTGTTAGCCATGATGACCACAATCAAATTTCGGGACGAAATTTCTTTTAACGGGTAGGTACTGTGACAACCCAGAAATTTCCGACTAAATTTAAACCTAATTCTTATATGATTTCATTTAACCTCAACTAATTCCGACGATTCATGAACCATTATTTGTAAATAATTAAGTATTAATATTAATTTGTTATATTAATATTATTATTATTATTTATCATCATTTACAGGTATTTTTACTCTCAATATTATTAATAATTATTATTACTAATAATATTATTAGTATTAACACTTTTACTAAAATTATTAATGATTATTATAAATATCATTATTATTGATAATTAGCATTATTTTTGTTATTATTATTATGATCATTATTACAAATCATTATTATCATATAGCAACAATAAAAATTATTATCATTAATATTATAATTATCATTATACTTATTACTAATATCATACTTATATTTATAAGTATTAGAAACATTATTATCATTAGTATTCTTATAAGTATTATTAATATTAATATAAATTTTATTATTAGTATTAATATTAATATTTAACATGAATATTAATATAATGAAATATCATTATTATTAATATCAATATTATTATTATTATAAAAATAATACCAACTTTTATTATTATCATTAATAATACTATTATTTTCATTTTTATTAACATTATTATTATTATTAAAATCATCATTAATATAATAATAATAATAATAATTATTATTATTATTATTAATATAATTATTAATTTTTAATCTTAATTAAATAAAATGAAAAAAAAAATAATTTTGGTCACGTATAATTTTTTTTATTTTTGTGATCTACTTTTGACTTTTCATATATTTTATAAAAAATTAGGTATCTGCTTTTAGTTTTTTTATATCTAAAATCGTGATTTATTTTTTTATTTGATCGTGATATATATTTAAATTCCCTACTGGTTTCAAATTTGTTTCTATCAACCTTTAATCACTATAAAACAATCAGGCAGCTCAGTGTATCATTCATATCCACTGCAATTCAATTTTGAAGCAGAAAAAAAGGAAGTGTCGAACCTCTGTTCTTAGTTCAATTATACAAAACCTCGAATTCGAATCCCATTTCAAAAATTAAAAGTGCAGTTGTGTTAGGATTACTCTAGTTGAACTTTCTGCAAAATACTAACTTCCAATTCTTCATAACCATTTCGAATTTTCGAGTCAAAACTTTCAAATTAAAATGTCAAACTATGTGTTCATCACGAAATTCGTATTAGTTTTAGTGTTTCTGTTAAAATTAATGATCTTTGAAGTTTCTATGAATGATTTTCAAACTATTTCATGTTGTAATCTTTGTCTAAAAACGGTTTAAAAATCGAATTCAATTTTAAAGTTATTTTTTTTACGAACAGCAACAGCAGCAGGTTTTTTTTTTAAATCAATCCAACAATCAACTGTTCGATTCTGATTCGTTTTAAAAATTAAATAAGTAATTCGTTGCAAGATTAATCACTCTGATCGATTTGATTAAGTGAAGAAGAAGATGAAGAAAAGGAAACAGAAAAATATACGGGTTATAATTAAATTGAGTGGGTTAAATTACAGAAAAACATAATTGGAGTAATGGTTTAGGGGTGATTGCATTATTCGAGAGGGCGCGGGTTATATCGGCTAAAAAGTCACGTTTTCACCCCAGTATTAAGGCCTAAAAACAACAAAGATTTGAACTTTATCGGGAAAAATACCCACTTCATTGGTTAGAATTGAAGAACAAGTAATTAACGAAGGCGGTGCAAAAAGAATCAAGAGAATCGGAGCTAAAACGAAGATTCTAGAGCGAAAATGGTGAAAGACAAGAAATCAAGTTACGATCCAGTGAATCAAGGCTGACCAGCACCAAAAACAGCCTGCCATACGGCCTGCCAGTATGGGGTACAGCCTGCGAAATGGCCCAGCAAACGGCCCCAAGAAACGGGCTGCCATGCAAGCGGCCTGCCAAATACGGCCTGCCAAACGGCCTGCCAGCCGTTTTCTGGCAAAATCCTAGTCTATTTAAATGGTCTTTGTCATTCATTCTAACACACACTTCAATTCACTTCTTTCTCTATCTTGTACAATATTAGTCATACTCTCAAGGCCTTCGACTTCGTGCGGGAAACCTAGTACCCGGAGAAGAATGCTGAAGATTGTATTAGGAGCGGTCTGGAGTCTTGAAGTTGTCACTTTTGTATTCAGAACTTGTTTAATCTACTGGTACTTCTTTCCTTTATATTATATAATGTGTTATGATATTGTTTCCATGATTAGTGAGTAGTTATCTTTAGTGTATGCTATGATGTAAGCAGTTATAATGCCGAAATAATATCGACTGAGGCACACCGGTTGTAGTAAGTCTATCAAGCTTTGGATTCCGACTGAGAACTCTTTCGTAGTGAAACATCTGACTAGCCCCTTAGTACATTGTCGGTCCTAGACCATGCTATTGTAGTCACCAAGCATATAAACTTTGTACGTGCACGCTGAAGCACAGCGGTTGTTGTAAGCTGTACCTCTGCTAAGTAAGGCCATGGAACCCGGTTAGTGTTGACCAGTACACTGCACCATAATGCGGTCTCAAGCATTGCACCCCGCTTGAGGGATTCTTAGTTAATTAAGGAACTGTTTGTGTAGACACATAATGGATTGGATCGTTAGGATAACCGAACGTGTTCATGGAAGTCAGCTTGACTTGGCCATGGTATTCTTTATGGTTGAACTCTTTTTAAAGGGCCTAACTATCTTTTACCAATCATTAATGAAAGCATTGAAGCACATCACGTCTCTCGGATATGGTAAACCATGTATTCTATAACACTTAAGAAAGTTTAGACCATTTTGGAATGTTAATACGTCACCCAACCTAGTCGCTCAATTGGATGAGCCGTCTGAACGTGTATGCCTGTAGTCAGACTGCACGGGCGTCGGGGGTAAGGGACGTTGCTGTCTATTCAGAATCTTCAAGCCTAACGCAGTACCCATTGACATGTCTTATGACAGGGGCGTTTAGGACCAGTGTAATGAATACAAGGCCTCTGCCTATTCATGAGCCAGCATTCCATAATCTCGGCAGAATAACTGATGAAGTCATAGTATGCACTCACTTTAACCTTATCTGAATTACATATTTTATTGCATTTACTTTATCTGTCTTATTAAATTATAAAATCCTAAAATAAATATTCACTACTCCCTAACTATCTTAGGCTTAAATATAGGTTCGATTCTACTGATATCTCAAAAATACGACTCTAGGTCATACTTCCCTTACTTATAAGGAGTAGTAAGATTTAGCCTCCGCTAAATATAAATTTAAAACAGTACCCTCTCCCACGAGTGACTGATCCTGGCGAGCCGCGGCCTGACGACACCGCGCGAATAAAAACTGTCTGTTTCGGCTATATCAAGGAGAACTACTAGTTTTTGGCGCCGCTGCCGGTGAACTGGTATCAGGCAATACTGCTCTCTATCAAACTTATTCACAAGCATTTAGTGGTGTCTAAGAAATACAATTATACACGAACTTGGTTGTTGGATTTTCCGAACAGTTGCCAATTATATTGGGACCAAAAGGATCCTGCCTCTCCGTAGTCAGCCTAGCCACTTGGTTTGTTGAATAGTTCGTGCGGAGCTTTGTTACCGAAATACCAGGGAATCATTAGCCCGAACCAAAAATATATTCAATCATAGGATAGTTAGTTAATTAAATTAGATTACCTTAGATTACTTTAGACTTCCTTAGATTAAATTAGATTACCTTAGAATTAGATTACCTTAGATTAGTTTAGCTTACTTTAGATAATTCTAGTTTATTTGCGAAAAATTAAAAAACAAAAAGGCATACCCAGTGTATGACCCAAACCCGATCTAGACCAGGGCCGTTGTTATTCGTACCTGATCCAGATGCAATAATCTCTAAAGCACGCAAGGAAGCACGAATTAGAAATCAAATGGCATTACGCGTTACTTTAGCAGAAAACACCAAACCCTCGATTGAAGGTCGAGGAGGTCCAGTCAGATTTCCAGAGATTCAAGGACACTCGTTCGAGTTAAAACATTACATCATTCAGCTCATTCAGAATAGCAGTCAGTTTCATGGATTATCGAATGACGATCATAATTCTCACCTTAATAAATTCATATCTCTTTCGAACTCCTACAAACAGCCAGGAATAGGACAAGATATTGTCTGGCTATACTTGTTCCCCTATTCTTTCACTCGTCATGCTCAAACTTGGTTTGAAGGACTGGAAAAAGATTCCATCACGTCATGGACGGAGATGGCTACTAAATTCCTAACCAAATATTTCCCTCCTTCTAAACAAACCAAAATGAAGAATGACATCATTAACTTTAAACAAATTTATGATGAATCTCTTTACACTGCATGGGAGCGATTCAAAACCCTGCTGAAGAAATGCCCTAATCACCAGCTAGAACGGTTAGCCCAAATATGTACCTTCTATAATGGTCTTACGATAAATCATAGGACGACGATCGATGTAGCAGCTCAAGGGAATCTGATGAACCAAACCGCAGACGAAGCATGGGAATTACTCGAGAACATGACAATGCATCATCATGACTGGAACAGTGGTGAAACAACTTCATCATCTGCCCCACTCTCTGCACTTAATAATCAAACGGAGGACATCAAATCCCTCACGGATAAGATGGAATCTCTTGCTAAACAACTCGGGGAATTGAAGACGCAGCCGCAGCAGGTTAACCAAGCTCAGGCTTGTGTTAATTGTACCAACCCGCAACCCACTGAAGAATACCAAGCTGAGTACGAAAACCCTGACGGTTCAGTCTGTTACGTTCAATACCCAGCTTGTCCACCAAATCCCGGATTCAATCAACCACTTAGGGTTAATCAATTTCAGTGAAGCAATCAACCTTTTCGCTATCGCTATCCACCTTATCCAGCCCAACAATCTCAATTGACCTACGATCAACCACTTCCACTCACTGGTCCTCCAGTTGAGGAAAATTCCCCTACCACTCAGATTACAAAAGCAACTAACCCCAATCTTGGAGCTGATGATCAGTTAACTCAGTTCATTCAAGGACAACAATAGTTAAATCAGAGAACTATAGTCAGACAAGATCAGACGAAGATACTAATGAGAAATCAATTGGCTCTGCTCAAAAGTTTGGAAACGCAGCTCGGACAGTTATCACAACGCCTTGAAATCCTACCGCAGGGAAGATTGCCAAGTAATACTATCTAGAATCCCCACATAGAAGAAGCAAAACAAATGGATTCCGTAATCTCAGAGGAAGAACCACGGAGAAGGTCAGCTAGGCTCACGAGCAAATCGACATATACTAAGAAGCTGACCCCTGAAACTCCAGTTCGCGTACCTTATCCTGGAAGGCTACAAGAAGAACCATCTAAGCTTGATTCCTTCAAACTTGATGGAAGATTCCTGGACACCATGTCCAAGGTTCCCAACCAGAAGAGATACATCCAAAGGCTTCTTTCTACAAAGGAGAGGATACCAGACTCTAACAAAATTCCACTGAGTGAAGAATGCTCTGCATTACTCAGAAACTCTCTACCACCTAAGCTAGGAGATACGGGCCGATTCGTTTTTTCATGTTCAATCTACCAATCTAGAACCATTCATGCGCTAGTAGATTTAGGAGCAAGTATCAACCTAATCCCCTACTCTCTACTAGAGATTAGAGTTAGGAGACTTGTCACCAACCAAAATGACAATCCAACTTGCCGATCACACAATTAGATATCCTAAGGGAATAGTTGAGAACATCTTGGTGAAAGTCGACAAATTCTTGTATCTTACAGATTTCGTAGTGATGGATATTAAGGAAGACCTACACACCACAGTAGTGTTAGGAAGACCTTTCATGAATATGGCTAGGACTGTCATTGATGTGTACAATCAAACCTTGATCTTACGATCACATGGGGAGAGCGTTACCTTCAAAATTGACCGCCCAACCGACCTTTCTGGACAGGCAGAGATGTTTGCTATTTCCACCAGACGGATCACTTCAGATAACGAGTCTTCACCACTAGCCAATTATGTCGAGATGGGTGTCGAATCACAGTCTGTAGACGACCCAGAAATGGAAGAAGAGGATCCCAGCGAAGAAATAGAGGAAGAGGAGGAATCTGAGGAGGAAGAGGAAATGGAAGACGTAAAAGAAACTGTGACAATACCCATTCCAAGCATTGAGCGTCATGAAGAAATAATGAGGCTTGAGACGGAAGATCACAGTTTAATCATTCGCTTCAAGAAGAAGACCGACAAGGCTGAAGTTAAAGACATAGAAATTGACGCTGCAAATGTCAAAGTGGAGAATCAGAATACTGAAGAAACCCGTTCATCAGATGCATCCTCAGAAGAACAATACACTGATGATGACGAGGAAGAACAACATGAAAACATTCTGAATAACTCACGCTCTCCAACCGAACCAGATCAAGGGGAGCTGGACTCTTCTTCAGATCGAATTCTAGTTATATCCACATATGCAGACATGATAACCTTCATCAATGATACTTATGAATTTGAAGACATTCTCGAAGCCATCCAAAAATCAACCATTGATTTTTCGCTACACTTAACAGATCGAATCATGGCTATCCAAGAAGAACACAACCTCTATCTCCGAAGAGAAGACAATGATGTTGAAATCCTAGAAGAACGCATTCAAGACTTTATCAGTTCTCTTCACGATCATATCTATCACGAAGAAAGGCAACTAGAGCATAATTCAGTGGTTCGCACTATTCTTGAGACAAGATTCTGTCGAGATCAGAAGATCATTTACTCTAGGGTTTATAACAACTTAGCCGGATCTGCACTTCCGTTCTCACGAAATCAACGAGGACTACTGACTCTCATCCGGAAGCATATGGATCTTTCCACCGGACGCCCGACTTATCACTTCCATTTGCAAATGATCGAGGATATTCACAGCTTTTTCGCTCTCTTGGAAAGAGATAATTTCGAAAGTACACCAGAGAGGCTAGTAATTTACGTAACCATTGATCACCACGCCGATCTGATTATCAAAGAGTTACGAGACGTTGTTATGGAAGAAGCAAGGAGAAACAATCTGTTCTCTCATCTTGAACCGGTCCGAGTCAATATTGCCACCTACGTTACTAAGCAGATAACACGTATCTTCCAAGAATCCACGGATCCTAGTTTCACATTTAAAGCTGGATGCCGGGAGATATGCTCAAAGACGGTGAAATTAATACTCGAATCAGGGTTGCTCTTCACTTCTTTTCAGCTTTGCCTCTTAGTAAATATGTGCAAAGCAACGGACTCTTACTGTGGAGATCACCATTCCGAAGACTTCGAGATTCTAAAGATACAGTTTCTAACACTATTTGAAGACCTCCGAAATGAGCATCCCATCAGAGAAATAATCACCACCAGCACTGCTTCTATGATTGACATTCATGGGTCAACCAGCAGAGCCATGGATCATATCTTCATCGGACTTCAAGACTTATCAAGAGCCAAAACTGCGCACTACTTATCGTTCAGAAGATCTTCAAGAGAAGTACCGGACCTTCTACCACTATTGGTCTGACACTTTCTCAGGATTTATCCACCAAGACTCACATTCTCCCGAGAAGACCAAGATCACAACCATCAGCGAGGAATGTCTACTTTCTGAGAATCACTACGGTCGAGCCAACGACCTTAAACAAAAGCACTTCTCGGGAGGTAACCCGTGTAATAAAGTAGAGTAGAAGAATAAAGGATGACAAATGAGCCGATAAAGACGCAAGGATTGGAAGCCAACCGCATCTGCTAGGGGTATTTCTTTCTTTTCGCTACTAGCTCAAGATTCAACCTATGCCACATCCTAGCTTATCACTAAGTGTGGGATAACACCCAATAAATGCACTAGACAAATACTCCCAAATCTTCAACTAAAACTCCTAAGTGTGGGATACACTAGGAACATTGAGGACAATGTTCGTCTAAGTGTGGGATGTTGGTATCTTTTTATGCTGTATTATAATAACCCATTACGAAGATTCCAAGTCCTTAAGCCAAATTTCAAAATTTTTGCAAAAGAAACCCTTTTCGAAAAAGTATTTTTGAAAACCTAAAACGTTTGTCAATAAAAATAAGGCTTAAATAAGGTGAAAATCTTGTTAGATTGAAATCTCTAATAGAGCATTGCATGACTAAGGCATTATCGACCTAAATTTATTATGGTGAGGCACCCAAATAAGACCAGCATTCATCTTTAATGCTTTACTATTTTCCGTTGAGAGTGCTAATGTCTGTGCTCAGAATCAGAACTTGCTCTAGATCTACATCTCCACATCACCTTTACTATTTCTCAAAAAATTCAGAAAATGAGATTCCTTCCGAAAACCCGATGTTATAAACCCCTCAAGTATCATGGGAAAGGTCTTGAAAAAGTTTACCGGCTAAAAGTTTCTCGATATGAAGTCTCCAGAAAAAAATATGTTTATAGTTCTGAAAAAAGGAGCAGAACTAAGTAAGAGAAATGCCGAAGAGAACTCGACTGAAAATGATTATCAAATGAAGAAAAGTTCAAAAGTGTTTCTCAAAATACTTCAGCACTCCTATCTATCCAAATAAAAGTCTGTATAGAGACTACATTACCCTTTATCTCACCCCTCAAAAACAACTTCACTACCACTCCAAAATTCCTTTTCCACCACTGACAAATAACCCATAAAGCTGATATTACTACCGTTCTCGCGTTAGCAGCAAGGATTTGAGTCTTTATCAAGCCTATGATGATGGGTGCAGCATGACTGGCTATGAGTGTATTCATTTCTTAGATCTATATGGAACTCTAAACACTTGAGTGATTTGAGTGACCCGTGAAAGCTAGCCTATGTCATGTAACCTCCTCGCATGCTTGTAGAGATAATATCAATCCTAACATGGATAACTCACCTTATCTTTTTGCTCTTATAATAAAATCAAACCGCTTAGGCTATTAGAAAAGAAACGCCGAAAAGATTCTTAAGGAAATGAGAGTTTGCTTGAGGACAATCAAAGTCTAAGTGTGGGATATTTGATATCGGCTAAAAAGTCACATTTTCACCCCGGTATTAAGGTACAAAAACAACAAAGATTCAAACTTTATCGGCAAAAATATCCACTTTGTCGGTTAGAATTGAAGAACAAGTAATTACGAAGGCGGTGCAAAAAGAATCAAGAGAATCGGAGCTAAAACGAAGATTCTAGAGCAAAAACGGTGAAAGACAAGAAATCAAGTTACGATCCAGTGAATCAAGGCTGACCAGCACCAAAAACGGCCTGCCATACGGCCTGCCAGTATGGGGTACGACCTGCCAAACGGCCCAGCAAACGGCCCCAAGAAACGGGCTGCCATGCAAACGGCCTGCCAAATACGGCCTGCTAAACGGCCTGCCAGCCGTTTTCTAGCAAAATCCTAGTCTATTTAAAGGGTCTTTGTCATTCATTCCAACACACACTTCAATTCACTTCTTTCTCTCTCTTGTACAATATTAGTCATACTCTCAAGGCCTTCGACTCCGTGTGGGAAACCTAGTACCCGAAGAAGAATGCTGAAGATTGTATTAGGAGCGGTCTGGAGTCTTGAAGTTGTCACTTTTGTATTCAGAACTCGTTTAATCTACTGGTACTTCTATCCTTTATCTTATATAATGTTTTATAATATTGTTGCCATGATTAGCGAGTAGTTATCTTTAGTGTATGTTATGATGTAAGCAGTTATAATGTCGAAATAATATTATGGTCTGTGTATGCTGTTGAAATGCTTTTCGATTATGCTTTAAACTCAATCACTTTTCCAACTATTAGAACGTGGTTATAGGCTCTGTTATTGGGAAGTCACGAACCCCGATCCAGAGTACACTATCTGTGTCACCCCTTGGTAAGAGAAGTCTATCGGATACAACGTAAGATCGACTGAGGTACACCGGTTGTAGTAAGTCTATCAAGATTTAGATTCCGACTGAGGACTCTTTCGTAGTGAAACATCTGACTAGACCCTTAGTACATTGTCAGTACTAGGCCATACTAGTATAGTCACCAAGCATATAAACTTCGTACGTGTACACTGAAGCATAGCGGTTGTTGTAAGCTGTACCTCTGCTAAGTAAGGCCATAGAACCCGGTTAGTGTTGACCAGTACACTGCACCATAACGAGGTCTTAAGCATTGCACCCCGCTTGAGGGATTCTTAGTTAATTAAGGAACTGTTTGTTTAGACACATAAAGGATTGGACCGTTAGGATAACCGAACGTGTTCATGGAAGTCAGCTTGACTTGGCCATGGTGTCTTTATGGTTGAACTCTTTTTAAAGGGCCTAACTATCTTTTACCAATCATTAATGAAATCATTGAAGCATATCTCGTCTCTCGGATATGGTAAACCATGTAGTCTATTACGCTTAAGAAAGTTTACACCATTTTGGAATGTTAATACGTCACCCAACCGAGTCGCTCAATTGGATGAGCCGTATGAAGACTGCACGGGTGTCAGGGGTAAGGGACATTGTGATGTCCACAATGATTCTTAAACCGATGGAGTTGTTGATTCTGATTCTGACTGCACTGACGATGTTGGTGACGCTGACGGTACTGATGATGCTGTTGGTAAAACAAGTTTAGTTTGTTAACCATACACCATTTTTGTCAGGGTTTCTACTATTCCTTCTATCATTTTGGTTCGCTTAACTGATTTATAGATAGGGCTAGATTAGATAATCTCTAAGACTTTAGAGATTAAATAATCGCCGCGGAATGTTTCTCCAATGAAGTTTTGAATTAATACTTCGTCAGTTATTGTTGTTGGTACTCCTTGGTATCCATGGTGCATATGACGTTGATGCTCGTGGGACAGATTGTGAAGTTGAGGTTTGCGACTCGATCGTGGTTGGAGGTGGTAATGGTACTATTGGCGTTGATGATGGTGGTACTGGTTATGCTGCTGGTGCTGCTGCTGGTGTTTGTAATCTTTGCACCATATTCTCCAAAGCCACTACCCGAGCGCGAAGCTCGTTGACTTCTTCTATTACACCGGGGTGATTGTCGGTTCGGACGAGTGGATAAATAAAATCTAGAATTTGATGTAGTATATTATCGTGACGAGATACTCTGGAAATGAGAGAGAAAATAGTGTTTCGAATTGGTATGCCGGTAAGTGCTTTAGGTTCTTCGTTAAGAGGGCAATGTGGTGGATGGAAGGGATCACCTTCTTCTTGTCTCCAATGATTGAGGAGGCTACGAACCCATACCTAATTAATCCAGAATAGATGATGGCTGATTGGTTGATCCATTCCGGTCACACTGCATTCGGAGCTGGAATGGGATTCCATTTCGGAATCCGAGGAACTTGAATTAATGATGAATTCAATTTCTTAAGATTGAATAAAGGATTTTTCGATATAAAAATGATTTTCCGGCTATCGGGTGGTATTCTATTTACATAGGATATATATATATATATATATATATATATATATATATATATATATATATATATATATATATATATAGATCAAAAGGTTTCGTAGATTACGGAATATATCAGGCAAAGTTTAAAGTAACAGATACGATAAGATATGATTTAGCAGATACGCTAAGATATGAATTTTGTCTATACACTACTCATGCAATTAATGTAGCAAGACGTGTCTAGACTAATAATGATAAACATGTAATTTCCTAAGGATGATAAGTAGATGATTGATAAGGCTAAAAAGGAACATATATTTCATAGCAATATCCCTCCTAAATAATAGATTTTTATATGTAATTGTATTATATTTTAATTGTAATTGTTTAAATAAATAAATGTGAAGACGAAGCACGAAGATTAAAGAATTGAAGAAAAAGTGCCACTAAAGCCTGAAAAGTGCCACTAAAGCCATAGTACACTTAAAAGTGCCACTAAAAAGTGAGTAAAAGACTCGCACGGATTTTGAAATATAAGGAGAACAATTTTTGTGCAAATTACAAATCGCGAAACGTAAAGTGCACGATATAAAATAGTACGAAAGGAAGTTTGAAAATCCGGAACCAGGACATGAGTCAACTCTCAACGCTCGACGCAACGGACTAAAAATTACGAGTCAACTATGCACGAGAATATAATATAATATTTAAATAATTATATTAATTATTTAAATATTATAATTATATAAATAATATGTCGGCAAAGCAAAGTTCCAAACTTGGATGAGCTGTATTCACGATCTCCGCGACTCGCGGAGATCCCAGCCTTTTTCTATCGCGACTCGCGGAGAACAAGATTTCAGAAATGCCTATAAAAGACTCGAGCATTTGGCCGAGTAAAATAACATAATAATAATAATACTCCGTAGTATAATATAAATAAATATATATATAATATATATATATATATATATATATATATATATATATATATATATATATATATATATATATATATATATATATATATATAGTATAGATTAGTGTTATATTAGATTAGTTTGGGTTATGTAAAAGTTATTTTTACGGGTTTTAAAGTCGGAGCTTTGTCCGTGTACCACTACGCGATAAATAATCAATGTAAGCTATGTTCTCCTTTTTAAATTAATGTCTCGTACTTAAGTTATTATTATGCTTATTTGAGCCAAAGTAATCATGATGTTGGACTAAATATTAAAGACGGGGTAATTGGGCTTTGTACCATAATTGGGGTTTGGACAAAAGAACGACACTTGTAGAAATTAGACTATGGGCTATTAATGGGCTTTATATTTGCTTAACTAAATGATAGTTTGTTAATTTTAATATAAAGATTTACAATTGGACGTACCTATAAATAACCACATACACTCGATTGGACACGATGGGCGGGATATTTATATGTACGAATAATCGTTCATTTAACGGACACGAGAATGGATTAATAGTCTATGGAATTATTAAAACAGGGGTGAAATTATGTACAAGGACACTTGGCATAATTGATAACAAAGTATTAAAACCTTGGGTTACACGCAGTCGATATCCTGGTGTAATTATTAAACAAAGTATTAAAACCTTGTTACAGTTTAAGTTCCCAATTAGTTGGAATATTTGACTTCGGGTATAAGAATAATTTGACGAGGACACTCGAACTTTAAATTTATGACTGATGGACTGTTATGGACAAAAACCAGACGGACATATTAAATAATCCAGGACAAAGGACAATTAACCCATGGGCATAAAACTAAAATCAACACGTCAACCATCATGGTTACGGAAGTTTAAATAAGCATAATATATTTTATTTCATTTTTCCTTGTACTTTTATTTATTGTCATTTTAATTATTGTTATTTATTTTACATTGTTAGTTAAATATCGTCATTTACTTTACGCTTCGCTTAAAATATAAATCGACAAACCGGTCATTAAACGGTAAAACCCCCTTTTATATATTATTAATATAATATATTTTGTACGAATATAATTGTTTAAAATATAGTGTGAAATAAGCCAGCTCCCTGTGGAACGAACCGGACTTACTAAAAACTATACTACTCTACGATTAGGTACACTGCCTATAGTGTTGTAGCAAGGTTTAGGTATATCCCATTTGTAAATAAATAATTAAAACTTGTGTAATTTGTAACGTATTTCGTAGTAAAAAATATAGTACTATCACGTACCCCCACGCTACCACATCAAGTTTTTGGCGCCGCTGCTGGGGAATCGGCGAAACGCTATATTTTTAATATATATTTGTATAAATATATTTTTAGAAAAACAATATAAAATTAAAAAAAAAAACGTTTTACATCCTCCGCGACTTGCGGAGTTGTAAGGCAAGTGGAACCGCGACTCACGGAGCCGCCCTGTCTGACGTGCCTGAAACCCTAAACCAGCATTTATTACGGTATATTATTATTTATTATTATTAATAAACCTTAAATTAGTTAATTAATTTATTAATTTGTTTTAGTTTTATTATTAATTTGCTTATTTAGTTTAATTAGTTTTATTAAATTATAAAATTAATAGTTTTATTAAATAAATAATATAAAAATAATATTTTTATAAGAATTGTACTTTTTACGGATTTTAGTATATTTTTATATTTTGTCCCTTTTTATTTGTTTTTAGCGTAATATTTGTTTGTTTTTCGCTCGTATTTAGTTTTAATCCATAGTTTTTGCCATAGTTATTTTTACTTCTAGATTTTTAGGCTTTGCCGTAAAATCCCTTAAGTGCTTTTTCTTTAGACTAAGATTTAGGTGTTTTAGAATTTTGCGACGCCGTTTTTCGCTTTAGTTTTAAATAGATTTTAGTGCCTTTAAGTAATTGCCGTTTTCTGAATAAAATTGCATTTACGTTTAGACCTTTAGGCGCAACTTTTTAGATATAATTTTTAGACTTTTAAGTTACGACGCGCTATTTTCTTATTTTTATTTTTCGACGTTTTTCGACGCGCATTCTTTTTCTTTCTTATTTCTCGACGCTTTAGTTTTTAGGACTTAGAAATTTTCTCTATTTCTTATCTAATATCTCAAACGGAAAGAAAAATTATTTAAGTGGTTAAATTAATGGACGTAGACAATTTTCTGCTTCGTAGTAATAGTTGGATTTGTTAGTGGCTGAGCTGTGAGCTTCCGATTTACAGGGTTCTGGCTCCCTGCTGCATCTTTTGGCTATTCGAAACGTGGGCAAAAGCAGAAAAGTCTATTAATTGGACAACTTATATAAGTTTTTTTCTATTTTTATAACTAATGGGATAATTAGTAAATGCACCACATTGTAGCTAAAATTTGGCCATCGCAATAAAATGGAAAATTTTGAAAACAAGGCTATGGAAACCCTTTTTGATATCCAAAATCAGTTAAATCAATACTCTCAAACGAGTGTTGATGACAATTCGTTCGGTCAATCTTGGATCACGAACGACGAAACAATAACTGGTTGTGAAATCTGTGGAGATTATCACTCAACATGGGAATGTTATTATTACGTTCCTATGGAAAATTACGCACCCACGGAACCTCAATGGAATGATTATGAAGAATACAATTCAAATTGGGATTATTCCCAAGAATATATCCAAACTCAACAACCAGTAGACGAGAAAAATTACGTGTCTGAAAATTTATTAGACAATATGAAAATCAAACTCGAAGAACTCAATGCTCAAAATGAACAAATGAGAGAGTTTGTAAACCGGCAAGCTGAAACTCTATCAGACTACACACCTGCTGATCTGAGGAGTATTGTGCAAGAAAATCTCATATCATCGAATTTTGATGAATTCGACAGCTCTGAAATTACCAACTATCCCGATGATACTTTTTATTCAGTCTTACCAATTTCACAACATATCGACACATTAGCCTCTACCGACGAAATCATCGATCCATCAATGGATAAAGAAGAAGTAAGGGTGACAAATTGGTACTCTTGGGAAAACGATAACGTTGAAAATTTTACCCCCGAGACCAAAATGGTGAGACTAATAAGTACCGTTAATGAAGAAGAATCTACTCCAATCCCGAAATTCACCATTCCACAACCTTCCAACCCAATATTCTCAATAGACGAGTCATCTACCGAAGATGAACTACGAGCTTTAATAGATAATGACACCTCGAATTTCACCCAATTGGGTAATAGAGGTGAAACTTTTGATCTCGAGAATGAACGGAAGGAAATGTTAGGAATTATCCACCCTATAGAAATATGTATGTCGATGTATATCGATCCATTTGACCAAGAACCAGAAAAGAGACATATCCATTTACTAAAAGCTACACTTAAAAAAGAATTAAGTAGTGACCATCGGGCGAGTCTAAACTTTAAACCCATTGATATATTATACACCACCCGAGATGTAAATAACTGGCTCATTACTCTAATTTGTGGAACTTATTCTACCGACTTCACATGTCGTCAGCTAAGAGTGGGGAAGTTTAACCCCACTTAACGTTAAATTAGGGGTTCGGGTTAGTGCATAACTCGTTAATAAAAATGCACGATTAGAGTAAAAGACGCATTTTCAAAAATTATCAAACAGTTCAGAAAAGCAACCGTTTTTGAAGAAAAACATGTGTGATAAAACAAGAAGGAATGAACGATGAGGTGCACCATCTATCATCCTGCAATTTTATGGTATCTTTAACTACTTTATACACTAATCACCCTCATGAATTTATAATTATAGTCTGATTTCATGCAAATGAGGGCATTGCATGATCTTAAGTGTGGGGAAGGGTTATAAATTCTCTCGGGTTTACACTTGGTTTTATTTGCCAAATTTTGTGAAAATTTTAAAAATTTTTCAACTAAATGAATTTTAAATCATGTTTATATATATTTATGAACGATGAAAACTAGGTGTTAATACCAAAATTATCGTTACCTCGGAAAGGACATAAATTGAGAAACACCCTAAAACGATTGAATTCATTTAAAATGGAATAAAGGAGAATAAAAAGGCAAAGAAAGAAACTAAGTGTGGGGAGAATGTACCAAGTTATTCAATTAAAAACTATATATCACATGTTTCTGTAAAGTTATTGCAGGTGCTTTTGTTTTGGACTAAATTAACTGTTTTACCCTATTTACTGTAATATATTTGAAAGAAAAGATGGATCTACACGATGAATCAATTCCATCATTAAAAGGAAGTAAAGTCTTCTGAAAAAGACACGCGCTTCTTGATTTAGGTCATGAAGTTGTCGTCCAGACCAGCTGTAGGTTGACGAAAAATCTAGAAAAGTCATCTCTAAAATCAGCAGGAAATCCACGGACCTCAGCATCAAACAGGGTCGCCAAGTGGTCAGATTTATCCTAACCATGAGAAGGATTTATCTCGTACAATGGGGGGCACCGTGCAAATTAGCTTGATAAGACTAATGAATCAGATCTCCAGAAAGGATAATCTCCTTAAAGATCAAAAATCAGCTTTTAAGCCTGATATTACTCAATTCTTGAGATTGACCTTAAAGATTGAGAATTACAAACTCATGGAATTCAATGATATCTAAACTCGAGCTTGAACGAGAAAAAATTTTGATCAAAAATAAAACCGATTTGTTTTCTGAAAACCCATTTTCAATGCGTTCATTACCTTTGAACGTAAAATCCTAGGAATTCACCTGGAATTCATTAGGTCACCTGAACCAAATCGGGTGTCAACCGTAAGAACGGTGGTTGCATAGCATGGTCGGAGACAGGACCTTGTGCCAGATCGAAAAATCATAGGATGATCTTTACTATTGCTCCTACAAAGGATAGTAATAGCATCCGACACATTTATAGGCCATAATCAAAAGCAAGTCACGGGACATTGCCTTAACAGTTTCTTGTCCATCGCTTTCCTTTACAACCGGACGGTAGTTTACCGAAAGGTAATATACGGAGCAAGTATACTGGACGTGTTGCTTTCCCAATACAAGGTTAGCAAGTGGGTAACACAAAACCACAAGTGTTGAGCTAAAATTTTCAAATCTAAAACCCACACAACCCACAAAAATAATTTGCAAACACCGGTGAAGGGTTATTCCGGAAAACTTATCTAGGGTAAAAACTAGATTGAATTTTTAAAAGATCAAATGTTTTCATAAAGATCCAATTTGCTTACGGATCTAAATTTTCATAGTCATGTGGGACTGTAAACCGCCTTTCAAATGTGCACTTTGCTTTGGAAACCGAAAGTAAATCGGCTATTTGATTGCAATTGTCGTTGACCTAAACCCGAGGCAACTGTGGATGACACACCCACCTTTAACCATGGTTCTATCGTTACTATCATTGTTTATACCACCATATCAAAATCACTAATGTACAAAGTGTGATGAATAAAAAAGTGATTCATGTATGTTTTTATTTCAAGTTCTGTATTGCTTGAGGACAAGCAACGCTCAAGTGTGGGGATATTTGATAAGACTAAAAAGGAACATATATTTCATAGAAATATCCCTCCTAAATAATAGATTTTTATATGTAATTGTATTATATTTTCATTGTAATTGTTTAAATAAATAAATGTGAAGATGAAGCACGAAGATTAAAGAATTGAAGAAAAAGTGCCACTAAAGCCTGAAAAGTGCCACTAAAGCCATAGTACACTTAAAAGTGCCCCTAAAAAGTGAGTAAAAGACTCGCACCGATTTTGAAATTTAAGGAGAACAATTTTTGTGCAAATTACAAATCGCGAAACGTAAAGTGCACGATATAAAATAGTACGAAAGGAAGTTTGAAAATCCGGAACTAGGACATGAGTCAACTCTCAACGCTCGACGCAACGGACTAAAAATTACGAGTCAACTATGCACGAGAATATAATATAATATTTAAATAATTATATAAATTATTTAAATATTATAATTATATAAATAATATGTCGGCAAAGCAAAGTTCCAAACTTGGATGAGCTGTATTCACGATCTCCGCGACTCGCGGAGATCCCAGCCTTTTTCTATCGCGACTCGCGGAGCACAAGATTTCAGAAATGCCTATAAAAGACTCGAGCATTTGGCCGAGTAAAATAACATAATAATAATAATACTCCGTAGTATAATATATATATATATATATATATATATATATATATATATATATATATATATATATATATATATATATATATATATATATATATATATATATATATATAGTATAGATTAGTGTTATATTAGATTAGTTTGGGTTATGTAAAAGTTATTTTTACGGGTTTTAAAGTCGGAGCTCTGTCCGTGTACCACTACGCGATAAATAATCAATGTAAGCTATGTTCTCCTTTTTAAATTAATGTCTCGTACTTAAGTTATTATTATGCTTATTTGAGCCAAAGTAATCATGATGTTGGACTAAATATTAAAGACGGGGTAATTGGGCTTTGTACCATAATTGGGGTTTGGACAAAAGAACGACACTTGTGGAAATTAGACTATGGGCTATTAATGGGCTTTATATTTGTTTAACTAAATGATAGTTTGTTAATTTTAATATAAAGATTTACAATTGGACGTACCTATAAATAACCACATACACTCGATCGGACACGATGGGCGGGATATTTATATGTACGAATAATCGTTCATTTAACCGGACACGGGAATGGATTAATAGTCTATGGAATTATTAAAACATGGGTGAAATTATGTACAAGGACACTTGGCATAATTGATAACAAAGTATTAAAACCTTGGGTTACACGCAGTCGATATCCTGGTGTAATTATTAAACAAAGTATTAAAACCTTGTTACAGTTTAAGTCCCCAATTAGTTGGAATATTTGACTTCGGGTATAAGAATAATTTGACGAGGACACTCGCACTTTAAATTTATGACTGATGGACTGTTATGGACAAAAACCAGACGGACATATTAAATAATCCAGGACAAAGGACAATTAACCCATGGGCATAAAACTAAAATCAACACGTCAACCATCATGGTTACGGAAGTTTAAATAAGCATAATATATTTTATTTCATTTTTTCTCGTACTTTTATTTATTGTCATTTTAATTATTGTTATTTATTTTATATTGTTAGTTAAATATCGTCATTTACTTTACGCTTCGCTTAAAATATAAATCGACAAACCGGTCATTAAACGGTAAAACCCCCTTTTATATATTATTAATATAATATATTTTGTACGAATATAATTGTTTAAAATATAGTGTGAAATAAGCCCGCTCCCTGTGAAACGAACCGGACTTACTAAAAAATATACTACTCTACGATTAGGTACACTGCCTATAGTGTTGTAGCAAGGTTTAGGTATATCCCATTTGTAAATAAATAATTAAAACTTGTATAATTTGTAACGTATTTCGTAGTAAAAAAATATAGTACTATCACGTACCCCCACGCTACCACATCAATGATTTCCGACTAGAAATGATAAGAAAAACTTTTGATATGCAGACACGGTCGAAGTCCAGACTCACTAATGCATCCTAACGACTATAAGTTAGACACACTAATGCAGACCTGGTTCGCTAAAACCACCGCTCTGATACCACAGGTAAAGACCCATCCTAATCCATAAGAACGAATACAATAACATATGATTACATCGCGAGGTATTTGACCTCTATATGATACATTTTACAAACATTGCATTCGTTTTAAAAGACAATCTTTCATTACATCGAAAGTTGACAGACATGCATACCATTTCGTAATATCTATCTATAAATGATCTAATCTATTATTTACTAAATCATAATCTTTACTGAACTCAACGACTTGAATGCAACGTCTTTTGAAATATGCCATGAATGATTCCAAATAATATCTTTAAAATGAGCTAATGCACAGTGGAAGATTTCTTTAATACCTGAGAATAAACTTGCTTTAAAGTGTCAACCAAAAGGTTGGTGAGTTCATTAGTTTATCATAATCATTCATTTCCATCATTTTAATAGACCAAAAGAATTTCATTTCCATTTCTCATAAATATACGTCCCATGCATAGAGACAAAAATCATTCATATGGATTGAACACCTGGTAACCGATATTAACAAGATGCATATAAGAATATCCCCATCATTCCGGGACATCCATCGGACATGATATAAAAACTCGAAGTACTAAAGCATCCGGTACTTTGGATGGGGTTTGTTAGGCCCGATAGATCTATCTTTAGGATTCGCGTCAATTAGGGGTGCACTAATTCTCAAAATTAGTGATGTTCCCTAATTCTTAGGCTACCAAGCAAAAGGGGCATATTCGGCTTCGATCATTCAACCATATAATGTAGTTTCGATTACATGTGTCTATTTCGTAAAACATTTATAAAATTTCGCATGTATTCTCAGCCCAAAAATATAAAGGGTAAAAAGGCAAATGAAACTCACCATACTGTATTTCGTAGTAAAAATACATATAACATCATTGAACAAGTGCAAGGTTGGCCTCGGATTTACGAACCTAAATTAAGTATATATATTTATATGTTGGTCAATATTTGTCTAACAATTTAAGTCAGGTCACAGTGTATCACAATCCTAATGCTCGAGACTAATATGCAAAGGTCAACAAAAGTCAATTTGACTCAAAATGATTTCTAAAATCTATACATGATTAATATATAGTTTAAATATCGTCATTTTATATTTTTAAATATTTTTAAAAGATTTATTAGAGTAAATAATATAATTCATTTATTAATAAATAAAATTTTATATTAAAATTTATATAATAAAATATACTTTTATATATATTAAGTAATAAAATTTATAGAGTTCATTTAATATCATAAAGATAATATGATAGGTATTATTAATGTAATTTTATTACATGTAGTAAAATATGTTTGTATCACATATTTATTTGATAAAATAATATCTATAATAATAGTAAGTAAAAGTTGTATTATTTTGTAATAATAGTTATTATTATTCTGTTAATAAAATATCAATATTTAAATTTACTAAAAATGATAATATGATAAAATGATAATTCTAATTATGATAACTTTAATATTTACGATACTTTTTAATATTAACTTTAAAATAATAATTTTATTTAAAATGATAATAATAATTATATTTTATAATAACAATGACATTTCTATTAAAATGATAATTTTTGTTAAAATGATAGTTTTAATACTAACGATACTTTTAATAATAATAGTAATGATAAAAATAATAAGAACGATAATTGTATCTAAATCATTATCTTACAATATTTAAATTTTATCATGATACTCATACTCATTATTTTCTAATCGATTCATTTAATAGCTTTTAATCATCTTTTATATCGTGTTCATGTTAATGATAATAATAGTAATCATAATAATTAGGGGTTACTAATATTAGTTTTTAATTATAATAATACTAATGATAATAAATATTATGATAATATTAATGATAATATTAATTATAACTTTAACGATAATAACGATAGTAATAATAATAAAAATAACAATCTTTAATGATAATACTTTTTATAGATAATGATGATGATGATGATAATAATAATAATAATAATAATAATAATAATAATAATAATAATTAAATAAAAACTAGAACGAAGATAATAACGACGATAATAATAATCATTTTTAATAATGATACAAAAATTCAATTGATTATAACTTCTAATCCGTTCATCGAAACCATTCGATATCTAAATGAAAAGTTCTTAATTTTTCGCTAGCTTTCCAACGACAAGCATATCTTATACCTTGTCTTAACCGCATGTGTAACTAATTCAGGATTCAACATAACCTATCTAATAACAATATTAAAAGTAAAAGCATGCATAATCCTATATACGCGAGAACTAGTCAAGGATACACTATTAATATATAAAAGTTAAATTATGAGTACTCACGTATCAATATTGCAGGAAAGGTACGTATACTCAACGGAGACGATAAACACTAGGTTGACTTCACGAGCATACCCATGACCCATACCCATAACCTCCATAGCTATAACCCGTAATTTCCTTAGCCCTATCCCACTCGAAAATTCATTTTGAAATATCTCGCTCATGACCTCGTCGTAATATTTTATGTATAATATTTAATAATAATAATAATACTAATACTCCTAATAGTAATATAATTAATAATATATATATATATATATATATATATATATATATATATATATATATATATACATATATATATATATATATATATATATATATATATATATATATATTTGTACGAGAGAAAGATAGATAAGAATGAATGAACCGAGCCTGAATCAATTCATTTTATAGGGGTTTGCTGGTACCGACACTCATGCGATCGCATGAGTGTCCCATGTATTAGCCATGCGCTCGCATGGGTAGAAGAAACTAGTCACCATTCATTTTTCATTGCCGACACTTCATTTGAAAAGTTTATTTTATATAAATATTATTTAATTCATGTAATTAATTATATATTATATTATATTCATGTGCATAGTTGACTTGTAATTTTTACACCGATGAATTGTACGTCGATGCTCGACTCATGTACCACTTTCAGTTTTTTGAACGCACTTTCGTATGTTTAGAAAACTAGCCTTTTACGTTACGCGACGTGTACTCTTATTAATAATTTGACTTACTCATCAATAAATTACCTTATAATAAATGTAACTTATCAAATTGAGCGTTGTGGTCATTTGCTTCTATAAATCAGTGGCTCGTTATTTGTCAAAATATATTAGTTTAAATCAGGGCGTTTTATGACTAAGTTAAAATATATTTATATTTTTATTTCGAAATATAAATTTGAACTATATATAATATATAGTTTTTCAAAACTAATAATATTCAAATCTATATATCTTGAAATCGTTTAAATAATAAGAAATATTATATCGTAACATTTGTATTTTTAAAGTTAAAAATTGATATACTTTATTTATATAAAACGTTTACAAAGACATTTTAATATTCCAATTACTTTATATTCCAAATCATTTTATCACAAAGGTTATAATAGTAGAAGTTGTTAGGTCATAAGACGTTCTTAAAAAGTCTATTATATCGAAATGATGTTTTTGTTTATGAAATCATATCAGGTTTCAAGATTTTAACTTCCAGTTTAATCATGACTCGTAGGATTAAGTCTAAAGAAAAATCAAACGTAAGGAATCATCTTAATGTAAAATGTCGATCTATTTAACTTGTCAATATCTATTCTCTAATTTCACTTTCACAATACCTAATATGAAGGTTAATTAATTTATCTTATCAAAAGTCACGAGGCAATTTTTGTAAGGCATGTATCAGAATTTAATAGAAATTTCCACCAATCTGACTTGCTCTCACTACTTGACACTTTGTCCTTACTCGAAGATCACTTTACCATTTATTCCGAATATCGTTAAAAAGGAAAGGTTTTCTAAATCAAAGTGGACCTCTCAATAGAGACTCGAAATCATAATTCAATGTATTTGATATTTCAATCTTTTGATATTATCTTTTAATTCCATCGATAATTATTCTAAATATATTTTGAAACAAATACGTTTACGTAAAGTATTATACGTCTAATACTTTGTTAACATTTTCAAGTTATAATATATATATACATATAAATATATAATCATATCCGTTCATATAATGGTTCGTGAATCATTGGAATATGGTCGAGGTTAAATGAATGTATGAACACAGTTTAAAATTCTTGATATTCAATTTAACAAACTTTGCTTATCGTGTCGGAAACATATAAAGATTAAAGTTTAAATTTGGTCGGAAATTTCCGAGCCGTCACAGTACCTACCCGTTAAAGAAATTTCATCCCGAAATTTGATTGGGTTGGTCATGGCTGACCATAAGTATGTTTTCATGACACATATAAGCTGAAGATTAGGGTTTTATCATCATTGAGTAATATGGACAAAACCATTTGATTTTGTGAAGAGTACGAGTGAAGCTATCACCAAAAGAGTGAATTGAGTAGGTTTAGATTCGTAATATCTTTTGACGTAGATAGGATTGATTTTCAAGTTCAAGAGATTTGGAGAAAATCTTTGTAATAGGATTTGATTCTCCGGTAACCAAGGGAATTAGGATCCGCTTTAAATGTGATCATCCTTTTTGATTGCTCTGTCGAATGTTTTGCTATAAATTCCACCCTCTTCGTTTTCTTACAACTCATACCTTCTATTATTTCTAACTCATATTTTAAAGCATTCATCAATATGCTCCATCCAGTTCTGCTTCTTGATATATTCCTAACCTTCATATCGGTCATTCTTCTTTTTCATCTACTGCCGGAAGAATCTATTTACTTCTACTATACACTTAGTTTTATAGTGTTTTTAGTTCTCCCTTGTCTTTATATTGCTATATGTATTGATATATACGGTTTATAATTTCTGGGTGGTTGTTGGGTTTTATATCTTCTCTTATATTTCGATGTCCCTGCTTCTGTCTCCCATAATCATTGTCATCTCCAGTTAATGCTTTCTCTTATTTGCTGTGATTTATACCCCAAATTTCTGTTTCGGAGCTTTGTCCTTTCGTTTCTTCTTCTTCTGATTAAGCTGTAATGACCCGTCCTAATCCATAAGGACGAATACAATAACATATGATTACATCGCGAGGTAATTGACCTCTATATGATACATTTTACAAATATTGCATTCGTTTTTAAAAGACAACTTTCTTTACATTGAAAATTGACGGCATGCATACCATTTCATAATACATCCAACTATAATTGACTTAATAATAATCTTGATGAACTCAACGACTCGAATGCAACGTCTTTCAAAATATGCCATGAATGACTCCAAGTAATATCCTTAAAATGAGCTAATGCACAGCGGAAGATTTCTTTAATACCTGAGAATAAACATGCTTTAAAGTGTCAACCAAAAGGTTGGTGAGTTCATAGGTTTATCGTAAACAATAAAATTCATCATTTTAATAGACCACCAGATTCAATATTCCCATTTCCCATAACCATTATGCATAAATTTCATTCATATGGGTTGAACACCTGGTAATCGACCTTAACAAATTGCATATAGAATATCCTCATCATTCCGGGACAACTTCGGACATGATAAATTCGCCATCATTCCGGAAAACTTCGGACATGATAAATTCGCCATCATTCTGGGAAAACATCGGACATGATAAATTCGCCATCATTCCGGGAAAACATCGGACATGATAAATTCGCCATCATTCCGGGAAAACATCGGGCATGATAAATTCGCCATCATTCCGGGAAAACATCGGACATGATATAAAGGGTACATTCAATTTCGATAATTCAACCATAGAATGTAGTTTCAATTACTTGTGTCTATTTCGTAAAATAGTTATAAAAGTATTTTATGTATTCGCAGTTCAAAATATATTTCAAAAGCATTTAACAAAACAGTTATAAAAACAGCGCATGTATTCTCAGTCCCAAAAATGTAAAGAGTAAAAGGGAATCAAATGAACTCATAATACTGTATTGTAGTAAAAATACATATGACGACATTGAACAAGTGTAAGGTTGGCCTCGGATTCACGAACCTATATCATTTATATATATTAAAACATATAATCGTAATCGAGCAAGTTTATGTTTTATTATAAATTATTATGTTAGTAACTTGTATGTTTCATTAATAACAAAATTATCTATACTTTATTTTATATACATTAGATATATAATTAGTATTTATTATGAAAATATTCATGTTGTTATGTGATATGTTTTAAATATATTCTTATATAGTTATTTATTTGGTAAAATAAATAAAAATTTGTATCTTTTTATGATAACAATAATAATACTAAAAGTAATTAGATTTAGTAATGGTACTGATATTAATAGCTTTGATAATAATACTAATAATAAAAGTAATGTTAGTAATAACAATAATTTTCATAGAAAAGATAATAATGATAAGATAAAAACGTTATTTTTCATATAAATAATATTTTAAATACTAATGGTACTTTTAATAAAATTGATGATTTTACTAGAAATTTTTAATAGTCATTTTAATCATAATAATACTATATATTTTAAAAGTAAATATAATAATGGTAATAATATTAATTATACTAAAAATCTTATTTCTAGTATTAGTAATAATAATAATTACTTAATAACAATCAATAATAAATAATAATAATAATAACGATGATATTAATAATAATAATAATAATAATAAAAGTATTAGTAATAACTACCTCAAAGGAGTAGCTCTTAAAAATAATGCCCAATTCCGGGTTTGAACCCGCGACGTCCCGCTAACCCAACAACTCCCTTAACCATCCAAGCTTACCCATTTTTCTAATCATCATTTATCATCAAACCATTTCCTTCACTGAATCGTCTAATCCCATCGACTTATCATTATCTAATCGTTATATAACATCATCACCATGGGATTATTATTATTATTATAACATTATCATCTTCAAATCATAATTATCATTCTAATGAATCATATGATATCATCGTACGATCTTCATTATCATTATCACCCATCGTACATCCTAATCATATATCATCTTTATCATGATCATGTATCATCATGATCATCATTTATCATCATTATCGACATCATATATCTCATCATTCTCGTCATCTTTCTATGATCATAATCATCATCTTCAATCGCGTTTACTTTCATCATCATAAACATAATCATACACATCATCGCCATGATCATTCTTATCCTAATCTAATCGTGTATCATCACGATCATAATCATTATGATCTAATCTTCATCATCATCAAATAACATCATTAATCATTATCATAATATAACTTATACTAATCATCACATAATTATCCTAACATCACCATCATGATACTTATTTCATTATCCATCACCACTTCTTATTATGGCTTCCCCCTCATCAAACATCTCGGTCCAGAAACAAAATAAGTTTACCGCCCAACCGATGCAACTACGACCCATCAATAAAATAAAAGAATTTGGCCCAATAAACCTTTAAATAGTACGGATTCATTTACCTTATCTGGTCCATTAATAAACTCGATGTATAACCTAATAACTAGTAGCAATATAATATCCACTTTACTACGCTTTATCATCATCATTATAATTACTTTATATATTTCTATTTAATCTCGTGAGGTTCTCCTTTTTAGTCCATGTCAACCATCAAGAGGGAAAAAAAGAAAGGAGTTGAATTTGTTGTAACTAATGGATGTCCAGTTTAAACAGAAAAACATAAACAGGAAAAAAAAAATAAGCGTATAGAAGTGGTTTCCTAATTTATGGTGTTGGAAGGTGATGAAAGTGATGGTGTTTGGGTTTGTAATTGAAATAGATGATAGGAAGTAATAGGGGCCGATGGGTATGGTTGTGGTCGGGTTCGGTGATGATTGAACTGTGATGGTTCGATGGTGTTAGTTCGTGATTTAAAACTGAAACAAAAGAAATCGATCAAGTGGGTTTGTATTGAGTTTTCTTTGCAGAAACAGTGGCAACAGCAGATGCAGGTTAGATGGTTGTTTGGTTTGGTTTTAATTCGAAGTAGAAGTTAGAATTAGAAAACATAATAGCAAGTTATGTTTAGGAAAAGAAAGAAAGATGGAGCAGTAGCAGAAAAAGCTGATAGAAAACTGGTTGGCTTTGGTTTCAAAACAGAAGGAAATACAGTGAGAGAGATATAGAGAGAGATTGATGGGGTAGTGGTGATTTATAATGGCGACTAAAGTAATTTTTGATTCATCATATTTGAGACAGAAACGAAATTCAGCAGTAGCAAGGTGTCGGTTTAAATGGTTTTCGATTAGTGATCAAATGGGTTATCCGTGGTGAGTTTTAGTCGTGAAAGGTAGTGATAGTTTGATAGTGGGTTTGGGTTGTTGAAACCGTAAGCAAAAGACAGAAAATCTATAAGTTATGATGATGGTGTACTCACGTATGGAAACAGAAATTTGATGGTGGTGATCATGAAATGAAAATAGAAAAAAGAAAGAATGGTGGTGTGTGTTACTAACAGTTGTTTACAATGGTGTTGAGGTTGTGCTCACGAAGAAGAAGTAGTAATATTCGTGGTTCAATGGTTGCCGGTTGATGTTTGTGGGTATTAAAAGAGAGAAGAGTGTGAGTTATATGAAGCAAGTTCATGAATGCTTCCTCAATGTAATTTCTTCTGTATATAACTTTAATGAAGGGACAAGACAAATATTAACACAGTATATATATGTATAATCTAATGATAGATTGCAATTGATAACCGAAAGTGTGAATATAGTATAATTATAATATAATAAAACGTGGGAATTGAAATAGAAAGCAGCCTAAGATTTTAACTTCATCTACCGACACTTTTCACGGACTACTATTTCGTATCCCGTTGACAATTAATGGCGGATAAAAGTCTTTCAGAAAAATCCTAAAATTTTAAATTAAATTCCTTTATTTATTTCAGTCATTATGGTATACAATTCGATCATTAATTTATTAAATAAAAATTACATTAATTATTCACTCCCAACCCACAGTAAAATATAAAAAGTTTTAAAATTCAATAATTAGTTCCTAATACATTTTTAGTAAGCCTAAAATTTATAGAACTCATTTTCGGATCACCGTTTATTTTAAAATCATATAAGTTCAAATTAAACTTCTCTAATTAATAATCGAATCATCTAATGAGTATTATAATCATTTATTTATTTTAATATACTTATATATATATATATATATATATATATATATATATATATATATATATATATATATATATATATATATATTTATTTATTTATTTATTTATTTTAATAATATTATTATATTTTATTTTTATTTTTATTTTTCATATTTAATTAAAGTATGTAATATTTTTTATTTTTCATATTTAATTAAAGTTTGTAATATTTTAAATTGTACTTCAATTATATTCATAATTATTTATATTTAAATATATATGTAATTAATTACAAATAGTCGTTCATGAATCGTCGAGAATAGTCGAAGGTCAAATGAATAATGAAACAGTTCAAAATTTTTGAGATTCAACTTTACAAACTTTGCTTATCGTGTCCAAAATACTAAATCGTATTGAGAGTTTGGTTTAAAATTAGTCAGAATTTTCCGGGTCGTCACATAAGAACCGTTTGTAATGGTACAGAATTCGCAGATATGAATTTCGGAATGAACATTGTTAATGTTCTAGGAAGAAAATTGTAATGGCACGATCTTGACTTGTCAAATTACCAGAATACCTCGAAAAAGGCCGAATCATCAAGAAATATTTTCTTGATATTTTAGAGGTTAAATAGTATACAAGAGTCGTATAACATGGCACATGATGATGTTACGATCTGTGAATCACCACGTTCCATTTAGAAACTCAGCATGACTTACTGTAATATAATCACGTTGATCAAGTGTCATTATATTTTACTAACTCATGCTTCAGCTCCCAACACTACTTTAAAAATATTCCTATTTTAAACTCGAATGTTTCAGAATTTAGAAACTAAAATAGTTTCTTTTATGATGTAATACAGATAGCGCGAAGAGGTAAATGATTTTAGATAAGAATAATTATGAAAATATCTTCAGAAATATGGAGGATATTTATAATGAAAGATACGATGATATCTTAGAATTTCTAATATCAGAGGATGATGAAGAATATTGTCCGCAGGTGTTTAGAGTCAGGAGCAAGGTATTCATTAATGACTTCAGTAGGTACTGAATCATTTGGATTCTTTGAAGTCAGGTTCAGTCTTTGTGATTTGTCCACAGTCTCCTTCATACTTTGCTCAATCCGGTTTCCAGTTCCATGACTTCTCTTTTTCTGCGCTTTGCCAGCACACTTATTCATTATCATCAAACTTTTACTGTTAAAGTCGTTTATAGTTTTTGCTGCTTCATCAGCATTTTTCCATTTTCAGAGAACCAATTCGTAGTTCGGAGTGTTTTTCAGAAACTTCAAATTCAAATTAAGTCCAGAAGATAGACGTTATATATACACATATAACTGTTGGCGTAGACATGCTGCGAGATTTCAAAATACTGATTGCTAATTCCCGATGATTCGTATGGCAATTCTCGTTACAAGATGCAAATGAGTAAATGATGAGGTTTCGGTAAATATAATGATTCTTCAGAAGGTTAAAGATCAGTGAAGTTGTGAATAAGTTTATTGCTAATGTGGTGGAACATGAAAGGTTCTCCGGTAACAAAAGGGTAATCATATATATCAAGATTATGATAAGGCTACTTCGAATGAAAAATCGAAGTTGTCTTGCTGGAGCTGTGATAGAATTTGCTACTTTGAAAAGGAATTGCAAAGTTATTTTTGCTAATAAATGCTAAAGGATCGGACACAGACATGTGTTGAATTATGACTTTGGTTTCGAGAGCTTTTTAAGTACATAACTGTGGGTAATATGTGGTTGGATCATCATCTCAATTGCTCATTATTTGAAGTGTCTTCAGAAATTTTCGAAGGGTTTGAACACAGATTGTAATCGTTAATATACATTTGATGTTCTAACACAGTTTTGAAGTCAAAGCATAGCTTTGAAAGATGTAGGAATCTAAAAGTGATTGTACCGGTTATATCTCGAATTGAATTATGAGGTTTCAAAATTCGATTATGTAATTGAGTTTGAATGATTATGGTTGTTTTGATTTCTATGAAAGAATGTATATTATTGTGAAAGTAGGAAGTATAGTTGATAATTTGCTTTATCAGATTCGAAGAATGTAACATATTAATTGTGAATATATATATATATATATATATATATATATATATATATATATATATATATATATATATATATATATATCTCTCTCGGGTATTACCTGCCCGTTAAAAAAAATTCACAATTAATATTTTGTACAAAAGAATTTTATTACAGTCTTTATGAAAATATATATGTATATATTCTCTTCAGATGTAACATAGATTTTAATGAGTTAATACTAAATTAAACTCATTCGATTTATGGTTGGAACTAGAATTGAATAATCCCTTGAAGGCTTTAGAGATTACATAAGTATTTCTTCAATAATATTGAAATTATGAATCAATACTTCGTTATTTGTTGAGGCGTGATGTTGGTTTTCGTTAAATTCTTGTGAACTTCGCAAAGTACGAATGATGTTATCTGAAAAGTTTCGGGTACATCGATGATGAAAGTGTAAAATCAAATATATACTTGATTTATTACGAATTGGAATTTGTTGAATTGAGATAGAGATTGTAGTTAACGATGGTTAAGTTACGGGCGAAGGACGTACATTATTGCATATTTGTAATATGAATTAACCGAGTAGTTAAGATTCACACACAATAGCTTAGCACGGAAAGATTTATTTTTATTTCAAAATATATATATATATATATATATATATAAAATATACATATAATTTCTTCAGAGGGAATGAGTTAACTCTTCATAACTCGTTGATACAATATACGCGTTATTGATTCGTAATGATGTCCACAGTGATTCTTGAACTGACGGAGTTTATGATGTTATAGGTGTTGTTGATTCTAATGCTGACTGCACTGACGATGTTGGTGACGCTGATGGTACTGATGATGCTGTTGGTAAAACAAGTTTAGTTCGTTAACCATACACCATTTTTGTCAGGGTTTCTACTCTTCCTTCAATCATTTTGGTTCGCTTAACTGATTTATGGTTAGGGCTAGATTAGATAATCTCTAAGACTTTAGAGATTACATAATCTCCGCGAAATGTTTCTCCAATGAAGTTTTGAATTAATACTTCGTCAGTTATTGTTGTTGGTACTCCTTGGTATCCATGGTGCGTATGACGTTGATGCTCGTGGGACAGATTGTGAAGTTGAGGTTTACGACGCAGTTGTGGTTGGAGGTAGTAATGGTACTGTTGGCGTTGATGATGGTGGTACTGGTTATGCTGAAGGTGCTGCTGTTGGTGTTTGTAATCTTTGCACCATATTCTCCAAAGCCACTACCCGAGCGCGAAGCTCGTTGACTTCTTCTATTACACCGGGGTGATTGTCGGTTCGGACGAGCGGATAAATAAAACCTAGAATTTGATGTAGTATATAATCGTTACGAGATACTCTAGAAATGAGAGAGAAAATGGTGTTTCGGATTGGTTCGCAGGTAAGTGCTTCAGGTTCTTCGTCAAGAGGGAAATGTGGTGGATGGAAGGGATCACCTTCTTCTTGTCTCCAATGATTGAGGAGGCTACGAACCCATCCCCAATTCATTCAGAATAGATGATGGCTGATTGGTTGATCTATTCCGGTCACACTGTTTTCGGAGCTGGAGTGGGATTCCATTTCGGAATCCGAGGAACTTGAATTAATGATGAATTCCATTTCGTACGATTGAATAAAGGATTTTTCGATATAAAAATGATTTTCCGGCTATCAGGTGGTATTCTATTTACATAGGATATATATATATATATATATATATATATATATATATATATATATATATATATATATATATATATCAAAAGATTTCGTAGATTACGGAGGAATTTACGGAATATATCAGGCAAAGTTTAAAGTAACAGATACGATAAGATATGATTTAGCAGATACGCTAAGATATGAATTTTGTCTATACACTACTCATGCAATTAATGTAGCAAGACGTGTCTAGACTAATAATGATAAACATGTAATTTCCTAAGGATGATAAGTAGATGATTTTCGAGTAGAAATGATAAGCAAAACTTTTGATATGCAGACACGGTCGAAGTCCAGACTCACTAATGCATCCTAACGACTATAAGTTAGACACACTAATGCAGACCTGGTTTGCTAAGACCACCGCTCTGATACCACATGTAAAGACCCGTCCTAATCCATAAGAACGAATACAATAACATATGATTACATCACGAGGTACTTGACCTCTATATGATACATTTTACAAACATTGCATTCGTTTTAAAAGACAATCTTTCATTACATCGAAAGTTGACATGCATGCATACCATTTCGTAATATCCATCTATAAATGATCTAATATGTTATTTACTAAATCATAATCTTTACTGAACTCAACGACTTGAATGCAACGTATTTTGAAACATGCCATGAATGATTCCAAATAATATCTTTAAAATGAGCAAATGCACAGCGGAAGATTTCTTTAATACCTGATAATAAACATGCTTTAAAGTGTCAACCAAAAGGTTGGTGAGTTTATTAGTTTATCATAATCATTCATTTCCATCATTTTAATAGACCACAAGAATTTTATTTCCATTTCTCATAAATATACGTCCCATGCATAGAGACAAAAATCATTCATATGGATTGAACACCTGGTAACCGACATTAACAAGATGCATATAAGAATATCCCCATCATTCCGGGACATCTATCGGACATGATATAAAAACTCGAAGTACTAAAGCATCCGGTACTTTGGATGGGGTTTGTTAGGCCCAATAGATCTATCTTTAGGATTCGCGTCAATTAGGGGTGCACTAATTCTCAAAATTAGCGATGTTCCCTAATTCTTAGGCTACCAAGGAAAAGGGGCATATTCTGCTTCGATCATTCAACCATATAATGTAGTTTCGATTACTTGTGTCTATTTCGTAAAACATTTATAAATATTTCGCATGTATTCTCAGCCCAAAAAAAAAGGGTAAAAAGGCAAATGAAACTCACCATACTGTATTTCGTAGTAAAAATACATATAACATCATTGAGCAAGTGCAAGGTTGGCCTCGGATTCACGAACCTAAATTAAGTATATATATTTATATGTTGGTCAATATTTGTCTAACAATTTAAGTCAGGTCATAGTGTATCACAATCCTAATGCTCGAGACTAATATGCAAAGGTCAACAAAAGTCAATTTGACTCAAAATGATTTCCAAAATCTATACATGATTAATATATAGTTTAAATATCGTCGTTTTATATTTTTATATATTTTTAAAAGATTTATTAGAGTAAATAATATAATTCATTTATTACTAAATAAAATTTTATATTAAAATTTATATAATAAAATATACTTTTATATATATTAAGTAATAAAATTTATAGAGTTCATTTAATATCATAAAGATAATATGATAGGTATTATTAATGTAATTTTATTACACGTAGTAAAATATGTTTGTATCACATATTTATTTGATAAAATAATATCTATAATAATAGTAAGTAAAAGTTGTATTATTTTGTAATAATAATTATTATTATTCTATTAATAAAATATCAATATTTAAATTTACTAAAAATGATAATATGATAAAATGATAATTCTAATTATGATAACTTTGATATTTACGATACTTTTTAATATTAACTTTAAAATAATAATTTTATTTAAAATGATAATAATAATGATATTTTATAATAACAATGACATTTCTATTAAAATGATAATTTTTGTTAAAATGATAGTTTTAATACTAACGATACTTTTAATAATAATAGTAATGATAAATATAATAAGAACAATAATTGTATCTAAATCATTATCTTACAATATTTAAATTTTATCATGGTACTCATACTCATTATTTCCTAATCGATTCGTTTAATAGCTTTTAATCATCTTTTATATCGTGTTCATGTTAATGATAATAATAGTAATCATAATAATTAGGGGTTACTAATATTAGTTTTTAATTATAATAATACTAATGATAATAAATATTATGATAATATTAATGATAATATTAATTATAACTTTAACGATAATAACGATAGTAATAATAATAAAAATAACAATCTTAATTGATAATACTTTTTATAGATAATGATGAGGATAATAATAATAATAATAATAATAATAATAATAATAATAATAATAATAATAATAATAATAATAATAATAATAATTAAATAAAAACTAGAACGACGATAATAACGACGACAATAATAATCATTTTTAATAATAATGCAAAAATTCAATTGATTATAACTTCTAATCCGTTCATCTAAACCATTCGATATCTAAATGAAAAGTTCTTAATTTTTCGCTAGCTTTCCAACGACATGCATATCTTATACCTTATCTTAATCGCATATGTAACTAATTCAGGATTCAACATAACCTATCTAATGACAATATTAAAAGTACAAGCATGCATAATCCTATATACTCGAGCACTAGTCAAGGATACACTATTAATATATAAAAGTAAAATTATGAGTACTCACGTATCAATAATTCAATATTGCAGGAAAGATACGTAGACACAACGGAGACGATAAACACTAGGTTGACCTCACGAGCATACCCATGATCCATACCCATAACCTCCATAGCTATAACCCGTAATTTCCTTAGCCCTATCCCACTCGAAAATTCATTTTGAAATAGCTCGCTCATGACCTCGTCATAATATTTTATGTATAATACTTAATAATAATATAATTAATAATATACATATATATATATACATATATATATATATACATATATATATATATACATATATATATATATATACATATATATATATATATACATATATATATATATATACATATATATATATATATATATATATATATATATATATATATATATATATATATATATATATATATATATATATATATATATATATATATATATATATATATATATGTATATATATATATATATATATATATATATTTTTGTACGAGAGAGAGATAGATAAGAATGAATGAACCGAGCCTGAATCAATTCGTTTTATAGGGGATTGCTGGTACCGACACTCATGCGATCGCATGAGTGTCCCATGTATTAGCCATGCGCTCGCATGGGTAGAAGAAACTGGTCACCATTCATTTTTCATTGCCGACACTTCATTTGAAAAGTTTATTTTATAAAAATATTCTTTAATTCATGTAATTAATTATATATTATATTATATTCACGTGTATAGTTGACTTGTAATTTTTACACCGATGAATTGTACGTTGACGCTCGACTCATGTACCACTTTAGGTTTTTCGAACGCACTTTCGTATGTTTAGAAAACTAGCCTTTTACGTTACGCGACGTGTACTCTTATTAATAATTTGACTTACTCATCAATAAATTACCTTATAATAATTGTAACTTATCAAATTGAGCGTTGTGGTCATTTGATTCTATAAATCAGTGGCTCATTGTTTGTCAAAATATATTAGTTTAAATCCGGACGTTCTATGACTAAGTTAAAATATATTTATATTTTCATTTCGAAATATAAATTTGAACTATATATAATATATAGTTTTTCAAAACTAATAATATTCAAATCTATATATCTTGAAATCATTTAAATAATAAGAACTATTATTTCGTAACATTTTTATTTTTAAAGTTAAAAATTGATATACTTTATTTATATAAAACGTTTACAAAGACATTTTAATATTTCAATTACTTTATATTCCAAATCATTTTATCACAAAGGTTATAATAGTAGAAGTTGTTATGTCATAAGACGTTCTTAAAAAGTCTATTATATCGAAATGATGTTTTCGTTTATGAAAGTAAAAATCATATATAAATCATATCAGGTTTCAACGTTTTAACTTTCATTTTAATCATGACTCGTAGGATTAAGTCTAAAGGAAAATCAAACGTAAGGAATCATCTTAATGTAAAATGTCGATCTATTTAACTTGTGAATATCTATTCTCTAATTTCACTTTCACAATACCTAATATGAAGGTTAATTAATTTATCTTATCAAAAGTCACGAGGCAATTATTGTAAGGCATGTATTGGAATTTAACAAAAATTTCCACCAATCTGACTTGCTCTCACTACTTGACACTTCGTCCTTACTCGATGATCACTTTACCATTTATTCCGAATATCGTTAAAAAGGAAAGGTTTTTCTAAATCAAAGTGGACCTCTCAATAGAGACTCGAAATCATAATTCAATGTATTTGATATTTCAATCTTTTGATATTATCTTTTAATTCCATCGATAATTATTCTAAATATATTTTGAAACAAATATGTTTATGTAAAGTATTATACGTCTAATACTTTGTTAACATTTTCAAGTTATAATATATATATACATATACATATATAATCATATCTGTTCATATAATAGTTCGTGAATCATTGAAATATGGTCGAGGTTAAATGAATGTATGAACACAGTTTAAAATTCTTGATATTCAATTTAACAAACTTTGCTTATCGTGTCGGAAACATATAAAGATTAAAGTTTAAATTTGGTCGGAAATTTCCGGGTCATCACACATTATATTTATACACTTCTACAATCCAGAAATCAAAACACACGAAGGTTAATTTTTTCTTCTTCTTCTTGCTTAACGCTCTGTTCTTCCACCTTTTTAGTCAAGTATCAAAATCGAATAAAATTTCAAAATGTGTAAATGCCATTTTGTTAGGAATATTTACTTCAAACTATCTGGAAAGTTTCACTTTCCAATTTCTAAAAACGAACTTGAATTTAGGAGTCAAAGTTTTTGAAAAAATAAAGTCAAACGTTGTTCATCGGCTAAATTCGAGTTATATGATGTGATTCAAGTTCAATTAATGATCTCAAAAGTTTCCATGAGTGATTTCAAACTTTTTTTATGTTGCTGGTATAACCTAAAACATTCTAAAAATTCGAAAGTGATTTTGAGTTCTTCGCGTTTTTAACAGACCTGTTGCCATTTTTTTATTGTTTTGTTTATGATAATTTGATCAATCACAACCAAAATGTTTCCGTGTCTGTATCACAATATAATTTAAACTTCAATTAGCTGTTATGAGTCGTTTGTCCACTGGTCAGATTTGTTTTAGGAAGAAGAAGAAGATAGAGATAGAAAATGGGTTATAAACGTTTCGATTGGGTTTAAAACAGAAAAACAGCAGTTGGTTCAGTGGTTAGGAGTGGTTAAGTTTAACGAGTGGTCACGGGTTCGAGCATGGCTAATAACAACTATTTTTTTTAAAGCTTTGGAAGGTATAATTTACTACCAAAATTATTATTATTATTATTATTATTATTATTATTATTATTATTATTATTATTATTATTATTATTATTATTATTATTATTATTATTATTATTATTATTATTGTTATTATTATTATGATTATTATTATTATGATTATTATTATTATTATTATTATTATTATTATTATTATTATTATTATTATGATTATAATTATTATTATTATTATTATTATAATAATTATTATTATTATTATTATTATTATTGCTATAAGTATTATTACTATGTCGATTATTGTTAAATGTTATCATTTATGTATTATAGCTATTATATATGTATTTATATTATTATGATTAGGGTTATTATTATTATTATTATTATGAATATAATACAAGTTATTATTATTTTCATTAGTATTAGTATTAGTATTAAGTTATTATCATTAGTATTATTATTAACATAAGTATTATTATCAATATTATCATTATTGTTATTAATAAGATTATTACTACTATTTTTATTAAAACTATCTTTTATCAAAAATTAACATTTTTTTATTAAATTTATTATATATAGTAAAAATTCCATTTAGGTTAGTATCATTATTATGAACATTATTTATAAAAATATTTACATATAACAAACTATTGGTTTTTAAATAAAATACTAAACATATATTTATAGATATATTAATATAACAAAAATGAATATAAAAATTATTTTAAAGGTATATATATAAAATAGATAGCTAACATAAAATTTAAGATATAATACATATAAATAAAGTATATATATAAAATATTTAATATATGTAACATAACAAAATCTATATGTTTATATATAAAAATGAATATATATTAATAATGAAATACATAAGTTACTAATATAAAAATTATATCATTAAAAAATAATATAATTGTTCGATTACAAGGATACGTTTTAATATATATACAAATGATATAGGTTCGTGAATCCGAGGCCAATCCTACACTTGTTCAATGTCGTCATATGTATTTTTACTACAAAATACATTATAGTGAGTTCATTTGATTCCGTTTTACTCTTTATATTTTTGGGACTGAGAATACATGAGCTGTTTTTTACAACTGCTTTATTAAATGTTTTTGAAATATATTTTGAACTGAGAATACATGAAATTCTTTTATAAATATTTGACGAGATAGACACAAGCAAAACATTCTTCGAATGAATTATTATGCAGACAGAAGTTCTGCGAATTATTATTAAATTATGTGGACATGATAATTGCCACCATTGAATTGTGTGGACATGATAATTGCCACCGTTGAATTATGTGGACATGATAATTGCTACCGTTGAATTATGTGGACATGATAATTGCCACCGTTGAATTATGTGGACATGATAATTGCCACCATTGAATTATGTGGACATGATAATTGCCACCAATTGATGTGAATGTTATGTATCGAGAGAATGATTTTTATACACAGGTTATGTGTATTAGTTTTTGTGCACGAGATATGTGTACGGTTACTAAGATTTATGAAAAATGGATTGAGCACACGAGAAAGGTGTACTGTATTTGAAAGATATCGCATGTACATTACAGGTGGGTGTAGGATTCGGGCCCATTTGTACCATGCAACATTTAAATCTTGTGGTCAATCAAAATGATGAATTTTATTGTTTTAAGATAAACCTATGAACTCACCAACCTTTTGGTTGACACTTGAAAGCATGTTTATTCTCAGGTATGAAAGAAACCTTCCGCTGTGCTTTTGCTCATTTTAGAGATATTATTTGGAGTCATTCATGGCATATTTCAAAAGACGTTGCATTCGAGTCATTGAGTTCAACAAGATTATTATTAAATCAATTATAGTTGGATATATTATGAAATGGTATGCATGCCGTCAACTTTCGATGTAATAAAAGTTTGTTTTTTTAAAAAACGAATGCAATGTTTATAAAATGTATCATATAGAGGTCAAGTACCTCGCGATGTAACCAAATGTAATGTATTCGTCCAGATGGATTAGGACGGGTCATTAAAGCAGTGACCTTTATTATTAACAAACAACATGTATATAGTTAACATTTGAGTCTTGTGTCTAATCATAAAACAATTTAAAAACAAGCATGTGTCTCACCCCAAAGTTTATAAAACAGTTAAGAAATAGTAAAAGAGGGGCTATGAAGTTCATCTTAGTAGCAAGTAAGTAATTCCACGCAAGACGTAAGAACAGTGTATGTGTTCGGAGATCTCAACTTAGAGATATAACCTTTGATTAGTTAATGTATAATAGACATAAAGTTTGTTTATTAATATAGCAAACTATATTAACAGTGACGGTTTTCAATAAAAGTTCCTATTTCACAAAAGTTTCTATATTTGGAAACCTACTATGTATGGAAATCTTCCACTTATAGTAAGCTTCTAGTTTTAGAAGTTCGGGTTATAATTCTTAACAAAGATGTTGTACAATCTCGCCCAAACTTCGTTGCTAACATGCAAGTCACTTAAATGATCAGTTGTTACCGGGAGCCCAGGACTCTTGACCAGAATCTAAGTCTTGGAATTCAAGATCCACAAGCGTGTCCCATAATGGAAACAAGGATCACCCTAGGCCACAAGTAGCGGTGATGTTTGTAGTCTTTGTACGCTATCTTTAATTATAACCTTCACGTTATAGGTATATAAACACAATTCATTACTAATGTACTTAATAATCGTATATATGTTATAATAAAACTTAGTGTAATTTAGGTGTTACCATATAGATAAGTTTACAAGTTATAGTAGTAATATTATTATTCTTTAATTAATCAATCATCGATATAGTATAATAATAATTTATATGTTTTATTATTATTACCATTATATTAGCATCACTTTTATTAAACCCTTTTAAATCTTGTCACCTTAATCATTTTTTTATAACATTATTTTTAAGTAACCTAGATAAGTCCTAAGTCTTTAATTTTATCTTATCTAATTAGTAACTTATGTGTTTTCAAACTTATCAATATTACCTTATCATTATCTTTAATTTAATCACCATTATCTTTAATATATTTTTTTTATAATTAACCTCCTATTATTTCTATCACTTAATTATTTTAAATAAATTCTTAGCTCTACCATAATACATATATCATCACCCTAATCATCATAATACTTTTAATTATCATAATTATTATCTTAACATGATACATATAACATACCCAATGCTTTTAATCAAATCATTATGTTTATATTTATCACAATATTTTCTTTATTATCATGTTTAATATTTTCATCATAATACTTAACCATGTTAATCATAATACTTATCTTGATCATTATTAATTTCTATATCCATAACCATGTTCTTAAATCTTCATAATCATATTCTATATTCATAACCATATCTTTTAAATTTTCTTCAAGTTATTCATATTCATGTACAACTCATATTAATATTCATGAACTTCATTCTTATATAATTAATCATATGCATATACATTAAGGAATTTAAGTACGTGAAAGATATAATTAAATTGTGGGTTTATGAGATACCTTAAGAGTGGTTTTAAGCAAGAAAGAGTGGCGTTTTGATGGTGATAAAAACCCGAACAGCAGCAGCAGAAAAATAGCAGTAAATAGTGGCCAAAAGGTGGCGATTTGGTGGTGGTTTGTGTCGTCGAACAGCAGAAAAAACGCAGCAGTAGTAGCTCGATTTGGGCGAGTCAGGGGCCTGTTTTAGTCAGTCAGCAACAGCAAAAAGAAGCAGCAACAACAGCGAATTTGGGCTATTTTTGGGGCAGTTTATAGCAGCAAAACAAGGGAGGTTTGGGTGGTATTTGGTGGTCGAAAACACAGCAGCATAGAAGGCAGGAAACAGGTCTATTTTGTGTGTTTTATGGCGGGTTATGGGGCTGTAAAAACACAGCAGGGTGGCAGTGGTGTGGCTACAGAAGTTACAGCAAAACAGGCGCATAAACATGGTGATTTGGAGGGCTGAAGTCAACTACAAGAGGCTGTTAAGGGTGAGTTTGGGAGTTGATGCAGGTGGCCTGTTGGAGGAGGTGATTTGCCGATTGAAATCAAGAAGGAGGAGAAGGTTTTGTGAGTTTAATTTGTGAGATGTAATTGTGAATTAAAATAAGGAACTAATGGGTCTTTTTATATGAGATTAGCAAGTGTTGTAGTCACATTAGGATTACTAGGAGATGCCTTGGTGATCAAGAACTTGGAACTAGATTAGGATGAAAAGAATTTGAGGTTGATTAGGATTTTAGAGTTAGGATTAGGCTAGGATTAGTAGTTACTTAGGGATCAAGTTCTTTCCCCTTTTTTTATACAAACCGTCCCCTTTTTTCATATATTTATTTATTTTATTTTTTTAATTCGGCACCTATATTTATTTATTTATTTATTTTATATACATTTTTTTTAAAATGTTACTTTAAGACAAGTTTTATTTAAATCTTTTAAATTTTTAGTCCTTGACCTTTGTTAAATTTTTATTTACTTCCCATTATTTTTAATTTATATAATTGTCACCTTTTAATATTACATATATATATATATATATATATATATATATATATATATATATATATATATATATATATATATATATATATATATATATATATATATAATATCACATAATACATAAACTTTAATTGACAGAGAGTGTTGATAAAAAAAATTACTATTTAATCAATATGTTGTTAAATAAAGTTTACGAGCACAAGAAGTCCTAAAAGCAAAATAGTAAAAATAGAAATGGAAAAGTGAGGGTCGTCATAGTACCTCCCCGTTAATGAAAACTTCGTCCCGAAGTTTTGGGTAGACTTCTCGGATGCATTTGCGATTGAGAAGAGATGGGGATATTTTCGCTTCGTCTGGTCTTCACGTTCCCAGGTATACTCAGGGCCTCTACGCAAATTGGATTTTAACATTAGGAATGTTGCTCTGTTTAAAGCGTTTTTCAGTTTGGTCCACGACCTCTATCGGTTCTTCTATGATATGCATTTTATTATCAATGCGGAGGTCATCCAAAGGGATATCAAGAGTGAACTCTGGCTAGGTTTTCTCAAAAGGGATGATGATGTTACAAGCATTTCAGTACACATAAAATGTGTTATGAACAATACTGAGCTCATTTAAAACCTTGAACATTTATGTCGCAATACTAGGGCAGACAAACAAAGAGAAATACGTGGAGATCACAATCATGAAATTTGATTTATGGCTTGTGTTTGTTACGTAGTATTAACTGTTAAAAAGGTAATCATAGACATGATGTCTCTGGTTTTCTAGAAATATCTAATGTGAATAGACGAAACGAGATACCAGCTGACGAGTCACTAATCAGGCTTATATGCAAAGCAATCCATAATTACTAAAATTCACTCAGAATGGTATGAGGGATTAATGAAAGATATCGTTTAGTATATCATAATACATGCGAACTTATCCTTGCAGAGAGTATCTTATGATCATGATTTCAGCTATATGTTGAAACAGAAGTCAAAACTTGACTAGGATAACATCTTGTTGTAACTAGGGATGGCAATGGATCGGATATGGATCGAGTGATGCCGTATCCATATCCATATCCATTTAGTTTTTGTTCATCCATATCCATATCCATATCCATTTAGTTTCAGATCATCCATCCATATCCATATCCAGTGGATTAAGCAGGTTAATAGATATCCAATGGATATTAAAAAAAATGTTACGGAGTATAATATTTTCTAATATGCGATTAAAACGCGAACGTAGTATAGCAAAAATAAATATAACATGACATTAAAAATTATATCCATAAAAATGTAAAATCTTTGTTGAAGATATAACAAAATTTGCTAACTTTATTATAAGACATAGATTATAAAAAATTAAATATGAAATTTGTAAGTTTATTTTGTTTGATATACATGTTTTATTGTAATATATTATCATTATTTCATTATAGGGTTAAAATCAAATTGTAAATCTAACAGTAAATGAGCTTGTAATAGTAAATATATAAGAATATATCTATATTTATATATTTGTATACATATTTCGGGTGGTAATGGATATATCCATGGATGAAACTTTTCATCCATGTCCATATCCATATCCATTTAGGTTCATCAATATCCGTATCCATATCCATTTAGGTTCATCCATATCCATCACGAAGCGGGTGGACCGGGTGGATACCCATTGGATCGGGTGACCATTGCCATCCCTAGTTGTAATGAGTGAGGAAGAAATGTTTAGTGTAAACACATAAACACCATAATCGTTTAAGGTAACTTCTTTAGAGAGGATAACGAGGATCATAAATTATATTTCTGATAGGAAACCGCACGAAAGGTGTGATCTCTTAATGAGAAAGACGTTCTCGCACCTATGGCGAGTCGATCTATCATTCACTTATGAGTTTAAGTGAGGATGAAAAGAAATATTAATCATTGGCTACAAAGAATAGTTTACACCGGGTGAGAAAATATCTGAAAAATGCTTTCTTGTGCCAAAAATATATATTAAATCATAGACTTTTGAATGATGAACTCAATGGTAAGTTTCGAAGGGCAAAAGGAACTGTGATTACTACGTGGCGTAGAATAATACAAAAAATTTTATATAAACAAGTAATGAAAATTTTATAGAAGTTCGAGTCATTTAAGGTGACAATGTAAAAAGGAACAAAGTTCTTAGTAAAACTAGAGTTATGTAAAACATGTACTATTTTAAGTAAAAATATCTTTTGAATAAAATAATTGATTTGTAAAAGTGAGAGTATAATTTTATATGTACTAGTCAAAAATAAGTAAAGGTAAATTTTATTTACTTTATTATGTAAACATATTCGATTTATAAAATTTGCACGAATGGAAGTAAATAAATTTATAAAATTTCGAGAGGATCGCACAGTAAAATAGTGTGTGTAAAATTTTGGTGAGCAGAATTTTCATATTTCCGAGGTTACGAGTTAGAGAAAGACTAAGAAAAATCGAGTGAAGGACCTTGAAAATTTCGGGTGATATTTGAGCAAAAATATTACGAGGTAATGATAACTATTGAATTTTAGTGTGGTTGATGACTAATATAAGTTCTTGGAATTCAAAATGTTCATGTGTGAAGCTGTTGCTGACAAGCAAGATATGAATGGTAGAGTATGAGGATGAGAATTTATCACCCATTGATTATGCAGAGTTCTGAAACTGGTATGACTAACATTAAAGTAAGAAGGAGGATGGTGTCATTATCATGAAATGAGTAATCTCTCTGACTGAGTTAGGAATTAGAGTTGCATAAGAAAGAGTATCAAATAAGATCTGCAACTCTGAATCGTTCGAGTGATAGTGAGAGTTCGAGATCTCGGTATGAATAATCCGACAGTGACATAGACAAGTATAAAGACATGCTAAAGCAGTGACTTTCGACAATGTAGTGATCGTTTGAATTCAGCTTTAACTGGCCCGAGAGGAGGATACGTTGGAGTATGATGGAATTATTTCAATTGTTATAGCAGATTTCAGATATAATGAGTTTAGCTCAAGCCGCAACCCACGGGGAAATGGGGGAACTTAAGATGGTGTATTTCAACTTTGATTTTTGAATTGACAGTGATAGATTATTATTTGAGTATGACATCATTACCTGCATGGTGCCAAGTAATCTACTATAAATAAATGTACAAGCGCGAAAGTTTCTTGACTATGGTAATCAAAACGATACCCATAGGGAGGTTCTATTCTTCAAAAGATTATGCCTATGAGATATTTACCATCTCAGCATAGAGAATGTAATAGTGAACGTGGTGTTTATAAAATTGACGTTTGGGAGTTCAAATGAAATGGGTTCACGAAAAATCATATGGAAATCTACACCAAAAGTGTAATAACAGAGTGAATCTGGATACAACAAGTGATGATTAATTATCAAGGATAAGGAGATATTCCGTTTAAGAAAAATGAATGTAAAATTTTAGGGTTCCCCTGTTCACAACCTTTATGGTATTTGGGAGATTGTTAATGGGTATGAGCCAGATAGTTTGGTTAAAATGAGCTCTTCGTATATCTTCAAAGATGGTGATTACCCTTCATGTAATAACATTAGGATTTTGGAATGAATAGCGTGAGCATTTTCTTTGATTCACTATCTATTCCTCATGTCACAACATTGAAATTTCTATATGAATTACTGTAATATAATCATGTTGGCCAAGCGTCATTATATTTCACTAACTCATATTTCCACTTCAATATCACACCATAAGGTCAGGATACGTGATCAAACCTTGAACGTTGAAATGTCGAGCTTTTCAGAATTCACGAGTGACATCCCTTGGTTTCACTAACCGAGGAGGTCTGATAAAATAACTCGTGTGTGTCAAAGAATACTTTGAATCACAATGGCGGAGTCAGGTCATAAAGATTTGTATAGACATGATAACAATTTCATACTAACTGATCCTTCAGAGTCGCAATCAGGCAAGATGATAGGGTTTTAGCTTGACATCCTTAGGAAAGGATACAAAATATCAGAAGAGATAAAGGCAGGAAGTAAGATGAAATGGCAGTATAAAGAAATCTCTTAAAACTAAGGCAGGAAAGGTTATAGTCCTATAGATTGCTAAGGCACCTAACTAACACATAAGGCACACATAAAATGCAATCCTGGTTCTCTATAACAACCTAGCTCTGATACCAATCTGTCATACCCCCAAATAGGGCCGGGGAAATATGACTTCACAATATCACAACACAAGTATGTATAAACGAGAACGACTCTAAATGAGGCGTTTTAATTAAAAACCAATGTATTAAAGCAGCATAAAGTATTATGTCATTACAATAAATGTTTTAATGCAATAATATGAATGTATAAATGCGGACTCCAAAAGCAGCAAATAATCTTTAGCAATCTTCACCTGAAACAAAACATGCTTAAAGTGTCAACCAAAAATGGTTGAGTGAACAACATAGGTTTAATAATCATAATAAGTTTTTGGACCACAAGATTTAATTTAGGGTTGACTGATATAAAATCAATCAATAGAATGAAGTGTGTTTATTAATATAATGAATATATTAACAGTGACCATTATTGTCAATAGACAAAGTATGTTTGTTAATATAATGAATATGTTAACAGTGACCATTATAGTATGTTTATTAATATAATGAATATATTAACAATGACCATTATTGTCAATAGACAAAGTATGTTTGTTAATATAATGAATATATTAACAGTGACCATTATAGTATGTTTATTAATATAATGAATATATTAACAGTGACCATTATTGTCAATAGACAAAGTATGTTTGTGAATATAGTGAATATATTAATAGTGACCATTATAGTATGTTTATTAATATAATGAATATATTAACAGTGACCGTTATAGTATGTTTATTAATATAATGAATATATTAATAGTGACCGTTATTGTCAGCAGACAAAGTATGTTTACTAATATAACGAATTATATTAGCAGTGACCGTTATTGTTAACAAACAACATGTATATAGTTAACATTTGAGTACTTGTGTCTAATCATAAAACAATTTAAAAACAAGCATGTGTCTTACCCCAAAGTTTATAAAACAGTTAAGAAATAGTAAAAGAGGGGCTATGAAGTTCACCTTAGTAGTAAGTAAGTAATTCCACGCAAGACATAAGAACGGTGTATGTGTTCGGAGATCTCAACCTAGAGATATAACCTTTGATTAGTTAATGTCTAATAGACATAAAGTTTATTTATTAATATAGCAAACTATATTAACAGTGACGGTTTTCGAGAAAAGTTCCTATTTCTCAAAAAATTTATATATTTGGAAACCTACTATTTATAGAAAGCTTTCTCTTATAGTAAGCTTCTAGTTTTAGAAGTTCGGGTTATAATTTTTAACAAAGATGTTGTACAATCTCGCCCAAACTTTGTTGCTAACATGCAAGTCACTTAAATGATCAGTTGTTACCAGGAGCCCAGGACTCTTGACCAGAATCTAAGTCTTGGCATTCGAGATCCACAAGCGTGTCCCATAATGGCAACAAGGATCACCCTAGGACACAAGTAGCGGTAATGTTTGTAGTCTTTGTACGCTATCTTTAATTATAACATTCACGTTATAGGTATATAAACACAATTCATTACTAATGTACTTAATAATCGTATATATGTTATAATATAACTTAGTGTAATTAAGGTGTTACAATATAGATAAGTTTACAAGTTATAGTAGTAATATTATTATTCTTTAATTAATCAATCATCGTTATAGTATAATAATAGTTTATATGTTTTTTTATTATTACCATTATATTAGCATCACTTTTATTAAACCCTTTTAAATCTTGTCACCTTAATCATTATTTTATAACATTATTTTTAAGTAACCAAGATAAGGCCTAAGTCTTTAATTTTATCTTATATAATTAGTAACTTATGTGTTTTCAAACTTATCAATATTACCTTATCATTATCTTTAATTTAATCACCATTATCTTTAATATATTTTTTTTATAATTAGCCTCCTATTATTTCTATCACTTAATTATTTTAAATAAATTCTTAGCTCTACCATAATACATATATCATCACCCTAATCATCATAATACTTTTAATTATCATAATTATTATCTTAACATGATACATATAACATACCAATGCTTTTAATCAAATCATTATGTTTATATTTATCACAATATTTTCTTTATTATCATGTTTAATATTTTCATCATAATACTTAACCATGTTAATCATAATACTTATCTTGATCTTTATTAATTTCTATATCCATAACCATGTTCTTAAATCTTCATAATCATATTCTATATTCATAACCATATCTTTTAAATTTTCTTCAAGTTATTCATATTCATGTACAACTCATATTAATATTCATGAACTTCATTCTTATATAATTAATCATATGCATATACATTAAGGAATTTAAGTACATGAAAGATATAATTAAATTGTGGGTTTATGAGATACCTTAAAAGTGGTTTTAAGCAAGAAAAAGTGGCATTTTGATGGTGATAAAAACCCGAACAGCAGCAGCAAAAAAATAGCAGTAAACAGTGGCCAAAAGGTGGCAATTTGGTGGTGGTTTGTGTCGTCGAACAGCAGAAAAAAATGCAGCAGTAGTAGCTCAATTTGGGTGAGTCAGGGGCCTATTTTGGTCACTCAGCAACAGTAAAAAGAAGCAGCAACAACAGTGACTTTGGGCTATTTTTGGGGAAGTTTACAGCAGCAAAACAAGGGAGGTTTGGGTGGTATTTGGTGGTCGAAAACAAAGCAGCACAGAAGTCAGTAAACGGGTCTGTTTTGTGTGTTTTATGGCGGGTTATGGGGCTGTAAAAACACAGCAGGGTGGCAGTGGTGTGGCTGCAGAAGTTACAGCAAAACAGGTGCGTAAACATGGTGATTTAGAGGGCTGAAGTCAACTACAAGAGGCTGTTAAGGGTGAGTTTGGGATTTGATGCAGGTGGGCTGTTGGAGGAGGTGATTTGCCGATTGAAATCAAGAAGGAGGAGAAGGTTTTGTGAGTTTAATTTGTGAGATGTAATTGTGAATTAAAATAAGGAACTAATGGGTCTTTTTATATGAGATTAGCAAGTGTTGTAGTCACATTAGGATTACTAGGAGATGCCTTGGTGATCAAGAACTTGGAACTAGATTAGGATGAAAAGAATTTGAGGTTGATTAGGATTTTAGAGTTAGGATTAGGCTAGGATTAGTAGTTACTTAGGGATCAAGTTCTTTCCCTTTTTTTTATACAAACCGTCCCCTTTTTTCATATATTTATTTATTTTATTTTTTTAATTCAGCACCTATATTTATTTATTTATTTTATATACATTTTTTTAAAATGTTACTTTAAGACAAGTTTTATTTAAATCTTTTAAATTTTTAGTCCTTGACCTTTGTTAAATTTTTATTTACCTCCCATTATTTTTAATTTATATAATTGTCACCTTTTAATATTACATATAGTTATATATATATATATATATATATATATATATATATATATATATATATATATATATATATATATATAATATCATATAATACATAAACTTTAATTGACAGAGAGTGTTGATAAAAAAATTACTATTTAATCAGCATGTTGTTAAATAAAGTTTACGAGTACAAGAAGTCCTAAAGCAAAATAGTAAAAATAGAAATGGTGTGACGACCCGGAAATTTCAGACTAAATTTAAACGTTATCTTTATATTACTCCAACACGATAAGCAAAGTTTGTTAAGTTAAATCTCAAGGATTTTAAACTATGCTCATACATTCATTTAACCTTGACCAAATTTCGACGATTCACGAACCATTACTTAATTGAAAATGAATATGTGTATATATATATATATATATATATATATATATATATATATATATATATATATATATATATATATATATATATATATATATTTATATAATAACTTGAAATTTTAACAAAGTATTAAACGTATAATACTTCACATGAACGTATTTGTTTCAATATGTTTAACGATAAAATAAGAAGATAATATCAAATGATAGATTTATCAGATATATTGTATGATTACGAGTCACTGTTGAGAAGTCCACTATGATTTAAGAAAATTTGCTCCTTTTAACGGTATTCGGAATATTTTGTAAAGTTATATTATAAATAAAAATAAAAGTGTCATTAACGAAAGTTAGACAAATGTTAATGGAGAATTGGTTTTCATAATATTCTATTAATCTATTTTAAAGCGTGCGGAAACGTTTTGATTATTTAAAATGTCTTTGTTTAAATAACGTGAGTTAGAATATTAGTTGATAGATATATAAATAACTTGCAACGTGTATTTAAGATGTGTTTAGGTATATTGAATTCAAATTAATTAAATGAACGATAGTAACAATTGGTTATTATTTCGATTGATACTTAGTCATGTTAGTTAGAATGTGTTAGACGTTAAAGTAATTAATGGCGCATAAATGAAGTATATCAAAATTAAGTCTTAAAGTATAAACGATACGTGTTATAATATTTTCCAAACTAATATTTTCCAAACGAAATTTAAAACGAACTTTGAAATATAATTAGTTTTGAAAGACTAAATATTATATCATTAGATAAATATTTCAAACATATATATTACGTATAAATTTACAATTCTATATATATATATATATATATATATATATATATATATATATATATATATATATATATATATATATATATATATATATATATATTTTAACTTAGTCATAAAACGTACTGATTTAAAATAATATATTTTGATAAACAACGAGCCACTGATTTATAGAAGCAAATGACCACAATGCTCAATTTTACAAGTTACATTTATTACAAAATAATTTATCGAAGAGTAAGTCTAATTATTGTTAAAGGTACACGTCGCGTAACGTAAAATATTAGTTTTCTAAACGTACGAACATGCTCTCGAGAAACTGAAACGAGACACTAGTCGAGTGACAACGTACAAGACTTCAAAACGAAAATTACAAATTAACGATGCACATAAATATAATATAATATTTATTTAATTATATAGATTAAATATAATATATATAATAATAATATAAAAGTGTCGGCAAGATAAGATCGTAGATTGTGAGCTGGAAATAGGAGCCATGCGATCGCATGGCCTCCCCTCACATTTACCATGCGATCGCATGGTGGCTAGAATCAGAAAAGTTGTATAAAGCTTGCGAGTTCGGATCAGTAATACACACACACATATCGCTCTATATCTCTCTATCAAAGATATATACTCCGCATATTATTTAATTTATTTAAATTAATATTATTATTATTGTTAAGATTATTATTATTATTATTATTATTATTATTGTTATTAGTAGTATTATTATTAATTAATATTATACATAAAATACTACGACGAGGGTACGTAGGAACGATTTCAAAATGGTTGTTCGAGTGGGATTGGGCTAAGGAAATTATGGGTTATAGTTATGGAGGTTATGGGTAATGTTCGAGGGTATGCTTATGAAGTCAAACTAGTATTTATCGTCTCCATTGCGTCTACGTACTTTCCTGCAATATTGAATCTCAATATTGATACGTGAGCACTCATAACTTAACTTTTATATATTGATAGTGTATCCCTGACTAGTGCTCGAGTATATATATGTTTATGCATGCTTGTATGTTTAATTTTGTCATTAAATAGCTTATGATAGATTATGAATTTGTTACATATGCAATTGAGATAAGGTATATGATATGCATGTCGTTGGAAAGCTGGCAAAAAATTAATAAATTTTCATTTAGATATCGAATGGTTTCGATGAACGGATTAAAAGTTATAGTCAATTGAATTATCTATAATTTTAATGTATTATTGTTAAAATGGTTATCGTTATCGTTATCGTTATCGTTATTGTCGTCATTATCATTATTATTATTATTATTATCTAATAATCAATAATAATATTATTATTATTATTATTATTATTATTATTATTATTATTATTATGATTATTATGATTATTATTAATATTATTAAAATAATTAATATTTTTATAAAAACTATCATTTTATTATTTTATTCGTCATTATTATTATTAAAAGTTTCACTAATATTAAAACCATCATTTTTATTAAAATTATCATTTTTAATAGAAATATCATTGTTATTATAAAATATCATTAGTATTATCATTTTAGTATTATTATTATTTAAAATTATCATTTTGAATAGAATTATTATTTTTATATAAAATATTATTATTACGGTTAATATTAAAAAGTATTGCTATCATTAAGATGGTCATGATTAAAATTATCATTTTATTATAATCATTAGTAAATATATAAATATTGTTATTTTATTAGTAGAATAATAATAATTATTATTACAAAATAATACAACTTTCACTTATTATTATTATCGATATTATTTTATCAACTCAATATGTGATACAAAGATATTTTTACTACATGTAATACAATTACATTAATAATACCTATCACTATAGTTTTACGATATTAATTCATAAATTATATCACTTAAGATATAAAAGTATATTTTTAGCATAGATAAATTTTAATATAACTTTTTAAAATAAATTTTTATTTATAAATGACTTGTATTATTTTTACTCTAATAAAAACTGATAAATGTATTTAAATATATAAAATGACTATTTAAGTTATATAATAAACATGAATAAGATTTTGTAAATCATCTTGGGTCAAATTGACTTTTGTTGACTTTTGCATATCGATCTCGAGCATTAAGGTTGTGGTACACTATGACCTGACCTAAATTGTTAGACAGTTATTGAACGACATATAAATATATATATATATATATATACTTAATATAGGTTCGTGAATCCGACTCCAACCTTGCACTTGTTCAAGTGCCATCATATGCATTATTGCTACGAAATACAGTTTTGTAAGTTTCATTACTCCCTTTTTATATATATTTTTTAGACTGATAATACATGCGCTGTTTTTATTAATGTTTTACGAAATAGACACAAGTGATCAAAACTACATTTTATGGTTGGATTATCAAAATAGAATATCACCCCTTTTTTAGCTTGGTAACCTAATAATTAGGAAACGGGTATGGCCCCTAATTGACGCGAATCCTAAAGATAGATCTATGGACCTCGACAAGTCCCATCCGGGGTACGGATGCTTTAGTACTTCGAGATTATTATTATTATTATACAGATGATAGGTTCTATTTGGGGATATTGTATGCATTAAAGTTAAGTCGGTTATCAAGCGTTCACCATAAATGATTTTTAATTCGCGGGTTACGCGTATTATTTTGTACTCGGGTTACGTGTACAATTAAATATATGAAATCTTGTGGTCTATTAAAATGATGGAAATGAATGTTTATGATAAACTAATAAACTCACCAACCTTTTAGTTGACACTTGAAAGCATGTTTATTCTCAGGTTTGAAAGAAATTTTTCGCTGTGCATTTGCTCATTTAGAGATATTACTTGGAGTCATTCATGACATATTTCAAAAGACGTTGCATTCGAATCGTTGAGTTCAACAAGATTACTATTAAGTCATTTATAGTTTGGATATATTATGAAAGGGTATGGATGCCTGTCGACTTTTGATGAAATGAAAGTTTGTCTTTTAAAACGAATGCAATGTTTGTAAAATGTATCATATAGAGGTTAAATACCTCGCAATGTAATCATATGTTATTGTATTTGTTCTTATGGATTAGGACAGGTCTTTACATGTGGTATCAGAGCGGTGGTCTTAGCGAACCAGGTCTGCAATAGTGTGTCTAACTGATAGTCATTAGAATGCATTAGTGAGTCTGAACTTCGACCTTAGTTGCATGTCAAAAAGTTTTTCTTATCATATCTTGTCAGAAACAATGCTTATCATCTTAAGTCTAAACGCGTCTTACTGCATTCATTACATAGATAGTGTATAGACAAAATTCATATCTTAGCGTATCTGCTAATTCATATCTTAGCGTATCTGTTACTGTAAACTTTGTCTGACATATTCCGTAAATTCCTCCGTAATCTACGATATCTTTTGTTCTATATATATATGGATATTCTATGTAATTAGAATACCATCCGATAGCCGGAAATCATTTCATATCAAAAAATCTTTTATTCAATCGTACGAAATGGAACTCGTCACTAGTTCAAGTTCATCAGATTACGATATGGAGTTTCACTCGAGCTCCGAAAGCAGTGTGACCGGAATGGATCATCCAATCAGCCATCATCTATTCTGGATGAATTGGGGATGGGTTCATAGCCTCCTCAATCATTGGAGACAAGAAGAAGGCGATCTTTTTCATCCACCACATTGCCCTCTTGGCGAAGAACCTGAAGCACTTACCGACGAACCTATCCGAGACACCATTTTCTCTCTCATTTCTAGAGTATCTCGGCATGATTATATACTATCTCACATTCTAGATCTTATTCACCTACTCGTCCGAACCACCAATCATCCTAGAATAATAGAAGAAGTCAACGAGCTTCGCGCTCGGGTAGTGGCTTTGGAGAATATGGTGCAAAGGTTACAAACACCAGTAGTACCATCACCACCACCACCAACAACATCCGCATCCCACACCTCAACATCACAATTTGTACCTCGCGCATCAACGTCATACGCATCGTAGATAACAAGGGGTACCAACAACAAGGACCCATAAAGTATTGATTCATAACTTCATTGGAGAAACATTCTGCGGCAATTATGTAATCTCCAAAGTCTTAGAGATTATCTATGCAAGCCCCAACCATAAATTAGATGAATGAACCGAAATGATAGAAGAAAGAATAGAAACCCTGACAAGAATGATGAGTGATTTACAAGCTAGACTTGTTATACCAGCAGTATCAACAGTACCGTTAGTGTCATCAGCACAGTCAGTGTCGTCAGCATCGTCAGAATCAGCAGCACCTATAACATCACAAACTCCGCCAGTTCAAGAATCACCGTGGACATCATCACTAATCAACAACACGTATATTGTATCAACGAGTTATGAAGTATTAACCCATTCCTCTAAAGAATTTATATGTATATCTTATATATACAAATTTTGAAACCATAATAAATTTTTTCATACTAAGCTATTATGTGTGAATCTTAACTACTCGGTTGATTCATATTATTAATATGCAATAATGTACGTCCCCCATCCGCAAATTAACCATTGGTAACTACAATCTCTATCTCAATTCAATAAATTCCAATTCATAATAAATCAACTGTATTATTCAAATATATGTTTGATTTTACACTTTCATCAGCGATGTACTCGAAACTTTACAAATAACATCATTCGTACCTTGCGAAGTTCACAAGAATTCCACGAACACCAACATCATTCACTGAGTAAATATCAATGAAAATGAATAATGAAGTATTGATTTATAATTTCATTTACGTTGAAGTGATAATCTACGAAGATTACGAAATTTCTAAAGTTTTATGGACTATTCAATTCTAATTTTAATCGTAAATCAAATGAGTTAAATCTAATATTAACTCATTAAATCTATGTTACATCTGAAGAAAATATACACATATATATTTTCATAAAGACTGTAATAAAATTCTTTTGTACAAATTATTAATTGTGAAAAAAAAATTTAACGGGTAGGTAATGCCCGAGAGATAGATAAATTCACAATTAATATGTTTCAATCTTCGAATCTGATTCAGCAATCACCAGCTATAATCACTATTTTCATAACAATATACGTTCTTTCATAGAAATCAAAACAACCATACTCATTCAAATTCAATTACATATTCTGATCTTGAAATCTCAGAATTCAACTCGAGAGATAACCAAAATCATCACTCTTAAATCCTTACATCTTTCAAAGCTATACTTTGACTTCAAAACTGTGATAGAACATCATGGGTATATTAACGATTACAATCGGTGTTTAAACCCTTCGAACTTCCTTAGGACACTTCAAATAATGAACAATCGAGATGATGATCCAACCACATGTTACCCACAGTTATGTACCTGAAAAACTCTTGAAACCAAAGTAAAAGTTTAAACACGTATCCGCGTCAGATTCTTTGGCATTTATTAGCAAAAATAACTTTGCAATTCCTTTTCAAAGTAGCCAGTTTTGTCACAGCTCCAGCAAGTCAACTTCGACTTTTCAGTTGAAACATCTTATTATAACCTCGATATATACGTTGCCCTATCGCCATCGTTACCGGGGAACCGTTTATATTCCACCACATCAGCAATAAACTTACTCCACTGATCTTTGATTTTTCCAAAAAATCATTATATTTATCAAAACCTCATCATTTATTCATCAGCATCTTGTAACGAGAATTGCCATACCAATCATTGAGAATTAGCAATCAGTATTTTGAAAGCTCGCAGCATGTCTACGCCAACAGTTATATGTGTACATATAACGAACTTACATATTTTGAATGTGAAGTTTTTGAAAAACACCCCGAACTGCGGAATAGTTCTCGAAATGCTGATGAAGCAGCAAAAACTATAAACGACCTTAACAGTAAAAAGTTTGATGATAAAGAATAGTGTGTTGGCAAAGCTCAGAAAAAGAGAAGGTTTATTACTGGAAAACGGATTGAGCAAAGTATGAAGGAGGCTGTGGACAAATCACAAAGACTAAACCTGCCTTCAAAGAATCTAAATGATTCAGTATCTGCTGAAGTCATTAACGAACACCTTGCTCGTGATTTTAAACCCCCGTGGCCAATATTCTTCATCATCCTTTGATATTAGAAATTCTAAGATATCATCGTATCGTTCATTATAAATATCCTCCATATTTCTGAAGATATTTCCATAATTATTCTTATCTGAAATCATTCACCTCTTCGCGTTATCTGTATTACATCATAAAAGAAACTATTTTAGTTTCTAAATTCTGAAACTTTCAAGTTTAAAAAAATATGAATGTTTTGAAGTGGTGTTGGGAGCTGAAGCATGAGTTAGTATAATATAATGACACTTGATCAACGTGATTATATTACAGTAAGTCATGTTGAGTTTCTAAATGGAACGTGATGATTCATAGATTATAACGTCATCAGGTGACATGGTACACGACTCTTGTATTATACTTAACCTCTAAACATATCAAGAAAATATTTTTCTTGACGATTCGGTCTTTTCTGAGGTATTATGGTAATTTGACAAATCAAGATCGGGCTATTACCATTCCTTTCTTAGAACATTAACTATGTTCATTTCGAAATTTATATCTACGAATTCTGGACCATTACATACGGTGCTTATTCGCAAGAAGAGAAAACGAAAGAATGAAGATCCGAAATAAAAATGGGGGTATAAATCACAGTAAATTGGAGAGATTATTAACTGTGGATGACAATGATTATAGGAGACAGAAGCAGGGACTTTGAAATATAAGGGAAGATATAAAACCCAAAAACAACTCAGAAATTACAAACTGTATATATCGATGCATATAGCAATATAAAGACACGGGAGGACTAAAAACACTATAAAACCAAGGGTATAGTAAAAGTAAATAGATTCTTTCGGAGGCAGATGAAAAAGAAGAACGACAGATATTAAAGTGGGGAGTATATCAAGAATTAGCACTGGATGAAGCATATGTACGAACACTTTAAAATATGAGTTGAGGGAGAAAGAATAGAAGGTGTGAGTTGTAAGAAAACGAAGGAGGTGGGTTATCGCATTAATTCGAAGAGTATCATAATTTCCTTAATCGCCGAAGAATCAAATCCAATATAGATTACAAAGATTTTCTTTAAATTCGGAGATCAATTGTGATGACGTCAAAAGATATGACGAATCACTATAATCTTATTTCATTCATTTACGATAACTTCCCTCATACGCTTTGAGTAATCGAATTATTTTATCCATACTTCTTAAACATGATAAAACTCTATAATCGTCATAATAACATTCTCATTGTTAGCCATGACGACCTCTATCAAATTTCGGGGACGGAATTTCTTTAACGGGTAGGTGCTGTGACGACCTGAAAATTTCAGACCAAATTTAAACGTTATCTTTATATTACTCCGACACGATAAGAAAAGTTTGCTAAGTTAAATCTCAAGGATTTTAAACTATTGTAACAACCCGACCCATTATACAACCGAAAACAGACCTAAAAAAAAAAAAATTCAAAGCAGGCCTATCTAGGCAGGGTGCGCGGCGCGCAACCCTTCCTGTACGCGGCGCGCACAGGGCCTGGCAGCCTGCTGTCCGGTTTGGTCATTTTTCAAATAAAGATCTCCCACTTCCCGACATAATTAGACGAAACGCTTTTCACAACATGTTCTAATATGAAAAACTCATACGATTCAAACATAAAAATGAGTTTTACAAAACGGGGCCCACATTAGCCGTTTTACGAGTTTCGTACAAATCATGAGTTTCGACCACATTAGTTTAATTTCCAAACGACACTATGTGCATGGTGTTTGGGGTTAAACTACCCAAGTCTCGGTCAAACTCCAAATGCTATCACATCCCAAAAGCGTCCCCTAAACAACAAGCGGGATCTCTAATCCAATCGAATTCCCTTACCCTTGTCAACGCCAGAGCCTATAAAAAGATAAACAACGAGAGGGTAAGCTAACGCTTTGTGAATGCAATAATTATACACATACATATGTAATATACCTACTTGCAAACACTCATACACATACCGCATACATGCTAGCAACACAATTAGCTTATCATCAATACGAGACTACCAACCTCCAATACCACAAGCTAGCATAACAATCGCATAAATATATATAACTCGAACAATATAATATGCTTTCGCTTACAACACAATAACCATGGTTAACCAATCGTACAAGGGAATGGCGCCCGCGAAAGGCCATCGGAGTTCACAACATCCATTAGTGTACTTAGCACCTCGTATCACTAACCCCCGGGTGGCATCTTAACACCTCGATACTTCACCCTCGGGTGGCGTCTTAACACCTCGACACTTCGCCCTTTATTATGGAGTGGCGTCTTAACACCTCGACACTTCACTCCTAGGTGGCATCTTAACACCTCGATGCTTCACCTCGAGTGGCATCTTAACACCTCGATGCTTCACTCGTCACGTGAAACGTGGTGTCTTAGCACCTAGACACTTCACATCTCACGCTACAATAAATTGATACATTATATACCTACACATATAATTATTCCACTCACCTTAACGATTCGGTGACGGTTTTATACTTTCGCAAGCTTCAAAGCAAAGTACCTAATATAATAAGTACTTCAATCAACACATAATCTAGTTGGACTAAATACCAACAATTCACTTATGTGCATTTAATGACTTAATGCATTAAATGCCCCATTTTCACCAAAACCGCCCTTATGGGTCAAGACCACCATTAATCACTTAAAAGCTAGTGATTAAGGTCCAACAACACTAACTATAACATAATTAGGGTAATTCATACCCAAAATCCTCAACTAGGTCAATCATTAACCCCTTTGACTCATTTAAAGTCAACACACCCATTTCGGGTCATCCACTAACCCAACTAACACCCATTTACCAATTAGCTAGGTGTGCTAGTAATTAACTAACCAATTAGGACTCATAAACATCAATTACCACTTTGAAACCCTAGGTTAGTTACCATTAAGTCTTCATGACTCAATCTTACCCAAGAACACCCAAAATCATCAAATATGGGTTTTATGATCATCACTATCCCAAACCCTAACCCTTACACAAATTTAAAACAAGGAAATCAAGATTAGAGCTTACCACTACAACCACAACGTAGATAGTGAGTAGATGAACGACTTTAATACCCGCACTTTGGCCCGAGAACAACTTCTTCCTCTTGGATTTAAGCTTTCTCACACAAGAAATCACACACTCTCTCTAAAATTAAAGTGAAGAAGATAAGGTTGTTGGAAATGGAGTGAATGATACTCCATAAACTGACCTACTGGCCTTTAACTCGTCCACAGATGAAATTACCAAAATACCCATCATAATATCTGAATAAAAGAGCTGAATCTGGCTACAGTAGAGAGTGCGCCACATGCACTCTTAGGTGTGCGCTGAGCGCACTAAGCCCAGCTCAGCATCTGACTTCTGTTCAACTTCACAATCATTCTCACACTTTATATACTCTATTTACACTCATGTACAATGAAGATTAGGGTCTTACAACTATGTTCATACATTCATTTAACCTTGACCAAATTCCGACGATTCACGAACCATTACTTAATTGAAAATGAATATGTATATATAGGTATATATATATATATATATATATATATATATATATATATATATATATATATATATGTATATATATATATATATATATATATATATATATATATATAATAACTTGAGAATATTAACAAAGTATTAAACGTATAAAACTTCACATGAACGTATTTGTTTCAATATGTTTATCGATAAAATAAGAAGATAATATCAAATGATTGATTTATCAGATATATTGTATGATTACGAGTCTCTGTTGAGAGGTCCACTATGATTTAAGAAAATCTGCTCCTTTTAACGGTATTCGGAATATTTTGTAAAGTTATATTATAAATAAAAACAAAAGTGTCATTAACGAAAGTTAGAAAAATGTTAATGGAGAATTGGTTTTCATAATATTCTATTAATCTATTTTCAAGCGTGCGAAAATGTTTTGATTATTTAAAATGTCTTTGTTTAAATAACGTGAGTTAGAATATTAGTTGATAGATATATAAATAACTTGCAACGTGTATTTAAAATGTGTTTAGGTATATTGAATTCAAATTAATTAAGTGAACGATAGTAACAATTGGTTATTATTTCGATTGATACTTAGTCATGTTAATTAGAACGTTTTAGAAGTTAAAGTAATTAATGGTGCATAAATGAAGTATATCAAAATTAAGTCTTAAAGTATAAACGATACGTGTTATAATATTTTCCAAACGAAATTTAAAACGAACTTTGAAATATAATTAGTTTTGAAAGACAAAATATTATATCATTAGATAAATATTTCAAACATATATATTACGTATAAATTTACAATTATATATATATATATATATATATATATATATATATATATATATATATATATATTAACTTAGTCATAAAACATCCTGATTTAAAATAATATATTTTGATAAACAACGAGCCACTGATTTATAGAATTAAATGACCACAACGCTTAATTTTACAAGTTACATTTATTACAAAATAATTTATCGAAGAGTAAGTCTAATTATTGTTAAAGGTACACGTCGCGTAACGTAAAATATTAGTTTTCTAAACGTACGAACATGCGCTCGAGAAACCGAAATGAGACACTAGTCGAGTGACAACGTACGATACTTCAGAACGAAAATTACAAATTAACGATGCACATAAATATAATATAATATTTATATAATTATATAGATTAAATATAATATATATATATATATATATATATATATATATATATATATATATATATATATATATATATATATATATATATATATATATATATATAATAATATAAAAGTGTCGGCATGATAAGATCGTGGATTGTGAGCTGGAAATGAGAGCCATGCGATCGCATGGCCTCCCCTCACATTTACCATGTGAAAGGACCCATTCATATACATTATAAACGATTCACAATAGTTGATTACATCGCGAGGTATTTGACCTCTATATGATACATTTTACAAACATTGTATTCATTTTTCAAAGACAAACTTTCTTTACATCAAAAATTGACAGGCATGCATACCATTTCATAATATCCACTATCCAACTATAAATTGACTTAATAATAATCTTTGATGAACTCAATGACTCGAATGCAATGTTCTTCGAAATATTCCATGAAAGACTCCAAGTAATATCTTTAAAATGAGCAAATGCACAGCGGAAGATTTCTTTAATACCTGAGACTAAACATGCTTTAAAGTGTCAACCAAAAGGTTTGTAAGTTCATTAGTTTATCATAATCAATCATTTTCATCACTTTAATAGACCACGAGAATTTCATTTCCATTTTTCATAAATATACGTCCCATGCATAGAGACAAAAATCATTCATATGGATTGAACACCTGGTAACCGACATTAACAAGATGCATATAAGAATATCCCCTATCATTCCGGTAAATCCTTCGGACATGATAAAAACGAATTCGAAGTACTAAAGCATCTGGTACTTTGGATGGGGTTCGTTAGGCCCAATAGATCTAACTTTAGGATTCGCGTCAATTAGGCGTGCACTAATTCTCAAAATTAGTGATGTTCCCTAATTCTTAGGCTACCAAGCAAAAAGGGGCATATTCGGCTTCGATCATTCAACCATAAAATGTAGTTTCGATTACTTGCGTCTATTTCATAAAACATTTATAAAAATTTAGCATGTATTCTCAGCCCAAAAATATAAAGGGTAAAATGGCAAATGAAACTCACCATACTGTTTTTCGTAGTAAAAATACGTCATTGAACAAGTGCAAGGTTGGCCTCGAATTCACGAACCTAAATTAATTATATATATATTTATATGTAGGTCAATATTTGTCTAACAATTTAATACAGGTCATAGTGTATCATAATCCTAATGCTCGAGACTAATATGCAAAGGTCAACAAAAGTCAATTTGACTCAAAATGATTTCCAAAATTTATACATGATTACTATATAGTTTAAATATCGTCGTTTTTATATTTTTAAATATTTTTAAAAGATTTATTAGAGTAAATAATATAATTCATTTATTAATAAATAAAATTTTTATATTAAAATTTATATAATAAAATATACTCTTATATATATTAAGTAATAAAATTTATAGAGTTCATCTAATATCATAAAGATAATATGATAGGTATTATTAAAGTAATTTTATTACACGTAGTGAAATATGTTTGTATCACATATTTATTTGATAAAATAATATCTATAATAATAGTAAGTAAAAGTTGTATTATTTTGTAATAATAATAATTATTATTCTATTACTAAAATATCAATATTTATAATTACTAAAATGACATTATGATAAAATGATAATTCTAATTATGATAACTTTAATATTTACGATACTTTTTAATATTATCTTTAAAATAATAATTCTATTAATAATGATATTTTATAATAACAATTACATTTCTATTAAAATGATAGTTTTTGTTAAAATGATAGTTTTAATACTAACGATACTTTTAATAATAATAGTAATGATAAAAATAATAAGAAAGATAATTTTATCTAAATCAATATCTTATAATATTTTAATTTCATCATGATGCTCATACTCATTATTTCCTAATCAATTTGTAAAATATCTTTTAGTCATCTTTTATATCGCATTCATAATAATGATAATAATATTAGTCATAATAGTTAGATGATACTAATATCAATTTTAATGATAATAATACTAATAATAATTATTATTATAATAACATTAATGATAGTACTAATAACTATTTTAATGATAATAATAATAATAAAAATATTAATCATAATGATAATATTAATAATGATAATAATAATAATAATAATAACAATAAAAATTCTTTTAATAATTATACTTATATTAAAAATGATAATATTATTAATCATAATAATAATAATAATTAATAGATAAAAATAGTAACGACGATAATAACGACGATAGTAATAATAATCATTTTAACAATAATACTAAAATTCAGTTGACTATAATTTCTAATCTGTTCATCGAAATCATTCGAGTTCTAAATGAAAAGTTCTTAATTTTTCGCTAGCTTTCCAACGACATGCATATCTTATACCTTATCTCAACCGCATACGTAACTAATTCCGGATTCAACTTATCCTATCTAATGGCAATATCAAAAGTACAAACATGCATAATCCTATATACTTGAGCACTAGTCAGGGATACACTATTAGTATATAAAAGTTAAGTTATGAGTGCTCACGTATCAATATTGAGATTCAATATTGCAGAAAAGGTACATAGACGCAACGGAGATGATAAACACTAGATTGACCTCACGAGCATACCCATGAACATTACACATCACCTCCATAGCTATAACCCATAATTTCCTTAGCCCTATCCTACTCGAAAAACTTGTTCAAAATCATGCGAGCAGAACCTCGTCATAGTATTTTATGTATAATACAATAATAATACTAACACTAATACTACTAATAAGAAATATTAAGATTAATAATAATAATAATAATAATCTTAATAATAATAATAATAATAATAATAATAATAATAATAATAATAATAATAATAATAATAATAATAATAATAATAATAATAATAATAATAATAATAATAATTATATATATAAAGAGAGTATAGAGATCAAGTGAAAGAAATGAATCAGAATGAGAAAAATGTTCGAGCATTTAAGGACTTGGCACCCCATACCTCACCATGCGATTGCATGGGTTCAAGGGAGGTTGGCCATGTGATCGCATGGCCTCCACTTACAGCTCATATGCACGATCAAAGTTGTTGCCGATACTGATTTATATTATTTTATATTTAATATATTTAATTTATATAATTACTTATATATTATATTATATTTACGCTCATGGTAAAAATGTAATTTTTACTCAAATGACTTGGACGTTGTCACTCGACTCATGTACCACTTTCGGTTTTTCGAGCGCACTTTCGTACGTTTAGAAAACTAGCCTTTTACGTTATGTGACATGTACACTTACTAATAATTTGACTTTACTCATCAAAAATTTACCTTATGATAAATGTAACATATAAAATTGAGCGTTGTGGTCATTTACTTCTATAAATTAGAGTCTTGTAGTTTATCAAAATGTATCATTTTAAATCATCTGTTAAAATATTATATTTTGTCACTTGTATAATATATATATATATATATATATATATATATATATATATATATATATATATATATATATATATATATATATATATATATATATATATATATATATATATATATATATATATATATATATATATATGTATGTATATGTATATCCTTATTTAAAATATATATTTGTTCATATTGAAATATGTAATAATACAATATTTAGTTTTTCAAAACTAATTATATTTTTAAAGTTTATTTTGGAATTGTTTAGATAGTAGAAAAATATTATATCAATCACGTTTACATTTTTAAAACACTTTATCTACTTGTAATTTATAATATAAACTTTATTTAAATTCTTCAAAAGTCATATACAAATTATCTTATAAAACGTCCTAATTAATAAAGTTCTTTTTAAACTGAAACGTTTTTATACATTTAAATCAAATATGATAACTTTTTTTTCTAAAACTAAATATATAAAATAATCATTTTATTAAAAGGTTAAAATAGAAGAAGTTGTTATATCGTAAAAATGTTTTAGAAAAGTAAGATTAAATATACTTTTAATGGATTTTAAGTTTTTAACGTTTGTTGGTGCAACGTGATATAACGTCTAAAGGTTAGATAAACATATAAAATCATTTTAATGTAAAACGTTAATTTACTTAACTTGTCGATATCCATCTTCTTAGTTATCTATATTCTACAATTTTACTTCCACGTTAATTAATATACAAGTTTAATAGTTTATTTTATCAAAAGTCACGAGACAATTATTGTAAAGCATAAATTAAAAATCAAACAGAAATCTCCACTAACCCTTGTCTAGTTCCCATTAATTGACACTTTTGTTCCTTCTAACAAATCACTTTACCAATTATTCCGAATACCGTTAAAAAGAATAGATTTCTCAAATCATAGTGGACCTCTTAACAGAGACTCGTAATTATAATTCAATGTATCTAATAATTCAATCATTTGATATCATCTTTTAATTCCATTGATAACTTATTAGAATATATTTTGAAACAAATACGTTTATTTAAAGTATTATACGTCTAATACTTTATTAATGTTTTCAAGTTATAATATATACACATATACATATATAATCATATCCGTTCATATAATGGTTCGTGAATCATCGAAACTTGGTCAAGGTTAAATGAGTGTATGAACACAGTTTAAAATTATTGAGATTCAACTTACAAACTTTACTTATCGTGTCGGGAATATATAAAGATTAAAGTTTAAATTTGTTCAGAAATTTCTGGGTTGTCACACCATGCGATCGCATGGTGGCTAGAATCAGAAAAGTTGTATAAAGCTTGTGAGTTCAGATCAGTATTACACACACATATCAATCTATATCTCTCTATCTAAGATATATACTCCGCATATTATTTAAGTTATTTAAATTATTATTATTATTATTATTATTATTATTATTATTATTATTATTATTATTATTATTATTATTATTATTATTATTGTTAAGATTATTATTATTATTATTATTATTATTATTATTATTAGTATTATTATTAATTAATATTATACATAAAATACTACGATGAGGGTACGTAGGAACGATTTCAAAATGGTTGTTCGAGTGGGATAGGGCTAAGGAAATTATGGGTTATAGTTATGGAGGTTATGGGTAATGTTCGAGGGTATGCTCGTGAAGTCAAACTAGTGTTTATCGTCTCTGTTGCGTCTACGTACTTTCCTGCAATATTGAATCTCAATATTGATACGTGAGCACTCATAACTTAAGTTTTATATATTGATAGTGTATCCCTGACTAGTGCTCGAGTATATATGTTTATGCATGCTTGTATGTTTAATTTTGTCATTAAATAGCTTATGATAGATTATGAATTTGTTACATATGCAATTGAGATATGGTATATGATATGCATGTCGTTGGAAAGCTGGCGAAAAATTAATAACTTTTCATTTAGATATCGAATGGTTTCTATGAACGGATTAAAAGTTATAGTCAATTGAATTATCTATAATTTTAATGTATTATTGTTAAAATGGTTATCGTTATCGTTATCGTTATCGTTATTTTCGTTATTATCATTATTATTATTATTATCTAATAATCAATAATATTATTATTATTATTATTATTATTATTATTATTATTATTATTATTATTATTATTATTATTATCAGGATTATTATTATTATTAATATTATTAACATAATTAATATTTTTATAAAAACTATCATTTTATTATTTTATTCGTCATTATTATTATTAAAAGTATCACTAATATTATAACCATTATTTTTATTAAAATTATCATTTTTAATAGAAATATCATTGTTATTATAAAATATCATTAGTATTATCATTTTAGTATTATTATTATTATTTAAAATTATCATTTTGAATAGAATTATTATTTTTATATAAAATATTATTATTACGGTTAATATTAAAAAGTATTGCTATCATTAAGATGGTCATGATTAAAATTATCATTTCATTATAATCATTATTAAATATATAAATATTGTTATTTTATTAGTAGAATAATATTTATTATTATTACAAAATAATATAACTTTCAATTATTATTATTATCGATATTATTTTATCAAATCAATATGTGATACAAAGATATTTTTACTACATGTAATACAATTACATTAATAATACCTATCACTATAGTTTTACGATATTAATTGAACTTTATAAATTATATCACTTAAGATATAAAAGTATATTTTTAGCATAGATAACTTTTAATATAAATTTTTAAAATAAATTTTTATTTATAAATGACTTGTATTATTTTTACTCTGATAAAAACTGATAAATGTATTTAAATATATAAAACGACTATTTAAGTTATATAATAAACATGAATAAGATTTTGTAAATCATCTTGAGTCAACTTGACTTTTGTTGACTTTTGCATATCGATCTCGAGCATTAGGATTGTGGTACACTATGACCTGACCTAAATAGTTAGACAGTTATTGACCAACATATAAATATATATATACTTAATATAGGTTCGTGAATCTGAGGCCAACCTTGCACTTGTTCAAGTGCCGTCATATGCATTATTGCTACGAAATACAGTTTTGTGAGTTTCATTACTCCTTTTTATATATATTTTTGGGACTGAGAATACATGCGCTGTTTTTATTAATATTTTACGAAATAGACACAAGTGATTAAAACTACATTCTATGGTTGGATTATCGAAATTGAATATCACCCCTTTTTTAGCTTGGTAACCTAATAATTAGGAAACGGGTATGGCCCCTAATTGACGCGAATCCTAAAGATAGTTCTATGGACCTCGACAAGTCCCATCTGGGGTACGGATGCTTTAGTACTTCGAGATTATTATTATTATACAGACGAGAGGTTCTGTTTGGGGATATTCTATGCATTAAAGTTAAGTCGGTTATCAAGCTTTCACCATATGAATGATTTTTAATTTGCGGGTTACGCGTATTATTTTGTACTCGGGTTACGTGTACAATTAAATATATGAAATCTTGTGGTCTATTAAAATGATGGAAATGAATGTTTATGATAAACTAATGAACTCACCAACCTTTTGGTTGACACTTGAAAGCTTGTTTATTCTCAGGTTTGAAAGAAATCTTCCGTTGTGCATTTGCTCATTTAGAGATATTACTTGGAGTCATTCATGACATATTTCAAAAGACGTTGCATTCGAGTCATTGAGTTTAACAAGATTACTATTAAGTCATTTATAGTTTGGATATATTATGAAAGGGTATGCATGCCTGTCGACTTTCGATGAAATGAAAATTTGTCATTTAAAACGAATGTAATGTTTGTAAAATGTATCATATAGAGGTCAAATACCTCACAATGTAATCATATGTTATTGAATTCGTTCTTATGGATTTGGACGGGTCTTTACAAATGGAAAAGTGAGGGTCTTCATAAGTAGCATATGTTATATCCCCTTAGATCATCTGTTATAGTAGTGTGTTTGTCCAAACAATAGTTGATGGCATATGTCCGATCGAAGCAATAGTTGATTCATATATCCGGTATCAATAATATATATATATATATATATATATATATATATATATATATATATATATATATATATATATATATATATATATATATACATATATATATATATATATACATATATATATATATACAAATGATGATGATATAATACGAATGACATGAACAATATCAGAATACAAACAATGATATAATCAATTTTATATAATAAGATTTGCTATTAAACAAACATATATGCATTTCACAGCTTTCTTGATTTCGATTGTGGTTCTTTCTCTTAATCCTTACAATTAAGACAACAATGATAGGAGAGTACGGCTGGGATTATGTTAGACTGGGATTACGTTATGGTTATGAGCATTATTAGGTGATTAATAAGGTAGGCTTGGGTATGTATACTTCATACACCAGGTCGTACAATTGGACTAAGCCCACAACTCACATCTCTATTATTGGGTTTATATTGGCCCAATAATTTTCACTAGATGTGGATTGTGGTTGTCACCTTACAAATACATACATAAACCAACACTATTACAGACTGCCAACACATAGAAATATCTCCCTTAGAGCTAGTATTGCATACTCCGTAGACGATGATCTTGAATCTTTGAATTTTTTATCTCTTCAACTTTCTTAAACTACTATGATATTTGACATTGCGTTGCAAGCTCTGAGTAGCTGAATTTAGCTTTCAAACACGAGTTTTAAACTAAATTATTCAAGAATCATAAGTTCATCTTTCGAACGATCTTGAAATACTTGTATCTTCTAGAGTTGATGTAGGTTGCTATTGAAAATCTTCCTCTTTTGATGACTTGTACTTCTTTGATCATTGACAAATAACTTGATAAATCTTCAAATTTAAAATCTTTTACAATGCTTTAATGCCGTGAATTCCGATAGACATGTTGAGAAGATTCTTAAAGCATAGTTTGTTATGATGATCTTACTCAGACCGTCAATAATCTTTGATTGTTGAACCTTCATCACAGCCATTGTTGAATTTTTGATTGTTGAACCTTCACAGCAACATTTTTTGAATCTTTGATTGTTGAACTTTCACAGCAGCATTTGATGATCTCCAATTAGAACATCAATAATCTTTGATTGTTGACCTTTCATAACTACATTTGTTGATTCTTTATCTTTCTCGAATGTCTTGATTTTGAGAGATCAGTCGGGATTTGAAAGGACTTGACAATGATATATCAGATATCTTTAGATCCCCCTCAAATGTAGAATCTACATTAAGTTCCCTTTTACACCCCCTCAATCAGACAATCATCTTGCAATATTGAACTCTTAGCAGAAACTCTTAATCAATATACTTTGATGTAATCTTGTGGTATATCTCACTCGTTATGTGTAAATTTTCAAATTCGATGAATGACGTCTACTTTGCAGAAGCCCTGATTACATCACAGATAAGAAATAGAAAGGATTTGTTAAATGATGAACTGATTCAGTATTAGTAAAAATGAGATTCGGTGGTTGAGAGAAAAATCAAGATTTTAATTCCGCACCATTTTAAACTCAGGATGCCCAACTTTTAACATGTCAGTGGGTAGTTTTCAGTAAGCGATAACTTTCAAACCGTAAGTCTATTTTTGGTGAGTAAAATGTACGTAGAAAGGTAGGAGGGTATATTTTCCTCCCCGGGTGCACATAGTAGTGTCTCTTTCTAGAGATCCGGGTGATCGGTAGTAACTGTAACACCCCATCAATCATTAGCTATGATACCTAATACCCCATCAAAATCAACTTGACGGAATGTTAATCATCGGTACTTACGCCCTCTATATGAGACGTTTTCAGGAGTATTCACAGTTATTATTTTAAAAGTTTTTAATAAAAAGAAAATGACTCAAAAGCCAATACATTGCACTTATTGACAATAGAGTATTAAATTTTTTTAAATTCGAATAATCAATGTTTAAAAAGAAGGACTGGATCTCCAGTTATGCAGCATGCGACCTCTAAGCAAACAGCGAAACAAATAGCGGAAACAAATCATCTAGTACCTGAGACTAAGACATGCTAAACGGTCAACATAGCGGTTGGTGAGTTATAGGTTTAGTTTCACAATAGAAAAAAAGATAGTCCATAAAAGTTTTATAGTTCAAAAGTTGGTAGACATCACCATGTCACGTGTCAAATGCTTGTAGACAAAACCATGTCTTGTTTCAAATGTTTGTAATGGCAGAAACTAATCCATCATCATAATATTACGAAAGAACAACATATATGAATAAGATATATGATCATGATGGAAATCACGTATCATACTTTCAATATCATGTGCGTTGAGATTAAAATCTTTAATAACATCTATTGATTATTAATTAACCCATTAAATACAACCATTAATTTTAATTATGGGAAATTAATTCATGTAGGAATTACAGTTACAGTTAGTCTCTTGAACAAATTTTAATTCACATCATATTTCATTATGGACGAATCTTGATTTAAATATTCAAGCAACGAAACTCAATATATGAATTACATGTTTCTAATTGCTCATGATACCACATGTTGATTAATTATCATCATGATCAATCAAACATGTAATCACAAATTAATAACATGAACATTAAAGGAAAACGTACTTGATGGAAGAACCGATTGAACATTAGGGTTTGATGATGAAGCCATTAGGGTTGATCAATTCCGGTAGTAAAGCCAATAATCCAATGGAGGGATTTTATCTCTTTGTAACGACCCAAATAGTTGATATTTGGAATGCCGAGAGTTTGATGTGCAAAAGTTTGGTGTGTGTTGCGAGGTTATGCGCGCGTTCACCGTTTGGGCCATAACTTCCTCGTACGAACTCGAATTGAGGCGAATCAAAAGCCCAGACGACCATAATTCGAGCCCGGGACGTTTTTAATTTCAAGTTGTGAGCTAGAAGGCCTGACTGTGTGCAGTTTTATAATTTGGTGGAATAAAAGGGGCATTTTGGTCTTTTCAAGTCATGGACAGATATAAGGCTGGGGATCAGAACTAGACTTCATTCTTACCCTCATTTTCATCCTCCAACTTCATTTTAGAGAGAGGAAGCAAACTCTAGAGAGAGAAAGCTTTAAATGAGTAAGAAGGTGACGATTCTTGCGCAAATAGAAGTGGATCTTGATGCATTTTGGTGATTCTAACTACTAGAGCTCGTTTGGGTGCTAAGGTAAACCCTTAATCGGAATTTTAATGTTTGATTCTAGTTTTGGGTTAGGGTTTGAGTTGATGATGCGTTACAGAACCCATTTCTTATGAAATTTGGGGGTTTTGGTGTAAGATTGTGATTATGAATCCTAATATGATGGGATTAGGGTTTAATGATGAATTTGGATGTATTTGTCTTTGATTTAAGTGATAGTCACTAGATTGGATGAGTATTGGTGATTTTGGTGTTCTTAAGAACAAGTTTGAAGTCATGCACACAAGGTGTTTGATGAAATGCCTCAAAGAGATGAAATTTTGTGATAACTAGGTTTATGATTAAAAATCAACCTTTGATAGTATGATTAATCAATTGGATAACATGGTGGTGATTTGGGTGTGTTTAAGAGTTTGATTTTGGTCAAAATTGAGTGTTGACTTGGATTTAGTGTCAAACTAAGGATTTGGGTCAAGTTTTGTGAAATGGATACTTGAGTACTTGACTACATTGGTTAATTGGTGTTTTGGAAACTTCATCACTAGTCATTATTAGCTTTGAGTGATATTGGGTGAATTTGACTTATGTCAAAGGTGGTCAAGAGCAATATGGGTCATTATTGCCTAAATTGGGTGATTTGGGCAAGTGATGTTTGTATGATCACTAACTAACTAGTGATCTAGTGTTGAGACCTATGTTGGTCTATTTTGGGTTGAATTGTGCCTATTGGTGTGGGTTTGGATTACCACCCGTAGTTGTAATTTGGTTATGTCAATTTAGGTGATTAAATGGGCGGGTTTTGGCGAGCAAGGTGTGATCCCTCAGCTAAGGGACGTTTGTGTCGGGTTCTCTTTTCAAGAATGGTTATTTATGTGCATATTGTACCTATGTGGGATGTAGGTGGTTACTTGCTCGGATTTGAGGATGGAGTCATGTTGTACATGACTTGTGCGGGCATTCCAAGGTGAGTGGAATAATTACACGTGTATGTATATAGTGTATTTATTTGTATGCTATGGCATGATCCACGAAGCCGATAGTGCCATAGTATGTGTGGGTGTGCTATGATGCGAACCACGGAGCCGGAAGCATCATGATAGGTGTGTTGTAGTGTGAGCCACGGAGCCATTAGCACTATAGTACGAGTTGTTAAGGTATGAACCACAGAGCCGGTAACGCTTTGACGTGAGTATGACTCAAGTTGTGATGCGAACCACGGAGCCAGTAGTGTGATGCCCCGTATAAAATTAACGTGTACGGATCATCAACAACAGGTCCATTACAAGGTTACAACACTATATGTTATTTTAAAACAAATTTGCATTCATGGAAAGATAACATTTTACAAAAGATAGCGCGCTTCTATGAATAGAAAGCATTAATATAAGTACGTGACACGAAGGTCATTACAAAGCCATTGTTCAAATGTAACATAAGTTTTGAATGCAAAGTAAAAAGTTCCATGTTTGAGACATCTCTAAATAAGCAGCGCAAATCTAACACCGAGAGTCTAGTACAGCAGAAGCGACAAACGTCTAAGCACCTGAGAAATAACATGCTTAAAAGTCAAAACGAATGTTGATGAGTTATAGTTTAATTGTAACATTAATGTAATGTAGGCCATGAGATTTCGTATTCAAAACAGTATGAAAAGTATATGCTTAAACGCGGGCACTTGGTAACTAACTTAACGTAAATATCACCCCCTAAAAGTACACTTGGCGAGTGCGTAAGTTTATGAAGTATTAAACACCCGTTAAATTCTAGCGCGACTAGCCCGAGTAGGGATGTGAAACCCTATGGATCCATATCTAAGATTCGCGTTCACAGGTTCAAAAACCAATGACTAAACGTTACCGAGCTAAGGGGAAAGTTTATGCCGTTATATAACCCACACATATATAAAAAGTTTTAGTACTCGTGCCTAGTAAGTAAAACATAAAAAAAAAAGCGCATGTATTCTTAGTCCCAAAAATAGTTGTAGTAAAAAGGGAGCTATAACTCACAGTGATAGTGCAGTAAAATCGGTACGAATAAGTAAGCGAGCAAGTCGGTCCGAAAGGTCATCAACCTAAGTCAAAGGTTACTAAGTCAGTAAATCATCCTAAAAGGTTTATAAGTAAATAAATTAAGTCTTAAGTATTGATAATGCAAAAAACGAACATATATTTCATAGCATTATTCCTCAAGAAAGACAAGCTTTTAGTTGCAATTGTTCTATTTACAAGTGATATTCGTTTAAATAATAAAAGGTGAAGACAAAAGACAGATTCGACTAATTGAAGACGCAAACGACCAAAAAGCTCAAAAGTACAAAATACAATCCAAGAGGTTCCAATTATTGATAAGAAACGTCTCGAAATTACAAGAGTACAAGATTCAAAACACAAAGTACAAGATATTAAATTGTACGCAAGGACGTTCGAAAATCCGGAACCGGGACCAGAGTCAACTCTCAACGCTCGACGCAACGGACTAAAAATTACAAGTCAACTATGCACATAAATATAATATAATATTTAAATAATTCTTATAATTATTTAATATATTATATTTATTTATAAAACCGTCGGCAGAAGAAAACAACCAAATATGAGCCTCCCCAGCTGGCCATGCGATCGCATGGCCTGGAAGGCATAAATCCATGCGATCGCATGAGCCCCAGTTCCAGCCCACATGCCTATAAAAATCGAGCTTTGGTGCACCACAAAATCCATCTATCTTTCTCTTCTCCATTCATACGTAATATTTATATTTATAATTTATATTTTAATTTTAATTTTAATTATAATTCTAATAATAAGGGTATGTTAGCGAATATTGTAAGGGTGTAAGTCGAAATTCTGTCCGTGTAACGCTATGCTATTTTTAATCATTGTAAGTTATGTTCAACCTTTTTAATTTAATGTCTCGTAGCTAAGTTATTATTATGCTTATTTAATCCGAAGTAATCATGATGTTGGGCTAATTACTAAAATTGGGTAATTGGGCTTTGTACCATAATTGGGGTTTGGACAAAAGAACGACACTTGTGGAAATTAGACTATGAACTATTAATGGGCTTTATATTTGTTTAACTAAATGATAGTTTGTTAATGTTAATATAAAGATTTACAATTGGGCGTCCCTATAAATTACCATATACACTCAATCGGACACGATGGGCGGGGTATTTATATGTACGAATAATCGTTCATTTAACCGGACACGAGAATGGATTAATAGTCACTAGAATAATTAAAACAGGGGTGAAATTATGTACAAGGACACTTGGTATAATTGATAACAAAATATTAAAACCTTGGGTTACACTCAGTCGACATCCTGGTGTAATTATTAAACAAATTATTAAAATCTTGTTACAGTTTAAGTCCCCAATTAGTTGGAATATTTAACTTCGGGTATAAGGATAATTTGACGAGGACACTCGCACTTTATATTTATGACTGATGGACTGTTATGGACAAAAACCAGACGGACATATTAAATAATCCAGGACAAAGGACAATTAACCCATGGGCAATAAAACTAAAATCAACACGTCAAACATCATGATTACGGAAGTTTAAATAAGCATAATTCTTTTATTTCATATTTAATTTCCTTTATTTTATATTTAATTGCACTTCTAATTATTGCATTTTTATTTATTGTTATTGTATTTAATTGCACTTTTAATTATCGTACTTTTTAATTATCGCAAGTTTATTTTATCGCACTTTTATTATTCGCAATTTCATTATCGTTATTTACTTTACGCTTTAATTTAAGTCTTGTATTTATTTTTAATATTTTACATTTGGTTTTAACTGCGACTAAAGTTTTAAAATCGACAAACCGGTCATTAAACGGTAAAAACCCCCCTTTATAATAATAATATTACTTATATATATATTTGTATTTTTATAAAAGTAAACTAATATAGCGTTAAGCTTTGTTTAAAAAGATTCCCTGTGGAACGAACCGGACTTACTAAAAACTACACTACTGTACGATTAGGTACACTGCCTATAAGTTTTGTAGCAAGGTTTAAGTATATCCATTCTCTAAATAAATAAATATCTTGTGTAAAATTGTATCGTATTTAATAGTATTTTCTTGCTAAAATTAATAGTATTTTATATACACCTCGCGAAACATCAAAGTATTTTTGGCGCCGCTTCCGGGGAACTCTTAAACGCCGGAAGCGCAACGCTAATATAAAAAAAAAAAAGATTTTTAGTTTACTTTTATTAAAATTCATTTTTATAAAAATACGTTTTAAATATTCGAAAATATAAAAAAAGAAAAACAAAAATATAAATATTTTTTTTAGAGTTTGGTAAATATTTAAGTTTTATAAAGTTTCTTTATTTCTATTTTTTTTATTTTGTAAAAATATAAGTTTTATTTAATTAATAAATATATTTTATATTTTACAGCAAAAACAGAAAAAAAAAATTTTTATTAATTCGGCCTGTACTGTAGCAGCCCACTCTGTGGCCCGAAACCCTAGCCCATGCGATCGCATGGCTGGGCAACTGAGGACTCATGCGATCGCATGAGCCCATCTGACACGCCAGACTGCAGCCTGCATTAATTACGGATAATAATAATAATTATTATATTTAAACCCTATTTAGGGTTATATATAATATATATTAATTTAGTTTTTATTATTAATTTGTATTTTTAGTTTAATTAGTTTATTTAAATTGTAAAATTAATAGTTTTAATAAATAAATAATATAAAAATAATATTTTTATAAAAATTGTATTTTTTACAACTTTTTATATATTTTTATATTTTTTCCCTTTTTAATCGTTTTAGCGTAACTTTTGTATTTTTCGCTCATATTTAGTTTTAATTCATAGTCTTTGCCATAGTTATTTTTACTTCTAGAATTTTAGGCTTTGCCGTAGAATTCCTTAAGTGCTTTTTCTTTAGACCAAGATTTAAGTGCTTTAGAATTTTGCGACGCAGTTTTTAGATTTTAGTACCTTTTTAAGTTATTTCCATTTGGGATTTAGTTTTTCCTGTAAGCTTTAATATTTTTAGACGACTTTTTCCTATGTATCAATTATCATTCCAATTAGTAATCTCAATTTGCGATTATAATTTTAAGTTAGTTGTAGTAATAAGGTTAGGTTAGTCAAGTGTTTTAAGTTTTATAAGTTTCTTTTATTTTTTCGTCACCTTTTATTTTTCAACCATTTTTCTTTTTCGACCTTTTTCGACACGCTATTTTTCTTTCTTATTTCTCGCTATTCTAGTTTTAGGACATAGATTTTTATTCTACTTCTTATCTAAATTTCTTAAAATTACGAAAATTTATTTTAAGTGGTTAAATTGATAGACATCAAAATTTTCTGGTTCGTAGTAATAGTTGGATTTGTACGTGGACCGGGTTATTGGAGCCAAACAGTCCTCAATTATATTGAGACCAAACGAATCCTGCCCCTCTGCTGCATCTTTTGGCTATTCGAAACGTGGGCAAAATCAAAAAAGTCTATTGATTGGATAACTTATTATAATTTTTCTTTCCTTTTAAAAACTAATAGGATATTCAGTGAATGCACCGAGCAAGACGTTCACCACCTTTTGTACGATCACCACCTGTAACTAGATCAAGACATTTAGCAAATATTACTGCCGTTGATTTTTCTTTAGAATCGTCATCCAGTCGACCAAGTACTCCAGTTCAAATTTCCGATAATCCATTTTTTGAACCCGACCTCACAATTGAGAATCCGAAGAATATTCAGGAACGATTCGTAGATCCTGAACCATTAAATTTTCCTCCGGAACCACCAATCATTCAAACAGAGATTGTTGAGGAACGAACCATTAAATCAGAATCCTCTAGTGATTCCGATTCAACAAATTCAATTATGGAGAATCTGGAACCTTTAAGTATGGAAGACCGAATGAGAGCTAAACGCACTGGCCAAGGTCACGCAATTACTCATCCAGACATTAATGCGCCAGATTATGAAATCAAAGGACAAATTCTACACATGGTGACTAATCAATGCCAATTTAGTGGTGCGCCGAAGGAAGATCCAAATGAACATTTACGTACCTTTAATAGGATCTGCACACTATTTAAAATCCGAGAAGTGGAGGATGAACAGATATATCTCATGTTATTTCCCTGGACTTTAAAGGGAGAAGCCAAAGATTGGTTGGAATCGTTACCTGAAGGGGCGATTGATACATGGGACGTTTTAGTTGAAAAATTTCTTAAACAATTCTTTCCTGCATCTAAAGCCGTAAGACTTCAAGCAGAAATTGTTACGTTTACACAGAAGCCAAATGAAACTCTATATGAGGCGTGGACAAGATATGGAAAGTTATTAAGAGGATGTCCGCAACATGGTTTAGACACCTGTCAAATAGTACAAATATTCTACCAAGGATGCGACATCACTACAAGGAAAGACATAGATATAGCAGCTGGTGGTTCTATTATGAAGAAAACCGAAACTGATGCTTACAAAATTATTGATAACACTGCTTCCCACTCACATGAGTGGCACCAAGAAAAAGATATCGTTAGATCATCTAAAGCAGCTAGAGCCGATTCTAGCCATGACTTAGATTCCATTTTCGCAAAGATAGATGCTGTCGAGAGACGAATGGAAAAGATGACTAAAGATATTCACTCAATACGAATTAGTTGTGAGCAGTGTGGAGGACCACATTTGACAAAAGATTGTCTCAGTATTGAATTAACAATGGAACAAAGAGAGAATATTTCATACATAAACCAAAGGCCTGGAAATAATTATCAGAATAATTATCAACCACCAAGACCTATTTACAATCAAAACCAGAATTATAACAGAAATATTCCATACAACAACCAACAAGGTCCTAGCAATCAACAAGTATCCAATAATACTTACAACCAGCAAAGACCTAATTTTCAAAACAAACCACCACAACAAACCGATGATAAAAAGCTGAATTTAGAAGATATGATGACGAAGCTAGTTGAAACTCAAACGCAGTTTTTCACATCTCAGAAACAAACCAATGAACAAAATGCTCAAGCATTTAGAAATCAACAAGCTTCTATTCAAAATCTGGAACAAGAAGTAAGTAACCTAGCAAGGTTAATAGGTGAAAGAAAACCGGGAAGTCTACCTAGTGATACAAATGCTAACCCCCGGAATGAAACAGCTAAAGCCATTACCACAAGAAGTGGTACAACACTTAAACCACCTGAAATACCTGTAACTTCTGAAGAAGCTATTCCTACTCCACAAGAACCACAACCTGATCAAGATAAGGAAAAAGAACCGGTAGTTGAAAAGGTTAATGAAGATAACACAGTTAAGGCAAAACCTTATGTTAAACCATACCAACCACCACTTCCTTACCCGAGTAAAATGAAGAAAGAGAAACTTGAAGCCGAGCAATCCAAATTCTTGGATATATTTAAACAGATAAATGTAAATCTTCCTTTCATTGATGTGATTTCAGGAATGCCTAGATATGCTAAATTCTTGAAAGATATAATCTCAAATAGAAAGAAAATGGAAGAACTCTCGGCTGTTACTATGAATGCTAATTGTTCAGCAGTGCTGTTGAATAAGATACCAGAAAAATTATCTGATCCAGGAAGTTTCACAATTCCATGTTTTCTGGGTAGTCTTAGTTCAATAGAAGCATTGGCAGACTTAGGTGCTAGTATAAATCTAATGCCGTATTCACTATACGCTAAACTAGACCTTGGAGAATTGAAACCAACCAGAATAAGCATACAACTAGCCGATAGATCAATAAAATATCCTAGAGGGATAATGGAGAACATGCTAGTTAAAGTTGGTACTTTAGTATTTCCAGTAGATTTTGTTGTTCTGAACATGGAAGAAGATTCTCAAGTTCCTCTCATATTAGGAAGACCATTCTTAAACACGGCTAAAGCAATGATAGACGTGTTCGGTAAGAAACTGACCCTAAGTATAGAGGACGAGAGTGTTACCTTTTCAGTTGATAGAGCAATGCAACAACCACAATCTGCAGATGATACATGTTATTATATTCAAACTATAGATGCACATGCAGAATTATTAGAAGAATTTCCAGAATTACAAGGAACAGGAGAATGTTCTTTAGGAGAAGGTAATGAACTAATTGATGAAGCTGAAATGTTAGCTACACTTATAGCTAATGGATATGAACCAACAACAGAATAAATTCAAATGCTAAAAGAAGAAGACAGATATCGATACAAATCATCGATAGAAGAACCACCGAAATTAGAGTTAAAGCCACTTCCAAACCATTTGGAATACGCTTATTTACATGGTGAATCTGAATTACCTGTAATAATATCGTCTTCTCTTACTGAAAATGAGAAATCACAACTCATTTATGTGTTGAAAGCTCATAAACCAGCCATTGCATGGAAGATTCATGATATTAAAGGAATAAGTCCTTCGTATTGCACACATAAAATCCTTATGGAAGAAGGTCATAAAACGTATGTGCAACGCCAACGAAGACTAAATCCTAATATGCAAGATGTAGTTAAGAAAGAGATTATTAAACTGCTAGATGCAGGTTTGATATATCCAATTTCTGATAGTCCATGGGTAAGCCCAGTTCAATGCGTGCCTAAGAAGGGTGGCATGACTGTCATTACAAATGAAAAAAATGAGCTTATTCCTACTAGGACTGTAACAGGATGGCGTGTGTGTATTGATTATAGAAAATTAAATGACGCCACCAGAAAAGATCACTTTCCCTTACCTTTCATTGATCAAATGTTGGAAAGATTAGCCAGAAATAGTTACTATTGTTTTCTAGATGGATTTTCCGGATATTTTAAAATTCCAATAGCACCCGAAGATCAAGAGAAAACCACATTCACTTGCCCTTATGGTACTTTTGCTTACAAACACATGCCATTTGGACTTTGCAACGCCCCTGCAACCTTTCAAAGGTGTATGATGGTGATTTTTCACGACATGATAGAAGAATGCATGGAAGTTTTCATGGATGACTTTTCAGTCTTCGGTGATACATTTGAATCATGTCTAGTTAATCTAGAACGAATGCTTATTAGATGCGAACAATCAAATCTAGTTCTTAATTGGGAGAAATACCATTTCATGGTTAAAGAAGGCATCATTCTTGGACATAAAATTTCAAAAGAAGGAATTGAAGTGGATTGAGCTAAAGTAGATGTAATTGCTAAACTTTCACATCCCACCAATGTTAGAGGAGTTAGGAGTTTTCTAGGGTATGCCGGTTTTTACCGACGTTTCATAAAAGATTTTTCTAAAATTGCCACTCCTATGAATAAACTCCTAGAAAAAGATGCTCCATTCATCTTTTCAGATGAATGTATCAAATCTTTTAATATTCTTAAAGAGAAACTCACTAATGCGCCGATCATGATAACACCAAATTGGAATCTACCATTTGAACTAATGTGCGATGCAAGTGATTTTGCAATGGGAGCCGTTTTAGGACAAAGGATTGAAAAACGATTTCAACCTATATATTATGCTAGTAAGATGTTACAAGGAGCACAAACGAACTATACAACTACTGAAAAAGAACTCCTTGCTATTGTCTTTGCTTTTGACAAATTTCGATCATATCTCGTTTTAGCAAAAACGGTGGTCTATACCGACCATTCTGCTCTTAGATACCTATTTTCAAAACAAGATGCTAAACCAAGATTAATCCGTTGGATCTTACTCTTACAGAGTTTGATATCGAAATCCGAGATAAAAGAGGAGCAGAAAATCTCGCCGCTGATCATCTTTCTCGTCTTGAAAATCCCGAATTAGAAGTTCTAAATGAATCGGCCATACAAGACAACTTTCCTGATGAATATCTATTGAAGATAGATTATAAAGAAATTCCATGGTTTGCAGACTATGCAAACTACTTAGTTTGTGGATTCCTTGAAAAAGGATTATCGTAGCAAAGACGAAAGAAATTCTTAAGTGATATAAAACACTATTTTTGGGAAGATCCACATTTGTTTAAAAGTTGTCCCGATGGAATAATACGCCGATGTGTATTTGGAGATGAAGCCAGTAAAATATTAAACCATTGTCACACAGGACCAACAGGAGAGCATTATGGGCCTCAACTAGCAGCAAGAAAAGTTTATGATGCTGGATTCTATTGGCCTACAATTTACAAAGACGCACACCTTCTTTGCAAATCCTGTGATGCTTGTCAAAGGGCCGGAAAAATAAGTCAACGTGATGAAATGCCACAAAATGTCATCCAAGTATGTGAAGTATTTGACATTTGGGGTATTGACTTTATGGGTCCATTTCCAAAATCTCATAATAATCTATATATACTCGTAGCCATTGATTATGTATCTAAATGGGCGGAAGCACAAGCTCTCCCAACTAACGATGCACGAGTTGTAGTCAACTTTTTAAAACGTCTTTTTGCAAGGTTTGGAACACCGAAAGCTTTAATAAGTGATCGGGGTACTTATTTCTGTAATAATCAACTTGAGAAAGTTCTTAAAAGATATGGAGTAACTCATAAAATCTCCACCGCATATCATCCACAAACAAGTGGACAAGTTGAAAATACCAACCGAGCTTTAAAACGTATTCTAGAGAAAACCGTAGGATCAAATCCGAAGGAATGGTCCATTAAATTGGAGGATGCACTCTGGGCTTTTAGAACAGCCTACAAAACTCCAATTGGAACCACACCTTTTAGACTTGTTTATGGAAAAGCATGTCATCTTCCAGTAGAAATTGAACACAAAGCATTTTGGGCTTTGAAGACATGTAATCTTGATTTACATGAAGTCGGACGTCTACGATTAAGTCAACTAAACGAATTAGAAGAATTAAGACATGAAGCATACGATAATTCGTTAATCTATAAGGAAAGAACGAAGAAATGGCATGATAAAAGAATCAGAAGTTCAAAAGAATTTAAAGAAGGAGACAAAGTTCTTCTTTTCAATTCACGATTCAAGCTATTTCCTGGAAAATTGAAATCAAGATGGTCTGGACCATTCATAGTCAAAAGAGTTTTCCCATACGGAACGATAGAATTAATAAATTCAAATGGGATTGAATTTAAAGTTAATGGTCACAGAGTTAAACACTACATAGATAGTCCGATGGAAGTCGACAATGAAGTTAATCACAATTTCGACACCACAGCTAACTAAGTGTGGGGAGAATCAAGGGGTTTATGTATTTCTGTTAGAGTTAGATTGTCTGTTTTCGTGTAGTTCTCGAAAATGGAACCCGAATGGTCTTTCCCTAGCAGACCCTAAAGAACTAGTCTTCTCCCCCCATTCTAAATTTTTATTTTTTTTAGGAAATGAAGACTGCCTGTGAACTAAACCATGGTCTAATGCTACACGCTTTGATCACTAAACGTAATAATGACACACTTCCGAGTGAAATAGTATCAGTAATCAGAGAAAGAATGGACGGAGTTAGAAAAGAATCCAGATGCGAAGATAATAAGTTACAATTTGGTAAAGGAAAATCAAAATCCGCAGCAAAAAGAAGAGCACGACACCTAGAAAGATGTCACAAATGCGGAAAATGGTCACATGGAGGTAAATGTTCAAATAATCAAACCTATTCAAACACTGAATTTGTTACTTTATGCAGAGACGGACCGTTCATATGTTTAGAAGAAAAGACACTGAATGCTCGAGGTTACGCCTATGTAGCTATGGAAAACCAATTAAACCGACTATCTTATGAATGGGATAGATCATATAACTAAGAAATCTATTTCACAGGTATGTTTTTACAATTTTTTTTATTTTTTTATTTTTTAACCTTTTGATAATAAACGCTAATTTGTTCGCTATAACGTATTAAATTGGTATTGAATAAAATTAGGTTTTGCGACCGAAATTATTGATATCATTCAAAAATTTATTACATCACTGCGAAATTTAACGTTTATTCTTAAGGTATTAATATCTTTAATCAATCAACCCAAAATATTTCAAAAATTCGTCATGAGTTAAATTAGGTCTTGGAACCGAAATTACTTTACCGAAAAGAGGGGCGTATATTTTTGATAATATTTGATTGATTAAAGTGGGATAAAAAGCCAAAAAGATTTTTAATTTTATTTTTACCTTGTTTTTAAAATTAATATATAAATCTTAAATTAATATTGTAAACTTTGTAAAATCAATATATTTAAAATTGTAAATATTTGAAAAATTAATATAAGTTTGGTGTGAATTTTTAATTTTTAAAATATGAATTTTTAATTTTATGCATTTCAAATTTTAAGTTTGGTGTGAATTTTTAATATTAATTTTGAATTTTATATTTAAGTTGTGTGAATTTAAAAACAAAAATTTACTTTATCTCATTAAGTTAAAAATATGATTTTTAAAATTCGTCGTAAGTTGAAGACTAGGTCTTTGAACCGAAATTGATTTACCCGAGGGAGGGACGAGAACTTTTATTATCATTATTTTTAATCTTATTGAATTAAAGTATGCCAAAAACATTAAAAAACCCAAAAATCTTTACTTTTAAAAACCGCGCTTTGATTTGACAAATTTTAAAATTTTGTCGAGGGACAGACTAGGACAACGATCCGAAACGCCCTCGCTCCTAAAGGAAAACAAAATTTTTAAAATTTAATTAATTATAAGTTTTATAAAGTATAATGTTTTATAAAAAAAAAAAAAAGCTGAAAACACTGTACCCGGACCCCCATGCGATCGCATGGTATTTTCACTATACCTCCATGCGATCGCATGGAGGCAAAAATCAGACCTGATACATACAGCAGCCTGTTCTGTCTTCCTCACCACAACACACACACATTCACGAAACTCACCCAAAAATTCACCAATTTTCGCCATTTTTCCACCGTAATTCGTCATTTTTCTTGCTCTAATCATGCCTAGATTCTCATTCTTCAGCAAATTGGTAAAAATTACACCCCTAAACTCTATAAATTCCTAGTTTTTGTGATAATTACCAATTTTTTACCTAATGCAATTTTGTTAATTTCTAGTGTAATTAGTGTTAAATTGTTAGTATTTTATGCATGTATAACTTAGATTGATGCTATTTAACATGATTTGAAGCCAAAAACTTCAAAATTTTTAGAAATCTAGGGTTTGTGTTCATGAGAAATTTGGGGCTTTTTGATATAAACAGGTTATGGCCGATTTTTGTCATGAATTATTGCTAAATTGAGTAGTGTAACATGTTTAGATAGTTAAATGATCCAAACAATGATCCTAAACATGATTTTTGGAGATTAAAGTGGACTTTTTAAGTCCAAAATTCATGAACTTGATTAATTTGATATATTTGCCATTTGAGACTTGTTTAATTATCAGTAATGAATATTTTGACATGTTATTTTAGTTAAATGCTTATGAATTTTGTATACATTTTCATATGTGCTTATTTGAAAAGTGTAGAATTGTGAAAAATGTGTATAAGTTCAATTTTGATTTAACATGTTATAGTGATTGTTTTAAGTTGTTATTTTGCTAACACTAATGCATATTTGGATGCACAAATTTTGTGTTTAATGTGTTTTACAGAGAGCCGATACTGGAGGTTCAGGAGCATCATCATCTAGACGACCAGCACCAGCACCAGAACCAGAACCAGAAATGCAACACGAACAAGAACCACAACAGGAACAACAACAGCCTGATCAGCACATACCTTATTATGATCCGGTACAGTTTGTTGATGAATTCATAGTATTCCCAATGAGGCCGCCAGTAGAATTCCCAACGATTCCTGAGCACACTCTACATCCTAATCTGAGATTTGATAGAAGATGGAGAGATTACGAGACATATCAAAGGAACAAATTCAAATTGGTAACAAAAAATGTAGAGGTGCCAAGGGTAATCGATTGGGCCCCTTTGGAAACGGTCCATCTAGCTGACCGTGTTAGACATCTTTTAGTTCAAAGGTATGGCAGTTCTTCTTTTACAGATTGGGAACGTCTTTTCACCATTCGTAGACCTGTTTATAAGGAATGGTGTGTTGAGTTGATGAGTACTGTATCACTTGATACAAATATAGTTAGAATAGATGATAGAAGATTTCTTAGGTTTATCCTTGGCGGTAGGATGTACAGAATGTCCATGCTGGACATGGCCAGGGCCTTACAGATATATACTCCTGGTGAGTTGCTATTACCCAATTGTACAAACTTGATTCATTATGGTGAAAGGGTAGATAGTAACTTTGACGCTGACGCCATTTGGAAGCGTATGTCACATTTTGATGTTTTTACACGAGCTGGAGGACACTCCTATACACATATTGACAGAGCCGAGCTTCGTATTATTCATAGATTTTTTGGCTAACTCGATTACACAAAGAGGTCATAATAAAGAAAAAATTACCTTATATGATTTATTCTACCTAAAGTGTATTCGGGATCCTAGAAGCTTTGTCAATATCCCTTACTGTGTTGCTTTTTATTTATCTAAAATGGTAGAGGGAATGCAGGACGGGAGTATAATAGGAGGAGGTATTTTTGTTTCTCTCATTGGAGAGTATTTAGGTGTTGATAGGAACCAAGGGGGTCCATTACAGATTTGTAGAGAACATGTTGAGCCCTTAGGATTGAAAGTTTATGTGGGTGCTAAGGTATTGAAAAGTAGATGTAACCAGGCAGTACCCTATGAGGGATCTCATCCTCAGGTAGAGAGAGGCTCAGACGAGGAAATGGAGGAGGCGGAAGACATTAGGGATGTCTTTCGAGATGCTATTCTTGACGTCCACGTTCGTATAGATGAGGAAGCAATGACGAACGCGGCCAGACATAGTATGTATGAGCAGTGGAACTCCGAACGAGTATACGAGGATTATAGGCGACGCCAACACGATAGCTGGTTAGTTCATCAGCACCAAATCATGAGCCAGCTATCATATCAGGTACCAAATAACTATGTACCTACTCGACCTGCTCATTTTCCGCCACATAGCCCCGATATCCGACCACCCTTTAACCGGTATGACTATAACCAAGCCTATCAGAACACCTATAACCAACAATGGAACCCACCCGATGAGATGAACTGGAACCCCTATCCAGACTGATTTAGTTCCATTTGGTTATTTTTATGATTTTTATGTTTTTATCTTTTGACTTTTTCATGTTTAAACTTATGTTATTGGATATATTTGTGTAATTTTTATTATTTTATTATTATTGTGTACTAATATTTCATATTTAGAATTTGAAAGTGGGATATTAAGTCCCATTTCAAATTGCCATGCATGATTATACTTGTATGTATGTATATTGTCGATTGTTCAAAACAGGGTAAAACAGCGCATTTTCAAAGACTGGCATTAAGTTCAGCAAAAGCTGCTAATTTTGACGACAAGATGACAAATAAATGTGATGTAACAACAGACGAAATGAACAAATGCTATGCACCATTTATCATTCAGCAAACAAACGCCAATATGTTTGAAAACTTTGGTAAAATTTAATCATTTCTACGCTAATCACCCTCAATAATTTAAATTGTACTAATTTCTTGCAAATGAGGGCATTGCAAGATCTTAAGTGTGGGAAGGGGTTAAATTCTTGCGGATTTTTAAAATTTTTATCTTTATATACTTGGTTACCATTAAAAATACTAGTAAAGCAGTAGTTGTATTAGAATCTAGTGCTCTCTGATAATAAAAAACAGCCCTAGTCTTATATACTGACTACCCAATTCTAGTAAAATTTTTCAAAATTTTCAATTAAATGAACTCAAAATCATGTTTATACATATTTATGAACGATAAAACTAGGTGTTAACACCGAAATTATTGTTACCTCAGAAAGGACATAAATTGAGAAACAAACCAAAATGTTAAAATTCATTTAAAATGGAATAGAGAACAAAAAAAAGGAAAATAAAATCCAAGTGTGGGAAAAATTACCAAGTTATCTTAAACATATGTCACATATTTCTGTAACAAATAACTGAAAATACTTTTGCTTTGGACTAAACTAAACTATTTTACCCGATGAAAGAAAAGAAGAGATGGATCTACACGATGAATCAATTCCATCATTAAATGGAAGTAATGTCTTCTGAAAAAGAAACGCGCTTCTTGATTTAGGTCAGGAAGTTGTCGTCCAGACCAGCTGTAGGTTGACGAAAAACCTAGAAAAGTCATCACTAAAATCAGCAGGAAATCCACGGACCTCAGCATTAAATAGGGTCGCCAAGTGGTCAGATTTATCCTAACCATGAGAAGGATTTATCTCGTAAAATGGGGGGGGCACCGTGCAAATTAGCTGGATAAGACTAATGAATCAGATCCCCAGAAAGGATAATCTCCTTAAAAGATCAAAAATCAGCTTTTAAGCCTGATATTACTCAATCCTAGAGATTGACCTTAAAGATTGAGAATTTAAACTCATGGAATTCAATGATATCTAAACTCGAGCTTGAACGAGAAAATATTTAGATCAAAATTACAAACCGATTTGTTTTCTGAAAACCCTATTTTCAATGCGTTCATTACCATTGAACGTAAAATCCTAGGAATTCACCTGGAATTCATTAGGTCACCTGAACTAAATCGGATGTCAACCGTGAGAACGGTGGTTGCATAGCATGGTCAAAGATAGGACCTTGTGCCAGACTGAAAAATCATAAGGGTGAGCTTTACTATTGCTCCTACCAAGGATAGTAATTGCATCCGACACGTTATAGACCATAATTAAAAGCATGTCAGGGGACATTGCCTTAACAGTTGCTTGTTCAACGCTTTCCTTTACAACCGGACTGTAGTTTACTGAAAGGTAATATACGGGATAAGTAAACTGGATGTGTTGCTTTCCTAATACAAGGTTAGCAAGTGGGTGACACAAAACCGCAAGTTTTGAGCTAAAATTTTCAAATATGAAACCCACCAATCCCACAAAAATATTTTGCAAACACCGGTGAAGGGTTATTCCGGAAAACTTATCTAGGGTAAAAACTAGATTTAATTTTCAAAAGATCAAATGTTTTCATAAAGATCCAATTTCCTTAATGGATCTAAATTTTTATATAGTCATATGGGACTGTAAACCACATCATTACTACCATTGTTTATACCGCCGTATAGAAGTCACTGATGTACAAAGTGTGAAGAATAAAGAAGTGATTCAAGTATTTCAAGACGATATTGCTTGAGGACAAGCAACGCTCAAGTGTGAGAATATTTGATAATGCTAAAAACGAACATATATTTCATAGCATTATTCCTCAAGAAAGATAAGCTTTTAGTTGCAATTGTTCTATTTACAAGTAATATTCGTTTAAATAATAAAAGGTGAAGACAAAAGACAGATTCGACGAATTGAAGACGCAAATGACCAAAAAGCTCAAAAGTACAAAATACAATCCAAGAGGTTCCAATTATTGATAAGAAACGTCTCGAAATTACAAGAGTACAAGATTCAAAACGCAAAGTATAAGATATTAAATTGTACGCAAGGACGTTCGAAAATCCGGAACCGGGACCAGAGTCAACTCTCAACGCTCGACGCAACGGACTAAAAATTACAAGTCAACTATGCACATAAATATAATATAATATTTAAATAATTCTTATAATTATTTAATATATTATATTTATTTATAAAACCGTCAGCAGAAGAAAACAACCAAATATGAGCCTCCCCAGCTGGCCATGCGATCGCATGGCCTGGAAGGCATAAATCCATGCGATCGCATGAGCCCCAGTTCCAGCCCACATGCCTATAAAAATCGAGCTTTGGTGCACCACAAAATCCATCTATCTTTCTCTTCTCCATTCATACGTAATATTTATATTTATAATTTATATTTTAATTTTAATTTTAATTATAATTCTAATTCTAATAATAAGGGTATGTTAGCGAATATTGTAAGGGTGTAAGTCGAAATTCTGTCCGTGTAACGCTACGCTATTTTTAATCATTGTAAGTTATGTTCAACCTTTTTAATTTAATGTCTCGTAGCTAAGTTATTATTATGCTTATTTAATCCGAAGTAATCATGATGTTGGGCTAATTACTAAAATTGGGTAATTGGGCTTTGTACCATAATTGGGGTTTGGACAAAAGAACGACACTTGTGGAAATTAGACTATGAACTATTAATGGACTTTATATTTGTTTAACTAATTGATAGTTTGTTAATGTTAATATAAAGATTTACAATTGGGCGTCCCTATAAATTACCATATACACTCAATCGGACACGATGGGCGGGGTATTTATATGTACGAATAATCGTTCATTTAACCGGACACGGGAATGGATTAATAGTCACTAGAATAATTAAAACAGGGGTGAAATTATGTACAAGGACACTTGGTATAATTGATAACAAAATATTAAAACCTTGGGTTACACTCAGTCGACATCCTGGTGTAATTATTAAACAAATATTAAAATCTTGTTACAGTTTAAGTCCCCAATTAGTTGGAATATTTAACTTCGGGTATAAGGATAATTTGACGAGGACACTCGCACTTTATATTTATGACTGATGGACTGTTATGGACAAAAACCAGACGGACATATTAAATAATCCAGGACAAAGGACAATTAACCCATGGGCAATAAAACTAAAATCAACACGTCAAACATCATGATTACGGAAGTTTAAATAAGCATAATTCTTTTATTTCATATTTAATTTCCTTTATTTTATATTTAATTGCACTTCTAATTATTGCATTTTTATTTATTGTTATTGTATTTAATTGCACTTTTAATTATCGCAAGTTTATTTTATCGCACTTTTATTATTCGCAATTTCATTATCGTTATTTACTTTACGCTTTAATTTAAGTCTTGTATTTATTTTTAATATTTTACATTTGGTTTTAACTGCGACTAAAGTTTTAAAATCGACAAACCGGTCATTAAACGGTAAAAACCCCCCTTTATAATAATAATATTACTTATATATATATTTGTATTTTTATAAAAGTAAACTAATATAGCGTTAAGCTTTGTTTAAAAAGATTCCCTGTGGAACGAACCGGACTTACTAAAAACTACACTACTGTACGATTAGGTACACTGCCTATAAGTGTTGTAGCAAGGTTTAAGTATATCCATTCTCTAAATAAATAAATATCTTGTGTAAAATTGTATCGTATTTAATAGTATTTTCTTGCTAAAATTAATAGTATTTTATATACACCTCGCGAAACATCAAGTATCATCATCATCATCGTACGTAAAAAGTAAAGTAAGTTTTCAATCAAGAATAGAGATTAAAATAAAGGCTGACTTCGTTCAGCTGCTACCACCTCTATATAAACTAAAATGACGCGCGGTTAGTGGCCAAGGCTCCGTATGTGAGTCCTTTTACCGCTATCCGATTTTCAGATCCGAACTCGATGTCGTTTGGCCGTGGCCACGGTCCAAGCGCGAGTAGGTTAGAATTTTCAGCACGTCGTTACAAGGGCGTAGTGTATTCGGAAGGCTATAAATCCTAAACCGTATATCGGATTAAGACGAGTCTTAAACGAAAAGTCAACTACTCGAACCGAACTATCGGGAAATCAGATTTTCCAGAAGCCAGGGGCTAGATCAAACCTTGAAAAATAGAAAACAAGTGCTCCGGTGGGATTCTTGGTGTTTGATGCTCATCACGGTTCTCATCCTTGATGCGTGTAAGTTTCAAGTGTACAACTCTTGATGTTTTAGTGTCACTTTAACCAAGGTTTAACCATCAACACACAAAGTTAAGACTAATAAATAAAACACAACTCATGTGAGAGTTTGAGCAAGGTGATGAACCAAAGTTACATCAATTTCTTAGTTTTAACACAAGTACAATTTCTATTAAGCTATAAACTTTGAATCAAACTAAATAAGCAAGACCTTAAGCTATAGAACTTAGATATTAGCTAAATATTAAAGACCTTAGACAACAAAGTCTAGATCTCATGTTCTTGGTGAAACCCTAACTCATAACACTTAGACTTTCAACTTTTACACAGCCATAGGTTATGAAACTTAGATCTTGTAAAGTAATATGAACACAAGCTAATGAACTTTTGTTTAAACAAAGTAGAAGACCATAAGTTACACAACTTAGATCAAACACAAAAATGAAACCCTAAGCTAGAGAGCTTGGATTCCTTACAACACTTATGAGATCTCAAGCTAGTAAGCTTGTATCTTTTGTTTCAAAAAAACACAAGTCACAAAACTAAAGTACAACAAATTAAAGAAGATCATATGTTAGTAAACTTGGATCTTTAACTAACTTTTAGTAAAAACATTATATAAACCCGAAATTTTTTGACTAAATTTAAACCTAACTTTGATATGATTCCGACGATTCACGAACCTTTATTTATAAATAATTATGTATTAATATTAATTGTTATATTAATATTATTATTTATCATCGATCACAAGTATTATTACTCTCAATATTATTAATAATATTATTACTAATAATTATTATTATCATTAGTATTATCACTTTTACTAAAAGTGAAAAGATTATTATAAAAATCATTATTATTAATACAACTTATTATTAATAATATTATTGTTATTATTAATAGTATTATTAACATTTTATAATGATTATTATCACTATTACTAATTATAATAAAAATTATCATTTTTATCATTAATATTGTCATATTAATATTAATATTATTATCATTATCATTAATATTATTATTATCATTACTAGTATTATTATTTAGTAGTATTATTATTATTATTAACATTTGTACTAATTATTATTATATATATTATCAATATTAGTATAAAAAAATACAATCTAATTTTATTATCATTAATAATATTATCATTAATAATATTATTATTTATTAATATAATCATTATTATTAGGATTATTAATTAATATTAATTAAAAAATAAAAGTGGACAAATACCTAAAATTAGGTCAAAACATTATCTATATTTTTTTATCGATTGTAATATCCGCTTTTATATTTTTTATATTTTCAGTTCAATCGTGATCTTCTAATTATTTTTTAAATTTATTGTATCTGCTTTTATATATTTTTTTATATATTTCTAATGGGATTCATAGTCGATAAACACTTAAATCGATCACAATTTTTTTATATAAACCAGTTTAGCTCCAATATCAATTAAAATTATCAAATACAACCTTCTGTATTGAATTAAATAGAAAATACAGAAAAAAGGGCTCCACCTCTGTTTTTATTCAATTATTCAAAGTCTCAGTTTTGTAATCCATTTAAAAATTTGGAAATGCAATCTTGTTAGGATTCCTTTACTCAATCTATCTGTAAAATTTCAACTCCCAATTCCTAGTATCAAATCCGAATTTTCGAGTCAAAGGTTCGAAATCAAAAGTCAAACTTTTCTTTCTTGTCAAAATTCGAATTGGTCTTTGATTTTACGGATCAATTGATGATTCCAGTACATTATATTGATGATTTAAAAGATATTTCATTTAGACATCAAGTTCTCAAAACGTCCTGATAATCAAAATAATTTTTTTTTTTTTTGTAAACGTCGAGCAGCTTTGCTGCTGTTATTTTTTTTCCTGTTAATTAAATTCACTTCCTTTAGTCGTTTTTGTTTCATATTAAAAAGTATTAGAATGAACAAATAAGTTGTGGCCAATAATATTTATTACTTCGATCGAATTGAACTTGGGAAGAAGAAGATAAACAGATACGGGTTATATATATAGAGAGATAGATTAAAATAGAAAAACAGAAACAGAGCATTAGTTTGTGGTGTTTGTGTTAAGCGGGAGGTCACGGGTTCGAGTCCCGTCTTGGGTATTTTTTTTAGAAAAGCTTTTCAAGGTAGTTCTCTTTATCAAAGTTTTATTTTAATTATTATTGTTATTATTATTAGCATTATAATTATTATCATTATTAATATTATGATTTTAACTATTATTATTAATAATAAAAGTTACCAAGTATTATTAACATAATTAAAATTAAAATTATAATTACTGTTATTGTATTACTACTAAAATTATTATTACTAGTATTATTAGTAAGTATTATTATTAATATTATCATTAGTATTATTAAAAGTATTACAAATTTTATCATTTTAAAGTATTATTATTATCATTATGATTAACAGTATTACCATTATTATTAGTACTAGTATCATTTTAAAAGTATTCTTATTAATGATATCATTATTATTATTACTAATATGATTATCCTTATTATTAAGTATTATTTTTATTAACATTTTTATCTTAACAATAATATTAAAACTTTCATTTTTAAATTATTATTATTACTATCATTTTTATTATTATTGTTATTACAAAATAATACGATCCTTTATACATTATCATTATTAAAGTCATTTTATCAAACAAATACTTATACATAGAACCTATATATATATATATATATATATATATATATATATATATATATATATATATATATAAATATAAAATATGAAACAATTGAAATAATATTATTCGATTACGAGTATATGTGTTAATATATATATATATATATATATATATATATATATATATATATATATATATATATATACTTGATATAGGTTCGTGAATCCAAGGACAACCCTACATTTGTTCAGTGCCATCATACGCATAATTACTACAAACTATCGTATCGTATCGTGAGTTTTCATAGCTCCCTTTTTATCTATATTTTTGGGCTGAGAATACATGCGCAACTTTTATAATTGTTTTACATGTTAGACACAAGTACTCAAACTTTTATGCTGAATACGTGCTTTGTCATGCTAAATCCCTGCTGTAATATCGTTAATTGCTTGGTGAACATAAACTTAGTTATTATGAATAGCGCTATTGAGAGTAATGTCTCTAATCATTTGACCTCTGGTCTTTGGTTACCTAATAATGATTTAAACTGACACTGACTGTTCAAGGTGTCTCGGGGTAAAATTCTATTTAGTCGCGATATTACAAACTACAGCAACTCTTTTTAGATTGATATGATGGGTATCAATCAACTTTAAACTGAAATCTTGTGGTCTAAGGCTATACTGAACTATTGATTTATGATAAACCTATGAACTCACTCAACCTCGTGTTGACTTTTTAAGCATGTTTATTCTCAGGTACTTAAATATTGCTTCCGCTGTATATCTGCTGCTTTGATGATGATTGCTTGCTATGCTTGGAGTCTTCATTACATATCATATCAATTAAAGACATTTAATGCTCTAAATACAATGTAATCTATTTATCTTCCGCTGTAAAAAATCAATAAGACGTCTCATATAGAGTCGTTCTCGTTTATACAACTTTGATTTGATATAATTAGTCGCAAATACCCCAGGCCCTATTTGGGGGTGTGACAGTTTGGTATTAGAGCAGGTTATTGTAGAGAACCAGGATTGCATTTTATGTGTGCCTTATACAATTAGGTACCTTAGTAATGTAGGACTACAACTTTCCTTGACCATAGTGCCTTTAATTGTTGCCTTTAATTGTTAAATGCTACACTATGCCTTAGAAACTATGCTTATTAAATTTTTAATATTCCTTAGAATGCCGAGCCAATCAGAGAACTCTGTCTACTCTCCAATTATGCCACCGCATTCAAAAGCGACACCTGTTGATTCTGCTGACTCTAGCTCTAATTACTCACCAATATATAAACCAACGAGTACTTCTGAATGGGAAGCTATTCAAAGCCTTCCTAACTACAATGGTGACTTCTCAAGCTACGAGCCCAAAGAAGAGCCTATTGAGGAATCATCTAAAAACTTATCTCTAAAGAGAAAGCAAACTGAAACCGCTACTAATGATGAAGTTGGTCCATCAAAAAGGGCTAGCTCACCATTTCGCGAAAACATCACTCAGATAGAGGCGCGTCTAAATAACCTAGAAAACGAAAACAAAATCTTGAAAGAAATCATCATAGAATCCTTCGAAACTCAAACCGAAAGGCTCGAAGAACTTGTAAAGTATAACATAGAAAAAGTGATGGAGAAAGTGATGAAAGTAAATGCTAATGAAGAAGGTGGTACCAGGTGGGGTAAACAGTCCATGGTTTATCTCGAGTACCTCCACGACAAGCAAAAGTCTAAAAATGACAAGTTTGAGAAGTTTATGAAGGAGGTAGAGGATAAGAAAAAGAAATATGAAGACTACTTCAATCTTAATATTTCCTAGTTATTTTTTCCTATTTTCTATCTATGTAAAGGCTATGCCTTAAATGATTTCCTATTTCCTACTAGGAAATCCATGTTTTCTATTTTCGTTATTAGTTCTGGCTTTAAGATTTCCTTTTTTGTAAGGGCTTTTGCCCTAAGTACTTTCTTTTTTAGTGTAATAAAGAGGTTTACCTCTACTCGTTTAATAATAAAGTTGAGTATGTTTATTTAAAATAACTCGTCTTAACTCATTGCAACTTTCTATGTTTTAAAATCTTTGCTTTCTCAATATTTTGATCATTGAACTTTCTTGACGGGTGGCGTCTACGAAACTCTAGAATGGAAGGGTTTGGATTACCGATTTAAAGGATCCTATAGCTCAAGCCCCTAGACCTGAATAGGCTATTGCAAATTGAAAGTCTTTAATCAAAAGTTTATCTGATTACATACTTATCATTTTTATCTCGACACGTCATACCGCAATTATTGCATAAATGAAGTATAGACACATCATATCTTATCGTATCTTATCATATCTATCCCAATAGACTTTGTCTAACATATTTCCTAAATTTCCTCCGTAAATTACGGAAATCTTTTTGCTATATATACTTATTCAAAGAAACGAATATATCATTCAGTATCCAGCACTCATTTCATATCAAACCCTACCCCAAACACATAATATGGATTCTTCGAACTCCTCAAGCTCTAATGGCAGCGTAACCGGAACGAACGAACCAATCAGTCATCATCTATTTTGGATGAAATGGGAATGGGTTCGTAGTTGACTTAATCAATGGAGACAAGAAGAAGGTGATCCCTTCCACCAACCGAATTCACCTCTTGGAGAAGAACCTGAGGCACTTACCGGTGAACCAGTCCAAAACACTATTTTCACTCTTCTTTCCAGGGTATCCCGTCAAGAATTTATAATATCGAAGATTCTAGATCTTATTCACCCCCTTGTTCCAACCGCCAATCATCCTGGAATGGTAGAAGAAGTCAACGAGCTTCGCGCTCGAGTAGTAGCACTGGAGAATACGGTGCGATATCTACAAGCATCAGCAGCACCAGCAGCATAACCAGCACCACCAGTACCAGCAGTACCATCAACATCACCACCAACAGCATCAGCTTCATTAACAACAACATCCGCATCTCACTCAGTACCTCAAGCATCAACGTCATACGCCCCATAGATACCAAGGAATATTAGTAATAATGAGTTAAGATGTAATGACTCATTCTTCCTGAAGAAGTATATATGTATACTTCATATATGTATGATTTGGAACAATAATCAATCTTTTTGTACTAAACTATTATGTGTAAATCTTAACTACTTGGTTAATTCATATGCTATGATGTACATCCTTCGTTAATGACTTAACAATTTTTAATCACTGCTTCAACACAATAAATTCCATTTCATAATAAATCAAGTGTAACGATGAATGTATTGATTCATAACTTCATTAGCGAAATATTTCGCGACAATTATGAAATCTCTAAGGTTTTGGAGATTATTCATTCTCGTTTCAACCGTAAATCAAATGAGTTTAATATTATTTTAACTCATTAAATCCATGATTACATCTAAAAGAAAATGTATATGTACGTATATTTTCATAAAGACTGTAATTAAAACTCTTTTGTACAAACTGTTAATTGTGAAAATATTTTAACGGGTAGGTAATACCCAAGAAATATTTATATCTTACATTAATATGTTACATTGTACATTCTACAATTCTGATTCTCATGAATTATATTCATTCGCATTCTGTGATGAATTATCATATCAAACCACCGAAATTATCATTTACGACATTTCTTCAACAACCGTTAGATCCATTGATGGATACATCTTATGCTTAAACACTTCAAATTTAAAATTCCTTAAAACATCCTTTGTATCCTGACTATCACAATCAGCGTTTAATCATCTAAAAACGAAATTTTTTGAAACCATTGATAACCGATGATTCAAATATGGCTGCATTAAATGCAGAGGAAACATTGTAGAAGGTCTTAAGGGCCAAAAGTTTGATGATAAAGAATGACGTATTGAAAAAGCTCAGATTTGGAACTGAAAAACGGATTGAGCTAACTATGAAGGAGGCTGTGGACAAATCACAAGGACTAAACCTATACTCAAGGAATCCAGATGATTCGATTTCTGATGGAAATTACAGAAAACATGTAATCTCCTTACGCATTCTAAATCCTTACAGAAGAATTTTTCTCATTCGATCTTAGAAATTGTAAGATATCATCATATCTTTCAGTATATATATCCTCGATATTTCTGAAGATATCTTCATAACTATTCTTGTCCGAGATTACTTATCTCTTTGTGCTATCTGTATTACGTAATAAAGGAAAATATTTTAGTTTCTATATTCTGTAAAATTCAAGTTTAAATTATGAATGATTTGAAGTAGTGTTGGGAATTGAAGCATGAGTTAGTATAATATAATGACGTCATGCCAACGTGATTATATTACAGTAAGTCATGCTAAATTTTTAATGGAAGATGATGATTCATAGACTTTATAATCATCATTTACCATGTTACACGACTCTTACATTCTACTTTAATCTCTAAACATATCAAGAACATATTTTCTTGATAGTTCTATCTTTTCCGGATATTCTGGTAATTTGACAAATCAAATCGTGCTATTACCTTTCCTTCTGCTTTGTACATTATGATCATTCGAAACTTCATACCTATAAATTCTGGACCATTACTCTCTTTACTTAAGAGTCGAGAGGAGAATAAAAAGGCAAAGACCTCCGACATATAAGGGAAAATATAAAGCCCGATAATAGCACGGAAATTACAAAACGTGTATATCAATGCGTATAGAAACATAAAGATACTGGAGAATTAAAAACACTATAACCCCAAGGTAATAGTAAAAGAAAATAAATTCCTCAGGTGGTAGATGAAAAAGAAGAATGACAGAAACAATAGTCAGAAAAATATCCAGAATAACAACTGGATGGAGCATTTTCACAATTTTTGGAAGTATGAATCAAGAAAGAAAGTATAGAAGTGGTGAAGATAATGAAACGGAAGAAGCTAATTTATAGGCACCAAAATCGAGGCAATTCACCGCAATTAATCAAAGAAAATCTCAAATTTCCTTATTTACCGGAGAATCAAATCTTATAAAGATTATGAAGATTTCTTTAAATCCCTTGAATTCCGGAAATCAACTTTAACTATGTCAAAAGTTAAGGCGAACATTTACTTTCCCCATTTCAATCTTTTATGATAGCTTCGTTTATACTCTTCCTGTAATCGAATCGTTTCATCCATATTACCCAATGTTGATAAAACTATATTTTTCAACTCATATCCATCATTACACTATCCTTGTTGTAAACAATGACGATCTCTATCAAATTTCATGACCGTGATTTTCACGAACTCCTCCATATTTTGTCTATCCTAATATTGTGGCATAAACGCTCAAGGTTTATATAAGCTCACTATTATTCATAACACATTTCATGTGAATTGAAATGCTTGTATAGCGTTATCATCTCTTTATGAGAAAACCTAATCAATGACACTCTTGTTAATCATTTAGATAACCTCCGCATTAATGATAAAATACACTTCATAGAAGAACCTAAAGAAATTATGGTTCGTATGATTTAAAACGCTCGAAACAAAACAATATTCTATCCGTTGAAATTCATGCAAGGCCCCGAGTATACCTGGGAACGTGAGACCAAATAAAACGTAAATATCCTCATCTATTTATGAACAACGCCGATTGATGGCAACAACTAAAATTTCGGGACGAAATTTCTTTTAACGGGTAGGTACTATAACAACCCGAAAAATTTCGATTAAATTTAAACCTAACTTTGATATGATTCCGATGATTCACGAACCATTATTTATAAATAATTATGTATTAATATTAATTGTTATATTAATATTATTATTTATCATCGCTCACAAGTATTATTACTCTCAATATTATTAATAATTATTATTATCATTAGTATTATCACTTTTACTAAAAGTGAAAAGATTATTATAAAAATCATTATTATTAATAAAACTTATTATTAATAATATTATTATTATTAATAATAGTATTATTAACATTTTATAATGATTATTATCACTATTACTAATTATAATTAAAATTATCATTTTTATCATTAATATTTTCATATTAATATTATTATCATTATCATTAATATTATTATCATTACTAGTATTATTATTTAGTATTATTATTATTATTATTATTATTATTATTATTATTATTATTATTATTATTAACATTTGTACTAATTATTATTATATATATTATCAATATTACTATAAAAAAATACAATCTAATATTATTATCATTAATAATATTATCATTAATAATATTATTATTTATTAATATAATCATTATTATTAGGATTATTAATTAATATTAATTAAAAAATAAAAGTGGACAAATACCTAAAATTAGGTCAAAACATTATCAATATTTTTTTTATCGATTGTAATCTCTGCTTTTTTATTTTCAGTTCAATCGTGATCTTCTAATTATTTTTTTATTTATTGTATCTGCTTTTATATATTTTTTTATATATTTCTGTTGGGATTCAGAGTCGACAAACACTTAAATTGATCACAATTTTTTTTATATAAACCATTTGAGCTCCAATATCAATTACAATTATCAAATACAACCTTCTGTATTGAATTAAACAGAAAATACAGAAAAAGGGCTCGACCTCTGTTTTTATTCAATTATTCAAAATCTCAGTTTTGAAATCCATTTAAAAATCTGGAAATGCAATCTTGTTAGGATTCCTTTACTCAATCTATCTGTAAAATTTCAACTCCCAATTCCTAGTATCAAATCCGAATTTTCGAGTCAAAGGTTCGAAATCAAAAGTCAAACTTTTCTTTCTTGGCAAAATTCGAATTGGTCTTTGATTTTACAGATCAATTGATGATTCCAGTACATTATATTGATGATTTAAAAGATATTTCATTTAGACATCAAGTTCTCAAAACGTCCTGATAATCAAAATCAAAATTATTATTTTTTTGTAAACGTCGAGCTGCTTTGCTGCTGTTATTTTTATTTTTTCCTGTTAATTAAATTCACTTCCTTTAGTCGTTTCTGTTTCATATTAAAAAGTATTAGAATGAACAAATAAGTCGTAGCCAATAATAGTTATTACTTCGATCGAATTGAACTTGGGAAGAAGAAGATAAACAGATACGGGTTATATACATAGAGAGATAGATTAAAATAGAAAAACAGAAACGGAGCATTAGTTTGTGGTGTTTGTGTTAAGCGGGAGGTCACGGGTTCGAGTCCCGTCTTGGGAATTTTTTTTAGAAAAGCTTTTTAAGGTAGTTCTCTTTATCAAAGTTTTATTTTAATTATTATTGTTATTATTATTAGCATTATAATTATTATCATTATTAATATTATGATTTTAACTATTATTATTAATAATAAAAGTTACCAAGTATTATTAACATAATTAAAATTAAAATTAAAATTACTATTATTGTATTACTACTAAAATTATTATTACTAGTATTATTAGTAAGTATTATTATTAATATTATCATTAGTATTATTAAAAGTATTACAAATTTTATCATTTTAAAGTATTATTATTATCATTATGATTAACAGTATTACCATTATTATTAGTACTAGTATTATTTTAAAAGTATTCTTATTAATGATATCATTATTATTATTACTAATATGATTATCCTTATTATTAAGTATTATTTTTATTAACATTTTTATCTTAACAATAATATTAAAACTTTCATTTTTAAATTATTATTATTACTATCATTTTTATTATTATTGTTATTACAAAATAATACGATCCTTTATACATTATCATTATTAAAGTCATTTTATCAAACAAATACTTATACATAGAACATATATATATATATATATATATATATATATATATATATATATATATATATATATATATATATATATATATATATATATATATATATATATATATATATGTATATATATATGTATATGTATATATATATATGTATATATATATATAAGTATATATATATAAAAATATGAAACAATTGAAATAATATTATTCGATTACGAGTATATGTGTTAATATATATATATACTATATATGTTCGTGAATCTAAGGACAACCCTACATTTGTTCAGTGCCATCATACGCATAATTACTACAAACTATCGTATCGTATCGTGAGTTTTCATAGCTCCCTTTTTATCTATATTTTTGGGCTGAGAATACATGCGCAACTTTTATAATTGTTTTACATGTTAGACACAAGTACTCAAACTTTTATGCTGAATACGTGCTTTGTCATGCTAAATCCCTGTTGTAATATCGTTAATTTCTTGGTGAACGCAAACTTAGTTATTATGAATAGCACTATTGAGAGTAACGTCTCTAATCATTTGACCTCTGGTCTTTGGTTACATAATAATGATTCAAACTGACACTGACTGTTCAAGGTGTCTCGGGGTAAAATTCTATTTAGTCGCGATATTACAAACTATAGCAACTCTTTTTAGATTGATATGATGGGTATCAATCAACTTTAAACTGAAATCTTGTGGTCTAATGCTATACTGAACTATTGATTTATGATAAACCTATGAAATCACTCAACCTCGTGTTGACTTTTTAAGCATGTTTATTCTCAGGTACTTAAATATTGCTTCCGCTGTATATCTGCTGCTTTGATGATGATTGCTTGCTATGCTTGGAGTCTTCATTACATATCATATCAATTAAAGACATTTAATGCTCTAAATACAATGTAATCTATTGATCTTCCGCTGTAAAAACTCAATAAGACGTCTCATATAGAGTCGTTCTCGTTTATACAACTTTGATTTAATATAATTAGTCGC